>NW_027507903.1:81881190-83283690 GCF_037356315.1 Lithobates pipiens
AGGGACTGCAAGGGACCCGGGATCCATTAATGCCTATTTTTTTCCCATGGTTTGCTGGGGCATCTCGAGTGGGGGGAATACCTGAATGCCGCTCATTTGCTACATCCTCCTCCCCCCCCCCCCCGGCACCTCCCTTCCCCTCTCCTTTGGCCATGGCCGATAACTGACTGTTCCTGCAACGTTAACCTTCAAGATTGTGCCCCTGACAGTTGCCGGGAGACTGCATCCACATTTTTCTGAACTGGTCTCCAGCAAGAGACTAAATGTACAACATCTAATTGCTGAACTGCGGATGCCGTTCCGCACGCGTTACCCCACTACAGGCGTGCTCTCCTTGGTTCTAAGTTGGAATCCTAAGCCTCCCCAAGGTTGGGGCTGGGGTTGGCAGGGTGGGGGGTGGTTGGGAATGTTTTGTTATAATTTGTTTTCTTACTGTTTTTCTCAGGCAATGCATCCATGTAGGTCATTAGGTACTTAAGATGCTATATCTTGACAACTGTGCAGTGGTCAGGACTCTGTATTTAATTCTGAAAGGTAGATTCTGGTTTGAAAATGTGACACTAGATGACTATGGCTGAATGGTCTATAATATCATGGAACACCAGGGGTTTGAATTCCTCTATGAAGAGATCGCTGGTGTTTCAAATCCCTAAAACCTACCATCCCCAAATTTGCATATTGCAGGAGACTCACCTGACGGGCAGTAAACTTTAGAATCTTAGAAGGCCGTGGGTGGGACATCAGTACCACTCCACATATACCAATTATTCCAGAGGGGCAGCATCATTGTACACAAATCCCTACCATTTAGATTGCTGGCACTGGAACTAGATACGGCTGGCCGTTATGTTATACTACATGCTATAGTGCAGTGATGGTGAACCTTGGCACCCCAGATGTTTTGGAACTACATTTCCCATGATGCTCAACTACACTGCAGAGTGCATGAGCATCATGGGAAATGTAGTTCCAAAACATCTGGGGTGCCAAGGTTCCCCATTACTGCTATAGTGGATAGATTGGAGCTGGTGGTGGTGGATTTGTACCCCCCCCCCCCACATCCATGAGAATACTCAATCAGCTGGTCTCCAAAATTGCTGCCTTTGGCGTTACTGGGGGACTTTAATCTAGTTACGGACTCTGGGATGGACAGACTTTCATCCAGAGTGGCCTCATCTTCAGAGCTGCTCTCTTGGGGTGAGGCCTCCAATCTGACTGATGTATAGAGGTGGCGTCATCCTTCTCGGCAGGCCTATACATGTCACTCAGCCTCACACAAAACCTTCTCACGTATAGACCTTGCATATGCTGGGGGGGTTTGTCCTTTCCAGGATTCGGGACGTCTCTATTCTCCACCGTGGCATATCTGACCATGCTCTGCTTGCTTTGAAGCTGTGTGTTTCCAATGCACCGGGGGAGAGTCTGTGGAGACTGTCCAGGTTTTAGATCCGAGGTGATCCATTACTAGCGAGACCTGGACCCCTCTGTACCCTTGATCACATCCTGGGACACATTTAAGGCCTTCACTAGGGGCAGCTTGTAATCACACATCCGTAGGATTCAGAGGGATCTGAGGGAAGACACCCTGAGAGCTGAGGAGAGGGGTGGCTACACTCGAGGTGGAGTACTCCACAACTAGCACCCCCAAGGCATACTCAAATTTTCAGTCAGCATTGCGGCATGTTATGCTCCTGCTACGAACAGCAGCCACTAAAACTAAATTCCTAAACCAGTCCCAAAGAATTTTTGAGCATGGAGAAAAGACTGGTAGTATGTTGGCATGGCTGGCAAGGGAAAGCTCCTCTCCAGTGACTATTTCAGCTATATGCGATTTGGATGGCTTTGACCGATCCCACTGCTATTAATGGCAGATTTGCATCTTTTTTTAAGAGCTCTATAGCTCCCGGATGGTGTGCACGGATGAGGAGCTAACAGCATACCTTGATGAGATAGACCTCCCTTGCCTGACATCCACATACAGGGAAGCATTAGATGGTCCTATCATGTTGGAGGAACTCTAGTGGGCGGTAGCCTCTTTACAAAATAGCAAAACCCCAGGCCCAGATGGCATCCCTGCTGAATTCTTTAAAACATATGCAGAATAAATACACTAAATTATTTCTAAACAATGCTATGTTTTTACACCCGAAGGGAGATATTCCTCCACTGGAAGGGCACTACGTCTCCCACAGTGTCCCCATGGTGCTCAGTATTAAACTCGGTGCTGCCACTGTACAAGATCACCTGTGCTAACCGAAATTGCCCTAATAAATTTGACAAGATATGGTTGGGATGGATAAAAGCATGGGGTACATAGTTGGCAGATGACAATCGAGACATTGCTGGTGCACCCGTTTCATGATAATGGACCACTGACATGATCTCCTGAATAACCATGTACTATCTACATCGTGTGAATCCAACCACTTAGATGAGGTTCCTCCTTCCTCCCACCCCCCAATTTTTCATTTATCCTACTCCTCTCCTTCCCTCTCCCCTCTGGGCCTCCTTAAATCAGTCTGCCGAGATCTAATACTTCCATCCAGTATCTCATTGTAATGGTATAAAACAGCCCTAAACACCTTTTTCCTGTTAACATCACCAAATCAACTGATAATTAAAGTATAAATAAAGGGAATGTTTTCATTGTGCACCACTTCAACCTTCCAGCCAACGCTATCCTAACAACCAGTGATGTCATCAGTGTTGATCGCCTGCACAGCATCCTTGCTCGACTCTCCCCTGCAATACACTGGGGTCACATTAGCCGAGTGATGGAGAAAAACGGAGGGAGAGGAAAAACACTGGAATACTAGTCGGTACTAAAGTACAAAACTATATTTGATTTGTAAGTGTAAATCGCCTCTAATGTTGAATGTTTTACGCGTGTTGATGCTGATGCTTTATGTAAAGCTATTAGAATAGCTTTTTTACATTTTAAAATGGGGTGCCTTGAGATTGTCCATAATTTTAAAGGGTGCCTTGACTGAAAAAAGGTTGAGAAACACTGCCCCAGGCAATCAAATTTACTGTTCTTTCTGGAAAAAATAACAACTTGGCTATTATAGCTTAGTTTTATATTACCAAGGCAACATGATGTTTAACGCATACTGTTAGACAGGTTATTTGGTTGTCTGTGGGCTGGTGGTAAGTAAAGGTTGTTTTTTTTTTCCTTGGTTTATCCTTGGGTTTATTTGTATCTGTTGTTAGCCTTCGAAGCTTCTTACTACGATAGCCAGCTATAGGTGTGAGCGGGTGGCGTCTTTTTGTATCACTGTTGTGTTTTTTGGTCAGGCATCTCACGGACACCTGTGTTGCCATTGTGCTGGGTGTTCAGTGTGCTCCTGTACCTTTAAGAAGGGGTGGCTCCGCTTCAGTCCACCTGCTCTCACCTATCCATCAGAATGCATGTGCCTCCACTGTGGGGACACTTATTAGTGTTAAGTACCACAGATACTGGGGTGCCTTGGCGGGCCTCTGTGGCTTACGCATGCATTTGCAAATGTGTGCACACTAAACCCCTGTTTTTAACGCATACTGTTAGACAGGTTATTTGGTTGCTGTGGGCTGGTGGTAAGTAAAGCTTGTTTTTTTCCTCGGTTTATCCTTGGGCTTGTTTGTATATGATGTTTATCTTGCAGTATAATTCTATTTGTTATGGAATACTAGCACATAATACTAACTATGGATGCACCGATACAGAGTACAAGTACTGCGATTTGAGCCCATACAAAATGAATGGCCTCAAATTGCACTATTTAAACAGGAATGCGGCGCAATTCCTGTCCAAATCGCATTCGGTTTTTCCCACCGCTCTTGTGTGATCCCAATATAGGAAGACAGTGAAGCCCCATCTAAGAAGTGCAGCAATGGGTAAACAGTTTATTAAAAAAATGCTAGGTTATCACAACTCACATGTTAAAAGTACATAATATAACTTGCAGCATGTCAAATCCAAAACCATAGCCGCTTGCAGTGCTCACAGGGCTGGAGGAGAGGCATAGGCGGTCTGCCCCCCAAGCCAACATCCCTTCTGCTCTATACTCACAGGGGTCCTGGAACTTCCTACATCTCCTCCAGCCCTGTGAGCACCACAGTTGGCCGTGGTTTTGGATTTGACATGCAAGATATATGATGTAATTTTAACATGCAATTTGTGATAACATTTTGCAAATAAACTGTTTACCCATTGCTGCCCTTTTTAAATGGTGCTTCCCTGTCTTTCTATACTGGGACCACACCGGAGTGGTGGGGATAGCCATATGCGATTTGGACAGGAATCCTACCGCATTCCTGTTCAAATTGGATGCGACACTTTGCAGTGCAATTTGAGTCTATTTATTTAGTATGGACTCAACTCGCACCTCAAAAAAGGTATTGGCATTGGCATCGGAAAAATACTTGACTGAAAGTATAGATACTCGTACTCGCCGGTAGAAAAACGGTATCGGTGCAACCCTAAACCTAACAATCCAAGTACTCAAGAATGTTGGGGGGGGGGGGGGGGCATAGATGGTGGTGAATCTTTGTAAACATGTAAAGGTTTGCCTGTAATTTGTAAAAAAAGACAGCAATACCTATTTCTGAAAGGGTAACTATATTATTAAAACTATGTCAAAGACTAGTGATGAATTGATTTGTAAATTATTGTTTAGGATGCCAGGAAATAATAAAAAGGTATACATAAAATATGTTAATAATAAGAACCAAATTAGAACCAGGGCTGTAAATGCTGGTTTCTTTCTATAAATTATTTTACAACATGTTAAAAATACATTGCAGTCAAACTTCATATTTAAAAAGGGCAAAATCGTTTCTATTCTATCTTACCTATTCATGTTGTAATGCGCTGCGCAAACTGTTGGCGCTATATAAATCCTGTATAACAAAATATTCCCCTAATCCAACCTAAATTCGAAACCCCACACAGGATTTTTTTTTTCGACAATTACAGCAGATATACGTTATATGGGAGGGTTAGGTGCATATATTGCTTACTGGAGCTGTTCTTTAACTGTTCATTACAGATGCCGTCATATACAATTCATATTTGCAGTCAGAAAATTCTGCACATACACATATATTTCCTTTAGAAGGACCATCACACAATTATTTCATACTTACGTCTGATCTTCTTCATAAATCTTCCTTACAATTTCATCTACCAGGATTTTCTCCCTCAGGAACTCCTGATAAGCTTCCTGCCTCTTTATCTCCTTTTCTTCCAGCTGTGTTTCCAGCTCCTTCTGGTAATGCAGCTTCTCATGATAGCGCCTGGTCTCTTTAGCCAGTTCCTCCTCTGAAGCCCTTTCATGTTCCTCCTTCATTTTGCGAGCTATTTCAGATTCACGTTTCTATTCAGTATGCAAAAGTTTTGTGAGCGACAGGTTAGAGAAAGAATATTTCAATGACAAAAAGAGGATTTTTGTACCCACTGCAAAATTCTTATTTTAGAGTCCATTGCGAGGTACAGGAATTCATATGCTATCACATTATACTGCCAACTACAGGATTGTATACTGGCAGATAAAAAAAAAAAAAAAAACTAAGTTCAGCCCCAGGATAACCTATTCTCCCCCCTGCATAGCTCAGTTTCTAGCGATCAGTACAAGAACATGAACATAAAACACAGAGCGGTGTGATCTGTGTCCCACAATGGAATCCAAGAAATGTATTTTATAATAAATGCATAAATTCTATTTTCTTTTCATCCATTGAAGGACACAGGATTTCAGATACTGTCAGGAAGCTGTAAAGCAGTCAAACTGAGAGGCGAGCAACACAGCAACAACCGCTAACGGACACCCAAAAAATAGCTAGGAACTGTCTGTAGCCCAGGGGCCACCTGAGGAACCAGGCCCAAACCTGAAATTGGATGAGGCTGGGCTCTCTGCTAGACAAATTTCCTTCTTTTGGTAAGCTGCTAAAAATCACCAGGAGAAAACGTTAAAAGTACTGTACATTGAATTTCTGGCTCCAGGAACATGTCTAAAACTCTGTCATAGTACGTTACCTATGATTGGTATACTATATACACACACAATTCTATGTACTGCTTGCTTCTAACCTTTACTTGCTGTCCTAAAATATTTTTCTTTGATTTAATAATGTAATCAATGGTGCTCACTACAGTGTTTTTTTCTTAAACCAGGAGACAAGGGTAATCTTTAACCACTTTCAGACCGGAACATTTTGCTGGCTTAAGACCAGACCACTTTTTTGCAATTCGGCACCGTGCCGCTTTAACTGACAATTGCGCGGTCGTGCGACGTCACTCTCAAACAAAATTGACGTCCTTTTTTCCCCACAAATAGAGCTTCCTTTTGGTGGTATTTGATCACCTCTGCAGTTTTTATTTTTTGCGCTATAAACAAAAATTGAGCGACAATTTTGAAAAAAATAAATAAAAACGCATTATTTTTTACTTTTTGTTATAATAAATACCCCCCAAAAATATATAAACATTTTTTTCCCCTCAGTTTAGGCCGATACGTATTCTTCTACATATTTTTGGTAAAAAAATTAAAATCGCAATAAGCGATTATTGATTGGTTTGCGCAAAAGTTATAGCGTTTACAAAATAGGGGATAGTTTTATGGCATTTTTATAAATAATTTTTCTTTTTACTAGTAATGGCGGCGATCAGTGATTTTTTATTGTGATGGCGACATTATGGCGGACACATCTTTGGGACCATTGTCATTTATACAGCAATCGATGCTATACAAATGCAGTGATTTCTGTGTAAATGACACTGGCAGTGAAGGGGGTTAACCAGGGGGTGGCAGTGTAGGGGTTAAGTGTTCCTAGGGGCATGTTACTAACTATGGGGGGCTGGGCTTTGTGTTAGTGAACACTGATCTCTGCTCCAATCACATGGAGCAGAGATCAGCATCACTTGTTGCTAGGCAGAACGGGGAGACGCTGTTTACAACGGCATCTCTCCGTTCAGCCGGCCCATGAGACGATCGCGGGTATCCCCGTGGCGATCGAGTCCGCGGGACCCGCGACCGGACTCACGGGGGTCCCAGCCGGCATGTGAACGCGCCGCCAGCGGCGTGCACGCGATGGCAGGGCAGCATATTAAAATGGACATACCTGTACGCCAATATGCCTGCCCGTGCCATTCTGCTGACGTACATCGGCGTGTGCCGGTCGGTAAGTGGTTGAAGTGAACAGGACTTGTGGAAATTATATGTAAAGTAGAAGTATGGATGTATAAGCAGGCATCCTAACGTGCTTTACTGTACTTACAGTACTTTACCAACAATTCCAACCCTATAAAAATGTAGGACTTTTTCCAAGTACCCCTTTTCTTTATACAGTGCCTTGAAAGAGTTCACACCTCCTTGAAATTTTCCACATTTTGGTCATGTTACAACCAAAAACGTGAATGTATTTTATTGGGATTTTATGTGATAGACCAGCACAAAATGGCACATAATTGTGAAGTGGAAGGAAAATTATAAATGGGTTTTCATTTTTTTTTTTACAAATAAATATCTAAAAAGTGTGGTGTGCCTTTGTATTCAGCCCCCTTTATTCTGATACCCCTAACTAAAATCTAGTGGAACCAATTGCCTTCAGAAGTCACCTAATTAGTAAATAGAATCCACTTGTGTGTAATTTAATCTCAGTATACATACAGCTGTTCTGTGAAGCCTTTAGATGTTTGTTAGAAAACCTTAGTGAACAAACAGCATCATGAAGGCCAAGGAACGCACCCAACAGGTCAGGGATAAGGTTGTAGAGAATTTGAAAGCAGGGTTAGGTTATAAAAAAAATATCCCAAGCTGTAAACACTTCACAGAGCAATGTTCAAACTAGGACTTAATTAATGAATCGATTACTATGGTCATAATTGATTACTTTCTCAGTTCTACAGTTAAAAAAAAAATGAACCCCTTAGCCCTGGTACACATGGTCGGAGATTCTGACGGAATGTGTCCTATCGGACCGTTTTGTCGGATATTCCGACTGTGTGTGGTCTCCATCGGACTGTTTCCGTCGGAATATCCGACGGACCAACTTTTCCAACTTGCCTGTAAAATTTTCTGACAAAATGCTCAGATCGGACATACTCCGATCATATGTAGCCTACTCTGACAGACAAAGTGCCACGCATGCTCAGATCAAATTCCTAGACCAAAGCTATTGGCTACTAGCCTGAACGTAGTCCCGTCGTAACGATATAACATTATGTACAATCGGATTTTCCGACAACTTTGTCCGACCGTGTGTATGCAACAGTTTCTGACAAAATCCGTCGGACAAAATCCAACGGATTTGGTTGTCAGAATGTCCGACCGTATGTACAAGGGCTTAGAGTAGTGATTATCTGCTTTTTTTTGTACTATAAAGGGCTAATTAATATAATAATAATATATAATCATTTTTAAACCCCATTATGTTACTAAACTTCTTAGACCTGGTTTACATCTAAGTGTTTTTTGGTGCTTTTTACAGAAACGCACTACAGTTCATCTACATGGTTTCCTATGGGACACATTCACATCTATGCTTTTTCAGCCACTGCGTATTTGGAGAAGCTGTAGAAAAGCAGGTAATGCTTTTTGTAGCAATTTGTGTTTTTTAATCTGCCCAACAACAAATTGGCCAAAAAAATAAATAATGCAAAAACACAAATTGCAGCAAAATCACGTGCGCAAAAATTAAAACGCACAGCAAAAAGCACTGCAGAAACAGATCAAAAGAAAACTGCATAGATGTGTACCAAGCCTTATGCTGGCCACACGGATCAAATTTTAGGTGAGAATAGTTAGACAAAAATTATTCGCTGAATGAAAGAATGTTTGAAATTTTCACTAGTTTTTTACATTCGGTTTTTAAAATGAATGTAATTTCTGAACGAAAACCACATACACTATCTGAAAATTCCTTTGACCAAGAAGTTTTCTACAATTTACAAATTTTCCCATCACTGTGATTGAAAATGAAGGTTGATTTGACCCCACTAACTATTAGAAAATCTTTTTTTTTTTTTTAAGGAAGACAATGTTTTTTAAATAAAAAAATGTGATCTCCGAGTCTGATATTTACCAGGTTCACCCTTTAATAGCATATACAGTATATCACTTTTGTCTGTTATTCTGTGGATTAGACATTTTTCTCCCTAACCAGATAGTTGGTTATTTATATTTACTGCATAGAGATATTTAAGAATAAATTGCCTTTTTTTTTAAAACTTTACATATTAACTAAATTATACACCACACTTTTTTTTTTTTTTAAGGTTACTAACCGATTAATCGAAACAATAATCGGCCAACTAATCGATTAGGAAAATAATCGTTAGTTGTAGCCCTAGTTCAATCCATCATCCAAAAATGGAAAAAGTATGGCACAACTGCATACCTAACAAGACATGGCCATCCACCTAAACTGATAGGCTGGGCAGGGAGAGCATTAATCAGAGAAGCAGCTAAGAGGCCCATGATAACTCTGGAGGAGCTGCAGAGATCCACAGCTCAGGTGGGAGAATCTGTCCATAGGACAACTATTAGTGGTGCACTCCACAAATCTGGCCTTTATGGAAGAGTGGCAATAAGAAAGCCATTGTTGAAAGAAAGCCATAAGAAGTCCTGTTTTCAGTTTCCGAGAAGCCTTGTTGAGGACACAGCACACATGTGCAAGAAGGTGCTCTCGTCAGAGGAGACCAAAATTTACATTTTTGGCCTAAAAGAAAAATGCTATGTGTAGCGGAAAACTAATATTGCACATCACCTTGAACACACCATCCCCACCATGAAACGTGGTGGCAGCATCATGCTGTGGGATGCTTTTCTTCAGCAGGGACAGAGAAGCTGGTCCGAGTTGATGTGAAGATGGATGGAGCCAAATACAGGGCAATCTTAAAGCGGGATTTTTTTTTTTTTTTTAGGCATAGTGAAAATCAATATTATTAAGAAGGCTAACACTTACTTCTGTTGTTTCTGCCATCAGCAGCATGCCTTTGTCTCCTCATAAATGACTTTATAAAACCGTCTCCCGACGGTTTCCATTTTGCCTGTGGGCATGTGAAGCCCACAGGCATCCTCTTCCGGGAGTGTGTGATGCTAAATGACCAGCATGCACCGCCCGATCTATAAAAGATCTCGCGCATGCGCAGTAAGCGCAATATCGAGCGCCGTCAACAGCTCCGGTTGCCATGACAACGGGTGTTCTCGTCGGAAGTCCCGCCCCGTTGTCATGGCAACGGAGATAAACAATGATACAAAGACGTCACTTCCCTTCTATGACTCGCGCGAGATCTCTAGACTCCTAGATCTCACAGACTCCTGGGAAAGAAAAAAAAGATCCCAGGAGCCCATGCGGCAGACCGGAACAAGTGACCTGCCGATTAAGCCCCGCCCCTTTCCGCATCGGCTCCTCCCCTTTCCGCAATTCACTGGGACAGAAAAATTGAAATATAAAAAAAACGGAGGAAGACAGCTGAAAGGTAAGGGGGTTACATAGCGTTTAGGGAAGGGGGGATCACATAGACCTAGGAGTGTATTTTAGGGTGGACCTCCGCTTTAAGCCCCATACACACTATCAGTTTTTCTGCTGAGTTTTTCCTTCAGACTTACCAAAACCATATAATATGAGGTCAAACCTTAGGAGTTTCAATGTGTATGCAATCAAGCAGGCCCTTGTACTACATGGTTTTGGTAAACCTGATAGAAAAACTCAGCAGAAAAACTGATAGTGTGTATGGGGCTTTAGAAGAAAACATATTAGAGTTTGCAAAAGACTTGAGACAGGGGTGGATGTTCACCTTCCAGTAGGACAAGAACCCTAAACATACATCCAGAGTTTACAATAGAATAGTTTAGATCAAAGCATATTCATGTGTTAGAATGGCCCAGTCAAAGTCCAGACCTAAACCCAATTGAGAATCAGTGGCAAGGCTTGAAAATTGCTGTTCACAAATGCTCTCTATCCAATCTGACAGAGCTTAACCGCTTGCCGACCAGCCACCATCATTATACTACGGCAGTTCGGCATGATCCCACGAACCGTTGTAGCTATACGTCGGCTCGCAGGATCGGGATAGCAGGCGCGTGCACACTGCACAGTGGGGGTGCCAATGCTCGTGGCCGACAGTCGCGATGACCGCTGGCCACAGGCGATCACGAGCACAAGGGACAGAACACAGAAGTGTGTGTATAAACACAAAAATCCGCGTTTTGTTCTGAGAGGAATGACAGATTGTGTGTTCCTATTAGCTAGGAACCATGATCTGTCACTTCCTCTAGCCAGTCCACTCCCCCTTCAGTTAGAATCATCTCCCAGGAAACAGTTAACCCCTTGATCGTCCCATAGTGTCAACCCCTTCACTGCCAGTGACATTTTTAATCAGTGCATTTTTATAGCACCGATCGCTGTATAAATGCCAATGGTTCCAAAAATGTGTCAAAATTGTCCGATGTGTCCGCCGTAATTTCGCAGTCACAATAAACGGAAAAAAATCCCAGATCGCCGCCATTACTAGTAAAAAAAAAAATAAGAAAAATGCTATAACTCTATCCCTTATTTTGTAGACACTATAAATTTTGCACAAACCAATCGATATTTGCTTATTGGGATTTTTTTTATCAAAAATATGCTTTAAAAAAAAAAAGAAAATGGGGATATTTATTATTACAGCAAAAAAGTACAAAATATTGTTTTTGTTTTTTTTTCAAAATTGTTTTTTTTTGTTTATAGCACAAAAATAAAAAAACGCAGATCAAATACCACCAAAAGAAAGCTCTATTTGTGGGAAAAAAAAGGACGTCAATTTTGTTTGGGTGCACGACCGTGCAATAGTCAGTTAAAGCAACGTAGTGCAGAATCGCAAAAAATGGTCCGGGCATTCTGTAGCCAAAACTTCCGGGGCTGAAGTGGTTAAGCTAATTTGCAAAGAATACTGGGCAAACATTTCCCTCTCTAGATGTTCAAAGCTGGTAGAGACATCCCCAAAAAGACTTGCAGCTGTAATTACAGTAAAAGGTGGTTCTACAAAGTATTGATTCAGGGGTGCTGAATAAAAAATGCATGCCACATTTTTCACATATTTATTTGTAAAAAAAAAAAAATGAAAACCATTTATCATATTCCTTCTACTTCACAATTATGTGCCACTTTGTGTTGGTCTATCACATAAAATCCCAATAAAATAAATTTACGTTTTTGGTTGTAACATGACAAAATGTGGAAACTTCAAGGCACTGTATCTGTCTGGGGTCAACGTTAAAGCTGCAGTGCTGCTCTTATGTACGGTATACAATCTCTGGGCACCCATAAATAAACCTTTCGAAAAATGACTTTTATGGGTATAACTAGCAAAAAGCACAAAAAAGGCAATATCTTTTAAATATTAGACTGGTGCTCTCACCAAAAAGTAGAAAAACTTACCATTTTCTCATATTTAACAACCTCTTTTTCTGCTATTTGTGCAGCCCGCTCTCTTGTTAGATAGGCAGATTTCAGCTTTTGCTCTAATTCTCGGAGCTCCAGGCTGGGAAATAAAAAAAAAAAAATAAAAAAAAAGTACAGTCATTATAAATAACTTAAAAGTAGAAGTTCAGTCAAATCCTAACTATACTTAAACCTGCTACCATCCCCATTCTAAGATTATTCAAACTGCCCTGTAAGGGAAAGAGGTCTATAATTACCTATGCTGAGGGCACTCTGGTCCGGTCATGTGATCCCCTCCCGGTATCCGGCTTCAGGAGAGAGGAGAGATCACAGACAACGGTTGCAGAGCCCTGGGTGGTGACAACACCAATAGGCTACTATAGAGCATCTGTTGTCAGCTGTCCCTCCTCTACAATGAAGCCGATGCTGGGATTTGATCATATGACTAGACAGGAGTGCCCTCAGAATAGGCAAGTATACACATCTTTCTTTTACAGGGTAGTTAGAATAGGGCTTAAAGGGGGGTGGGAGCAGCTTTATGAATATGTATATTTTTCTAAAGGACAAACAAGGCTTTTTTGTGATATTGTCCAACAAAAATGTTTTATGCAAATCTTAGACATAAAAAAACAAAACAAAATGCAACTAAACTTAAAACAAACAACAACAACAAAAATATCTTTTTATTTTTACCATTTATTTTTATCATTTGAAAAAAAAATATTGTGTCACTGTAGAATAAGTGTATACATATTATTCTATAATTTGTACTATTTAAAATGAGACAAAAATTATTATTATAGTGCAAAGTTAATTACAAATAATTTTTTTTTTTTTTTTTATCAGTATTGCCTTATTTTAAATGTGACACAAAATAAAATTAAAAATGTGTTCAATTATTAATGATTAAATAATACAATGTGTATTAAAAAAAAAATACTGGTTAGGGTTTAATAGGAGTTAATAAGCGGTTAAAAAGACAATTTTTTTTTTTTTTTTTTTAACACATCAGTCAGCAGATGGAAGTTCATCCCTTTGTTTTGCAGATAAATGAAGCAAAGAGTGTTGAGAAAGGTGGCCCTTGCCCAATAGCAAAACATTTCTGGAAAGATGTATTTCTTATGATTTCAACACTGAAATCTCTATCAATTCTGATCCTACAATAGCACCTTTAAACTTAAAACCGACCACTTTCTCCTAACGCCAATTCAAACTCCTATCTCAGATCAATTGACAAAGCTTGGGCATTTCCATCCTTAAAGTGGTTGTAAACCCTTTTTTTTAAGCTTTATGCTACAGGTAAGCCTATATTAAGGCTTACCTGTAGCTAACCAGGATATTTCCTAAACCTGCACAGTTTAGGAGATGTCCCCTGCATGCGCACTAGAGCAGACTGACGCAATGGCACCTATGTGCCGGTGCATCAGTCTGCATGCCGTTACCGGCGTCTCCCACACGCATGACGTCATTGCAGCTCTGGCCAATCACAGCGCCGAAGCCACGATACCCAGAAGTAACTCCGAGACAACATGTTGGCGGCTGGAGGGGGGGGACGAGGATGGCTTCGGGGGCTTCAATCTGAGGTAAGTAATGCATAATGAGCTAGTATGCTATGCATACTAGCTCATTATGCTTTTGTCTTGCAGGTAGTCTTTTTTTTTTTTTCCAAGAGGTTACTTCCTCTTTAAAATGGTTGTAAACCCTTACAAACCACTTTGACCTACAGGTAAGCCTAGATTAAGGCTTACCTGTAGGTCCAAGAAATATCTCCTAAACCTATATGGTTTAGGAGATTTTTTCCCCGAAAAACGGGCACCGCTGTCTACGGCGCATGCGCACTGAGCGCGGCATTCTCAGCGACGGCTCCCGTGCGCATGCGCGGGAGTGATGTAATCGCGGCTTCGCCGAATGACAGCGGCGGAGCTGCGAGACCCCACCAACAAGATGGATGCGGCGGACTACAGGGGACAGCGGCGACTTCGCTGGCTCCTGTGTCAGGTAAGTGACACATAATGGGCTATTATGCGTTGCATAGTAGTCCATTATGCTTTGCCTTTGCAGGGAATGAAAGAGGAAGTAAACTCATCAGGGTTTACTTCCTCTTTAATAATTGCTGAAACTAAAAATAGAGCCAATCAAGCAATGAACCCGGCCAAAAGAGGCTATAAAATATACAACTTTGATAATATATGGCATCAATGGGTGACTCACTTTTTGCCTTCCAATTTTGATGCTTCCCGACTAAGACCTCGGTAATCTCGATTTATACTTCCATTCTCTGCATTAATGGTATGTATTTATTACCATGTACTACCCCGGGGACCCCTACTACCTCTCATCTCTTTCTTCCCCATCAATTTTTTTCTCCTATCTAAGATTACTTTTTCTTTTATCTTCTTTCTCTCTTCTACTTCCCCCCCCCCCCCCCCCCTATTCTCCCTCTCCTCTTTCAATTGACTCTTTATATAGTTCTGGTAGCAGAACTTGTATTTCCTTGGTTATCATTATACCAATTGTACATAGTTCCAATATGTAGTATACGATTTTAGATGCTATAATACATTTCATTTTTATTTTTTTGTATCTGAGGTCATCTTATATTAACCTGGTCTAAGTTGTCTTTATCCTTTCTTATACAATGTATGACGTAATCTTTTGGAGTAGTTAGATCCATGCTAAAATTGTTTTAGTTTATGTTGCAACTACAACTCAATATTATTACCCTATATGTGATCTTTTTTTTGCTGCCATCATACGTACTTATGTATGCCAATTGTTAAAATTCAATAAACAATTTGATAAGAGAAAGGTGGCCCTCTTTTTGACATCTGCAGCTGTACACAGCATCTATCGGATTTATTTTCAGAGGCAGAAAGTGCTGCCAATTGGAGGCGGGGGGGGGGGGGGGGGCATAGGGGCAAAAAGGACTGGACATGTCACACACATCCTGTGTACTTTAATGCCATTTTTGTGGCATGTGTAGTATGTTCAGTGTCCTCAACTTTTTAAACAAAAGGAAAAAAAAAAAAAACACATGTTTACAAAGAAGCGTAACAATATATATACCTTCAATTCAATAAACTACCTGTTCTCTCGAATTTGTTGCCTCAACTTTTCATCTTTGAGTTTTTCTTGTTTGATCCTAGCCAGTTCTGTCGCCATTCTTTCTTCCTGTTCCAACTGTAATTCCTTTAGTCTTTTAGTTTCCTCTGCCTATATTTAAAAAAGCAGTAAATCATGAATGATCTTTTATATTTCTTTTGCAAAGTAACTGATTGCCCGGCCAGTCACAGCGCGCCTCGCGCATGTGCAGTGGTTTCACAGCCGGGTGCCCAGTGACAATGCCAACACTGCAGACAGGAGGGGGAGACGAGTGGGGCTTTGTTCCCCTGCATTGCTGGACCCTGGGACAGGTAAGTGTCCAATTATTACGGTCAGCAGCTGCAATATTTGTAGCTGCTGACTTTTAAATTTTTTTTTTTTTTATTATTGGAACTCCACTTTAAGCTGGTCATAGATGCATCAAAATTCAGCAAGCTCAGCAGGGACCAGCTGAAAGCTGAGTCACCTTCTCTGTGTAGTGGCTTTGCACAGAGCAGCCCAGATCTTCCTCTTCTTGGGCCCCCCCCCCCGCCAGCACTCCTGGACCCTGCCAAGTGCCCCTAGAGCAAGTAGCTTGCTCTGGGGGCACCCAAGCAGGCTCCCTCTAGAGACACGGCTCTGCATGTGCATTCACACACGCAGCAGCTTGGTCCGCCATCTCTCTCTCCTCATTGGCACCCTGGCTATGATTGACCTCAGCCAATGGGGAGTGAGAGTCCCTGGAGCGCCAAGGTTCTATTGCACATCACAGGATCGAGATGGGGCTCAGGTAAGCATAAGGGGGGGCTGCTGCACACGGAAGGTTTTCTACCATCATGCATAGAATGCATGAAGGTAAAAAACCTTGAGCTTTTACAACAACTTTAAGTCAAAGACACACAAGTCTCTGGCAATGTATGGATGGGATATCCAAAACAGAAACCAATCAGTTTATTACTGGGAATACACAAAGTCTGATGTTCAGCTGGCAGAAACCACATTTGTTGCATAGTGTCGACTTCTTGCATTGTCTATAAATCGAGAAATGCCAACAAACCGAGAAAGACAAGTCTGACTCCATTTAGCTAAGCTAGCAAGAAACATGGAGAAGGATACACAAGAAATCTTTAACAAAGTACAACCTTATGGAATCTTTCCACAAAGGAAAAGGTTTTTCGATATTTTATAAAGGCAAAATAGTATACATCAGAAAGTAGTTTTGACTCAAAAATTGTCCGCCGGACTACAATCTGGCCATCTGTGTGCTAGTCCGCCGGACTTTTGAAATGAATGGACTTTCCCGCACATGGAGAAAAGTCCGTTCATTTTGAACATGGCTCCAGGTAGACGGGACTAGCAAAGGAGGTCAATGTCTCCGCCTCCATGGGCGAGATTGACACGTCGCTGGCCCCGTCACATGGTATGGACTTAAAGGGGAAGCCATACGCCAAAAAAACGGCGTGGGGGTTCCCCCAAAGTCCATATCAGACCCTTATCCGAGCACGCAGCCCGGCCGGTCAGGAAAGGGGGTGGGGACGAGCGAGCACCCCCCCCCCTCCGAGCCGTACCGGTCTGATATGGACTTTGGGGGAACCCCCACACCGTTTTTTCGGCGTAGGGCTTCCCCTTTAAGTCTATACCAGGTGACGGGGCCAGCGACGTGTCAATCTCGCCGCCGAAGGCGGCGGCTAGTCCCGGCTGCCTGGAGCCGCATTCAAAATGAACGGACTTTCCTCTGTGTGTGGGCAAGTCCCTTAATTGCAAAAGTACGGCGGACTCCCGCCATAGTCCGGCGGACCAAGTCCGCCGGAAAAGTCTGGTTGTGTGTGGGCAGGTCCGCTCGTTCGGAAAGTCCGGCGGACTTTCCTGCGGTTTGTCCGCCAGACTAAGTCAGCCGGATAGTCTGATTGTGTGTACACGGCATTAGGGGCACTATTGGAAAATAATAACTATAGCGTATATGACATCCTACGATCTAAAGCAGGGGTCTCAAACTGGCGGCCCTCCAGCTGTTGGGAAACTACAAAGTCCCATGAGGCATTGCAAGGCTGACAGTTACAAGCATGACTCCCACAGGCAGAGGCATGATGGGACCGCCAGTTTGAGACCCCTGATCTAAAGGAATCAACGATGACAAGAAATATTGTACCATGTATGTGAATTATCAAAATACTTATAAGAAATAAGTGTGTTTTTCATAAAATGGATTTAGAAGCGAGATAGAAAACGAAGATGTTGTATTTATCAAGATCTCCATTTTGGATTAATAATTAATAGTTAGTTAAAAAAGATTTTTGGATAAATCACACATCTTTAACAAATATCACAAGACTGAGGCTGGGTTCATACTATTGCGAATTGGATGCGGGTTTCCCTGCATCCAATTTACGTGTCAGGAGAGTGTGCCCGGCTCTCTGTGGAGCCAGTTCACACATCTCTGGAGCAGCTCCGGTGTAAATTGTACAGGAGTCCTGTGCGCATTATGATCCGTTTCAGGTCCGAATTCAGCCAAAAATTCGGACTGAAATCGGACTTGAAACGGTGAACCAGCACGCACCGGGCCTCTTCTGTTAGCCGCTACATGCAGTAGCGTGAACCCAGCCTAAAATGAAGGTACATTATAAATGAATACCACAAATAATATTATTTTTGCAACGGGAACTGATGAGAATAATCTATTTAGATTAACCCAGGACAAAAATAATAGTGTCCCAGATAGGGTTGAGTTGAACAGAAGACCTAAAATAGGAATTCCTAGTCTTAGAGCCCCATCTGGTAGACAGGTACAGTCAACCCCTAAACAAACATTGGGTTCATTTTTAGAAGTGCCTTCCAAGCAAATGTAAGTAAATAATCTGAATTACACCCTCTAGATTAATACTTAAGGCAATTTTGGAAATAAAAAGGGAAGTTCAGAGAGGACCGGGGGGAGCATCATCATCAGATCATATCACAGTACATCTTCATCACTTTCTACCTAATGGACCATTATCTCAATCACTGAGTCTTCCAACAAAACACGCTCTCTCGATCTAAGGCTTTGTAGATTGTTGTAGAATCTCATATTAGCCAATGTATTTCATATTATTCACATTGATTTGCATATGTTTTATCAATAATATAATTATTGTTATTATACAGTAGTGGTCTGATCAATACTATTGTTAAATAGTAAAACAATAATTATTAATCTTTATTAATGTATAAATATAGAGAAAGTTTTAAATGCTGAACTTTAGATGACCTCTCTGGCTCTCTTATACTTTTTATAAGATAGTTTACTGGGTGAAAGTTCATTAGAATAGATGTAAGTTATATATAACTGTCCCGAGTTCTTAACCACTTCAATACAGGGCACTTTCGCTCCCTTCCTTCCCAGCCCAATTTTCAGCTTTCAGCGCTCTAGCGCTTTCAGTGACAATTGCGCAGTCATGCTACATTGTACCCAAATTAAATTTTTATCATTTTGTTTGCACAAATAGAGCTTTATTTTGGTGGTATTTATTCACGACTCCGGTTTTTATTTTTTGCGATATAAGCGCAAAAAAGCGGAAATTTGGAAAAAAAAAAAAAAAAATATTTTCTTTTTTCTATTTTAAAAGAAATCCAATAAAATCAAATTTTGTCATAAATTTAAGCCAAAATGTATTCTGCTACATGTTTTTGGTAAAAAAAATTCCGTTAAGTGTATAATAATTGGTTTGTGTGATCACGGACATATGTACGCAAATGATCATGTACATATGTGTGCAGGTGATCACGTACATATGTGTGCAGATAATCATTGGGACATGTGATTTTAGTGGGACATATGTGGGGGACATGTGTTTTTATTATTAGGGACATGTGTTTTTATTATTTGGGGACATGTATGTTTTGGGGACATGTGTGGGGACATTGTGTTTATACTGTGTGGTGTGTTTACTGTGTGGTGATTTGTGTGTACACTAGACTGATGATCAGTGAGTAAAAAGCTGTAAAAAACAGCTCATACTCACTGATCATCAGCCGGCTGCAGCGATCCGCTCTCCTCTCCTCAGCGATGACTTCTGTGTGAGGAGAGGAGGAGCCGATTGCCTAGCAACCGGCTGTTTGTTTACATCACATGACGGCCGTGATTGGACACGGCCGTCATGTGATCAGGAGGGCCAATCACAGAGCCCTCCTGCCGATCTGAGATGCGCCGTGTCCGGGTGACACGGGCGCATCGGGATCGCGCCGCTGCGCGGGCACACGCACGCGCGCGATCCCGCTACTTCTGATGGACGTTCCTGAACGTCCTATCAGGAGTAGACGGCTCCCACCCGGCCGTATATGTGCATTGGCCGGGTGGGAAGTGGTTAAAATGCATATAAATAAAACAAATAAGATAACAAAACAGGTGATTAAAATAATTATGTGGAATACGGGAAAGTTAAGTACAGAACATTAATTAAAGCGGTTCTCCATCCTAAAGTGGAAGTTCCGTTCATGTGATCCCTCCATAATCCAGGTATCTGCACCCACTTCCCGGGACAGACCGCCGCAGATGCCCCCCCCCGTTGTGTTCTGGGAAACACACTGTTCCCAGGACACAGCGGGGACCAGCAGAGACGCGTATCGCGACTCGCGCATGCGCAGTAGGGAACCGGGCAGTGAAGCCGCAACACTTCACTTCCCGATTCCCTGACAGAGGATGGCGGCAGGGGCAGCAGAGAGACGAGCGATCGCTCGTCATCTGCCGCCGACATCGCTGGACCCTGGGAGAGGTAAGTGTGAATTTATTAAAAGTCAGCAGCTGCAATATTTGTAGCTGCTGGCTTTTAATATTTTTTTTTAAAGGTGTAGAACCGCTTTAAGTTTGACAGGGTCAAACAAACAAAGGTCTGTTTGTGCCTTCATTAAAACTGTTAAAATACATACATACATACATACATACATACATATAGTGAGACATATAACACATAAGGTGGAGTTATTGAAAGTTCATTCTCTCAAGGTTTGTAAATCTGTAATTCTTGAACTTAGTTAAATCTTATAAAGATAAGAAGGGTTTAATAACACAGCTGGGTGCCAGACTGTCTCTACACAGGTGTGTTTAATTGGACAAAAGCAGTTTTAATCACTTTAATGAACATATAGGAATTCTGGGGATAATTAAGTTTATCTGCTTATAGAACAGGTGTCAGATTTATGGTAGGTTACATTGACGTAGATCTTAGCAACCAATCACATGTAGGAGAGATGATTAAGATAAGGCTCGTAAAAAGGGTATATAAATGCAAGCTCTACAATTGTTAGTCAGACAAGTCAGATAGGAGCTCATAAGGCTAAACTCTATGTATGCTGCCCTATTGCAAGGGTCATAGAGGTCAGAACCAATGGGCAAATATCTGTCCGAAACTTGTCTCCTCGCACGAGTCAGAGAAGACTTCTTAACTTGTTCCAGAGTGTGGTCTCAGGTGAATTTGGTCGAGCTGGAACCCAAAACTCTGTGAGGGGACCGGACCACTGGTCAATCGACTGGTCCCTATCAGGTGATGGGTTCCCATGAATTGGCAGAAAAGACCCATTCTGGTTCAAGGCGAGAACAATTCACAATTGTTTCAATTTGGTTAGGGAATAAGAATACCTATATCTAATATGCTTGCATTGTAAGAAACTGTATAAATTAGACCTATACCTTGTAATACTTTGAACATCAACCTGTATGTTACCAGCTGTTAATAAACCTGCATTGCTGAAGTTCTGCCTGGTTCGATACTTTACTATTCAACTTCAAGATCAATCTCCTTAAAAGCCTTCTGAACCTCCTCTACAGTTCATTCAATAAGTGACCCCCGTGTGTGGTTCCATAACCCATCACAAATCTTTATTGGTAGAGTATAAATTAAATAACTACATAGCAAAATTTTCCTCTCACTTCTGAAGGTGACTGTATGTGTATTTCATAGTTTCTTGTGTTAGATCCTATTCAAAGATCTATTTGCCACATCAGAAATCAGGTGATTAAAGTGGTTGTAAACCCTTACAAACCACTTTGACCTACAGGTAAATCTAGATTAAGGCTTACCTGTAGGTCCAAGAAATATCTCCTAAACCTATACGGTTTAGGAGATATTTGCGCGAAGACAGGCACCGCTGTCTACGGCGCATGCGCCATAGACAGCGGCGCGCAGGCGCACTGAGAGCGGCATTTCCAACAATGGAGCTGCCGCGCGTGTCGGCTCCCGTGCGCATGCGAGGGAGTGACGTCATCGCGGCTCCGCCGAATGACAGCGGCGGAGCTGCGAGACCCTACCGAAAAGATGGATGCGCCAGACTACAAGGGACAGCGGTGACATCGCTGGCTCCTGTGTCAGGTAAGTGACACATAATGGGCTACTATGCGATGCATAGTAGTCCATTATGCTTTGCCTTTGCAGGGAATGAAAGAGGAAGTAAACCCATCAGGGTTTACTTCCTCTTTAAGTCAAGCTGTTATCAGCTTAACTGTTATCATAGCCTTGGGACTCTTATTCTGCTGCAGAAGGGTCTGATTGGGCAGACCTAGTTGTCTGTCAGTATAGTACATTAGCATGTATTCTGACTTTAGTGTGGTAAAAAAATCTCTACAAAGAGTAAAACATACTCAGGAAAGTAGTCAAGCCAGTGTAGATTACATTCATTTACTTTATGCTAATTAGCACGCCCGAAGGCTGAAGGCACTGCTGTATATTGACGAATTAAATATTCAATATCGCTGTGTTGATTAATCGGCCAAACGTCTTGACAAAGCCACAGAAGCACACTGAGGCAAGTAACCTCTGCTCACCTCTCTTAGCATGCTTACTGCTGGCACTGTAACAGATCCTGGTTAAATCTTAGTGCTGGTATATTATATACAGTGCTAAAAAGTTTAATATTCTGCCTGTGAGGCCATTGGAGAGATTGCCAATCACTTCCTGACTTGTGTCATCCAGCAGACAGCTTAAAAAAAATAAAATTAGAAATTCTAAAAATGTCCTGACACAAAGTAAGGGAAAATCATCTTGACAAGGTCACAGATAGCAATAAAAACTCTAAATGGTGAGAAAATGCCAAAAGTTGACCATAAATAGGTTGCCTTGGTGAACCATTTCATAACCCCTAATTTTGATCACTGGCTCCTTCAAATATAATACTTAATCCACTAGTGTGCTGAATCTGTTTCCTAACCATCCCCACCCCAATTGATACTCTCTACATTGCTCATGTATTCATCATATGGACTGGTCCTACACTTATTGTGTTATATCAGCACAATTAGAGTTTTTTTCTTTGTTTATTTCACATTTTTGTGTTTTGTTTGCTTTATCACCACCGTATGATTATTTTCACCATTTGCAGTGAATCATATATAAGTCACACTATGGGGGTTGGCACTTGGAAGCGCAGTTGCTCTAAATCTAAAGCCGCGTACACACGGGCGGACTGTCTGGCCAACTTAGTCCGTCAGACAATCCGACGGACAGTCCGTCATACTTTCGAATGAACGGACTTGACCACACACACCACTTTTTGAGCGGACTAATACGGCATACTAAGTCCGCCATACTATCCGCCCTACTTTTGAAATGAACGGACTCGCCCACGCACGCGGAGGAAAGTCCGCTCATTTCGAGCGGGTATCCAGGTAGGCGGGGCCCGCGAAGGAGACGTCGCTGGCCCCGCCGCCTGGTATGGATTTAAAGGGGAACCCCAACGCCGAAAAAAAACGGCGTGGGGGTCCCCCCAAGTCCACAACAGACCCTTGTCCGAGCACGCTACCCGGCCGGCCAGGAAAGGGGGGCGAGCGAGCCACCGCCTGTAAAAGAGCTATAAGAAGGCGCGGTGGCCCGGCAGAAGAACCGAAGAGGGGGACAAGACCCCCGAAGTCGGGAGAAGAGGCCGGCGGCGAGGAAGAAAGCCGGACTCCTCCACTAGCAAAAGAGCTAGAAGAAGATAGCGGAGGAGTCCGGCGAGAAGACCCCCGAAGACGGAAGACCCCCGGAGCTGTGCAATAAAATATTTTATCTCGTGTGTTGTGTTTTTTTTGGTACTTTTATTTTACAGGTGAATGGGTAGGGGTACATTGTACCCCATACTCATTCACATAGGGTGGGGGGCCGGTATCCGGTATTATTAAAAGGGGCTCCCGGATTCCGATAAGCCCCCCGCCCGCAGACCCCGACAACCAACGGCCAGGGTTGTCGGGAAGAGGCCCTTATCCTCATCAACATGGGGACAAGGTGCTTTGGGGTGGGGGGGCCGCGCGGCCCCCCCTTCCTCAAGGCACCCCCCCATGTTGAGGGCACGCGGCCTGGTACGGCTCAGGAGGGGGGGCGCTCGCTCGCCCCCCTTTCCTGGCCGGCCGGGTAGCGTGCTCGGACAAGGGTCTGTTGTGGACTTGGGGGGGGACCCCCACGCCGATTTTTTTCGGCGTTGGGGTTCCCCTTTAAGTCCATACCAGGCGGCGGGGCCAGCGACGTCTCCTTCGCGGGCCCCGCCTACCTGGATACCCGCTCGAAATGAGCGGACTTTTCTCCGGGCGGGAAAAGTCCGCTCATTTCAAAAGTACGGCGGACTGGCATGCACACGGGTGGATTGTCCGCCGAAATGCTAGTCCGACAGACAGTATTACGGAAATTCCGAAATACTTAGTCCGCCGTACTGCACGCTGAAAAAATCCGCTGAAGCCCACACACGAGCGGACTGTCCGCTGAAATGTGTTTCGGCGGACTAAGTAGGCCATACAGTCCGCCCGTGTGTACGCGGCATAAGGATGAAATGAGTGGAAGCTCTGCTGATTTTATCATCCAATCATATTCAAGCTAAAATGCTGTTTTTTTATTTTCCTCCTTCCCCCTCGGATCTACAGCGGCTTTAATTCCAAGTGCACTTGCAGTCCAAAGTGGATTTTCCTTTAGTAAATAACCCCCTATGTCATGTTCCCATTCATATGGTTACATGTTTGAGTGCTGCACATATTTATTCACACGCTATTTTGAACTTTGTTTCTTTGAGTGTCAGCTGCTGTACACATATTTATTAGTTTGCACTGAGGTTTAGCGCAGTATTTTCTCCCCTTTTGGATTCTATACTCTCTCCCACCTTTCTTTTCTCTTTCCCTCTTTTTTCCCCATTCCAGGTTTTCACATATCTACATTAAGTTCAACAATATATTTCGCCATTGTCTTATCCCCCACTGCCATCTCTCAAGTTGTACTTACTTGAAGAATCTATCCATTAACCTATATGATTGCACTAAACTGTATAGGTTTTATAGTACTACTTAGATGGAATGAGGTGGTTATTGCAATTTTCTGACCCTTACAATTGTGATCTTTGTAATTCTAGCACTAGGTACCTTGGTGGACTATTAGGCCTCTTGCACACAGGAATAAAAAACGCCATTTTGTTTAGTGATCTGAACACAGATGCATTGCTGTATATGGAACAATGCAAACAGCTTCATAAAGATCAGTAATACAGCAATGAGTACAGAGCCGTGAAATAAAAAAATGAGATTTTGCAGTAACTTACACACGTACTCTTGTATACTCATATATATTGCAATGCTGGCAACGACATGAAGGTGAAGAACTGTACACATGCATCTTTACAGAACATTTTACTTAGGATCAATAAGATCCCGCATATAAACATCAGTCAACATGTGCAAGAGGCCTACTGCTTCTATATAATTTCCAGGTAAATTTCAGTAAACATTTATTACCAGAAGAGTTCTAGTTTAAAAATGGACTACTTCAAACCACCCTGGTTTGAATTACTTTCTGTTTTACAGCTGCACCCAGATGCTGAGCCTGGTAGATATTAATAAGGGTATTCACTGGTGTGAAGGATGCAATTTAACTGAGTGATAAATTACTACAGTGTATGCCAATGAAATCACTGTATACAATGGGCAACTGTACTCAATCTTTACAAAAATGCTCTCTAGAAGTGGTTCTTTTTTCTGCCAGGGGAACTGGCATTCAGTAGTGTGCACAGAGCCTTGAATAGGAAACCTTGGGCAGGGTTCATGGCACCAGTTTACACAGAAACATAGGCAAGGATTAAAGGATTAGGCCCCTTTCACACTAGGGAAGTCTGCCAGTGGATCCATCCACCTCACCAAGGGATCTCTCCGCTGAGCAGGCAGATGACAGGTCCATATCTTCTCCGCTGATGCAGAGCAGACGCAGGCACAGCCCGCTGTCCTCTATGGGCTGTCAGATGGAGACAGACTGCCTGACCGTTTCCATCTGACTGTCATCCAATTCACCAGACAGATGGGGAATGGATCGTCAGCTCTCTGTTTTTTAGCAGATAGGATTGGATCAGATGTTGACGTGTCTGTTGACAACCGCCACTCCATAGTGATCAATTGATGGTCCAATCGGGTCTGTCTGAAAAGCGGACAGGCAGATCCGAACAGTCCGTTAATGTGAAAGGCTCCTAAAGAAGCTCCGTACTCTGAATAAATCAGCTGCTGATAGTGCTTAGAAACTAAATAGTTTAAAATCAATTTAAGGCCGGCCATAGACGGAGCAAAATTTTGGTCCTGCACCCACAGGAAAGAAATTTTCTCGATTTCCCCCATCAACACAGACGGTGCTGGTTAGCCATCCCCACTGGGAGAACACAGGGATTATTGCTAGCAGCTATAACAGCTGCTAGCAATAATCGAATGTGAAGTTTGGCAGGCTGGTTGTACCCAAGTAAATCAATCAACTTGGGTACATTCAGCCTGCCCATACATAGTTAGAATCTTGCCTGGTTCCTGCTGAATTAGCGAGATTCTATGGTGTGTATGGTCGGCTTAAAGCAGAGTTCCAGTCACCTGTGGAAAAAATAAAAAAGTCGGCAGCTACAAAAACTGTAGCTGTTGACTTTTAAAAAACAGCCGGCTGTGACAGCTTGCAGATTCAGAGCCGGGTACCCACTGCACATCATAAATGGTGTATGAAGTCTTCTGGGACCTGTCAGTGTCCCAGAAGACTGCAGGGGGGGAATGGGAGGAGAACTTCTGCTACCGAGCGCCACAGTGGTCGGAACGGAAGTGGGAAGCGGGTACCTCTCAAAATCAGGTATCTGCTTCCCCCCACCGCTCCTCAAAAGTGCCAATTGTTCAAGAAGAGCGGGGAACAAGTCCTTAAAACAGAACGTCGCCTTTTGGATGGAGCTCTGCTTTAAGTCACGAAAACTCAAATAAAATGTAACACTTTACAGCTATTACTAAATGTAAGGAAAAAGAACAAGAAATCCATCAAATACCAACCCTAAGCCACATGTTTATCTGAGTATCAAATAAAAGGTCAGCAGATTTCTTACATGCTGAATGGCATCTTCCATTTGTCTCTCCTGTTCTTCATCTTGCAGTCTTCTAAGATAGCGCTTCTTCTCCACACGCTCCTCACTTTTTAGAGATGCTTCCAGCTGCTGCTCTTGGTTCAGTCTTTTTATCTGGTCTTCCCGCATAAATTCCTGACGTTGAGCTTCAGCTATCTGCTTTTCCCTTTGACTGTATGTCATTCCTCTCTTTGAAACCTAATCAAAAAGATAAAAAATGTCCTGAAATTCACCACAAATATGCTAAAGAGGATATAAAGTGTAAACCCTACCAAAGAATTATTATTACCAAACTTTGGGTCTGGGATGGCTGGTAACAGAGATGATCTGAGGAAAGATGGCTCATCTCTATGGCCTAGGAGGACCAGAGCGACGTTGTGACATCACTTTTGATTTCCTGACTAATTTAAACAAGGCAATTTGTTTTTTTGTTTTGTTTTTTTAAGCACTAGATAAATGTTTTGGTTTGTTTTTATCTAATGCTTTACATTATGGAGGAGAGATCTCTCCATAGGAAGGACCGGTCACTGCTTATTTCTATCACAAGGGATGTTTACAGTCCTCGTGATAGGAATAAAAGTGTGCAAAAAAAAAAAATGGAAAGGGAAAGTGTTCAAAAAAAAAAAAAAAAAGTAGTTCCTTACACTTCAATAACTTTAGAGCATGACATCTGTTTACTCGGCATAACATCAGCTTTCAAATTTTACAAAAAAAAAAAAATCTGGTTATACAATGTGCTTTGTTTTCTTCTTAATTCATTTAAAGTGCATTTAAAAAAAAAAACGCTGCACAAATACTGTGTAACATAAAAAAATAGCAACAATCGCCATTTTATTTTCTAGGGTCTGTGGTGAAAAATATATAATGTTTGGGGGTTCTGAGTAATTTTCTAGCAAAAAAATAAATTGGTTTTTCCATATACAGTAAAGGAAAAGTATTTGATCCCCTGCTGATTTTGAACATTTGTCCACTGACAAAGAAATGATCATTCTATATTTTTTATTGTAGGTTTATTTTAACAGTGAGAGACAAAATAAGAGACAAAATAACAGAAATATCCAGAAAAACGCATTTCACAAAAAGTTATAAATTGATTTTCATTTTAATGAGTGAAATAAGTATTTGATCGCTTATCAAATCAGCAAGATTTCTGGCTCCCGGGTGTCTTCTATACAGGTAAGGAGCTGAGATTAGGAGCACTCTCTTGAAGGAAGCTTTGTTTAAAAAATATATATAATAATAATAATAATATACAGAGTGGCCCAGATCCTCCTCTTCTGGGGTCACCCGGCAGCGCTCCTGGCTCCTCCTCCTCACCGAGTGCCCCCACGGAGAGCCACTTTCCATGGGGGGCACTCGCACGGGCGTGCTCCCAAGTCCTGCTGCTGCGTCCATTGACACAGACAGTAGGACTCCGCCCTTGTCACTGGATTTGATTAGCAGCAGCGGGAGCCAATGGCTCCCACTCCTATCAATCTATACAATGAGGACTTGAGACAGCAGCTGGAACTATTGGGCTCCTTCTCATTGCTGGAAAGATCAGGTTCAGGTAAGAAAAAGGGGCGCTGCAGCATAGAAAGTGTTTTTTACATAAATGTATAGAATGCATTATAGTGACAAACCAAAAGGCATTACAACTCCTTTAACTTTATTCCTACATAAAACCTCAACTGACTGCTTTGACTACATGTGTTTACATACGCTGCGTTGCGCTATAAAATAAATAAAAGGGAGCACACGTTCTACTATTTTTGCAGCACATATCAGCACAGCGCACTGCAGTGAACGTCTCTTTTAGAATACATTGGTTCTTCTGGCGTGAATGGGCCTAAGAGGGGGTTTGCCCTCACTTACTATGGTGTCTCCAGGACAGGAAGTAAAGGGAAATCCCCCAAATGTGTCACAAGCAGCAAAACAAGATAATAGAATAATAATAATGACAAAAGGTTCTCAGCATCTCCTGCTGTATGCAAAACCAACAAAGTTTGGCTTCCATGCACACTATGACGATGTGGAGAGCACAGAACCATAGAGACATATTGCATAACCATAGAGACATGTAACATTTGGGGACACAATGATTACACTGGAGGGACAGGACTAGCTCCGTGTTATCTATTACCATCATGGTTCCGCAGACCCCGCGCTTCGCCTGATCCTGGTTGCCGCTGCTGTTTGCCCGCGTTACTCCGGTAACCAGGTTACCAAGGAAATGTCGTGTGCCTTCCCGCCCACTGTCCCCCACGTGACCGGACATGCCCGCACATCCAGGTACACATCGGCAGGATGTGTCGCCCCACCATGAGGGCGGCCATGTTTTTGGTATCCTGCTCAAAATTTCTGTTCATAAAATCACAGCGCGCAGTATACAGAAGCCGATATCTTCAGGGTATAGAATATATGATGTTCATAAATCGTTATTATATTAAACATGAGACTTCTTGTCAGAATGTGGGCTCTATATGGGGAAGATGTGTTCTTTGCCCGTATAGGTGTACAGTACTTGTTTGTAATAGCGCCCCCCAGCGTTGGTTTATTTTTATTTCCATAAATTGCAGCGTGGTTCTCCTTGTTTTGATAACAAATGAAAGTCAGCAGGTACAATTACAAATATCTACCTACAAATACTGTAGCTACTGACTTTTAGTAAAAGGATACTTACCAGTCCAGCAGACATCCCAACCTGGAAAAACTAATTTCAGGGAGGTGACACTTCGGGGCGCGCCCGCAAAATATTTTTATAATAATTTTCTCAATGTTTCTTCGCAGTGCTCCTGGGGAAGGGGTGGGTGGTATGTGGACAGTGTCAGTAGTTTTTTTTTTTTATTATTGTATTTATTATTATATTTTTTTACAATTTAATTTGTTTTTAATTTTGTTTCACAATGCTTTTTGGGGGAAGGGGGTTGGGGCCATGGACAGTGTTGGTAGGGCAGGGGAGAGTGGTGTTAGTAGTTTATTTTATTTTTTTTACACTTTTTAATTTTTTAAAATTTTTTTACAATATTTTTTGGGGGGCTTTGGCGAGATGTCAGGAGTCTAAACAGACCCCCGACATCTCCCCTTTGAGACAGAGAAAGGGACTGAGGACACACATTCCCCAGTCCGTTTCTCAACACTAAAGATGAATGAACAGGAGACAGAGGCTCTTGTCCATTCATAAGCACAGTAACTCTGCTCGGTAATCACAGGAGTCGCTCACTGTGTCCTATTACTAGTCCCCCACAGCTGACAGGAGAGGAGGGGAGCCAGCTGTGGGGGACATGGGGGGGGGGGGCAGAGAAGGACACGGAGGGGGCCTGAGGAGGAACACACAGGGAGCAGCTAGGAACAATTGGTGTGGCTGGAGGGACAGCTGTGATCACCAATCTGCCTGCATGTATAGCTTTTTAGCCGTCAGTCATGGGAGGGAGAGATCAAGAAGCGTCTGTCAGCTAAAAATCTATACATAGGAGATCGCGATCATAGCTGATCTCCACCGCACCGATCATTCTGGGGAGATCGGGAGGCGCTTGCAGATGTGCGGGAGCCACCTAGGAAATGCGAGAGTCTCCCGCACCTTCCGGGAGACTTGAGATGTCTGGGGGATGTCCAGGGATCCCGCCAGTGGTCGCAAACCTGGCCCCCTCACTCCCCCCACCCACCCCTATCACACAATTGATTGTTACTTTGCTTGCCCGTCACCCGCCAGCCCCGTACTTACTTCATCTTTATTTGGCGGCTTACCTCCTGCATCTCCTCCCAAGTCCGGGCGGTCGCTTCTCTAATTGGGTCTTAGGACTCCCGGCCAATCGGGTCTCATGATCCACTTCCTGATTGGCCAGGAGAAGAAGCAGGAAGACATTAGCAAATATTAATTCGCTAATTTCACACAAGTAGGTGGGCTCAGAGCCCACTCACTTGATATTATAATAATAAAAATGCCATAAATCTTTCCCATAGTTTGTAGACACTATAACCTTTGCGCAAACCAATCAATATATGTGTATTGCAATTTTTTTTGACCAAAAATATGTAGAAGAATATATATTGGCCTAAACTGAGGAAGACATTTTTTTTAAAAAAACATTTTTGGGGATAATTATTATAGCAAAAAGTAAAAAATATTGTTTTTTTTTTTTTCAAAATTGTCGCTCGTTTTGTTTATAGCGCAAAAACAAAAAAACAAAAAAATGCAGAGGTAACCAAATACCACCAAAAGAAAACTATTTGTGGGAAAAAAAGGTGTCGATTTTTTTTGGGTACAGGGTCACACGACCGTGCAATTGTCAGTTAAATCAATGCAGTGCCGTATTGCAAAAAATGGCCTGGTCATTAAGCAGCCAAATCTTCAGGTCTGTAAGTGGTTAACCAGTTTCCGACCGCCGCATGATGATGTACGTCGGCAGAATGGCACGGGCAGGCATATGGGCCTGCCCCCTCAGTGGTCGGAATCCCTTCAGGAGAGATCTGTGCTGAGGGGGAGGCCACTGATTCATGGCCACCTCCTCGCGATTGTTCCTGACGAATGACAAGCTTTCTCTGCTTCTGTAATGTAAACAGAAGCAGAGGAAGTGATGTAATCGCTCCACGTGAAGCCTTTACGTTCCAGTGATGTGTCAAATACTGTCCCCCATCGGATAGTGTCTGCCCTGTACTGCGCTTGTGCAGTACGGAGGACAAGGAGACACCGAAGGTCTCCGAAGATGAACAGCGCCTGTGCTGTGAGTCCAGGTTCAAGCCCCACCATCCAAGTGGACATAGAGTTAGAATAAAAAATAGCTGAGCAAAGCGAGGCCGAGCCTGAAGCGTGGTGAGCGAAGCGCGGCGAGCAAAGCGTGGCGAGCAAAGCGAGCCCGCGAGGGGCCCTGTTACTATGTGCTACCGTATGTCCACTTGGATGGTGGGGCTTGCACCTGGATTCAGTGCGCAGGCGCCGTTCTTTTTCTGAGACTTTCGGAGTCTCCTTCTCCTCCGTACTGTGCAAGTGATGCGCCTGCGCAGTACGGGGCAGACACTATCCAATGGCCAGACAGTTTTTGACAGAACACCGGCTTCCGAGAAGACATCCAAATGAGGGCACAAACACTACACATACAGTAGAACACGCAGGCACGCTATTCGCCCCCCCATCACCCCCCTGCACCCCCTGTCGCAGTTAGTGTTAGACCCCTTTAGGTACCCCCCTAACCCCCCCTAATAAACCCCTTGATCACCTCCCGTCACCAGTGTCACTAAGCAATCGTTTTTCTGATCGCTGTATTAGTGTCACAGGTGAAGCTAGTTAGGCAGGTAAGTATTTAGGTTCACCATCAGCTTTTTATAGCGTTAGGTACCCCCATATACTACCTAATTAAAGTTTTAACCCCCTGATTGCCCCCTAGTTAATCCTTTCACCATATAACTGTTACAGGTGACACTGGTTAGTTAGTTATGCTTTTATAGTGTCAAGGCACCTGCCGTTATTACCTAATAAAGGTTTAACCCCCTGATCGCCCAGCAGGTGATAAAAGTTAGGTTTTAGGGTCAGATAGGGTCTGCGTCACCCCAGGCAGCATCAGGTTAGTGGCAGTACCGCTAACACCCACGCACGCAGCATACACTTCCCTTAGTGCTATAGTATCTGAACGGATCAATATCTGAACAGATCTATACTAGCGTCCCCAGCAGTTTAGGGTTCCCAAAAACGCAGTGTTAGCGGGATTAACCCAGATACCTGCTAGCACCTGCATTTTGCCCCTCCACCCCAGCCCAGCCCACCCAAGTGCAGTATCGATCGATTACTGTCACTTACAAAACACTAAACGTATAACTGCAGCGTTCGCAGAGTCAGGCCTGATCCCTGCGATCGCTAAGTATTTTTGGTACCGTATTGATACAGTTGCTGACAATCAGGAGCTTTTTTTTACCTGTGAGTCTCACTAGTGTACCACTAAATTTAGAGCCCAAAATGACAAATCGAAGGTACACTAGTGAAGAGGCCTACACGTTTCTGAGCATAACAGATAAAGTAAAGTAAAGAGGAAGTCACTCATCTGTCAGATTCAGGCTCACAATACGATCCTGTAGATGACAGCGGCTCCATGACAGATAGCTCTGACGATGGAGTTGTGGTCCCTGCCAAGGTCAGGTGTACCAGACCCCAATCTTCTTCTGCTGTTGAGGTGCAAGAACCGTAGGACTCTCGTATGGAGCAGAGAAGTACTAGCACCGCTATTCCTTCTGGTGAACTGGCAAGCACCAGCGGCCTAGTACACCCTGGACGTAGTCAAACCAGCAATGCAGTACCAGGTGGTGACATGGCGAGTCCCACAAGTGTAGTTCAAGCTTGTGAGGTGGCAAGCACAAGTAGTGTCCCGCTGCCACCAAGAAGACAAAGACAGGCCCGTTGAGCCTATAGTGCCCGTCCTGCAGAATTCGCCAATCCAGCACCCATACTTCCCCCATTCACTGGCCAACCCGGCATTCAGGTGGAAACAGTTGATTTTACGTCACTTGATTTTTATTCACTGTTTTTTACCGGTTTCCGAATTTAAGACCTTTCTGGGCCTATCCCTCTTCATGGGCATAACCAAAAAGGGTGAGCTGCTGTCATATTGGTCCACTGACCCAATTCACCATATGCCCATGTTTTCTGCTTCCATGGCCAGGGCACGATACAAGCAGATCTTGCTGTTCATGCACTTCAACAACAATGAACTCTGTTGTCCTCGTGGAGACCCTCATAAACCAGTTCAACCAACATTTTGCAGACTTGTTTACTCCCCATCAAGCTCTGTGACAGGGCCACAGGCTATACATGTAGTTTTATGGTTTACGAGGGAAGAGATAGTCATGTAGAGCCAACAAACTGCCCTGACTACATAGGAAGCGCTGGCAAGATTGTGTGGCACTTGGTGTCACCCTTATTCCAAAGGGGTACCACTTGTATGTGGACAATTATTACACGAGCGTGCCCCTTTTTAGTCACTTGTTTGATCATCAGATTGGAGCATGTGGCACTGTGCGATCTAATCGCCGGGGCTTTCCTCAGTGGCTTTTAGATTCCCATCTAAGCCCTTGTACACACAGTTGGACATTCCAACAGAAAATGTCCGATCGGACCGTGTTGTCGGATAATCCGACTGTGTGTGGGCTTCATCTGACTTTTTCCGTCGGAATGTCCGACCAACAAAGTTTGAGAGCTAGATATAAAAATTTTCCGACAACATGATCCGATCGGACTTTGTCCGATCGTTTGTAGAGAATTCTGATCGGACAAAGTGCCACGCATGCTCAGATCAAATTCCTAGACCAAAGCTATTGGCTACTAGCCTGAACATAGTCCCGTCGTAACTCAATAACGTCATCACGTTGCGAACGATCGGATTTTCCGACAACTTTGACCGTGTGTATGCAACACCAGTTTCGGACAAAATCCGTCTGCAAAAATCCGACTGATTTTTTGTTGGAATGTCCGACCATGTGTACAAGGGCTTAGACCGGGGGAGAGAGCATGCTTGAAGTGTAATAACTTGCTTGCTATAAAGTGGAGGGATAATAAGAATGTTTTCGTTCTTACCACCCTTCATGCAGACACGGTCCAAATTACTATGGCGGTGTTGTGGAGAAACCCTTCTGTGCCCACGAATATAACCAAAATATGGGAGGGGTGGACCTTAACGACCAGCTGTTGGCGCTGTACCTAGTTGCCCGTAAGGCCAGATGCTGGTACAAGAACGTGTCTGTTTATTTATTTCAATTGGCTTTGCTGAATGCTGATGTGCTATACAGAGCTTCAGGAAGGACTGGATCCTTCCTTAAATTCCAGGAAGAGATCGTCAGAGCCCTTCTATATCCAGACGGTGCTCCACCTCGCTGGCCCAATCCAAATGCAGTAAGCCGGCTGCATGAGAGGAATTTTCCTTATGTCCTCCTGAGTACCCCTATCCAACAAGCCCCCCAAAGAAAATGTTGTGTCTGTAGAAAGAGCAGATATAGGCATGACACCCGTTAATATTGTCCCCGCTGTCCTGACAATCCTGGTCTTTGCATTGATGAATGCTACCATACACTAATTGAGTTTTAGTGTAGGGTACAGCATTGCACAGACTAGGCACACTTTCACAGGGTCTCCCAAGATGCCATCGCATTTTGAGAGACCCGAACCTGGAACCGTTGCAAATAAAAGTGTAAAAAATACACAAAAAAAATAAGATAAAAAAAAAACAAAAATAGTTGTCGTTTTATTGTTCTCTCTCTCTCTCTCTCTCTCTCTCTCTATTCTCTGTCTATTGTTCTGCTCTTTTTTTACTGTATTTTATTCTGCAATGTTTTATTGTTATTATGTTTTATCATGTTTGATTTTCAGGTATGTAATTTGTTTATACTTTACTGTTTACTGTGTTTTATTGTTAACCATTTTTTTGTTTTCATGTACGCCATTCAGCTGCAGCGTGGATTTATTTATCTTGACAGCAACAGCATTTGCTCCTACGATACATAAAGCCATTACTCCAGTGCTGTCAGAGGTGATTTCACCACCAAAGTTAAAAAAAGAGCATATATGCCAAAGCATGGGGGCAGTAGGGGTGGAGGAGCGATTTGCTCCTAACTTTTGGGGCGGATGCCCCCATGCTTTGGCATATATATATATATTTTAGGCACAGGTTGCATTAAAAAATGTTTTATTTTTACTATGTTTTCTTGAATTTGCTTTGCATGTATGGTATGTCTTACTGTTATATTGTAATGTTACTTTGTTTTTTGGTTAACCATCATTTGCTTAGCAGGTACGCCATTCAGCTGCAGCGCTGATTTATTTATCTTGACAGCAACAGCGTTTTCTCCCACGATACATAAAGCCGTGACTCCAGCGCTGTCGGAGGTGATTTCACCACCACGGTTAAAAAAAAAAGAGCATATATTCCGAATCATGGGGTTAGCAGGGTACGAGGAGCAATTTGCTTCTAACTTTTGCAGACGGATGCCCCCATGCTTCGGCATATATATATATTTTAGGCACAGGTTGCGGTAAAAAATGTTTTATTTTTTACTGTTTTTTTTTGTATTTGCTTTGCAGGTATGGTAAGTCTTACTGTTATACTGTAATGTTACTTTGTTTTATTGTTAACCATCATTTGCTTAGCAGGTACGCCATTCGGCTGCAGCGCGGATTCTTTTATCTTGACAGCAACAGCGCTTGCTCCTACGATACATAAAGCCGTGACTCCAGCGCTGTAGGAGGTGATTTCACCACCATAGTTTAAAAAAAGCATATATGCCGAAGCATGGGGACAGCAGGGGTAAAGGAGCGATTTTCTCCTAACTTTTGGGGCAGTTGCCCCCATGCTTCAGCCTATATTTTTTAGGCCATTCAGCTGCAGCACTGATTATTTTTATCTTGACAGCAACAGCGTTTGCTGTCAAGATAAAGCTGTGACTCCAGCGCTGTCGGAGGTGATTTCACCACCATAGTTAAAAACAAAATGGTGCATGTATGCCCATCATTAGAAGTGTGGGGATGAAGGGAGTTATTCTAATGGTGGGCATACCCACCGATCAATCTCTATTTTTCGTTCAGCCCACAGGCTGCATGAAAAAAAAGATTACAATATATGCCCAAGAAGGACCAGCAACGTACTGGTATGTTGCTGGGACTTTGAGTGATTATACCTGAATGAACCAATTAGCCTCTAGACTGTCACTACCTATTGCTATCATAGGGGATATTTACATTCCCTGAGATAACAATAAAAATTATAAATATAAATATATAAATGAAAGGAACAGTTTAAAAATAAATTGAAAAAAGCGAAATAAATGTAAAAGAATAAATAAATGCACCCCTGCCCCCCCCCCCCCGCTCTCACGCAAGCATCGGTCTGGTGTCATATGTAAACAGCAATTGCACCATGCATGTGAGGTATCACCAGGAAGGTCAGATTGAGGGCAGTAATTTTAGCAGTAGACCTCCTCTGTAAATCGAAAGTGGTAACCTGTAAAGGGGTGTAAAGGCTTTTAAAAATGTATATAGTTTGTCTGCGCTGCACATTTGTGCAAAATTTTAAAGCATGTCGTGTTTGGTATCCATGTACTCGGCCTAAGATCATCTTTTTTATTTCATCAAACATTTGGGCAATATAGTGTGTTTTAGTGCATTTAAATTTAAAAAAGTGTGTTTTTTCCCAAAAAAAGTGTTTGAAAAATGTGCAAATACTGTGTGGAAAAAAAAAAAAATGAAACACCCACCATTTTAATCTGTAGGGCCCTTGCTTTAAAAAAATATATATATAATGTTTGGGGGTTCAAAGTAATTTTCTTGCAAAAAAAATATTTTTTTTTCATGTAAACAAAAAGTGTCAGAAAGGGCTTTGTCTTCAAGTGGTTAGAAGAGTGGGTGATGTGTGACATAAGCTTCTAAATGTTGTGCATAAAATGCCAGGACAGTTCAAAACCCCCCCAAATGACTCATTATGAAACTAGCTCATTATGAAAGACGTACCTTAAAACAAAGCTGTTGCAGCAGTCCCCACACACCGCTGATATGGCCAACATCTTCCCCGGAGTTTCTTCCGGGTTTGCGGGCTCTGGTGCTGTGATTGGCCAGAGCCATGATGACGTCACGGGGCTCGGAAGGAATGGCACCTGTGGGCCTTTCCTTCAGAGTGCATGCGCCAGTGATGTCACTGACTGCATGCACTCTAAATATCTCCTAAACTGTAGAGGTTTAGGAGATATTTTCACTACCTATAGGTAAGCCTTATTATAGGTGTAGTGGATGACATTTTGGACCAAATGTCATGCGCTTTGTAAATTTAGTTTTTGCCTCAGGACCTTACAGTACTGAGGGTTAATTGTGTAATTAAACCTTAACACCAGTCTGGCCAGGCCATGATTGATGTTCTGCCTGGTCATGTGAGCGGTGAGGTGCTCATGACAGGCGAGAACCAGGCTTGGTTGGACGGTTGGGTATGGCCCTCTCGGAGCCAATCAGCGGGAGTGCCGAAGCCGCTGAGGAGTCTGGGAGGGGGTACTTAAGCAGGTGTGGGTCACGTGTTTGGGGTTCCGGAGTTGTTCGAGAGACCCGTGTGGTCTGTTCTGGTTCCAGGACCGGGTAGCCCCATGGGAGGTCCCGGTCACAGGGTGTTTGACATTCCCGTCAGTGGCCCCTGTTAGACCCGACTGGTCTGGGGTAGGGATCCGTCTGTTCCCGAGTCTCGGAACCTGCTGGTCCGAGGAGCTGTAACTGAGGGAGGATTCAGAGTGTCCGGGTGTGCTCTCGGCTTGGAAGGGCACCACAGCTCGTGCAAGTGACTGGGGGAGGACTCTTCGGAGGAGGGCTGACAAGTGGCATACTGAGAAGTGCCTGGTTACTGAGGTGGGAAGAACGTTGACGAGTCCACACTTTTCCAGTACCTCAAAGGAAGCGGGAAACATTCCAGGTACGGTCAGAAAAAGGTTCCTGTTTATCTTCGGTTGATTGTTCAAGTTTGAGTCAACGTGCTGACTGCCATGAAGTACCCAGCTGCGAGTGGCTACTCTCTGGGTGGAAATAGAGACTTTGTTAAACCTGCAGTTCAAGGTACCTGAGTTCTTCACCCGTGCCCTCTGTTCCCAAAGAGACTGTTTTGTGAGAGTTCTACTGCAAAATAAAACCTTTTGAAAGGACTTTATCTGTGTCAGTGTACAAGTCGTAGGGTATCAACCCTGGGAACCCCTAGACGTGGAGGAGCAACCAGGAGAAGGTAACCGGTAAGCCCATTAAGTCAAGGCCGCCCTGCAGCGCGTTATGGCCGCTACATAGGCTTTCCTATAGGTACTATAAAGGACTAGCGTCAAATGTAAAGCTTTAAAGACACCGCCACTCACTGGTTCTTTTTAAGGGCTTTGTTTGCCCATTTTTATTAAAAGCACGTTCGGCAAACAAACATAGGTTTCCCCCACAGGGCTTTTCAGCATTCCTTTTTCCATCCACAAAATGACCTTCAGCCTAGTTGGTTCTCACTTGCAGCACTGCTGCTCTGGCCTTACACTCCAGGCCCTTGTCTGTCTCATACAGATTGTTTCACCAACCACCTTGGTGCACACAGCTAGCAGCCTCTTGCTGCACCGGCTTCCACGTGGAGCCCTCCTGACTCCTGGTACTCAGACTTCCTATCTGCTGGGGTGGAGCCCAGAACCATGAGCAAGTTACTACTATAAGCCCAGCACACACCTGAACAATAAGTATGTTGGCTGTTCTCAAAATCAGGACCCAGGACTAGGGATTTCATCCTACCCGGATCTCTCAGAAATCCCCGAGCTCCAGGTCCCAAAGTGGACTTTGCAAAACACTGAAGAAACTGAAAGGCCAGTTTTGTCTTCATATTACAAGCTCCCTGGAGCCCCCCAACCCCTCCAGTTGAGAATTCTGGGTCACAACCTCCTTCTAGACCTTGGCAGGGCAATTGTCAGGAACGGTGTTGTTGCTGGGATCGCCTGCTGGTGTCACTGTTTATTTTGCCATCAAAGGTTGCAGTTCTGGTGGTCACCAGCGGGTGTCTCCCAGCAAACAGACATTCTAATAATCCAGCTGCACCTGAAGTGGTATGGCTTGGAAGTATATAAGCCCGCCCTTCACTGAGGCTCATTGCTTCAGAATCCTTCCTGCTAGCCTTGTCCCTGCCTGACCTGTTGCCTGAGACCTGTTCCTGATTTGCTTCCTGTCCTAGACTCTGTTCCCTATACCTGTGACTTGTCCCCTGATCCCTGCCTTGGCTCCGCTTCCTCCACCTGGCCTCCTGTTCCCCTTGTCTCTCATCCCTGCCTTGTTATATATGTGTTCCCTTTCCATGTATATAGTTAGTTAGTTAGTTAGTTAGTTTAGGGTTTTGGGGTTTGCTGTGTATTATTTGTGTTCTTGCTTGTTTATGGTTTGCTGTGTATTATTTGTGTTCTTGCTTGTTTATGGTTTGCTGTGTTTGTTTGGTTTGCAGGTGTGCCTTTTTCCTTAATAAATATTTATATTTTCACTTACCTTTCGAGCCTCATTCCTCAGTGCAGCCCATTGATCTGTTTATTCTGTGCTGGATGCCTGTGTTAGGCATCCCCTCCGTGACAGAATTCTGAAGCCATACTAACAGATCGGCTGCACTTGGGAATAGGATCTGGACACTTGCTATTGCCAAGAAAAATGCATCTGGATGATATCCTGTATCTTTCGCTTCTGGCAACAGATGACAGAGATTTTTGTCGTCAGACATTAGGTGAATACACTAGAGAGCAACTGCTGGAATGTATCCGTATAGCCCATGTTTTTGTTGATCAGGGCAGTTTTCTGTTTGAGGATGTGCAACCATTGATTTGGATCTGTACAGAGTTGGCTCTGTCTGATGCCTCTAGTGGAGGTGATGACTATACACCCCCTTTTAGTGCAGCTCAGGTAGAGTCTTTGGTGTGGCTGTTGGAAGATGACTCAGCCTTTTTCTTTGAGCAGTACTCAGCTTGTCCTAAACAGGTGCTTGCAGCATGTATTGATTCAGTGCAGTCTCTGGTCAGACAAACCATGTGCAAACCAGATTTTGTGCAACCATTATTACAGGCCTGGTCAAGCTTGTTGTACTCAGCTTCTGTCAGCTCCCAACCACCCATTTCTGTGTCCAGATACCAGCCTGCTGGGATATCTTCCTCTCTATTACCCCCAACAACCACAATTTCTGACCCATACACCCTGCTACCAATGAAGTACCAGTACCCTGTTTCCTCCTGCTGTACCTACCCAGCCTTTAACCCCTCTGCTACTTCTCAGCTGCCTTCATCAGTTCCATTGAATCTCCCCTCAAGTTCTGCTCCCTCTGTTTTACCATCCTTCCACTCTTCGCTCTTACCAGCTGCATCCACTACCTACAGCCCTGTACCCACATACAAATCTTCAGTTGCTAAAACCAAAAAGAAACGGAAGTTTTTCCCAACCCATACCATTCTGTCATCCCCCACTTCTGCCTCCGCGCCTGATGTTCCAATGCCTGCTGTTCAGCCTGTTGTGCCAGTGTCTCTGCCTGTTGTCCAGCCTGCTGTCCCGGCCTTCCAGCCTGACGCCTTCCAGCCTGCTGCCCCGGCCTTCCAGCCTGACGCCTTCCAGCCTGACACCTTCCAGCCTGCTGCCCCGGCCTTCCAGCCTGACGCCTTCCAGCCTGCTGCCCCGGCCTTCCAGCCTGATGCCTTCCAGCCTGCTGCCCCGGCCTTCCAGCCTGATGCCTTCCAGCCTGCTGCCCCGGTCTACCAGCCTGACGCCTTCCAGCCTGCTGCCCCGGCCTACCAGCCTGACGCCTTCCAGCCTGCTGCCCCGGCCTACCAGCCTGACGCCTTCCAGCCTGATGCCCCGGCCTTCCAGCCTGACGCCTTCCAGCCTGATGCCCCGGCCTTCCAGCCTGACGCCTTCCAGCCTGATGCCCCGGCCTTCCAGCCTGACGCCTTCCAGCCTGATGCCCCGGCCTTCCAGCCTGACGCCTTCCAGCCTGATGCCCCGGCCTTCCAGCCTGACGCCTTCCAGCCTGATGCCCCGGCCTTCCAGCCTGACGCCTTCCAGCCTGATGCCCCGGCCTTGCAGTCTGATGCCTTCCAGTCTGATGCCTTGCAGTCTGATGTCCCGGCCTTCCAGTCTGATGCCTTGCAGTCTGATGTCCCGGCCTTGCAGTCTGATGTCCCGGCCTTGCAGTCTGATGCCTTGCAGTCTGATGTCCCGGCCTTGCAGTCTGATGCCTTGCAGTCTGATGCCTTGCAGTCTGATGCCTTGCAGTCTGATGCCTTGCAGTCTGATGCCCCGGCCTTGCAGTCTGATGCCTTGCAGTCTGATGCCTTGCAGTCTGATGCCTTGCAGTCTGATGCCTTGCAGTCTGATGTCCCGGCCTTCCAGTCTGATGCCTTGCAGTCTGATGTCCCGGCCTTCCAGTCTGATGCCTTGCAGTCTGATGTCCCGGCCTTCCAGTCTGATGCCTTGCAGTCTGATGTCCCGGCCTTCCAGTCTGATGCCTTGCAGTCTGATGTCCCGGCCTTCCAGTCCGATGCCTTGCAGTCTGATGTCCCGGCCTTCCAGTCCGATGCCTTCCAGTCTGATGTCCCGGCCTTCCAGTCCGATGCCTTGCAGTCTGATGTCCCGGCCTTCCAGTCCGATGCCTTGCAGTCTGATGTCCCGGCCCTCCAGTCCGATGCCTTGCAGTCTGATGTCCCGGCCCTCCAGTCCGATGCCTTGCAGTCTGATGTCCCGGCCTTCCAGTCCGATGCCTTGCAGTCTGATGTCCCGGCCTTCCAGTCCGATGCCTTGCAGTCTGATGTCCCGGCCTTCCAGTCCGATGCCTTGCAGTCTGATGTCCCGGCCTTCCAGTCCGATGCCTTGCAGTCTGATGTCCCGGCCTTCCAGTCCGATGCCTTGCAGTCTGATGTCCCGGCCTTCCAGTCCGATGCCTTGCAGTCTGATGTCCCGGCCTTCCAGTCCGATGCCTTGCAGTCTGATGTCCCGGCCTTCCAGTCCGATGCCTTGCAGTCTGATGTCCCGGCCTTCCAGCCTGATGACCCGGAGCTCGCTGCCCAGCCTGATGACCCGGAGCTCGCTGCCCAGCCTGATGACCCGGAGCTCGCTGCCAAGCCTACTGCCCAGGCTGATGACCCAGTGCTTGCTGCCCAGCCTGATGATCCGATGCTTGCTGCCCAGCCTGATGATCCGATGCTTGCTGCCAAGCCTGATGATCCGATGCTTTCTGCCCAGCCTGATGATCCGATGCTTGCTGCCCAGCCTGATGATCCGATGCTTGCTGCCCAGCCTGATGATCCGATGCTTGCTGCCCAGCCTGATGATCCGATGCTTGCTGCCCAGCCTGATGATCCGATGCTTGCTGCCCAGCCTGATGATCCGATGCTTGCTGCCCAGCCTGATGATCCGATGCTTGCTGCCCAGCCTGATGATCCGATGCTTGCTGCCCAGCCTGATGATCCGATGCTTGCTGCCCAGCCTGATGATCCGATGCTTGCTGCCCAGCCTGATGATCCGATGCTTGCTGCCCAGCCTGATGATCCGATGCTTGCTGCCCAGCCTGATGACCCGATGCTTGCTGCCCAGCCCGATGACCCGAAGCACGTTGCTCAGCCTGTTTTTATTTCCAGATCTAAACTTCCAGACCCTGGTGGTGGGATACATGTTCCATTGTCGGACTTGGGTGGCATGCCTCCCAGTTGGTTAAGAGACTGGCCGGAGAGCGCAAGGAAGTCCGCAGTCACAGGGGAGACTTTTCTGGACTTTTCCCCATTTACATGTACTGTCAGGTCAAGGGCAGAATGGAGTGTCCGGAGGCCACTCCTTAGGGGGGGGAACTGTCAGGAACGGTGTTGTTGCTGGGATCGCCTGCTGGTGTCACTGTTTATTTTGCCATCAAAGGTTGCAGTTCTGGTGGTCACCAGCGGGTGTCTCCCAGCAAACAGACATTCTAATAATCCAGCTGCACCTGAAGTGGTATGGCTTGGAAGTATATAAGCCCGCCCTTCACTGAGGCTCATTGCTTCAGAATCCTTCCTGCTAGCCTTGTCCCTGCCTGACCTGTTGCCTGAGACCTGTTCCTGATTTGCTTCCTGTCCTAGACTCTGTTCCCTATACCTGTGACTTGTCCCCTGATCCCTGCCTTGGCTCCGCTTCCTCCACCTGGCCTCCTGTTCCCCTTGTCTCTCATCCCTGCCTTGTTATATATGTGTTCCCTTTCCATGTATATAGTTAGTTAGTTAGTTAGTTAGTTTAGGGTTTTGGGGTTTGCTGTGTATTATTTGTGTTCTTGCTTGTTTATGGTTTGCTGTGTATTATTTGTGTTCTTGCTTGTTTATGGTTTGCTGTGTTTGTTTGGTTTGCAGGTGTGCCTTTTTCCTTAATAAATATTTATATTTTCACTTACCTTTCGAGCCTCATTCCTCAGTGCAGCCCATTGATCTGTTTATTCTGTGCTGGATGCCTGTGTTAGGCATCCCCTCCGTGACAGCAATGCTCTGCCACAGTACATGTCAGCAGAGGAAGTTTACTTCCTCTTTAAATTGCTGTATTTTCCTCATATGATGTTGATTTCATATTCTCATGTCACTGCAGTAAGGTGTGGAGCTAGTGTTGCCACCTGTCTGGGATTCCCCCAATCAGTCCGGGTTTTGAGCCATGTGTTCAGGTTTCAGGTGAACTGGAACCTGGACACATTATTCAGACCAGGCTGTGGCTCCCCAAGTAACCAAGATCGTCACACACAAATCTGTTGCCTTCCAGGAGTTGTGGGCGGCTGCCTGGTTGCAGTGCAATGCTGTCAGTAAGAGTAATTTGGCCACACCCACTGTTCGCTGTGGCATGCTGTGCATACCGCATTTCTACTCTCCTTAGGGGCATCCAAAGTTGTCCCAGGCCACTAAATTGTTTGGGTTTGACTTGAATAAAAGGTGGCAACACTATGTGGAGCATAAAAAATAAATAGAAAAAAAAATGACAAGTGCTACATACCCTCTGTACACTCCAGTGCTGTCACCAGCTTCTCCCTTAATTCAACACTTAGACCCCATTCACATCTGGCATTTTGGGATCTCTGGCAGAATCGCTGCAATTCTGTCCATGATCCCAAATCACATTGGAATAATAGCAAAATGCACCATGCGTGTTCAGGAGCCATTCATTTTCAATGGCACCTGAAAACCGTTCAGTTTTTCTTTTGATTGTCGCGTGATAAATTATGCTGCAATAGTGGAAAACCGCAACATGTGAAGCTTGTTGCCCAGAAAGAAGCAGGAGTTTCTTTTGGGCAACAAGCTTTGCACGCTGCAGTTTGTCTCAATTTATTGCACGACAATCATGGCAAAACTGCCCTGCATTTAGGTGCCATTGAAAATGAACAGCACCCAAACACACATGGTGCATTTTTCCATTTTGCAGTGAGATTTGGGATTGTGGGTCTAATTGCAGTGATTCTGGCAGAGATCACAAAATGCCAGATGTGAATGGGGTCTTATTCAGGTTGAATTGACAGTTAATGTTATTTAATCGATTTCCTGTGAGGACAGCATGTAAACACGCACCATAGTTGCCAACATTGCAAAAAAATTTAAAGAGACACTTTTTTGTCTGTAGGTGGAATCTTGGTATGATTAGGGGATGGGGTGTTCGCCTGAAGGCAGGATGCAATGAGGAAATAAAAATGGGCGCGGTTTAATGGAAAACTGGCTTAAAGGGGGCATGGCTCAAAGGGGTGTGGTTGGAGTCTGAGATGAACAGGGGATGGAAGGAGAAAGGGAAAGAGAAAGAAAAAAAAATGAAAGACAGAAAGAAATAGGGAGGGAAGGAGAAAGAAAAAGGAAAGAGAGGGATGGGGGGACAGCAGGCCCAGATCCTACACCACAATAGAAATATGTGTATTCCATAAAGTTTAACAATCAGCAGATAAGGATACTCCAAACACGTGGTATTGGCACTTCAATCATCACGGCACCCTTACATTAGGTGCCCCCAGCCAGTGGAGTCCCTCCTTACATTAGGTGTCCCCAGCCAGCGGAATCCCTTCTTCCACCAGGTGCCCCCAGCGGAGTCTCTCCTTACATCAGGTGCCCAGTGGCACAGTGGTGTAGTGGTTAGCACTCTCGCCTAGCAGTAAAAAGGGTCATTTGTTAAAATCCCAACCATGACACTACCTGCCTGGAGTTTGCATGTTCTCCCTGTGCCTGCGTGGGTTTCCTCTGGGTACTATGGTTTCCTCCCACACTCCAAAGAAATGCTGGTAGGTTAATTGGTTTATGTCCAAAATTGGCCCTAGTATGTGAATGGGGACCTATTTAACCTATCAGGTGCCCCCAGCAGAGTCCCTCCTTACATCAGGTGCCCCCAGCAGAGTCCCTCCTTACATCAGGTGCCCCCAGCAGAGTCCCTCCTTACATCAGGTGCCCCCATCAGAGTCCCTCCTTACATCAGGTGCCCCCAGCAGAGTCCCTCCTTACATCAGGTGCCCCCAGCAGAGTCCCTCCTTACATCAGGTGCCCCCAGCAGAGTCCCTCCTTACATCAGGTGCCCCCGGCAGAGTCCCTCCTTACATCAGGTGCCCCCAGCAGAGTCCCTCATTACATCAGGTGCCCCCAGCAGAGTCCGTCATTACATCAGGTGCCCCCAGCAGAGTCCCTCCTTACATCAGGTGCCCCCAGCAGAGTCCCTCCTTACATCAGGTGCCCCCAGCGGAGTCCCTCCTTACGCCAGGTGCCCCCAGCGGAGTCCCTCCTTACGCCAGGTGCCCCCAGCGGAGTCCCTCCTTACACTAGGTGCCCCCAGCGGAGTCCCACCTTACATCAGGTGCCCCCAGCGGAGTCCCTCCTTACATTAGGTGTTCCCAGCCAGTGGAGTCCCTCCTTACATTAGGTGTCCCCAGCCAGCAGAGTCCCTCCTTACATAAGGTGTCCCCAGAAGAGGAGTCTTTATTTACATCAGGTGTCCCCTCATTGCCCTGGCGCGGCCGCTGGTGATTTGGGCCCCCGCGCCATTACAGAAGACCAGCTCGTGGAAGCCGAAGGGAAGAACCAAGAGGCGGAGCCTGGGTTCAACCTATTTCTTCCTCACGATAGCTGGTCTTCAGTAAAATGGCGGAGACATTTTACCAGTGGAGGCCGCGGACCTCTACCAGCAGTGGAAAAAAATTGAAAAACTGAGATTTCCCGGGACATTTCCCAGAAAACGGTAAGGCCGGGACAAAGGTCTAAATCCTGGGAATGTCCTGGGAAATTCAGGACAGTTGACGACTATGCATCACAGAGATAGCTGGTGATTGGCTTAAAGGCAGTAAGGCACACAGCTTAAGGCCCCCTACTATGTCTTGTTTGTTTAAATACTATGAAAAGCAAAAGGAAATCTAGTGATGTTAGGATACTATAAATTCCCACGAGACCTGGAAATATAGGTTTGTTGCTTTACCGTGTGGAAACTTAATTACTGTGCAGGAGGTTAGTAGAAAGGCAGCACAGCATCTGTTCCACATCCTTCTCTGTTACTTGGCTAGAATTTTTATTACAACAAGTAAACCTGTTTCATTTCCCGATCACTCTACTCATACATGTATTCTAATCTGTTTCCTTGAGTTTTTAAATTATTAAATTGGATTATTTATGTTCCCTGGTTGCTGCTAGCACATAATGCATGCGTTATATCCTTCACTAGAAGCAGTCAATAGGAACATAACAAGTGTCCATTGTAATGGATTATATTTTTTCTTGGAAAATGTGCTTTGTGCCGTTGTGCTCTCCTTGTCCATTATTATATTTGAATATGTTATTGCAGCACAACTGTGAAGCAGACCAAGCAGCTGCTTTGGGAACCATTATGTAGGGTGGCAATATGGAACTTGCACACCTTTCCATTCCACTATAATCTTTCCCTTTGAATGGAATCTGCATCTGCAATGCTGATCATCTTCTGAAAGTGCTAGTTGCCTAATTGCAGTGTCAACCTACTTTCTAAGATACAGATTAATGCAGGCCATACATGGGTCAAATTCTGAACAAATTTTCTTTCGAAAATCAAAACAGTTTTGTTTTGTAGTGGTGCTACCACTGATTTTGAAATTTGATCAACCAAGCCTTCAATTTCAACTCATGTTGCTACAGAAAATAAATTTTGTTGGCGGGGAATCTTCTTTTCTTTCAAGGTCACAGCTCATGTACATTTCTTTTTTCGATTATATGTCTTGCACGATTTTCCCATCATTGATTAGAAATTTGTTTGTTTTTCTAAAAATGTTCAACATGCCCGATCACTCAAATTCGATGATTGCACGAAAATCGGCCGTTGCTTCAGCTCACTAACCGAAATGGCTGTTGCTGCAGCCCACTGCAAAATTAGAACGAAAAATTCTTAGTTATGATTTTCAAAAGAAAATTTGTTCGGGAATTCGACCCATGTATGGCCGGAATTAGAATGAGTTTGTAGATTTGAAAAGTTAAAACACTGATCTAGATGCTCTTTCTTGGCCAGAGATAAAACTATCAAAACCAATAAGGTACTAAATGAAAATAGACTGTTCACTTTTTGCATTGTAATTTTCACCAGAGCTTAGTGAATGTGGTAAAATATCACTTTGCAAAGAATATCCAATCATGTGCAAGGGAAAAAACTGAATTTTTGTTTGTACATGATTGGATGATGGAAAGCAACAGATCTTAACCTAATTCAGCTCTGCGGCAAATTTCCTTGTAGCAATTTTAGTCATGCTACAAGCGGTAGTCAGATAGAAAAACGAAAAATCCGGTCCCTGCAAGATAATGTCATAATTACTAACACATTATGAAAGACTTACCTTAAAACAAAGCCTTCCAGCTGCATGCTATCACTGCTGACTGGGCTTTCATCTTCACCTGGTCTTCCTTCTGGGTTCGTTGACTTCAGACGTTTGAATGGCAGAGCCGCATTAACGTCACGGATGGGGTACAGCTCTCTCATTGGACAGCATGCTGACCATTGAGGGTGCAAGGCACATGTCACCAGCTTCTACATATGTAAATATTTCCTAAACGGTGCATGTTTAGGAGATATTCAATGTACCTAGAGGTTATCCTTATTATATGCTAAAAAGCAGAGTTTTCTACCTCTTTAAAGTTGCACTAAAATTGAGTTTCCACAGTAAATATCTTTTCAAGTATGCATTATTAACTCAACAATATACCTTCTTTTGCTCCCAGCTTTTAAGGGTAGGGTGCATGTCCTGTGATAGACAAGTGACCTCTCCTCTATGTGTTCCCCATTAACTTGTTGATTGCCAAGTGTAAGGGTCACACAGGAGGCCTACCTCGGGTGGGGTCTTTGAGGCTATGGCAGGCGACCAAAAGGATCATGTGAAGAATCAAACGTTAAGGCAGTGCTCCCACTCATAGAGGAGCCACTGGTGTGCAGTACTACGTGGAATCCTTTCCAAGGAGGTGATTCTGTAAACTACACACTTGTGCCAGTGTTGCATTCAGAGGGACATGCAGAGTCTATGCCCCCTCCACCAATCAGTGTACTCTGCCACCTCACTCCCAGTAGTAGAATGGGGTCCCGTCGAGCATATAGCGCAGACTTCATGCATGCTCACATAATCCTTTGCGTTCTGTACCAAGTGACCACGCCATGACTCTCCGTGACCCTAGTCTGCTCCTGAGAACCAACAGAAAGAGACATATAGGGAGGAAGCCATAGCACCGGACCCCTCGCTATCGGAGAACCTGTCACCATACCAGGTACCATGCCAACGACTGGTTCCAGTTAACTTTTTGTTGCTGAAGTGTGTGTGTGTGTGTGTGTGAGCCAGGACCCCATGTGCACCCCTTAAATAGCCTAATCTGCCGGAAAGTCTGGTCGTGTGTACGCAGCATAAGTTAGCACAATCCTGATCTCTTGTCGCTGACCTGACCCGACCCTTGAGATCCAAACCTCTGCCTTTTATATATCACAGGACAGGAGGGTGGACCCCAAAAGCCCACAAAATGTTAGCAGTAGAACATAAAAGATTTAATACTTCTACTCCCCAAACGGGGCAGCCATGCTAATCTAAGTAGCATAACACAACCTGCCTGCAAGCATCCTCCAAATTACTTTTTTTTATGCTGCTGTGATCCAACTTTCTGCTAGAGGGTGGCTTTACCTTGAGATCTTTACCAGATTCTTATCCTAGATGATGTTCTGATCTAAATGTTAATTGTCCCTTCCACCAAAAAAATAAATAAAAACAGCATAGGGTTCCTCCCCTAATCCATACCAGGATCTTCAGGACTGGTGTGGATTGTAAAGAGGGAATTCTTAAAATCCAACAAAAAAAGCATGAAAAATAAATAAAAACAGCATAGGGTTCCTCCTCTAAAGCCCCATACACACTATCAGTTTTTCTGCTGAGTTTTTCCTTCAGGTTTACCAAAACCATGTAGTGCAAGGGCCTGCCTGATTGCATACAAATTGAAACTCCTAAGGTTTGACCTCATATTATATGGTTTTGGTAAATCTGAAGGAAAAACTCAGCAGAAAAACTGATAGTGTGTATGGGGCTTAATTCATACCCGGATCTTCAGGACTGGTGTGGATTGTAAAGAGGGATTTTAAGAATTCCAACAAAAAAAGCACAAGGTTCCCCCTAGAAAGCCACACCAGACCCAGTGACTGTCTACGTTTGTGGGCAGGGGCTCATCAGAATATGGAAGACCCATTTCCCCCCAAAAAAATAAAGTGTAATTAAAGACAGACAAGTTTAATAAATAATAATAAATGATAATTAAATAAACAGTCCTGCAATATACAGTACATCACTTGTCCATCACATCGTCTAGCAATGCAGATCCACATCAATCATGCTGGTGGACATATACCGACTCGCCAAAAGGAATAAACCTGCCGACACACATCTGTCATTGTTGTTTCAATGTTGAATGACTTTTCCAGCAGATGACAGTTGTTCCAAACAAAGGAAGGGGTCTGCGAGGTGATGTAATTGATCATATATGGTCAATGACATCATGGAATCTCAGGGACACATTGTATGCCTTACTCATTCACATGGGGGGAGAACAGTATCTTAGTGCCCCTATTGCTAAAGGTGGATCACAGATTATGATAAGCCCCCTGCCTGCAGACCCTCATAACCCCCATGGGTACTAGGTGCTAGGTACCCCCCCCCCCACATGTTGAGGGCAGGTGGGCTGGTAAGGTACATACGGTTTGGTGCAGTACATTCTGAAAAAGTCGTGCTTGCACTTTTCCCATGTCCCATTGCATTTTGCAGCCCATTTAAACAAATTGGCTGTCAAAACCACACTGTAGGGAAATGGGGGGATTGCACAGGAATGTGCATCTTCCAGTGTGAAAAGTCCTTAGGCTGTCTGTGCACGTAAAAAAAATAATTTGTGGATTTCATGACAGACTACATCCAGACTCCATATATCATCCACATCATCCGCACTCAGAATCTTATCTTTAATTCATTATTTATTGGTTTTAAGCCAATGAATAAGCATAATGTAGCAAGACTGGTGGAGAGTACTAACATCTAGATTCTCTAAATGTCACATGCAGCTCTCACTACAAGCTTACCAATGGAAGGAAATACAAACAGCTAAAATATATATAATGTATATCAAGAGTCTTTTCACACTATACTGCACAAAAAACTTGTACTGCGCAAAATGCACTTACATTGATATACATTTTGCAGTGTGTTGCATTTTTATGCGTGTTGGCATACATTATTATGTCATCCGTTTCGAATTGTCAGATCCCTGGAAGCGATAAAAATACTAACAATTTATTGTTATATCTTTTCTTTTAGGTTTGTTGTGTTTACATATGTACCTGCTCTTTGCATTGCGTTAAATACAGACTGGTTGCATTTTGACGCAACGCACTGCAGCACACATGCACACAACATTGTGGTGTGAAAGCGGCACGTCGAAAAACATTGTTTTTTATTTGCCCTTTCAGTGGCTTGCGTTGATCCGATGTTGAAAAACGTAGGTCACAGCACATGGTGTGAACGAGCCCTAAAAGTTTACATTTATACATTAATGAACCATATCTAATTTAATTTGCTCCAGCTGGACACCACCTGCAGAACTCTCTTTCAGCTCCTTTTGAACACTGCACATATACCCTAAAATATTGATAACACCATTTTTCACTTTCATGACATGAAACCCCACAGGGAATAATTATGCTAATAAACCTTAATGATTCTTGCAAATAAATGATCGAACCAAATTGCTACTGTTGATTTATATTAATGGATGCCTTTAGGAGAAGATCTGTCTGGATGTAAGGCTTCCTGAATCCTGATTCTTCTACATTAACAGCAGAGAAGTCTTTGGAGTTAAATGCATTAGAGCTGTAATGGAATGCACATGTGGGGTGTCTGCATTTCCTAATGTTCCCACTATTCTTCCTCATGGCAAGCCTGATATTATTGCAGATAACTTTCTTTCAGATACTTTTTACTCATGTTTGATTTTTTTTCTGCATTCATGTGTGAGATTGTTTGTGTTTCAGTCATTGCTCCATAGCTTATAATGTTGTAAATTTATGTTTGTTTTTTTAGCTAAAAAAACATTGATTTAATCATGCTAACAAAAATAAAAAGTTTGTTTTATTTCTATTTCCGCGTACACACAACCAGTTTTCCCGTTGCAATAAACTCGGAAGGTTTTTCCGACAGAGTTCTGCTGAAACTGTCTTGGGTACACACAATCACACCAAAGTCCGATCGCTAAGAACGCGGTGACGTACAACACATACGACAGGACTAGAAAAAGGAAGTTCAATAGCCAGTAGCCAATAGCCATCATCTCGTACTTGCTTCAGAGCATGCATCACTTTTGGTCCATTGGAACAGCATACAGAAGAGCAGTTTTCCCGATAGGAATCGGTTCTGTCGGAAATATTTAAAACATGTTCTATTTCTAGGTCCGTCAGAATTTTCAAAAAAAAAAGTCAGATAAGGCATACACACGATCGGAATATACGATGAAAAGCTTCCGTCTGACTTTTCTGTCGGACATTCCGCTTATGTGTATGCGGCACTAGAATATTCTTTAAGTGCACATCACCCCTACAAAACCTTTAAAATGGATGCGATAAAAAATGCAGACATGACACTGTTTACACAGAGCTCCCAACTGTCCCTGATTTGGAACAAAGTCCCTCTGTCCTTCCTTCCTCCTCATTTGTCCCTCATTTTGGTCTGATTTATATAGTTGTATATAAAATGCACTATTTATCTTTCAAAAAGTGTTTCCCATTGCTAAACCTTTCATCCAATTCCTAAGTTGCTGTATTTGTAAATTTCAAAAGCCAATATGTCATGGTTATGCAATAGAGTTTGTCTTCTTACCTGTCTCCATGTGTTCATCTCTAGAGACCAGCCGACTCTCACCTGACTAGTTCTGGCATGGCTCCACCCTAGCTCCTATCAGAGAACTCTATATTAATCTGTGTACTGCAGGCCAACCCTGCTGATCAATCTTTGTGTGTTTGGCTTCCTGTTACCTGCCGTGTGCTCTTCATTTGTTCTGTTACCGACTTTGGTGTGTCCCTGACTATCCCTGTTTGCCTGTGACCCTGAACCTTGGTGTGTACTCTTAGACTCCACACCCCAGGGAATCTTACGCTCTAACCCCGATGGGATCCGTCTTGGTGATTTCCAGCGGCCCTGCCTTCCTTATCACCTTGACTCCCATCCGCAGCAGTCAGCCGTAGGGTCCACTACCTTGCGGTGCACTCCTGATCCTTACGGTGTGCATCTGTCACCTGGCCTCAAGGTGACCTGACACAATATAAAGGATTAGTAGTGGTAAAAAAAAAGAACGTGTGGGTTTAAGTAATAATTTTTTGTCTAATTCACCTTTAAGGGGACGTGGCAGGGGGGTGTCCTATGTCTACATACTTTTGCTAATAGGTGTCCCTCATTCCCTTCTCAAAAAGTTGGGACGTATGGCTTTACATAGCTTCAAATGTCACCTCCATCTTCCCAAGACCCAAGTATTTTGGAATTCTTTTATATTCAGATTTTCAGATATTCAGATTTTGGCATCCCCATGCAATATCCAGAGTTTAATGACTTGGCTCAGAATGAGTGCCTATGACAGGTCCCTCGACTCTTCTGAGTCTTCTGTTGCTGTGAGGTATAGGAGAGGGGCAGAACACAGAGAATTTCACTTTTTACCTAAACTTAGTCTTTGGATATGTTCTGTTGTATTTTACATTTAATGTCAGATTAGGTTTTGCAAGAAGTGGTGGGTTGGAATTGCAGCTGACACAAAAATTGTTCTGACAGCTGTTGCTTTGCCTAGACTCAGTGGATCTCCCTCTAATCTAAGCATTACTGCATATGTATGGTAGGGTAATCAAATAAGCCACATAAATGTACATAAGTTCTGCTATTGGCTGACTATACAGTAAATAGGCCAATGGTTTTGAATCATACTAAGGGCTGCTCCCTCAAAGTGTATACTATGCTTTCTCTGCTATGGATGGTGTCAGTGCCAGGACAAGGTCTATCCAGTGCGCAGGGCAAAGATGTCAAATTGCTCACCCTCTCTCCCAGTGTACAGTACAGTGGTGATCAACATGAAAATCATAGTGGCCAGCCAATTAGCAAAGCTATTTAGCGTGCTAAGGTGCTTTGCACCAAGTTATACAGCCTGTTTGGGTTGTAATGGATCTTAATGCATGTAAATTTAAATCCTGCAGTATTTTTTATCATGACCATGCAATGCACACTAATCTAAAAGTAGGAAAAAAATTAAACCCCATAAATCATATAAGTGGCAGTAATAGTTGCAGTTAGTGGCAATAATAGTAACCTCCTGCATTGGTGTAAGTGGCTGGGTTTTAAAATGTTCATCATTGTTGTCAGTGGATTTAATAATAACCCCCTGCATTGGTGTGGCAGCAGTATTAGCCCCAAGCATTTGTGTCAGTGGGTACAATCATAATCCCCTGTTTTAATGTCAGTGGCAGCAGTAATAACCGCCAGCATTGGTGTCAGTGGACGCAATAATAACCCCCAGTATTGGTGTCAGTAGGCACAATAATAACCCCGGCACTGGTGTTAGAGACTGCAATAATAAACTTCACTTTAGTGTCAGTGACCATAATAATAACCCCATGCATTGGTGTCAGTGGCACCAATACAATAATAACAACCATCAGCAATTTTGTCAGACACCATAATTATAAACCCCACATTGATGTCAATGTTTGCAAAAATAGCTCCCATCATTGGGGTCACACATCAAGTCATATGGGTAAGGCGAACACATTGAGGACAGTGTTGTTTCCAGACAATTTTTACAAATGGGCTCATTCACACTGAAATGACAAATGAAAGGACCCTAGGATTCAGGTAATGAAGGAGAGGACCCATTATAGGGTTACGACCCTTAGATCCCCAATACATCAAGAATAAAAATCCATTTGGATTTGAGTTGGCTTAGGGTTCTGACCTTATGAAACCCTCACCAATGTCGTTTATAGGGTTCAATGCCCAAAAAATTGAGGTGTGTGGGGTCTTGTTTGTGATGCGTGATAAAATGTTTAGACACACTATATATCATAATGATATTTTGTACATGTTCCTTTATCCGGACTTTAAGGGGTCTCTTTTTGCTTCCAATATACTGGAGGCCACAGTTGCATTCAAGGGCATAAACTGCTCCCTCTGTGTTGCAACAGATGAAGTCGCTAATTTCATATAAATTCCCAGTACTATTTGATGTAAATGTGAACCTCTTTTCTGCTGGTCTTTTTGTTTTGGTGCAGGAGAAACAATGTTTACAGGGATAGAAGCCTTTCCCTGTGAAAAACGTATAGTTAGTTGTAGGTGGATCAGGAAAGTTTTTGACTATTTTGTCTCTTTAATTTGGAGCTCGTTTATATACGAATTTCGGTGTTTGGTGGAGGATGCATTTCAGATGTGTATCTGTTAGCAGGATATACCAATGTTTTTTAATGATCTTCTCAACCTTTTTGTACTGGGCATTGTAATCTAAGACGATGGGTGCAGAATAAATTCTGGAGTCAACCTTCTCTTTATCTTTAGTCAGTTCCAAATGATCCATTTTATCTACATCTTAGATTTTCACCTTTATATAATCACTGTTATATCCTTTATCAATAAACTGGAGACGTTCCTCGAAGAAGTATTTTTACATGTAATTAACCACCTCAATGACCTGTGCCTAATATGGAGTGCTGAAGTGTCCATTAAGAGAGCGACAGATGCAAGTGATAAAGGATCATACAGGCCCTGTTAAAATAGCAGCTTTGGTAAGCAGAAGCACTAAGGGGTGGGCACGAGGTGGATTGGTGAAGGTGTGGCAGTTGAAGGAGTATGCTTTTTTAATCACTGGTAATTGGAAGTTTTCTTCCTCTTCTTTGCTTTCTTTAGACTGAACTGCCAACAGGAGGAAAGGACTCACTGCATGTTTTACTATATTCCTCTAAATATATAGATGGACTGATGGCCAGTTCTACTAGGAATCGGTTTCCCGCTTTTATTTTGTTTTTATTAAACAAGTTACAAGGGGTTCTGATTATTGCACTATATGAAATATTATACATGGGACAGGAAGTGAAGGGAAATCTCCGCAATGGGACACAGATGGCGAAAACAAAAATCTGACTGGGGTTTTAACCCTCCCTTGCTCTGTCTAAAATGAAAAAAAAAAAATGTTTTGCCTATAGTTCTACTTTAACTCAAGCTAACACGCTTTAAGGAATTACAACAGCAAAATTTGTTTTTACAAGGCTTTAAATAAACAAATAAAAGCTCACCATTGTAAGCACCCCTGTCAGTAATATATGGTTTGTCTCAACCATCTAACTGCCACTTTGTCTGGACAGCTTGGTCTTTTAAAGTAGTGGTTCTCAACCTCAATCCTCAAGTATCTCCTTAGATAAAATATCTCATATCAATAACATGTCATTGATATTAATTTAAAGCAGTTGTGCAAAGTAAAGGCAAACCTGAAAACATGGCCTGTTGGGGGTACTTGAGGACTGAACTTGAGAACCACTGTTTAACCACTTCAGCTCTGGAAGGTTTTATCCACTTCCTGACCAGACAATTTTTTGCGATACGGCACTGAGTCGCTTTAACTGACAACTGCGCGATCATGCGACCCAAAGAAATTTGATGTAATTTTTCCCCACAAATAGAGCTTTCTTTTGGTGGTATTTGATCGCCTCTGCACTTTTTTTTTTGCACTATAAACAAAAAAAGACCGATAATTTTAAATAAAAAAACAATACTTTTTACTTTCTGCTAGAAAACATTCCCAATAAAAAATGTTTAAAGATCTAATTTCTAATTTCTTCATAAATTTAGGCCAATATGTATTTTGCTACATATTTTTTGTAAAAAAAATCCCAATAAGCGTATATTGATTGGTTTGCGCAAAAGTTATAGCGTCTACAAAATAGGGGATATATTTGGGGACTTTCTATTTTTTTATTGTTTTTATTAATAATGGTGGCGATCTGCGATTTTTAGCGGGACTGCGACATTGTGGAGGACAAATCTGGCACTAAGTGAAACTTTTTGGGGATCAGTGACACCAATACAGTGATCAGTGCTATAAAATGCACTGATTACTGTATAAATGACACTGGCAGGGAAAGGGTTAACACCAAGGGCGATCAAAGGGTTAAATGTTCCCCAGGGTGGTGCTTACTAACTGTGTGGGGCAGTGTCACACTGAAGGAAAAGAGAGATCCTAAGCGGAATCACAAGATCTCTCTATGCCTTCCTGACAGATCCACTGTTTGCTTTGTTTACACAGGCAGACGGCTGATCTGTCTCTCCTGTGAAAGATCGGTGGGTTGCAGCAGCCATCGCGGCCGCTGGACCCGCTGATTGGCACATGCCTAAAATCATGTGCACGAAATCACGTACCTGTGCGTGATTTTGTGCAGCCGGGCCGCCCTGCCTCAGTATATATATGCAGTAGGCGGACTGGAACTGGTTAACCACTTGCCGCCCGCCCTATAGGCAATTGACGGTGGCAAAGTGGTTGCATAATCCTGATCGGACGTCATATGACGTGATCAGGATTATGAGCCGTTGCGCGCCCCGGGGGCGTGCATCGCGGCGATCGTTGTTGCGGGGTGTCAGTCTGACACCCTGCAACTACGATCTCGGTAAAGAGTCTCTGACGGAGACTCTTTTCCACGTGATCAGCTGTGTCCAATCACGGCTGATCACGGTGTAAATAGGAAAAGCCGGTGATCGGCTTTTCCTCACTCGCGTCTGTCAGACGCGAGTAGAGGAGAGCCGATCGGCTGCTCCTCTGACGGGGGGGGGTCTGTGCTGATCGATTATCAGCACAGCCCCCCCGAGGATGCCCACACTGGACCACCAGGGATGCCACCAGACCACCAGGGATGCCCAGGAAAAGGTAATCCTCCCTAGACCACCAGGGATGCCAGTCAGTGCCACAATGGATGCCAATCAGTGCCCATAATGGATGCCAATCAGTGCCCACAATGGGCATCACTGATTGGCATGCATTATTGTTTGGCACTGATTGGCATCCATTAGTACAGTATAACAATACAATGCCGCCTATGAGTGCCCACCTGTGCTGCCTATCAGTGCCCACCTGTGCCGCCTATCACTGCCCATCCGTGCCACCTATCAGTGCCCACCCATGCCCATCTGTGCCGCCTATCCATGCCCATCTGTGCCGCCCATCCATGCCAATCCGTGCCAGCTATCAGTGCCAATTTGTGCCACCTATCAGTGCCCATCCGTGTCGCCCATCAGTGCCGCCCATCAGTGCCACCCATCAGTGCCGCCTATCAGTGCCACATATCAGTGTCCATCAATGCCACCTCATCAGTGCCACTTCATTGGTGCCACATCATTGGTGCCCATCAGTGCCGCCTTATCAGTGCCCATTAGTGTAGCCCCATCAGTGCCCCTCAGTGAAGGAGAAAACATACTTATTTACAAAGTTTTGAAACGGAAACAAAAAAAAACATTTTTTTTTCAAAATTTTCGGTATTTTTTTATTTGTAGTGCAAAAAATAAAAACCGTAGAGGTGATCAAATACCACCAAAAGAAAGCTCTATTTGTGGGAAAAAAATGATAAAAATTTAATTTGGGTACAGTGTAGCATGACCGCGCAATTGTCATTCAAAGTGCGACAGCGCTGAAAGCTCAAAATTGGTCTGGGCAGGAAGGTTTTTAAGTGCCCGGTATTGAAGTGGTTAAAGGAGGTTGAAAAAAAACAGACTTAAGCTGGCCATACACTAGTAGAATTCCATTTGAAAATGTTTAATTTAAGAAAGGAATAAGAGGGAAAAAAAATTCCTTGAACAAGCGGATTTCTGAAACAAGTCATCAAATGTATTGATGAGAATTTTCATACAAACCTTTGTTTCTAAAATCTACTGCCCAGTTTTACTGGCAGGGTCAACAGGTAATAACACGTGCTCAGAAAAACAACGACTGCTGTGTAACCATAGTGACGGACTAAATTCTAAATTTAATTTTTAATTTTGCCCATTGTTCCACTTTAATTTCTTCTTAATTAAGTTATGGAGCATGCTTTCTTCTATAGTGTAATGACCGCAAAGACACGTTTTTCTATTTTATTTTTATAACTCTTTGTTAAATAAAGCAAACTACTACAAAAAAAAGGAAAGTTTTATTATTAGCTTTGTTTAAATTCAAAGAAATTGAATTATTTAAAGGTCTACTAGCAACAACATCAGAACAAGAACACAGAGCTGTAATTGATAAATAAGTTGATGAATATTTAATTATTAATGGTGAAAATATACCATTTACAAGTCCTGTCCCAGCAGAGATAACACTGGGTATCAGTTTGTAGCTAAGATAGCCTGTGGAGTTTGGTAGGACATTAATCTTCTACATTACCCTTACCTGACACTGTTCATTAACCACATGTGTTTAAACCTGAGTATTGGTGGATATTATTAGTGTACATTAGAACTGTAGCACTGTTTTCCTGCTGATGCTGTGCTTTTTAGATTATTAACACAATCTCAATTAGACCACAGACAATTTCAGATCAATGCTAGTGGTCACAGGTTATAGAGGGGGCTTGTAAACAATAGCTTAGGACTCTGGGCAGTAAATATGCCAAAACTTTAAATTTTCAAACGACAAAATAAAATGAACTTAAAGCATATCCATCCAAGCAGTGAGTAGCAATATAGGCCACAAATAAAAATGTAATCTATTTCAGCTTATTAATCCTTATGCCGCATACACACATAGCCAACTATCCGGCTGACTTAGTCTGACGGAATTCCCGCCGGACTGTCCGCCGGACTTTCTGAACGAGCTACTTGCCCACACACGGCACTTTTTCAGGAGACTAATACGGCGTACTAAGTCCGCCGGACTATCCGCCGTACTTTTGAAATAAAAGGACTCGCCCACACACGCGGAGGAAAGTCAGCTCATTTTGAGCGCGTCTCCAGGTAGCCGGGGCCAGCGAAGGAGGCGTCGCTGGCCCCTTCCCTTGGTATGGACTTAAAGGGGAACCCCTACGCCGAAAAATCCCCTAGGTCCACATCAGACCCTTGTCCGAGCACGCTACCTGGCCGGCCAGGAAAGGGGGTGGGGACGAGGGAGCGCCCCCCCCCCCTCCTGAGCCGTGCCAGGCCGCGTGCCCTCAACATGGGGGTGCCTTGGGGAAGGGGGGGCCACGCGGCCCCCCTACCCCAAAGCACCTTGTCCCCATGTTGATGAGGACAAGGGCCTCTTCCCGACAACCCTGGCTGTTGGTTGTCAGGGTCTGCGGGCGGGGGGCTTATCGGAATCCGGGAGCCCCCTTTAATAAGAAGACAGGGCCACCGCCTGTAAAAGAGCTAGAAGAAGGCGCGGTGGCCCGGCAAGAAGAACCGAAGAGGGGGACAGGACCCCCAAAGAGGGGGACAAGACCCCCGAAGTCGGAAGAAGAGGGCGGCAGCGAAGAAGAAAGCCGGGCTCCTCCGCTAGTAAAAGAGCTAGCAGAAGATAGCGGAGGAGTCCGGCGAGAAGATCCCCGAAGACAGAAGACCCCCGGAGCTGTGCAATAAACTATTTTAACCCTTGTGTGTTGATTTTTTTTTACATTTTGTTTTACAGGTGAATGGGTAGGGGGACATTGTACCCCATACTCATTCACATAGGGTGGGGGGCCGGTATCCGGGGGCCCCCTTATTAAAGGAGGCTCCCGGATTCCGATAAGCCCCCCGCCCGCAGACCCCGACAACCAACGGCCAGGGTTGTCGGGAAGAGGCCCTTGTCCTCATCAACATGGGGACAAGGTGCTTTGGGGTGGGGGGCCACGTGGCCCCCCCTTCCCCAAGGCACCCCCATGTTGAGGGCACGCGGCCTGGCACGGCTCAGGAGGGGGGGGGCTCGCTCGTCCCTACCCCCTTTCCTGGCTGGCTGGGTAGCGTGTTCGGACAAGGGTCTGATGTGGACCTAGGGGGGACCCCCACGCTGATTTTTCGGCGTAGGGGTTCCCCTTTAAGTCCATACCAGGTGACGGGGCCAGCGACGCCTCCTTCGCTGGCCCCGGCTACCTGGAGACGCGCTCAAAATGAGCGGACTTTTGTCCACGCGGGAAAAGTCCGCTCATTTCAAAAGTACTGCAGACTAGCACACACACGGCCGTACTGTCCACCGAAAAGCGAGTCCTGTGGACAGATTGGAGTGCAAAAATACTTTCTTAGTCCGCCGTACTTTTGGGTAAAAAAAGTCCGCCGGAGGCTACACATGGGCGGATTGTCCGGCGGACTTAAGTTTGCCGGACTTTTCCACCGGATTGTTTGATCGTGTGTACGCGGCAATAGAAGTAGTGGCTGTTTTAGTTTTCTGTTTTTAGGCTTTCATTCCTTTATTTTAAATAGGTGGTCTGGCCAGTGACACCGGTCTTAGGGTGTCTCCTATGTGTATACAGGAGCAATGGATACAGTCACGAACAGCAGCATTGTCTGGAGAGGACAACGTTCGATGGACTTGTACAGGGGTCAAGTCCTGGGGAAAAAAGTGTGGGAACTCTCACCCAAGACCCACTCACACACCAAAAAAAATGAAACACTCATATGCACGAACGCTTCAAAATTGGTATTTTTCATCCAATTTTCGTATTGTGTGTATGAAGCTTAACTGTTAGTACATAAAAAAACAATCCTCAATAAACATAAATACGGTAATTCTCTGAATAACCACTTAAGGACCGCCGCATGTAAATATACATCGGCACAATGGCACGGACAGGCACAATCACATACCCATACGTGCCTGCCTTCACGCTGGCTGCGGTGGTCCGTTTCGCTTCAGGAGCGATCCGGGATGAGGGGATGGCCGTTGGTTTCTGGCCATCCCCTCGCGATTGCTCCTGGCGAATGAGAAGCTTCCCCTGCCTGTGTAGTGTAAACACAGGCAGGAGGAAGTAATGTCACTCTCCTCGAGGCGGTCTTTTTGACCGGACGGCGAGGAGAGAAGACATCATAGTAAGTGCACCAACACTACACTGACACGTAGGTACACATAGGCACACTTTCACCCCCAGTCACCCCCTGATCACCCCCCCCCCCCCCGATCAACCCCCCCCCAGTCACAGTGTCACTGATTGCAGTGATCATTTATTTACTGATCACTGCATTTAGTGTCAGTTGTGACTGTAAAAAGTTTCAGAGCAGTTAGTGTTAGGTCCAGGGTAGCCCCCTACCCCCCAATAAAGGTTTAACCCCTTGATTGCCCCCCCAGGTAACCCTTTCACCCCCTTTTGCCAGTGTCACTAAGCGATCGTTTTTCTAAACGCTGCATTAGTGTCACTGGTGCCGCTAGGTAGCTAGTTATTTTTTAGGTTCACCGCCAGGTTTTTATAGCATTAGGTACCCCCATATACTACCTAATAAAGGTTTTAACCCCCTGATTGCCCCTAGAGTTAACCCTTTCACCAGCGATCACCATATAAGTGTCACTGGTGACGCTGGTTAGCCAGTTAGTTATTTAGGTTCCCTGTCAGGTTTTTATATAGCGTCAGGGACCCCCATATACTACCTAATAAAGGTTTTAACCCCCTGATTGCCCCTAGTTAACCCTTTCACCAGTGATCACTGGTTAGTTAGTTTGCTTTTTATAGCATCAGGGCATCCACCATTTATTACCCAATAAAGTTTTAACCCCCTGATCACCCGGTGGGTGATATCAATTAGGTTTTATGGTCAGATAGGGTCTGCGTCACCCCAGGCAGCGCTAGGTTAGTGCCAGTACCGCTAACACCCATGCGCAAAGCATACACCTCCCATAGTGGTATAGTATCTGAACAGATCAATATCTGATCTGATAAGATCTATACTAGCGTCCCCAGCAGTTTAGGGTTCCAAAAAAAGTATTGTTAGCTGAATCAGCCAAGATACCTGCTAGCACCTGCGTTTTGCCCCTCCGCCCAGCCCACCCAAGTGCAGTATCGACCGATCACTGTCACTTACAAAACACTAAACACATAACTGCAGCGTTCACAGAGTCAGGCCCAATCCCTGCGATCTCTAACAGTTTTTTTTTTGTAGCGTTTTATATTTAAATCCTGAAGGCAGTGCTTGGTTTTCGGGGTCCCGTACATGGCTAGGCTCCCAAAAAGTCCCCCACATGTGCTATCTCCGTACTCGGGAGAAGCAGTAGAATTTATTTTGGGGTAGAATTTCACATATGCCCATAGCATGTGTGAGCAATATATCATTTAGTGACAACTTTGTGCAAAAAAAAAAAAAAAAAGTTTGTAATATTCCGGCAACGTGTGGCAAAATATAAAATATTCCATGGACTCAACATGCCTCTCAGTAAATAGCTTGGGGTGTCTAGTTTCCAAAATGGGGTCATTTGGGGGGGGGTATTATTTTGGCATTTTATGGCCTTCAAAACTGTGATAGGTAGTGAGGAGTGAAATCAAAAATTTGCACCCTTAGAAATCCTGAAGGTGGTGATTGGTTTTCGGGGTGCCGTACACGGCTAGACTCCCAAAAAGTCCCCCACATGTGATATCCCCGTACTCAGGAGAAGCAGCAGAATATATTTTGGGGTGCAATTCCACATATAACTATGGCATGTGTGAGCAATATATCATTTAGTGACAACGTTTTGTAAACTTTTTTTTTTTTTATTGTCATTATTCAATCACTTGGGACAAAAAAAAATTATTCAATGGGCTCAACATGCCTCTCAGAAATTTCCTTGGGGTATCTACTTTCCAAAATGGGCTCATTTGGGGGGGGGGGGGGGGTTTGTACTGCCCTGCCATTTCAGCACCTCAAGAAATGAGATAGGCAGTCATAAATTAAAAGCTGTATAAATTCCAGAAAATGTACTCTAGCTTGAAGACGCTATAACTTTTGCGCAAACCAATAAATATACGCTTATTGACATTTTTTTACTAAAGACATGTGGCTGAATACATTTTGGCCTAAATGTATGACTAAAATTGAGTTTATTCGATTTTTCTTATAACAAAAAGTAGAAAATATCTTTTTTTTTTCAAAATTTTCAGTCTTTTTCTATTTATATCGTAAAAAATAAAAATCGCAGAGGCAATCAAATATCATCAAAAGAAATCTCTATTTGTGGGAAGAAAAGGACGCAAATTTCGTTTGGGTACAACATTGCAACATTACCAGTTAAAGCAGTGCGAAATTGTAAAAAGACCTCTGGTCCTTAGGCTGACAATTGGTCCGGGGCTTAAGTGGTTAATCAGCATTCATTCAATCGTGCTTCCATGCAAATGTGAACATCATGTTCTGATCTTTATTGGGAATGTTATTTTGTATATAGAGTGTTTATGTGGTGAGTTTACACTTTTCATTGAACAGAGTTTGGATAACACAGGGTTAAACAGAAAGGTCATAAATTAACTGCACATTATCTAGACAGAATGCTTAGGGAGATAGTGATGTGTTCCTGCTTAAGAGATGTATGTTAGCTTGTGGGGCTGCAAACTCTGCAGGGCTCCAACACACACTCGCTGCTATTCCAACCCTTCACATATTTCCACATAAACTTCCCTCCTGGCATTAAAATTTGCCAGGTATTGTGCTCAACTTACCCCCCCAAACTGATGTTCCTCCGTCAGCTCAACTCTCTGTCAGGGCTGGCTTAGCCCTTCCTTCTCTGGGCTGGCCGCTCAGTTGTCAGCTAATTGCCAGTTCTCTTCTCTCTCCACAGTTACCAGCTGTTCCTGATGATGCTCGTCTGACCTGCCTACTAAAAGCCTTCCAGCTCACTTCACCTCTGCCTTCGCCTTGGTCACATCACTAGAAACCATCTCCTGCAGTTTGTTTAAAGACTGGCTTACTGACATCCCTTCTGGCTCCTTATCCTGCTTGCTGTTGCTCTACTTGGATCCCTGACTTCTGGCCTGGCTGACTACCCGATCTGGTTATTGGACTCTGGCTATGCTTGACTACACTTTTTCTATTTACCTTTTTATTTTTATTAATAAACAAATGTGAATTAATTGTACTTCTGTGTCAGTCTGATTCATGGTTTCTGACAGTAGGCGAAGGCCATGAATTCAGAAGATACAGTCAATCCACTTGTTGGTAATATTTTTTTCCAGATTGGATGAGCAAGATCACCGCATGGATCAGTTTGTCATGACATTACAAATGCTCCTGAATCACACGGCTCACCTGGAATCCCCCACGGTGGCTGCTCCGGTACAACCTGAGTCGCAGGCTGTCCCTGCTGCTGCGCCAGTCTCTGTGCAGGCACCCGCCTCAAGTATTACCTCTATAAGAGGTATGTCGGGTTCTGCTATGCTTCCCCAGTGATTTGGGGGCGATCCAGTTCAATGCAGAGGGTTTCTCAATCAGGTTGAGATATACTACGAGATGCTGCCCCAGGAGTTTCCCACGGACAGAAGCAAAGTAGGTTTTGTGATAGCTTTGCTTTCTGAGAGAACCTTGGCCTGGGCTAACCCTCTATGGGAGATGCAAAAATCTGTTGTCTTGAGTTACCCTCAGTTTGTGGCCTCCTTTAAAAGGGTATTTGATGTTTCCCGCACTCTCCGCTTCTGCTGCCAAGTGCCTCAAGTCCATCAAACAGAGTACGAGAACTGTTGCCGACTACGCCATTGAATTCCATACTCTGGCAGCAGAGGTTGCTTGGAACAATGAGGCCCTTGTGGTTGCTTTTTCTCATGGTCTCTCGGATTCCATCAAGGATGAGATAGCAGCCCGAGATATACCCACTGAGCTGGAGAGCTTGATCTCGTTTGCCATCCTCATTGACTCCAGACTCAGAGAAAGACTTTCTCTTAAGGAGCGTTTGCGGAAGCCTCCTGTACATTTGCCTCCGAGCTTTGTAGTCCCACCCATGCCTCCCTCACCTCCCATGCCTTCTGGTACCGAGTTGGTCAGTGAAGATGAACCCATGCACCTGGGCTTCACGTGTCTCTCTGCGGATGAGAGAGCCTTTAGGAGGAGGGAGAGATTGTGCCTTTATTGTGGCCTGGCAGGTCACTTTTTGAAGTCTTGTCCTACCTGTCCAGGGCACACCCGAACCTTGAGGTCCTGTCGTGGACAGACCTTAGGTGGCGTTGTTTCGTCCCCAGTTATCCAGAAGGATAAGCCCCTGGTTTTGGTCACCCTTTCTTGGGCTGAGTCGTCCATCGAGATACAGGCTCTAATCGACTCTGGGGCTGCAGGCCTGTTCATTGATGCTGCATTTATTTTGCAGCACTCGATTCCGCTGCAGCTGCATGACACTCCACTTGCCATTGAGGCTCTTGATGGGAGACCTTTACAGCCAGCCCATGTGACTCATGAGACGGTTCCGTTGTCCATGGCCGTAGGGGCTCTTCACCATGAGATAATCCATTTCCAAGTTATTTCCACACCCAGGTTTTGGTTATCCTTGGTTACAGAGGCAAAACCCCTCTTTTGATTGGCTCCGTGCTGAGGTTCTCTCCTGGTCATCACAATGCAGTGAGACATGCTTCCTGAAGGTATTCAAGGTCCTGTGCACCTCTTCACTCCCCTCCCTGCCGAAGGAGTACCGTGATTTTTGCGATGTCTTTGATAAAGGTCAAGCCGGTAGTTTGCCTCCACACCGGCCTTATGATTGCACAATTGACCTTCAACCTGGTGCCATACCTCCTCGTGGCCGGGTTTAACCTTTGTCGGTCTTGGAGGATAAGGCCATGGAGGAGTATGTTGCTGACGCACTTTCTCGAGGTTTCATCCACAAATCCTCGTCTCCTGCTGGTGCTGGTTTCTTCTTTTTGAAAAAGAAGAGTGGTGAACTGAGACCTTGTATAGATTATAGGGGTCTCAATCGTGTCACGATTAAGATGCCTGCCCGATTCCATTGATTACAGAGTTATTTGACTGCCTCAAGGGAGCAACGGTTTTCACGAAGCTTGACTTGAGAGGGGCATACAATCTCGTGCACATTAAGGAGGGCGATGAGTGGAAAACTGCGTTTAATACCAAAACAGGCCATTATGAATACCTGGTAATACCTTTTGGCCTTTGTAACGCCCCGGCAGTTTTCCAGGAATTTATTAACGATGTCCTCCGAGATTTGTTGCAGTTGTCTGTGGTGGTTTATCTCGATGATATCCTCATATTTTCCAAGTCCCTGGAGAGCCACCACACAGATGTCTGTCGTGTGCTTCAGAAACTAAGAGAGAACAATCTCTATTGTAAACTGGAGAAGTGCGAGTTAACAGGTTACATAACAGGTTACATAACAGGTTACATAACAGGTTACATTCCCGGGCTATGTAATTTCCACTGCTGGTTTTTCGATGGACCCAGAGAAACTTTCGGCAGTCCTACAGTGGCCTCGACCCATGGGTTTACGTCCTCTGCAGTGTTTCCTGGGCTTTGCCAACTACTATCGGAAGTTTATTTGTAACTTCTCGTCTCTGGTAAAGCCCCTGACTGATATGACCAGAAAGGACGGTAACCCACAGAGTTGGTCTCCGGAGTCCATTAAGGCCTTTGAGACCCTCAAGGCTGCCTTTGTTTCTGCTCCTGTATTGGCACATCCTGATCCTACGTTGCCTTTTATCCTAGAAGTTGATGCTTCTGAGACTGGAGTTGGCACCCTTCTGTCTCAACGTCCTAACTCTGAGAGCGCTATGCATCTGTGTGGCTACTTTTCCAAGAAATTGTCACCTGCTGAGTGCAATTATGAGATTGGTGACAGAGAGCTGTTGGCGATCATTTTAGCCCTGAAAGAATGGAGACATCTCCTTGAAGGTACCACTGTGCCTGTTCTTATTCTTACTGACCATAAGAATCTTACTTTCTTGTCTGAGGCTAAGCGACTCTCTCCCAGAAGGGCGTGATGGGCTCTTTTATTGTCGAGCTTTAATTACATTGTCTCATTTTTATCAGGTACTAAGAATGTAAGGGCTGACGCCTTGTCACGACAATTTTCCTCCACTTCCAAGTCGGAGTCGGTTCCGGTTCCTATGATTCCTCCTGATCATATTTTGGCTACGGTTCGCACCAGTCTTACTTCTCCTTTGGGTGACAAAATTCTTGCTGCTCAGGTCCATGCTCCTCCTGATAAACCTTGTGACCGCTGCTTTGTCCCAGAGAGTCTGCGTACTGCTGTGCTCCAGACTAACCATTCTCCCAAGGCAGCTGGCCATCCTGGGAAGAATCAACTAATTTGGGTTATTTCCCAACAATTCTGGTGGCCTAGTCTACGGGCTGATGTTACTGCCTTCGTAGCTGCCTGTCCCGTGTGTGCTCAGAGTAAGACTCCACGACACCTTCCAGTGGGCCTGCAACAACCCATACCCAATGGAGAGAGGCCCTGGACTCACCTGTCTATGGATTTAATTGTGGAGTTGCACAACTCCCAAGGCAACACTGTTATCCTTATAGTGGTTGACCGGTTCTCAAAGATGTGTCATTGTATTCCACTTAAGAAGTTGCCCACCTCTAAGAAACTGGCTTCCATTTTTGCTCGGGAGATCTTTCGCTTACATGGGCTACCCTGGCGAACCTTTTGCGCACAGTTGGGAATCCAGCTTGCGTTCTCTTCTGCGTATCACCCGCAGTCTAATGGGTCCACAGAACGAGCCAAATCAGTCCTTGGAGCAATTCCTACGTTGCTATATTTCTAACCATCATAACAACTGGTCTGACCTATTACCTTGGGCAGAGTTTGCTCAAAACAGTGCCTTGAATTCTGCCTCCCGATTGTCTCCATTTATGGCGAATTATGGTTTCCAACCTTACATGTTGCCCTGACTTGTTTGTTCCGCAGAGTATTCCTGCGTTAGAGGAACATCTCTGTGTCTTCGTTTCACTTGGGTACAAGTCCAGGAGGCTTTGTGTCATGCTAATGATAGGTACAGACTCCATGCTAACCGCAGACACCTGCCTGCGCCTTCCTACAAGGTTGGGGACAGGGTCTGGCTGTCATCTCACAACCTCCAGCTTCGTGTTCCCTCATTGAAGTTTGCACCTCTGTTTATTGGGCCTTTCCTTATCCTTCGTAGGATTAACCCAGTGGCTTACGCGTTGGAGCTTCCTCCTAGTACGCGCATCTCAAATGTGTTTCATGTCTCCTTATTGAAACCGTTGGTATGTAACCAATTTACCACCTCGGTGCCACGTCCTCACCCTATTCAGATTGAGAACCATGAGGAGTATGAGGTACAATCCATTTTTGACTCCCGTAGGTTCCGTGGGCGCATACAGTACCTGGTGCATTGGAAGGGGTACGGTCCGGAGGAACGCTCCTGGGTTTCATCTTCTGACGTACATGCCCCTGTCCTCCTCCGCAAGTTTCATAGACAGTTTCCCCTCAAGCCCGGTGGCCCTCTGAGGGAGAAGGGTCATTGAGGAGGGGGTACTGTCAGGGCTGGCTTAGCCCTTCCTTCTCTGGGCTGGCCACTCAGCTGTCGGCTAATTGCCAGCTCTCTTCTCTCTCCACAGTTACCAGCTGTTCCTGATGATGCTCGTCTGACCTGCCTACTTAAAGCCTTCCAGCTCACTTCCCCTCTGGCTTCGCCTTGGTCACATCACTAGAAACCATCTCCCACGGTTTGTTTAAAGACTGGCTTGCTGACATCCCTTCTGGCTCCTTATCCTGCTTGCTGTTGCTCTACTTGGATCCCTGACTTCTGTCCTGGCTGCCTACCCAATCTGGTTACTGGACTCTGGCTATGCTTGACTACGTTTTTTCTATTTACCTTTTTAGTTTTATTAATAAGTGTGATTTAATTGTACTTCTGTCTCAGTCTGATTCATAGTTTCTGACACTCTCTCCCTGCATGTCCTGTGAGCAGAATGCCTGTGCTTCTCCTCTGGGTTCTCTCATCATATGGCACTGAAGATAGAGGAGGGGGGGATTCAGCTGGACACACAGAGCATGTATGTAGGAGATTGGGGGGGGGGGGGGGAGATGAGGAGACAGAAAATCAGGTAGGGCCGATGGGGAGGAGCGCATCATGAGAGGTCTGACTAAATACAATCTTTTAACAGCAGGGACCTGATCTACCCGTCAGCTAGCTGTGATTGACAGGTAGATCGAAGCGGAAGCTGTCATGAGGCCCCCTACTGGCAATGCCTGAATCGTCAGGTGTGTGACACTTATTATTGCGAGCTGTGTCCGCAGCTGCTGGTGTAGCACCTGCCACACAGCTCGCATACTTCAAAGTCTTGCAGGACATGGCTGCTAACAGGAACTGAGTTCCTGTTGTGGAAAAAGTACAAGAACTCTGTTCCCGTGCGTTCCCGCACGACTTGAGCCCTGGACTTGTAGATTAAGTTTGATTTAGATTTAGATAAACTTTATATACCGTAAGTGACTAATAAATTAAAACCTGTTAAATTGTTAAACAGCTAAGGGATTGAGGTTTTAACTAAATTAATACAAATGAATAAAAACTGACAATTATGAGCACCCCTGATAGATTTAAACGGTTTGTTTCCCCTTATTCAATTTAGATTTTGTACATCAGGTATTCAAAGTATAGCCATCTCTGGGCTCCAGGGAACATAGATCTGTTGTGTGAGAATGTATGGTCAACTGGAACTGCTTGTTGTAATTGTATTTCCAAAATGTATGCAGAACATTTGCCTCACTGAATTCACATTTAAAGCATTGATGTCTTGCCACCCATTTTCATCAGAATCAGGAGGTGCTCCATATACTTTATAAAATACTTTGAAATCTGAAGTCCTGGAATGTGTCCACTTTTCTTGCTATAAGTTGCTAACTTCTGGACTTATCTCTTTTATTTAAAACTGATAGTTTTATTAAGCACCAGAAGTAAAAGTAAAAGTCTGCTTTAAGGGAAATCTCCCCAATGGAACATAGAATGAAAAAAACACTCTCTCCGAAATGAAACAAATTGTTTCGTTGTTAGTTCTAATTGAAATACTGGTGGAGTTTTTCACGCAGGCCAATTCCACCTCGGATCTTCTGTGTACCATTTATGGGGCTGGTACACAGACTATGTATATACCTAATAGCTATGCCCTTTTACCAGAGCATGTGCCCCCTATTTCAGGGTGTAGTTCTCAGAGCATGACACTTGCAGTACCAATGTGCATTGCTTGGAAGCCTACAGGCTATGTATAGCGTCTCACTTTTCTTTTTCTATTCTGCAGCTATTCTATGTATGAGTCTATACACTTTTTCATAATATATCTGTAGAAATATGATATGTATGTATGGTTTGCAGACTGTGCAGTGCCTCAGCCCCAACAACTGTTAATGCCTCTGACAGCTGTATTAACAGTATGCATCCACAAGGGGTCACCACTCACTAGAAAATACTGAAAATCTCACTAAAAAGAACCTATTGTGATTTAAATATGTGAGCGGCCATTGCTGACTTGTTTTTGAAGATGTTAGCTTTATACCTATGCTTTTTTACACTAATTGGTAAATCAAAGACCTTAAATCAGATATCCTTCATAGTTTCATAGTTAGTTAGGTTGAATAAAGACACCAGTCCATCCAGTTCAACCTGAGTGAGTGTCTACAATTGTCCCTATCCCTGTACATTGCACACTCACATCAGTCCCTACCCTCAAGGAGCCCACAATCCAAGGTCCCCATTCATATACTAGGGCCAATTTTGGACAGAAGCCAATTAACCTACCTGCATGTCTTTGGAGTGTGGGAGGAAACCGGAGTACCCAGAGGAAACCCACGCAGGCACAGGGAGAACATGCAAACTCCAGGCAGGAGTCGTGGTTGGGATTTGAACCAGCGACCCTTCTTACTGCTAGGTGAGAGTGCTAACCACTACACCACTTTGCTGCCCAAAGCTGCATCCTTATGGTTGCATGCTTCATCTGCCTTAGTAATATGTTAAAGTGAAACTAAACCTATCGATTTAACTGTTTAACAAACCAGTTATATTCAAGGCATGCCATGAATGAGAACCGTCACAGTTACTAGTGTTCTCAACTGAACTGTCAGCACAACAAATGACTGGTTTCATAACTGATCACATGTACAGCACCATGGCAACTGCAGATCAAACAGAGGCTAAGATGGCAGCTTCCTTGTCTGTTATAAATAGGAGGGTTTAGTTCTGTTTTAAGTAATGAAGCAAAGAAGAATGATAGCCACAATGTTTACACCTTTAAAACTGTAAGCATTTGCATCTCCAAGACTTCTTTCCTGACAGGTTCCCTTTAAACACTTGTGTACATGGATGCATTATCTATCTTTCAATGGCATGTTCCTAGTTGAAATAACCCCTACAAGTTTAACATCCCATTCTAGAACAAGGATTAAAGCTTAGTTCTGGACACAAAAACATTAATTATACATATTTCTTAATAGCCATGAATAATATAAATCCACTGTGGCTGCACCAAATGCCTTTGCAAGCCCAGATTTTACTTTGTAAAGAAGCAATTAGTGGCAGCCTGTTATTAAGGGGTGCACGGGCGTGGCCCACCCTAACCATGTATCTGGCCCCCTAATCTACATGCAGGGCACTGGACGCATGCATTCCAATGTTTTTTTAAATCATGTGATTAGAGCCAGAGGCTCTAATAGGCTTAAAAAAGGGGTGGGCTTGGGGCGCAGAGCACTGCGCCCCGAGCCCACCCAGTTGTGTGACAACAGCGAATGAATATCTGCTTAACAGAGGAGCAGCTAGGTAAATTTATGTGGACTGTCTGCTTAAAGGAGAAGTCCAGCCAAAGCTCGTTTGGCTGGGCTTCTGCTATTGATCACAGGAGTGCAATTCGTTTTGCACTCCTGTGACCCGTTTTCAGCAGAGAGCGGACTAAAGTCCGGATTTCAGTCCAGGCACCTCATCATCTCGACAATACCCATCTCAGCGAGCTGCCCCTCCACAGCACAGAGCTCCAGTGAGCGAGGATGGAGCAGAGTGTAGAGCTGCTGATTGACAGTCAGCAGCACTCTGCTTGGAGAGTTGTGAGAACCAAGCCATCGGCGATGTTCGATCGCTCGGTTCTCAGTGTAGAGGCGTTGGGGGACAGATGCAGCATCGGACTGATGCTGCACCCACCTAAGTAAGTATGAATATGGAAAAAACCCCAAACCCATACTTCTCTTTTAACAAAAGCCATGATTGTTTAGTTCTGCTGCTCAGTGTGCTCTGGTGCTGCTTATGCTGTCTGAGTGTCTCTATGCTCTAGCAACCTAGGAAGGTATTGGGCTATAGGTGGAGACTAGCAAGATAAGCAGCATTATATAGAGGCAGCCCCAGCCAGTTGGAACGGGAGTTGCCCCTAGGCATGCTGGGTGCTTGTCTTTATATTCTAGGAGCACATGGGCTTCTGATCTTTTCTAGCAAACAATTGCACCTGGTCTGGGGGGAGAGGGGCTGCCTCCCCTGGCACTTGCTGCCATGTGGCCTCAGGTGGGTGACCTGAGGACCTGAAGTCTGTGTGGCTGACCCTGGTACCATAGCTGACTGAGGGAGAGTCTACAGTGCATCTGGTCTGGGATCATGGAGAGAGAAGGCTGCTGGTGGTGCGTCAGGAGCCTTGTGAGTACAGACACCCTAAGGAGCCTTAGACAGTTAATCCCCCTCTAAGTCAGCTAAGGATCCACACAAAGGCAACACTGGCTAGTGTTCTTAGACCTCTGTCCAGGACTGTCCACTACTTTACAAAGGGACATTGCTCAGTTCTGCAACCAGTTTGCTGCTGCTGTGGAGAAATGTTTATCTGCCTTCTGCAAGGACTTCAGCCAAGTTTCACTAGGAAAAGAAGTTAGAGTGTGAATAGTTCAGTTTGAAAGCATCCCACTATATCCCTTACAAGTACTCCAATAAAGCAACAAAAAAAACCCCTAGACTGGTCATTGGAGTAATGAGTGGAAGTGAATGTGCACCTGGCTGTGTGAATCTACTTTGTGCCTGGCTGTGGAACAAAAAGTGGGGAAGACCTGGGCAAAATACCAGCAGCTCCTTCGGGGGTATCGCTACATAAACATAGAAGGCTTCTGTGTCAGCAGGGAGTGGGAGTTAAGAGTGAGAGCCAGAGAGCCATGGAGTTCCACCATGTTCCAGCTGCAAAAAGTATGCAAGGGCCACATGACAAGGCCTGGTGGGCCGAATTCAGCCCGTGTGTAAATGTTCCCTTACAAACCCCACTCCTCGCCCCCCAGGCTAGTCCTACTTGTTTGTGTCACCACTACATTTGCTGGACAGCTTAATTTTCATGTAAGCAAGGAATAACATATAAATATAGACATGTCATTATATGTATAAACCACCTACGGTTGTCAAAAAATAATACAACAATAGTAGTCTTTTCTCATTCAAAGGTTTTTATTAAGTTTTTCAGGAAGCAACAAGGTCATAACAGCTGTTAACCCCAAGCAGGAGCTTAGGCATCAGAAAATGGTAAATCAAGGGTCAATGTAGAGTAAGTAACAAAATAGTGCAAACTCTAAAAGGCTAGGCAAAGACTGTTAATATTGGATAATGTCAAAGATTCATGAGCGACAAAGTTAAAGAGGGTGGAAGGACATAGTAGTAAAGAAGGGGAGAAGTTGGGGCCTAAGTAGGGTGGGAGGGAATAAATAGGGGGAGAAGAAATGCAAAAGGAAAAGGGGAATGGGAGGGCAGGGGGAGGAGAGACTCCCACAAGCTTAGGTTCAATCTGGGTAGATAACTAAAGGGATGTTAGGATTGCTGGGTCTAGGGAAGGTAGGGCATAATTGAGCCATGGGTCCCAAGGTTTAAGGAATTTGGGCTGAGAGTTACTAAGGTCCCTGGGCATCTTTTTCATGATTCAGCATTAGGGTCTTTCTGTCTTTGACTTGACTTCTTCCAGGCCTTGGCTATTGTTTGTTTGGTATTTAGAAAAGGGAATGTGGCCAGTCATTGCTGGGCGAAACAAATGCCTGGGATTGGGCAGTGAAGCAAAGTATATTTAGCCACCTTGGGAAGGATGAGGGGAAGGAGGAGTCCAGAGACTTGGGACCAAAAGGAGAGTAATTTTAGGCAGGACCATCATGTGTATAATACGTCACCTCATTGGCTACAACCCCAAAAACATCTGTCGGAATCGTTTGGATTTGCCAAGGTCACCTGGGCCAGTACCCAGTAGCATTTAAAGAGAACTTTATAGGCTGATCCCAATATGTTCCTATTGTTAGAGCATTTGGCTACCCTTGACCAGGCTTTGGTCCAATCCTTTAGATCAGTGGGGGCTGCCAGGTCACGCGTCCAACACAGTATATACCAAAGGGACTCTAAGGAGTTGATGGAGATCAACTTGGGTGTGCCTGGAGTATATAAACAGAAATGCTCAAATACTGTTGTATTTGGAAATTTGAACAGGTGGCACAGGGGTAGGATGCAGTGGTGAAGTTGTCAGTACCTGTAATGTTCAGCTACAGGAGCGTTGTGGTAATCCCGCAGGGCAGACTATGCAGAAAAGAGCATGAGGTCAAAAAGTGATGTACATGAGTGAAGCCATGTTGAGCCCACCATTTAAATGCATCCGCTTGGTCATATCCCAGGAGGAAAAAGTGGATTATGAAGGATGGGCAACAGTGGGAGGAAGGCGATGTTAATTTGCTGGAATAGTGTACTGAATCCCAAACTTGAAAGGTATGCTGCTTCAGGGGGCTTAGAGAAGTAGAGTGTGACAACAAAACTAGTCTTTTAAGCATTTAAAAATCATTATGGAAAAAGAGCCATTTTCAAATTGCATCATTCAAGAAATTATGGAGAAAGATTGTAATCTATCTGAAAAAAAATGACAATTCAGTCTGTTAATATTACTCATCCTGCTTAGTTTGAGATATTTAATTCACTGCCAAAAAAAGGATCATTGCTTTCGTAGGGAAACAGATAGTCTCTTAAGCCTTGTACACACGGTTGGAGAATCCGTCGGAATGTGTCCTATCGGACCGTGTCGTCGGATAATCCAACTGTGTGTGGTATGCATCGGACTGATTCCGTCCGAATCTCCGTCGGACCCAATTTTCCAACATGTTGGAAATATTTCCCGACCAACTGGGCCGGTCGGACCTAATCCGATCATGTGTAGAGAATTTTGATCGGACCAAGTGCCACGCATGCTCACATTCAAATTCCGACACGGAAGTGCTCGTTCAGGTAAAACTACTGCTCGTAAGCGATATAGCACATTCGTCACGCTGCAATGTTAAAAATTCTTTCATCAAGCGCATTCTCTTGTTCTTTACAATGCTGCAAGAACCAACTTCTTTTGATGCTCATAGTGACACACACTTCATTACTCTTTTTTAACCATTTCAGCAATACAATTTTAGTTTGTGTCACATCTACACAGTTTTAGATTTGGTTTTTTATTTTTTGGATGTTTTTGGGGGGATTCCCTAAAAATCTCCTTTAAAGACAGTTTGCTCATTTCTCCTTATTTATTTTTTGTGTAAACTTACAACAACAACATTATTGTATTTTTTATATTTTCTTTTTCTTTTTTACAGGAGGTTGTTTAGTGTTGTTACCCCTTGTTATTTAGTTCACTTTGTATTTTTTGAAATGGACCTGCCTGCTCACAAATAAACTGTACTTTTTGAAGGAAAACACATTACACAAGTATTTCATCAAACAAAAAAAATGTATTTTGTTCGCTAGAAACTAAAAATAGGAACGCAGCACTGGAGAAACTTCTTAACTTTGGTGCAGCCTTTGGCCCCCAGGGCAGACATGACTAAATTAGATATTAAAAAATTGGTGGCCTGAGGAGTAGATATCTCAGGGAGAGAAGTCTGGTCCCGAAGTCCTAGAGATCAGGAAATTCAGATGCCATTTCTGTCCCCAGGATGTGGATCTTTAAGAGGCTGCATCTTCTGGCACACCAGACTCAACCCAGGCCATCACTCTCTGGTCTTCCTTCGGGACTTCCCACCAGGCATCCTTCCAGGCTGTGGCTGGGCTCCTGTAGCTGGGGCAGGAGAAGGAGGGCGTTGGTCAACCTCCTGGCTGCCACTTGCCACAGCCTCCCCCTGACTGAGGTCTTCCTGTGTATGAAAAGGGAACATAGTTTTAGTTGTTTGATCATCAATCACACCATTTTGTGCTCCTGGCTTTTGCTATTTGAATGTTAACAAATAGAACAGACTATCATTCTAACACCAGCATTTTTCTTTCCCGTCCTAATCATTTTTGGTCACTACTGTCTCTTGAGATGTAAACCACTTTGTGAAATCACAACTTACTGATCAATAAAAACATCTAGTTAACATCATTAAATGACACACAAGAAATATGTTCAACAATGCAATACCTGTCTCAAGCTGGGCCCCACCACATGGTGCTGCCTGGAAGGCCCAGGTTGGACATCAGAAGCCTCAGCTGGGGGTGAAGGATGCCTTGGAGGAAGCCTGGAGAGTGGTGGCCTGAGTGGTGGCCTGGGTACCCCTTGGTATACCAGAAAATGCAGCCTGTCAAAGTGTACCATCCTGTGGTAATAAATATCATCTGTATCTCCTGCTCTCAAGGACTCCAGGTGCTTCTTTCTCTCCCTGAGATATGTCATCTTCATGGCCACAATTTTGCGATTCAGATAGGTCATGTCTGCCGAGGGGACCATGATCCGCAACAAAGCAAGCAGTTTCTCCAGTGCTGCGTTCCTCTTTGATCTGTCAGTATAAAACTTGTTGTGGAACTGCCACAGGCAGGGCATCTCCGTGTACAGTTCTATGAATAGTCCCATAAAGTTGGCATTGGTGAATGGATCCATATTGTCTGCAAGACACAACACAAGACAAACCCTCAAATACTAATAATGCAATTAAAATCCCTCCTAATCTTGTCCCAACATCGGCCTAGATAGAAGCAGTCTAGTCTAGTGAAGCACCAAGTTAAAAATGTTACCTTCGTTTCCACGTTCGTCGCGTCCGTGCCTCACACCCTCCTCCCAGATCGTATGGACGATACACACGTGTTGCGTTTTATATACAGTGCGCATGCGTGAAACTCCACCCGCCCCTGACGTTCTTTCCAGACTATTCCCCGCCCCTTCGCTTCCCACGCAGTGTGGAGAGCACATGGCGGAGAGAACACAGGTGCGCACTAATAGTTCCACTAACGAGGAGGAGGGTGAGGAAAGCCCGGAGCCTGAAACGTCCCGATCCAGGAAGACAAGATTTAAGGCCTCAAATATGTCTTTTGGAGAGATGTTGGAGATGGTCGACATATTGAACAGGACCGACTATGATGGGAAGTATGGACCTTACCCAAACCCAAATATCAGAAAGGCCAAGATCATGAATAAAGTTGTGAAGAGTCTTCTGAAGAATTTTGGGGTACACCAATCCAAGGATCAACTGAGAAAACGCTGGTCAGACCTGAAACTGAGGGAGCACGAGCAGTACCTAAGGATCAAGCGTGTTCTTAAAAAAAGTAAGTAGTTGTCGTGTGTTCATAGGATTATTGTTGCTTGCATACATGCTCCATGTGCTTTGATTTCATGTTGTGCATTTTAAAATGGGCACTTTCAAGGTCATGGTTTCGTTCGTTCGTATGAAACATCGTTCTGCAGGGAAGTATTCCAGCTTAACAAAGTTTCCCCAATAATGTTCTCACCTTGTAACTCGGCCCAAAAACACAATTGTACAACACTTCCAAGCAATGTTTCATATTCCTATTTCTGCCCTCTGTTTGCTAATTAATCTTTGTTTACATTCTCATAGGGGAGAGAAGACTCGACAAGTATGAAGACACCAGGGACCACACCCCTCCCAAAGAAGGGCAACTTCCAAAAGCAGAAACAGAGGAGCAGGAGCAGGAGCAGGAGGAGGAGGAGGAAGGAGAGATTGTGGAGGTTGGACAAATTGTCACCACAACAGGTGAGTGTTGGAGAACACAGCTTCCTGTAAGCTCATCAATGTATATCACCATATTTGGATTACCAGTGAAAGTGCCCAGATCTTGATCGGGGAGATAATGGGGTGCAATCGGGATTTGGAAATTGTACAACAAAACATCAATGATGTTAAAAATAAAATGAAGAACATCATTGATGTTTTGGGGAGAGTGTGAAAACTAAAAAACTAGATAGGGTTTTATTTTTGCTTTTTAACATATAAATGTTGTATTTTGCAAAATAAAAAATTTGGAAGATGCACAGAGTGTGTAAACATACGCTATCTCCCATCACGGGGGATCAATGTACGTGTTTTGTGTAAAGTGTCTGAGATGAAGGGGTTGCAGACCCAAAGCATGTACATTGATCCCCCATGATGGGAGTTAGCACATGTTGACACACTGTGTGCATCTTCCAAATGTGTTTTTTTCAGGGGTGACACCCCATGTGATGAAGGCAATATCAGCCCAGTTTGTACATACTCATGTCTGATATTGTCTTCACTTTTCCCAGTTGAACTTTGTAAGTTCCTGTGTTCTGTTTTTTACGGTTTGATACATGCCTATTTACACAAAAAAAACAAGTAAAAAAAAAATGATTAAACTCTGTTTTGGATACACAAAATCTCTTGGTTTGTTGTAAAAACCTTTAATAAACGCACATATGAATGTGCTTGTATTAAAAAGTTGAATTCTCAACAATGTGTGGCTTCCTTTTTCATTGGGCATAAAATGTATTTGTAGTCAAATTTGAGTTTGTGCTGAGAAGGAGTGCGATTTACTAAAGGCAACTCCACTTTGCACTCCAAGTGCAGTTTCAGGTGTACTTTTGCAGTGCACTTGTAGTGCATAGTGGATGTGCCTTTAGTAAAAAGCACCCACAGTGAGGTGTAAATTTGGACAATCGTGCCATTTTCCTGCCATGGTGCTGAAAATGAGCATGATTTTGATCAGTAATGCACTACATACATTAGTTAACAAAAAGAAGGTGTGTGTGTAGCAGACCCACAACATAATAAGATTATCTGAAGAAGAGACTGTCCCCTCATCTCGCTCTGAACTTGTGTTTGCACTGTTGGTGAAAAAGGCACAACTTTAATAAAACTGGCAATGTGGGAGGCCACAGTCTGTCATTCCTGTGGCATTGAAGGACACTGTGTAGTGACACAAGAACAAAAACTAGTAATTTGACAAATCAACATTGCATGCAGATTAGACACCCACATTTTTTGACAAAATTAGTATAACATTTTTTTAACTGAGTATTTAAAGCCTAAAGTATAAGGTCCCCTTATGAGAGTCAAATCCCCCCCCCCCCCATCTGATGGGCCCTTGCTAAAAAATGAGGGGGGATGTTTAGGACAGGTAACCCTCTCCACTTGATTGAGAGCTGAATGCCTAAATAATGTGTGATACTTTGGGAAGCCCCTCCTTAGTTACACTATTGGCAGCCCACCGGACAGGTAAGAAGTGTCATAATAACAAAATGGAAGCACATTTTGACATTCTGCTATTACAGAGCAAGAAAATTAATGTGTTAAAAAAATAAAAATAGCATTTGAAAGTATTGAGGCAGGCCCTTACACTACATGCTTTGGTGAATTCGTCCATAAATGTGATCATGAAAAAGGTATTTAGAGTGTGCATTGGGTTGGGTCAAGTCATCAGATAGAAGATTGCTATCAGCTGAGCTAGCAGTTGGGGAGAGGGGGGTTACTAATGAGTTTGACACAACTCCAAAAATCCAAAAAAGGTCACTTTGCATGAATTGAAGCACACACATCACATTTGTAGAGATTTTAGGGGGTGTTTAGGGGAAAGCAATACTATGAAGCTGCCAAAAGACATTGTTAAGTGACTAGACTATAGTTTTAGGGGCCAAGAAGAGCATGGTGGGGAAGTTAGTGAGGCAAATATGCATGAGGACAAAGGGGCAGAGCATATGAATTAGAGCATATTGCAATGATGGTAATTAGGGAATGAGGAAAGAAATGCAAGACATTAGCAATCATGAAATACATAGAATGTGATGTTTAAGGATAAAACTTAGCATAATATAGTCCTTCTGCAGGACCTGAATGATGGCAGAACAGGTCTCTGGAATAATGATCCCCAGAGCCTGGGGGGAGATGCCTGTAGAGAACTTGAGGTCCTGAAGGCTTCTCCCTGTCGCCAAGTAGCGCAACGTGGCGATGAGCCTCTGCTCTGGAGTGATGGCTTGCCACATGCAGGTATCCTGCCTGGTGATATAAGGGGTCAGCAAAGCCAGCAGATGGTGAAAAACGGGGTCCGTCATCCTGAGAAAAATTCAGAAATGATCAGGATTATTCTTGCGGATCTCACGGAGCAAAGGCATGTGGGAGAACTGGTGACGCTGGCGCAACCAATTCTTGGTCCACAAACGCCTCCCCTCCCTGTTCATGGACCGGGCTTGTGTCAAAGTCAAAGTAAGAACCCCAACACGAAGCCCCTGCACAGCACAAACTGTATGATGAGTACGTAGACGAAACATGTTTGGAAAACGGTCGGCTGGTGAGAACGGACACCACAAAGCACCGATAAACAGCAAGGCCCGAAAGGACGACCTGAATAGCAGAAGCAAGCAGACAATAAAAAATGCCTTTCAAAGCATACTATACCAAGATATAGTCCACAATGAGAAGCAAATACTTAATGACCGCATGCACTGATTATCAGATACGCAAAGACAAGCACAAACTGAAGAGCGGTAGCGATCTGAATCACTAATGTGAAAAGCGCGAATCGTCTCTCACCAAACTTCTACTAAAACACGAGATCAGCAGAAAGAGACCAAAGGGTGACGGACGTGGTGCTGAACTTCCTTTTTCTAGTCCCGCCGTACACGGCTTACGTCACCGCGTTCTTGGCAACCGCTAAATCAGACAACTTTGCCCGACCGTGTGTATGCAACAGTTTCGGACACAATCCGTCGGACTAAATCCGACGGACAAAATCCGACGGATTTGGTTGGCAAAATCTCCGACCGTGTGTACAGGGGCTTAAAGTACTTCTGTCATATATTAAATACAGAAATACAAAGACTACCATTAACAACCTCCTTCTGAAGATGATAGTTAATTACAGATACTCTAGTTTCAGTTGTTTGCACTGCTGATTTGCAACAAGTCAGCAAATCGGAAAATCCAGAGAAGTCAAAGTCAAAATTCCTTATCTGCATAGTTCTCACGGGTCAATAACTCAAAGAAATGAAGCACAAGGGTCAGCATGACAGCCAGTCAATTCACACTTTTAAAATGAGAGATGGGTAATGCAATGTCTCTTTCATGACAATTTTCCTTTTAAGATCTACAGTTCAATATATGCTTATTTACAGTATCTCACAAAAGTGGGTACACCCCTCACATTTTTGTAAATATTTCATTATATCTTTTCATGTGACAACACTGAAGAAATTACATTTTGCTACAATGTAAAGTAGTCAGTGTACAGCTTGTATATCAGTGTAAATTTGCTGTCCCCTCAAAATAAATCAACACACAGCCATTAATGTCTAAACCGCTGGCAAAAAAAGTGAGTACACCCTAAGTGAAAATGTCTAAATTGGGACCAATTAGCCATTTTCCCTCCCTGATGTCATGTCATTTGTTAGTGTTACAAGGTCTCAGATGTGAATGGGAAGCAGGTGTGGTCAATTTGCTGTTATCGCTCTCATACTGATCACTGGAAGTTCAACATGGTACCTCATGGCAAAGAACTCTCTGGGGATCTGAAAAAAAGAATTGTTGCTCTACATAAAGATGGCCTAGGCTATAAGAAGATTGCCAAGACCCTGAAACTGAGCTGCAGAATGGAGGCCAAGACCATGCAGCGATTTCCCAGAAGGAAGCCTCTTCTAAAGATGATGCAAAAGAAAGCCCGCAAACAGTTTACCGAAGCCAAAAAGACTAAGGACATGGGTTACTGGAACTATGTCCTGTGGTCTGATGAGACCAAGATAAACATATTGGGTTCAGATGGTGTCAAGAGCGTGTGGCGGGGAACCAGGTGAGGCATACAAAGACAAGTGTGTCTTGCCTACAGTCAAGCATGGTGGTAGGAGTGTCATGGTCTGGGGCTGCATGAGGGCTGCCGGTACTGGGGAGCTACAGTTCATTGAGGGAACCATGAATGCCAACATGTACTGTGACATACTGGAGCAGAGCATGATCCCCTCCCTGGACTGGGCCTCAGGGCAGTATTCCAACTTGATAACGACCCCAAACACACCTCCAAGATGACCACTGCCTAAAGAAGCTGAGGGTAAAGGGGATGCACTGGCCAAGCATGTCTCCAGACCTAAACCCTATTGAGCATCTGTGGGACATCCTCAAATGGAAGGTGCAGGAGCGCAAGGTCTCTGACATCCACCAGCTCCATGATGTGGTCATGGAGGAATGGAGGAGTGGAAGAGGACTCCAGTGGCAACCTGTGAAGCTCTGGTGAACTCCATGCCCAAGAGCATTAAGGCAGGTCTGGAAAATTGTGACCACACAAAATATTGACACTTTGGGCCCAATTTGGACATTTTCACTTAGGGGTGTACTCACTTTTGTTGCCAGTGGTTTAGACATTAATGGCTGTGTGTTGAGTTATTTTGAGGGGACAGCAAATTTACACTGTTGTATAAGCTGTACACTCACTACTTTACATTGTAGCAAAGTGTCATTTCTTCAGTGTTGTCACATGAAAAGATATAATAAAATATTTACAAAATGTGAGGGGTGTACTCACTTTTGTGAGATACCGTATCTAGTGTTTCCACAGCAGTGTCCTCAGAGATACCTGGGCTCCCTTCGAAGTGCCTCAGCAGGAGTGGCCCTCAAAATCTTCTCTATTACAATCTGGAGACTGTTGTAGTCAGATCGATTGCCATCATCTGAAGGCCATTTTATATTATATATATATTTATATTCTTTCAAATGTTTGTGAGTAGTTTTTAATTTAACCCCTTCCCACTGAGCGTACACAGATGTGCGGCCCTGGCTTTCGGGGGTTATACCGGGATGATGCCTGTAGGTGCAGGCATCATCCCGGTACTGTTTTTTTAGAGCGGGCAATCGGCTTCCAAGGAAAAACAACCGTTGCAGCTAAAAGCCGCTCGGCTGTTATCCCAGAGGAGTGGGAGGGGACGTCCCCATCTCCCGCTGTCTCCCGTCACTCTGAACGCGCCTCCCGTCCCACCAGGAGACCCGAGCCACGATCTGCCACTTCCAGTGGCTAGGGAAAGACTGTCTCGAAGCCGGAAATGGCTTAGTTCCAGTCTCCTGATTGTAAACACGGAAGCAACGTCACAATGTCACTTCCTGTTTACTCAGCTGCCAATGTCGCCGGTTTAAAAAAATATACAGTATTCAGAATCGCCGAAAATGGAAGTGCAAGGAAGGGATTGGAGGTCTTTTAGACCCCCGATCCCTCTATAAAGAGTACCTGTCAACACCTATTACTGTCACAACGGATGTTTACATGTTCCTTGTGACAGCAATAAAAGTGATCACAATTTATTTTTTTAACACAATTTAATAATATAAAAATAAATAAAGTAAATAAGAATTTTTTTTTTTGCGCCCCTGTCCCCGCGAGCTCACGCAGCTAAGAAAACGCATAAGTAAGTCACGCCCGCATATGTAAACGGTGTTCAAATCACACATGTGAGGTATCGCCGCAATCATCAGAGCGAGAGCAATAATTCTAGCACTAGATTTCCTCTGTACCTCTAACCTGGTAACTGTAGTTTGTCGTCATTCCACAAGTGCGTGCAATTATGAAGCGTGACATGCTTGGTATCTATTTACTCGGCGTAACATCATCTTTCACATTATCCCAAAAAAATTGGGCTAACTTTACTGTTTCGTTTTTTTTAAATTCATGAAAGTGTCCTTTTCCCAAAAAGTTGCGTTTAAAACACCGCTGCACAAATACTGTGTGACACAAAATATTGCAACAATCGCCATTTTATTCTCAAGATTCTCTGCTAAAAAAAAAAAATTATATATATATATATATATATATATATATATATATATATATATAATGTTTGGGGGCTCTAAGTAATTTTCTAGCAAAAAATACGGATTTTAACTTGTAAACACCAAATGTCAAAAATAGGCTTAGTCATGAAAGGGTTAATAAAATATATCTAAGGATAATGCATAAGGTTGGTGCTCCCTCTTTTTTCCTTTTCTCTTTTGACTGCTAGGATACCCCTATCCTTGAGGGCAGCAAGGCCTCAGGCGTTGTCCGCTATGAACTTTAGTCCACGTGGTTAACACACTTGTGCATAAAAGTGTTTGTTTTCCTGTTATCAAGATGATGAGTCCTGCTTGGGGTTGACACTCTGATCTCCCTCCTCCTCCCTCCACTGTCCGAGCCAGGGAGTGCTGGATGTGGCTGTGGATGAGCTGTCGCTGAAGACCTCAATCCTGGGCCATTGCTTCTCTCCCCAGTCTAACAGGAAGTGCGGTTTGAGACCCCTGGCCAATCGGGACCCCCTTCCTGGATGGCAATAGCAATCATTAGTTCACTATTGTCACAGAAGGGCCCACCCTTTTTTGAAGCCGATTAGAGCCTCAGGCTCTAATCATGTGTTTAAAAAACAAAACAAAAAAACATTGAAATCAATGCGTCTGGCACCCTGCATGTAGATTAGTGGCCGGGCGCCCCCTATGGACGGGCCACCACTGCTTTACAATCCATAAGTGTGAAAGGGCCCTTCAGTATAGAAGCATTTTTATTTTAGGTTTCTTTGCTGGCTGACTGGGTTGAGTATTTAGGAACTTCTGTATTTTTACACGAAATGACAGGCAGGAGCATACACTTTTTATTTATAGCTTGCTTCTCATCTACTTAGTATGTAGAGAATGCTTTCAGTTGCCTTTTTCACAGTTTCAGTGCATTATACTATTAAATATTTATTATAGGATTAATTGGAACACAATTGATTTGGGTACAAGCAATGAGCAAAGCCTTGGCACTGCGCTCCTAGCAAATACATAAAATGTTTCAATAATTCACTAGGTGACTTCTTGAGAGTCTGAGGGATAAATGGTTAATAAGAGCTATCAGTTAATAGAAAAGTATTTTGTTTGTTCAACATTTCCACTCACCATATGTTTGCAGGAGTATCATTAAAAAAGTAATCCATTATGAGGATAAGGCTTTTAAGCATTGTGCTGAGGACCCAGGATCACGCCCTGGAAGTGCTGACTCTGTCAGCATTTTGCTCATAGCTGGGAGCTGTATGGGAGGAAGGATGATAAGGGAAAGTGCCCCATTAATCCACAAACTGTCTTAAGGACCAAAAACCACTGCACTGTGTCTTCATAATTCTTCTGTTTAGTTTGCAGAAAGCTTTAACTGTTGATCAACTCTTGATTCAATATATTATCATCTAATAATACAGTAGTTTAGTGCATGTATAACCTAATTTATAATAAATGTATCCCTGGACCACATCTTGTAACATTTTCAGTGAATTTGGATACCATAGTTTGATTAACTACTTTCAGACCGGACCATTTTGCTGGCTTAAGACCAGACCACTTTTTGCGATTCGGCACTGCGCCGCTTTAACTGACAATTGTGCCGTGCGACGTGGCAAACCAAACAAAATTGACGTCCTTTTTTTCCCCACAAATAGAGCTTTCTTTTGGTGGTATTTGATCACCCCTGCGTTTTTTTATTTTTTGCGCTATAAACAAAAATAGAGCGACAATTTAGAAAAAAACGCATTATTTTTTACTTTTTGTTATAATAAATATCCCCCAAAAATATATAAAAAAAATGTTTTTTCCCTCAGTTTAGGCCGATACGTATTCTTATACATATTTTTGTTAAAAAAAATCTCAATAAGCGATTATTGATTGGTTTGAGCAAAAGTTATAGCGTTTAAAAAATAGGAGATAGTTTTATGGCATTTTTATTAATAATTTTTTTTCATTAGTAATGGCGGCGATCAGCGATTTTTATTGTGACTGCGACATTATGGCAGACACATCAGACATTTTTGACACATTTTTGGGACCATTGTCATTTATACAGCAATGACTGCTATACAAATGCAGTGATTCCTGTGTAAATTACACTGGCAGTGAAGGGGTTAACCAGTGGGTATGTTACTAACTGTGGGGGGCTGGGCTTTGTTTTAGTGAACACTGATCTCTGCTCCAATCACATGGAGCAGAGATCAGCGTCACTTGTTGCTAGGCAGAAAGGGGAGATGCTGTTTACAAGGGCATCTCCTCGTTCATCCGCCCCGTGAGACGATTGCAGGTATGCCCACAGTGACTGGACTCACGGGGGTCCGGACCGCCACGCAAGCGCGCCGCCGGCGGCATGCTCACGATGGCGGGCGGCATTTAAAACTGGACGTACCTGTACACCAATATGCCTGCCCGTACCATTCTGCCGACGTACATTGGTGTGCGCCGGTCGGGAAGTGGTTAATGAATACTGAAGATCCCAGTGAATTATTTATTTTTTCTTAGTGAAAGGGGATAAAGTTGTGGAGAAGTTTAAAGCAGAGTTAGGTTATAAAAAAATATCCCAAGCTTTCAACATCTCATGGAGCACTGTTCAATCCATCATCCAAAAATGGAAAGAGTATGGCACAACTGAAAATCTACCAAGACATGGCCGCCCACCTAAACTGACAGGCCTAGCAAGGAGAGCATTAATTAGAGAAGCAGCCAAGAGGCCCATGGAGCTACAGAGATCCACAGCTCAGGTGGGAGAATCTGTCCACAGGACAACTATAAGCCCCTGTACACATGGTCGGACATTCCGATAGAAAATGTCTGATCGGACCATATTGTCAGGTTAATCCGACCGTGTGTGAGCTCCATTGGACTTCTTCCGTCGGAATGGCCGACCAACAAAGTTTTGAGAGCTGGATCTAAAATTTTACGACAACATGATCCGATGTGCGTCAGTTCCGATCGTCTGTAACCTAGTCCGACGGACAAAGTGCCACGCATGCTCAGAATAAATTCTGAGACGGAAGCGCTCGGTCAGGTAAAACTAGCGTTCGTAATGGATATAGCACATTCGTCACGCTGCAATGTTAAAAATTGTTTAATGCAGCGCATTCTCTTTTTCTTTATAATGCTACAAGAATGAAGTTGTTTTGCCGCTCATATTCACACACACTTCTCCAAAACATATTTCTTTAATCTTTTTCCTGATTTCATGAATACAATATTTTTCTTCGTCAGATCTCCTGAATCATTTTTTTTTTTGTTTAAATTTTGTGGTTGGTTTTTTAATCAAGATCTCCTTTTTTGACATTTTGCTCATCTTCATAATTTTTTTGGTCTGTTTTGTGTGTCAACTTACCACAACACCATTATTATCTTTTTATTTTGTTGTTTTATTTTTTAATCTCTAGGAGGTTGTTTGGTGTTGGTGTCCCTTGTTAATTTGACTTTGTATTTTTGAAATGTACCTGCCTACTCACAAATAAACTGTCCTTTTTGAAGTAAAACACATAGGCAAGTATTTCTTGAACCAAAAAAAAAACTTTATGTGTCATAAACAAATAAACAGGAAGGCAACGCTGGAGAAACTGGTCAATTTGGCAAAGCCTTTGGCCCCAAGGGCAGACATCAATTATTTAAATGCAAAGTTGGAGGCCTGAGGAGTCCATATCTAAAGGGAGAACATTCTGGTCCATAAGTCCAAGAGATCAGGAACAGCAGATGACTGCCTGCATCTTCTGTCAGACCAGACAGAACCCAGGCCATCACTCTCTGATCTTCCTTAGGCACTTCCCTCCAGGCTTCCAGGCTGTGGCTCTGCTGTTGTAGTTGTGGCAGGAGGTGGAGGAGAAGGAGGGCGATGGTCGACCCCTCAGCTGCCACTTGCCACAGTCTCCTCCCGACTGCCACTTGCCACAGCCCCCTCCCGGCTGAGGTTTTCCTGTGTATAAAAATGGGACATAGTTTTAGTTTTTTGGTCATCAATCACACAATTTTCAGCTCATGACTGTTGCAAATTGAATGTTAATAAATAGAACAGACTATCATTCTGAGCCCAGCATTTTTCCTTCTTGTCCCAAACATTTTTGGTCACTACTGTCTATTGATATGTAAAACACTGTTAAATCAGAACTTACTGATCAATAATAACATCTAGTTAGCATCATTAAATGTATGACAAGAAATATGTTGAACAATGCTCTACCTGACTCAAGCTGGGCCCCTCCACATGTTGCTGACTGGAAGGCCCAGGTGGACATTGGAGGCCTCAGCTGGAGGTGAAGGAAGCCTTAAAGGAAGACGGCAGAGTGCTGGCCTGGGTTCCCTCTGGTCTGCCAGAAAATTCAACCTCTCATAGTACAACATCCTGGGGACATCTGGATCTCCTGATCGCATGGACTTCTCTTGGAACTTCTTGAGCTCCCTCAGATATGTACTCCTCAGGGCACCAATTTTGGCCATCACATAGGTCATGTCTGCCGTGGGAGCATGATCTGCACCAAAGCAAGCAGTTTGTCCAGCGCTGCCTTCCTCTTTCTTAGGTCCTTATATATAAAAGGGTTGTTCATCTGCCACAGGCAGGGCAGCTCCCTGAGCATATCAATGAGTAGCCCCAGAAAATGTGGTTCCTTGAAGGGATCCATATTCTCTGCAAGACACAACACAAGACAAACCCTAATGTCAGGCTAAACTCTCCTAATCTTGTCCCAATATAAGCCTCAATCTAGAAGCAGTATAGGCTAGTGATGTACCAAGTTAAAATTGTACCTTCGTTCTAACGATCGGTGCTTCAGCTCCTTCCTCCGCTCACAGATCGTAAGTACGATGCACGCGTGTTGCGTTTTATATACAGTGTGCTTGCGTGAAACTCTGCCCACCCCCTGACATTCTTTCTAGTCTATTTCCTGCCCTTTCTCTTTCGGCGCAGTGGGGAGAGCACATGGCGGAGACACAGCAGGTACACACTAATAATTCCACTAACGAGGAGGAGGACGAGGAAAGCCCGGAGCCAGATACGTCCCGATCTCGGAGGAGAAGATTTAAGACCTCAAATATATATTTTGGAGAGATGGTGGACATATTAAAGAGGAACGACTATGATAGGAAGTATGGACCTTACCCAAACCCAAATGTCAGAAAGGCCAAGATCCTGACTAAAGTTGTGAAGAGTCTTCAGAAGAATTTTGGGGTATGACGATCCAAGGATCAACTAAGAAAACACTGGTCAGACCTGAGACTGAGGGAGCACGATCAGTACAGTAGGATCAAGCGAGTTCTTCAAAAAAATAAGTAGTTGTCATGTGTTCATATTATTATTATTGCTTGCATACTGCTCCATGTGATTTGATTTAATGTTGTACAGTTTAACCACTTACAGACCGGACCATTTTGCTGGTCAAAGACCAGACCACTTTTTGCGATTCGGCACTGCGTCGCTTTAACTGACAATTGCGCGGTCGTGCGACGTGGCTCCCAAACAAAATTGACGTCCTTTTTTTCCCACAAATAGAGCTTTCTTTTGGTGGTATTTGATCACCCCTGCGGTTTTTATTTTTTGCGCTATAAACAAAAATAGAGCGACAATTTTGAAAAAAACACATTATTTTTTACTTTTTGTTATAATAAATATCCCCAAAAATATATAAAAAAACATTTTTTTCCCTCAGTTTAGGCCGATACATATTCTTCTACATATTTTTGGTAAAAAAATCGCAATAAGCGATTATTGATTGGTTTGCGCAAAAGTTATAGCATTTACAAAATGGGGATAGTTTTATAGCATTTTTATTAATAATTTTTTATTATTTTTTTTTTTACTAGTAATGGCGGCAATTTTGACACATTTTTGGGACCATTGTCATTTATACAGTAATCACTGCTATATAAATGCAGTGATTCCTGTGTAAATGACACTGGCAGTGAAGGGGTTAACCAGCGGGTGGCAGTGTAGGGGTTAAGTGTTCCTAGGGGTGTGTTACTAACTGTGGGGGGGTTGGGCTTTCATTTAGTGAACACTGATCTCTGCTCCAATCACATGGAGCAGAGATCAGCGTCACTAGTTGCTAGGCAGAATGGAGAAATGCTGTTTACATGGCATTTCCTCCATTCAGCCGTCCCGTGAGACGATCGCGGGGATGCCCGCGGCGATCGAGTCCGCGGGTCCCACGACCGGACTCACGGGGGTCCAGACCAGTGCGGGAGCGCGCCGGCGGCGGCGCGCTCCCGATGGCAGGGCGGCATTGAATATTGGACGTAAATGTGAACTCATAAATGTGATATAAAAATCAGATCACAATCTATCTATATAAATGGGCTCTTTCCGGTGCAAAAGTGCTTAAATAAATTATGTGCAAAATCAATAAATAATAAATATAAACGAAGAATTGCATGATCAAAATAAAGTAAAAAACAGAAAACATTTCATTTAAAGCTCAAAACATTGTCCATATAGGCTAATGCCATATAAAGTGCAACGTTGTGATAATCCAAAAGAAAAAATATATATAAAGTGCAAGTGCCAGTATTAGTAATGTTTGTGCAAACACTGCAAACAATGTGCAAACTCCGCAATGCAATGCTACGAGTGTCCTTGCAAACAGCATAAAATTTGTGTGCAATCTTCAGATAACTTGGGATATCCCAAATAAAGTGCTAGTGCTCCCAGGTAGTGCAACGCCACAGAGAGGGTGATACTCCTTTCCTTTTTTCCGTTCGTTAAGTAAATGGGTGTCCCCTTACCTTACTACTGTAAGGTTACAGCGTAAAAGTAGATTTTGAAGCTCTTGTGTGTCCCCAAGCAGGGTATCCCCAGGGCGATTTCACTAGTATCTGGTCATCTCTGGGTACACTTGGAGCGAAAATACAATCTTTCTTTTCTCATCAATGTAATGGATGGACAAAGTTTGCAAGAAAGCTTAACAAACAGGGACATAGACTCCCCAAGGCAGAATATTTGTGTCTATAGCTGGTATCCTGCAGTGGCATGTGTGTCCCTGTGGTTCCAGCTGCTAAGTATTCCTTTTTTACATTCTCATAGGGGAGAGAAGACTCGGGACGTCTGAGGACACCAGGGACCCCACACCTCCCAAAGAAGGGGAAATACCAACACCAGAAGCAGAGGAGGAAGGAGAGATTGTAGAAATTGGCGAAATTGGCACCGCAGCAGGTGAGTGTCTGAGATCACAGCTTCAGGTAAGGTAATCGATGTATGCCTGCATATTTATAATACACAGTGGGTTTTTTTTGTTTATTTTTAGATGATGTGGATTTTGTGGAAGAAGAATCGCATTTTACCAGTGAAAGTGCCCAGATCCTCATCGGGGAGATAATGGGGTACAATCGCGATTTAGATAATATCAAGAAAAACATCAATGACTTTCAACAAAAAATTAAGAACATCATTGATGTTTTCGGGAGAATCTGAAACACCCAAAACTAGCTAGCATCCATTTTCAATTTTAAAAAACACCTTTATATTTTTAGAAAAGCCAAATTTGGGAGATGCACACAGTGTGTCAAAATGTACTATCTCCCATCATGGGGGATCAATGTACGCATTTTGTGGGTGCAACCCCTTCCTTGCTACTAAAGTGGCTGAGATGAAGGGGTTGCACCCCCAAAACACGTACATTGGTCCTCCGTGATGGGAGATAGCACATGTTGACATTAGCCATGGAATCAGGAGGAATCAGGAGGAAAATTCACAATTTGTGTGCATCTTCCAAATTTGGCTTTTACAGGGGTGACACCTCATGTGATGAAGGCGAATTTCAACACAGTTTGTACATACTCATGTCTGATATTGTCTACACTTTTCAAAGTTGAACTTTGTAAGTTCCTGTTTTCTGTATGTTATGCTTTGATACATGCCTGTGTCAGGGCTGGCTTAGCCCTTCCTTCTCTGGGCTGGCTACTCAGCTGTCGGCTAATTGACAGCTCTCATCTCTCTCCACAGTTACCCAGCTGTCCCTGATCCTGCTCGTCTGACCTCGCTACTTAAAACTGTCCAGCTCACTTCATCTCTGCCTTTGCCTTGGTCACATCACAAGAAACCATCTCCTGCGGTTCTGTTTAAAGACTGATTTGCTGACATCCCTTCTGGCTTCTTATCCTGCTTGCTGTTGCTCCACTTGGATCCCTGACTTCTGGCCTGGCTGATTACCTGATCTGGTTATTGAACTCTGGACTGGCAGACTACTCAATCCAGTTACTGGACTCTGGCTATGCTTTGACTACGCTTACTCTATTTAACTTTTTATTTTTATTAATAAACAAGTGTGATTTAATTGTACTTCTGTTTCGGTCTGGTTCATGGTTTCTGACAGCCTGTTTACACAAAAACACCAAGTTATATTAATGTTACCAAAAATAATGTTAAATACACCAAATATGTTGGTTTGTTGTAAAACCCTTTTATAAACACACATGTGAATGTGCTTTGAATAAAAAGTTTAATTATGAACAATGTATGGCTTCCTTTTTCAATGCGCAAAAGCAGTATTTGTAGTAAAGTTGTTGTTTTCTGTGACAATGAGGGTTATTTACTAAAGGCAAATCCACTTTGCACTCCTAGTGCAGTTTCAGGTGCACTTTTGTAGTGCACTTGTAGTGCATAGTGGATTTTCCTTTAGTAAATAACACCCACAGTGCTTTTTTTAATTTGCCTCAATCACGCCATTTTCATGACTCCACATATTTCTGTCATGGTGCTGAAAATGAGCAATATTTTTGTCAGTATTGCACTACATATATTAACAACAAAAACAAGGTGTGTGTGTAGCAAACTCACAACAAAATAATAATATTATTTGAAGAAGAGACTGTCACCTCATCTCGCCCAGAAATAGGGTTTGCACTGTTGAAGAAAAAGGCCCAAAAAAAGCTAGGAGACACCTAATACAAACCTAAGCAGTAAATGAGAACAAAGATTATTGCAGTTTGAAAGAAAAATGTATTTAAAAAATGCCTCTCAGACATTGTCTGGCATATCAATGGCCCCCCTACCCACAAAGTACTCCATATATCTTGTTTTGACCTCGCGGGCGCTTTGGGGGAACAAGCCAGGGCGGCCAGCTTCAAGGGCTGTCAGGTTGGCATGTTCAGGTAAGTCTGCGTCAGGCCCAACTGAGGCCACATAGTTTGGTGAGTATTTCTTCAAAAATTGTGCAGAATGCAGCACAATACACAGCACAATATGATTGAGTTTATATTCCGCCATGTGGATTGGAGTGCAAAATAGGCGGAACCGGCTAGCCATTATCCCAAAAGTGTTCTCCACTACTCTTCTGGCTCTGGCCAGCCGGAAATTAAAGACCCTCTGGTCCGGGGTGAGGGTCTTCATCGGGTAAGGCTGCATCAGATGGTTTGCCAGAGCAAACACCTCATCCGCAAGGAAGACGAAGAGGAGTGCTTCCACATTCTCCTCTGGAGGTGGCAAGCCCAGACTGCCACTCTGGTGACACCAGCAGAACTCTGTCTGTGTAATCACTCCACCATCCCACATCCGGCCATTTTTCCCCATGTTCACATACAGGAAGTCATATGTCGCTGACACCACTGCCAACATCACAATACTATTCGCTTCCAGTATGCACGAGTACAAAGGGGCACAGCATATCAATTACAGCATATTCCAATCATGGTAATTAGGGAATGATGAAAGAAATACAATACATTAGCAAGCCTTAAAAAAATAGAATGTGATGTTAAAGGAAAAATCTTACCTTAATATAGTCCTTCTGCAGGACCTGTATGATGGCAGAACAGGTTTCTGGAATAATGATCCCCAGAACCTAGGGGGATATGCCTGTGGATAACTTGAGGTCCTGAAGACTTCTCCCTGTCGCCAAGTACCGCAATGTGGAAACTAGCCTCTGCTCCGGAGTGATGGCTTGCCGCATGCAGGTATCCTGCCTGCTGATATAAGGGGACAGCAAAGCCAACAGACGGTGAAAAACGGGGTCCGTCATCCGGAGATACTTCCTGAAATCAGGATTATTCTCCTGGATCTCACAAAGCAAAGGTATGTGCGAGAATTGGTCACACTGGAGCAACCAATTCATGCTCCATGAACTCCTCCTCGCCCTGTTCATGGACCGGGCTTGTGTCAAAGCTAAAAGCCCAACACCAAGCCCCTGCACAGCACGAACTCTACGACGAGTACATACACGAAACATGGCTTCAAAACGATCGGCTGGTCAGAACAGACTAACAGAAAGCACCGATAAACAGCAAGGCCTGAAAGAACAAACTGAAAACCAGAAATGAGCGGACAATAAGTACTGAAAATCAAAGCGTACTATATCAAGATATAGTCCGCAATGACCAACAAATGCGAACTGACTACACACACTGATAAGCAGATACGCACCCACAAGCACAAACTGTAGAGCAGTAATGGTCTGAAGCAAAAATCTGAAAAGCGCAAATTGTCTCCAACCAAACTTCTACTAACACGCAATAAACACAAGATCAGCAGAAGGAGGCCAAAGGGTGTCACACGTAGTGCTGAACTTCCCTTTTCTAGTCCTGTCGTACGCGGTTTACATCACCACGTTCTTGACGACCAGAAATTCCGACAACTTTGTCCGACCGTGGGTAGGCAACACCAGTTCCGGACTAAATCTGTTGGAAATTATCCGATGGATTTGGTGATCGGAATGTCCGACCGTGTGTATGGCGGCTTAGTTGTGCACTCCACAAATCTGGCCTTTATGGAAGCGTGGCAAGAAGAAAGCCTTTGTTGAAAGAAAGCCATATAAATTCCCATTTGCGGTTTGTGAGAAACCACATAAGGGACACAGCAAACATGTGGGAAAAGGTGCTCTGGTCAGGTAAGACCAAAATTGAACTCTTTGGCCTAAAAGCAAAACGCTATGTGGTGTGGAAAACTAACACTACACATTACCCTGAACACACCACCGTGAAACATGGTGGTGGCAGCATCATGTTGTGGGGATGCTTTTCTTAAGCAGGGACAGGGAAGCTGGTCAGAGTTGATAGGAAGATGGATGGAGCCAAATACAGGGCAATCTTAGAAGAAAACCTGTTAGCCCTTGTACACACGGTCGGAGAATCCGTCGGAATGTGTCCTATCGGACCGTGTCGTCGGATAATCCGACTGTGTGTGGTATGCATCGGACTGATTCCGTCGGAATATCCGTCGGACCCAATTTTCCAACATGTTGGAAATATTTCCCGACCAACTGGGCCGATCGGACATACTCCGATCATGTGTAGAGAATTTTGATCGGACCAAGTGCCACGCATGCTCAGATCAAATTCCTACATCAAAGCTATTTGCTACTAGCCTGAATGTAGTCCCATCGTAACGAAATTACGTCATCACGTTCTGAAAGATCATATTTTTTCGACAACTTTGTCCGACCGTGTGTATGAAACAGTTTCGGACAAGATCCGACGGACAAAATCCGACGGGCAAAATCCGACGGATTTGGTTGTGGAAATCTCCGTCCGTGTGTACAGGGGCTAAGAGTCTGCAAAATACTTGAGACTGGGGTGGAGATTCACCTTCCAGCAGGACAAAGACCCGAAACATACATCCAGAGCTGCAATGGAATTGTTTAGTTTGAAAAATATTCATGTTTTAGTATGGCCCAAAGTCCAGAGCCAAATCCAATTGAGAATCTATAGCAAGACTTGAAAATTGCTGTTCATAGATGCTCTCCATCCAATCGGACAGAGCTTGAGCTATTTTGCAAAGAAGAATGGGCAAAAATGTCACTCTCTAGATGTGCAAAGCTGGTAGAAACATCCCCAAAAAGACTTGTAGCTGCAATTGCAGCTAAAGGTAGTTCTATAAAGTATTGACTAGGGAGGGCTGAATACAAATGCATGCCAAACTTTTTACATATTTATTTGTAAAAAAAATTTGAAAACCATTTATCATTTTCCTTCTGCTTTACAATTATGTACCACTTTGTGTTGGTCTATGACATAAAATCCTAATAAAATACATTTCCATTTTTGATTGTAATGACAAAATGTGGATAATTTCAAGGGGTATGAATACGTTTTCAAGGCACTGTGTATATATATATATATATATATATATATATATATATATATATATACATACACACACTATATTACCAAAAATATTGGGACGCCTACCTTTACACGCACATGAACTTTAATGGCATCTCAGTCTTATGCTGGCCATACACTAGACAAAAAATCGGCCGAGTGCGCTTTCCAAAAACAAACATACGTTCATGAGAGCAAATAATCAAGCCATCAGGTAACCAAAATATCCCATATGTGGACATGCACTCATTGCACTATACTAGGGGTGACTGCCATTACAAACCTTAAAGATAAACTCAAGCTAGGTTTTTTCCTCAGGCCAAAATCTCCAGACTACTGATAATGTTTGCCAAAAAAGCACAGTTTTGAAAACCACGACAGATAATTAAAAATCAGTATTTGATGGATGTATTATGTTATGTAAAGTGTGACAATAATGATTAACATTTTCGAAAGGCTATTTAAAAAGAAAATGAAAAAAAACATTATGCACAAAAAAGTTAATTACTTTACTTTATCAAAAAAAAACAATTGCAATAAATTTTAATATTGCATATTTGGTCTGCTGTACTAGGTTTTTTTTATCACTATTGATGATGTTGCAGGTTATATAGTTGGTGGTGTGTACTATTTGGCATGACCCTTTGACGTGACCATTCTTTGGCATGAATATTTACCTTCCAGGTTAAATGTTTATCACCCATGCGCAGTAGCAACCATTCATTTTTTCACAGGCAAATAACTCATTAACCTTGTAAATTATCATTCTTTCGACAGAAGTTTTCCAAACTTGCCTTTGTTTTTTGACACGAAAACGTCACAACCGGTTACCACTTTGTGCCCATTAACTGGCCGTAAAACAAAGTGTCTAAATGACCAATTTCCGGACGATTTTTTTTGTCTAATGTATGGCCAGCATTGGTCCATAGGGTTCAATATTCAGTTGGCCAACCCTTTGGAGTTATAACAGCTTCTGGGAAGGCTGTCCACAACGTTTAGGAGTGTGTCTATGGGAATGTTTCATCATTCTTCCAGAAGCGCATTTGTGAGGTCAGGCATTGATGTGGACGAGAAGCCCTGGCTCGCAGTCTCCGTTCCAATTCATCCCGAAGGTGTTCTGGTGGGTTGAGGTGCAGGCCAGTCAAGTTCCTCCATGCCAAAATCCATGTCCATGTACTATAAAAAATTGCAAACACAATATAATAAATATAAGACAGCACAGATTTACTTTATTCACCAAGCTAAATGAAAATTCACTCTGTGTAGTGAACAGCCCATTCTCCTTTAGTAAATGAACCCCGTTTTGTGTGTATTTACAAATTATACACTGAAACGAGGATTTAAAATCTTAATTGAAAAAATAAAAACTTGTTTTATTAATAAAGATTGCAAGATTACACCACTTCAATTCAACAAGCCATTTTTTTTTAAATCTCATATTCCTTCACCATGTAAGTGACATTTGCTATAGAATTTTTCGTTAAGAAAACCATACCTTCTGAACATCTTTTCTAAAAAAAATAAAAAAAAAATAAAAAAAAGGAAAAACTTCAGTATATTGCAGACAATGATCATAATTTTGCAACTCTCATTCCATCTGTAATACTGGAGGTGGCAGTACAGCTCTTCTCACTGCCTTTATATGATTGTATACGACAACCTAAACTCCGCATACCAATATAGAACAAGAATTATTATAATGTAGCAGATAAGAGTATTGCATGATTTTATAAATCATCACTGCAGTCAATCAGGTGCAGAAGGAGTTTTTTTCCATCTTCATTCAGAGCCTGACTAGAGGTCTAATTCATTAGTGTCTGCAAAGATTAGTGTTTATTTACTTAGACGGCCCACAGAAGGAGTAAAAAAGAGCCTGGAGTTCTAGTAAGTACAAGGAGAAAAAGGTTTCTGTATCTCCTCCTCTTCTCATATACCTCCAGCTGTTGCCAACTATCTAGAAAATAACTTACAAAATTGTAATTGACTGGCACTTGTTTTTCCTTTTTGTATTTTATGACTTTTTATATTTTACTATGATAGGTAGCAATCATTCAAGTGGCATTAAACCCAAAACCAAAAATGTAATATATTACAGCTTACTAAGCCTTAGATGTGGTGGCTGCATTCGTTTTCTCTTTTTAGGCTTTAGGGCACAGCATTGTCGATCTGGAAGGAGCTTTGTGTTGAATGGATTAGCAGATTTAAATACTGTATACTAACAAACTGAAGCCAAATTCCTGCTCACACTTACAGCAAACCGTTTTTAACTTTTAGGAGAAAGTTTTTGCATGAATAAATAAAAGCTGATCATTTCAAACACCCCTGCCAGTGTTAAATGGTTTGTCTCATCCCTGCAAACTGATACATCTGGAAGAGATCTTGTTCTTTTGAAAAACAGCAGACTTCCTGGCTGGATTACTAGATTATTATTGTTATTATTATTATACAGGATTTATATAGCGCCAACAGTTTTTCAGCGCTTTACAGTATAAAAAGGAAACAATACAGTTATACTACAATAAAATACAAGAGGATTAAGAGGGCCCTGCTCAGAAGAGCTTACAATCTAATAGGGTGGGGCAGGTGGTACAAAAGGTTGTAACTGTGGAGAATGAGCTGATGGAAGTGGCAGAAAATTAGCTGGAGATGTGATAGGCTTTACTGAAGAGATGAGTTTTCAGGGATCGCCTGAAGGTAGCAAGAGTAGGGGATAGCTGGACAGGAGCATGGGAGGAGGAGATGAGAGAGATTGAGAGTAGGAGGTCTTGAGAAGAGCGGAGAGGACGATTTTGGTGATAGATGAAAATAGAAGAAATAAAACCTAAAAAAGGAAACTAATACAACCATCACATATAAGAATTGGTAAGCAGCAATATAATTGGTAAGCAGCAATATAATACAGGTTTGCCTTTGGGTTTAATATTGCTTTAAAGTTTTTCCCCAAAACTAATTTAATAAACATATGCAAATCTGATTTTAGATTTTTTTTTTTTAGACCATTATGGTCTGTTTTTAATTATTACATTTATAAAAATTATTTACTGATATTAATCCTGTTTTGAATACACTGATTAATTTAGATTTTTTTTTATATTTTTATGACATTTTCGGTAATTCTAAAGGCACCAATTCAAGTAGAACAAATTCTCTCAAGTGCAAAGATCAGTACAAATGGTATCCAAAAACACAGCTGTAAAAATATTTCAAAAATAATAACAGGCAAGTTAATGACACCATAGAACTAATTGTCCACCAGATATACTTCTTTGAAGTAGAAATTATATGAAGTAAAAATTATTGGTGGAGTGAACGGCACAAGAGGCAACAACCATCATACACTGATTCATTTAGATACTAATTTCAAGATTTCATTTACTATTTTCTAGTTACTAATTTTTATCTTTCTATAATAACCTTAAAGCAAAACTCCAGGCAAACAGCTAAATAGACAGAGAAAATACATTTATGGAAGCCTGCTGAACAATTTGTATTTCTGTCCATTCATTACTGAGATGTACACAACACTGTCAGATAGCAGACTAGACTGTTTCCCTGGCCTTTCTATACTGTAGTTAAATGACACACTTGGTGTTGTTCCTGTCTGTAAAAATGTACAAAAGAGGGGGCAAAAGCCTAGAGCAGGGATCTGCAATTAGCAGACTTCCAGCTGTTACAAAACTACAAGTCCCATCATGCCTCTGCCTCTGGGTGTCATGCTTGTGGCTGTCAGTCTTGCTATGCCTCATGGGATTTGAAGTTCTACAACAGCTGGAGGTCCGCTAATTGCAGATCCCTGGCCTAGAGCATTACCATAAATGCCTATTTATTAAAATCACATAACAGTGTTGTACTCACAAAAGTAGGAATAAAATCAGGCTTGTCATATACAATGCTCCAACTGGTGAGGCGGGTGATTTTACGGCCACACGGTGGAAAGGCTTACACGTTTCAGAGGACAGACCCCCTTACTCTGAGCCGAGCCGCAGCTCCATGTCTATGTGGACACGCAGAGCAGCGGCTTTGGAGTGTGCCCGCTTGGGTGCCCCAATTGCAAGCTGCTTGTTTTGGGGTCACTCGACAGGAGGGAGCAGCCAGGAGTGACAGCAGGGGACCCAAGCAGAGGAGGATCAGGGCTGTTCTGTGCAAAACCACTATACAGAGCAGGTCTGACATGTTTGCTATTTTTTATTTTTTTGTCTTTTAACCACTTCCCACGAAAACACGTACCTGTACGTCTGGCTGCAGGCATCACCCAAGTAACATTTTTTTAGAGTGGATTGGTTGGCTTTCATGTAATAACAACCGATGCAGCTAAGCAGCCACTCGGCTGTTATCATAAGCAGCGGGAGAGGACGCCTCCCCCCTCTGCCTCTCCACCCGGGTCTCCCGTCCCACCGTCGGCTGGCCGGAGTCAGGAACAAAGCCGGAATTGGCTTCAATTGGGTCTCCGATGTAGTAACCCGGAAGTGACGTTGCAACGTCACTTCTGGTTTACTTGGCAGCCAACAGCGCCAATTTAAGAAAAAATCGAACTTATTAAAAAATTACAATTTTGGCATTTTGAATACTTTGAAGTGGAGGAGAGGGGTTTGCGATCTTTTTAAACCCCAGAACCCACATAAAGAGTACCTGTCACTGCCTATTACTGTCACAAGGGATGTTTACAACAGTGTAAAAATAATAGAAAAAGTTGCACCCCCAAATGTAAACAATCAAATCACACATGTGAGGTATTGCCATGATCATTAGAGCGAGAGCGATAATTCTGGAAAAAGACCTCCTATGCAACTCTAAAATGGTAATCATTAAAAAAATTTAACACGTCCCCCATGGAGATGTTTAAGTAATATAGTTTGTCGGTTTGCTGGGCAATGGCACCACCAATGTAAGCAGCCACTTGGCTATGTTTGTTTTTACTACTTTTAATAAATGAGATTACACTATTTGGTTCCTTCTACATTTTGTTTCATATCCCATTCGCGAGTTCCTTATGGTGTGAGTCCAGTCTACAGTCCTCTCAATTGCAGCAAGCATTATCTTGCTAAAGCTCGTTTGACCTTTTTTTCACTAATTAGGTCAACTACATCTGGTAAGCTGACACCCATTCCTTGAGCACTTTGGATGACATCCATAGGCGGTGAAAGTGTTCCACTGTTTTTCTAAATACAAGACTTGGTCACAAGATTCACCATTTTATGGACTTTATTTCACTAGAATATATGTTAATTGTATGTTTCATATGACATTTTTCATTGTGGTCTAATTTAGATCCTATACAGCCATCACGTTATTGGAAATTGTGATTGTTTGCACATAACCGTCGTTATTACCACAGAATACTTCTAGGCATTTTTCATTGTTATATTCACTAGTTAAATGTTTTTTGGTTTCAATTTAACTAGGCAGGCTGGTGTTTTTTTAAATTATTTTTTAATATTGTATATGTAATATTTTTTTCAATAGTATATGTTTTTTCACTATTAGCCCCCCCCACACACACACACACACACACACACACAATTTTTCATCTAATATAGTTTGTTGCCATTCTACGAGTGCGTGCAATTTTAAAGCATAACATGTTGTTAGCTATCTATTTACTCGGTGTAACATCATCTTTTACAATATACAAAAAAATTGCATTTGAAAGAAGGCTGCACAAATACCGTGTGACATAAAATATTGCAACGAGCGCCATTTTATTCTCTATGGTCTTTGCTAAAAAAAAAGTTTGGGGGTTCTAAGTAACTTTCTAGCAAAAAATATTGATTTTAACTTGTAAACAACAGGTGTCCCCACCGGGAGAAAACGGTAAATATTGCTATTGATAATCACAAGTAAAACCCGGCAGGCTGGTTGCACCCAAGCTGATAAATTGATCAATTTAGTACATTCAGCCTGCCCATACACGGTTTGGATCTCGGTCGGTTTCAGCTGAACTGGCCAAGATTCAACCCGTCTATTGCCAGCATTAGAACTATTCAGAGTAATTATTTATAAAGGAGAGCAGGAAATCCAGCAAGAGAAGCCTAAATGTCACCAAAACTTAATAGCACAATAAGAATTGGCATAAACCAAAATGTATGCATGTAATGGAGTGACTCATCACAATCTGTGTTGATCCTGGCACAAAGCAAATACATTTTCCAATCTCTAGTAGTTATTAGCCATTCTAGTGGTTCTGGGCTCATGCATACCATAAGCATTTACACTGTAGGACTGTAAAACAGGGCATAACTTCCACAGAAATTTTCATAATTTTGTGGACAATTTTCCTCATTTATAGTGGTCTTGGGAATATAATCCTTTATTTTCAGTAGTCTGTATTCCCAGATGCCATACTGATAAAATACCCTTTACAGCTGACCAAGTAGCTAAATGCAACAACTCACAATGCCAGCACAAATTATGGTAATATAATAGAAGCCAAACTCATGAACAGTCACCCAATGTAATTGCTGCAAGTCCTCCTTAAAACATATGTTAGGGTGAAATAACATAAAACACATGCAGTGCATCCTTACAATATTTCCCCATAATGTTCCCATTTTTTATACTTTTAAAAACCCTGCAACTACCATCACATATGGAAATGTAAGAGTACCAACAAACTATTTTCCGGTACAAAGTGCACCCACTGTGCAGCAAGCATTTCAGATCTATGAATATGATAGAATCCTAATGGCCGTTTAGTGCAATTGCACTGGTGTTATCCCACACATGGGAAGGGGGGGGCAGAGTTTTTAAAGCTGACATTTCTCAGGGAAGGTGTCTAAGCATTAGAACATTTACTTAGTCTGTAGCTAATATAAACATCAAAGGGTTACTCTATTTAAAACAAATATTTCAATATTAGTAGATGCTGAAATTAAACTACCTGATATGGCAAACCTTTTTTTTTCATGTTAGATAGAGTAAAGTGTTGTGCAGAATATTAAATTCAGCTTCTTTGCAGCAATAGCTTTGCTTTTATGGAGGATTGCAATGAGTGTCTTACAGCATGAGAAACATGAAACAGGAACTAAATACAAACAAGCATACTGAACTTAGATAGACGGTACATCCTGTCATATTATAGAATACACATTATAACACTAAAATACTACAGCACCACCTGCTGCATAGATAAGTAGAATGCATACAGTATATAGTTCACAGTACTTTACATTACATGCTGTTGTCCTTCCAACACCCCTTCTCAACATCATGTGCTTTGTCAAATTATACTCAGCTTCTTCTGGAAATAACTATGACGTTCCTTCAACAAAGGCTTTTTGAGTGCATCGGCAGTCATCTCCTCTGATGGGCAGTATTGAATGTCAATAACACCTTGCTCTTGATTATCCCTCAGTAGGTGATACTTGATATGTTTGTTCCTAGGATTGACCCTTTTTGATTGCGTGAGCTTTATACATCCCTGGTTGTTTTTAAAAATAGGAATTGTTTTTGACATGTCTATCCAAATGTCCACATAAAGTTGACAAATCCATATTGCTTCTCGACAAGCATGTGCTGCTGCAATGTACTCTGCTTCAGTTGAAGATAGAGCAACAGTTGCTTGCTTTCGACTAGACCAACTTACGGTTCCTTCCCAATACTGGAAGACGAATCCACTTGTGGATTTGTGGTCTGTGTAGTCCCGGCCCAATCAGCATCCACATATCCAATCAGTTTTGGATTTAATGTTGCTGGTAACAGTAACTTCATCTGAATTGTTCTTTTGAGGTATTGTATCACTTTTTTTTTTACTGTGTTCCAGTCACACTGACAGGGAGCTGAGACTTTCCTGCATAGTATGCCCACTGCTGCGGCTATGCCTGATCTTGTCACAGTGGTAACATATAGCAGCTTACCGATTGCTCTGCAATACATGTCATTGTTTGGTAGCAAGTCTTCTGCTTCATTGCTCTTTTGAGAGCCTGGTTTCATAGGGGTTTTCACTTCCTTTGCATCTTGCATATGGAATTGTTCCAAGATTTTGGAGATTTCCTGAGATTGACTGAGAATATAACTTTCATCTTTGTCCTCTCTCTATTTGGATTCCCAGATAGTAGCCAATGTTCCCTAGCTCTTTGATTTAAGAAAATTGTATCTGATTGTAATCCCCTTCTTGTTCAAAACAGGTCATAGATAGCATAGATAAGGATTTATATCCATCTGTCTCCTTGATTCTTGGAATAGAGACAGGGGTCTGCTTTACTTCTTGAGAAGCCCTCTCTGGTAAATACTTAATTCACTTTCTGATTCCACAACCTTGCAGATTGCTTAAGCCAGTAGATGCTCTTCTAAAGTTTACACACAAGATCTTCCTTAAAGAGGAAGTAAACCCTGATGGGTTTACTTCCTCTTTTTTTCCCTGCAAAGGTAAAGCATAATGGACTACTATGCATCGCATAGTAGCTCATTATGTGTCACTTACCTGACACAGGAGCCAGCGAAGTCGCCGCTGTCCCCTGTAGTCCGCCGCATCCATGTTGCTTGTGGCGTCTCGCAGCTCCGACGAATCACAGCGGCGCAACCGCGATGACGTCACTCCCGCGCATGCGCACGGGAGTCGCGTCTCGCAGCTCCGCCGCTGCCATACGGCGAAGCCGCGATGACGTCACTCCCGCGCATGCGCACGGGAGTCGACAAATTTGGCAAATCCATTCTTGGATTTGCCGCATTTAGTGCGCCTGCGCGCCGCTGTCTACGGCGCATGCGCCGTAGACAGCGGTGCCCATTTTCGGGCAAATATCTCCTAAACCATATAGGTTTAGGAGATATTGCTTGGACCTACAGGTAAGCCTTAATCTAGGCTTACCTATAGGTCCAAGTTGTTTGGAAGGGTTTACTTCCTCTTTAATGTCTCCATATAGGAAAGCAGTTTTAACATCTAGGTGTTTCACTTTCATGCCCTTCCCGGCTGCAACAATAAGAAGCGCTCTGATGGTGGAGTGTTTTACGACGAGTGCGAATGTTTCATCGTAATCTTCTGGGAGTAACCCTTGGCAACTAGTCTGGCTTTGTATTTGTGGATATTCTCTTCTGCGTCTGACTTTTTTTAATTGAAAAACAAACTTTATTGAAAAAAAAAAGGAAAAAAAAAGAAGGAAACAGAGAAGATAACATACATAGTAAGCATACATAAGGTACATCAAGTAATGAGGGCCAACCTGGCCAAGGCAGTGTTGCATACATGAGTGCTTTGGGTTAGTTGCGCTGCATAGGGTTTAGACACCCATCATGGGTAGAGTCATTATAAGACCAATCCGTGTCAACCGGGGAAGGGGCAGCAGGCATAGAAAGAAAGAAAAAAGGGGGAGAGGGAAGGGGACATAATAAAAGTAGGCCCATGAGGTGGAGGAAGCACAGAAAGGGAAAAACAGAGGGGGGAGGGGGGCAAGGGATCAATATAACAGCATATCAAGTACATGTCTCCCTATCCCCCAACCATCTGCCCCATATCTGCTCATATTTAAGTGGACATCCTCTATGCGTATATATCAATTTCTTATACGGGAGGGTATCGTTAACCTCTTTCTTCCAGCATTGGACCATGGGGGGGAGCTTGCAGGGTGGTAGCCCCTTTGTAGTCTAAGTGGATCTTGAGAATTCAGGCAGTTCAGCAGGATCTGGTGGGGAACTTAGACATTCAGGCATTGTGAGTTCCACCACTTTTTTATGACTCCTGCACAGGTTTGCTTTGATCAACCTTTTCTTCTGGTTTCCGTGGTATATTCACTTCACAGCTTTCAGGGATTGGTGTTTCTGGGGATGGGCTCTCATCAAAATAAACACTACAGCTTTTTGTCACTTTGTCAGTCGAGTGTAGGTTTCTGAAACCCTTCGTTTGCTCGCTGTAGCCTACTAGAATGCCCACTATGGCTCTGTTATCCAGCTTGGATCGCTTTTCACTTGGATTATAGGCATATGCTTTACATCCAAACACTCTGATGTGCCCCATTCTAGGCTTTGATCCATGCCACATTTCGAATTGAGTACTTTTAATGGCTCTTGAGGCTAGTCTGTTCTATAGGTAGGTTACAGTCATGACCATGGCATCCGACAACATGCACCTGGCCATTTCTATAAGATTGTGATATTTCCTTTCTGTTACACCAATTTGTTTAAGAGTGTATGATGTGGTTGTCTGGTGTACTATTCCTTATCTCTTCAGATAAGAGGCAATTTCTTTGCTTATGTTTTCTCCCCCATTGTTGGTGCGTATTATTCCCAGTTTCCATTGGAATTTGTTGCTAGACATGGCAACAAACTCTTGAAATTTCTCTGATGTTTCATTGTTGTGTTTCATCAGACAAGTAGTTGTGTACCTGGAATAATCATCAATCATCTAATGAAAGTCAGTAGATATCTGTTCCCACCTGGCGTGGGAGAGTCCATTGGACCACATACATCACTGTGTATGAGCTATAGGGGGTGGGTAGTTTTTCTTTGAGATGCCTGTGGAAGGGGAGCACGTGTGGCTTTTGCTTCAATACAGCACTTTGCAAGGTGCTATTGTCAAATCTTCTAATAAGCCTCTCTTTATAACGTCCTGAATAGCTTCTGGACTTCTGTGCCCCAGCCGCCTGTGTCATAAGTGAATACAATTGCTGTGTAGGTCATTAGAGTTATATTGGCTTGCTGGTTTGTGGTGATGAGCCTGTATAGGTGATCGTCCAGTTTTCCTTTTGTGAGGAACCGTTTGTTATTGTGAATTGTGCATTCATCACCCTGGAACTTAACCATTGTTTGCAAGACTTTTCACTGATAGAAGGCTGCCTTCTAGTTATAGAACATACAGCAGAAGGATACTGCGCTTGCCTTGTGGTGCAATGCAGTTCAGGAAGCCCTGGCCTTTACCTTCTGATGTTATGCTTTTCCGGTTTGCTAGGAAAACTTTGTCTTTTGCACTATAATCAAGGTTTGTGAAGAAGGTCTCATCGCTAGTCATGTGGCTTGTTGCTCCTGAGTCTATGCACCAGCTGCGTGGCTTGCCGCTCTGTGTCACTTTAAAGGTGTCACTCCATGATGTGCCTTCAGTTTACTTTGTGATTGCTTTGTGGAATGGGAGGATGCAAGTAGGGCCAGCCACCAAGTGAATTTTGGCTGGTTGCTCGGGAACTGTCCAACATTCATATAGTGTATGGCCAGCTTTAGCTTCTGGGTCTCTATACCTGCTGTTGATATCATGAAGGGGTATCAACTCTACCTGTTGGTTTTTTTATTTTTTTTCATATTATGAAATTTGAAACAGGAACATGCAAAATTCCAAGGTGGACAAAAAATTATTTTGAAATAATGACAGTATCTGCTGGAGTATCTAAAATATAAAAGTAGCTAGAGACCAGTTTTTCTGTCAGAATAAACTCTGACGGTTTTTCTGATGGAGTTTCGCTGAAATGGACTTGCCTACACATGATCACACCAAAGTCCGATCGTTTAGAATGCAGTGACGTACAACACGTACAACAGGACTAGAAAAAAAGAAAGTTCAAGACCCAGTAGCCAATAGCTGCCCTTGCATAGTTTTTGGTCTGTCGGAACAGCATACAGACAGTTTTTCCGATAGAAATTGATTCCGTCTGAAAGATTTAAAACATGTTCTATTTCTAGGTCCGTCAGAATTTTCGAAAAGAAACATCCCCTGAAGCCCACACACAATCGGAATTTCCGATGAAATGATTCAGTCTTAATTTTTTGTGCTGGAAAGTCCAACCGTGTGTACACAGCATTAGATTACCATGCTCCTCTTATATCTAAAATATCAGTAGGTGGACTGAGTCATTAACTTGCTTTTAAAACTTTCCTCAGATTGAATACTAACAGGAATACTCAACATCACTCAAGTGGTAATATGATAAGTGCAGAAACCCATAGCAATTAATAAGAAATAGTATTAAAAGGGGTTTCCTACAGTGAAAAGAAATTAGATTGATTGGCATGGTTTATTGCACTTTGTGCATTATCATTGCTTTTCTTTACTGCCTTAATGATGTCTATGACTGTCTGTAGTGCTGGAAATGGGTTTATTGTTTGCCATGGAGTTCAATTAATGGATCTAAAGTGCCTGCAACTGCTTATTGCAATTAGAAGAGTTGGAAGGTTGTCCTTTAAAATACTCATATGAAGATGCATTGCAGATGTTTTGCTGCTCATAATACAATCCTCTACCTGAGTATAGAGCTGTTAACCATTTACAATTGACCAAGGATGTCCAAAACTTAAAAATGTAAGTTACAATTGCTATTTTTGATTCCTGAAAAATCATTTGAAGCATTTGGGTGAACGACAGGATAATGAAACTTGCATTTCTGGGAGCCTTGCACTTTATATCTGGAATCAGCTTTCAGTATTCTTAAAGGAACAGTCTCCTGAAGCAACTTTCAAAGGCTAAAGTCCTCTAGTGGCAGTCATTACATTTTTTCATTTCTTCACTAATATTTTTCTAAAGATTTGATTTTGTAGCAAGGTAAATAAAATCTTAATAGCATCTATCATCATAGGAGTGAATTATGTGTTTTTGTCTTTTTCATTCCTTTCAAAAATACAAATTTACATAGGTGTCTCAGAGTTAACAAAAAAACCTTTCTTGAAATTTTGGCTTGGGTTATCCTTAGGTCTTACAACAATATCACCACATAATCTTGCTCCAGCATCTGCTGTTGTTTGTTATAGATGTAGCCAGGGTTGTATGTTGCCTAGGTGATAACGTTCTCTAGTACCATATCAAAGAGAATGCATACCGAATAATTCCTCTGCTTCAGTCCACTAATTATATTCAGCACCTCTGCTGGGGATGACTGAATTGTATGCCAATTTCCCCATTGCCTATATGCAGCTATTTTCTTTTTTTTTTTTGTTTTAAATTCTGTTTATTGTTTCAAAAGACACAACATATAAAAAAAGGATACATTCAGCTATTTTCATATGAAACTTTTTCTGCTTGTCTAACATTAAGGTAATGAATATCGACTTCATATTTCTGCTCGATCACTAATGTTCTATCCCCAAAGCCTACTCTTGTAGATGCATGGTTTATAAAAGGTTGTGTTTACCAAGTACCCACTGGTAGGGCTATGTAACTTCAAGTACCACCTGGCATTCATTTAGATATTTGGTAAAATATGTTTATTTTTGTTTAATTATTTGCTAAACTCTTTATGTTGGGGTTCATTTATTTTAATACTGTGTGAAGGTGTTGGAAGTACCCCTTGGAGAACACATACACACAGCTGTTGGTGGAGTCTAGATGCTCAAATGTTTGGACCATCTACTTACTTGTCCCCAGCAGTATTTGGTGTGAATACTTCAAGTTATAGTGTATCCAAACCAAAAAAACTAAAATTTTAGATAATGCAGCTTACCAGTCCTTGAAGAAAAAGTACAGCCAAAGCTCGTTTGGCTGTACTTCTCCTGTGGATCACAGGAGTGCAGTATCAGAAACCATAAAATCAGACCGAGACAGAAGTACAGTTAAATCACACTTGTTTAATAATAAAAGTAAAAAGAACAAACGTTATCAAAACATAGCCAGAGTTCAGTATCCGGAACGGATAGTCAGCGAAGCCAGAAGTCAGGGATCAAATTAGTGGAACAGCAAGCAGGATCTGGAGCCAGAAGGGATTTCAGCAAAGCCAGTCTTTAAACAGGAATGCAGGAGATGTTTCTTGTGATGTTGACCAATTCAAAGGCAGAGACCCTCTGGACTGGATGGCTTAAGTAGGCAGGACTGATGAGCAGGATATGAACAACAGCTGAGTAACTGTGGAGAGAGATGGGAACTGGCAATTAGCTGACAGCTGAGCGGCCAGCTCAGAGAAGGAAGGGCCCAACCTTGATATGCAGATCTTTCTGCACTCCGGTGACCCTGAAGCCTGCTGTCAGCTGATTTCACAGAGCCAGTCCAGGCTCGTGAAATATCGTGAGTCCGAGGTCCGCCCACATCCCTGGGCCGGGACCCGGCTCAGCTTCTCAGCAAGCAAAGAGCCCGTGACTGACAATCACCAGCTCTCTGCTTGTGGAGCTGTGAGAACCGAGTGATTAGCGGTGTTTGATTGCTCGGTTCTCAGTGTTAGAGTCGGCGGGGGACCGATGCTGCATCCAGTTAGGTAAGTATGATTAAAAGGAAATCCCATACTTCTCTTTTAAATGTGCTGGCATTTGTTTCTTTTTTCTAGACTTTCACCTGGTGTTATAGCCATTAACACACTTCCAGTCTTAAAGGATAAGTTCATCTTTCATAATTCATGTTACTCCATATTAAAGGTGTAACATGTAACATATTATGAAAGGACCGGCCTCCAGCTCCCCTCACAAATAAAAAAAAATGTGGCCCGCAGCTTGGCCACATCACTCATTCACAGTGTTCTGTGACAGGAAAACTACAAGTCCCAACAGCCTTAGCACCTATGCAGGTGTGGGTGCTGTGGTAGTTCATTGAATCCTTCTGTCAGAGTGTATCAGCTTACCTGTACAAGGTATGAACAAGCAGATACACTGACAGATCTGAAACAAAAAATGGTAAATGCAAATTTTTTGTCAAAAGGTGAACTTATCTTTAAGGTGGCTGCAATCTATGGAGGAGCAACGACCCTTAGACAACAGTATTGTCAAATTGCAGAGAGTGTAGTGTTAAATGCACTAGCAAAATTAGATTGACTAACAATTTTACATCACACTACAACAAACACATTTAAGGAAATTAGGGAATAAAGGGATAAAGGTTTTACATGAATGAAAAAAATATTATTGCAAGCCCCCCTGTCACTGTTAAATGGCTTTTCTCAACCCTCCAGCTGCCACTTTTGATGGACACCTTGGCTAGTTGAAAATTTAAATAACAGACTTATTGCCAGGATCACCAGGTAAAAGTAAAGGAAAAACAACGAAAAAATTAATGAAATGCAACCTCTACATTTAAGTATTGGTACGCTACAACATATTAAATTTGTTTTTGGGATTACATAAGGTTTAGGCTGGGTTCACACGAGTTCGAATTGTGTCAAGAGATCGTGACTGGCTCTCTATGGAGCTGATTCACACATCTCAGGAGTGGCTCTGGTGAGAATTACACAGGAATTAAGTGCATTTTCTGGTCTGTTTCAGGTCCGAATTCAGCAAAAGATTGAGGCTGAAATCGGACCTGAAACAGTGAATGGAGACACAACTGACCCCCTGCTGTGAGCCGCTCCTTTCCTCAGTGTGTTCCAACATGACTATTTACCAGTGCACAAAGCAAGGTCCATAAAGACATGGATGAGCGAATTTGGGGTGGAAGAACTGACTGGCCTGCACAGAGTCCTGACCTCAACCGGTAGAACACCTTTGGAATGAATGAGAGTAGATACTGCGAGCCAGGCCTTCTTGTCCACATCAATGCCTGACCTCACAAATGCGCTTCTGGAAGAATAGTCAAACATTCCCATAGACACATTCCTAAACCTTGTGGACAGCCTTCCCAGAAGAGTTGAAGCTGTTATAGCTGCAAAGGGTGGATCGGCTCAATAAAGTTAATGTGCGTGCAAAGGTAGGGCCCCAATACTTTTGGTAATATAGTTTATTTAAGGCTATGATCCATTCACAAACATGATGGTAGATGAGTGCACAAAGTGGGCGCTAAAATATTGGCACAGTGGTCTAGCAGCCTTCAGGCTGGGCCCACACTTAATACGGATGCGGCTCACAGCAAGGGGTCCCGTACATCCCTGTTCTCCATTTCAGGGTCGAATCAGGCCAAAATTTTTGCCTAAAATTCAGACCTGAAATGGAGCCATAGACACACAGGACCCCTCTGCACTGTACCCGCCATGGAGCTGTTTGAACGCCTCCATTGAGAGCCAGTCACAATCTCCTGTCATGCAAATTAGATGCTCGGAAACCTGTATCCAATTAATATAAGTGTGAACCCAGCCTCAAACATATGTAGTACAAGTACTGAGAAAAAGGTATTAGCAGAGTGATTTCACAGAAATTGATTTTGGCACAAAATTACCAATTTTACCACCAGTGAGATTTTGCTTAAACGGAAACTCTATGTTCATTCATTTAACTGCATTGACCAATATTTATTTTAGTGCTAAGCAATGGTGTATTTAGGTACAAAAAAACACTCCTCTGACCTTTCAAAGTCAGTTCTTTCCTTTATAAGTAGATCTGCAATGTTTCATTTTGATAGAACGTCAGTCTGTGAATGTTTGGTTTCCTCTAAGGTCCATAAGGCACAGTCAACATATTTAATATGCAACACAACACCAAATCAGGCAATTTGAGCTTCTTTTATCCCAGGAAGTGTCTACTGATCAGGAACATATGATGCCTACTGTGCCTCTTCAAAGGGGTGGTCCAGATTCATTAGAAGAACTGATTTTTATTCCTTAATCTTCATCTTAGGTAGAGCACCAACATTAATACAGTGATAAAAAATACGAAGTTCAGAGGCTCACACCAAAACATGATTTTCCCTAGTCTAATAAAGAACAAAACAACTGAGATGTTCTACAAAGAGGGGTTTGCTTCAAGTTCCATGTATGTGCCTCTTTAACAACCCGTGTCCCATATATTATTGCAGATCCAGTCCTTTCCAGCACTGGAAGGGTTCAAGCTACAATATGGCAAGAGATGCAAATTACTTTTAAATGAGCATAGGGAACAGCAGAGAAAACAAATGAATCACATTACAGGTGTCTGTTCGGAGGGTTATACAGATCCTAAGCTCCACTTTGAGAATTATAACAGCTGTCAACATTAAAACACCCACCTGGGAATCTGAAGGCTAAAGTCTTAAACAAATCTCGCAGGTTACTAATGTGAGGTTTGTGGTTCTACCCGTACAGGAAATTAATGGACTGAAGCTCAGAGAACAGCGTATCAGTGCTATTTTCTCTCCCTTTAGATGACTGCTTGCACGGCCTGATTTGCTTTTCCTTATATTTATTTTGGTTGCCAGAAAAAATAATGTTCAAAAGGCAGAATGGAATTCAATTTCAGCGTCCATGATTTGCAATTTGCAGAACAGGAAGACTTGGGCAAATCTAAAGCAGAATGCATTTTTTCAGAGCAATGTGCAATTTAACTTTTATTTGCATTTTAACTTATTTCTCCTACTTACTAGTCTGTGTGCTGCTTTTTATCCCATTTTCAGACGTTCCTTATTTCCTGGTGAATTAACACCCCTTTTAGATACATTAAACTGAGACCTAGCAGTCTTACAAATATGTACTTGATCCAATAAGGGTAGAGGTTGGTGTATCAGCCAAAATGAATTGCTCTGTTCTTTCATTTACACATGCAGACAAGCAACTCAGTTAGTTAGTTTTTGATCTATTAATCGAGTAGACAATGTTTGCTTCAATCGCTTATTAGGGAAAAAGATGAAGCTGCGTTAACTTAAAATATCCAATTATAGGCACAGGATTTTTTTTTTATGTATTATTGCTTGTATTTGATTGGATGATTGAAGTGAACACAACTTCACAAGCCAATATGATCATTCACATTCTGTACTCATTTAGTAAATCAACTCTATTGCGTTTATTGATAGGCAGTTTATGGATAAATGAATCGATTGATAGATCAAAGTTCTATCTTGATCTTGTTCACTCCTGAGATGAACTATGGATTATGGGATGTGTAGTGTGGATAGAGCAGTGTACATGACCTCCACTAACAAGCGCTGGAAGTACGTTGTAAGAGGGAAAAGGGGAGGCTCGCAGAGGACAATAAAGGAAGGCAGAAAAACACAGTAAGAAACAATTTCATGAAAGATAGATTACAGTGACATTAAGTAGTAGATGTGTATGGATTTTATTTGGAGAATAAGGATATCGTTTAGTGAGGTTTTAAATTCAAACCATCAAATTGTATCTATAATTAAGGAAAAACATGGGGCAGGGGCACCTTAATCTGCTAAAACGACAGCTCTGTCTGCATCATACTGTATAGTAATGCATTACCATGCCAAAAAGGGTTAAGGACCAATTTAGGGTGTACTGTGGTGCAATGGCAGCCCATTCAAAATGAATAAGCTGCTTTAATGCAATGCACATAAACATGCAGCATAACATGCAATAAGGTGCATGCGGTAATGCAATGCAAAGCATGAAGAAGCGCCTTAAAAAGCATGTAAGCTATTGCAAGTAAACTTATATTAATTTGTGTTACTGCACATAATGGCGTGCAAACTAAAATATGATGAAAATGCATAAAATTAATGTTAAAAAGGAAGACCACAAAACTTTTTTTTCAACACTGTTCTATTGATATTTAGACTAGTTTGACTATAATTATCTACATTGTTATCTATCAGTCTATCTATATAATATACTGTCTGTGTGTACAGTATGTTGTAGTTTTTTTTTAAATGTTATAGGTTTTTTTTTTGTTGTAGAGCATGTTGTATGTTTTTATTGATACATGTAGGTATAATAAAAAGGAACACAGTGCCAGTACTACCAGGTCATTAATATCACCTTGTACAAAAGAATATTCATCTTATTTCCACAATTTTCAGAAAATATGTTCCCAAGGGTACACTTCCATAAAGCTCTGCAGTAAAACAATATACATATAATAGTACCCATTAAAAATAATTGTAAGTTGGATACATTTCTAGTAGTCAGCTGTACAGCTTTTGGTAAAATATAGCTTCATTATGTTTTATAGGATCTAGTAAATGTTTAATCACTAGAACAATCTGGAGGATAAAAAAAATGAATTGGCAAGGCTTGTACTGTAAGTTGTGATACAGTTTTAGATATAGTGGGGGAGACTTATCCTGTTCTGGTAACATGTGCATATATAACAGAGTTTTAGTATTTTGTTTTTAATATTATTGCTGTAGTTCTTAATCTCCACAATTTAGGCTGCCTTGGCGAACTTAAACATTTAAGGAGAATCTACTGTATAATAAGAAAAATATATGGGCTGCCCTTGCTGACCTTTCTTTCTGCAAAAGCTTTTTTTCTGGCCCTCATGCTGATCCAATGGTCCAATTATGTCATTGACCCAAAAATAAGTCCGGGACTTCACCCACTTACACTAACAAATTCCAGATCTCATAAATATTGAAATGGTCTGACAACCGTTCAAACTTTATAACTTCTACTACAGCAGCTACCTCTTGGAGACTCTAGAAATGCTTTGTCTGTACTCAAATGCTCCTAGGTCTGTGCACCATATTATGAAGTCTAAACATAGAGATCTTTCCTTAATGGGGTTCTGAATTTAGTGATCCAAGCAAGCCAAATGCGTCGTGAACAAGTACAATAACCAGGAAGTATAACAGACAGGCTAGAGACAAAAAACAATGGGCAGATACAGTACCAGAAGGGTCAAATGAGATGGTATGAGTTTCCAAGGGCAGACCCAAGAAGTCTATCATGTGTGGTGCTAGAAGAGAATTATACAGCAAAAGGTGGAGTTGCATAGTACAATCAGAAATAAAGACAGGCTAATCAGCAATGGAAAACTTAGGTTGCAAAGCATACCCCTCAGATGCACTGTACAGCTGGAACTCTAATCATGTGATTTTGACTTTCTCTCCTACCCAACATATCAGGTCCAACACCATACTCAAAACTCTCCTCCTTCTTCCCAATTACCACAGATGAAGTTGATAAACTCCTCTCCATGGCCCACCTCACCACCTGTCCCCCGGACCCTGTCCCCTCATAATTACTGTGACCACATTCCCACTCTATCCTAAACTCCCTAACCCACATCTTCACTCTCTCCCTCTCCTCCAGCACCTTTCCTTCCCCGCTCAAACATGCACTGGTTACCCCCATACTTAAAAAACCCTCACTAGACCCCACCTGTTTGAATAACTTAAGACCCAGCTCCCTGCTCCCATTTGTCTCCAAGCTCATTGAACGCCTTGTCCATGACTAAATGAGTCGCTACCTCAAGGACAACAACCTTCTCGACCCCCCCGCAGTCCAGCTTCTATCCACAACATTCTACTGAAATTGCCCTACTAAAACTCCCCAATGACCTACTAACTGCTAAAACCAATGGCCATTACTCCATACTCATACTCTTCTCTTGCTTAGTTTTGACAGGGATGGAGGCAATTGTGACGTAACTGTCCTATGCCTCATACAAAGTCCCAACCCCTTTTTTCCTTTTTACAAAATAGGGATGGAAGCATGCGGTTTTGTTTAGCAATTAGCTGACACAGACACAAATGTGTCATGCTTCATTCATTTCCTCTGCTCCCTGCAATACTGCAGGATAAGATTCAGGATAGGTTTTCAGAGCATTTTTGACACAATACCCTAGTGCCAGAATTATTTTTCTTTCCCTACCAAACTGTAGGTTAAGTTTGGGAAATATCCCTTGACTTGATATTGTTTATGCAATTTTTGATCTATTTTTACAGTCCCATTGCGTTCCATGGGTCTCACTATCACAGATTCCCATCACATATTTTTCCTAATTTTTTATTTATTATAAATTTTTTTCATATTTTTTTAATTTTTCACTGATTATCGTTTTTCACTGTTTTAGCACGGGGCTTGCTTCCCTGCTTTTCTGCATGTGCCGTCTCAGCTCCCGTGCCAGATCGTGTCCCCAGCTGCCCACGATACCACTGCCATGCCCTTTCCATTGCCTCACCTGTGAGTATGGGTGGCTGATTCAAGCAAATTCCGTCTATCTCTATTTTTACTTTTTATATACAAGACTTACTCATTGTCTGATATAATACTTTTGTTTTATAGCCATCCAATTTACTGTAGCTCCTGGTGAGTGGCAAGTTAGCCACGAAACGCGTCAAGCTTCAGATGCCATAAATTCTATAATCATGCAGTTTTGTAACATAGGTCTGTATTTACTGTATTACCTAATTTACTTGAATATCATCGTCAATGTGCAATATGCCAATGTATGTATCAATTAATCATGATGGAAGATGCAATATGTACCACTGCTTTTGATGTATTTTACTGTGTAATATTTAATAAATTCAACATTATCAGACCTATACAGCTCATTTTTTGCTTCCAAATCCGCATGCTTCACGCAAAGTCCCAACTTCTTCTCTTGCTTTACCCATACTCTTAGACCTCTCTGCTGTCTTAGACACAGTTGACCACCTGCTCCTCCTCAGCAACCTACACTCCCTTGGCCTCTGTGATTCTGATTTATCCTGGTTCCCCTCCTACCTATCTCAGCGCACTTTCAGTGTCACAACTCCAACTCATCTACTCCTCTTGCCCTCTCTGTTGGGGTACCCCAAGACTCTGTACTTGGTCCCCTCCTATTCTCGCTCTATACCTCTTCCCTGGGCCAGTTGATAACTTCCCATGGCTTCCAATACCACCTCTATGCCGATGACACACAGATCTATCTCTCCACTCCTCAACTCACCCCCTCAATCTCCTCACAGATCTCAAAATTACTGAATGACATCTCGGCATGGATGTCACGCCACTTTCTCAAACTCAATCTTTCTAAAACTGAGCTTGTAATATTTACTTCCTGGTTCCCCCCCCCCCCACGACTTTACCATTAAGATCAACAGCACAACCATTGGTCCCTCCACACATGCCAGGGTGCTGGGTGTAATCCTTGACTCTGGCCTCTCCTTCAGCCCCCACATCCAATTGCTGGCTAAATCCTGCCACATTAACCTCTGCAACATCTCCAGAATTTGACCCTTCTTGACTAATGACACCACAAAGCAACTTATTCACTCCTTGATTATTTCCCGCCTTGACTACTGCAATTCTCTCCTTCATGTCCTACCCTTACGCAGGCTATCCCCCCTTCAGTCTATTATGAATGCTGCTGCTAGACTAATACACCTCACTAATCAATCTCTGACTGCTGCCCCTCTCTGCCAATCCCTTCATTGGCTTACCCTACCCCACCATATAAAATTCCAAATGCTAACCACAACATACAAGGCCATCCACAACATCCCCCCCCCCCCAGCTACATCACCAATCTCATCTGCAGATATCACCCAAATCGTCCCCTCCGCTCCTCCCAGGACCTCCTGCTCTCTAGCTCTCTTGTTACCTCCTCTCATGCTCATCTTCAGGACTTCTCCAGAGACTCTCCCATCCTCTGGAATTTCCTTTCCCAGTATATCCGATTAGCCCCTAACCTGTCCACTTTTGGGAGATCCCTGAAAACTCACTTATTCAGGGAAGCCTATCCCACATCCACCTAACAACCCCATCAAATCATTCCCCGCATCTATTACCTTTTGTACCACCACCCCCTCCCTTTAGAATGTAAGCTCTACGAGCAGGGCCCTCCTATCCCTTCTGTATTGAACTGTACTGTAATTGTGCTGTCCCCCCTCTACATTGTAAATCATTGCGTAAACTGTTGGCGCTATATAAATCATTAATAATTAATAATAATAATCATTTATCTTTTAAGGATTCCCATTAAATCATGAAAGATTACTGTCCATGGTTAAGTTTTTATAGATGTGAGTTTTTTTTGTTTTTTGTGTTTTACACATCTGAACACTGGTCAATTCTTGTTTGATGGAGAAATGCACACATCTGCCCAAAGATCCAAAATGCAGTGATGCATTCAGAGCCGCAAAAAAAAAATAGAATATTTTATGTTTGATTGTAGTAATTTATGCAAATAAGCCTGTACAGTTTTGAAGCCAGAATAGGCCTGACAAATAGTATTTTTAAATGGAGCTTAGCACAGGCAGGCCTACAGATTTCTTTAATTTCACACTAGATTCAGTCCAGGGCGTTATTTTTCTGCATAAAAAAACGCATTGGATGAAAGATTATATGGGTTCCAATGGCCTAGTTCTCACCAGTGTAATCAGTTCCAGTAAGCTCCAGTGCAGAAAAAAAGTAGAACATGCTGCATTTTTTTTGGAATACACTAGAACACCAAACACATCAAAAACCCATTACAGCGACCCAGGAAACTTTGGGAAAAAAACACATTGGAAATGCACCATAAATGCACACGAGCAAATGCATACCGAACACATCCAGACTGCGTTTCTGTGGTGTGAACTGACTCTTATAACGGATTATCTTTACATAGAAATCTCTGCATCTGTTGTGATGTCAGAGGTGTAGCCTGGGTTAGCTATACAGTAAATTAAATTCATAAACAATTTAAGCACTGTGGTTGGAAAGTGCACTGTATGCTATGTGAAGGATACAGAACGTGGGTTACATTTTTGAATGTAATGAGCCAGTGGCCATTATGGCATTTTTATGATTTTCTAGAAAGTACAACCCCTGGCAAAAGTATTGAAACGCCACTCTTGGAAAATGTTCATTTAATTGTTTAACTGCTTGCCGACCAGCCACCATCATTTTACTGCGGCAGGTTGACACGGCTGCGTGAGTCGCCATAGGTGTACGGTGGCCACTTTAAGACCTATAGGGGGCGTGATGCCAGAGCCAGTGCACGTGGCCAGCGGCCGAAATATCTGCCGGCGACCCGAGATCGCTCCTCAGAGAGCCAAAACGGGGTTCTGTCAATGTAAACAGACAGATCTCCATTCTGTCACAGAAGTAGAGAGATCTGCTGTTCCCAGTGATCATGAACACCGATTTCTCTGTACTCCCAGTCAGTCCAATCCCCCCACAGTTAGAAACACCTCCGTAGGCTACACTTAACCCCTTGATCGCCCTCTAGTGTTAACCCTTTCTTTGCCAATGACATTTATACAGTAATCAGTGGCTATTTTAAGCTCTGATTGCTGTATAAATGTCAATGGTCCCAAAAAATTGGCAAAAGTCTCCGATCTGTCTGCCGCAATTTCGCTAATAATCGCCTGATCACCGCCATTACTAGTAAAAAAAAAAAAATGTATAATAAAAATGCAATAAATACATCCCTTACCTTGTAGACACTATAAAATTTTCGCAAACCAATCAATATACACTTATTGTGATTTTTTTTTACCAAAAATATGTAGAAGAATACATATTGGCCTAAACTGATGAAGAAATACATTTTTTAAAATTTTTTGGAGGGATATTTATTATAGAAAAAAGTTAAAAATATTGTTTTTTTTCAAAATTGTCACCCCCTTTTTTTTTTAAGTGCAAAAAATAAAAACCGCAGAGATAATCAAATACCACCAAAAGGGAGCTCTATTTGTGGGACATTTTGTTTGTGTACAATGTTGCATGACCGCACAATTGTCAGTTAAACTGACACAGTGCGTATCGCAAAAAATGGCCTGGTCATTAACCGTCCAGCCGCCGCGGGTATACTGCGGCAGGTTGACTCCCCTGCACAAGCCGTCTTAGCTATATGTTGGCTCGCAGGGTCGGGATAGCAGGTGCGTGTGGCCGCTGCACAGCGGGGGTGCCAATGCTCGTGGTTGGCGGTCGCGATGACTGCCGGCCACGAGCGATTGAGAGCAGGAGACACAGAACAGGGACGAGTGTGTGTAAACACACACTTCCCTGTTCTGAGAGGAGCGACAGATTGTGTGTTCCTATTAGCTAGGAACCGTCACTTCCTCTAGTCACTCCCTTCCCCCTTCAGTTGGAATCACTTCCCAGGGAACACAGTTAACCCCTAGATCGCCCCCTGTTAACCCCTTCACTGCCAGTGACATTTTTAACCACTTCCCGACCGCCGCACGACGATGTACGTCGACAGCATGGCACGGGCAGGCATATGGGCGTACATGTACGTCCCTGCCTTCCCCCGGGTCGGGGGCCCGATCGGGCCCCCGCCCGGTGCCTGCGGCGGTCGGTATTCGTGCGGGAGCGATCCCGGACGAGGGGACGGCCATTCGTTCATGGCCACCCCCTCGCGATCGCTCCCGACAAATAGGAATCCCCCTTGACATCACTTCCTCTCCTGTAATGTAAACACAGGAGAGGAAGTGATGTATTCTCTCCTCCGTGTCGGTATTTTTCGTTCCGACACGGAGGAGAGCGGATCGGTGAGTTGCACCAACACTCTACACACACAGTAGAACATGCCAGGCACACTCACACCCCCCCGATCACCCCCCCAATTACCCCTGCCCCCCAGTCACAGTGACACCAATGTCATTTTTTTTTTTTTTTTTGCATTGGTGTCATTTGTGACTGTAATAACTGTTAGGGCAGTTAGGGTTAGCCCCCTTTAGTTCTAATGTACCCCCCCAACCCCCCCAATAAAGGTTTAACCCCGTGATCACCCCCCGTCCCCAGTGTCACTAAGGCTGGGTTCACATTGCAGCGGTTTATGAGAACGAATGTGATTCGCACCGCACTGCAGTGCAAATCACATCCGATCTTTGTGCAATTCGAGTTCAGCCATTCGCCGCACCCGCCGCACCCGCCGCAAATTCGCACGGGACCCTTTTTTTGGCCCGCAGCAGAATCGGATCGCATGGGTGTTCACACCATGCGATCCGAGTTTGCAGATCGCACTGCGATATGCGAACTGATCTGGGGGGTGTCATTTCACTGACACTCCCAGCAGTTCGCATAGGGCAGTGTGAACTGCCGCCGGGAGGCATGCGATGCGGGAACCCGCCGCGCATTCGTGGCGTTCCCGCATCGCTCCAGTGTGAACCCAGCCTAATAAGCGATCTTTTTTCTGATCGCCGTATTAGTGTCACAGGTGACGCTAGTTAGGCAGGTAGGTATTTAGGTTCGCCGCAGCTTTTTATAGCGCCAGGGACCCCCATATACTACCGCATAAAGCCCCCTGATTCCCCCCTAGTTAACCCTTTCACCAGTGATCACCATATAACTGTTACAGGTGACGCTGGTTGGTTAGTTATTTTTTTATAGTTTCAGGGCACCCGCCATTTATTACCTAATAATAAAGGTTTAACCCCCTGATCACCTGGCGGGTGTCATTTGTGACTGTAATAACTGTTAGGGCAGTTAGGGTTAGCCCCCTTTAGTTCTAAGGTACCCCCCTAACCCCCCCAATAAAGGTTTAACCCCGTGATCACCCCCCGTCGCCAGTGTCACTAAGGCTGGGTTCACATTGCAGCGGTTTATGAGAACGGATGTGATTCGCACCGCACTGCAGTGCAAATCACATCCGATCTCTGTGCGATTCGAGTTCAGCTATACAGATAGTATGGCTGAATTCGTGTCGCACCCGCCGCACCCGCCGCAAACTCGCACGGGACCCTTTTTTTGGTCCGCAGCAGAATCGGATCGCATGGGTGTTCACACCATGCGATCCAAGTTTGCAGATCGCACTGCGATATGCGAACTGATCTGGGGGTGTCATTAACATTTCACTGACACTCCCAGCAGTTCGCATAGGGCAGTGTGAACTGCCGCCGGGAGGCATGCGATGCGGGAACCCGCCGCGCATTCGTGGCGTTCCCGCATCGCACCAGTGTGAACCCAGCCTAATAAGCGATCGTTTTTCTGATCGCTGTATTAGTGTCACAGGTGACGCTAGTTAGGCAGGTAGGTATTTAGGTTCGCCGCAGCTTTTTATAGCGCCAGGGACCCCCATATACTACCGCATAAAGCCCCCTGATTGCCCCCTAGTTAACCCTTTCACCAGTGATCACCATATAACTGTTACAGGTGACGCTGGTTGGTTAGTTATTTTTTTTATACTTTCAGGGCACCTGCCATTTATTACCTAGTCTCACTAGTGTACCCCTAAATTTAGGGGTGTCTACTTTCCAAAATGGGGTCATTTGGGGGGGGTTTGTGCCATCTTGGCATTTTATGGCCTTCAAAACTGTAACGCCCTTAGAAAGCCTGAAGGTGGTGCTTGGTTTTCGGGGCCCCGTACGCGGCTAGGCTCCCAAAAAGTCCCACATATGTGGTATCCCCGTACTCAGGAGAAGCAGCAGAATTTATTTTGGGGTGTAATTTCACATATGCCCATGGCATGCGTGAGCAATATATCATTTAGTGACAACTTTGTGAAAAAAAAATAAAATAAATAAAGTTTGTAATTTTCCCGCAACTTGTGGCAAAATATAAAATATTCCATGGACTCAACATGCCTCTCAGCAAATAGCTTGGGGTGTCTACTTTCTAAAATGGGGTCATTTGTGGGGGTTTTGTGCCATCTTGGCATTTTATGGCCTTCAAAACTGTAATAGGTAGTGAGAAGTGAACTCAGAAATTTACGCCCTTAGAAAGCCAGAAGGCGGTGCTTGGTTTTCGGGGCCCCGTACGCGGCTAGGCTCCCAAAAAGTCCCACATATGTGGTATCCCCGTACTCAGGAGAAGCAGCAGAATTTATTTTGGGGTGTCATTTCACATATGCCCATGGCATGCATGAGCAATATATCATTTAGTGACAACTTTGTGAAAAAAAAAAAAAAAAAAAAAAGTTTGTAATTTTCCCGCAACTTGTGGCAAAATATAAAATATTCCATGAACTCAACATGCCTCTCAGCAAATAGCTTGGGGTGTCTACTTTCTAAAATGGGGTCATTTGTGGGGGTTTTGTGCCATCTTGGCATTTTATGGCCTTCAAAACTGTAATAGGTAGTGAGAAGTGAACTCAAAAATTTACGCCCTTAGAAAGCCTGAAGGCGGTGCTTGGTTTTCGGGGCCCCGTACGCGGCTAGGCTCCCAAAAAGTCCCACATATGTCGTATCTCCGTACTCAGGAGAAGCAGCAGAATTTATTTTGGGGTGTCATTTCACATATGCCCATAGCATGTGTGAGCAATATATCATTTAGTGACAACTTTGTGTAAAAAAAAAAAAAAAAATTTTTTTTTTGTCATTATTCAATCGCTTGAGGCAAAAAAATAAAATATTCAATGGGCTCAACATGCCTCTTATCAATTTCCTTAGGGGGTCTACTTTCCAAAATGGGGTCATTTGGGGGGGTTTTGTACTGCCCTGCCATTTTAGCACCTCAAGAAATGAGATAGGCAGTCGTAAACTAAAAGCTGCGTAAATTCCAGAAAACGTACCTTAGTTTGTAGATGTGACAACTTTTGCGCAAACCAATAAATATACAATTATTGACTTTTTTTTTACCAAAGACATGTGGCTGAATACATTTTGGCCTAAATGTATGACTAAAATTGAGTTTATTGGATTTTTCTAATAACAAAAAGTAGAAAATATCATTTTTTTTCAAAATTTGCGGTCTTTTTACGTTTATATCACAAAAAATAAAAATCGCAGAGGCAATCAAATACCATCAAAAGAAAGCTCTATTTGTGGGAAGAAAAGGACGCAAATTTTGTTTGGGTACAACATTGCATGACCGCGCAATTACCAGTTAAAGCAGCGCAGTGCCAAAGTGTAAAAAGACCTCTGGTCATTTACCAGCAAAATGGTCCGGTCTGAAAGTGGTTAAAGTAATCAATGCATTTTTATAGCATTGATCTCTGTATTAATGCCAATGGTCTCAAAAAAGTGTCAAAATTGTCCGATGTCACAGTCACAATAAAAATCGCAGATCACCTCCATTACTAGTAAAAAAAATAAAAATAAAATGCTATAAATCTATCCTCTATTTTGTAGACGCTATAACTTTTGCGAAAACCAATCAATATACGCTTATTGCAATTTTTTTTTTTACCAAAAATATGTAGAAGAATACATATCGGCCTAAACTGAGAAAAAAATAGCTTTTTCTTAAAAAAAAAAATGAGGATATTTATTATAGCAAAAAGTACAAAAAAGTAATTTTATTCAAAATTGGCGCTCTTTTTTGTTTATAGCGCAAAAAATAAAAACCGCAGAAGCGATCAAATACCACCAAAAGAAAGCTCTATTTGTGGGAAAAAAGGACATCAAATTTGTTTGGATGCAACGTCGCACGACCGCGCAGATGTCAGTTAAAGCGACGCACTGCCGAATCGCAAAAAGTGCTCTGGTCAGGAAGGGGGTAAATTCTTCCGGGGCTGAAGTGGTTAATTGTGTAAAAAAATAATAATTACAGACATGCCTCAAAACTATTTTTATTTAACATTCCAACCTTCCAGCTTTAAGAAACACTTAAAAAAATAAAAGAAGAAAGAAAACTAGTCAGTTTCAACAGTTTTTGCAGATCAAATAGAGAAACAAAATATGGAATCACTAAATTCTGAGGAAAATATTATGGAATCACCATGTACTTTGCAGTTCTAAACCAAACATCTGCATTGGATTACATCCTAAACCAAACATCCTTTCAATTGATGGAAAAAGAAAAGTGTCCAAAATCTAAATATAAACTTGTGCATTTATTGATTTAATGACTGTCATCTCCCTCCTACCTTTATCTGAAGTGCAATCCCATATCATCAATGATTGTGGAAATTTGCATGTCGTCTTCATACATTTCATTGGAATGGCGCCAACATCATCGCCCTGGCCCAATGCAGATTGGTGATTCATCACTGAATATCACTTTCATCCAGTCATCCACAGTCCATGATTGATTTTCTTTAGCCCACTGGAACCTTTTTCTCTGTTTAGGTGTCAATAATGGATTTCATTTTGCTTTTCTGTATGTAAATCCCATTTCCTTTAGTCTATGTCTTACAGTTCGGTCACAGACAATGACTCCAGTTTCTGAACATTTGTTCCTCATTTGCTTTGTTGTGCATTTTCTGTTTTTAACCTCTTGCTTACTGGGCACTTAAACCCCCCTCCTGCCCAGACCAATTTTTAGCTTTTTTCTCAAATTTTTCTCCATCATTGATATCCGCTGATGAGGCTGCTCTAATGGGCACTGATGAGCTGCACTGATAGGCAATGATAAGGTGACACTGATAGGCACTAAGACGGCACTGATGGGTGGCACTGAGAGATGTCCCCGATGGGCACTGATAGGTGGTATTGATAGGTAGCACTGCTGATGAGACACTGATTGGTGACATTTATAGGTGGCACTGTGGGCACTGTTAGGTGACACTGTGGGCACTGATGGGTGGTACTGTGGGCACTGGTAGGTGACGCTGGTCGGCACTGGTAGGTGGCACAGGTGGGAACAGAAGCCTCTGCAGAGGCTCTCCACGATCAGGACTAATGTCCCTCTCACAGCTGCCGGTGATCGGCTTTTTTTCTCTCCTCATGCTACCAGTGTGAGGAGAAAAAATAGCCGACTACTGGCACTGTTTACATCACATGATCAGCAGTCATTGGCTGACAGCTGATCACATGCTAAGGGGTCGGGATCGACCCCTTACTCCGATCTGTGATCAGTCGAGTCTCATAGACTCGCTGATCACGGGAGCACGGGAGGACGTCTATGGACGCCCTCCCAGCAAATTAGGTCCGTGCTGTAGCTGTCTTTCGGCTATATCGCAGATGGGAGGTGGTTAAGGCATATTGCTTTAAGTTTTCTATCTTGACGCTTTGATGCCTTCTTTGGTCTACCAGTACGCTTCCCTTTAACAACCTTCCCATTTGATTTGTACTAACAAAAACCATTATTAACACCTAAAGAGAGAAAAACAAGGTTACAGTGGGCTAAAGAAAATCAATCATGGACTGTGGATGACTGGATGAAAGTGATATTCACCAATCTGCATTGGGCAGGGTGATGATGCTCAAACGTTTGTTTGGTGCCATTGCAATGAAATGTATGAAGATGACTGAGTGAAGGAAACATGCATATTTCCATAATCATTGATGATATGGGGTTGCATGTCAGATAAAGGTAGGGGGGAGATGACAGGCATTAAATCTTCAATAAATGCACAAGTTTATATTGAGATTTTGGACACTTTTCTTATTCCATCAATTAAAAGGATGTTTGGTGATGACACCACTTTTCAGGATGTAATCTGATGCAGATGTTTGTTTTAGAACTGCAAAGTACATGACGATTCCATAATATTTTCCTCAGAATTAAGTGATTCCTTCTTTTTTTTTCTCTGATTGATCTTCAAAAACAGTTGCAACTGACTACAGTTTTCTTTTGTTTTTTATTTTTTTTAAATGTTTCCATAAGCCAGAAGATTGGAATATTCAATGAAAATAGTTTTGAGGCATGTCTGTGATTCGTTTCTTTTCTACAAAATGAAGGTGTTACTAAACCCACAACAGTAAAATCAGTCTGTATATGCAGAATAGCATGCTTGTTATAGTCACTGTGGAACGTAAGATGTCAATACTCTGCATTTTGCATTCCCACCTGCTCTGTCAATCTTGGGAAGGCCAGCTAACACAAGCAGGGTAGCTAACCTGCACATGCTCAGTTGTGTCTTTTATGCTGGAGAGAACAGTTCTTTGTTCTCAGAACTAGCCAGGTCACATGATATTGACATCACACATGTGGGCGTGTATACAGGCTAGAGTGGGAATCTCCTTCTACCTGAACACACAGCTCTGGACAAACTCTGCAGGTTATCATGTGACCGTGGTATACAGATCAGCCAAAAAGGTATATAGTGGCAGTATTTTAATGTAAAAAGAAGATTTATAAGCTGTGGGCACAGGGGTTGTAAATATGTCACTCTAATATTTTTGAGGATAATAGTTAAATTCAGGATTTCAAATTAGTTATTTTATATATATATATATATATATTTGTAGTTGCTGGATTTTTTTAGTTCAATAATTTGCATATAATGTCCACTACCATAGAACAGATAATCTGAACAAAAAGGTGGGATTCATTCACAATACAAAAATTCAACAACCTATTTGTGAGTGTTGGAGAAGCAACATCTGATGTTATACCATACTGAACCAACTGGAATATATTTTTTTTTTCAAGGCCACTTACAGAAATTGTAAAGCAAGTATGGGGAGCACAGTGACAGAGCATGTAGCACCAATGATTTTCAGCAAGACAACAGTTACAATAAACTAGCTCGTGTTTTTTCTGCACATAAGCGTCAAGGGAACAATAATACGTGCAAATCAATAGAAGATGTATTCAAGGGCCCTGCATTAATACTGCTCACAGAGGGTACTTGCTCTGTATTCCAGTGTTTGTCAAGTGTTCCTATTTTATGTACATATAAAAGCTTGGGCCTTTTGTGTGTTGACTGCACATTTTATTAGCAGCTAAAAGTCCAGTATTATACTATATTATTACTGTAATGCAGTCGGGCTGAATAAACTGTAAAAACAAATGTGTTTTTTTATTTTAATTTTTTTTTTTTAAATATCAATCGTATTTTTTGCTATAAAAAGGGTTAAAATACCTTGTGCTACTAAAACACTGAAGAGTCTGACCTCTGCTCATCAATAGGTGCAGCGGTCCGATATCCCCATGCTCAGTGCTTCAATTAACATAAAAACGTGAGCACTGCTGGTTGGAGCACTGGGCATGGAGCGTGTCAGATTGCTGCACTCTGTTGAGCAGAGGTCTGGCTTTTTATAGTGCTTATACCACAGGGCAGTTTAACCCTGAATGCACAGATGTGAGTATGGCTTTGGTGTGCAGTGAGCTAAGATGTACCAGGAAGAATCTGAATCCATAAAATCTGATCTCCCCATCTCTTTTTTTCAGATCTGAATGAGATTAAATTATACATTTGTATTTTATTTATTGATAGTAGTGTGCAATAACTACACATTTGATCCAGATTGATTTAGTCCTGTCCGTTTTGAGTAGGAAAGGTACAAATATTATTTTAGTCAAATTTGAGAAAATCCCACTATATGTTTGTTATGTGTTCCTTTTGACACCACATACCAAAATGTATGGTTTTCTAAATATTACTTAGCTTTTAGATGTTTCTGAGTAAGAGGTGTCACGGCTGACTGCAAGCAGGGCTTTTTTTTTTTCAGTGGGAACGCTGTTCTGGCACCTCCAGCACAGACTGTATGTGTCAGGAAAGGACTCACCTGCTGGTGGCACTGTGGCTCCCAGATCCATAAGATGCAGTTCCAGTGTCCACAAGCAGGTGTCTCCCAAATGCCAGCAGGCTGTAATAATCAGCCACACCTGGTTTCAGCCATTAGGTGGCTATTTAAGGCTGTTCCTCCCTTTCCCTAGCGCTTCACTATTCTGTTCGCCCCTTTGTTGCCAGAGGTCATGTTCCAGCCTGCACTCCTCTGCCTTGCTCCTGTCCTCTTCTGCCTTGCTCTGGCTCCCTGCTTAGTACCGTTTGTCCTCTGCTACCTCATAGTTAGTCAGGTTGAAAAAAGACACAAGTCCATCCAGTTCAACCATAAAAAAAAAAAAATATTGCACAATCCCATATACCAAATTATATACCCACATTTGATCCAGAGGAAGGCAAAAACAACCCAGCAGAGCATTCTCCAATTTGCTACAGCAGGGGAAAAATTCCTTGCTGATCCCTCAAGAGGCAATCGAATTTTCCCTGGATCAACATTACCTATAAATGTTAGTATCCAGTTATATTATGTACTTTTAGGAAGGTATACAGGCCTTTCTCAAAGCAATCTACTGAGCTAGCCAGAACCACCTCTGAAGGGAGTCTATTCCACATTTTCACAGCTCTTACAGTGAAGAAACCTTTCCGTATTTGGAGATGACATATAAAGTGTGTCCTCTGTGTTGACTTAAAGTGAATAACTCAACACCATGTTCACTATATGGACCCCATATATATTTGAACATGCTGATCATACCCCCCTTATTCTCCTCTTCTCAAGAGTGAATAAATTCAGCTCCTCTAATCTTTCCTCATAGCTGAGCTCCTCCATGCCTCTTATCAGTTTGTTGCCCTTCTTTGCACTTTCTCCAGTTCCCTGATATCCTTTTTGAGAACTGGTGCCCAAAACTGAACTGCATATTCTAGATGAGGTGTTACTAATGATTTGAACAGGGGCAAAATTATAACTCTCTCTCTGGAGTCCATACCTCTCTTAATACAAGAATGGACTTTGCTCGCTTTGGAAACCACAGCTTGGCATTGCATGCGATTATTGAGCTTATGATATACCAAAACTCCCAGATCCTTCTCCACTATGGATTCCCTCAGTTGTACCCCCCCCCCCCCCCAGCATGTATGATGCATGGATTTCCTTACCCCCCAAGTGCATAACTTTACTTTTATCAACATTAATTAAATCTCATCTGCCACATAGTCACCCAATTAGACAGAGCATTGAGGTCGGCTTGTAAATTGGGGACATCCTGTAAGGACGTTATTGCACTGCATAGCTTGGTGTCATCTGCAAAGACAGAAATTTTATTTTTGATCCCAGACCCAATATCATTTATAAAGATATTAAAACGTAAGGGTCCCAACACTGAACCTTGGGTTACACCACTGATAACCCTAGACCAGAGTAAGAATCAGTAACCACGACTCTCTGAATTCTGTCTTTTAGCCAGTTTTCTATCCATTTACAAACTGATATTTCCAAGCCTGTAGACTTTACCTTACACATGAGCCGTGTGTGCGGAACTGTATCGAAGGCTTTTGCAAAATCCAAGTATATCACGTCCACCGCCAAGCCCCTATCCAAGGTTTTACTTACCTGTTCATAAAAAGAAATCAGGTTTGTCTGACAACTTCTGTCTTTCATGAATCCATTCTGTCTGTTGCTTAAAATGTTTTTTTCCAGCAAGAACTTGTCTATGTGGTCTTTTATTAAACGCTCCAGTATCTTTCAAACTATAGAAGTTAAACCAATAGGTCTATAGTTACTTGGTAAAGAATTTGTTCCCTTTTTAAATATAGGCACCACGTTCGCCCTGTGCCAAACCATTGGTACTTTTCCCGTCATTAATGAGTCCCTAAAAATGAGATAAAATGGCTTTAAAATGACCTTGTATGCCTGCATTCCCTGTACCCTTGTCAGTGCCTTCTATATAGTTGTACTTAGTCAGCAGGCTAGTTGTTTAGCTATTTTGTCAGTATGGTTTGGTTCTTGTTGCTGGAGTTGTTTATGTTCACTGTGTTTGCTTGTTGCTGTGTTCACTGTTAATAAACCTCACTGTTAAGGATATATACTTATTTGTTTGGTCACAGTTTCTATGTGCAACTACGTGTTGGTCTCCTGGCTGCAGAAACCTGACAGTATGTAATGGTAAGGGGTGCTGGGGTGTGCTGCAAGGTCTATTGACTCTTACTGCTGGGATGATATATTCTTGCTGGAGGGGAACTATTTTTGCAGGGGGGTCTAATGTTGCTGGTGGGGGATCTATTGTTGCTGAGGGGTCAGTTATTGCTAGGAGAGATCTACTGTTGAGGTGGCAGTCTATTGCTGCTGGCGAGTCTATTGATGTTGACTGTGGGGAGATCTGTTGTTGGGGTGGGGGGGGGGGGGGTTGTTTCGGATGGTCCATTGTTGTTGGGGGATCTATTTTTGCTGGAGGGGGCTCTAATGTTACTGGCTACAGGGGATATTATTTACTGCTTTTCATGTTATCATTAACAAGTTACTTATCACAAAAAGATACCTGGTTCTGTATTCTCTAAAAGAGTAGTAGGGTGATGGAATCAAGAAACGGTAATGGGAGGTGGGTAGGGGCGAAGAAAAGAGGTCACTCAGAAAAGGGGAGTTTGTGCACCTATGCTCTGAGAAAAAAAGCCCTGAGTAAGCATTTCTCAGCTAGCCCAGTGTGATCTGTCCCAGTAGCTAGGGTGGAATTGAGTTCTTATTAACATACAATGGAGAAGTCCAGCTTCACATTTTGTTAAATTAGTAGTAAACCATCATCTTTTTTTTTTTTTTTTTTTAAACCTGCAAAGCAAAGAAAGTTATATTATGTGAAACTTATCTTGAAACGAAGCCCTCCAGCGCCACGCTGTCACTGCTGACATAGCTTCCATCTTTTCTCGGTCTTCCTTCTGGATTTGCAGGCTCCGGTCCTTTGATTGGATGAGCAGCGATGATGTCACTCCAGCACATGAGCGCGGGAGCTGCTGTTCGCGGCACAGGACTCTGAAGAAACAGCACGGGTATGCTGTTCCCTCAGAGCGCTTGCGCCAATGACATCAAGGGTGGCTTCGCAAGTAAATATCTGATAAAAGGTGCAAGTTTAGGAGATTTTTACTGTGCCTATAGGTAAGCCTTATTATAGGCTTACTTTTAGGTAAAAATAATCCATGGAAGTTTACTCCCACTTTAAGACAAGCAGCATTCAAATCTAGTACAACCAGGGCTTGAGTCCTGCGGGAACACATGGGAATGGCGTCCCTGCACTATTTTCACAGCAGGAACGCCATTCCCTTTGCAGGACTAGAGCCGCCCGAATGAGATGTATGCAGAGTAGCGCAGGAAGCGTTTGGCTGTAGTAAGTTCTCCCTCACTTCACACAGTGCTGTTCGCTCCCCAGCGGCCCCTCCTCTCTTCTCGTCTATCCCAGATGATGTTACAAGCCAATGGGGATAGACGAGAAGAGAGGAGGGGCCGCCGGGGAGCGAACAGCACTGCGTGAAGTGAGGGAGAACTTACTACAGCCAAACGCTTCCTATGCTACTCTGCATACTGGCTAGTAAGATGTGCCCTATAATGTGCCCCCTGATGTGCTATGTGCCCCATGCCCTGATGTCCTATGTGCCCCACTGTGCCCCATAATGTGCCCTGATGTGCCACATGCCCTGATGTGCCATGTGACTTGATGTGCTATGTGCCCTGTGCCCTGATGTGCCATGTGCCCTAACGTGCCATGTGGCCTGATGTGCCATGTGGCCTGATGTGCCCCGTGCCCTTATGTGCCTTGATTTGCTATGTGCCCCATAATGTGCCCTGATGTGCTATGTGCCCTGATGTGCCATGTGCCCTGATGTGCCCCGTGCCCTTATGTGCCTTGATGTGCTATAATGTGCCCCCATGTGCCAACATTTCCCCATGCCCTGATGTGCCATGTGGCCTGATGTGCCCCATGCCCCGATGTGCCCCGTGCCCTTATGTGCTATGTGCCCTGATGTGCTATGTGCCCCATAATGTGCCCTGATGTGCTATGTGCCCCATAATGTGCCATAACGTTCCCTGATGTGCCCCGAGCCCTGATGTGACATGTGCCCTGATGTGCTATGTGCCCCGCACCCTTATGTGCCCTGATGTGCCAACGTTTCTCCCATGCCCTGATGTGCCATGTGGCCTGATGTGTCCCATGCCCTGATGTGCCCGTGCCCTTATGTGCTATGTGCCCCATAATGTGCTATGTGCCCCATAATGTGCCCCGATGTGCCCCATGCCCTGATGTGCTATGTGCCCCATGCCCTGATGTGCCCTGATGTGTTATGTGCCCTCATGTGCCCCATGCCCTGATGTGCTATGTGCCTCATAATGTGCCATAATGTGCCCTGATGTGCCCCATGCCCTGATGTGCCCTGTGCCCTTATGTGCCCCGCACCCTTATGTGCTATGTGCCCTGATGTGCCATAATGTGCCAACCTTTCTCCCATGCCCTGATGTGCCATGTGGCCTGATGTGTCCCATGCCTTGATGTGCCCCATGCCCTTATGTGCCCCAATGTGCCACATAATGTGCCCTGATGTGCCCCATAATGTGCCATATGCCCTGATGTGCTATGTGCCCCATGCCCTGATGTGCCATGTGCCCTGATGTGCTATGTGCCCCATAATGTGCCCTGATGTGCCATAATGTGCCCGATGTCCCATGTGCCCCATGCCCTGATGTGCCATGTGGCCTGATGTGCCCCATGCCCTGATATGTCCCATGCCTTGATGTGCTCCATTGTCCTATTTTTTTATTTTTATTTTTTGGTGGGGGAGTGGATCTTGGGTGGGAGTTCCCACACTTTTTTCCCCAGGACTTGACCCCTGAGTACAACTGATGAAATATCTGCTTTCTGATATAGTTAATTATGGTATACACAGATTTCTAGCCCCTCTCATGACAAAGAGAACTAGAGTAGAATTTATCCTTGCTGGAAGTTCAGGTAAAGAACAACTAAAAAGGTAAGCTGCAAATTTTTAATATTTTTTTTTAAGTTATGTAAATGGGGAGGACATGCTAGAAATACAAAAGTAGGTATTTTGTCAATTTGGCTGCAAAAGTGGAAATGCTCTTTTATACTTTAAGGCAACTTACATGTCTTTTCAAGAATGCATGGATCCTGGCCTGAGCTAAAATTGTTGGTGCAAAGTGGTTACATTTATTTAAAGCCCAAAAAAATTCAGCTTTGGATAGAGAGGGCCCCTGCTAAGTTTTTATTGCTTTCTGTGTTCCTAAAGAGGAAATTCAGCCTAGGTTCACACAGGTGCGGTGTGGGGAACCACATGCGATTCAGACAGCAATGTGATTCTTTGCAGTGTGATTTGAGCTTATTCATTTTATATGGCTCAAATTGCACCCACATGCACAAAAAAGGTCCATGCATATTTTTTTTTGGCGCACTGGAATCAGATCGCATACGTTTTCACACCCATGCAAACCTATTCAGCCAAATTGCACTGCATTTTGCAAACTGTTTTTGGGGTTAACTTAACATTGACACTCAGAGTGGTTTGCATGAACAGAGTGTGAATGTTTTGCGGTGCAGGAAACACACAGGAATCGTTGCCAGTCTGCATTAGTGTGAACTGGGACTCACAGGGGGGTGAACCTATGAGGAGACAGCACTGCAGTAGCAGCAAGGAACTCTGGGACATGTAGTTCCCAAACACATGCTGCCCCACTGTAATCCCTAGGGGAAAACTACACACCCCAGCAGCCCACAGACACAGGGGAGGAATCTTACACCTAGAGGCTGACAGTTTATTGTCCTTCAGACTTAAGGACCGCCAGATTCTGGCTAGGGGGGGCAAAAAATTTCCTGGGCCCAGCATCAGTGAGGATAAATATGGTCTCAGGATTTGTGGTCAGTAGGAGGAGGAGGAGGAGTAGTGCCCTATTAGTAGGAGGAATAGTATCCTATCATTGGTATCAATGGAATAAATAGTGCCCCCTTGTTGGTGTCAGTGGGAGGAATAGTGCCTCATATCAGTGAGAGGAATAAAGCCACAAGGGCTGGATAAAGTCTAGCAAAGGGCCACATTTCTGGCCCTCGGGGCTGCAGTTTGGAGACCCCTGGCCTAGAAGATAAATTGGTTTGCCATACATTTTATTCATGTACCCACACTCCTGAAGAATATATAATAGAGGGTCAGAATCATGGTTATTGTGATACTAATCTCTGTGTTATTAAGGGGACTGGTGCAAGACCCAGAATAGACAACCATAGATTTTTTACTCATTGATTTAAAAATTTATTTAAAAAATAGTTTTTTTTTTCTAGTTTCTGAGCACAATTCCTGTGCTCAAACACTACCCTTTCTTTTACCACAGTAACACTGACCTGGTTTCTCTACTCTACTTTGGTGCATTTGAGAATATCCATTTTTGGATGATCAGTTTATGTTCCAAAAATAAAACTCTTTGAATGGGAACAAATGTTTCTGTGGGGATATTTTTTTTATCTACCATATCTAACAAAAAAAAATTCCCTCATCTAATAAGACTCACGCTCTTTATGTTCTGGGGATGAAAGTAAGGGAAAATCCAAAATGTTTAGAATTAAATGGAAAATGATTTGATGGGAAATCTTTCAATCAAGACATTTATTCCAGCAACAGCTCTCTAACTAACAATCATATAGGAGGGTATTTCCTTTATTTTGGAGAGATTTCTTCTGGCTTCCTGTCATGTCTGTGGGACAGGAAGTTAGGGTAAATCTCCTCAGTGGAACACAGATGGGAAAAAAACGGACTGGTTTTAACCATTCCCTGAACCTAAAAAAATGTATATCCAAATCTTTGTGGGCTATAGAGTTGATAGAGGTACATGATATGATGATTGAAGAGTCATTGAGGGAGAGAAGGTAGGATTAAATAGAATTGTTGGTTGGGTCATTGACATCACACACTACTACAAACACTATTGATTTCAATAATACATTTAAATTATAAGGTAATTTCTTCAATTCAAGAGGCCAATAAAGACCATGTCAGGCACATGGAGGCATTCATTATTGTCCAAGGAGGTTTTCAAACTTACAAAATCTCACTGGAAAAGGAATTAATTATTTAATCTTACTCTGAAAGATCTGAAGTACCGAGCATGTCCCACGGATTATGATGGTGGTGGCAGGTATATGTCTCCCTGTCACTCTTATGGTTGTAAACACCCACATATATCCAGTGAAGTGAACAGCTTCACAAGTTTATCTCCGGAAAACTTCTCAGGAGTGACTCATGCTGATAACAGAGGAACAATGCACCAGAGAGAAAAGACACTTAGAGCTTTGGAGTGGAATAAGTAAACACTGCAGATAAATGTGCTTTGCTCAGATTCCAGATTCCATGACTGAGGTTTATAACCACTTTAAGAACATATTTATTCATCTATGGGGAATATAATGTCCTGATATGCAATGTCCTATATTTTAAATGACTGTATATGAGCTGATCTTTCTTGCTATTGACTTACAGTTATCCTGAACACATCCGTCAAAAAAGTACAAATGACGGCTGGGCGGCCTGGCTCTCGTTCTATGTGGATGTCATATGATGGCCTCCCAGAATGACCACTCTCAAGCACCCGTGGTCTAACACACTGCTACACCGATCTCGGTAAAGAGCCTCTGATGGGGGTTCTTTACCATGTGATCAGCCGTGTCCAATCACGGCTGACTACGATGTAAACAGGGAGAGCCATTGATTTTCTTTTCCTTGCTCGCATCTGACAGTGAGTAGAGGAGAGCCAAGCGACTGCTCTCCTGACAGGGGGGACTGTGCCGATTGTTTATCAGCACAGCCCCCCTCGGATGCCCACTCAGGACCACCAGGATGCTGCCAGGACCACCAGGGATGGCCACCACACTGGACCACCAGGTATGTCACCCTAGACAACTAGGGAAATGCCAATCAGTGCCCAGGCAGCTGCCAATCAGTGCCCATCCACAATGCCTGCCAGTGCCATCAGCGATGCCTAACAATGCCATCTATCAGTGCCACATATCAGTGACCATCAGTGTCCAGCAATGCCGACTATCAGTGCCACCCATAAGGACCCATAAGTGCAGCCTTTCAGTGTCGCCTATCAGTGCCCACCAGTGCCACACATGAGTGCCCATCAGTGCCACCTATCAATGCCCAGTGCTGCATATCAGTGCCACCCATCAGTACCACCTCATTGATGCCACCTCATCTGTGCCACCTTATCAGTGCCTGTCAGTGCTGCCTTATCAGTGCTCATCAGCGAAGGAGAAAACTTACTTATTTACAAAATGTTATAACAGAAACATAAGAAAAAACTTTTTTTTTTCAAAATTTTAGGATTTTTTTATTTATTTTGCAAAAAATAAAAAATGCCGAGGTGATCAAATACCACCAAAAGCTCTATTTGTGGTAACAAAATGATAAAAATTCTGTTTGGGTACAGTGTAGCATGACCATGAAATTGTTATTTAAACAGCGACAGCTCTGAAAGCTGAAAATTGGCTTGGGCAGGAAGTGGGTGTAAGTGCCCTGTATTGAGGTGGTTAAGAGAGCAATAAAAGAAACAGTATCCCAAGATAAACTAATCAGAAATTGCATGAGTGAAATCAGATCAGCATAAGCTGGATTATGATCTATGGACACTGCACTTGCTCATTGCACTTTTCTATTGAATAAGAGAGCTAATACTCGCCCTTAAAGTAGAACTGTGGCCTTAATGTTTTTATATGTTTCATTTAGACCCCTTTCACACCACACCCCCCTTTGCGTGCCGGATTTGCGGCGCATTTCGGGCGCTAGCGGGGCGCTTTTACCCCCGCTAGCGGCGTTTTGCCGGCGCTATTACAGCGCTGCCCCATTGATTTCAATGGGGAGCAGTGGTGGAGGAGCGGTAAACACACCGCTCCTTCACCGCTCCAAAGAAGCTGCTGGCAGGACTTTTTTCTGATGTCCTGCCAGTGCACCTCTGTAGTGTGAAAGCCCTCGGGCTTTCACACTACATACAATGGTGCAGCTTCTTAAGGGCGGATTGCAGGCGCTATTTCTAACGCTATAGCACCTGCAAAACGCCCTGGTGTGAAAGGGGTCTTAGTCTCCCCGCAAAGTCATGCAAATATCAGTTGATTCTGCAAGTAAAGTCCACCTAATGCAGGTTTCTGTGATGGAGTGACAATCATGCTGCACTGCTCCTGAATTCAGAGAAGAGTTGTTTTGAGTGAAAAATAGTAAGAGTTCCTGTTTTTATTTTTTAGTAACTGCCATCTGAATCCTTGAAGGAATTTTGTATTACTGCCTGTTGAGGTACGAAGTGATAGTAAATCTCTCCAATGGGGACAGAGATAAAAACAAAATACATTCTTAGTAGAGAGACGAGGAGCTTTGACAATATTTTTGTTGCTGTCTATGCCTTCCTGTCCTGGAGCCCCCTGCACTCTCATTTTTTTTTGTGTGAGAATATCTCTTCAGTAGAGACACAAACAGAAATAAAAAGGTCACAATAAAAAGGTCACAGAAATGGTAATTCTTCATTTTGTTTGTTCATTTTGGCTAGGGGTAAGAAATAAGTGGTAAAACTCCCCTTCTTCATTATACCAGTAGAGGCTCCTATTATGTGGGTAGTCCCTCAGCGTCTTCATATATAAGCTGGACAACCTTAAACTGCGCCAGGGGTTCTTTACTGTTAGAGCAGTAAGGATGTGGAACTCCCTCCCACAGTTGGTGGTGTCAGCAGGGAGTCTGGATAATTTCAAAATTAGATGGGCATCTCAGTGAACGCAATATACAGGGATATAGGAAATGGTATTGATGTAAACACATACACAGGTTGAACTGGATGGACTGGTGTCATTATTCAACCTTACCAGCTATGTAACTACTGTGTATATAAATCACAGCTGATTACCAATTTGTGCCTGCTAACTGGCCGAAAAACAAAGTGTCTAAATGAGCAATTTCCGGACAATTCTTTGTCTAGTGTATGGCCAGCATTAGTCCTTGGGTTCAATATTGAGTTGGCCCACCCTTTGCAGTTATATCAGCTTCAACTCTTCTGGGAAGACGGACTACAAGGTTTAGGCGTGTCTATATTGAAATGTTTGACCATTTATCCAGAAGCACATTGTAAGGTCAGGCACTGATGTTGGAGAGAAGGCCTGACTCGCAGTCTTCGCTCAAATTCATCTCAAAGGTGTTCTATCTGGTTGAGGTCAGGACTCTGTTAAGTCCTGTCAAGTTACTCCACCCCAAACTCACTAATTTCTGTCTTTATGGATCTTGCTTTGTGCACTGGTTCAAATCATTTGGTGGAGGGGGGATTATGGTGTGGGGTTGTTTTTCAGTGGTTGGGCTTAGCCAGTGAAGGAAACTTTTAAGGCATCAGCAAAAAAGAGACATTTTGGACAATGTCATGCTCCCAACTTTATGGAAACAGTTTGGGGATGGCCCCTCCCTGTTCCACCAGTGCACATAAAACATGGATGAGCAAGTTTGGGGTGAGGAAGCTTGAGTTATTCAAAACTTAAAAAAAAAAGGAATAACATTTATTTCATAAAACTGTTCGAACTATTGCCCACTCACCATATAGATGGCAATCATCTATGGCCATAGTTCATAGATCAAGGAGATCTAAAACAAAACAAGACCAAAAAATGAATAATGATGATACCGGTAATCAATAATTATATTTATGTATCGCTAACTCAAACCACATTTTGTATCTCCAAATCTTCATTAAGGCCATTTTGGTGACATGGATTCTAATTTATAAATCCAAAAGGTTTGCCTTTTGCATAGGCGAGAATACCTTTTGTTAGTTGTAAATAAACCTTCACAAATGCTTTTAATCGCCATGACTTCAAGACACCCAATGTTTTTGTTGCAGGCTTGAAGAAAATGGTGGGTAACACTATGTTTGGCACACCCCTCTTGTATAAGCCTATGATGTTCTCCGATGCGCTTCCGCAAAGTACGTTTACTGCGCCCTACATATATTACCGTAAGTTGCAAGGACAACGTTGTACATAGATAAACTCTGTGAAAAAACGTCTTGAATTGAAAAGTGTTGCCTTTATTTTTGGTGACTTCCGAATGCCCATGCCCGATGAATTGGTATGTGAGGTAACCACGCTTTTTGCACTGGAACACACATGTTCATGGTCAAAGAAAGACTGGATGTCTGTACCCCAGTTCCTTCTAGGACCCTGTAGGTTACATTGGGAGCGATTATAATCTTCAGGGTGTGTGCCAACCTGAATGTAATGCTTTTATGGCTCAATAAATGAACTTTGTGTTTATGGAGTAGCCCTTTTGCTTCTCATCATGTGTCTCACAATGGATTTTTGATTCATTTCCATTGATCAAGGATCCCTGAGCACTGTTAACTCTAAGCTTTATTATAAGCTTACCTGTAGGTAAAAAAGGGCATGCATACTTTACTATCACTTTAAGAACACATACTATATTTTTTTTGTGTCACTTTTATTATGAGTCCAAAGTGAAGAGGGTAAGGTGGGGAACAAAGTCAAGCACAAAAAACGGTATAATAGCTGCTTGCAATATATGGCAAATTTCTACATGGCTAATGGTATAACATATGGTTTGTTCAATTAAAGAGCTATTTAATTAATTTATACACAGCTAGGAAATGCTAGGAAATGCTAGGAAATGCTAGGAAAGGCAGTTTGCTACCAGTACACATTAGGTCAGTTATACATGACTTTATTTTTGCTAGTGACTAGTGCACAGATTAATAAGCCAGTAATACCGTTCACCTGTATGCAACAAAAGTCCTCCGTACACCCACTCAGCAGAACAATGTTAAAAAAAAAAATGGACCCTGCAGGGGGGACTTTATAACCTGCGATGTCAGAGAATGAGTAGGTCACGTGACTTCACATGAAAACTTACTTAAAAAACTACTACAAAAGGGATAAGTCATATGTTTCAGTGTCTTGTACCTCTCTATGGCACATACAGAGTTAAAAGCTTGAAGCTTGAAAACACAAGTGACAACAGTTGCACTGTGGCCACAGAACATTTTCGGCACCCTTCTGCAGCTGAGCTGCTAAGTGACTTCTCCAAGCAGCTATTTTTAAATCAGAATATACCAGGGGGCAAAAAATACTGGTGATCATCACTGAGCGCAGCAGACAGCTTTTATTAAGAGACATTACATCTTTGATTCCTGTGCAACATATCTTTATCAGAAATGACAAGCAAAGATGAACAAAGCAAATTCCTTCTTGTCTCGTGGCCATATCTAGAATCGCCCCACGCACTTGATAAGCGTTACCTTAATGAAACTGACAAAGCACTTGCAGAAGCGGGTACATCAGCTCTAAAGCAAATTTGCAGCCGTAAGAGATCTCCCCCAAAACGTGTCGCTTCTTGCTCGCAAACAAACCCAAACCGCAACGTTATTTTTAATGCCGGCACCTCTTCCGATCGCCTGTGTTGCCTTTGCTATAAAGTAAGGTGATATGTTGTGATCTCTCAATTGTTTGAATTAAGCCCTGTGTGAGTTCCTCTGCCGAAATGTGTACATATGCTCGGTCCATGCGGGGAAGCCACCACTGGCACTTGTCACAAGAATTAAATCCCACTCAAGCTTGTTTACTGCTCAGTACTTGTCACACTGCTCCCTTGAGCCTTGCGGTTGCTTTTTTTTCTCAGGCTCTGTGCAAGATTTAATTTCCTTTTTTTTTCCTTTTGTTTATGTGTGTCCTTACACTTGCAGGTGCAAGAGGGGAAAAAAAATGCCGCACCAGATGTTTACAACTTGCAGTAACAGAAGAACAGCCAAGATGAAGTGCTACATGGCATTTGATCAAGGCAGCTTTTTGCTCGTTTTCAACTACGTTGCCCTATACAATATTAAATACTTCTCATTCTAAGGCAATATTGAATCTCCGTTTCTGGATGAGCGCAGTATTCCCTGAAGCAATTAACGGGATGTATTTTTTTTTATCTTTGCACTTAATAAACATTTTCTTATGCAGGATGTCTTTTATTCCACACAACAAAAATGTTATGTCTGCACAAGATTTTCATAAACACACTGTTAAAAAGACAATTTACAGGCAGTTTTCCAACACAGATTGTATATCTCCTGATAGTTAAAGTCAGGCTCCTGAAGACATATCTGCATTATTATAATGAAGCCTTGATATTGCCAAGGATCCAACCCTCCTGCCACTCATAACACGTGTGATTATAGTATTCACAACAAATGCTTGTGGAGATGAAGCAGAAAGCTGCACTGAATCTAGTCTTGTTATCTTTGCCCTTTAATTTGCCAAAGACGACACAGTAATTAAGAATATTTACAATCTGTACATTTTTATTTTCATTCCAGAGCATTCTGTTTTGCAGTAAAACTTTCTTGGACAGAATATCACATTTTCAAAATGGTATAATTGTGAGATTCATTAAAAATGTATCGTCATGCTAGGGAGATTTTTAGTACAGGCAGAACTTTATTGAATGACTTTATTTGCTGTGGTGGGATGTCTATTTTTTTTTACAGTTTTCTAAAAGATTAAAAAATTGTCTCCTTGTTATAAAATGTTCAGGAATTCTTATTCTTAAAACGGTTGTGTACCGCTGGAATTTTTATTTTTTTCTTACCGCAAGGTAAAAGTCATAATGTGCTACTAGCACATTATGTGAAACTTACCTTAAAACAAAGCTGTTCCAGCGTCGTGATGTGAGAGTTGCAGCCTCTTCCATTTTCACCTGCCTTGTTTGTGGGCTCTGGCTCTGTGATTAGCCGGAACCGCAATGATGTTACTCCCACGAATGCACGCGGGAGCCACCATTCACAACACAGGGCTCGGAAGGAACGGAACCTGTGGCCGTTCCTTCAGAGCGCATGCGCCATTGATGTCACTGGCTGCATGTAGCGTAAATATCTCCTAAGCGGTGCACGTTTAGGAGATATTTACATTACCTATAGGCTTACCTATAGGTAAATGTCAGCAGAGGAAGTTTACATCATCTTTAAGAATAAGCGATGCTTAGACTTTTATAGAATCTACACCCTACTGTTAAGTTGACGTGCTTTCGACAATGTCATTAATTATAGACTGGGCCACACATTGGGTTTTATTTACTAAAGCCAAATAGGCTTTCCACTATGCAAGGAAATTTATCACAGGTTAAGTGAATGAGACTAGGCTCTTCTCATTTCCATCATCAATGGCTCCTTATTATAAAATGTTCAGGAATTTTTATTCTTAAGAATAAGCGATGCTTAGATTTTAAAGAAGAGGTTTTTCACTACTCAAGGAAATTTACTGCAGGTTTAGTGAATGAGACTAGGTTCTGCTCATTTCCATTATTCAATCGTGTTCAAGCAAAAATACTGTCTCTTTTTAATTTTCTTGCATGTGATTGGGTATTCTTTGTTTTCAATATTTTCACCGCATTCACTAAGCTAGGGGAAAATTCCCTTACAAAGTGAACAGCCTGTTTGCATTTAGAAAATTAACCCCATTCATCCTGGACAACTGTTTCAATGGTGAAGACAACTCACCTCCCACCTGCTGGTGTGACTGGCTGTTTCAGCTGTGCATTTTATTTCCCATTAGCAAAAACAGGCAATGGCAAGACAGAAAGGCATAACAATAGATTTCCCAGCTACGATTAGTCCTATGCTTATAGGGACTCACAAGAAACATCTAAAGTTGAATAACAACCCTGGCAAACAGATGACACCAAAAGTTTCAGAAAACGTAGCCACGCTCTTGAGCGTCTGTGGCATAAGACTAATTTCCAGGAAGACTTCACACAATATAAATCTGCCCTCCTAAAATGCTATTCCTGCCTCCACACTGCCAAACAAACCTATTTTATCACACTCATTAACACCTTCTCATCCAGTCCACGTCAACTATTCTCTACCTTCAACAGTCTACTCTGTCCTCCACCCTCTAACTCACTCTAACTAAGATTGATACAATTCATGAGGAGATCTCCAACGCGCAAAAACCTCCCCCATGCAACACTCCATGTCCACAGATACGATCATTACTTCCCTCATTCAACCCTGCTACTATTGATGAGGTTGCTAAACTTTTATATAACACTCATCTAACCACCTGCCCCCCTGGATCCTGCACCCCTCGCAAATGCTACGCTCACCCTCTGACTCAATTCTATACTATCTAACTCACATTTTCAACCTCTCTCTCTCTTGTGCCATTTTCCCAAACTCTCTAAAACATGCGCTAGTCACCCCCATACTTAAAAAGCCCTTACTGGACCACACCAATCTTAACAACCTACGTCCCATCTACTTACTCGCTTTCTCCTCCTTCTTAAAAGACTGGTCTACAACCGACTGAGCGACCATCTGAACATGAATACATTTCTTGATCCCCTTCAGTCTGGATTTCGCCCTCAACACTCCACGGAAACTGCTCTCCTTAAACTCCCCAATGACTTACTAATGGCTAAACCAGTGGACACTATTCTGTACTATTTCTCCTGGATCTCTCTGCTGCCTTTGACACAGTGGGCCACCCCTCCTCCTCAATAGACTGTACTCCTTTGGTCTCCGTGACCATACTCTTCACTGGTTATCATCCTATCCCAACGCTCCTTCAGTGTCACTTACAACTCTACTTCCTCCTCTCCTCTTCCTTTCTCTGTTGGGGTCCCCCAAGGTTCTATTCTTTGACCTCTCCTTTTCTCTATCTACACCACCTCCATGGGTCAGTTGATTGCCTCCCATGACTTTAAATATCATCTCTACGCTGATGACACCCAAATCTATCTCTCCATCCCTCAGCTCTCTCCATCTGTCTCCTCACGCATCACCAACTTACTAGCAGACATATCAGCCTGGATGTCACATCACTTCCTCAAACTCAACCTATCCAAATCCAAGCTCATGATATTTCCTCCCTCAGGTGCCACTTCCCCTGATTTCTCTGTCAATATCAATGGCTCAACTATCAACTTGTCCCCCCCATGCCAAGGTCCTAGGTGTAATCCTGGACTCTGAATGAACCTTTCTGCCCCACATCCTATCGATATCCAAAATTTGCCGCCTCCCTGGTCATCTCCCGTCTTGACTACTGCAACTCCCTCCTCATTGGCTTACCTCTAAATAGGCTGTCCCCACTTCAGTCCATCATGAACGCTGCTGCCAGGCTCATTCACCTCACAAACTGCTCAGCGTCTGCCACCCCTCTCTGCCAATCCCTCCATTGGCTGCCACTCAGCCAACAAATTAAATTCAAGATACTAACTATAACAAAATCATCCACAACCTGGCCCCCAGCTATATCATTAACCTAGTCTCAAAATACCAACCTAATCGTTCTCTTCGCTCCTCCCAAGACCTCCTGCTCTCAAACTCTCTTGTCACCTCATCCCAGGCTCGCCTTCAGGACTTCTCCAGAGCCTCTCCCATCTTCTGGAATGCTCTACCCCAATTTGTTTGATTTTCATCTACTTTATGATGTCATGGTTGTGCAGTGATCTTCCTGTGTTTGCTTACCTACCCTCATGTCTTCTGACTAAGAGGCCAGCCACTTCCACCTGGTCGTTTTTATAACCTCTCCTCTAGCATGGTTCCACCCCAGGCCCTATCAGGGAGCCCTATATTAACCTGTGCACTGCAGGCCATCAGTGCTGATCAACCATTGTGTATTCCTTTGTGTGTTAGTTTCCTGTTTCCTGCCCTGTGCTCTTCTACTGTTTTCCGTTACCGACTTGGCGTGTTTTGACTATCCCTGTTTGCCTGTGATCCTGACCTTTTGGCATGTCCCCGACTATTCTTGTCTGCTTGTGGCCCCGACCTTGGCTTTGTCCCTCACCATCCCTATCTTCCTGTTGCATACTGTGGGTGTGAGCTGGGGAACCCTGGGGGTCGTGACCTGGAGCCAGTTGCAGCCAAGTCCATCCTCACCACCAGAGGCGCTGGTGAACACCTGCTGGCTCTTAGACTCCGCGCCCCAGGGAATCTTACGCTCTAACCCCAGTGGGATCTGTCCCCCGTCTGCAGCAGTCAGCCGTAGGGTCCACAACCTTGCGGTGCACTCCTGATCCTATGGTGCGCACCTGTCACCTCGCCTCAAGGTGACCTGACATATGAACTTTTGGACAATCCCTGAAAACTCAAATCCTGTATAATAATAATAATAACTTTCTAAGGTTTTAGCATCAGTAAAAATGTACTATGCAATGAAGATGTTGAACCATGCAACATGAAGTTAATTAATTTTAGAGAGAGCCCTCATTATTTCTAAATCCAACTCTGAATGGAGGAGAGGCATGAAGCGCTATGAATAAAGCCAATAAAAGATAGAAGGAATGTCTTGCACCTTGCACTAAAACAACTTAGTTTGCCATGACAACTATGCAGTTTACTGCTTAACCCCTGTAATCCTCAAACATGTGGGCACTACTTTGTAGCTTTTAAATGCTAGCCTACAGAGCATCAGTTTCAGTTTCAGTAAGACTTTCCAAAGCAAACTTTCTTGAACTCTGTTTACTGCCCCTTTTCTATGCTGAGCATTTGTTTAATGTTCCTGTTGTGACAGTGTGAGGCCCTGCCACTGTAAAAATTGTTGGAAAAAAGACACAGGATACTCAAGGGTGCAATTTGAGAACCTTCAGCATGTGTTTTGTGAGCAGAGAAAACTGCGTTTTAAATTTTCTCTGGATTTGGTAGTTCTGGATTGGGGCTTGGAGTTTTAAGGTTCCAAAGTGTCATGGAAGAGACAGATCCTTCAATCCTGTGTCTGGATGAGACACCTACAGCCTGTGTGAGTGAACAGGGGTGTGTAGGGTCTTTATAAGCCAGGTTTGAGAGTAGGTCAGAGAAGTTAGAGTTGCAGTTGCTGCTGTTTAGAGACAGAGCCCTGTCAACAGAACTGGGAGTTCCTCCTGTAGACTACATCCCCTGTGAGGGGGACTCCTTGTCCAAAGTCTGGGAGAGGTGGGACAGCTATGCGGGTCTGGGAGGCTGAGAAAGCTGAGGCAGATAAAGGGTCGGTGGGCTGGAGGGAATCTGGAAATCTCAAGGGGCTGGAAAACCCTATCAGGAGGCCAGAAGTGGGCCTGTACAAAAAGGTACGTCAACCAAGGCTGAAAAAGAGCCTGAATAGTTAGTGGTCTAGGAGACCAAAGAGAGCAGAGATGCGGCTGACGAGAGAGCCAGGTGGCTTAGTATTTTTGGTAATTGGATGTTTTGTTGAAGTTGGAAAATCCCGTGTGTGAATTTTTGTTTTACTTTTACATTTTTTGTTTACGTAAAAGTGGACTGCCATGTACTTCAAACTAAATTTTGAATTGATGTGGGCTCAATTAAAAAATGCACCTTGAGAAAGACTAGAAGTTACAATGATGGTCTTTATAGGCACACATTTTAGAATAAAAGTTTGACTTTTTTAATTGGATAAAGTTAAAAAGTTTATGTACAGCACATAAAAAATTTATACAAGTGATGACATAGAATACTTGACCCTAGGGACACAGATAACACCTCCAATTATAGTATTTAAATCTAGCGAATAGTCGGTATAATGAGGTATAACCAATAGCACTATCCAAAGACTTGAATTGCATTTAGTGGTCGAGTCACAATCAAGGGTTACACGGCAATTAATCGCTCTACATGTTGTGCGCGCACACTTGCGCTTCTTCAGGAGATTATAGATCTAATGAATATGTAAAAAACATCAGATGAGTATATATATATATATATATATATATATATATATATATATATATATATATATATATATATACATACATAACATGTTATCCGGTACAAAACACAATGTAAACAAGAAGATGGTCATTTTAATGAGATCCTAAGGATCTAAGTCTGGTGACCACCGAGGAAAGAGGAGCAAAAACCTACCATGGGGACACAGCTGTATATTAAGATAAATTAGAACAAGGAGGGGTTTATGTATTTCTGCACAATATATAGGATTTTACACGATACATTCATAGAAATAGATACTCACATAGCATATAGATTTATATCATAATACGTTGTGGGGGGGGGGGGGGGGTCATGTGTAAATTGATTCAGACAAATAATCCCCACTATTGAGATAGCTATAAAAGAAAGGAGGGAGAAGGAGTAATAATGGAAAATATACAATAATAATGACAATCTATATTAATCCATGAGGCATCTAAGAATTGTGTATATGTAAAAAGTGCCATATCAGCATAACTGGTGTCAAATGGCATTAGACATGGTTTTACCTTCAACTTGCAGATGTCGCATATAGAGAGACCAGATTTTTTTCGTATAACCCCGACAAGAACGCTGATCTAAATGAGCAGTATGGGAGCAGCTGTTTATAGCTGTGTCCCAACCAGAATGACCTCATCTTCGCGCGGAAAATGGCGTTAGCCGGCACGACCACGTGCTGCCTAGCATGCACCACAAACCGCCGCTGGTTGCAATGGGAAGCGGCCAATGTGACGGCGCCAAAGGCGCAGCGAGTGGGGAAAAGAGACCTTGCGTGATGGTGCATGGAACCACGTCACTCCAAAGGACCGCCCAAGCTGTCGCTCATGCGCCAGAGCGACCAGTGCAGCAGAAAAGGAAGGGGCGGACCAAAGAAAGGTCATTGCATAGCCAAAACCCCACCAATCACTGCATACCCGGTAAAGGGGAGCGATTGGGTGGGTGGCGCTGTGTGGGCACATAGGAGGAAAGAAAGCCCCAATAGTACCCCAGGGTCACAGAGACGGGTCAACTCTGGGGGGATCCCAAAACAAATGACCATAATAGACAGACTATATAAATAGAATAGCAGAGATGAATAAATATCCATATGTAGCCGTACACGTATAAAACTAAAATAGTTTTGCTTTTAATATCAATAATCCATAACCCTAAACAGTCAAGGGATGATTGTATTTAACCTAAATAAACATAAGCAGTTTCCTCAGTTTATAGGACTTAAAACACAGTTGCAGAACAACGAGGTAAAAATATGAAATATGCATCTACCACTGAGTTAACCAACCCACATATTACACTGTATGTACCTACCTGTAAAGAAGCTTTCTAGATGGCCATCCAGTCCTCCACTGGGCTCCCACAGGTTGGAAATCCAGAGTCTTCAGTGGGTACACCCTAGGACTATATGGGTCCAAGCTCTAGAGCTTTCAGTGGATGTCCTCTATGGGCCCAAACTTCATAGTTTTCAATGGGTGTCTCCTGGTGGTCCAAACCTTAGAAGAGTGGATGTGCCAGTGGGTCAAAACTCTATAGCTTTTAGGGTAAGTCCCCCAGTGTCATTTATACAGCAATCACTGCTATACAAATGCACTGGTTCCTGTGTAAATAACACTGGCAGTGAAGAGGTTAACCAGGGGGTGGCAGTGTAGGGGTTAAGCGTGTCCTAGGGGCGTGTTACTAACTGTGGGGGACTGGGCTGTGTGTTAGTGAACACTGATCTCTGCTCCAATCACAGGGAGCAGAGATCAGTGTCACTTGTTGCTAGGCAGAACGGGGAGATGCTGTTAACTTCCGCATCTCCCCGTTCAGCCTCCCTGTGAGACGATCGCGGGTATCCCCGCGGCGATCGAGTCTGCGGGACCCACGACCGGACTCACGGGGGTCCTAACCGGCGCGAGCGCGCTGCCGGCGGCATTCTTAAAGGGATGTACCTGTACGCCCATATGCCTGTCCGTGCCATTCTGCTGACGTACATCGTCGTGCGCCAGTCGGGAACTGGTTAATAATTCCTGCAGTGAAAAAGCTTGAGATAATCACCACTTTTGTTGCAGATAACTACTGCCCCATTAACTGAACAAATACAGGCGCTAACACTAAATTGTGTGCTTGTTTTCTGGGGGCTGTGGAATTTTTTAGTGTACCGTATATACTCGAGTATAAGCCGAGATTTTCAGCCTCTTTTTTGAGGCTGAAAGTGCCCCCCTCGGCTTATACTCGAGTCATCGCTGTCTGCCCGCTCGATCAGCGTGTCGAGCAGACAGACAGCGGCCATTCTATAGTTCAAAAGCCGCGCCTCCGGCTCCGCCTTCGCCTGTGATAGGCGGAACACTGAATTTCCCAGCAGCCTGTGTTCCGCCTATCACGGACATCGTATCATCCTCGTACTACGGACGAGGATGATACGATGTACGTGATAGGCGGAACACAGGCTGCTGGGAAATTCAGTGTTCCGCCTATCACAGGCGAAGGCGGCGGCGCAGCTTTTGAATTTTACAATGGCCGCCGAGGCGCCGACGAACGAAGAGGGCACGGGACGGAGGCAAGGCAAGGCACGGCACGGGACGGGACGGGACGGGACGGAGGCAAGGCACGGCGGCGAGGCACGGAGGCAAGGAGGCTCGGCACGGGACGGAGGCTCGGGACAAAGGCTCGGGACACAGGTAGGCTGGACACACACACACACACACACACACACACACACACACACACACACACGGATGGATACACACACACACAGGGATGGATGGATGGATGGAGACACACACACACAGGGATGGATGGATGGATGGATGGAGACACACACACACAGGGATGGATGGATGGATGGACACACACACACACAGGGATGGATGGACGGACACACAGGGATGGACGGACACACAGGGATGGACGGACACACAGGGATGGACGGACACACACACAGGGATGGACAGGCATGTCTTACCCTCGGCTTATACACGAGTCAATAAGTTTGCCAGTTTTTTTGGGGGTAAATTGGGGGCCTCGGCTTATATTCGGGTCGGCCTATACTCGAGTATATACGGTACTTCTATTTAGCAGCTGTTTTAAAAGGGGATTTAAACTTAAAACCCACACAAATGTCATAAAAGAAAATCTATAAAATGAATCAATGCATCGAACGATAGATCAATCCACCCATAGAAAAACAGCGCGTAATACTGCGCTTGCAATAGGTAATAATAAAGTGCAATCCTCTATTCCAAATAAAACATTTATATATAATAATCATGCATGAGTCATTAGTGTGCATTCAGTTCATAAAAACGGCACATGCATCAAACTTGTGGTTCAACTCAAATGTTCAATGATTCTCCCTTAATGGTCAATCCAAACAGGGAAAAAAACTCTGCCACAGTTCTTTAGGTATATGGTATATATTGCCCCTCTGCCAGGAATACACCTCCACACGTGCAATGACATACACACAAGCCACGCTGGGGGATATGTGAAAGTGAAGAGATCCCCCTTTGGTATTACTCTTACCAGACTCAGCTGGTTTCACAAGCCTTATAGTTCACTCTTGCTGGCTCCATATACAGGGTTCCATCCACATCATAGACACCAGGTGTTCAGAATCTCGGAGAAGGGTAATTATAAAAAACACACATAGTGTAATTCCGTCATACATCAAAAGTTTTATTTAGTAAAAAAACCCCCACAAATATTGCACTCACAAACGTAAAATCTTTAAAAGCATTGGTTCACTCTAAATGCACAGCTTGTTGAATCGACCAGGATGAGAGAGAGTCCTACCACCCGCAGCTATGAGTTGTTACACGCTAATAGCTCACGGTTTGGCTGTCCGTCTCTCTTCTCTCCTGTCAGTCCTGCTATGCTCGTATCGTATGGTTCCACCCTGACGCGTTTCGTCGTATTGACATTATCTGAGATTGAACCACAAGTTTGCATCAAACCACAAGTTTGATGCATGTGCCGCTTTTATGAACTGAATGCACACTTATGAGTTATCGCGTTTAGAAGCATTTGGCGCTTGAAATACCTCTAAACTCAGCGCCTGAACTAATTTTTTTTGCTTTCCAAAAAAGGCCTCTAAACTCAACTGCCTATAAACGACCCTGTATACATGTACACATAAGATAACAGAGGAGAGTTCAGGAGCAGTTGAAATGCCCAACTGCTGCTAAACGTCCATTTAACAGCAGCAGTGTACATGAGGCCTAAAAAGACTTTAACACAATGGGCCTAGTCTAAGAAAGAGTGGATTAATTCTAATCATCAGCTAACTTCTGCAGCCACAGATACTACAGAGACGTAATCTGTTTCAGCATGCAGCACACAAATCAAGATAATACACCAGCCATCACTCGTCATACACAAGCACAGAAAAGCACATACGGTATACCAAAGACCAGGTCACGCTGCTCAAGCTCCAGAGTCTCTAGTCAATCGGATCAGACATCAGTTAGTGCTGAAGCTGCCAGGTCCAAGTGCACTAGCTCTAGACATTCAAGCTGCTCGAACTTGACGTCAACAAGTGCTGCAGCCGCCATGGCCCATGCAAAAGCAGAAGCCGCACGTGCACTGGCTTCCTATGCAACACGTGAAGCTGACATGATAAGAGAACAGGGCCGCATAGATGAAGAACATCATATGATTGAAGTTGAAGTGCTTAAAAGTAAAGCTAAAAGTGAAGCTGAAGCGTTTAAAAGTAAAGCTAAAAGTGAAGCTGAAGCGCTTACAAGTAAAGCTGAAAAACTTAGAAGAAAAGCAGAGTTGAAAGCATCTTTACATATTCTGAAGCAAGAAAAAACTGCTTCAGCAGCCTTATCTGAAGCCAAGGTTCTCATGAAAGCTGCCGAAGAAAAGGACAGAGAAAGCTCTGTGATAGAAACCCAGATGACGCCTCTCAGTGCAATCCAACGCAAAAGTGAGTATGTACAATTGCATGCAGCAGCAGACAACTATGATATCACTCAAGGCTACAAGACCGAACCAGAACTGTACTGACAAACCAAGTGGTTACATACTCAGAGACCAATCTGATGGTCCTTCAGCAAACCAAATGAATGGTGACGCAACCCCTCTTCAGAAAAACATAAACCTGGCCTATAGCAGAAAGACTTGCAGCAAGGGAGCACAACCACACAACCAGAGTGGATTTAACCAAGCATCTTATCAGACACAGACATTCCCAGAAAATGTTCACCTGAGGCAGCAGGAGCCACAGATGTGGCAAAATATTTGATACGCAGTGAAATGGTGAGCTCTGGTTTGACGACCATCTAGAAAACTATTGGGCTTGGAAGTCATGTTTTCTAAGTAGCACCCAAGTCTTAAATCTGACAGACAGGGAAAAGCTGGACCAACTCTCCAAATGGCTCGGCCAGAGTCTTCTGAGCAAGCCAAAAGAATCACCTCAGTACATGTTCATGATGCAATGGCAGGGCTTACAATGTTATGGAAGCGATTGGAAGACTGCTATGGGTCACCTGAAGTAACTGAAGATGCACTTCTCAACAAAATTGAAAATTACCTAAAAATAACAAAGACAATCAGAAGCTGAGAGAGCTTGGAGACATACTTTTAGAGAGGGAAGCAGCAAAAGCTGGTGGATAGCTGCCATGCCTCTCATATTTGGATATAGCTTGTAGTGTCAACCCAATAATCAAGAAGCTTCCTTACAACTTACAAGAAAGATGGATCACGCAAGCATCAAAATACAAGGAAGATCGAGTGGCATTGAGCCTCCCATCGAGTGGGAGGCTCAAGCCCTAAAGTAACCATCAGCGTGCAATAAAGAACGCAGAGCAACAGTGTCTGTGCGGAAGACAGAAGTACCGTCTGAGTCTGACGCCAACCAAGAAAAAAGCTCAGGAATGAATGAATGAAATACTTGTATAGCGCACAATGCGAACTGAATCGCCTCTAGGAATGACAACTGAGGACCCAGACAAGCAGTGTCCGCTACATAAAAAACCTCATCCACTAAGAAAATGTTGCAGATTCAGAAGCAAGACAATAGGGGAACGCAAGTCTTATCTTGAGGACAAGGGCACTTGTTTCAATATCTTGCAAAAGACTGTGTGAAAGCAATACGGTACAAAGAATGATTCAATGACAAGCATCTGTCTGCGTTGCACGCAGGATCAGCACCATGGAAAACAGAGACTCCGGTAACCCAAGAAGATCATGTTGGGGAGCAAAAGGAAAGTGCGACACCAGCAATAACCTCAAAGTGAACTGAGATCTGCACAGAGACATTTAGCTCTAAATCATACTTCAAGATATGTTTAGTCAAGGTGTATCCTGCAGACGTCAGAGAGAGAGCAATCAGAATGTAAGCAGTTTCAGACAAGCAAAGTAACAGATCTCTGGCAATAACAGAGTTCTTTGACCTTTTCGGTGACTAAGGAAGTTCAACTCTGTATACTTTGAAGACATGTTCAGGGGTCATGGAGACAGAAGGGAGGAGAGCAAGCAACTACACCATTAAAGTCATTAGATGGGAAAACACAGTTGACTCTCCCCACTCTCATAGAATGTGATATGATACAAGATCATAGAGCAGAGACTCCCACACCAGAAATTGCACTTTACTACCCTCATCTGACGCAAATAACAGACATGATTCCAGCACTTAACCCAGACACTGCAATTATCGTTCTACTAGGAAAAGACATACTGCGAGTGCACAAGGTCAGAGAATGGTCAGAGAATGGGCCACACGATGCACCATTTGCACAACGTCTTGTCCTTGGATGGGTCACCATTGGTGATGTATGTCTGGACGGAGCTCACAAGCCAGCATAAGTGAATGCCTACAAAAAAAAAACATGTTGCAAAATGGTCGTACATCATGTCTTAGCCCCTGTAGCAACAGGATACAGATTAGTCAACCCAATAAAACAGCAAAGAGTTCATATATATACCTAGTGCAAACAATTCGGATGGGAAACACATTAACTTTTCAATTTATCGTTTGTTCGGAAGAAAATTTCCTTGAACTAGCTGTCTAAATTACGAATTTCGGACGATTTTTCGTAGTGTATGGCCAGTAAGGATGAGCTCTGGTGTGTTCACATATGCCACGTGCAGAGCCCGCCAGGAAGTCGGCACAGCACTGCACTAATAACAGGCAGTGAGACATTGCCCCGATGCGCGGCTGCAGAAATCAGCCAATATCTCACTGCCTGTGATTAGCGCAGCACTGCCCCGACTTCCTGGTGGGCTCTGCACGTGGCCTATGCGAACACGCCCGGAGCTCATCCCTAATGGCCAGCATTAGAAGGAGGAAGTGGTGGAATGCTGACTGAGACTGAAGTAACGTGGACACATGAATTTGTTTAGATCGCCACAAACTAAATTGCAGACCCTGCAGTCATGTACCAACAAGTTAGTCATTTGTAAGCCATTTCCTTAACCTGTATACAGTATAAAGCTTTCATAATGGAGTAGAAGATATTGTTCCAAGTATTTTGTCTGTGGGGGAACAAAAACCCTCCTCCCACCTACAGAGATAAGAAGTTTAAAGCAGTGTATTTTAACGCTTGCACTTTAATGCACTGCATTAGCTTCCACATCCTGAGCTTGCCAGCAGTATTATGAGAATCAAGCACATTATACTAATGATGCTGCGTGATGTAGGTATTATCGGTTGTTTAAATCTGGGACATATGGTAGATGGATTTAAATCCAGTCTTTCAAAGCAGTACACTAGCCCTAGCTTACGAACCAGAAGTATTAGCACTAATAATACATAGCTTCCTAGCAGGAGTCAAAAGGTTGTTCATTATCTTTTTCCCATTAAAAGGGGAACTACAGTCTTTTTAATGTTTTCTATTTTTTCTTAGATTGGCATGAAAAAGAATAGCGTAATGTAAATCATATACAGTAAGTTTTACTGTTTTTACAGCATTGTTTCTAAGTATCGCTTGTAATATTTTTTATGTACGTGGAGAATGCCATGTTTGATCATTGCACATGCATGCTCTGCTTACTGCTGAATATCTTATCTCACCACAAGTGTAAAGTCTCCAAGAAAAAAACTGTACTGTTCCATAGGAGACAAAGTGTGTGGAGTACTTTGTCTCATTTTCATAGGTGCGGTCTAAAGGTCCCCACACACTGGCCGAATATCGGGCTCAACAGAAACAGCCAATGGCTTAGAGTGCTGACCGGCATGTTCTGGCGGGGGGCTACCCCCCTGTCAGAACACAATAGCTTATCGGAGGAGACTGCTATACTAGCATCAGATAGCACAGCACCTACTCCTGAGCGCTTCCGTTTTTTTTATTTTTATTCAGCCCTCTGGGTTGAAAAAAAAAAGAATAATGTGTACTAGGCTTAAGGCCAGCTGGGAGGTCAGCCATTGCCCTCCTCCACCCATGGTAAACCAACAACACAGCTAGCAAGGAGATGATTGCTTTAATAGATGACATTTTTATCAGTTTCCAAGCACTTGCCTGAGACAAGCTCTTCAAGCCAAATGCAGGGGGGAGCGGGGGTTGTCAGCTAAAAAATGTTCCAGACACCTAGGAAAATTGGACAAACTACTACATGTAACAGAATACGTTATTATGGCAGTGAAACTTCTTAAATATATTTCAGCTTATGTTTAATATGTAGTAGCGGCTCCTGAAGAGCACTCCCATTTTTCAAAGTTAAGGTTATACCTAAACTGCAGTTTGGTTTTGGTACAATTGTCCAAATTTGGACTTCAGCATCAGTCTGACTGGACTATGAGATGTTCAGCCTGGCCAAAGGGGGCACTGACTCTTCTGGCAGGCATGGAACTATGGTCTGGTTAGGTGCTTAAGTTACTCTCTCTCGGAGCCCGCCCAGTGGGAGTGGCGCTCTTGCTGTGCTTTCTGGGAGAGGGTATTTAAGATGCGGATGTCACATGGTTAGGGGTTCCGGTCCAGAATGATGTACTGACTTCATGGTCCTGGTCCTCCTGACCAGCCCCCAGGAAGGCTATGGCCTGGGGTGCGGATCCACCCGATCTTGATGTCTCGGGCTGGCTAGCCTGAGGCAAGGAAACTAAAGGAGGATTCAGTGGTGGTTGGGTGCCGTCTCCGGTTTGGGAGAGACCCAGTGACTTCAAGCATTCCAGGGGAGGACTCTTCAGAAGAAGACCACGTACGGGTTGGTTTTTTAGTAAGAGCCTGGAAGGGCTGGAGTACCCAGGAGAATCCAAGCTGGCTGAAAGATCCAGGTATCCTATGAGTGTTCTTCAAGTTTCATTTCCCTACGTGTTCTACAACAATGTCTGTGGCAGAGACATATCTTGTATGTTCTACAACAACATCGGTGGCAGAGACTTGTTCCTGAGTAAGCACCTTGTTGGCTGCTAGGCCTTGTGAGAGAAGGACTGTCCAATCTGAGTGAACATCCAGCTGCGAATGGCTAAGTCAAGCGAATGCAGTCAAAGTAAGCAAGTTCTTCAACATTTTGACTTTGACACTAAGAGTACCTGAACTTCCTTTCCACCCTCTGATCCCAATTTAACCACTTCAATACAGGGCACTTAAACACCTTCCTGCCCAGACCAATTTTGAGCTTTCAGCGCTGTCGCACTTTGAATGACAATTGCGCGGTCATGCTACACTGTACCCAAATGAAATTTTTATCATTTTTTTCCCACAAATAGAGCTTTCTTTTGGTGGTATTTGATCACCTCTGCGGTTTTTATTTTTTGTGCTACAAATAAAAAAATACCGAAAATTTTGAAAAAAAAAAGTTTTTTTTTGTTTCAGTTTCAAAACTTTGTAAATAAGTACGTTTTCTCCTTCACGGATGGGCACTGATGGGGCTACACTGATGGGCACTGATAAGGCGGCACTGATGGGCACCAATGAAGTGGCACTGATGAGGTGACATTGATGGACACTGATAGGCGGCACTGATAGGCGGCACTGATAGGCGACACGGATGGGCGACACGGATGGGCGACACGGATGGGCGACACGGATGGACACTGATAGGTGGCACAAATTGGCACTGATAGCTGGCACGTATTGGCATGGATGGGCGGCACAGATGGGCATGGGTAGGCGGCACAGATGGGCATGGGTAGGCGGCACAGATGGGCATGGGTGGGCACTGATAGGCGGCACAGGTGGGCACTGATAGGCGGCACAGGTGGGCACTGATAGGCGGCACAGGTGGGCACTCATTAGCGGCACAGGTGGGCACTCATTAGCAACACAGGTGTTATACTGTACTAATGGATGCCAATCAGTGCCAAACAATAATGCATGCCAATCAGTGATGCCCATTGTGGGCACTGATTGCCATTCATTATGGGCACTGATTGGCATCCATTGTGCCTGACTGGCATCCCTGGTGGTCTAGGGAGGATTACCTCTGCTGGGCATCCCTGGTGGTCTGGTGGCGTCCCTGGTGGTCCAGTGTGGGCATCCTCGGGGGGGCTGTGCTGATAATCGATCAGCACAGACCCCCCCTGTCAGAGGAGCAGCCGATCGGCTCTCCTCTACTCGCGTCTGACAGACGCGAGTGAGGAAAAGCCGATCACCGGCTCTTCCCATTTACACTGTGATCAGCCGTGATTGGACACGGCTGATCACGTGGTAAAGAGTCTCCGTCGGAGACTCTTTACCGAGATCGTAGTTGCCGGGTGTCAGACTGACACCCCGCAACAACGATCGCCGCGATGTGCGCCCCCGGGGGCGCGCAGTGGCTCATAATCCTGATCACGTCATATGACGTCCGGCTAGGATTATGAAACCACTTTGCCGCCGTCTATTTGTAATAGGGCGGGCGGCAAGTGGTTAAGAGACTGTTCATTGTCTATGTTTTTGCAAATAAAATCCATTCAAGTGAATCTGTTGTCAGTCTCTCGAGTTACTGGGCCATCTACCACGGGACACCCCTAGACGTGAAGCGAGTAGAATAGAAGGTAACGGTAAGCCAAAATCTAACCAGTAGCTCCTTTGGGAGTAGTGCTACAAATATTTATTCTATTACAGTTTAGATTGCAGCTTAGATGTTCTGGCTGCAATCGTTTTCTTTTGTTATACATTTTTCCTTTTTTTTTTTTTTGCACCTGATGATCCTGCCAGTAATACACCTCCTGATTACCCCAATAACTTTCTGTGCACTCTGTGAATGCTGCACAGCTATCATCATCCCTCCATGTTATGAAAATAAAGCAAGGGGGAGGTGTTCTGCAGTCAGAACCCATTTTCTGTCCTTGAGTAACAACAAAGCTTCTCTTTAGATACAGGATGGTGAATGAGCATTGTCACTCTAGGACAGGAAGTATGTTACTGGCGAAATCGGCAGGTAAAAATAAAGGAAAAGACTTAAAAAGAAAACAAATGCAGGCACCACCATATTTTAGGACTGGTAAGTTGTAATATATTATAATTTTGTTCTGAGATTTAAAAACACTTATGCTGCGTATTCACAAGCGGAATGTCCGACAGAGCTCAGACGGGAGCTTTTCATCGTATATTCCGATCATGTGTATGCCCCATCGGACCTTTTACCTTCGAAAATTCTGACGGACCTAGTAATAGAACATGTTCTAAATATTTGAGACGGAACCAGTTCCTATCAGGAAAACCGCTCGTCTGTATGCTGTTCCAACGGACCAAAAACGACGCATGCTCTGAAGCAAGTACGAGACGAAAGCTATTGGCTACTGGCTATTGAACTTCCGCATAAGTTTTGTACATCACCGCGTTCTTGACGGTCGGACTTTGGTGTGATCCTGTGTATGCAAGACAGCTTGAGCGGAATTCAGTCGGAACTCCATCGGAAAAACCTACAGAGTTTATTTTCCGACTGGAAAACCGGTCATGTGTAGAGGGAATTGAGGACAATTTCTGTCTATTTGCAAACAGTAGACTCTCTGTAGCTTCCAATGATAGAAAATGTGGGTAAATGTATCATTAAAGTTATTTATTACCTCTTACAGAGATCACAGTGTTCCTCCTATCAATGGCTTAGCGGGGTTCACACATGTACAGCCGCGGTTTCCAGCCTGCATTTCTGTTTACCGGTTCAGGTGCGATTCAGGTCTCAATTTTGGCCTGAATTCCTACCTGAACTGAACCCAAAAACACACAGAACACTTTTAGAATCCACACCATGGCTGCTCTGGACATGTGTGAACCAGCTCCATTCAGAGCCGGTCACACTTGTATGTCATGTAAATTGGATGCGGTAAAAAACGCATATAATTCACAATTATGTGAACCCAGCATTAAAGTGTATTTCCACTTTTGCAGCCAAATTGGGATAACACCTATTTTATATGCGCTACATATCCCCATTGACATAGTAAATAATGGCAATAACTTAACTTAAAAAAATATTTATGTCAATTTGGAGCCTGAAGACTGGTCTTATATCTGGTTCACTACTAAATCTTGCTCACAGAACATGGCTGTCTTGGAAGCCTCTTCTAAAGTATTATCATGCTGGTATTTGATCTCTGCCAGAATTGCTAAAATTGTTATATAGTGGACATGCCCCATAGTAAACAAATTATGGTCGGAAATCTTCAAAATCCACTGTTATAAAAACCCTTTACTTCAGACTCCTCAAACGGCCTTCAGACATCAGCAATTTTCAACTTAAACCATTTTACAGATAATAACTGCATCTAAACAAACCAGGCCTGGAAAAACTCTCAAACTCATCTCACCGAAACAAAGAACCCAAGTTATGAATCACAGCAAAACTGAAGCAACCTGACAGGATAGAGTCTCCAAAATTTGACAACCCTGGCATAATAAATTCACTGCATCAGATTTCAACTCCTCTCCTAAAGCCATAATAATACAATTCATACTCTCCTTTTTCAATAAGACCAATACAACTCAAACTCTAGAATTCCTGGGAACCCCTTACACTATTACCCTCTCAAAAGCACATCTGCTCTCTTCCCCTCGTTGTTGCCGACCTGGAAACAATGTGGTTGACGTCACTCCTGGGTCCACCTCTCAGTGTCCCAGAGAAAAGGAATAGGATGTAATGCAATGCAATCTGCATTGCATTACATTCAGTGGAGGACAGGGGAGACATCCAGGGTCTTTTACACTGGATGTCTCATTAAAGAGAACCTGTCACCAAAAAATTATCACATTTGTGATAAAAAAAAAGTATAAATTGTAAAAAGTCCCCCCCCTCCCCCCCATGTTTTTTTCATGCTGCCTGTTATTGTTCCCACGAATGATAGGTTTGGAGGTATATGAGACCTGCAATTATATTGGTTGGAAGCACTTGCCGAAACCAGTGGGGATTGACACACCTGGAATTGAATGATCTACTGATGTCTTTACCTGCACACTATTGTAATACTGTAAACTGATTACTCTGTAATGCTGAATTGTCTGGTAAAATCTACTGTTGAAAAACAAAAATTGTAAAAAGTTAAAGTTACACCCAAGCACATAAAATTCCCCCACCCTTCAAATTTTTTTGAGGCCTCCAACCTCCAAATATATGCTCATAAACACACATGTTGGGGGCGCCTACACATGAAAACACAAATTGCGATACACATGTTACATATCGCCACATGCGCAAGAGTGAGAGCAATATTTTTAGCCCCAGACCTCCTCTGTTGTAACACTAAACTGATGACCTATAGGGGGCTTTTAAAGTTTCACCTATGGAAATTATAGGGTACTGAAGTTTGCTGCCATTTGGGTATCTATTTACTCAGTGCAACCTCATCGTTTATATTTTACCAAAAAATTGGTAATTTATTGTTTGGGTGCCCTAAAATAAACTTAAAATTAATGTATTTTTTTAATGAAATTTAGTGTTTTCATCTTTGCAGTAATATGGTGTGACACAAAAAAATAGAACTACCACTATTGTATTCTCTAGAGTCTAGAGTGTCTGCTTTAAAGAAAGCATATATTTTGGGGGTTTTATGTTATCTTCACGCCTAAAATGATTTTTTAAGCATGTGTGCAAAAAAGGCTCTGGCAGGAAAAGGGTTAAAGCAGACAATTTGTCCAAACACCCTTTGTCCACAGTGCAAAAATCCCTGTTGAGCCGTGGACTTAATTTTGCTCCGTCTAATAAACCTGACCCATTCCTATTGTTTAATCTCTTGCCGTCCATTCTGTAGCCGAATGACGTCCACAGCACGGACCTGAATTTCCCGGAGGCCGTCACATGATGGCCCCCCTTTGCATGTGCAGGGCGCACACTGTGATCACCGAGTCACAGAGACTCCGGTGATCACATATCCGAGTAAGGGGCCGGTCACGGCCCCTTACCACGAGATCAGCTGTCAGCTAATGACAGCTGATCACATGATCTAAACCAAAGCTCGGTAATCGTTTTTATTTCTCCTCACGCTGACCATTGGCTTATCTGCACGAGACATTGGTCCCGAAGAGGAAGAGGCACCAGTACCTCCTGCCAGTGCCACTTGCCAGTGCCCACCAATGCCACCTATCAATGCTCATGGGTTTCACCTATCAATGCCCACCAGTGGTGCCAATCAGTACCACTTAGCAGTGCTTGCCTATCAGTGTAACCAATCAGTGCGGATCAGTGCCCATTATTGCCACCCATCAGTGCCCATCACTGCCGCCTCATAAGCGTACATCAATGAAGGAGAAAAATTACCTGTTTGCAAAATTTTATAACAAAATATAAAAAAATGTTAAATTCAATCTTTTTAATTTTTTTTATAAAAAAATAAAAACCGCAGAGGTGATCAAATACCACCAAAAGAAAGCTCTATTTGTGGGAAAAAAAATATAAATTTGGGTACAGTGTTGTATGACTGCACAATTGTCATTCAAAATGCATCAGCACTGAAAGCTGAAAATTGGTCTGGGCAGGAGGGGGGTTTAAGTGCCCAGTAAACAAGCGGTTAAGGATCTAAACAGATATAGCCAAAATCTCACTCTAAAGAGGTTCTTCCAGATCAAAAGCACTAAAAATGCACCAATTAATGACACTACAGAAGACTCCACATTGTCCCATCCCACTTGGGATTTACAGGAATTCGATTTTGAAACTGACATGATTGATATATTAGAGCAACTATATCATGATGACTCATACACTGGTCTAGACTTATACACACAACATCTACATATACTTCTCCACCAGTGATACACGCAACACTAAAACCAAAATCTGTATTCTACCCGTACCAATCAAAAGGACCACATCTCACCACTTTTTACAATATAGTATTCTCAAAAAGATGTGTTTACACACAACACCAAACAATTAGACCTTGGTCGTCTTACCCCTTAGGAAAACACAGCACTGCAATCCCTAATCAAAAATGACAAACTAATCATTAAAACCACCGACAAAGGTGGTGGAATGGTTATCAAGGATCGTGTCAACTACATCAAGGAAGCTGACCGTTTACTTGCGGATCGTATGACTTACTGTAAATTGAGCAATAATCCCCTGCCCAAATACAATTCCGAGATTAACATATTAATCGATCAGGCAATGCAAACAAAATTATAAACAAAGGAGAAGCTTCTTTTTTATGCAGAGATTTTTACCACACACCATATTCTGAAAATAAAAGTCAGACAAACCCCTCCCGGCAAACCTATTATTGCTCAATGGATAGCATCATTTCAGGTGTATCTAAATATGTTGACCACCACTTACAACCCTTGGCCCAGGGCCTACAGTCCTCCTATATACCTGATGGAACTCACCTGTTGGATGAATTGAAGCTATACAAGTGGGATCATAAATACATCTGGATGTCATTGGATGTCAACTCATTATATACATCCATCCTACATGACTTTGGACTTGCAGCCATAGACCATTTTCTCTCCATTGACCCATACTTGAACCATGGACAGGCTGAATTTATTCTTGACTGTACAAGATTCTGTCTGACCCATAATTATTTTCATTTTAAGGACCAATATTATTTGCAAGTACAAGGGACAGCTATGGGCGCTAACCTTGTGCCATCATCCACTAACTTGGCTATGGGCCCATGGGAGTACAACTACATCTTGCAGAATAACCCTTATCTAAAACACCTAATATTTTTGGGAGGTACATTGATGACATAATCATTATCTGGGATGGTTCCAGTGATGTCATCAGTGAGTTTCTCTCCCATTGAAATAACCCACGTGGCCTTTCCTACACCTTACACCTATGTCACAGACCCAGAGAGGTTGGCGTTTCTTGATTTGGACTTATAGTTACATAGTTAGTCAGGTTGAAAAAAGACACAAATACATCCAATTCCACCTTAAAAACAATAAATAAATAAAATAAAAAATATCATACAATTCAATATACCCAATTTTATACCCACAGTTGATCCATCCATATTAATGATGAGATACATATGAAAAACTATTACAAGCCCACGGCTAGCAACTCTTTACTTCACTATAAGAGTTGCCACTACCACAAGTGGACTAACAACATCCCTAATGCCGCGTACACACGACCGGACTTTTCAAGGGACTAGGTCCGACAGACTTTCGACGAGTTCTGACGGAGTTCTGACAGAGTTCTGATGGACTTTCCGAATGAACGGACTTGGCCACACACAATCACACCAAAGTCCGACGGATTCGAACGTGATGACGTACGACCGGACTAGAAGAGGGAAGTTCATAGCCAGTAGCCAATAGCTGCCCTCGCGTTGGTTTTTGTCCGTTGGACTAGCATACACACGAGCGGATTTCTCGGTAGGAACTGGGTCCGGCGGAAAAATTTGAAACATGTTCCATTTCTAAAGTCTGTTGGATTTTTGCAAATCAAAAGTCCGCTGCAGCCCACACACGATCGAATGGTCTGCCGGAATCGTTCCGTCGGACCTTTGATGTTGAAAAGTCCGGTCGTGTGTACGCGGCATTAAGGTCAGTTTTGTCAAATGAGACGAAACTGTACCAAGACCACAGACTATACAGAACAAAGCCCCATACTTAATAACAACCTCAAGGATACATTTTATCCCAAGTCTCTTCTTAACCAGGCCTATAAACACTACCTACAAAAAGAAACAGATCTTTGACCAATCCACTAGTTGTATCACTAAATTCTACAATGATTTTAAAAAGATGGAAGCAATCTTCAGGAAACACTGGGCGATACTATTGGAGGGCCCACATCTCAAACTTCTCCTACAACACATGCCCAGATGAACATAAAAAAGGCGCCAAATTTAAAGAATAAGATCGCACCTAGCAAACTGAAACCCCAACAGAAAACCATTTCCCCACACATCTGTTTAATCCCATTAAAAGGAATGTTTCAATGCAAAAAAACACTATGCAAGACTTGTGCTTTTGTGAAACATAGCAAATAAATATTTTATACTAAAGGAAAGACTTACAACATAGGAGACCACGTTGTATATTGTTTCATTTGCCCTTTCCATCTATTGTACATAGGATGCACTATACGTCCACTCTGCCAAAGATTTGGCAAACACTGGAGAGAGATAGAGGATGGTAAGGATAAACATGGTGTTCCCCGCCATTTTGCAGAACACCACAACATGTCCACAAAAGGGTTGGAAGTTTGGATTATAGAACAAATGCCAAAAAACATATCTGAAGCAGAGAAATTTCGTAGGCCTATTGCATATACTCTCTAGATACATTATCACTGGGAGGAATTAATGAAGAGCTAGAAGTGTCCACCATACTATAACTTAACAATATCCCCTTTCTTAGCCCTCTTTATATATGCAATTAAGATTTATCCGCATATAGGGCCATGGAAATGATACCATGCAATACATATAGACTTACTACCCGTTATCCTACTATTCCAGACCCATCTTCAAATTGTAAAATATTAGTACTTTTGCGTAGTACATCATTATTTTCATATTTACAGCATAACTCATACTCAATATATGCTTCCCAGCCTTTATACCTTAAACAATTCTACCTATACTGAGCATGATATAATATATGTAATACAAAAATAGTGCAGCACTGAAGCATTGACTAAAATTTATATAACTGCTATACAGACGCATAAAAATCCCAGATATAAGAAATGCTGTAAAGCCAAAGGATGATAAGAACACCAGCAGTCAGGAAGAAAAATCCTCATTGGTGACCAGGGTGCTCAAGACATTCGTAAACCATGTATGATCTTATCTGTGCTTCCACTACCAGAAGTACAGGCCACTCACCTTAGTGTATGGACCTCTGATTTAACAGAAAGGTCATACAAGCAGTCCCCACCGGGGTAGTCATAAGATACAAATCTGTTAAACGGTTGATCCAACGATCAAAATTCAGCTTCAGTAATAAAGCAGCAATAGGACAAGTCTCTTATGCAGTCATGGTTCATGTAAAATCAATGAGACATATATAGTGCTCACTGTTAAAACCAGCTTTAATAATGATAAATGTTACTTACAAACATGGCAATGCAAACCCAGTGCTAGGATATGAGGCATACAGCATAAAATGCATGAATCAAGGAAGGTGGCTGTAATGACACCATGGAACGCTTTGCAGCACGCGTATCGTCCTGTGGGCAGGTATTCATCAGCAAACTCTGTCACAGAGAGCACTATATATGTCTCATTGATTTTACATGAACCATGACTGCATACGAGACTTGCCCTATTGCTGCTGCATTACTGAAGCTGGATTTTGATCATTGTATCAGTTGTTTAACAGATTTGTATCTTATGATTACCCCGGGGGGGGCTGCTTGTATGACCTTTCTGTTAAATCAGAGGTCCATACACCAGGGGCGTTGCTAGGTGGGAAAAAGACTTGGGGCTTCAGCCTTGAAGTCTGAGCCCGGCATCAGGGGGAGTAAGCTCACTTGCTGGTTGCTGCATGGATAACCAGTGCCCATCAATGCTGACCACTAAAAACTGACATACCTGAACCACACTGACTTACCTGACACACACTGACCATTGCACTGACCTGCCTGACACACACTGACCATTACACTGACCTACCTGGTCCACACTGACCTACCTGACCATTAAACTGACCCACACTGACCTACACTGACACACACTGACCATTACACTGACCTACCTGGTCCACACTGACCATTACACTGACCTACCTGACCCACACTGACCATTACACTGACCTACCTGACACACACTGACCATAACACTGACCTACCTGACCCACACTGACCATTACACTGACCTACCTGGCACACAATGACCATTACACTGACCTACCTGACCCACACTGACATTACACTGACCTACCTGACACACATTGATGTACCTGACATACACTGACCATTAAACTGACCTACCTGACACACACTGACCTACCTGACCATTACACTGACCTACCTCTCACACACTGACCATTACACTGACCTACCTGACATACACTGACCATTACACTGACCTACCTGACACAAAACTGACCTACTTGACCATTAGACTGAATATATATATAATAAATATTTATGACATTTATTTATATTAAAATGTATGATATTTATAATGCCCATCCCCTTTTATAGGGCACATGGTGTATAGGGACGTACAATGTAAAACATGGTTGTATTTCTCCACCCAGGGAAAATACAACTGGGTTCAATGCTCTGCAGGCTCTGTAGAAAAAAATAAAAACATAAAAATAAATGCCCCATCAAATGCAGCCACTGTGCCCCATCAAATTAAGCCACTGTGCCCCTTCAATTGGAGCCACTGCGCCCTGTCAAATGAAGCCACTGTGCCCCATCAAATGAAGCCGCTGTGCCCTGTCAATTGCAGCCACTGTGCCCATCAATTGTAGCCACTGTGTCCCGTCAAATGAAGCAACTTGTGCCCCGTCAAATGAAGCCAAATGAAGCCACTGTGTCCCATCAAATGAAGCTACTGTGCCATCAATTGCAGCCACTGTGCCCCATAAAATGCAGCCAATGTGCCCGGTCAAATAAAGCCACTGTGCCCCATCAAATGAAGCCACTGTGCCCCGTCAAATGAAGCCACTTTGCCCCGTCAAATGAAGCCACTGTGCCCCGTCAAATGAAGGCACTGTGCTCATCAGTTGCAGCCACTGTGCCCCATCAATTGCAGCCACTGTGCACTGTCAAAAGAGAGACACAGAGACAGAGAAACTCAGACAGAGAGAGAAACACAGAGACAGAGAGAGAGAGAGACACACACACAAAGAGACAGAGACACACACAGAGACAGAGGGAGAGAGAGATGCCTTTTTTTTTTCTTTAATCTTCGTTGTTCTGTGACTGTCCCACTCCCAGTCACACCACCATGGCCGTTATCCAGTGTGAATGGAGGTTGAGGGTGAGGGAGAAGGGGGCATCACCGTGCCAGGGTTCTGATCTCCGCCTGCTGTCAGACAGTGCAGATTCCTGCTGGACAGGACGCTGGCTCCATCTGGACAAGTGAGTCGTGTTTACAGTGGACAGTCTGGACGATCCATTCAACATTCTTATGCCTTCATACAGATACTTCAAATGTGAGTTTTTAATGCACCTTGTTACATTAAATATTACAGTCCTTACTCAGTGGTGCCTGTGTCTTTTTCTCTCTTTTCTAATATCTCACATAGAATAGGGATTTGGGAGTTTGGCCCCCAACCAGAACTACCAGGAAAGTAGAGCGTGCGGACTATCACGGTACATGTTGAAAATGAAATATAAATAATTGTATAAACAGATATATAAAAATATACGACAGTTTATTCATACATAGAAACAATTAATCAATAAAACGAACAGGTATATATGGTGGGGTATTTTGACGAGTTTTGCTATGACATAGCTTCTTCAAGAAATATACAACATACATCTGAAAGAGATATAAACATATGATATAATAACATTGATATTAACCACTTGCCTACTGGGCACTTAAACACCCCTCCTGCCCAGACCAATTTTCAGCTTTCGGTGCTCTCACAGTTTGAATGACAATTACTCAGTCATGCAACACTGTACCCAAATAAATTTTTTGTCCTTTTTTTCCCACAAATAGAGCTTTCTTTTGGTGGTATTTGATCACCTCTGGGGTTTTTATTTTTTGCGCTATAAATGAAAAAAGACTGAAAATTTTGAAAAAAAACCCGCACATTTCTTTGTTTCTGTGACAAAATTATGCAAATTATTAATTTTTCTTCATAAACTTTGGCCACAATTTATACTGCTACATATCTTTGGTAAAAATAACCCAAATTAATGGATATTATTTTGTCTTTGTGAAAGTTAGAGACTTTACAAGCTGTGGTGCGAATCATACAAAATTGATCACATCTGATGTATTGGTGGCCTATCTCACTTTTTGCGACCCGAACAAGTCAGGAAAGTACAAATACCCCCCAAATGACCCCTTTTTGGAAAGTAGACATTCCAAGGTATTTAGTAAGAGGCATGGTGAGATTTTTGATGTTGTCATTTTTCCCACAATTCTTTGCAAAATTAAGATTTTTTCTTTTTTTTTTTTAATTTCCACAAATTTGTCATTGTAATAGGTTATTTCTCTCACATGGCATGTGTATACCACAAATGACACCCCCAAAAAAATTCTGCTACTCCTCCTGAGTATTACAATACCACATGTGTGGGACTTTTTCACAGCCTGGCCACATAGAGAGGCCCAACATGCAGGGAGCACCATCACGTGTTCTAGGAGCAAAAATTAAACATCTAACTTGTTGACTACCTATTACACTTTTGAAGGCCCTGGAGCACCAGGACAATGACACTGATGACAGATGGCACTGATAGGTGGCACTGATGACACGTGGCACTGATGGCAGATGGCACTAATATGGGGCACTGATGACAGATGGCACTTATACGTGGCACTGATGACAGATGGCACTTATACGTGGCACTGATGACACGTGGCACTAATATGTGGCACTAATGACAGATGGCACTGGTGACAGATGGCACTTATACGTGGCACCAATGACAGATGGCACTAATACGTGGCACCAATGACGTGTGACACTGATGACAGATGGCACTGATAAGTGGCATTGATGACACGTGACACTGACAACAGATGGCACGTGACACTGACAGGTGGCACTGATGACAAATGGCACTGATACGTGGCACTGATGACAGATGGCACAAATATGTGACACTGATGACAGATAGCACTATGTGGCACTGATGACACGTGGCACTGATGACAGATGGCACTTATACGTGGCACTGACGACAGATGGCACTGGGGACAATGGCACTGACAACAGGTGGCACTGGGGACAGATAGCACTAACAGGTGGCACTGGGGACAGATAGCACTAACAGGTGGCACTGGGGGCAGGTGGCACTGGGGAGGATGGCACTGGGGGGAGGATGGCACTGGGGCGGATGGCACTGGGGCGGATGGCACTTTTTTTTACTTTTTTCTTTTAACTTACGACCACTGCAGCCGTTCATCTCTCCCTTCTCACATGCTGTCTGTGTGAGGAGGGAGAGTGGCGCTGAGAGATGATCTCATATGTTTACATATGAGATCCTCTCTCATTGGACACGCCGATTGCTCTGTAAACGGCCGCTGTGATTGGCTGTTTACATCGGCGCGCAGAGGGGAAGTAAGCAGGATGATGTCCAGGGACGGCCTCCCGGCAGTTAGCGTCCGCTCTGTAGCCGTCTTTCGGCTATAGGGCGGGCGGGCGCGAAGCGGTTAAAGAAAAAAATTTTTTTTTGAAAAAATGAATAATGAAAAATATTTAAAAAATAATATAAAAAAGGAGGGGGGAATAAGGGTAACAAACCAAATAATAAGAAGTTTCTTACCCCACTTTCCCCCATCATGGTAAACAGAACACCAAGTAGAGCCTTCCGCGGGGACTGGGGGAGGTCATTATTAGACAATGGGTCAGTGTCTGGATAGAAAAATAATGTATTGAGTTACCAAGAATGTAAAAATCATAGAAATCATAGTGATAGGTCCTGCCATAATGTAAAATGGAAAGCGCTATAAGAAATGACCAACTCCACACAGAGTGTTTGAGATAAAGTGAAGGGTGTGAGGGACATAGGCTGTTTGGGAGACAGGCAACCAACATTTAGGTGAATATATTGTGGATAGGGAAAAGGATAATAGGGTAGTGATGAAAGAGGGGGAGGATGTGGAGTGTGGGAGAGACAGAACAAAGTGAGTATTATATATATATTTTAATTATTTTTCATTATAAATTTTTTCAAAAAATACATTTTTTCTTTAATATCAATCTTATTATATCATATGTTTATATCTCTTTCAGATGTATGTTGTGTATTTCTTGAAGAAGCTAATGTTATAGCGAAACTAGTCGAAATACCCCACCATATGTACCCATTCATTTTATTGATTAATTGTTTCTATGTATGAATAAACTGACGTAGATTTTTATATATCTGTTTATACAATTATTTATATTTCATTTTCAACATGTACCGTGATAGTCCGCACGCTCTCCCTCTTCAGACTGCCAGACTGATTAAATTTATCCCGCTCAGTGGCTGCTGCCCCTCTCTGCCAGTCCCTCCACTGGCTTAAACTCAACTGACTCCAATTCAAATGAATAAAATACTAACAGCATACAAAGCCATCCACAAATTTATTCCAAGCTACATCACAAAACTCATCTCCAAATCTCGCCCAAATCGCCAACCTTCTCATCTCCTTCCATGCTCGGCTCCAGGACTTTTTCAGAGCCTTCCCAATCCTCTGGAACTCCTTACCCAAATCTGTCGATCTCCAACTCTATACATCTTTATTTCATTTTTTTAAATCTCATCTTTTCAGGAAGGCCTATCCTACCTCCACCTAAAATTTGTATGTTTACTTTATCCTGCAGCTCACCTCTTAGCCCTTGAATAATCCAACTGTGTGTGGGCTCCATAGGACTGTTTCCGTCAGAATATCCGACGGACAAAGTTTTAGAGCTGGGCTATAAAACTTTCCGACAACATGATCCGATCGGACTTTGTCCGATTGTGTGTAGAGAATTCCGATCGGACAAAGTGCCATGCATTCTCAGATCAAAATTCCTAGACCAAAGCTATTGGCTACTAGCCTGAACGTAGTCCCGTTGTAACGAAATAACATCGTCACGTTACGTATGATCGGATTTTCCGACAACTTTGTCCGACCGCGTGTATGCAACACAAGTTTCGGACAAAATCCAACTGATTTTCTTGTCGGAATGTCCGACCGTGTGTACAAGGGCTAACAGTTAAAGTGTTTGTAAAGTCTATTTAAAAAAAACAATAATAAACATGTTATACTTACCTGTTCTGTGTAATGGTTTTGCACAGAGCAGTCTTGATCTTCCTCTTCTTGGATCCCTCTTCCTTGCTTCTGGCCCTTTCTCCTGTCAAGTGCCCCCATAGCAAGAAGCTTGCTATGGGGGCACCTGAGCCGTGCTGCATCTCTGTGTGCTCATTTAGACACAGAGCCCTGGTTCGGCTCTGCCCCTCTTTGATTGGCTAGCAGACTTTGATTGACAGCCATATGAGCCAATGGTGCCGCTGTTGTGTCTCAGCCAATCAGGATGGAGAGTCTCAGGAGGCCGTGACTCTTGTGGACATCTGTGGACAGAGATGGAGCTCAGGTAATATTGGGGGGCTGATACACACAGAAGGCTTTTTATCTTAATGCATAGAATTTTTGTATCACATGTCTCTCCCTTTTAGATTGTAAGCGCTCATGAGCAGGGCCCACATAACCCTCCTGTATTGAATTGTATTGTAACTGTACTGTTTCCCTTTATTTTATAAGCAGCAAACTGTTAGGACTATATAAATCTGGTATTATAACAATAATGGTGGAAAAAAAAGCACATTTTAGCATACAAAACAACTCTAGGAAAAATATGTCATGTTTGACATAACATTGTGAGACACAGAGAATACTCTTTATAAAATTTGTTTATACATAGCAGACTTTCTGTCCAAAAGTCTGTCAAGCAAAATTAAAATGCATCTAAACACCATAGCAAAAAATATAGTTTACCAATCCTCGCATGTGCTCGTTGCATTAGATGGTTTTTTTTTTTCTTTATTTTCTACTGATAATCCTATCCCTGGGTGGCTATGTTTACTCCTTCACGGTATAAGGACCCTATTCATACCTAAACATTTGGTAGCTAAAATCTACAAAAGGCTCAAACACAAAAAACTATTTTTTTTTTGGTGCCTGTTCACACCTGAATGCACAAAGGCCTGTCACTTGCAAAAGTTCCAGAGCGTCTTCTTGGGCAGCTTGGAAACATTTTTGGGCATTGTCGGCCCCATAGACTTGAATTGGTGCACCTGTAAACATTCTATATACATGTTTTCCTGCATATTTTATGCTCATGTTTCAGTTACAGCAGTAATTAACCAAGATAACATAATTAATAAGTCCAATGCTGATAGGGAACTCGTTGCTATCTCGTTTTGATCTTGAGGCATTTATTAGGATTGTGATTAAGCACCCTTGTGTTTACCATCCCAAGGACCCCCAAGTACAAAAGCAGAGGAGGCAAAAGGAGGGCATGGGACCAAATAGGCACCCAATTATATCTTGCTGTTGATTATATCAACAGCAATCCAGCTGAAGAGTGGGAAACCAGCACAGGAACTACCTTAAGAACCAAGAACCAAATCTGAATGGGATGAAGCCTAGCTCTACCAATGGGGGAGCCTGCCAACACGACCAGAGGGAGGACATGGAGAATCAACCTAATGCTCAAGACCTAGAAGGTCACCACCAACACAGAAAAGGTGAACATAAGGGGGAGGATACACCCCCCTCCACCCAAAACATCTGTGGTGCAGCAACTCACACTGACAGCTGCTGTGCACCCAAAGCACTGCAGGCGACGTTCCTCCTGCCTGTTAGGTCATAGACACATACTCTGGATGAGGGTATACCAAAAATTTGCTCTACATGCAGTGCTCAGCATAAATGAGTACACCCCTTTTGAAAAGTAAGATTTTCAGCAATATCTCAATAAACACAACAAAAGTTTACAAAATTTTAACAAAACATTTGTTTAGCTCATGACATGAAAGTAAGGTTAATAATAGATTAGATTACAAAATCTTCAGCTTTACTCAAATTAGTTGATGCAAAAATGAATACACCCCACAACAAAACATACTACATCTAGTATTTTGTATAGGGTTGTCCTGATACCGAGCATTTGCGTGAGCACTTGTACTTACACAAATACTAAAGGATACTAGTGCGCAAAACCAAATAACTCCTACCTAAAAAAAGCCAATAATAGAAAGATTTATCGGGAAGCTGCCAGCATATAAAAGTGATCTCTGCACAGTTTAAGGGTTATTTAATAAATGATATGTGGCACTACCTTACTTCCTATAATCATTAAATAATATGTACAATCGAAATTCTTAAAAATACCATCAATTATCACATAAAATAATTATCAATGATAGAGTGTAAACAGTCATAAATGTGCAAACGTATTTCAAAATAATGTGCAAAATCAGCTAAAACAAAGTGCAAATCCACAAATTAAAGTGCAAATCATATATCACAATGATGTGCAAAACAGCTGAATAAAATGCAATAAGCTGGTGAATAATTTCCAAAGTACATCTGTGTATCACAGTAATAAAATGATACAATCATGTGACCAATGAATACATTTCTTAACAAGTCCCAAAATAATGAATAATCTTCATAAAAAAGTTCAAATTGATCATGCAAGGAACAAGTGTAATTCACTTCAAACAGTGCAAATCCACTGATTTGCACATTTATGACTGTTTGCACTCTATCATTGATGATAATTATTTTATGTGATAATTGATGGTATTAATTTTTAAGAATTTAGATTGTACATATTATTTAATGATTATAGGATGTAAGGTAGTGCCAAATATCATTTATTAAATATGAATTGCGCTAACCTGTAAAATGAATATGAATGTGCAAATGAACCACAAATTGTATCTTAGGTGCCCTGTTCAACAAACAGAATCAGATTACACCGGTCACATGAATATCTCAAGACCATGTGAACCTGAATCCCTCACCTTATACTGTGCCCAACCCTACCTCAATATATAATAATATTACTTAAATAAAAATGATACCTCGTGTAAAAACACAAATTAGATCAAAAATCAAAAACACTGGTTATCACAAATAAAACAAATATAGTCCAAAAAAATGAAGTATGAATAAAGTCCAACAAAAATTCAAAAATATAAATGAAATCCAACATAAATTGTAAACCACCTGTGATGAGAGTGAGACACACAAAAAATCCAAATGAGATTCTTCAAACGTGTGAGCCGTGTTATATCCATCACCGCCTGTATAGAGATTGGCTCCTTACCAGAAGAACATTACCCCCCATAACAGAGGGTCACAAAAGGTGTAAAAACGATATTGCAGGCTCTCACGCCGTCAGACAGTCCCTCTTATCAATGCCCACAAAGAGAGATTGACCTCATGCAATGCCCCTGTGGTCTACAATATATGTTGGACTTCATTTATATTTTTTAATTTTTGTTGGACTTTATTCATACATCATTTTTTGAACTAAATTTGTTTTATTTGTATTGGGATTTTATGTACTATACCAACACAAAGTGGCACATAACTGTGAAGTGAAAGGAAAATAATAAATGGTTTTCAAAATTTTTTACAAATAAATATGTGAAAAGTGTGGCGTGCATTTGTATTCAACCCCCCCTCAATACTCAGTCAATACTTTGTAGAGCCCCTTTTCGCTGCAATTACAGCTGCAAGTCTTTCCGGTATGTCTCTACCACCTTTGCACATCTAGAGAGTGAAATGTTTGCCCATTCTTCTTTGCAAAATAGCTCAAGCTCTGTCAGATTGGATGGAGAGCTTCTGTGAACTGCAATTTTCAAGTCTTGCCACAGCATTTAAGTCTGGACTTTGACTGGTCTATTCAAACACACTCTGGTTGAATATTTAGGGTTGTTATCCTGCTGCAACCTCCACCCCAGTCTCAAGTCTTTTGCAGACTCTAACAAGTTGTCTTCTAAGTTTTCCCTGTATTTGGCTCCACCCACCTTCCCATCAACTCTGATCAGCTTCCCTGTCCCTGCTGAAGAAAAGCATCCCCACAACATGATGCTGCCACCACGTTTCATGGTGGGAATGATGTTTTCAAGGTGATATGTAGTGTTAGTTTTCTGCTACACAGCGTTTTACTTTTAGGCCAAAAAGTTCAATTTTGGTCTCATCTGACGAGAGCACCTTCTTCCATGTGATTGTTGTGTCCCCCACATAGCTTCTCACGAACTGCAAATGGGACTTCTTATGGCTTTCTTTCAACAATGACTTTCTTCTTGCCACTCTTACATAAAGGCCAGATTTGTGGAGTACACAACTAATAATTGTCTTGTGGACAGATTCTCCTACCTGAGCTGTGGATCTCTGCAGCTCCTCCAGAGTTAGCAGGGGCCTCTTGGCTGCTTCTCTGAGTAATGCTCTCCTTGCTAGGCCTGTCAGTTTAGGTGTCTTGGTAGGTTTGCAGTTGTGCCATACTCTTTGCATTTTCAGATGATGGATTGACCAGTGCTCTGTGAGATGTTCAAAGCTTGGGATATTTTTTTTATAACCTAACCCTGCTTTAAACTTCTCCACAACTTTATGCCTGACATGTCTGGTATATTCCTTGGCCTTCACAATGCGGTTTGTTCACTAAGGTTCTCTAACAAATCTCTGAGGGCTTCACAGAACAGCTGTAGTGATACTGAGATTAAATTGGACTATATTTACTAATTAGGTGACATCTGAAAGCAATTGGTTCCACTAGATTTTAGTTATAGGTATCAGAGTAAAGGGGACTGAATACAAATACATGTCACACTTTTCAGATATTTATTTGTAGAAAAAATGTAAAACCATTTATAATTTTCCTTCCACTTCACAATTATGTGCCACTTTGTGTTAATCTATCACATAAAATCCCAATAAAATACATTTACGATTTTGGTTATAACATGACAAAATGTGGAAAATTAAAAGGAGTATGATTACTTTTTCAAGGCACTGTACTTGGCCACTGAATTGCTTTAACCCTGTTCTTCTTCAGAAATGCAACAGTGGCCTTAGATGTGGGTTCTAGATCATTGTAATGTTGCACAACAAAAAGTGCATGATGACCAAGGGCACAGAGTGATGGTAGCATCTTCTCTTTCAATATAAAGCAGTACATCTGTGAATTCATGATACCATCAATGAAATGCAGCTCCCCGTCACCAGCAGCACTCATGTAGCCCCACAGAAGGACACTGCCACCACCATGTTTCACTTTAAACACCATGCATTTTTCTTTGTACTCCTCACCTTTGCGACACCATACAGTTTTGAAGCCATGAATTCAACATTTAACTTGGTCTCATTACTCCAGAGTAGAATCCCGGTAGTCTTTTTATTTACCAGCATGGGCTTGGCAGATTGTAGGAGGGCTTTTTTTTGCAAAGGCTTTAGGAGGGGCTTCCTTCCTGGATGACATCCATGCATGCCATTCTTCTCCAGTGTACACCATATTGTGTAACCGGGAAACAATCACCCCAGTTTGGCTTTCTACTTCTTTAGCTAACTGCAGTGAACTTGCATGGCGATTTTCTTCAACACTTCTCATCAGAAGATGCTCCTGTCAAGGTTTTAACTTCTGTGGATGGCCTGGATGTCTCTGTGCAGTTCCATCTCTGTTAAATTTTTCTATCACTTTTGCTACAGTATTCTGACTAAGTAAAGCTTTGCTGATCTTCTTGTAGCCTTCACCTTTCTTTTGTGAAGAAATTATTTTCTTTCTCAGGCCTTGTGACATTTCTCTTCCATGTGGTGCCATTGCTGACAGCACGAAATGGGAAGGGGTTTTCTTTGTTAACCCCTTCAATATTGGGCACTTTAACCCTCTTCCTACCCAGGCCAATTTTCACCTTTCAGCGCTGTCAAACTTTGAATGAGAATTGTGCGGTCATTCAACACTGTACCCAAATTACATTTTTGTAATTTTTTTCCACACAAATAGAGATTTTTTTTTTTGGTGGTATTTAATCACCACTGGGGTTTTTATTTTTTGAGCTACAAATTAAAATAGACCGAAAATTGTGAAAATTTGTTTTTCATCGTTTCTGTTATAAAATTTTGCAAATAAGACCCCTTTCACACCGAGGGCGTTTTGAAGGCGCTATAGCATTAGAAATAGCGCCTGCAATTCGCCCTCAAACTGCTGCACCATTGTCTCCAGTGTGAAAGCCAGCGGTGTGCTGGCAGGATGTCAGGAAAAGTCCTGCCAGCAGCTTCTTTGGAGTGGTGAAGGAGCGGTGTGTTTACCGCTCCTCCACCGCTGCTCCCCCATTGAAATCAATGGTGCAGCTCTGCAATACCGCCGGCAAAACGCAGCTATTGCAGCGCATTGCAGGCAGGTTTAAATCCTTTCTCAGCCGCTAGTGGGGAGTAAAAGCGCCCTCCTAGCGGCCGAAATGCATAAAAATCCGACGGTAAAACGCCGCTAAAAATAGCCGCTTTTTACCGCTGACGGTATGGGCGGTGCAGTGTGAAAGCGCTCTAAGTCATTTCTCTTCATAAATTTTGACCAAAATTTGTATTGCCACAAACTATGGTAGCAATCATAAAAAATTTATCACACCTGATGTGCTGACAGCCTCTCATTTCTTGAGGTCGTAACATGTCAAGACAGTACAAATATTCCCCAAATGTCCCCCTTTTTGGAAAGCAGAAAGTCCAAGATATTTAGTAAGAGGCATGACAAGTTTTTTGAACTTGTATTTTTTCCCAAATTCTTTGGAAAATTAAGAAATTATTATTATTCATTTTTTACACAAAAATTTCATATTAACAAGTTATTTCTCACACACAGCATATGCATACTTTCAATTACACCCCAAAACAAATGACGCTACTGCTTCTGAGTATGACAATACCACATGTGTGATACCTTTTCACAGCCTGGCCACATAGCGAAGCACAACATCCAAATAGCACCTTCAGCCATTATCCACTTTTAGACCAGGCCTTCTTCTGAAACTATTTGTTTACAATCTGTATTTTTGCTAGAAAATGACTTTAAATACCCAAACATACTGTATTTATCGGCATATAACACGCACTTTTTTCCCTTTAAAATCAGGGGAAAATCGGGGGGGCATGTTATACGCCGATCCTCCGCGATTTCTGAGCAATTTTTGGGCTCTGGGAGGCTTTCAGCCTTCTCGGCGGCCGAAAAGCCGAAGTCGGCCGAAAGCCGCCGAGTATGGCCGAAGGCGGCCGCAAGCCGCTGAGAACTACCGGGCGCCGCCAAGATACACAGGACATCTCGGCCGCGCCATTTTTAAAAATAAAAGCTGACATTATCACAAAAAGCTGACAACGATGCACAAGGCTGCAATGATGGACAGGCTGCATGACGGACAGGCTGCATGACGGGCAGGCTGCATGACAAAGCTGCAATGACAGACAGGCTGCATGACAAGGCTGCAATGATGGACAGGCTGCATGACAAGGCTGCAATGACGGACAGGCTGCATGACAAAGCTGCATGACAAGACTGCAAATGACACTGACAAGGCTTCAGATGGACACTGATAAGGCTGCATTGATGGGCATTTAAATGTAAGTTTTTTTTCCTTAAATTTCCCTCCTAAAAGTTTTTTTCCTGAAAATTCCCTCCTAAACTTGGGGTGCGTGTTATAAATACGGTAATTTATTTTTGTAGCAGAGGCCCTAAAGCAGAGGTCTCAAACTCCAAATTGCCAGAGGGCCACATGACAAGTTTTCATATCCCATGGGGGCCGCATGCAAACTTTCAAACTTCAAAAACCAAAAACTATACAGTTGTAGTTACTGCTTGCTACCAGTCACTGCTTACTGCCAGATGCTTGGCAGTGTTTGCTCTGTGTTAGATGAGCATTATTAAACCCTAGCACTGGTGTCAGCAGACACATTATTAAACCCAGCACTGGTGTCAGCAGACGCATTATTAAACCCAGCACTGGTGTCAGCAGACGCATTATTAAACCCAGCACTGGTGTCAGCAGAAGCATTATTAAACCCAGCACTGGTGTCAGCAGACGCATTATTAAACCCAGCACTGGTGTCAGATGCATTATTAAACCCAGCACTGGTGTCAGCAAACACATTATTAACCCCCAGCACCGGTGTCAGCAAACACATTATTAAACCCAGCACTGATGTCAGCAGATGGTGCATTATTAAACCCAGCACTGGTGTCAGCAGACGCATTATTAAACCCAGCACTGATGTCACCAAACGCATTATTAACAACTTGACACTTAAACCCCCTTCCTAAACAAACCGATTTTCAGCTTTCAGTGCTCTAGTTATGCAAAACTGTACCTATGACATTTTTGTCCTTTTTTCACACAGATAGAGCTTTCTTTTGGTGGTATTTAATCATCACTGGGTTTTTTATTTTTTGCGCTATAAAAGAAAAAAGACGGGAAACTGTAAAAAAAAAAATACATTTTTCTTTGTTTCTGTTATAAAATTTAGCAAATTATTAATTTTTCTTCATAAATTTTGGCCAAAATGTATACTACTACATATTTTTGGTAAAAATAAGTACAAATTGGTGTATATTATTTGGTCTTTGTGAAAGTTATGCCGCGTACACACGATCAAACAATCGAGTGGAAAAGTCCGGCAAACTCAAGTCCGCCGGACAATCCCCCTGTGTGTAGCCTCCGGCTGACTTTTTTTACCCGAAAGTACAGCGGACTTAGAAAGTAGTTTTGTACTCCAATCTTCCCGCCAGACTTGCATTTTGGCGGACAATACAGCCGTGCGTATGCCAGTCCGCTGTACTTTTGAAATGAACTGACTTTTCCCGCCCGGAGAAAAGTCCGCTCATTTTGAGCACGTCTCCAGGTAGGCGGGGCCCACAAAGGATGCGTCGCTGGCCCCGCCACCTGGTATGGACTTAAAGGGGAACCCCAATGCAGAAAAAAAAATCGGCATGGGGGTCCCCCCCAGGTCCACATCAGACCCTTGTCCGAGCACGCTACCCGGCCGGCCAGGAAAGGGGGGGACGAGCGAGCGCCCCCCCCCTCCTGAGCCGTACCAGGCCGCGTGCCCTCAACATGGGGGGTGCCTTGGGGAAGGGGGGCCGCGCGCCCCCCCACCCCAAAGCACCTTGTCCCCATGTTGATGAGGACAAGAGCCTCTTCCTGACAACCCTGGCCGTTGGTTGTCGGGGTCCGCTAGCAAAAGAGCTAGAAGATAGCGGGATAGAGGAGTCCGGCGAGAAGACCCCCGAAGACGGAAGACCCCCGGAGCTGTGCAATAAACTATTTTAATCCTTGTGTGTTGTGTTTTTTTTTACTTTATTTTACAGGTGAATGGGTAGGGGTACATTGTACCCCATACTCATTCACATAGGGTGGGGGGCCGGTATCCGGGGGCCCCCTAATTAAAGGGGGCTCCTGGATTCCGATAAGCCCCCCGCCCGCAGACCCCGACAACCAACGGCCAGGGTTGTCGGGAAGAGGCCCTTGTCCTCATCAACATGGGGACAAGGTGCTTTGGGGTGGGGGGGGCCGCGCGAGGGTACGGGTATGGCTCAGGAGGGGGGGGGCGCCTGCTCGTCCCCCCCTTTCCTGGCCGGCCGGGTAGCGTGCTCGGACAAAGGTCTGATGTGGACCTGGGGGGGCCCCCCACGCCGATTTTTTCAGCGTTGGGGTTCCCCTTTAAGTCCATACCAGGTGGCGGGGCCAGCGACGTCTCCTTCGCGGGCCCCAGCCCGCCTACCTGGAGACGCGCTCAAAATGAGCGGGCTTTCCTCCGTGTGTGTGGGCGAGTCCGTTCATTTCAAAAGTACGGCGGATAGTCCGGCGGACTTAGTACGCCGTATTAGTCTGCTGAAAAAGTGCCGTGTGTGGGCAAGTAGCCCGTTCGGAAAGTCCCGCGGGAAGTCCGCCGGATAGTACGCTACGTGTGTACGCGGCATTATAGTCCACAAGCTATGGTGCCAATATCTGAAAATTGATCACACCTGAAGTACTGACTTATTTCTTGAGACCCTAACATGCCAGAAAAGTACAAATACCCCCCAAATTACCCCTTTTTGGAAAGAAAACATTCCAAGAGGCATGGTGAGTTTCATGAAGTTGTAATTTTTTTCCCACAATTCTTTGCAAAATCAAGATTTTTTTTTCCTTTTTTTCACAAAATTGTCATATTATCCGGTTATTTCTCACACATAGCATATGTATACCACAAATTACACCCCAAAACACGTTCTGCTATTACTCCCAAGTATGGCGATACCACATGTGTGATACTTTTACACAGCGTGACCAGATACATAGGCCAAACATGCAGGGAGCACCTTCAGGTGTTCTGAAGCACATTTCTCTCCTACATGTAAAAAATCATAATTTCTTTGCTAGAAAATTGCATAGAATCACAAAAGATTATATATGTTTTTTTTAGTAAAGACCCTAGAGAATACAATGTCGGTCGTTGCAACTTTTTATCTCGCACTGTATTTGCGCAGCAATTTTTCCAATGCTTTTTTTTTGGACAAAAAACTGTTTTGTGCTTAAAAAAAACAAAAAAACAGTAAAGTTAGCCAAATGTTTTTGCGTAATGTGAAAAATGAAGTCACACCGAGTAAATAGATTCCCAACATGTCACCCTTCAAATTTCCACACACTTGTGGAATGGTGCCAAACTTCGCTACTTAAAAATCCCCATAGGCGACGCTTTAGGGGGCGTGGCCGGGACATAGCTCAATAGAGACGTGTTTCTCTGAGCTCCCGGCCGTCTCCTACTACCCTGTCCTTACCGACAGCACAGCGGGACATTATGCCCATGTCCAAGAAGAAAGCAGCAAGGAGAAACGGCAGAATGTCCAAGTCGGGGGTCCCAGGCTCCCTCCGGCGAGATCAAGCGGCTGTTCCAGCTCTCCCAGCACTGCCCACCGGAGCCCAATATGGCGGCCGCACGTGTACCTGAAGGGGGGAGCCGGTCTTCTAGCCACTCCCCCTCCCCGGAGGCATGCTCGGCGTTGGCGGATTCATATAGGGACTACCCGCCGGACCTCTTCCCGGCGATCGGAGACCCGCCACAGACCTCCTCACAGCCCGGGAGGAGTTGATGCAGAGCTCCGGGCGCTGCTCCACGCCCTGCCCACTAAGGCAGACATTGCTGCACTGATAGGGACGGTGGAAGCAGCACACCGCAAGGAACTGACCGCGGTGAGGGCGGATCTTTCAGCACTTACCACCCGGCTAGAGACGGAGGAATCATCAGTAGCGGCCCTGGAGCAGCGGATGACGGCGGTGGAGCGGCTTCAGGAGTTGCAAGCAGAGGCCCTGGTCAAGCAACAGCTCCATCTGGCGGACATAGAGGACCGCGGACGCAGGAACAACCTGAGGCTCCGCGGCCTTCCAGAAGTGACAGGGTCCGAGGATCTGGCCGACACAGCGACCGCAATTTTCCGCAGCATAGCGGGGATCGATCTACCGGACAGAATGGAACTGGACAGGATCCACAGAGCATTGGGGCCTAAATCATCAGACCCCCAGTGCCCTCGTGATGTGATCTGTTGGCTCCATCATTTTGCACACAAAGAGCAAATCATTCGCAAGGCCTGGGAAGCAGGAAACCTGGAGTTTGATGGCGCGCCTATTAAAATACTACCTGACCTCTCCCGCGCAACCCTGCAGCGCCGTGCAATGTTGAAGCTGCTCCTGGACTTAGCCCGAAGCAGAGGGGTCACGTACAGGTGGGGATACCCACTCTCTGTGACATTTCGCAAGGACCAGCGCTTCTTTCATTTGCGCAGACCAGATGCCCTCCCGGATCTTTTTAATTTCCTGGCAGCCGGGCCTGTCCCCGTTCCGAACTGGCTGGCCCTCCTCCCCTGCACTCCAGGACGCCCTTATCCACTGAGACAGAAAAAGGACCCCGGACCCGGACAGCAGAGGGGCCACCGACGACCTATAGCGCCATCTCGAGAGGAACCTCGGGAGTCTTAAACCTTTGTCCCGCGTGGTGACACTGTTTCTCCTTTGGCAAGCTGGAGCTTCTCACTGACCTCTTGAACAGCTGTGAAGATTGCTGATGTTGATGCCTGCCTGCTCCTATATTCCCCTCTGACACAGTGCCTACATATTGCTACCTCCGGGTAGGGCTAGGGCTCCTGTTTGAGTGAGCTCCCCACCCCCGGGGATGGGCAGGTTGCGGGGATTGCTCTGAGAGACCTGGCTATGGGCCTATCCCCCCCCCCCCGACTGCCGTGGCCTGCCTACCCCAATGAGCTTTTACTCTGTGCCCCGGAATCCATCGGCAACCCGGATGGTGGGAGGAGTTTATGATCCTGAGGAGGCCCCCTCCAGGCACTTTTGGAACTCCCGCCCTCAGCTTTTCTCCTCCCCAACGGATTGTGGGACTTGCTGCGGGCCTCTGCCGGGCCCATTTGACTCCCACGGCCCTGCGGTCGGCCGTGTCGACTATTCTGACTCCAGGGGGTCAGACGCGGCTGCATCATCGTGGTGACGGGAGGGCGTGGGGGCAGCGGAGGTTCGTGACACATGGATCTAAGGTACACTGGGGATGTTTGTTTGCTCAGTTTCATTTTGAGCTTGCTGTAGCTCCTGGGTTCGGGGGGAGGGGGGCGGTGGGTTAACTTGGTTGATTCGGGAGGGGAGTTGGGCAGATACAAATTCATGCTAAAGGCAGAGGAATGGTGACCTATACTTTATTACTATATTGGCACTCTGTATTTTATACATTGCTGTTACTCAAGTTCTCCAAGTTTTACTGTATTATGGATATTGTGCTTTACTATTTACTCAGGATGGGTTGGGGTCTGGGGGGCTGGTCGGGGGCTCGCTGTTTGAGCCCTGTCCTACCCCTTCCCCAAATAGGATAGTGTATGCCGCTGGGGGAGTCATTTGAGTCCTCTGGGTGGTGTATGCAGCTATTGTACTGTAATAGGGGCGAGGTGTTAGACCTGGCCCCAGCCTGCTAATTTTCACTTGCTTATCTCCTTTTCCTTGTCTATACTTAGTCTTCTCTCTTTTCTTCTTACCCCACCCTTCTATATCTCTCTTCCCTAGCTTTAGGCATCATACCCCCCCATCCCTCTCCCCCCATTCCTCATTGAGTTATGGCGCTGGACACTCTCAGGGTGCTATCTCTAAATGCTAAAGGTCTCAATACACCTGAGAAGAGACGGATATTGCTAGATGAATTAAAGAGAGCTCACACTGACGTTGCCTCACTTTAAGGATAATAGATTACCATACTTACAAAACAGATACTTCCCAGTGACCTATCATTCCACAAACCCGATCGCCAAATCCAAGGGTGTTTCTATATTGATCTCCAGCAAGGTCCCTTGGATATGCCAAAGCCATATCATAGACCCCGCTGGACGTTATATTTTTCTTAAAGGCCTGGTAGGTTCAGTACAACTGACATTGGCAGCGATCTACGCCCCTAACGAACACCAAGCCACATTTCTGGAAGGTGCACTGGGAAAACGACAGGACTTCCGGGAAGGGCAATTGATTTTAGGGGGTGACTTTAACGCCCCACTGATCCCCTCAATAGACACTTTGTCGGGCAAGACTTCTATCCCACTGGTCCAACTTAAACGCATAGCTAGGGCACTTCATAAATTACAACTGACAGATGTTTGGTGACTGCAACACTCGGGAGAATGGGACTTTACTTACTACTCACCCATGCACTGAATACATACCAGAATAAACTATTTTCTGATCCCCCACACTCAATTGCACGCAGTAGTACATACTCACATAGGGAATAGGACATGGTCAGACCATGCACCCATATTCCTGATTTATAGGCTTTCCGATTCCTCCTCACCCAGACATCGTTTTTGGCATCTTAACGAAAGCCTGCTGCAGACTCCAGAAATTCTAGCGGAAGTGACCAGAGCGTTGGACTTTAACTTTCAGGAAAATGATTAACCAGACTGCGACCCGGGGGTCCTGTGGGAGGCCCACAAAACAGTTATTCGGGGTATCCTGATTAGACATGGAGCACGGATTAAGCGGGAACGTACCCAACAGCTCACCCAACTACTACAGACTCTTGCTGGCGCTGAGTCCAGACACAAGCATGCCCTCACTCAGTCCTCCGAATCAGAACTGGCGCTCCTTAGGAAACAGGTTAATGACCTCCATTACAGGGTGAAAGCGGCCTTGCAAGTGTGCCGACAGGTGGTGTACGAATCCGGGGACAAACGTGGGAGGCTATTGGCCAAGACGGTTAGAGAACACAGATTTTCCACATATATCCCACACATTAATGTCACAGGAGGCAATAGAGTGGTTCTACCTATGCGTATTACCCAGGAGTTTAGGTCCTTCTACTCAAATTTGTACAATTTACCGCGGGTGACGACATCCCAATCAGATATGGAGGATTATGTTGCATCCTCTGGAATGCCATCCCTACCAACAGAAACTCGACAGGACTTAGACTCTCCCATAACCTTGTTAGAGCTCCAGCGGGCTATCAAACATATGAAGCCAGGGAAAGCCCCGGGTCCTGATGGTATACCCTACAGTATTATAAAACGCTACTCCCGACTCTAGGACCACGACTTCTGAAGGTATTCAATGCCACCGGGGCGGGAGGGACATTCACCAGGGATTCCCTGAGTGCCCATATCTCGGTGGTTCACAAAGAAGGGAAGGACCCTGCATCTTGTGGTAGCTATAGGCCCATCTCGCTGCTGAATGTGGACCTTAAATTGTTTACCAAGATATTGGCTGACCGGCTAGCACTACACCTTCAGCAGCTTATACATTTGGACCAATTGGGTTTTATCCCTTCTAGGGAAGCCAGGGATAGCACCACGAAAGTATTAAATCTTTTACATATCGTGAACTCCAAGACGACCCTGTGTGTATTCCTGAACACTGAAAAAGCGTTTGACCGGGTGAACTGGCCCTTTATGTTTACGGTTCTTAAACATATTGGCCTGGGAGAGGTGATGCTTAACCCAATACTGGGAATATACTCCAGTCCAACCACCTGAGTAAAAGTGAATGGGGTCTTGTCCGACCCCTTCCAGATAACAAACGGAACGAGACAGGGGTGCCCACGGTCCCCTCTCTTGTTTTCCCTAACTTTGGAGCCCTTTCTTTACAAAATTAGAGCGAATCCGGACATACAAGGTGTGGCGGTTGGTCGTGACCAGCACAAAGTGTCGGCTTACGCAGATGACATGCTCTTTTCACTCACCAACCCGGCGGTGTCCTTACCAAATCTGCTTAAGGAGTTTGAGGTATATGGGAAGTTGTCCAATCTTAAGATAAATTTTACTGAATCCAAAGCGATGGGAATATCTATACCGACGCATATCCTCCCGACCATATAATCGAACTTTAAGTTTCGTTGGACGTCTTCTACCTTGACATACCTAGGTACGAGCATTCCACCCAATCGGACACGCACCTATGAGAGTAATTTCCCCCCGTTATTGGCGAAAATAAGGGCACTTTTGGATTCGTGGCATAAAGGGCTGCACTCATGGTTTGGGAGATGTAACCTCCTGAAAATGAATGTTCTACCCAAATTTCTCTACCTCTTTCAGGCCCTCCCGATTAGGATACCTCCCGCCTATTTTAAGCAAGTACAAGCCCTTTACACCCGCTTTCTTTGGGCACACAAAAAATCGTGCATCCCTGGTAACCAACTCTCTATACCCAAGCACTGCGGAGGATTGTCGCTCCCTGATATTAGACGCTACTATCAAGCAGTACATTTGAGATGGGTGCTTGACTGGGGTAGACACCAGGAGTTTAAATTATGGGCACAAATTAAACAGCGACAGGCGACCATCCCGCTGAGCAATGCACTGTGGTGCAGTGACTCTCTCCCTCTGGAGACACAATCGCACTAAAATACTATAAAACAAAGTTCCTGAGCGACACTTCAGACTTCCCTAACGACCAAACAGTCGCCCTTAACCCCGATTCTCGGCAACCCCAGATTTCCCCCGGGAAACTCCCCCGGGCACTTTCAGGCATTGAGAGACTTGCAATGTGTGACGGCTGCACAATTTGTGCGACCTGGGGGGTGGCCAACTATGGCAGAACTATCAGACCCGGCGGGTCCATTCCGACTTCCATTCTGGAATGCATTGCAGGTGCATCATTTTCTCCAGAGCATCCCGAATCCTCAAAGTTACGCCAGACCCCTGACTAGGTTTGAAGAACTCTTGGCAAGCAAGGAACCATTTAAGCGGGTCCTATCCCAGATGCATGCCCTCCTGAACACTCCCTCCCAACCTCTGAACTTGCCGTGTATAGCTAAGTGGGAAGCAGACCTCCAATGCACCCTTACTACAACCCAGAAACAAAACATGGTCAATTTCTCCCTCAAGTCCTCGCTGTGTATGAAAATACCTGACGCCTAGTTGCTTACACACTATTTTCCCGGACGCATCGGCATATTGCTGGCGGTGTCATGAGGAACAGGGAACGATGCTGCACATGCTTTGGGCTTGTCCCCAGTTGACAGCATTCTGGACTGTGGTGCGCACTATATCCCAGAAATTCACAGACTTTCAGATACCAAATGACCCGGCCTTCTTCCTAATCCATATATCCACCTTGCCTTTGAAACGACTACTGACTAATGCAGCTAAATCCTGTATCCCGATTTCATGGAAGAAGCAGCGTCCTCTGACAGCGGCGATGTGGTTAAGGAAGGTGGGGGAGATAAATAAAATGGAGGACTTGATATTGACAGCTCAAAATAGATAAGAAGCATATAGGAAAACCTGGTCCCTATGGAACATGTTTATACATTCGGAGGAAGGAGAATCCCTTCTTAAGGTCTGAGCGAACATAACCTGACATGCTATAGGAAATACAATCTGATTCTGATACGATGGTAATGGAATTGTCCAGAGCACTCACCATTCCCTTAATTTACCTACCCCCCCCCCTTACTTGCTTACTACTTAATTTTCTGTCTTTCTTCCTGCCCTCTTTTGGTGGCAGCCTCTCGCTATGGCCGGAGACGACTTTTTTTTCCTTTTTTTTTTTTTTACATGCGAACTGACTCTTGGAGACTCAGGGCTGATGATAATATTTGCCTCTTCTGTGTTGTCTGGGCCTCCGGGATGAAACTGTGCAATGGCAGCCGGACACGTCTCCTGTGGACCCTTTCGGACTTATACGGAATGTATTTAAATATCAAAATGTTTTTGCAGTCAACAGAATATGTTGAAAACAGAAAAAAAGGGGGGTGTGTTGCGCTTCCTAAATACCAAGAAATAAAAATAAAAACTAATAAAGTAAATAAGAACTAATGATACTCAACAAAGTGTGAATGATCATATAAATAGGTGCAGTAGTGCTTAATATGTAGCACTTAAAGCTTATAAAGGTGCATTTAGATGAACATCTAATATATAATGTGCTTGTGCGTCACTCCAGTGTCTGGAAATAGGCAAAAAATTTGCTTAAAACCATAAAGTGCATGTAATAAATTAATATTGCAGTGTGTATAAAAAAAGATAATAGATAAACATCTGTGATAAAACTGCAAGCAAATTTGTACTATATATACAGATGAGTCTATGTGGTAGAATAATCTGAAAAAAAGGTTCTATAAATGCTTTAAAAACAGTGATCCAAAACGTGCAAAAAACTGAGAAAAGTACTAGTATATTCCTTGATATAAAGGGAACGTAAGAGCAGCAAAAACGTGGATCTCAATAAAGTGTCCCATACACAGTCCAATCGTGCAACTTTAAAATGTGATTTCACAACCGTAAATAAAGTGCAATGTGCCAAGATAACTCTCCTCCAACGGTGTTCCGTGCCAGTGCTGGTTATCCTAAATAATTACCTCACGGCTGCAAGGTATGCAGCAGAACAGCAAATTTGCAGGGGGAATTCCGGAGGGTCAAGTGGGCTGTGAATGGGACTTCTGACAGTGCCGTTCTTCCTTGCAGTTATGGCCAACGAAACAGTGCTCAAAATAACAAGTAAAAGGTATCCTCCATAGTGTAGTATTTTAAAACAAGCGATTTATTTGAAATGATTAAAACTACTCACAAGCAGGAGCGAATGAACAGGCACACACAGCTTAACAGATCGGTGAACGGTTTCCTTAGATACAAACGTCACTTCCGGTTTCCTACGCGTTACGTCACGTATGGACTTCAACTTCATCCCAGTGACCCTCCGGAATTCCCCCTGCAAATTTGCTGTTCTGCTGCATACCTTGCAGCCGTGAGGTAATTATTTAGGATAACCAGCACTGGAACGGAACACCGTTGGAGGAGAGTTATCTTGGCACATTGCACTTTATTTACAGTTGTGAAATCACATTTTAAAGTTGCACGATTGGACTGTGTATGGGACACTTTATTGAGATCCATGTTTTTGCTGCTATTACGTTCCCTTTATATCAAGGAATATACTAGTACTTTTCTCTGTTTTTTGCATGTTTTGGATCACTGTTTTTCTGTTTCAATATGTTTATTGAAAATTTTGAATAAACAGGAATAAACAAGACTACAATCTGCTCCTTGTGCGCCCTCGCAGGGGCTACAAAACATGAATATGAAACCGAAGGGCAAACCATCACATTATACTTATAAAAACACAAGAAGGGAAGGAAAAAGTTGGATCACTGTTTTTAAAGCATTTATAGAACCTTTTTTTCAGATTATTCTACCACATAGACTCATCTGTATATATAGTACAAATTTGCTTGCAGTTTTATCACAGATGTTTATCTATTATCTTTTTTTATACACACTGCAATATTAATTTATTACATGCACTTTATGGTTTTAAGCACATTTTTTGCCTATTTCCAGACACTGGAGTGACGCACAAGCACATTATATATTAGATGTTCATCTAAATGCACCTTTATAAGCTTTAAGTGCTACATATTAAGCACTACTGCACCTATTTATATGATCATTCACACTTTGTTGAGTATCATTAGTTCTTATTTACTTTATTAGTTTTTATTTTTATTTCTTGGTATTTAGGAAGCGCAACACACCCCCCTTTTTTTCAGTTTTCTACACCATTGAGAGTTCACTCAAAAAGTGTTTGCTGCTCCGATTAGAACATATTCTTTGCTTCTTTCCCAATCTTTTTGCCATAGAGCGCAGGAGCCCTCCTATATACAACAGAATATGTTGTTCGGAAGCTGCGACCTCAACTGTCTTACTACTGTTGTGAGTTTGTCGGGCTTCTTGCCCAAACTTGGAAAAATTAATAAACGTATATATTTGAAAAAAAAAATAAAAAATAGGCGACGCTTTACATTTTTTTACTGGTTACATTTTGAGTTTACAGAGGAGGTCTAGAGCCAAAATTATTGCTCTCTCTCTAACGTTCGTAGCGATAACTCACATGTGTGGTTTGAACACCGTTTTCATATGCGTTCGCTTCTGCATGCTAGCACACGGGGACAGGGCCGCTTTAAAAATGTTTCTTTTTTTTATTGTTCATTTTACTTTATTTATTTTAGTTTGACACTTTTTTCCCCCCCAAAAAATTTTTTGGATCACTTTTATTCCTATTACAAGGAATGTAAACATCCCTTGTAATAGGAATATGGCATGACAGGTCCTCTTTACAGTGAGATATGGGGTTAATAAGACCCCACATCTCACCTCTAGGCTGGGAGGCCTGAAATAAAAATAAAATAAAAAAAGATCCTGGCTTTGATCGCAGCGGTGAGTCGGTAGAAGCACCGGAGGGCGGAAGAGGGGGGTGATGTCCCCTCTCGCCTCCCATAAGAACGATGATGCAGCGGAACAGCCGCTATGATCATTCTTATGGTGTAGGGAATTGCTGGCTGAAAAAGCGGATATCTGAATGATGCCTGTAGCCATGTAGCTTTTTTTTAACAAAATATTTCTAACACATAGCATGTACATACCAAAAATGACACCCCAAAATAGATTCTCCTATTCCTCCTGAGTACGGCGATACCACATGTGTGAGACTTCCACAGCCTGGCCACATACAGAGGCCGAGGACAGCCAAGTATGGCTGAGCATGGCCGAGTATGGCTGGGTATGACTGAGTATTGCAGAGTATAGCTGGGTATTGCAGGGTATCACCGAGTATGGCTGGGTATTGCATAATATCACCGAGTATGGCTGGGTATTGCAGAATATCACTGAGTATGGCTGGATATTGCTGGGTATGGCAGGGTATTTCCGGGTATGGTAGGGTATTGCAGAGTATGGCAGGGTATTGCAGGGTATGGCAGTTTATGGCAGAGTATTGGCAGGGTATTGCCGGCTATTGCATAGTGTTGGCAGGGTACTGCTAGGTATTAACAGGGTATTGCAGAGTATTGCAGAGTATTGGCTGGGTATTGCAGCGTATTGGCAGGGTATTGCAGAGTATTGGCAGGGTATTGCTGGGTATTGCAGAGTATTGGTAGGGTATTGCAGAGTCAATTGTTACGGAGCAGTGCTGTGGGCACTACAGATCCAGCCCACAGTGCTGCTGCCACCGATCTTTCCCCTCTCACATTCTACAGATCAGTACAGAGAGGGGAGGGAGGAACTGGCGTCATGACAAGACGCCGGTTTGTTTACAAGTGATCGATCCGTCATTTGACGGAGCGATCACGTGGTAAACAGCCGCGATGAGTGGCTGTTTACCTTGATCCGTGATGCCCCGGGTCATCTGGACCCAACGGTCACAAATGTTCTCAGGTGCGCGCCCCAGGGCGCGAGAGCGGGATTCTGGGAGGACGCCACCATATGCCCTCCCAGAGTTAAGTAATCACCCTGTAGCCGTCATTCGGCTGTGGGCTGTTTGTTAAGTGGTTAAACCCAGCACTGATGTCAGCAAACGCATTATTATCCCCCAGCACTGATGTCAGCAAACACATTATTAACCTCCAGCACTGGTGTCAAACGCATTATTAACCTCCAGCACTGGTGTCAGCAAAGCAATATTAAACTCAGCACTGGTGTCAGCAAACAAATTAATAAACCCAGCACTGATGTCAGCAAATGCATTATTAAACCCAGCACTGATGTCAGCAAACGCATTATTAAACCCAGCACTAGTGATGAACGAACTTCCGACGGGACGTTTCGCGAACGCGGCCGATAGTTCGCGAACCGTAACGTTCGTGGCGGGCCCCATTGACTTCAATGGGAGGTGAACTTTACAAACCTACAGGTCAAATTTGCAGCCACAAAATAATTACTAGCTGTGCACACATAGTCCCACCACATGGCCAATGACATAACACATGTATGAGGTGAATCTGGGATCAACAACTACAAGCATTCTTTTTTTATATGTAAAATTGTTACAATTCAGGACTGTGGAGCTCATGAAGGCAATGGAGGAGAGGGAAGGTCAGGGTAGGCAAAGAAGAGGGTGCAGGAGATGATCAACCGCACCGTGATAGAGAGCACTGACATCAGCAGCGTGACATACAGCAATGACACCTGCACCTTGATAGAGTCATCTGACAACAGCACCGTGATAGAGAGCACTGACATCAGCAGCGTGACATACAGCAATGACACCTGCACAGTGATAAAGTGATCTGACACCAGCACCGTGATAGAGAGCACTGACATCAGCAGCGTGACATACAGCAATGACACCTGCACCGTGATAGAGTGATCTGACACCAGCACCGTGATAGAGAGCACTGACATCAGCAGCGTGACATACAGCAATGACACCTGCACCGTGATAGAGTGATCTGACACCAGCACCGTGATAGAGAGCACTGACATCAGCAGCGTGATAGAGAGCACTGACATCAGCAGCGTGACATAAAGCACTGACACCAGCACCGTGATATACAGCACTGACACCAGCACCATGATATACAGCACTGACACCAGCACCATGATATACAGCACTGACACCAGCACTGACACCTGCACCGTAAGCAGCCCCAGGAGGAAGTCAGCATAGCACAGGGATGGTGGGAGCCCCTCATAATGAGCATAGCACAGGGATGGTGGGAGCCCCTCATAATGAGCATAGCACAGGGATGGTGGGAGCCCCTCATAATATGCACAGCAGAAGTACAGCCCCAGGAGTAAGTCAGCATAGCACAGGGATGGTGGGAGCCCCTCATAATAAGCAGCCCCAGGAGGAAGTCAGCACAGCACAGGGATGGTGGGAGCCCCTCATAATAAGCAGCCCCAGGAGGAAGTCAGCACAGCACAGGGATGGTGGGAGCCCCTCATAATATGCACAGCAGAGGTACAGCCCCAGGAGGAAGTCAGCACAGCACAGGGATGGTGGGAGCCCCTCATAATAAGCAGCCCCAGGAGGAAGTCAGCACAGCACAGGGATGGTGGGAGCCCCTCATAATATGCACAGCAGAGGTACAGCCCCAGGAGGAAGTCAGCACAGCACCGGGATGGTGAACTTTACAAACCTACAGGTCATATTTGCAGCCACAAAATAATTACTAGCTGTGCACACATAGTCCCACCACATGGCCAATGACATAACACATGCATGAGGTGAATCTGGGATCGACAACTACAAGCATTCTTTTTTTATATGTGAAATTCTGACAATTCAGGACTCTTGAGACAATGGAGGTGAGGGAAGGTCAGGGTAGGCAAAGAAGAGGGTGCAGGAAATGATCACCAGTACCAGCACCGTGATATAGAGCACTGACACCTGTACTGTGATAGAGTGATCTGACACCAGCACCGTGATAGAGAGCACTGACATCAGCAGCGTGACATAAAGCACTGACACCGGCACTGTGATATACAGCACTGACACCTGCACCGTAAGCAGCCCCAGGAGGAAGTCAGCACAGCACAGGGATGGTGGGAGCCCCTCATAATAAGCAGCCCCAGGAGGAAGTCAGCATAGCACAGGGATGGTGGGAGCCCCTCATAATAAGCAGCCCCAGGAGGAAGTCAGCACAGCACAGCGATGGTGAACTTTACAAACCTACAGGTCATATTTGCAGCCACAAAATAATTACTAGCTGTGCACACATAGTCCCACCACATGGCCAATGACATAACACATGTATGAGGTGAATCTGGGATCGACAACTACAAGCATTCTTTTTTTATATGTGAAATTCTGAAAATTCAGGACTTTTGAGACAATGGAGGCGAGGGAAGGTCAGGGTAGGCAAAGAAGAGGGTGCAGGAGATGATGATCATCACCAGCACCGTGATATAGAGCACTGACATCAGCAGCGTGACATAAAGCACTGACACCAGCACCGTGATATACCAGTCCTTAAGGATTAGCAGACTGTACCTCACTCAACCCTATACACTGTAGTACGCTATACCTTACCAGTCCTTAGAAGGACCTTTGTGCAACTAGTAGGTTGTGATTAGCAGACTGTACCTCAGTCCCTATACTGATAAAGGACTGCTGCAGAATTGGGCAGCAGTCAGCAGTAGTGCACCTCAACCTTATATATTGTGGACCTATACCAGTCCTTAAGGATTAGCAGACTGTACCTCACTCAACCCTATACACTGTAGTACGCTATACCTTACCAGTCCTTAGAAGGACCTTTGTGCAACTAGTAGGTTGTGATTAGCAGACTGTACCTCAGTCCCTATACTGATAAAGGACTGCTGCAAAATTGGGCAGCAGTCAGCAGTAGTGCACCTCAACCCTATATATTGTGGACCTATACCAGTCCTTAAGGATTAGCAGACTGTACCTCACTCAACCCTATATACTCTAGTACGCTATACCTTACCAGTCCTTAGAAGGACCTTTGTGCAACTAGTAGGTTGTGATTAGCAGACTGTACCTCACTCAACCCTATATACTGTAGTACGCTATACCTTACCAGTCCTTATAAGGACCTTTGTGGAACTAGTAGGTTGTGATTAGCAGACTGTACCTCAGTCCCTATACTCATAAAGGACTGCTGCAGAATAGGGCAGCAGTCAGCAGTAGTGCACCTCAACCCTATATATTGTGGACCTATACCAGTCCTTAAGGATTAGCAGACTGTACCTCAGTCAACCCTATATACTCTAGTACGCTATACCTTACCAGTCCTTATAAGGACCTTTGTGCAACTAGTAGGTTGTGATTAGCAGACTGTACCTCAGTCCCTATACTCATAAAGGACTACTGCAGCAGAAGGGCAGCAGTCAAGTATAATATTCTTTCTATATTTGGAAAAAATAATATTATACGTGTACAAGCCTATTACCATACCAGTCCTGAAAAGAACCTTTGTGGACCTAATAGTAACAGCTACTGATTAAACTGACTGTCCCTCACTGCCGCACACAGCTTCCTGTCTATCCCTATTTAAACTGACAAAACACAGGCTGCTGCAACAATAACTTGAATAGCACTCAAAACTATATCCTGTACTACTTTACCATACCAGTCCTGAAAAGGACTTTTGTGGACCTAATAGTAACAGCTAATGATTAAACTGACTGTCCCTGCTGCACACAGCGTCCTGTCCCTCTCTGCACTGACAAAAGACAGACTGCTGCAACAATGACTTGAATAGCAGTGCCTCAAACCTATATCCTGAACTACACCTATACCATACCAGTCCTTAAAAGAACTTTTGTGGACCTAATAGCTAGCGATTTGGGTCACTGAAGTCTCTCCCTGCTCCACACAGCAACCTCTCCCTATAGTGACATACGAAAGAATGTAAAATGGCCGCCGGATCGGGTCTATTTATAAGTTAGGGGGAATGTCCAAGTATCCATGTGCTGTAATGTCTCAATTGGCTGTCCTGTACCACATGATTAATGTGTCATCATAGGTCAAAGTTCTTTTACACAGTAAACAAGTAAGTCCGCTGGGCGACCAGCGGCAATAGTCCGCCGATTGGGCGGACTGCAAACAGCCGAAATTCGCCGCAAACCGTTTAGCCATCCCTACCCAGCACTGATATCAGCAAACGCATTATTAACCCCCAGCACTGGTGTCAGCAAACACATTACTTGGAACCCCCAAACATTATATTTTTTTTAGCAGAGACTCTAGAGAATAAAATGGCGATTGTTGCAATATTTTATGTCACACAGTATTTGCGAAGCGGTGTTTGGGAAAATGGACACTTTCATGAATTAAAAAAAAACGAAACAGTAAAATTAGCCCACTTTTTTTGAATAATGTGAAAGATAATGTTACGTCGAGTAAATAGATACCAAACATGTCACACTTTATAATTGCATGCACTCGTGGAATGATGACAAACTACGGTACCTAAAAATCTCAATAGGCAACGCTTTCAAAAAAAATTCCGGTTACCAGGTTAGAGTTACAGAGGAGGTCTAGTATTAGAATTATTGCTCTCGCTCTGACGATCGCGGTGATACTTCACATGTGTGATTTGAACACCGTTTACATATGCAGGTGCGACTTCCGTATGCGCTTTCTTTGCTTCGCGAGCTCGCGGGGACGGCGGGCACTTTAATTTTGTATTTTTTAAAAAAAAAATTTTAATAAATTGTTTTAAAAAAAATAAAAATGTTATCACTTTTATTGCTGTCACAAGGAATGTAAACATCTCTTGTGACAGTAATAGGTGGTGATAGGTACTCTTTATGGAGGGATCGGGGGTCTAAAAGGCCCCCGATTCCTCCATTACACTTCAAACTATTCAGATCGCCATTTTCAGCGATTCTGAATAGTGTATTTTTTTTTTTTTAAATCCGGCGCCATTGGCAGCCGAGTAAACGGCAAGTGACGTCATGATGTTGCTTCCGTGTTTACCATTCTGAGACTGGAATGAATTACGACTTCATTCCAGTCCCTGCCCAGCCGCCAGAGGAATCGGATGTGCGATCGGTGCTCCCAATTGAACGGGAGCCCTGGTAAGAGCAGCGGGAGGGGTGGGGACGTCCCCTCCCGCTCCTCCGGCATAACAGCCGAGCGGCTTTTAGCCGCATCGGTTGTTATGGCTGGAAAGCCAATCGCGGACATCATCCCGGGAATAACCCCCGGAAGCCGAGTACGCATATCTGTGTACACTTGGCGGCAAGAGGTTAAACTCAGCACTGGTGTCAGCAAACGCATTATTAAACCTAGCACTGATGTCAGCAAACGCATTATTAACCCCCAGCACTGGTGTCAAATGCATTATTAAACCAGGCACTGATGTTAGCAAACGCATTATTAACCCCTAGCACTGGTGTCAGCAGACACATTATTAAACCCAGCACTGATGTCAGCAAACGCATTATTAAACCCAGCACTGATGGGGTTAGGGGTTAATAAATGCATTATTAACCCCTAGCACTGGTGTCAGCAGACGCATTATTACACCCAGCACTGATGTCAGCAAATGCATTATTAACCCCTAGCACTGGTGTCAGGAGACGCATTATTAAACCCAGCACTGATGTCAGCAAACGCATTATTAACCCCTAGTACTGGTGTCAGCAAACGCATTATTAACCCCTAGCACTGGTGTCAGAAGACGCATTATTAAACCCAGCACCGATGTCAGCAGACACATTATTAAACCCAGCACTGGTTTCAGCAGACAAATTATTAAACCCAGCACTGATGTCAGCAAAGGCATTATTAAACCCAGCACCGATGTCAGCAGACTCATTATTAAACCCATAGTACTGGTGTCAGCAAACGCATTATTAAACCCATAGCACTGGTGTCAGCAGACGCAATATTAAACCCAGCACTGGTGTCAGGAGATGCTATATTAAACCCAGCACTGGTGTCAGCAAACGCATTATTAAACCCAGCACTGATGTCAGCAGACACATTATTAAACCTAGCACTGATGTCAGCAAACACATTATTAACCCCTAACACTGGTGTCAGCAGACGCATTATTAAACACAGCACTGATGTCAGCAGACGCATTATTAAACCTAGCACTGATGTCAGCAAACACATTATTAACCCCTAGCACTGGTGTCAGCAAACGCATTATTAACCCCTAGCACTGGTGTCAGCAAACGCATTATTAACCCCTAGCACTGGTGTCAGCAAACGCATTATTAACCCCTAGCACTGGTGTCAGCAGACGCATTATTAACCCCAGCACTGGTTTCAGCAAACGCATTATTAAACCCAAGACTGATGTCAGCAAACACATTATTAAACCCAGCACTGGTGTCAGCAGACGCATTATTAAACCTAGCACTGATGTCAGCAGATGCATTATTAAACCTAGCACTGATGTCAGCAGGCGCATTATTAAACCCAGCACTGGTGTCAGCAGACACATTATTAAACCTAGCCTAAATGTAGGTGTAATGTGAAACATGGTCAGAAAGATGGATTTAGCTTTTAAAGGTAAGTACACTATCTACCTGTTTAGTAGTTTTCTTCTTAATATGGGCCACTGGTTGATCCCCCGTGGGAATAGACCACAGTCTAACAAATTCCTTCTAAGGAGAACTATTTCCATCAAACTACTAGGTGGCATCCAGTACCCTTCAGGGTGCTTCCAATCTGCATAGAGGACCTTAAAGCAGTAGTAAACAGCTGGGAGATTTTTTTTTCTGACCTGAAAGGTAATGTCATAATGTGCTAGTATGCATCACATAGGTACGTGGACTCCAGCTGTGTGACTGGCCAAAGCCTCGATGATATCACTCCTGTGCATGCACAGGGGAGCCACCGTTTATTGCACAGGACTCTGAAATGAATTTGCTCTGTAATTTGTAGACTTTTAAAGGACAACTATGGTTTTATATTGAACTCTGACTTTCCTCTGCTTACTTTCCTCCCCGCTACTTTGTGGGCAACAATTCTCCTTAGTGCCAGGACACTGAGTGTTCAGATTGTATGGCCCATCTCAGGAAACAGCTCCAGTGTCCAGGATGACCATGGCTCAAGTTTTCCGTCTGAGAAGTAAACAGTGTGGCAGGATGTGGTTCTGCTATAGAGGTAAAAACATGGTGGGGGGTTCAATGTCCTTTACTATGCATTGAAGCCCCTGCAAATTAAAAAAAATGTGGCACTCCAACACAGATATACAGTATTTGAAGTGCTATACGACACTCCTGACACAGCAGCCAAGGCCAAATCTGTTGCGCCAAATGCTTACCCTCTACAACATCCAAGCAAGACCATTATAACATTTTTCTGAATCTTGCCTCCTTTTGGTAGGAAGGACAGTTCATATATCTACCCTATACCAGCTAACTGAGATAATAGTGCAATTGCTAGGCATATCCATTACCCTTACGTGTATGCAGCATGTTAGCTTTCTATTGCATTTGGTGGCAAGCAGCCTACAAGGCACTGATGTTCAACGTGATATACTAAAGTATAACTAAAGAAATTCCCTTAATTTGCAGGGATTTCCTCTCACTTCCCATTTGGCTATTGGACAGGAAGTGAAGAGAAATCTCTGCAATGGGACAAAAAATATGCCAGGGCTTATAACCCTCCCTTGCTCTATGCAAAATGAAAACAAAGTTTAGCCTATAGTTCTACTTTAACCACTTGGGTACCGCGCTATTGCAAAATGACGGCAATAGCGCGGACCCACATTTCCGGGACTACGTCTATTGACGTCATCCCGGATACGAGCGGCCTGCGCGGCGCGCTCTGTGATCGGCGAGTCCGTGAGACTCGCCTGATCACCGATCCGTGTAAGGGGTCGATCCCGACCCCTTATCACGTGATCAGCTGTCAGCCAATGACAGCTGATCATGTGATAAAACGGAGCCGGTAATCGGCTAGTATTCCTCCTCGCGCTGACAGCGCGAGGAGAAAAAAAAAAAGCCGGTCGCCGGCGGCCGTGTTCGGGACATCAGTCCCGATCACGGCCAGCAATTTAAACGGACACCTGCCCCCTGCCAGTGCCCACCTGCCACCCGCAGTGCCATCCTGAAATAAAGTAAGTGCCCCCCTGTCAGTGCCACCCAGCAGTGCCCATAGTGCCCACAGTGCCACCCAGCAGTGCCCACAGTGCCACCCAGCAGTGCCCACAGTGCCACCCACAGTGCCACCCAGCAGTGCCACCCAAAATCTGCCTCAAAGGTGCTGCACCCCAGTGCCGCCCATCAGTGCCCAGCAGTGCCGCCCATCAGTGCCCAGCAGTGCCGCCCATCAGTGCCCAGCAGTGCCACCTATCAGAGCCACCTATCAGTGCCACCTATCAGTGCCCATCAGTCCCATCTATCTGTGGTACCTATCAGTGCCCATCCGTGCCACCCATCCGTGCCACTTATCCGTGCCACCCATCCGTGCCATCTTATCTGTGCCCATCTTTGCCCATCAGTGCCGCCTTATCTGTGCCCATCGGTGCCGCCTTATCTGTGCCTATTAGTGCCGCCTTAACTATGCCTATCAGTGCCCACCAGTGCAGCCTATCAGTGCCCACCAATGCAGCCCATCAGTGCCCACCAATGCAGCCCATCAGTGCCCACCAATGCAGCCTATCAGTGCCGCCTAATCAGCGCACTTCAATGAAGGAGAAAAATGACCCGTTTGCAAAATTTTATAACAAACTATTAAAACATGATTTTTTTTTTTTTGCATCTTTTTTTGTTTGTTTAGCAAAAAATAAAACTCCGAGCTGTAACTAATTACCACCAAAAGAAAGCTCTATTTGTGGGAAAAAAATGATAAAAATTTCATTTGGGTACAGTGTTGTATGCCCGCGCAATTGTCATTCAAAGTGCATCAGCGCTGAAAGCTGAAAATTGGTCTGGGACTGAGGGGGGTTTAAGTGCCCAGTAAGCAAGTGGTTAAGTAGCATTTAGTTGTTCCCATTAGGTTGCTGTAAACATAGCATGACTGAGGCTGCATTCACACCTGAGCATACTTACATGTTCTGTGCAAAGGACTTTAACAGAACGGTCCTGAACCACCTCTTCTTGGGTCCCCCAGTGGCACCCCTGGATCTTCCTCTCTGTCCATTGCCCCCATGAGAAGCTGCTTTCCATGAGGGCACTCGTGCATGCTTGCTCCCAAGCCCCGCTGCTGTCCTGCCCCAGCGTCACTGGCTTTGATTGACAACTCTGAGTGGCAATGGCTCCAAGTGAACCCAGCAAAGCTAACCAGACCTGGAAGTGAAGGGAGAGAAGAGCTGCAGATGTGCACAGTATCGAATGAGGGCTCAGTTAAGTATGGGGGAGGGGCCAAATTTGATGTCCAAACATTTTTTATCTTAATTAATGCAAGGAATGCATCAAAGTGTTTGTTACTCCAACACTTCATATTCTTAATATGTGCCTGCTGTACCAGGTACTGTACTTGTATGAAAAATATGATTTTTTTGTCATACTTAGCTGTAAAATCCTTTTTCTTTGAGTACATCATGGGACACATTCAGGCTAATATTCATTACCTACATGGACGTCCCAGAGCAAAAGGCTTGAGGGGAGGGAGACACCCGGTCAAACAATAGCCATCAGAGCTTATACGGCAGCCCGCAGTACACTGTGGCCGAAAAAGCTGAATCCTTGGCTGCTCGAACATCCACTTGATAACATTTTTTGAACGTATGCACTGAAGACCAGGTAGCAGCCTTTCAAATCTGAGCCACAGATACCTGATGGCGAAAAGCCCAGGAGGTTCCTACACCCCTGGTAGAATAAGCTCTCACCCTAAAGGGAGGAGCTTTATGTTTCAGTCCATAGGCCTGAATGATCAATTGAAGGACCCAATTGGCAATGGAAGCTGCCTGCCCCTTCTTGGGTCCTTTTGGTAAAACAAAAAAGGAGTCTAATACTCAGATCTCCGCAGATCTAGACAAATAAACCTTGACTGCCCAGACAACGTCCAATGAGTGCAGTTGTCTCTCTTCCTCCGAGTGAGGCTGAGAGAAAAAAGACAAAATAAGGTTCTGATTTAAATGAAAGTCCGACACCACTTTTGACAAAAAGGATGGAACAGGTCGTAACATGACCCTATCATGGTGAAGGATCAAGTATGGTTCCCTGCACAAAGAGTTTGAACTGGTTTCAAGGCTGCCTTTTCAGTATTTATGATACAGCCTAAGATTTTCAACTACCGTACTGTGCATATTATGCTCTGTTCTAGAGCCTGTAATGAGTGATCTCTGAGCAGGAGGTCATCCAGATACCCGAGCACTAGGATCGCTTGGGCCCTTAAAAGACCCAGCAATGGTGCTGGCACCTTTGTGAACACCCGGGGAGTTGTAGCAAGCCCGAAGGCAAGCCCGATAGGCATGTGTAAATGCGTGTCTTTTATATCGATAGAGGCTAGAAAGTCTCCCCTCTGGAGTGAGGCTACTACTGAGTGGACAGACTCCATCCAAAAGGACTGTATCAGTAGATACTTTTTCAAGGATCTTGGGTTCAAAATGGGCCTTGTGTACCCGTTTGGTTTCTAAACTGTAAACGGTTAGAGTAAAACCCTGTCACTTTCGGATACTGGAACCTCTACAATCACTTCTTGATGCACTAGATGATGTAGTGCCGGAAGCAATAAGCTTCTTTTTGGAGGATCAGAGGGAACGCTGGATTTTAAAAACTTCGGAGGGGGAACCCTTCGCAACTCCAGCTTGTAACCGCAAGATATAATTGAGGTGACCCACTCGTCCTGTCCTGTTTTGCATTTCATTTTTATTTTAAACTGAATGGGTTGCTTTGCGAGACGCTTGTTTACAATCACTTTAAGGTAAAAAATGTTTAGGCTTTAGAACCACTTTAATATGGCCTTGCATTAATTCAAAATAACATTATTATTTATTTTTTTGCAAAAAACAAAACAAAAGGGAATTTGATAGGCCAGTTAATATTACAGGACCATCGTGCCTGCATACAGTCAGTTCTAGTTTTGTTTGTAGATATAGAGTGAAGGAGGCTAAATTAAAATGCAAACACATTAAGCTGCCATTATCCATGTGGATGTCATTTAAATTCTTGGCCTCTTAGAAATAACCATTAGAATAGTAAATAACCCTCACCAAAAAGGGAAAAAAAACAGTAGTATTTTATGAGCGTAGATGCATTAGCTTTATTGTAGCTTGCAGGCAACGGCAATTAGATGAAACTCCTGGAGGATGAAACATTTTACATTTAACTGTTTTCTTCACCCTTGCTTTCATATGGCTTGTATACAAAACATTAGCAGCTTAATTCGACTGGTTAGTTTTGTCCAATAAAATCAGTGAATATCAATTTAGGTTACTGCTTGAGAATTCTAGCTGTAGAACAATAGATTGAAAGGCCGCATTTTACAAATACCTGCTGTTTGATTCCTGCTGTTTACTAGAGTGTAGCAAACTTCTTCAGTGGCAGCTGTGTGTTTTCAGTGACAATGAGACACGTCTTTGATTGTTCTCACCATGAAGAACTTGGGCTAGGCTCAGTACTTGTAGTGTTCTCTGCCGCTATAATACACCATAATGTGTGTTTTATTAATTTGCAACCAATGTAAAGTACAAGGCTATTAGTTAAGTTCCCATGCCTACACCCATGGGCTCCTAAACACCTGCCACATGTATCTTTACAGTTTCAAGAGTGTCTGTTTTTTTTCAGGATGTAACATGTTTAACAATGCTAAAAGGGAAAAAGCAGTTTTAGGAATACTACACAAATATGTTATATCACTACAGGCATGGAGAAGAAATTCCAACCAGGGTCAATATAAAAGATTATAAATTGCATTCTGGGAAATAGCTGCCATGCCTAAAGCTTTCTTCACAGAGCAGGAAACAGGGTCTTGGTCAGAATATTGGCTCTTTACTACCCAAACATTCAGTGATGGTGTGACAAAATTCTTGTTCCCCTCCTGCACCAGTTTTAAAGAGGATTTGTCACCAGACCATCTATTTCAGCCATAAAAATCCCAATAGATTACATGTACATTTAATGCATTTTGTGTGTTTTATTTACCTGTAAAAGCTTCCCTTGTGTAGACATCCAAAAAAGGCCTAAGATTTCTGTTGGGTGCCACCATCTTGGTTGTGATGTCAGCAGCTCCAGCACAATAAGTGGCACTCTATAATATTCCCAAATCCCCCACCGCAGCAGCTACATAAAGATTATATAGAGAGGTGAAGAGAGAGTTGGAGAGCCCTGGCCAGCAAAGACAGTAATTGGACTCTCTCAGAAGATTTGGCTAACATTTTTGAGGAGGGAGGGGACTGTGCTAGGACAGTTGGTTGGACATGATGGACTTGTGTCTTTTTTCAACCTCACCTATTATGTAATCTAGCAAGTTGAAAGACATGTTGCAAGTGAATAAAAAATTATTTATTAAAAGAACAAAAACACTGAAAGTAAGAATATAAAACATCTGAGCCATTTATACAAGTTTTTTTTTGTTCTGTGCGTAAAATTGCATTTATCACTTCTGGCACTAAGTACACTAAGGCCGCGTACACATGGGCGGACTGTCTGTCCAACTTAGTCCGCTGAAACACATTTCAGCGGACAGTCCGCTCGTGTGTGGGCTTCAGCTGACTTTTTCAGCGGACAGTCTGGCGGACTAAGTATTTCGGAATTTCCGTAATATTGTCCGTCCAACTTTGGTTTCAGCGGACAGTCCGCTCGTGAGTAGGCAAGTTGGACGGACTAAGTATGGCGCATGCTCAGAAAGGATTTACACGGCCGAAGGTTGCATTGCAGTGTATTGGACGTCGTATTTCTAGTCCCGTCGTACGTGCTGTACACGTCATCGTGCAAGCTTTCAACGGACTGTCTGTTCATCGTGTGTGGTCAAGTCCGTTCATTCAAAAGTAGGACGGACTGTCTGTCGGATTGTCTGACGGACTTAGTTGGCCAGACAGTCCGCCCGTGTGTACGCGGCTTAATGCTGCGTAAACACGCGACCGGACTTTCCGGCAGACTAGGTCCGACGGGATCAGTCTGTCAGACAATTCGATCATGTGTGGGCTAGTCCGATCATTTTTTGGGAAAAAAAAAAATCAGACGGACCTAGAAATAGAACATGTTTCAAATCTATCCGACGGGCTCAATTCCGATGGACTAAAAATCGGGAAAACCACTCGTCTGTGTGCTAATCCGATGGACCAAATACGACGCAAGGGCAGCTATTGGCTACTGGCTATGGAACTTCCTTGTTTAGTTCCGTTTACGTTATCATGTTCGGAAAGTCCGTCGGAAAAAAGCCGAAAGTCTGTCGGACCTAGTCTGCCAGAAAGTCCGGTCGTGTGTATGCAGCATAAGTCAAACAGGTATAGAGAGCAGATTTTCGCTGTTCTTAGCCCTAGTCTGTAGTCATGTTGATATTTACACTGTACAGTACAGGCTGAATGTAAACAAAGAAATGTCTATGCTAGCCTGGGCTTAGTTGATTATTGTGTGGACTAATCAATAAATCAGATAAAAAACAAAAAAAAGTGTGGTGTGCAACTTCATTAATATGTAAAGTTTAAAAAAAAAAAACTAATTATTCTTGAATATAAATATGGAGGGGTAAATATAAATAACCAGCTATATGGTTAGGGAAATACATATTCAATCCATGCTTAAAATACCAGAATATATACATATATATATATATATATATATATATATATATATATATATATACACACACACACACACACACACACTATATTACTAAAAGTATTGGGATGCCTGCCTTTACACGCACATGAACTTAGTCCATAGAGTTCAATATTGAGTTGGCCCACCCTTTGCAGCTATAACAGCTTCAACTCTTCTGGGAATGCTGTCCACAATGTTTAGGAGTTTGTCTATGGGAATGTTTGACCATTGCTCCAGAACCGCATTTGTGAGGTCAGACACTGATGTTGGACGAGAAGGCCTGGCTCGCAGTCTCTGCTCCACTGGGTTGAGGTGCAGGCCAGTCAAGTTCCTCCACCCCAAATTTGCTCATCCATGTCTTTGACCTATGACCTTGCTTTGTGCACTGGTGTACAGTCATGTTGGAACAGGAAGGGGCCATTTCCAAACTGTTCACACAAAGTTGAGAGCATGAAATTGTCCAAAATGTCTTGGTATGCTGACACCTTAAGAGTTTCCTTCACTGGATCTAAGGGGCCACAGAAGGGAGGGAGGGGAGCTGCACACAGTTTTTTTTTACCTTAATGCAGAGCCTGCATTAAGGTAAAAAACCTTCTGCCTTTACAACCACTTTAATTTACCTCCTGTCTATCAGCCTCCAGCTTATCTGGGTTCAGATGCTGATCTTCCTTGCACATAGCCCTTAAAGCGATTGATTTTTTTTTTCTTTTTTAATAAACATGTCATATTTACCACGCAGTGTGGTTCCCCCTCCTCCTCACAGGCTGCTGCATCTGAATCCTGTGAGGAGGGAGAGAGAGCAGTGCTGCTTCTCTCAGGCACAGTGCTGGATCAAGAGGGGGATCAGACAAGTATACAAGAGGAGCTGGTCTCTAGAATGCATTAAGGTAAAAAAAAGAAAAAACCCTTCTGTCTTTAGAATCACTTTAAAGCGGGAGTCCACCGGGACTCCGCGTTTTTTTTTTTTTTTTAAAAGCCAGCAGCTACAAATACTGCAGCTGCTGACTTTTAAAATAGTGACACTTACCTGTCCAGCGCGCCCGCGATGTCGGCACCCGAAGCCGATCGCTAGGTCGTCTGTCGGGTCCTGCCGCCGCCATCTTGGGTATGGGAATCAGGAAATGGAGCCTTTCGGCTTCATTTCCCGGTTCCCTACTGCGCATGCGCGAATCGCGCTGCGCAATAAGGACGCTCCCCGCTGCCTCTGGGAGCTGTTTCCCAGCAGGCAGCGGGGCACTTGCGGGAAGGGGCGGGCACTTGCGGAAAGGGGCGTAAGTTACGCCCCTTTCCGCAGAGAGCTATCCCGGAAGTGGGTGCAGTTACCTGGATTATCCAGGTAACTGCACCCCCCTTCTCCCTGAAAGGTGCCGATTGTGGCACCGGAGGGGGGGAGGGTTCCGATGAGCGGAAGGTCCACTTTAGGGTGGACCTCCGCTTTAAATCAGTTCCTTTTCCTGCCCAGTCACATTAGGAGTTGCTCCTCACACATTTTCAAGTTCTCAGGCACTTACTTATATGTATCGACAGTGAAATGAGCTCTATGTGTGCTGCACTGTGTATATTGACATCTAAAACAAATAATGCATTCTGTATGCAGACCAACTAATCAGCTAACCAACTAATTGATAATGAAAATAGTTGACAACTATTTTTATTATCGATTATAATCGATTATGTTGATTAGTTGTTTCAGTCCTAGATAAAACTTCCAAAGCAAAAGGAAAGGTAGGGAAAAAAAGCATAAAAGGTAAGGTATATCTGCATACCTTGCAAAAGAAACTAGTGGACTACGTTCCATAGTAATAAACAGTAAAAGTACACTTCCATAGATTGTGGTTTCCAGACCTTCAGTCTAAGTGTCAGAGACATCAAACAGCCTGTCCACGGCCTCCTTGAAAAGCTGAAGATTCAAAATCTGATAAGAATGTGCTGCTGCCTTCCCACAGCCTCCTGGAAAATTAGTGGAATTGGAATTTACAGGCTTTCCTGGAGGCTGTGCGACATCCAGAATTCTGAGTGCCTATACTGAAGAATTGTAAGACGAGATCTATGTTACTATTATAGGTACTATTTATTGATATATATATATATATTTCTTTTTTTTATGTAGTCATCTAGCAATTTTGCATTTGGGGGGACTAATGAATAGAGGACTTGGTTTTTAGTGAAAACTCCACTTTAAACAGCAAGTTATCAGAAGAACAAGAACAAGATGTTACCTTAGGAGTGTGTGTTAATAGTTAATGCAGTGTGTTTGAAAAAAAAAAAAAAACATATACACAAAGGCACAACTTTGTTGCAAACATTTACTAAAAGAATGGATATTTACAGCAAACATTATTTCCATCTGAAAACAAGACATCCATCCTATGTTCTCAAAACTACATTCTAGTAGTTTAATATTCCAGGCATTGTATAGTATCTAGGGGCAGGTTATATTGAGATCATATATACATGCTAAAGTTGAAGACTAAACATTAGGGGAAAAAAAAGAAAAAAAAAAACATAAAAAAAACAATGAAATGGTCAGTCTTTCCTATGTTTGTTGATCAAAATTTGAATTTTTACGTACCTGTAAAATCCTTTTCTTCAAGTACATTACAGGACACAACATTTTAGTCTTAGCCCTTGTACACACGGTCGGACATTCTGACAACCAAACCCGTTGGATTTTTTCCGAAACTGTTGCATACACACGGTCGGACAAAGTTGTCGGAAAATCCGATTGTACATAACATGATAACGTTATTTTGTTACGACGGGACTATGTTCAGGCTAGTAGCCAATAGCTTTGGTCTAGGAATTTGATCTGAGCATGCGTGGCACTTCGTCCGTCGGAGTAGGCTACACATGGTCGGAGTATGTCCAATCGGAGCATTTTGTCGGAAAATTTTATGGACAAGTTGGAAAACTTGTTCCATCAGATACTCCGACGGAAACAGTCCGATGGAGACCACACACAGTCGGATTATCCCACAAAACGGTCTGATAGGACACATTCCGTCGGAATCTCCGCCCGTGTGTACAAGGGCTTAGATGATTTGGTTCTGTGGCTTACCTTCAGGTGATTGGACACCGGCAAACAAAGCTATAGGGACAGCATAAATGGGCTGCGACCAAAAAACATGCAACCAAGCACCACATGTACACATTGGGAGGCAGGAACTGTGGGGCCAACTTAGACTGGGGGCAATCCTCCTGGGCGATATCTGCCACTCCCAGCACAGGCTGCAGCCAAAGGAAGTTGCAGCTGTCGCCCCAAATTAACCCCTAAGGGACTGGGGTAGCGGCACCCCAGGCTTCCTTGAAAGAGACATAAACCCTACTTGCCCCTGAGTCTTGCGTTCCCCACAGTTAGTAGGGACATGTTCCCTCCAGCTTTTTGCCCTCCCAGTGGACATACCTTACAGGGGATTCTTCAGGGACTGGATAATCCCAGGCGACATTGTCATGGCCCAGGACAAGTATAGTACCCTGCGGCTAACTCGTCATTTGAACTACAGGTCTAAGTTGTCACCAGTGCAGGATTAAAGCAGAGTTCCACCCATTTATACACACAAAAAGTGTAGCTGCTGACTTTTAATAATCACTCACCTGTCCCAGGGTCCAGCAATGCAGGCTCGTGAAGGGCCGCTCCTCTCCGAGGTGCCAACATTCTAACTGTGGGTGCCTGGCTGTGGCTGCACAGCTGTGCACGAACTGTGCATGCGCGAGCCACGCTGTGAATGGTCGGCAATCTTCTGGGACCTGTGACGTGATCCAGAAGATTGCAGGGAAGGAGGGAGGGGGAGAGGTGAACTTCCTTCCAGCGCCACAGAGCTCGGGGGACGAAGTGGGAGCTGGCTGTCCATAAAACATGGGTATCCGCTCCCCCCCCCCCCCCAAAAAAAAATGACATACAAAATGTAGCTTGTCAGGAGGTCACCATCACTTAAAGTGGAAGTTCCATTTTTGAGTGAAACTCTGCTTTAGGTGCTAAAGAAGCAAAACTCTGCATCTTCTTCCTAGTAGTGTCTTATTAAAGTACTTTGAGAAGAGTCAAGGAGTCAACCAATCCAGAAAGCTGCGAAATGGAAGCCACAATGGTAATAGGCAGCTCTAAGCTTGATAGAAGCAAAAAAAAAAAAAAGACTTGCTGGGAGTGGCTGTCCTTACAGCTTTGTTTGCCAGTGTCCAATCACCTGTGGGTAGCTGTATAACCCAATGCTCCATGACTAGGATCCTGTGTCCTGTAATGTAATAAGAAACATTACTTTTGTTATTATTCTGCCTTTTGCATGTCTCATTACCTACATCCTTTTAAGGCAGCCATCCATTTAAGAGTAGCTTTTAAATCACCAAATTGAGTTTGTAGCAATATTAATGACTGTACAAGATGGCCCCTCAAACTGAAGCTTCTATTCTTAATGATTACTCTAAGGAGGCTGCATTATCTGTTTTCCTTACTACTGGCATCACTATAGGCACATTAATATCACCTGCCATAGGCACAGCTATAGAAGACAGAGACCAAGCATTCAAAGCTCCATCTTAAAGGCATTATTACTGAAACATCTGCCATTCTGAACCTATAACTAATACTGCAGGGTAGTATAGTAATGTGGCACAAGTTTCTTGTCTATGTATACATTAATGTATTCAACCAATTGTTAATACTATTCCTTTTTGTACAAAAAAAAAAATCAAACCTTGCAGCACCTTTTCTCCATCTATACCGGGTCCACTATGCTTCCGGGCCCAATGCTGCAGCATGAACTATAATAGATATGCTCTTTGCCAAACACCTTCAATGTATGTTCTCTGGATTTTATTGGAATAATTGGTCCAATAAGAAAAAAAAAAAAAACTGCCAATGTGAAATATTTCCTAAATATATTTAAGATTATATACACAATCATGTCAACAACGTATTTTCCACTTTCATTGAAAGTTTAAAATAAGGTCAGCTGAATGACAGGATTACACCTGTTCAGAGATGTGTAAATGTGTTACTTTTCAAAGTAAAATATTTTAAAACTAGATGTATAGTCTTAAACAAATTGACTGACTTTCAAAGTATCACAGCTGTTACAGCTCAATACTTTCCATAGAAATTTTTAACAATAAAAAAGTACTAATGATTTATCCTGTATAGTTGTGGTAGGATACTGAAACATACAAAATCTATCTGTCCAAGAATAATCAAGTCAGAGTGAAATGTATTACCATAATGTCCTTCCTTCCTCCCTAGCTGCCCCATTATGTTCACTCCTAATACTGATGATTAAGAGCAGTAAGGGAAAAAGGTCATCAAGTTTTCCAAGTCTTGCCTCCAAAACACAGTGAATATTCAGCAGTGTCCGGAGATAAAGTTCATGGATCTTTGACCATGCATTCAAACAATAGCGGATAATCCATCACCTGGAATGTCCCAATCTTTTACAAAGCATCCTCACTGTTTTTTTCAGTTTGAACAGCATTGGATACATCTGTACAACTGTCTGTACCTTCTTCCGCTTTCTCATCATTAGATCCAGTCTGTATACAGACATTAACTGCCCCCTTTTGCAATATCTCAGTGGTCTCATGTTCCAACACCTCAGAAGGTGTTAAGGGATCCAAATGCAGACTACTAGGTTCACTGACATCAGAACTTACAGAGTCTGCTGCATCCTTTCTTAAAAACTGTTCAAAACCAATACTATTATCATCAGGGTTTAAATCATGTTGATCTTCAGCTTCAGCTTCCATAGGAGAAGACATTACTTCATAAACATCTGTAATGGCTGCTTCATTATCAGAAGGCTCATCAATCTCTGGTATAGGGTCTTTACATGGTCCCTTCTCTTCAGTGAGGACAATGTTGTCGTTACCGTCTGTATCCATCAGCTGAGCTGCTTCCTCTGGATCTGGAGAACCGCTTTTTGAACTCTCAGTGGTCACATCTACATGCTCAAGATTATTAATTTCACTGCTAACTAACAATGTGCTTCTTTGGCCTTGGGAGGTCCTACTATTTCCACATGCATCACTTTCACTTTCGGTTGCCTCAGTCGTGAGCTTGTTCTCTACGCTAAAAAACAACAACAACATAAATCAGTAAATAAAGGCAAAGGACATCTCACTCAAGATACAGATAATACCAGCAATTTAATCATTCTCTATTCATGAGCATCTGTTTTATTAGAACTGACAAAAACTGGTCACAAATTATTGGTATATCAAGTGATAAGCTATTAACACCATATACAAACGTAAAATGAAATATTTCCATTAAAAAAGGGGCCATTTACAAAATGAAAGCATATCTAAAGACCATTATTATATTTCCTGCAGCAGGCATAGGTTAGAATCCCAGTTTGATTTTTTTGCCATGTCCCATTAGGGAAGACTTCCCCACTCTTCCTGTTCTTGAGACACAACATTCAGAGAGCATACATAAGATTCTAAGCAGAAAAACCCATTTCTTTGACACAACTTAGCAAGTCAATTCTGTATTGGAAAATACCACACTATACCTTGCACTCACTCTTCTAGTTTGAAAAATGGTTAATTAATGTTACCAAATTATACAGTACTTGCTCTTTATATAGGTATCAGATTGAACAAAAGACTAATGACCATAAAGTTCAGCCTTCATGCAACTACTGATGTTTTTGCTTTAAAGGGGGGACAAATAAAACTCCAGTACTACTGTAGACAATTTTGGCACATATGATCTAAAAATTAAAATAATTCTTAACCCCTCTAAGGACAGTAAAATGAATTGGCCTAATCACAATATTTCCTTTTTTAGCCTTTAGCAATTAGCAGGTAGCAAGGAAATCAGACACTCCTTTCTCCTTAACCCTTTCATGACTAAGCCTATTTTTGACATTTGGTGTTTACAAGTTAAAATACATATTTTTTGCTAGAAAATTACTTGGAACCCCCAAACATTATATATATTTTTTTAGCAGAGAGCCTAGAGAATAAAACGGCGATTGTTGCAATATTTTATGTCACACGGTATTTGCGCAGCGGTGTTTTAAATGCAACTTTTTGGGAAAAGGGACATTTTCATGAATAAAAAAAAAACGAAACAGTAAAATTAGCCTTCACACTTTATAATTGCACGCACTCGTGGAATGACAACAAAGTACGGTACCTAAAAATCTCAATAGGTGACGCTTTAAAAAAAAATTCCGGTTACCAGGTTAGCGTAACAGAGGAGTTCTAGTGCTAGAATTATTGCTCTCACTCTGACGATCGCGGCGATACCTCACGTGTGATTTGAACACCGTTTATATATGCGGGCGCGACTTCCGTATGCGTGTTCTTTGCTTCGCGAGCTCGCGGGGACGGCGGGCGCTTTAAATTTTTATTTATTTATTTAATTTATTTTAAAATAACTAATTGTTTTAAAAAAAATTATAAAATTTGATCACTTTTATTGCTGTCACAAGGAATGTAAACATCCCTTGTGACAGTAATAGGTGGTGACAGGTACTCTTTATGGAGGGATGGGGGGTCTAAAAGACCCCCCATCCCTCCTTTACACTTCAATGTATTCAGATCGCCGAAAACGGCGATTCAGAATACCATATATTTTTTTTAACCGGCGCCATTGGCAGCCGAGTAAACGGGAAGTGACGTCATGACGTCGCTTCCGTGTTTACTATTAGGATACTGGAACGAAGCCGATTACGGCTTTGTTCCAGTTCCTCCCCAGCAGCCGGAGGCAGCGGATGTTGATTCGGTGCTCCTGATCGAGCGGGAGCACCGGTAACAGCGGCGGGAGGGGGGACGTCCCCTCCCACTCCTCCAGCATAACAACCGAGCGGCTTTTAGCCGCATCGGTTGTTATGGCTGGATAGCCAATAGCAGGTGCGGGCATCATCCCGGTATACCCCCCGAAAGCCGAGTACACACATCTGCGTATGCTCGGCAGGACGGGGTTAAAGGAGTTGTAAAGTCTTGTGGTTTTTAACCTTAATGCATTCTATGTATTAAGGTGAAAAACCTTCTGTGTTGCAGCTCCTCCCCTGCCTTTTTCTTACCTGAACCCGATCATTCCTTTATAATCACTTTAAATTCATCTTTCTTTTTACTATAAAAATATAATGCAGTAAGCATTTTCAACAAATGAAATACTGAAAACCCTCTGTGGCCATATATTATACAATGTTCTTATACAATTTTCCTTTAACCACTTGCCGCCCGCCAATTGTCAAATGACGGCTGCAAAGTGGTTTCAAAATCCTGGCTGGACGTCATAGACCGCCCTCAGGATTTTGAGCTGCTGCACGCCATCGCGGCGATCGTTGTTGCGGGGTGTCACTCTGACACCCCACAACGATGATCTCGGTAAAGAGTCTCAGACGGAGACTCTTTACCACGTGATCATCCGTGTTTAAACACGGCTGATCACAGTGTAAATATGAAGAGCCTGTGATCGGCTTTTCTTCACTCGCGTCTGTCAGACGCGAGTAGAGGAGAGCCGATCGGCTGCTCCTCTGACGGGGGGTCTGTGCTGATCGATTATCAGCACAGCCCCCCCGAGGATTCCCACACTGGACCACCAGGGATGCCACCAGACAACCAGGGATGCCCAGCATCAGGTATGCCACCCTAGACCACCAGGGATGCCAGTCAGTGCCACAATGGATCTCAATAAAATACATTTACGTTTTTGGTTGTAACATGAAAAAATGTGGGAAATTTCCATGGGTATGAATACTTTTTCAAGGCACTGCAAGCCCTTACGATGACCACAGCTAGAAAGTGTTAGGGGGTGTTTTTCAAAGTGATTTCTCAACAAAATAAAACATGCAGAGTTTGCTCTGAATATTAAAAAGAAGTTGCCACTTACTAGAGATATACCAATATTGGCGGGTGCTTATCTTAAGATGGTTCGCAAGAACTTACCAGCCTGTCCATCCATAGCATGCCTGCTCTTCAGTCTACAGACTTATCGCTACACTGAGTGGCTGTTACTGCCTTTGATCTTGGCAGCATTATGTTTATGTCTAACTCTAGTTGTGAAGCTTCTAAGTACAAAAGTTTAACCAAGCAAGCCTTTTATCATATACGTTACAAATGTTAATTAATCTAAATGTAAATATAATGTTGAAATGTAATTGCTGTCCGTGTATGTAATTACCATAGCTTGTAAATTTCTTTACAGAATGCAATACAAGTTTTGAAGAAAATTATATAAATAGCGTTTTCAGTTTGTGGTACTCAGATACAGTTTACATCTGCTTTAAACCCTGATGCCCAGTATCCAGCTCAAGTGCGTTAATCATTCAGTGCTCTGTCCCCATCATATTTTATAACCTCTCAATTCCCATTTCTCAGGCTATTTGTGTTATCTCCTCTGATCCCAGTCACCAGGCATGTATGTTAACCCCGCAGTACTCAGCTCATGTAGATTTTACTTTGAGATATCCTTCTCTAGAGTATATTGTCCCTTAAGATACTTTAGTCTATTATACCCCCAACCCTCCCTGTACTGGAACAAGCACACATTTGCTAGTAAATGTAATGTAGAAGCCCATCTCTTTCTCTTTGTTTTGGATAGAGTAGTGACGGGGTAGAACTTTTATCAGGATTTTACTGCTGTTTGCCCTCACTTTTCCTTCACTACAAGCTCAAGTGACAGTGGTCACTGATGTATACATATGTAGGTGCACTATCCCTTAGCACCCATCCATCATTCACCCATGAACTGACTCCAGTAGAGGGATTTCCGAAAGCCTGCTGCTATTTATTGCACTTTGTGCTGTTCTAGTTCATAAACTTGCTGAAATATAAACCACAAGCTTGGCAAAACAAGGTGCAGTTATATAACACACTAAATGTGCAAGACTTACAAATCAATACTGGTAATTATTGCAGTCAAACAAGTGGAAGCTGATGGTAGTTTGCTTGGTGGACATAATTATCACAAAGTGTCAAAAATCTTACAAGCATTACATGCACATTGTAGCACAGCAGTGCTATGTGACAGGTGAAAGACAAAGATCACCATTAAAGCAATAGGTAGGACTTTCATGGGTAAAAGGCACCACAAGCAGCAACATTAAAGGAATCCCCAAAAGGAAAAAGAATACTGTACATATTTTAACATTCATGCGCTATTAAAAGGGTTAGCTCACCTTTACCAAAAAACTGCCTACATAGTTAAGGGGTGCCTGTAGACGAAAAACACACTGTGCAGCTTGGACTAAAGTTAGATAATACCCTTGTTATAGGTGTAGGCCATCCATTCTCAACCAGGGTTCCTCCAGAGGTTGCTAGGGGTTCCTTGAGCTCGATCCCTGAGGGTTGATTGACTGCCCATCTGCTGGTGCCTTCTTAGTTTCAGGGCCAGCACCACTTGAGAAAACTAACAGCATGAGACCACATTATATTTTTAGCTGTCTGTAATGGTGGCATTCTGACCACCACTGTAAGCACTGTAAGGGTTGAGTTCTTCCTACTGACTTCCAATGTAAGTGACATTTTTCTCATAGACCCCCAAATAATTTTACAATGAATTTACTTAAGTAAGAGTTTCTCGAGACCTGAAAATTATTTTAGGGGTTCTTCTGGGGTGAAAAGGTTGAGAAAGGCTGGTATAGGCAATTTACGTACCTCCTGAAGCTTGACTGATAAGCATCCAGAGATGGCATCACTCCATACTGCCTTGTTGCAAGGATGTTGCTAAGACACCCAAGTTTTTACTGATCACCCCCACCATCACAGGAGTGAGCTCACAATGCTCACAGAAGCTATGAGTAAGCACTCTTGGTAGTGTGAAACACGTTAGCTATTGTTGCTTGGCAGTGACCCACTTTTGTGTTATTCTGCTTCACGCATAAAAGGCATTTGAATTCATCTTGGAGTGCGCCCATCCAGAGTTCTTCAATTATTTGCAACAATGCCGAGCTCAAAGCGTCGCTAATGTGTCAGGGGAGAGACAGAGCAAGTGAGATGGTTTGAATCAGAAAATGAGCTTGCTCCTGTGATGATGTGGGTGAACAGATATGACCAAGAGTGTCTTAGCAATGTCCTAGTAACAAGGCAGTACAGGGGAATGCCATCTCTGGGAGATTTTTGGCCAGACTTTAGGAAGTATGTAAATGGCCTACACTTTATAGCAATAGTATTATCCAACTTTGGTCAAAGCACAGTTTGTTATCTACAGCCACACTATAACTGCATAGGCAGTTTTTTTTTTTCAGTAAAGGTGAACAAATCCTTTAAATACACAACTGCAAGAGTAAATAAACAGATTAATATGCCGAGTACATTAAAGTAGATCTAAACACAACCGCTAGAATGTCAGACATTCACATAACAATGTAATTTCTAAAGTTGTTTTCCATTTATTTAAATCTGCGGCTTTTCTTAAAATAAAACCTGCTGATCGAATATTATTTGGAAACCTCTGGTGAAAAAGATACCCAGAGCTTCAACAAACTAAATGTCATCCAGTTATGGTTTAGATCTACTATAAATAATTGAGCACACATTTGGATTTTGAACTTAAAGATGTCATAAGAAATTACCTTTCAACTGGTACTGCATAATTGTCTGAGTCAGTGTTTTCTTCCTGAAAATATGAAAACCTTAGTTAAAAATGCTAATTTGATCATTTCATTGTAGACCTGTGAAGAAAGCAATGCATTTCCGCATACATTAGAATTACTTTTAGGAGGAGGCCAGACGCTAAAATAAAAAGACCTCTAAAATGTGACTAATGTATACAGAAATATTTACACTGAATTTTAAAGTATATGAGTTTGTCATTTTGGTGCACTTTATAGATAAAAGATTCAAAAGCCGTACTTTTTCATCACTGACATTACTTATTAGTATAATAGTTTCTCACAATTCATTAATCAATGCAGTTGGCATTCATAGCATGCACAAATGGTCAGACCCACAGAATATCAACATTCCAGGCAGAATGCAGAACGCTGCAGTTATTGATGTATTTATCTAGAGTACTTGCAGTATTGGTATCAAATCCATTTTTACCTAATTGAACAGTAAATCATAATTTTTAACCTTTAAACCAAATAAAAAAAAATATTAATATTGGCACATGGTAACCCTGCTTTCAATTGGGTAGTCAACTCACGACATTCTATAGTTAATCACATCTGGGCACACATACTGTTTCTACATAAGAGTTTTGTATAATATAATTTTTATCCTATTCTTTTGGTTTAGGCCACTGACTACCAGAAGATCCCACAAAAGTTATCATTTAGAAGATTGTTAAAGCGGGAGTCCGCCGGGACTCCGCGTTTTTTTTTTTTAAAAGCCAGCAGCTACAAATACTGCAGCTGCTGACTTTTAAAATAGTGACACTTACCTGTCCAGCACGCCCGCGATGTCGGCACCCGAAGCCGATCTCTCGAACGTCTCTCGGGTGCTGCCGCCACCATCTTGGGTATGGGAATCAGGAAGTGGAGCCTTTCGGCTTCATTTCCCGGTTCCCTACTGCGCATGCGCGAGTCGCGTTGCGCAATAAGGACGGTCCCCGCTGCCTCTGGGATCTGTGTGTTTCCCAGCAGGCAGCGGGGGACTTTCGGAAAGGGGCGTAATCTACGCCCCTTTCCGCAGAGAGCTATCCCGGAAGTGGGTGCAGATACCTGTACTGTACAGGTACCTGCACCCCCTCCCCCCTGAAAGGTGCCAATTGTGGCGCCGAAGGGGGGGAGGGTTCCGATGAGCGGAAGGTCCACTTTAGGGTGGACCTCCGCTTTAATGTGCTGCCATCAGCAGTTACTGTATATAGGCAATGCAATTCTCATTTACACTGCCTATGCTTTTTATCTGTTCATTGATATGCTTCTGCACTGTGATCTTGTCTGCAGTTATATTCTGTAAATCCCCCCCTTTCTATGATGCCATTCCCCCATTCCTTATTCTAAGTCTGCTATTCTTCCTGCAAGACACATATTGCGTTAGGAAAGAAATACCCCTTTCCAACTTGAAACATGAACATCTACCAAATCATATTGTTTGCTGAAACCTTTTTTTATGCAATAATAAAGCATTTGATGAGTTCAGCCTTCTGATGAAGATTGTCTGCAGTTATTGTCTCTGCTTTTTTGCAGGCCAGGCATATAGGTATCAGAAAGGGATAACTCACTATTAAAACTGCAGTCAGAAGAATTAAAGTACACCTATACCCAAAATAAAATAAATCTCATATAAATTCATAATTAAACATACTGTAGCTAAAGTTTGGCCTGCAGTGAATTGATTGAATTAGTACAATTAGCAGCCACACAGGGATAGTTGCTTTGAACACTAAGGAGGGTTATCTGCATTATCACTGCTTAATACCCTTCCATTCGCTTTCAAGTGGCCGCAAAGTTTAACAGTGTGAAGAGAGTAAAAATTCAGGATATCTTGGCATTATAAATTGATATCTTTATTTAATCCATCAAACCATAAAAAGCAATCAATTCCTAAAAAAATAGGATTTTTAAAAAAGCTTACTTGTGAAATCCTTTTCTTTGAAGCACATCACGGGACACAGAGCCATAGTAGTTACTATGTGAGTTATAGGCCACCTTCAGGTGATGGACACTGGCATAAAACTCCCTATATAACCCCTCCAACTACTGGGAGTATCTCAGTTTTGCAGCAAAACAATACATGTGTATACCAAAGAAGGGAGAGACCACCGTGTCCCGTGATGTGATATAAAGAAAAGGATTTTACAGGTAAACTGTTTTAAACATCCTATTTTCTTATCCTACATCACGGGACACAGAGCCATAGTAGTTACTATGTCAGATTTCCCACAGCAATGCCAACTGAAGGGAGGGAGACACAACAAAAAGTAGGGCAATAAGAGACTAGAGGACTAATACTGCAGCCTGCAGTACCCTGCGCCCAAAGGCGATATCCTCATGACCTTTTACATCTATTTGATAGAATCTGGTAAATGTATAGACTGAAGACCAAGTTGCGGCCTTACAGATTGAGCCATGGAGGCTTGGTGATGCACTGCTCAGGCACAGCCCTAGAGGAGTGCTTTTTGATTTGAGAGGGTAGAATCCAACTCTAACCATGAGCTTGAACAATTACTTGTCGAATCTATGAAGAATAGTAGATTTCTATGCTGCCCGTCCTCCTTTAGGACTTTCAGGCAACACGAATAAAAACATCAGTTTTTCGAATCTGAGCAATCGCCTTTAAGTAGACATTGACTGCACTCACTGCATCAAAAAAATTTAGTCATTTTCCTTCCAAAGAACAGGGTTCTGGAAAAAATGATGGTAGAACGATATCCTGGTTTAGATAAAAACTTGATACTACCTTTGGTAAAAAGGTTAGGATGACGACGCAATACTACCTCATCTTTGTGAACAAGAAAAATTTGGCTCTTTACAAGTAAGAGCAGCTAATGCCGATACCCTTCTTTTGTAATGCCAACAAAACTAAATTCAAGTCCGAAGGGTTCAGGGGTTACTTAACTGGAGATTAAGCCAAGTTACCCCCTGAATAAAGTTATGGACCAAAGAATGCGAAGTAAGTGGTCATTGAAATAATACTGATAAGGCTGAGATCTGTCCTTAGAAAGCACTCAAGGCCAGCTCTATTTCTCATCCCATGTGCAGAAAAAATCAAGGACCCTACCTAGACTTATTTCCTGGGGTGCAGCCCCTGGTTTCACATCAGGAGGCATATGTTTCCCAGACTCCATAATATATAACCATGGAGGCTGGCTCTGCATAAACCAAGGTAGAAAACTACCGAACCTGACAGCTTACGTTTCATCAGAGAGTGGGCCTCAATAGCCAAACCGTTAAATTTATCATTTGTAAAGTAGGATGGAACTTCGGACCTTGCGAGAGAAGGTCTAGCTGCGAAGATAGGGTCTATGGGTTCCCTACTGCCATCTCTACGATCTCTGCATACCAAGATTTCCTGGACCCTGCTGGGGTTACAAGAATCAACGACTTCCCTTCCAGCTTGATCCTGTGAAGAATTTGTGGATGCAGGCTGAAAAGCAGGGAATGCACAAATCAGTAAGAACCGATTCCACGGGAATAGCAAGGCATCCATTCCACATGCTAGTGGATCCTTTGTTCTTGACACAAAGTTGTCAATCTTATTTTTTGATCCTGGATGCAAACAGATCTATGTCTGGGATTCCCCATCCTTGACATATTGACAGGAAGATATTGGGGTTAAGGATGATACTCTCAAGAAAAACTGCTGGCGACACAAGTAGTCCGCCTGCCAATTTTCTATTCCTAGAATGAAAACTGCCGATAGGCAAAGTACATTGTTTTCTTCCCAAGATAGGATGAGCTTCGACTTTCTCTGGGCCGCACAAGTTCTTGTGCCCCCTTGGTGATTAATATAGGCCATTGGTGTGACATAAACGGATTGACTCCTAGCAGGACAATACCTTAAACTGAACTTTCAGGCCTCAGAACCAAGTGTTCTGCCTGAATTATTAAAATGTTAAATGGGCAAGGCCACTTCTCCTGCACAGCTGCCTCTTTCAGGACTGTCCCCCAACCTAAACAAAAAGGGTTGGCATATGTTGATACTATTTCCCAGGTAACTGAAAGGATTTTCCCCTTCGCGGATTTTTGGATGTTAACCATAAACCGAGGCTCCGGCGCACTCAGCCTACAGCACCTGGTATTTCCAGGTGGTCTTTCATCCAGGTACTAACCAGGCCCGACCCTGCTTAGCCTCCAAGATTGAACAAAATCGAGCGCTATCAGAGTGATGTGGCCGTAGGCTTTGGAGTCAAACACATTGGGAATATAGAGGTTGAATTCTCTGTTTCAAGCCGATAGGATACTGCTTTGCAGCAGTCTATAATGAGACTGAGCATAAAGAACGGCCTCGAAGGAAGCCACCATCTTTCCTGACAACCTCACGCAAAGTTGAATAGGTGAAAAAACATCTTGCTTCGACTACCTAGATCAGACCTTTATGGTGCTGATATTAGCCTGGGGTATGAATACCCTTTTCTGGGTGTACCTATGATCAGACTCAAGTATTTTCTTCATGTTTTAAAGAATATTCCTCCTAGGTTGAGAATCCGACCTAAATATTCCAGGTAGTCGAATGTAGTGACCATATTTTTGGTCTAAGCAGGCTACCAACTGGTCTAACAAGAACAGATCGACTAGGTAAATTATAATAGTTATACCTTGGGCCCTCAATCTGGCTAGAAAAGGAGCCAGAACCTTGTACTCGAGTTGTAGCAGCTAGATCGGAAAGCAGAGCTACACACTGAAAAAGAAGATTTTCCACTTTGAAAGAAAATATTACTAGTGAGCGAGGAAATAGGCACATGGAGATATGCATCTTCATGCAAAAAGGGAGAGATTATATTCAGCAATTGAATTTTAGATTTTTGAGATCTAAAATGTCCATTTGGATTTAACCAAATCCCAATCTCTGCTCTTACATGGGGCCATCATGAACACTTTTTGACACAATATGGTCCAATGCTAGAGAGAAAGACTTATTTTTTTCTCTGGATCCTTAGGAACGTTTCATTTGAGAAAACGGGGAGATGGAAACTGTTGGAACACCAGTTTGTACATTGGAGCTATTGAGGAAGTCCCCCATTCGTCTTGACATTCTGCCAGATTCCTGTAGAAAAATTCTCCTTATTGAGCAGGCAGGGGCACAGTATCTTGTAGGCTTCCTCCCTCAAGCCCTCTTTTGTTCCTGGGGTTAACCTTGAGGATTACCCTTTGAACCTGATGGCGGAGGGTGTCGTGACTGCCTGGAGGCTGATGCCCTGGCACAGAAGAAGGAACTTTAAAACAAAAAACACAATTAGTCCTTCGTTTTAAAAGGCAAAGGGGATATCTTTCTTTTGCTAGAAATTCTTTGGATATATCCAAAATATCCCCAGATAGCGGTCTTACCACAAAAGAGAATAACCTTAAATACCTGTTAAAACTGGTTTCTCAAGGATTTAACCAATTCCTGTCAGAGCAGGCTAATAGGAATTCCAACCTTTTATCCGCTGGATCCCTAAGTATTTGAGTAATGTCTGCCGAACATGTCAAACTTACTCACAAAGGATATAGTAGCATTAATTGATGGTATACCCCGCTTAGGGAACTTTCTCTACCATAGGAATATGGTGTAAAGTGTGAAAAACTTTTTTTAATGGAATAATGCTTATCTGGGTGATCCTCCAGATACACATTTTTTTTCCCAACAATGAATGGACAAGAAAAAGCATGCACAGTTTGAGGAGGCTTTAGCGAACTCAACACTCAGTTAACCACTTGCCAACCGCCTCCTGTACATATACGTCAGCATTTTGAAGAGGGATATCTTGGTAACGGCAGCAGCTGCTGCCACATCTTTACAGGAGGCGGTCATGTTTACGATAATGGTGGTAATGGAGCCGCCAGTAGTGGCGGAGGCGATCGGGACCTGTCATGTTCTGGGTATAGAGACGAGTGAGGCTAAGATGGCCCCCACCTGTCTTCATACCATAGGAGGGTGGAAGCGATGTCAAATGCCCCTTCCACCCATACCTCTTAAAGGAACATTTTTTTGTTGTCAATTCTTCAAATGACAATTTTATTTTTTATTTTATTGCATTTTAGTCCAAATATGAGATCTGAGGACTTTTTGACCCCAGATCTCATATTTAAGAGGACCTGCCATGCTTTTTGTTTACATTCCTTGTAATATGAATAAAAGTGATTTTTTTTTAACAGGGAAAAAATAAATAAAATAATGTAAAATAAATAAGAAAAAAAAAGAATAATTTAAAGCACCCGTCCCGACAAGCTCGCGCGCAGAAGAGAATGCATACGTGAGTAGCACCCGCATATGAAAACGGTGGTCAAACCACACATGTGAGGTATCACTGCTATCGGTAGAGTGTGAGCAATAATTCTAGCCCTAGACCTCCTCTGTAACATGAGACATGCAACCTGTAGAATTGTTTAAACGTCACCTATGGAGATTTTTGAGGGTAAAAGTTTGACGCCATTCCACGAGCGGGCGCAATTTTGAAGTGTGACATGTGGGGTACCAATTTACTCAGCGTCTCTTTCACAATATAACAAAAAATTGGACTAAATTTGCTGCTGTATTATTTTTTTATTTTAAAAAAGTGAATTACGGTGTGAAAATAAGTATTGCAAAGGCCGCCATTTTATTCTCTAGGGTGTTAAAAAAAACAATATATAATGTTTGGGGGTTCTAAGTAATTTTCTAGCAAGAAAACCTGTTTTAAACATGTAAACACCTAAATTCCAAAACGAGGCTGGTCCTTAAGTGGTTAAGTGTACATAAATGTGGAGTGGATCATTCAGCAAGAAATTGTCTGAGGGTCTTAGGAAAATAGAAGAGAATCTGTCGCATCTTGACCACACTGGGATGCGATTAACCACTCTGGGATGCGATTCAAGTTGCTAAACTTCTTTTAAAAACCTACCATGGCTGAGGAAAAAGAGTAAAAGAACAGGGGCTGCAGTGTTTAAAACAGTTGCTAACATTTCATGGCCCAATGCTCACTCTGACCAGCCACCCCCTCTCAGGGGAGAATGCCATTTGAAGAGTGGGCTTTCCAGAGCTTGAGGGAGACCCTTTAGCTCCTTTTTTGGGGCATTTAAACCCCCCTTCTGAATATAGCCCGATCCACAAAGCAGAGGTACTACCAGAAGAAATCGCATCCACTGATTGAGCAATAGTCAGCCCCTGCCGCTGCTATTAACGCTTAGCCTGATGCAAATTTAAATGTGTTCAAAAAGAATGCTTGTGTCACCTACGCTCTTGTGTCCCTCCGCAGTTTGCAGCAATAACACTAGTGCTTTTTAAAAACACTCTTTCCTGTGCTGGGTGTTGAAGGACACCAACGCTGTGCTAAGCCCCGCTCCCCCCATCCGTCGGCTACGGCCCCCTCCTCTCTTTCAAAAAAACATTTTTTTTTCCTGCACAAGCGCGGGCCTCTGATCCTATGGGATCTTCAGAGAGGGGAGAAAATGGGGAGGAGAGCCTGGAAGCCGCTGGGTAGTGTGGCGTGCCATTGGTTTTTATGTTTCTTTTTTAGTGCATCTTCCTCTTGAAGAGGGGTAACAAATGGCACAGGCGGGGGGCGTCTGGTGGGGAGGAAACCCCCCCCCCCAGACTTACCGGAGGTCTGCTGCTGGCTGGAGGAAAGGAAAATTGCTTGTTCAGGACACAACGTGAGCTCTCTGAGGAAGCGTGAGAAGGTAAGTGCTCTATACAGCCCCCAGTGGTGACACATAAGCATGACAACATTTACTAACTTAAAGGCGACATTCATAAGAAAATTAAAAAATTTCTTAGAAAAACTCCACTTACCTTTCCTGCTGCAGGGTTTTCTGTGGTAAAACCAACAGACCCAATCTTCACCCTTCGCGGTGGGTTTCGGTAAACTTTCAGGAGCTGGGGATCCTCGAGGAAACCCACAATCCTGGACCTGTAATAGCACTACCACCAGTAAAGATGTTACAGCCTTACTATCAAAAGTACTGGATCCCAGAGTCCAGCTCTCTACAAGAGAAGCGTTTACAGGCAAGGCCTCGTTTCTTCAGACACGAGGCCCGGGTACCATTCAATTTGTCCTAAAAGACACTTTGAATGGATCCGGCTGCATGGTTAGCCCCAGCAAGGATTGCTCCAGTGGAGCTCAGCACAGCACATCTTTACTTGTGACCAACACCTTACACACTAGCGAAAGAGAGAGTCCAGTAGTGGGAGGGGTTATATGGGGAGCGCATTTTTTATCTTAGGGCGTGCCAGTGTCCATCACCTGAAGGTGGCCTATAACCTACATTAAGAAAGTTACACATTTCAGCCCCCTACATAGGCCTTAGTCATCATTATGACTAAGGCCTATGTAGGAGGCTGAAACCTGTAGATTTTTAGAAATGGATTCCTTTTTACGGTTTGATGGGTTAAATAAATATATCAATGCTTAATGCCAAGATGTCCTGGTGCTGGATTTTTACGCGCTTCACTGGATTTTGTATGTTCAGTACTACGTGGGCCCAGGTGCAGATGTCTTGATCTCATCCTGTCTATCCTTATGGGACTTTGGGGTTGTAGCACTTCCTTTGTTGCTCTAGGGTGTAACAGGATGCCCTGCAAAGAAGTGAGGCGCAGCAGCTCTTATTAACTCCTGCAGTAGTAATCTTCTTGTGCTGCGGGGGTTAATATGGGAATCTGCATCTGTGACAGGCCCTTGCCAAAAGTATACAGGGCCAGAGGACATAAGATTTTGACCAAACACAGCAGCCACCAGCACATGGGACACTATTCATTCATGGCAAGTACCATTACAGGTACTGTTTAAAAAATAAATCACAAAACTTCAGCTGGAAGACTAGAAGCAAGTTTTTACATTGACATTTATTTGCGCAACTTGGTGTCTGATAACGGAAACAGGTGGATTTGGTGGTGAACGCATTTCATACTGTATCATTAGTTGGTAACAATGACATTAGAGTCAACAGGTTTGCTTTGTAAACAAATCCACGTGATCATTACTATTGGCTGTCAGAATGACGATATGATCAAAGTGATTACAGATCATTATTGGGATACCATTGCTGCTAAGGTCTTGGCACTAATGCAGACACCGATCTAGCTCCCTATTAAAAGAACATTCATGGAGGAACGGTATTATGCTGAGGATTATAGAATCCAGAGATTGTAAGCAGGATCCAGTTAAAGTCCACTTTGTTTTTTTAGTAGTCTCTTCTGTCACCTGTGTCCCCAATCTCAACTCAATAGAAACCTACTAACAATAGTCTTGTCTGCAGATGGGTTGCAAAACTTCTGATGCCGATTAGCTAATACACAAATTGCCATGGGAAACAGCTCTAAATTTTCTTTACCCCAGGTTTTAATAATGAAGTATGGAATTGTACACAACTACATCTGTTAAAATTCACAATAACCTACATGCAACGACAATGCTTTGCATTGATTTCTTATGAGCAAACAACAATGAAACGTGTTCAGAAAGAAATATCATTTTAAACAGAGCACCTGTTAAGACATTTTCAATTACTATCACATGCTAGAGGTTGCAGATAGCCATGTTTTCTTATCATATGTCATATAAAAACAGCAATTCATGTATTTAAAACTTTTTTGTTTTGCAAAAATAAGATACTAGGGCTTAAAGAAACACTTTGAGGACAGAAATACAAGCGTTGACATTTTTGTCTCATTTTCAAAAAGGTGCAAGGTTTAGGGTCGTTGTCATGCTCCGTTCTTCACTGACCTGGAAAACACACACCCAGCCAGTCCAGTCTGTAAATATATGAACTTCTGTCCTGTATGTCTGATCACTAGGTAGTGAAGCAACCATTAAGATGACAGCAATGGAGCATGCAATCAACTGTGCCAGCAACAGGAATACAACACACAAAAGGTGCAAAATAAATGTCTTCCTTTTTTTAAAATGGGCAGCAGGAACAAGTTCTATCCTGACACATTTTGCACTAGGCTCAGCAATTTCTCAAGAGAATCAGAAAGCACTGTGCCTAGCGCAATACAAATAATTAAAAAAACAAAAATATTATTTTGCATCTCAGCATGCAGTATTCCCGTTGCTGCTAAAACTGATTACTTTGGTGGAAAGGAGCCAAGCCAGCACCTAAGATGTAATTATGGCATATGGGGCCTGATCTTGCCTAGTGCAGCATGTGATATATTTGACATGGAGCATTCAAATAGCAGCCTATATTTCTATGCTTACGGTTCCTTTAACCACTTTAAGACCAGGCCTCTTTCTTAGATGTGGTGTTTACAAGTTAAAAAAAAAAATTTTTTGATAGAAAATTACTTAAAAACCTTCAAAAATTATTAAAAAAAATTCTAACATCCTAGAGAATAAAATGACAGTCGTTGCAATACTTTCTGCCACACCCTATTTGCACAGCGGTCTTACAAGCACACTTTAAAAAAAAAAAAAAAATACACTTTTTTAAATTAAAAAATAAGACAACAGTAAAGTTAGCTCAATTTTTTTTTATATTTTGAAAGATAATGTTAAGCCCAGTAAACTGATACCCAACATGTCACGCATCAAAATTGCGCCCGCACGTGTAATGGCAACAAACTTTTACCCTAAAAAATCTCCATAGGCGACATTTAAAAAATTCTACCTTTTGCATGTTTTGCGTTACAGAGGAGCTCTCACTCTACATATTGTGGCAATACCTCACGTGTGGTTTGAACAGCATTTTCATATGTGGGCGCTACTAGCGCTCGCTTCTGCATGCGAGTTCGGTGGGACCGAGCATGCTTAAAACATTTTCTTATTTATTTTACCTTTTATTTTTACAAGCCTTGTAATAAAAAAAAATGCATGACAGAACCTCTTAAATATGAGATCTGGGGTCAAAAAGACCTCAGATCTGATATTTACACTAAAATGCAATAACTCGTCACTTTTCTCCGTGTCAGCCCAGGGGACAGCCAACAGCTCCAGTAAACGGCGGAGGGCACCAGATCATGGCAGGAGGGGGGCCCTCTCCCGCCGCCGATAAAAGTGATCTTGTGGCGAATCCGCTTTAGAGACCACTTTTATCTTGTACCGGACCGCCGGCCAAACACGGGGATACTGGGGTTATGGCAGCTAGCTGCTGCCATAACAATGATATCCGTCCCAAAGTAGGGACGTACATCGGCGTGTGGAGGTCCGGAAGTGGTTAAGATGTGAGAAGTGTACATTAAAGGATAAGTTCATCTTACACCCATTCCAGCTCCTGCCCACCTCTTCCCCCCCGATCCCCTTTCCTTGCGACATTGGGGTGGGTGATCCTCTCCCCTGCAGCCGCTGTCACATTAAAACTCGGTGCAGCTGTGCACAGCCCGGTCATTCATTCACAGCAATCTGTAAATGTCACTGCCATACAGACTTGTAATTCTCAATGCTCTACAAGCATGCTGATCAGGGTGCTTGCAGTCCATTCACTCTTACTCAAGCTTTCGAACTGAACGCCCATACAGAGTGACAGGCAGAGAGCTGAGGGGAGAGTGAACAGGAGCCTGATATTGCACCCCTGATCTACTGATTGTAGGTGAAATGCTTTGCATGTTCCTGTAGAAAAACTAGTAAATGCAATTTTTTTTTTCCTGCAAGAATATGTCCATTTATTATTTTTTCCTAAAAGGTGTACTTAGCCTTTAACCACCTACCACTTGATTTATTTATAATAATAATAAAAATCAAATGTCCTCATCCACCTGCACAAATGTCAACGCTCTTGTTGGTCCTGCACGCATATGTAAATGTACCACGCATGTGAGGTATCGGCAGGGTTGCCAACCATCAGTAAATTTACGGATAGTTTATAAAAATTATGGATTTTTTTTTTACAACTGTCTGTAAATATCAGGGGCTGATAATTTGGCATGTTATGTTGACTTTTTTAAGTGTAAACCAGATCAATTACATGTAATGTGTATTGTAAGTGTTTCCATATTGTGTTAATACTGTTTAAATACTGGCCGTCTTAGTTTTCAATAGGAGTTCTGTTATTTTTCAGGTTGCCAGTAAAAAATGTGTTCCATCAGTAAATTGTCTGTTTTGTCAATAAAATATGCTGCAGGAGGTTGGCAACAGCGGGTATCTCTGTGAACTTTAGAGAGTGAGAGCAACAATTCTAGCACCACACCCCCTGTGTAACTCTAAACTGTAATAATTTAATGTATCGTCTATCACCATTCTATAAGTGTGCACAATTTTAAAGCAGGACATGTTTGGTATCTATTTACTAGTCATAACATTATCTTTTATAATGAGTTTGTGTTAACTAAAATTCATTAAGGGTTTTTTTTTCTGAAAATTTGCATTTATTTAACTGCTGTGCAAATATTGTGACATTAAAAAAAATTGAAAAACACACCGTTTTATTCTTCATGGCCTTTGCTTAAAAAAAAATAAAAAAAAATTATATATATATATACACACACACAATGTTTGGTGATGTTAAGTAGTTTTCTAGCAAGAAAAAAAAATGCAGATTTTTACATGTATGTGAGAATGTCAGAATTGGCCTGAGGGTAAAGTGATTAAATTTCAATGCTGAAATGCATCAGAGAGTGTAATACAATAAAAAATGTATGCAGCTTTTCTTTACAACTATAAAAAACAAAGAAAAGAAAACAAATCGTACCTGATTACCAATTTTAACTTGCTCTACTGGAAGATGAAGTCTTGATCTACAGAGGAAAAACCAAGTCAGTGATAGTTAATGAAAAGTAATCTCTTAATAAAAAGGGTGCTGAACATTTTTTGTTAGCAATAAGTGGTCAGGAAATCAAACCCATGCCACACAATTTTGATCTACATTCAAACACTTCCGCAGAGAAATCATGACTGCAAACTTCACACTAAAAATATACAAACATGCAAAGCAAATCCAAGAAATATATTTCAAATGGGTAAGTAGTAAATAATGCTGTACACAAAAGGAAAATAAGACAGTGCATGACCTTTTCAAACAAAATATGGTGGGTTATGACATACAGCACATAAAACATTCTCGTTTTGGTCTCTAAAACAACATAAACTGAAAAAAAGAAGCATGTCAAGCATTATGTATAAAAACAAGCGGAAGACAGAATTTAACAGCTTTGTTAATAACCATATTAGAATTAACAGAATGTTAACAGGTCTGGAGAAATTTCAGGGATCTAGGGGACATACGCGACTGCAGCAAATAACCTGAAGGTACTACAACCAAATTAAATGGCCAAGTGGATGGAAAGTATTGGTCGGGAGCCTTTTGCTTATAACTTGCTCATAACTGTAGAAAATGCTGTACACAATTGTGTTCTCTTCCTGTGATAAATTGGCTTGTGGGTTCATAAGCATCTTGTATGGAAAATATTTCTTCCAGTGGTTAAGCTGACCCCTAATAAACATTCCTCCTATGTAATGCTGATATATAGATGGCTAAATGGGTCTAACAAACATGCTTTCTATGCAATGCTGATTTATAGATGGTTCTGTGGATCTAACAGACATGCCTCCAATGTGATGCTGATTTATAGATGGCTGTGGAGATAACAGAAATGCCTCCTATGTAGCATTGATACAGAGATGGCTGTATGAGTCTCCAGTTTACAGTACATCTAGGCAGCTGGATCCTTAGTCAGGGTTAAACTATCAAATAATCTCAAATTATTATTTTTTTCTATTGTTTAAAGCAATAAGTCCAGGCTAATAACAAAATGGGGTACTCATAGTATATGTTTAGTTATCCCTCTGCTAAATCTTGCTGACTAACACTTAGTGGGAGTAAACAATGCAATAGGTTTTAGTAAAAAAAAAAAAGATTGGCGTCAGTTGGAGGAATAGTACCCCATAATTGGTGTCAGTGGGAGAATTAATTTCCTGTCTCTGGTGTCAGTGGGAGAAATAGTCCCCTATTGTTGCTGTCAGTGTGAATAATATTGCTCTATCATTGGTGTCAGTGGGAGGAATAGTACCCTATTGTTGGTGTCAGTGGGAAGAATAGTTCATCATCGTTGGTGTCAGTAGGAAGAATAGTGGCCCATCAATGTTGTCAGTGGGATGAATAGTGGCCCATCATTGGTGTCAGTGGGAGGAATAGTGCCCCGTCCTTGGTGTCAGTGGAAGGAATACTGCCTCATATCAGTGGAAGGAATAGTTCCCCAAGGACTGAATAAAGGGAAGCTAAAGGCCCCATCCAGCCCCTGGGCAGCAGTTTGGAGACCCCTGTCCGAGGGTATGTATTTACTGCACATATAAACTGTACCTAGTGCAGCTCTTATTGAAAACAATCATGCCTACTTAATGTTGAGACCGTTGCAAAATTAAGCTGAATACGTTTTCAAGGATGATATATATTTGAGTGGAGCTTCAGTGTTTAAATAAGGCAACATTTAAAATGACAGCCCACTTCCTTAACCAGTTGCCGACCGCCGCACGCCGATGTACGTCGGTACAATGGCACGGGCAGGCATAAGGACATACATGTACGTCCCTTGCCTCCCGCGGGTCGGGGGCCCGATCGGGCCCCCGCCCGGTGCCTGCGGCGGTCGGTATTCGTACGGGAGCGATCCCGGACGAGGGGACGGCCATTCATTCATGGCCACCCCCTCGCGATCGCTCCCGACGAATAGAAATCCCCGGTGACATCACTTCCTCTCCTGTAATGTAAACACAGGAGAGGAAGTGATGTATTCTCTCCTCCGTGTCGGTATTTTTCGTTCCGACACGGAGGAGAGCGGATCAGTAAGTTGCACCAACACTCTACACACACAGTAGAACATGCCAGGCACACTCACACCCCCCCTTTACCCCCCGATCACCCCCCCAATTACCCCTGCCCCCCAGTCACAGTGACACCAATGTCATTTTTTTTTTTTTTTTTTTTTTTTTTGCATTGGTGTCATTTGTGACTGTAATAACTGTTAGGGCAGTTAGAGTTAGCCCCCTTTAGTTCTAATGTACCCCCCTAACCCCCCCAATAAAGGTTTAACCCCGTGATCACCCCCCGTCGCCAGTGTCACTAAGGCTGGGTTCACATTGCAGCGGTTTATGAGAACGAATGTGATTCGCACCGCACTGCAGTGCAAATCACATCCGATCTCTGTGCGATTCGAGTTCAGCCATTCGCCGCACCCGCCGCACCCGCCACACCCGCCGCACCCGCCGCAAATTCGCACGGGACCCTTTTTTTGGCCCGCAGCAGAATCGGATCGCATGGGTGTTCACACCATGCGATCCGAGTTTGCAGATCGCACTGCGATATGCGAACTGATCTGGGGGTGTCAGTAACATTTCACTGACACTCCCAGCAGTTCGCATAGGGCAGTGTGAACTGCCGCCGGGAGGCATGCGATGCGGGAACCCGCCGCGCATTCGTGGCGTTTCCGCATCGCTCCAGTGTGAACCCAGCCTAATAAGCGATCATTTTTCTGATCGCCGTATTAGTGTCACAGGTGACGCTAGTTAGGCAGGTAGGTATTTAGGTTCGCCGCAGCTTTTTATAGCGCCAGGGACCCCCATATACTACCGCATAAAGCCCCCTGATTGCCCCCTAGTTAACCCTTTCACCTGTGATCACCATATAACTGTTACAGGTGACGCTGGTTGGTTAGTTATTTTTTTATAGTTTCAGGGCACCCGCCATTTATTACCTAATAAAGGTTTAACCCCCTGATCACCCGGCGGGTGTCATTTGTGACTAATAACTGTTAGGGCAGTTAGGGTTAGCCCCCTTTAGTTCTAAGGTACCCCCCTAACCCCCCCCAATAAAGGTTTAACCCCGTGATCACCCCCCGTCGCCAGTGTCACTAAGGCTGGGTTCACATTGCAGCGGTTTGAGAACGGATGTGATTCGCACCGCACTGCAGTGCAAATCACATCCGATCTCTGTGCGATTCGAGTTCAGCCATTCGCCGCACCCGCCACACCCGCCGCACCCGCCGCAAATTCGCACGGGACCCTTTTTTTGGCCCGCAGCAGAATCGGATCGCATGGGTGTTCACACCATGCGATCCGAGTTTGCAGATCGCACTGCGATATGCGAACTGATCTGGGGGTGTCAGTAACATTTCACTGACACTCCCAGCAGTTCGCATAGGGCAGTGTGAACTGCCGCCGGGAGGCATGCGATGCGGGAACCCGCCGCGCATTCGTGGCGTTCCCGCATCGCTCCAGTGTGAACCCAGCCTAATAAGCGATCGTTTTTCTGATCGCTGTATTAGTGTCACAGGTGACGCTAGTTAGGCAGGTAGGTATTTAGGTTCGCCGCAGCTTTTTATAGCGCCAGGGACCCCCATATACTACCGCATAAAGCCCCCTGATTGCCCCCTAGTTAACCCTTTCACCAGTGATCACCATATAACTGTTACAGGTGACGCTGATTGGTTAGTTATTTTTTTTATAGTTTCAGGGCACCCGCCATTTATTACCTAGTCTCACTAGTGTACCCCTAAATTTAGGGGTGTCTACTTTCCAAAATGGGGTCATTTGGGGGGGGTTTGTGCCATCTTGGCATTTTATGGCCTTCAAAACTGTAACGCCCTTAGAAAGCCTGAAGGCGGTGCTTGGTTTTCGGGGCCCCGTACGCGGCTAGGCTCCCAAAAAGTCCCACATATGTGGTATCCCCGTACTCAGGAGAAGCAGCAGAATTTATTTTGGGGTGTCATTTCACATATGCCCATGGCATGCGTGAGCAATATATCATTTAGTGACAACTTTGTGAAAAAAAAAAAAAAAAAAAAAAAGTTTGTAATTTTCCCGCAACTTGTGGCAAAATATAAAATATTCCATGGACTCAACATGCCTCTCAGCAAATAGCTTGGGGTGTCTACTTTCTAAAATGGGGTCATTTGTGGGGGTTTTGTGCCATCTTGGCATTTTATGGCCTTCAAAACTGTAATAGGTAGTGAGAAGTGAACTCAAAAATTTACGCCCTTAGAAAGCCTGAAGGCGGTGCTTGGTTTTCGGGGCCCCGTACGCGGCTAGGCTCCCAAAAAGTCCCACATATGTGGTATCCCCGTACTCAGGAGAAGCAGCAGAATTTATTTTGGGGTGTCATTTCACATATGCCCATGGCATGTGTGAGCAATATATCATTTAGTGACAACTTTGTGAAAAAAAAAAAAAAAAAAAAAAAGTTTGTAATTTTCCCGCAACTTGTGGCAAAATATAAAATATTCCATGAACTCAACATGCCTCTCAGCAAATAGCTTGGGGTGTCTACTTTCTAAAATGGGGTCATTTGTGGGGGTTTTGTGCCATCTTGGCATTTTATGGCCTTCAAAACTGTAATAGGTAGTGAGAAGTGAACTCAAAAATGTACGCCCTTAGAAAGCCTGAAGGCGGTGCTTGGTTTTCGGGGCCCCGTACGCGGCTAGGCTCCCAAAAAGTCCCACATATGTGGTATCCCCGTACTCAGGAGAAGCAGCAGAATTTATTTTGGGGTGTCATTTCACATACGCCCATAGCATGTGTGAGCAATATATCATTTAGTGACAACTTTGTGTAAAAAAAAAAAAAAAATTTTTTTTTTGTCATTATTCAATCGCTTGAGGCAAAAAAATAAAATATTCAATGGGCTCAACATGCCTCTTATCAATTTCCTTAGGGGGTCTACTTTCCAAAATGGGGTCATTTGGGGGGGTTTTGTACTGCCCTGCCATTTTAGCACCTCAAGAAATGAGATAGGCAGTCGTAAACTAAAAGCTGCGTAAATTCCAGAAAACGTACCTTAGTTTGTAGATGTGACAACTTTTGCGCAAACCAATAAATATACAATTATTGACTTTTTTTTTACCAAAGACATGTGGCTGAATACATTTTGGCCTAAATGTATGACTAAAATTGAGTTTATTGGATTTTTCTAATAACAAAAAGTAGAAAATATCATTTTTTTTCAAAATTTGCGGTCTTTTTACGTTTATATCGCAAAAAATAAAAATCGCAGAGGCAATCAAATACCATCAAAAGAAAGCTCTATTTGTGGGAAGAAAAGGACGCAAATTTTGTTTGGGTACAACATTGCATGACCGCGCAATTACCAGTTAAAGCAGCGCAGTGCCAAAGTGTAAAAAGACCTCTGGTCATTTACCAGCAAAATGGTCCGGTCTGAAAGTGGTTAAGACCACTAAAAGACATAGCAAACATATACAATTTTTAAAGCAGAACTTCACTGAAAAACAAAGCTTCACTCTTCCTCATCCTCACCCTTTTTACTTTTTTTTTTAATTCTCTTACTTCCTCTGAAATACCTGGGTAAAACCACCAAATGTTCACCCCCCATTCCTTTCTACTCACAACCTTCTAGGACACGTTACAGGTCCTAGGACCTGCAAGACCATTCACGCAGTGTAGCATGATTCATGCAAGCGCAGTGGTTGTGGCTTCACAGCCGGCTTTCCACACTCAGCATGGTGGTGCTGGGGACCCAAATACTGGTAAAGAACCGGCCCAGGTGAGTACAACCATCTCAATCCTCTATCTGCCAATTTTTCTATACAGCGTGGTCTGTGTACGGAGATGAAAAAAGAACAGATGTACCTGCCAGATCACAAAATTAACACAAAGGAAAATAAAAGGTGGGAAAAAAGAGAAAACTAATGCAGCCATTGCAGCTAAGGACTGGTAAGCTACAGCAGAATTCACTTTTGTTTTGGCATTAAATATACTTTAAGGCCATGATATACAGTAAATAGTGATTTCATCATAAAACGTTTTATTTTATCAGAACTGAGAATGAAATTTGAGCCTGCACAGTACTATCTTGTGCAACTTACTAGCCACCATGGCAAAGCTGGTATTATTATTCTAGAATTCTGACTGTTCCAAATGAACATGAGCTTAATCAATAACAAAGTTAAAACTATGCTAATCCTTTGTCAGTAAACATTAACCAGGACACCATTCGGTGATAACAGAAATTGCAAGTGTGACCCCCAAAATGTATATGGTTGTTAAACACTAGACTTTGGGAATCTATAGATTAATACAAGCAATGTCAGAAAACATACTGTACAGTGCCTTGAAAAGTATTCAAGTATACAGCGTACCGCTACATACCGCTCCAGTGTGAAAGACCTCTGGCTTTCACACTAGCGTGAATGGAGCCGCTGTTTCAGGGCGCTTTGCAGGTGCTATTTTTAACGCTATAGCACCTGCAAAGTGCCTCAGTGTGAAAGGGGTCTTATTTGGTAAAAGATAAGTGATATGTGTCATCCAAATAAACACAGCAGAGAGTTAAAGCTCTACAGCTGAAATTTGTTGACTAAGGCTTTGGCTGAAATGCGTTAGCGTTCTGCTGTGTTTTTTTGGCTGTCCCAGATCGCTCATCTTTTACCAAATAAAGTATTGTGAGGGACTGTTGTCAGACAGACTCCAAGTCTCTCTTCGAATTTGTGCATAAGAGGTGTGCAAGAACTTTAGCTGTTAAGTCGTACATCTCTTTTGCGTATACTGGTATAGAGGTGGAGGCAATCTTATAATCTATGCCTTTATTGATAAATATAAACCGTGGACAATAATAGGGCGAGATAAAATGCATATGAGACCCCAAACACAAAAATGGTTGTTAAACACTGGACTCGGGTATCCTTATAGAATTACAAGCACTGTTTTGCAGGAATGAGTGTTCTTGTAACTTTAAATTCTTAATTAACCCTATGCACACCGCTATACATCCTTACATATTTCTAAAAAACATTTGCATAAACGGGGATTCCTGGTTTGCATAAATTGCAATACTTGTTCAAGCTAGTCAGCTGTGTCAAAGTGATTCCTTTCTGGCTAAAGGGGGATCACTTTGTTGCATTTCTGATTTTGTGCAAAGTTATTTTTTATAGTCAGGTAAGTAAAATTTTGCATGGTAACCATGTCAATTATTTTCTACCAGCAGATGCAGCTTTAACCTGATTTTTACGTTCTTCCTGTAGCTTCTTGGCACTTTTGTTGTAAAAAGCCTGTTTTACTGCCATGTTCTCTTCAGATAGACCATAGTGCTCTGGGAATCAATGCAGTAAACGATGTTTAGTAAAAGACAGATTCTACGCTGGATCTTTCTGCCAGGAGGCAAGTACTAAATGCTTGTTTCGATGTGTAATTACTTGTGCTTATAGGCTATGTGCATAATCACATTGGCTGAAATATATCTGCATTCAGAGGCATTAAAAAAAAAGAAAAAAACATGCTTCCATAAGCAATGTTTTTTCTGCCCATGTGCATGAGGCCTAAGGATGTTTTGTATAATGTACAATACAAAAACAAAAGTAATCTGTAGTTTCTTTTTATCAGTAAACAAGTTCTAGAAATGCACATGTGAGCTGGTAAATACAGCGCACCCTGTGTTTATTCTGTTGGGACACTAACTTCTGATTTGTTGAGGCAAGTTATTTCACGTGCAATGAATGCATTTATTTGCAAATAGCCGCACTGTGTTCTCCATAAATGTAAGTGAAATGGCATTGTTTAAAAAAAGTAATGAAAATGTTCTGTAAAACAACCAGAAGGTTGCTTTAAAAAAAATAACAGTGAAAATCATATGTGTTTCTATGATTTACAATGCACATCTTAATTTTATTGAATAATGCCCATGGTGATTGACCTCTGCAGTGGAGAGCAGGTCTAAATCAAGCAGTTCTGATGCACAGAAAAGCAGTAATCAGTATTTTACAGTTGATGTATAACACCTATCTCTTTACAACTAAAGCCGGTAAATGCTGCCATGCTATGTATCATGCAAAGAAGTTTGCTAAAGATATGCAGTGTAATAATCTTATATCTCACAGTTATAATATTTAAAATAAACCAATTCAAGAGAGCCATGCCCTTAAGTGAATAAACAGATACAGTATAACCACACGCTCTTACAGAGGTAAAAACTGCAGCACCTACAAACCTTTTAAAAATTTGTTTGACCAATCACTTTACCATTTTTGTTCTTAAGTTGACACTTTTTACAAAAAGAGTTCACGTGTCCCAAGTGAAAATTTCAATCTCTGTTTTTATTATTTATAACAAGTATTTACAGTTGTCAATGGCTCATAAGTTTACACACCCTGGCATAATTTATGATTTCTTGGCCATTTTACAGAGAATATGAATGATAACACAAAAACATTTTTATCACTCTCAATCAACTGTGTTTACTCTTTTTAGATCATAATGGCAACATAAACTACCCAAATGACCCTGATCAAAAGTTTACATACCCTGGTGATTTTGGCCTGATAACATGCACACAAGTTGGCACAAAGGGGTTTGAATGGGTAACCATCCTCACCTGTGATCTGGTTGCTTGTAATTATTGTGTGTTTAAAAGGTCAATGAGTTTCTGGACTCCTGACAGACCCTTGCATCTTTCATCATGTGCTGCACTGACGTTTCTGGATTCTGAGTCATGGGGGAAAGCAAAAGAATTAGAGGTCGACCGATATATCGGCCGGCATATCGGCCGATATTTGCCGTTTTTTAAATAATCGGCATCGGCCGATTTTGCTGATAAAAAGCCGATTTATAACTACAGCGGGACTTTGAAATGACTTCTGTATAGAAGACAGTGTGAGTTGCCTGAGTCGTCATAGCAACACTTTCCTCCTCTCTGGGCAGACTGCCAAGAAAAGAACTAAATGATACAATGTTTACACTTGAATGAATGAAGTCATCTCTGTGTGTAGAAGTTCCCAGTTTAACCATTTAAAGACTAAATCTTTTCTGACACTTGTTGCTTACAAGTAAAAATCCTGTATTTTCTGCCAGAAAATCACTTAGACCCCCCAAAAATTATATATTTTTTTTAGCAGAGATCCTAGGGAATAAAATAGCGGTTGTTGCAATATTTTATGTCACACGGCATTTGCACAGAGGTCTTTCAAATGCATTTTTTTTGGGAAAAAAATACACTATTTAAAAATAAAATAAAAACAGTAAAGTTAGCCCATTTTTTTTTTTCGGCCAAAAGTTTTGACTACCTGTTTTTATTTAATACATAGGTTTTTTTTTTTTTTTTATCTAAATCATACATACAAGTAAACTGATTGGAGGTTTGTTTTGTTTAATAAATGTTTAAATGTAAGAAATTTTCTGTATCACTTATGAAGGCTGCTTTCACACTGGAGCGTTGATGTTAAAACGCAAGTTTTAGCGGCTCTTTACCATCATTTTAGCGGTGCTATTTGGCTGCTAGTGGGGCACATATAACCCAGCTAGCGGCCAAGGAAGAGGTTAAATGCGCCCATGAAGCACTGCTGCCAAATCGCATTGCATGCGCTTCGGCAGTGGTGCCCATTCATATCAATGGGCAGGAGTGGTGGAGGAGCGGTAGACACCACTCCAAACGTGCTGCTTGCAGGATTTTTTTTTAAGATCCTGCCAGCGCATCGCCTCAGTGTGAAAGCACTCTGTCTTTCACACAGACTGCAGGGGAGCCATTTTTCAGGCACTTTACAGGCGCTATTTTTAGCCCAAAAGAGCCTGAAAAACGCCCCAATGGGAAAGGTGTGTTAGATCAAGGGGGATTAAAAAAATAATAATAATAAATAAAAAAGGAAAAAAATAAATAAAATAAAATAAATTCGGCCTAACATATCGGCCCAAAAAAATCGGCATCATATATCGGTTATCGGCCGCCATGATTTCTAAATATCGGCATCGGCCAGAGAAAAACCCATATCGGTCGACCTCTAAAAAGAATCGTCAAAGGATCTGCGGGTAAAAGGTTTGTTGAACTGAATAAAACAGGAAAGGGATATAAAAAGATAGCCATGGAATTGAAAATGCCAATCAGCATTGTTCAAACTCTAATCAAGAAGTGGAAAATGAGGGGTTCTGTTTAAACCAAAACCACGGTCTGGTATACCAACTAAAATTTCAGCCACACCTGCCAGGAAAATTGTTCGGGATGCAAAGAAAAACACACAAATAACTTCACGTGAAATACAGAACTCTCTGAAAATGTGGTGTGGCTGTTTAAATATGCACAATAAGGAGGCACTTGAAGAAAGATGAGCTGCATGGTTGAGTCGCCAGAAGAAAGCCATTACACAAATGCCACAAAGTATCCAGCTTACAATACGCCAAACAGCACAGAGACAAGCCTCAAACCTTCTGGCACAAAGTCATTTGCAGTGATAAGGCCAAAATTAAAAACTTTTTAGCCACAACCATAAACGCTACATTTAGAGAGAAGTCAACAATGCCTAAGATAAAAGGTACACCATTCCTACTGGGAAACATGGAGGTGGATCGCTGATGTTTTGGGGATGCGTGAGCTACAAAAGGCACAGGGAATTTGGTCAAAATTGATGGCAAGATGAATGCAGTAGGTTATCAAAAAATACTGGAGGAAAATTTGCATTCATCAGCTACAAAGCTGCACATGGTACGTACTTGGACATTCCAACATGAAAATGATCCAAAACACAAGGCCAAGTCGACCTGTCATTGGCTACAGCAGAATAAAATGAAGGTTCTGGAGTGGCCATTTCAGTCTCCTGACCTCAATATCATTGAGCTACCCTGGGGCGATCTCATGCAGTTCATGCAAGACAGCCCAAGAATTCACAGGAACGGGAGGCTTTTTGCCAAGAGGAATTGGCAGCTTTACCGTCTGAGAAGATAAAGAGCCTAATCCACAAATACCACAAAAGACTTCAAGCTGTCATTGGTGTTAAAGGGGGCAATACAGGGTATAACTGGGATATGTAAATTTTTGATCAGGGCCAGTTGGGTAGTTTCTGTTGCCATTATGATTTAAAAAGAGTAAACAGAGTTGATTGATAATAAATGGCTTCAGACAAACAATAACCATGAGTGAAAGAAAAGTTTTTGTGTTATCATTTATATTGTCTGAAAAATGGCTAAAAAATCATAAATTCTGCCAGGGTATGTAAACTTATGAACACAATTGTAAATAGCATTTAAAATTTACACAGTGCTTTACATATATTGTATATTCACATCAGTCCCATCCGTCAGGGAGTTTACAAGGTCCCTAGGGACAATTTAGACAGGACCTCGCAGACAAACTTGTCTATTTTCTGGTTAAGCCTGGAAGTCAGAAGATTAAAATCTGGTGACCACCATCTGTGACATGGTTCCTGGACACTTCAGAGCGTAGGGACCACTCCCCTGGGTCCAAACAATGCTGACTAAAGAAGTCTGCCTGATCACGCCTAGGAAGTAAGTGCTGGGCATTTAGGTACCACACAATGGAAATGCCCTAAGTATGCAACAAGACTAGTACTGGTGCCAGCACCATGGTAAAAGCCTGAAGAGAGTTTGAATGTCAGACTTCGATATCCACAGATGTTAAGCAATCTCCCTGCTGGAAAGAGACAATGAAAACCTGGTGGATTCCATAAAGATCTTCTGAGCTTGAAGATGGGATGGATACCCCCTTTGGGTTTGTGGGCCATAAACAGTTTGGTGTCAAACCCTTAAAACCACTTTGTCACAGGGACAGAAGACCTGATAGGACTGCCTGGAGGTCTGTTAACTTGTGCAGGGACACAGGAAGGTTGAAAATTATAAAGGGAAGGAAGGGGAGGGTTTGGGAACAAAATTCTAGCTTGTCCGCAAAGGCTAGCACACATCCCCCCCCCCTCGCCATTTTAGAGCACTCTTGGCTTGGACTTTATGGATGAAGAGTGGTGAAAATAAATTTTCATAATCTCCAGCAAGGAGTGAGCCTTCCCAGACTGAGCTTTAGGCTTCTCTTGTTGTGAAAGACAGGTGGTCTTGCTGCCTGTGGTATAATTGATGATGGCAGCTAGAATAGACCCTCGAAGGCCATGCAGAGTAAGCACTTCTTGGATGCAGCCTCCGTCCAACACTTTAACCACATGTGGATGGATAGGAGACTTATGTGGGAAATGAGACATGAAACCTCCAACAGCTTGCCAGAACTGTAGCACAAACAGTTGGGAAGCACCATTTTTTTTTACAAAGTCCTCTGTAAACAGGTACAAGGCTAATAAGGTCTTGGGGGAGAAACAAACATGTCAGGGTGTTTCCAGTCTCCATAAAAGGTAGACTTGCAACAGCATATTCTTAGGAGTATTAGAAGCTCTAAAAGACCTCAGAGTAAGGATAGCAATGACTGAAGCAACAGACTTATTCTTTATCTTCAATGTGGTCCACACTATGGCAATAAGAGCAGAAGCAGTCTCTTTCTGTTCTTGAGTGATGGCAGAAAACTGCAACTCCTCAGAGTTTCAGAAGCCAAAGACTGAGAAACAGCAGGAAGATCCGAAGTAGACTATCTGGAGGAAGGTGTGGGAGGGCTCTGTGTTTAGTCAGCCAACACTTGTGTGATATGGTCTAGAAAGTCATGCATGACTGAAATAACAACCTTCTAAGACAGAGTAAAGGAGCCTGCTATTACTGACAGAGCTAGAGACGACTCCAAAGATGGTATAGACTTTAGAAGCAGATGATAGGCATGCTGCAAGCAGCACTGGAGTTGTTAGTAGAGTGTGAGCTGGGGAACTGGGGACAGTGGGATTGTCCCAGTGTCTAGAATCAGGACATGTTACAATTGTGGCAATGAAGCAACATAGCTAAGTGTACAAAGCAAAGCATAATATCAGGTGCTCTCAAAACACAACCACTGGTAGCAAGTAAAGACTGGATGGCCAGGGAAATGGTCACTGTAAGGAGGGCAACAAGAACAGGCCAAACATGAGAAAACATGAGAATTTCACTTGGTTCCATTAAATGCAGGAGCAGCAGTCACTATATGCTTCCTCAATGTGGAAAGAGAACAGAGTATGCAACATTCCACCCAGGAGACGATATCTGTACTCAGTCCCTCAGTGTTAAACCCTTCCATTGTAGGCCCCAGTGGGAAGCAGAGGTTTTAAAGGCGTCAAGCAATCCAAACCACTAAGTAGCCCTCGGTGCGAACTCTAATCGGCCTAGTCACCGAGTCTATACAGACAGGGCAAGCAAGGAGGCAATTCCAATGGCTCCTAAAATGCAGCTAACTTGTTGACAGACAGGGTCTTAAAAGTGCCTCATGCAGAGCCCAGTGCCCGAAGAAGATCATTTCCAGGCTAGCCTATTTCCAGTGTAGTGGGGTCCAGTTATTCAACTCCAAAGCCAAGTTGAAGATAGGCTGGTATGAGAGGAAAAGGGAACCACCGCTTCAGGCCAATCCACTAGGACAGTGATGGCGAACCTTGGCACCCCAGATGTTTTGGAACTACATTTCCCATGATGCTCCTGCACTCCGCAGTGTAGTTGAGCATCATGGGAAATGTAGTTCCAAAACATCTGGGGTGCCAAGGTTCGCCATCACTGCACTAGGATAATAGCTTGATTTCCAGGTAAGGAGTCTCAGGTGCTGGCTAATGCACAAGCAAGTAGGTAAGAAGGAAAAAAACTCTGAACAGCCGCACTCCGGATGGAATCTGTAGTAACTTGTGCCTTTATTTTCAAGTATAAATTACATCACACGAACCACAGCAAAAGGTAACATGACACAAAAGCTGACGTGTTTCGCACTGAAACCAGTGCTTACTCATAGCTAATGAGTAAGCACTGATTTCAGTGCGAAACGCGTCATATTTTTGTTCTATGTTACCTTTTTCTGTGGTTCGTGTGATGTAATTTTTACTTGAAAATAAAGGCACAAGTTACTACAGATTCCATCCGGAGTGCGGCTGTCCAGAGTTTGTTCCCTTCTTACCTACTTGAGGATAAGCTGGATAGCTGCTATAATAAAGACTAGCTAAAGCAGCAATGTCTTCATTGTAAAGAAAAAATTTAAAGAGCAAAAATAATGATAATAAAAATATGTTAGTCTTTTCCCAGCAGAGCTAAAGAAAAAGATGTCTGACCTCCTAGGACAATGGAAAAAAACCACATGCTGGTAGTAGGAGGGGTTATCCTGGGCTACCCTACAGTTTGTTTATTTCCCAGTGTCCAATCCTCGTGTAGATGGCATTATAACCCAATGGCTACAGTCCTGTAAATGTGCATGAGAAGTAATTCATCCTAGGACATGGCAGATGCTTGGATGCCTGGCAGATACCAGGATTCATCCTGGGACCTGGCAGATGCTGCATGTGCAGCTCCGTGTATAGTCTAATTAAGATTGCAAGAAGGCAGGTAAGAACTTAGAAAACATTACTGAAGATTATATTTATTATTATTTTGTAAGAAAAAAAAAATTAAATCTTTCTGCTCGAAATTTGTTAGTTTCAGGCCAAAGTTTTGCTCTAAAGTTTTGGAAGCTTTTTGTTACAAAGTGTCTACTGGCCAAGCTATTCAGCTACTGACTGAAACAACTACTCGAAGATATGGCAACGGCGTGTCATCTGAAGACAGGTTTGCAAAACCCTACGAAAACAGAATGCAGCTGTAATCAAGTTCATAGACTTCAGTAAGGACAATAAATAATAATAATAAAAAAACTGAAGGTTTGTGAGATCAAAACTATTCTTGCCAAGAAAACTGGAACAAAGGCATTCAGCATCAACAGAATTGTTGTGGATTACTAAATACTCAATGTTGAGCTCCCAGTTCTAAAATCTTTACCAGATGCTCACAATATATACTTACCACCATATAGTTTGCTGTAATAGATTTTTAATCCAGCCATTTGTGACTTCAAAAAACATCTAAAACAAACACTACTAAATACAAGTGTGGAATCCAGCTGTAAGAGTTGTAGTTCCTAAGAAGCACCTCCAGTATTTAATAGCAATCATTGGTTTAATTGCACGATTTCACTCAGACCCGAAAATTAGTAATCCATGTGGAAGGGAATTTGTTGGTTACTCAAATTATGCTCTGTGTGATAAATATCCAATGTCTACAACACACATAGGGTGTCAAAATCTGTATTTTTTTTTATTTTGCAACTTTTAAAAAAGTGTTTTGAAGATTTATGTTACTTCTTACTGTACATTATGTACAAAAAGCAGATAATAATAATATGTTAATAAAGCAAAACTATATCCATAACAGTTTAATAACAATTAATGTTCTTTAACAAAAGAACATAAATTCCACAATAATAATTATCCTATCAAAAAGAGTGTGTGCTGCCTCCAACGTTGCTTCCGTTTCTTCTTGCTGAGAGGCCACCATTTTGTTGAAGCCCAGAACAGGTACTTCCTTATTGAAATCTCTCTGCTCTCCCTCTCCTTAAGCCACGTACACATGGTCTGATTGTTGGACGACCGAGTGTCTGATTTTTGTCAAAAGGGCGTGTGTAGGATTTTGTTTAGCATACTAACTATGCGCAAATTGTCATTTGACTAACACGAACGTAGTGACGTACTACGAGAGTACAAAGAGGAAGTTAATTTCTCAAGCGCTACCCTTTGGGCCCCATCTGCTAATTTTATGTAAGTAGACGTATGGTGAGCATTGATTCACGATTTTCAGATCGTACAAAACAAATGCCTTTCAAAATATGTTTGGCATAACTACATGCAAAGCAGCTTCATTATTATCCCATTAAAGATGAGAATTTTGACATTTCATTAATTGCCACGTCACAAATGTTAATTCTAGATTACGAACAGTAGTTTACAAGACCAAACTCTTCCCAGTCGTTCCTTGATTCTGAGTATGTGTGTTTGTACTTTTGACTTTTGTGTGACGTATTTCTGTACTGACCATCTGAAAATCAGAGGTTGAGTGCACATCAGACAAAGGTTTTATAGCCTGCACATCCAGCTTTTGTCTGATGTAAAAGTCGAATCGTCTGTCGAATGCACCGTACTAATGATCTGAAAATCCGCAGACAGCTCGTCTTCAGACTTTTCCTTTCTGATTTTCGTACCGTGTGTATGAGGCCTTAGTCTTAAAAACTATATGTCACTTTCTGTAATTAAAATGTGTGCATTTCCAACCTTGATTGTATGTTTCAGCTCAACTAGGGAGGAAGGCAGCAGTAGCTGACAAGAGCTGCCTCTGCTAAGAGAGAATCAGGAAGATAAGATAAGACTTTATCCTTGTAAGTTTTACTCTGGCAGTAGAGTTTGTCTTGTCACCTCTACGGATTTTTTTTTCTCTCTCCTCAACCGCTTGCCGATCACCGCATACAGATGTACGTCGGCAGAATAGCACAGGTAGGCAAATGGGCGTACCTATACGTCCCTTTAAATTTACTGTCTATCGGGCGCACGCCCACCGCAGGAGTGTGCCTGTGGGTCGCGGGAACTCGATCTTTGCAGGCGGCCTGCGATTGTGGTGAGGAGAGGCAGAACGGGGAGATGCCTTTGTAAACAAGGCATTTCCCTGTTCTGCCTATCAACATGACAGAGATCCACTGCTCCCTGTCATGCAGTGATCTCTGTCATGTTGTAGTAAGCCCATCCCCCTTACAGTTAGAACACCTCCCTAGGACTCACTTAACCCCTTGATCGCCCCCTAGTGTTTAACCCCTTCCTTGCCAGTGTCATTTATACAGTAATCAGCAGCTATTTGTAGCTCTGATTGCTGTATAAATGATAATGGTACCAAAATAGTGTCAAAAGTGCCTGATGTATGCGCCAAAATGTCACAGTCCTGATAAAAATCCTAGATCACTGCCATTACTAATAAAAAAAATAATAATAAAAATGCCATAAATCTATCCCCTATTTTGTAGACGCTATAACTTTTGCGCAAACCAATCAATATACACTTATCGCAATTTTTTTTTAACAAAAATATGTAGAAGAATACATATCGGCCTAAATTGAGAAAGAAATTATTTTTATATATTTTTTGTGGATACTTATTATAGGAAAAAGTAAAAAATATTGCTTTTTTTTTTTAAATTGACGGCTTTTTTTGTTTATAGCGCAAAAAAATAAAATCGCAGAGGTGATCAAATACCACCAAAAGATAGCTCTATTTGTGGGGGAAAAAAGAACCTCAATTTTCTTTGGGTACAACGTCGCATGACCGCAGAATTATCAGCTAAAGGGACGTAGTGCCGAATCGCAAAAAATGCTCTGGTCAGGAAGGGGGTAAAATCTTCCGGGGCTGAAGTGGTTAAGACACTTTCACACCTTCATACCATCCCCTCTGTGTTCTAATCCTGTGTGCCCCTGTGTGAGTGATTTATAAAACTAAGTCTGCTGTACCTAATTTCAGAGCTCTTCTCAGCGATCACATGATCGGCTGGCTTTCTTATCTCCCCACCTGATAGATGCAGTGGGTGGAGCCAAGATTCCCCAGCTAACATCACTCGGGAGCGAGAGAGAGAGCCAGCCAGTTATGTGATCCCTGAGAAGTGAATGAGGTATAGCAGACTTTGTTCTTATAAAACATTCACACAGGGGCACACAGGATTACAACACAGAGGGGATGGTATTGAGAGGTTTAAGTTATTTGAGCAGCAGGAGTTGAGGGGACAGGCACTGTCATAAGCTGACAGGCAGAGAGCGGAGGGGGAGAGAGCACAGAGGAGACAGATAGCAGGCGGAGGATGATGGATTTATGTACGGACAACTCCGGTGTCAGGGCACAGCAGCCCTAATATATCAAAGTCAGCGTACAGGGGGGAGAGTATAGCCAGGCAGGATCAGCCAGGTATTACAGGTGTTACAGGGGGCCAAATGACACAGCACACGCACTGTGCTGTATAAAATGCTTTAAAGGAAAAGGATATTTTTTTTGGGAGGAGGTTAACAGATGCTTTAATCTGTGTTCCCTCGTCATAGTCTATCATTCCTCTTCTTTCTTCAACCCCCCTCTGCAGCAGTAAATCTTTAGGCTGTCAGCTGATCAGTCTCTAGTGACTCATAACTACAGGACAACTGAGGCCGCAGAGCAGGGTGAGACAGTGCCATACTGGATTTTAAACAGCATAGGCACTTATTTTTAATGTTTTACATTGCTATACCTGCAAATGGAGCCAGCCTGAAGTTATCTATCAGGACTTAATTTTCTGACTAAAGTTTCACTTTAATTGCAAATTGCGGTGTATAAGTAGTCTTAGAAAACAAATTGCGAGTGAAATCTGTAAAAGATCAGGCTGAGGATTAAAAACGGAATCCATTAAGCGAAGACTGCTACATCAGCAATCAAGATGACAAATAGGAGGAGTAAGAAAAACTGCTAAACCAAGCTAAAAATAGAGGTGTAATAGAGGAGAGCATCAGAGAGGACATAACATTCCTCAGTTTTCTCAGAGTCACCCACAAAGTCTTCAGCTTTGGACTCATATGTCCAATAGCCTTTTGAAAGACATTTATTTTGAATGTTTGGTTGAGGACACAAGCAAATGTGACAATTAGCAATCCCAGCATTCCAGGAATGTAACTGCTTTTTGAAGCCGTTAAATTGATGGGTTAGGTCTGCTTTATGATTTACTGCTGTTCAAGGGCTCTGGGCTTCAGCAAAATGGCAGCCTCTAGCAAGAAGAAACAGGAGCCATGCTGGAGTCAATTTACAGCACACACTAATGCTGGTAGCATTATTATTCATGTGGAATAATATGTTCCTTTTAAAAAATATAACTTTTTTATCAGTTCCGCTTTAAGATGGTGCAACTTTTTGGGAAAATGTGGGTGTTCAAAACTAGGATCAGATAAGATATCTGGATAATCAATCTCTTATGTCAATCTATAATGCAGTTACTTGGTCAGGTTAAATGTATACAAATCTCCCTACGAATATGGTTGCTGCATTACTGCCTTCTAGAAGTTGTTTACCTGCATGTGCTGCACAAGGGTAGCCCAGTACAGAAACTGATCATTTATGAAGTTAGGATTTCCTTATAAAAACTACCATTTTTAATTAGAGCAAAATCTAAGTATTTTATATACGTTTACATGTTTTATAAAATCTTTTTAGGTGGCTAGTGCATAGTGAATCATTGCTTATAAATAGTCTTGATTATGGACAACAAAGACAAATTTAAGTAGGCTCTAATAAAGCAAAGTACGCGCTAAGCTACAGGCGACTATTTATCCAAAGCTTAGAAGCCAAACACTAAGTTTATAGTAGCTTAAGGGCAGTAAGCAAAAAGCTAACTTACTTAGACATGTCTCCTTCATGAGTTGAGGAAAATATGGAAACTGAGATCAAAAGAAAAAAAAAAATGAATTCACTTTAAAAAAATGTCACTGTTAACAATAACAACGATTCAACTAATAATGATGGATGAGAAAGGAATACAGAGTAAGGCTTTCAAAGCAAATCAATCCTTACCATTCTCTGTAACCACTTGGCACGAATGAGTGTGACTTTCACTTAAATGTTTGGCCATATCATCTAAACCAGAAACATCGGTCAGGAAATCACAGTTCAGGCATACTACGGTTATACGCCTTGTGGGGAAAAAATAAATAAAAATTGTCTGTTGGATTGTATATACTGCACCCTGTAAAAGAAAACTTCACATAACTTAACAACTGTGAATTGCATGTTATTTTAACACATTCATGTAAGAAATTTAGGAAACCAAGATAGGTTTAGGAGGATTTTGTTTATCTTAGATCTGCCCTAGCACACTGCCACAACATACACCTGCACACATTGCAGTTGGTATTGTGAGAAGAGGTCATACTTGTGACCCGTGGGGGTCACTACTCACTACTTTACATTGTAGCAAAGTGTAATTTCTCCAGTGTTGTCACATGAAAAGATATAATAAACTATTTACAAAAATGTGAGGGGTGTACTCACTTTTGTGAGATACTGTGTGTGTGTGTGTGTATATATATATATATATATATATATATATATATATATATATATATATATATATATATATATATATATATATATATATATATATATATATATATATATATATATATATATATATATATATATATATATATATATATATATTTATTCTAAGCACTTTGACCGAGACAGATATAAATCACATAAACACACCAAAAGACTTACAACATAACATAGACCTGAGGTGTGCCCTGGTCGGCATGCCAAGAAAGGGGGCATACCCAAGATAAGTAATGGATGATGTGGAGAGAAATGTGCTGAGAAGTGCCCTGAAAAAGGTGAATGGGAGGGAGGGTATCGCGCACTGGAACTGACAAAAACCACAGGTGAGTGGTCTGCTTAAATCCCACCCCCCGGACTCCTCCCATAAATTCAGGCCACCATACTGGCCTTCTTTATATATATATATATATATATATATATATATATATATATATATATATATATATACACACACACACACTGTATATAGTATGAAGAAAGTACGGGCGTCTGCAAACAATACTAATTGTCTGACTTCAACTGCTTCGGAATTAGGAAGTTATATGGTCACAGCATACATTTTCATTTTATAACATCAGCATTTTAGTAGCAATACAAATAGATATTTTTGACAATTCCATATAGGCTTTCATGAAAAACCTCCTTCTATGTTGTGTATGCTGCCTGTCTACCCGGATTCCCAGCATGCTCTGCAGCTTTTCCTCTGCTGTCTACATTCAATTTGTAAGGACTACATATCCCATGGTACCTTGCTGTGTACAAGCAATGATTCCTGTACTAACTTTGCCTCCAGCATTTCTATATTTCAGAAAGCAGTCTCTGTGAAATGTGTGACACAGCAGTGACTGTTCATATGGCATAAGTGAATACATGTCACAAAACTGAAGAAAGTAAATGTGTGGGGATCTTCAGAAAGTACGCTAACAAACTTCCTGATCGTTCAGATTAAAAGTAGGCTAAGAATAATTAAAATGCAATGAGGAAATGAGTATATGATTTAAAACTTTGCCCATAGATACACTTAAATGACAATTCCATCTTTTGCAAAAAGACAAATGCACCCATTTTGCAAAAAGCAAAAATGTGCATTAATAATTTATTTACATTTGAGTCTGCAAAGCACTGCAACTGTGATCAGTGATTCAGCAGAACAATGTTCTGGCCCCTGCCGACAATGGGCAACTGTTATATCATTCATCCCTCTGCTACGGTGGGAGATATGACTTGTCGTTTTTTTTCATTCACAACTTCCTGTGAATGAACGACACGTGGCTGCGCCAAATTCCAAAATGACAGGAGGGGTGGACACTAAGCACGCTGACCATGTTTCATGATGTACCCTAAATTTGGATTTACCATAAAACATGGCCTAAAATGCCAGAGTTAGCTTTTAATGACCTGTAACAAGCATGCAATTATAACATTATGCCAGACCTGCATATGTGTTTCAGATCAGTGACAAAGCATCAGAAGCAGACAACTAGCACACTTAGAACCAGTTCTGCAATAGTCCGCCTATGTACAGTGGTGTGAAAAAGTGTTTGCCCCCTTCCTCATTTCCTGTTCCTTTGCATGTTTGTCACACTTAAGTGTTTCGGAACATCAAACCAATTTAAACAACAGTCAAGGACAACACAAGTAAACACAAAATGCAATTTGTAAATGAAGGTGTTTATTATTAAAGGTGAAAAAAAATCCAAACCATCATGGCCCTGTGTGAAAAAGTGATTGCCCCCCTTGTTAAAACATACTATAACTGTGGTTGTCCACACCTGAGTTCAATTTCTCTAGCCACACCCAGGCCTGATTATTGCCACACCTGTTCACAATCAAGGCATCACTTAAATAGGAGCTGCTTGACACAGTAAGGTCCACCAGAAGATCCTTAAAAGCTACACATCATGCCGAGACCCAAAGAAATTCAGGAACAATTGAGAAAGAAAGTAATTGAGATCTATCAGTCTGGAAAGGGTTATAAAGCCATTTCCAAAGCTTTGGGAATCCAGCGAACCACAGTGAGAGCCATTATCCACAAATGTCGAAGACATGGAACAGTGGTGAACCTTCCCAGGAGTGGCCGGCCGCCCAAAATTACCCCAAGAGCGCAGCGACGACTCATCCAAGAGGTCACAAAAGACCCCACAACAACGTCCAAGGAACTGCAGGCCTCACTTGCCTCAGTTAAGATCAGCGTTCATGCCTCCACCATCAGGAAAAGACTGGGCAAAAATGGCCTGCATGGCAGAGTTCCAAGAAGAAAACCACTGCTGAGCAAAAAGAACATCAAAGCTCGTCTCAATTTCTCCACAACACATGATGATCCCCAAGACTTTTGGGACAACATTCTGTGGACCGATGAGACAAAAGTGGAACTCTTTGGAAGGTGTGTGTCCAAGTATATCTGGCGTAGAAGGAACACTGCATTTCATAAAAAGAACATTATACCAACAGTAAAATATGGTGGTGGTAGTGTGATGGTCTGGGGCTGTTTTGCTGCTTCAGGACCTGGAAGACTTGCCGTGATAAAAGGAACTATGAATTCTGCTGTCTACCAAGAGATCCTGAAGGAGAATGTCCGACCATCTGTTCGTGTACTCAAGCTGAAACGAACTTGGGTTCTGCAGCAGGACAATGATCCTAAACACACCAGCAAGTCCACCACCGAATGGCTGAAGAAAAACAAAATGAAGACTTTGGAGTGGCCTAGCCAAAGTCCTGACCTGAATCCTATTGAGATGTTGTGGTATGACCTTAAAAAGGCCGTTCATGCTCGAAAACCCTCTAATGTAACTGAATTAGGACAATTCTGCAAAGATGAGTGGGCCAAAATTCCTCCAGGACGCTGTAAAAGCCTCATTGCACGTTATCGCAAACGCTTGGTTGCAGTTGTTGCTGCTAAGGGTGGCCCAACCAGTTATTAGGTTTAGGGGGCAATCACTTTTTCACACAGGGCCATGATGGTTTGGATTTTTTTTCACCTTTAATAATAAACACCTTCATTTACAAATTGCATTTTGTGTTTACTTGTGTTGTCCTTGACTATTGTTTAAATTGGTTTGATGTTCCGAAACACTTAAGTGTGACAAACATGCAAAGGAACAGGAAATGAGGAAGGGGGCAAACACTTTTTCACACCACTGTATTCTTTCAGAACAGGTTCCCTAAATGTATATGCCTAAAAATATTACCAGGTTTGGGAAGCCTATATATAGAAATCAATTTTTTGATGATAGTCTAATTTTATGAGATGCACCTGTATGTAAATATATACTTGATAAAACACAGTGGACCAACACCAGCAGATGACATGGCTCCCCAAATCATCACAGATTGTAGAAAATGTTGCATTTCATTTGGAAATCAAGGTCCCAGAGTCTGGGAGAAGAGTGGAGAGGCACAGAATACAAGCTGCATGAGGTCCAGTGTGAAGTTTCCAGTCAGTGATGATTTGGGAACCATGTCATCTTCTGGTGTTGGTCCACTGTCTTTTACCAAGTCCAAAGTCACCGCAGCCCTCTACTAGGAAATTCTAGAGCACTTCATGTTTCCCTCTGCTATCTTTATGGAGATGCTGATTTAATTTTCCAGCAGGACCTAGAACCTGCCCACGCTGCCAAAGTACCAATACCTGGTTTAATAATCATGGTATCACTGTGCTTGATTGGCCTGCAAACTCGCCTGACCTTAACCCCATAGAGAATCTGTGGGGTATTGTCAAGAGAAAGATGAGAGACACCAAACCCAACAATGCAGACAAGCTGAAGGCCGCTATCACAGCAACCTGGGCTTCCATAACACCTAAGCAGTGCTACAGGCTGATCGCCTCCATGCCTCGCCACATTGATACAGTAATTCATGCAAAAGGAGCCCCGACCAAGTATTGAGTGTGTACTATACTGTACATGGGCCTACTTTTCAGTAAGCCAACATTTCTGCATCAAAAATCCTTTTTTTTTATGTATTTTATTGGTTTATGCAATATTCTAGAGATACAGAATTTTGCGTTATCACAACTTGTAAGCCATAATCAAAAATAAAAGAAAGAAATGCTTGAAATATATCACTCTGTGTATAAAATATATGAGTTTTATTTTTTTAATGAATTGAATTACTGAAATAAATTAACTTTTTGATGATATTCTAATTTTATGAGATGCACGTGTGTGTGTGTGTGTGTGTGTGTGTGTGTGTGTGTGTGTGTGTGTGTGTGTGTGTATATATATCTATATATATATATATACACAGTGGTGTGAAAAAGTGTTTGCCCCCTTCCTCATTTCCTGTTCCTTTGCATGTTTGTCACACTTAAGTGTTTCGGAACATCAAACCAATTTAAACAATAGTCAAGGACAACACAAGTAAACACAAAATGCAATTTGTAAATGAAGGTGTTTATTATTAAAGGTGAAAAAAAATCCAAACCATCATGGCCCTGTGTGAAAAAGTGATTGCCCCCCTTGTTAAAACATACTATAACTGTGGTTGTCCACACATGAGTTCAATTTCTCTAGCCACACCCAGGCCTGATTATTGCCACACCTGTTCACAATCAAGGCATCACTTAAATAGGAGCTGCTTGACACAGTAAGGTCCACCAGAAGATCCTTAAAAGCTACACATCATGCCGAGACCCAAAGAAATTCAGGAACAATTGAGAAAGAAAGTAATTGAGATCTATCAGTCTGGAAAGGGTTATAAAGCCATTTCCAAAGCTTTGGGAATACAGCGAACCACAGTGAGAGCCATTATCCACAAATGGTGAAGACATGGAACAGTGGTGAACCTTCCCAGGAGTGGCCGGCCGCCCAAAATTACCCCAAGAGCGCAGCGACGACTCATCCAAGAAGTCACAAAAGACCCCACAAAAACGTCTAAGGAACTGCAGGCCTCACTTGCCTCAGTTAAGGTCAGCGTTCATGCCTCCACCATCAGGAAAAGACTGGGCAAAAATGGCCTGCATGGCAGAGTTCCAAGGAGAAAACCACTGCTGAGCAAAAAGAACATCAAAGCTCGTCTCAATTTCTCCACAACACATCTTGATGATCCCCAAGACTTTTGGGACAACATTCTGTGGACCGATGAGACAAAAGTGGAACTCTTTGGAAGGTGTGTGTCCAAGTATATCTGGCGTAGAAGGAACACTGCATTTCATAAAAAGAACATTATACCAACAGTAAAATATGGTGGTGGTAGTGTGATGGTCTGGGGCTGTTTTGCTGCTTCAGGACCTGGAAGACTTGCCGTGATAAAAGGAACTATGAATTCTGCTGTCTACCAAGAGATCCTGAAGGAGAATGTCCGACCATCTGTTTGTGTACTCAAGCTGAAACGAACTTGGGTTCTGCAGCAGGACAATGATCCTAAACACACCAGCAAGTCCACCACCGAATGGCTGAAGAAAAACAAAATGAAGACTTTGGAGTGGCCTAGCCAAAGTCCTGACCTGAATCCTATTGAGATGTTGTGGTATGACCTTAAAAAGGCTGTTCATGCTCGAAAACCCTCTAATGTAACTGAATTAGGACAATTCTGCAAAGATGAGTGGGCCAAAATTCCTCCAGGACGCTGTAAAAGCCTCATTGCACGTTATCGCAAACGCTTGGTTGCAGTTGTTGCTGCTAAGGGTGGCCCAACCAGTTATTAGGTTTAGGGGGCAATCACTTTTTCACACAGGGCCATGATGGTTTGGATTTTTTTTCACCTTTAATAATAAACACCTTCATTTACAAATTGCATTTTGTGTTTACTTGTGTTGTCCTTGACTATTGTTTAAATTGGTTTGATGTTCCCAAACACATAAGTGTGACAAACATGCAAAGGAACAGGAAATGAGGAAGGGGGCAAACACTTTTTCACACCACTGTGTATATATATATATATATATATATATATATATATATATATATATATATATATATAAAAAACCTTGCTTTTAATTATTAAACGCTCTTTAACCAGTGTCCGCTATATCCACCACGCGCGTTGGTTTCTTTCCCCATGTGTACTAACCACATACAGGGCATGAGCTATACTACATATAAAACCCTCATGACATGCTTTTTAAACTGTAGAACCATCTAATCCCATTCTCACCCTACCCTATTTTCTCTCAGGTAATGTGGCTGCTTTTTACTGCACTGGAAACTTCTAACAAAGCTCCTTGAAGTGGTCTTCTCCAGAAAATAATAGTGCAGTGCTCATCAAATACTAAAATAATTGATATATAAACAAAAGAAATCATGAAATAAATATACCACTATAAATCTGTACTATCATAAGTGTGTGCGCATTCACTGTGCGTGTGCATCCAGAAAATATATGCAAATAGAATCTAAGCATAAATATAAAGTCTACTCGGTCCTAGTGTGCTTGATAGAGACAAAACCATACAGTCAATAGATTCCAAATCCTTCAGTGCTGAGGCTCAATGAATCCCCAGTGTTGGTGAATCCACCCAGGTGCCAAATCTGATGTAGACTCACCTCATTAGACTTTATTAAGGCTGGGTTCACACTGCTGCGGCAGCGAGAACCAGATGTGATTCGCACCGCACTGCAGTGCAAATCACATCCGATCTCTGTGCGATGCGAGTTCAGCCATACAGATAGTATGACTGAATTTGCATCGCACCCGCCGCAAACTCGCACGGGACCCTTTTTTTGGTCCGCGGCAGAATCGGATCGCATGGGTGTTCACACCATGCGATCCGATTCCTGTCCGAGTTTGCAAATCGCACTGCGATATGCGGACTGATCTGGGGGTGTCATTAACATTTCACTGACACTCCCAGCAGTCCGCATAGGGCAGTGTGAACTGCCGGCGGGAGGCATGCGATGCAGGGAAACGCTGCGGATTCGCGGCGTTCCCGCATCGCTCCGGTGTGAACCCAGCCTAAAAGGCAGTCACGAACAGCACTGAATTGATTCAAGCACATTGAAACTCAGTGGACTTTATATTAATGCTTAGATTATATATGCATATATTTTTCTGTGTGCTGAAGCACTTATGAGCGTACTGATATATAGCGGTATATTTCATTAATTATATTTCTGTTTATAAATTTAAAAAATTTGATATTTGAGGTGCGCAGCACTATAATAGCTGCAAAGCTGCTTGAATTACTTTTATTAGAAAGCTGACAGTCAATGCAGAGGAAATGTAAGGACACTCTTGGCTGCTAAACATATGTCAATGGCAGCAAAAAGAGTTAAATGTGAGTAAATGTGTTTTTTTTTTGTGCAGGCACTTATAAACATGCTTCAAAATTGAAGCATCTACTTTAGAATTTCCACAACATTGATTACTTAGAAAGTGAGCAACAGGAATACAATGCACATGTGTATTGTAAAAAACAAAACAAAAAAACACTATGCTTCACATACCTTTTGTCCTTAGGATGTTTTTTCAAAGCTTTGGATTTTTTGCTGGAATTTCTGCCATGAAAGCTGCAAAAATACAATTAATGTCAGCAGAGGAAATAGGTATAAAACTGGGTTCATGTAAAACCATCAACCCATATGCAAAAGGCAGCATGTAATGTACAAATAGAGAACACAGACACATTTTTTCAAAAAGAAAAATACATTTTTACCACTGTACTTTCAAAATGTAACATGTAGTCTCTACTCACCTCTGCATGTGGCTAGTGTAAGCTTTATGGCAGCTGGTACTGAACTTGCATTTGCTGCAGTGGACATAAGTGTGGTAATGACCCTCAAAATCCACCACTTGACGATGACATTCAATGCATTTATGTAACCCAGGAATGTACCTGAATACAACAAAAGCAATCAGCATAATCCATAGTGCTCAGGTTTCATATTACAAGCAATACTAAAGGTAGATGAACTAGCAATCCAAATATGGTACAATATAGTTGTTTACCCTAAAGCCATGTACACACTACTAGTCTGGGTTGGACGTAAAAAAAAAAATGTTAGTATAGCAATCTCCCCTGCTGTTCTACTGTTCAGGGGGGCGACCACCTGCCAGAACACTCCATTGGCTAGGAGCACTGATTGTGAGCTGGTTGGCTGCTGGTTCAAACGGCATCTGTTGAACTGTCATGCTGGAAAACCAGCATTTGATCAGTGTGCGCAGCAGAGCTGATCAGTGGGAGAGGAGCCCCACTGTCAGAATACAAAGATACAGCCGGAGAGGTCCCAGCATCAACATTGCTTGTGTTGATGTGGAGATCTGGGATTTTTTTTTTCTTTTTGTTCAAACAGTGAGTTGTATGTGTATATCCTGTTTTAGTTATTAGTGTAATGCAAGTATATATACAAAATATTCTAATATATTTTACAAAATGTTTACAGATGCTTCTTTCTATACAATAGATGACCTGAAACTTGAATGAAAATCTGGCCTATGATATCTATTTTAGGACCTTCCTTCTACTTATTTCAATTTTGCTACATACCTCCCCAGATTCTGCTTGGTAGAGAGACTGCTAACGCTGCCATAATGTGAACGTCAAGCCACAGTGAGTTTATATGGACTTTTCTCTAGGACTAAAAATCTTTTTATCTCGGTTATCATTCCATTATTATTATTACTTTTGGCAGTGGCATTTTTGCCCTCCTTTTCTTGCGTTTGGGTACGTTTATGGTGTTAAAATGCCACTAAACCCACATCATGAAAAAATATCAATAAAAATATCAATAAATGCGTTCATATGCTGTTCATATTTGTTTTCTGTATTCTGCAGAAAACCTGGTTAATCCTGCTGTTTTCTATCTCCACCTTCTGTCCATGTCCCCAATTCAACAATGGATTTTGCAGCTGTGGTGGCAACTCTGCACATGCTCAGTTTTCACTGAGTTTCTATGCTGAGCATTTCTATCACATCTGAGCAGCCCATGCGACTACAGAGTCACATGAGGGCATATACACAGTGGTATATGACAGCCCACTTCCTCCCTCCTTTCCCATGCCTCCATCACAACATTATCATAATTTATAAAGCTGGAATTGCACTTTAAATGTTCATTACAGATCATTTCAACCGCTTCTGTAAAGACTGGCACCTCCAAAACTACTCTTTTCTTATTATTTTTAGGTAAACTAGTAAACCAGAATGTAATCGTTCACCCCAAACTAATAACATATTTTATTGATGACCATATCTTTTAATGACAGTATTAGGGCTCGTTTACACTTGCTTGGAAATGTGACAAGACAAGACAAAATATTTTTTTTTAAAAAGCACTCTGAGAGCCAAAGCACCTCTCACTAAATAAAATGGTTACCTTACAGTCCTGTTCACACTGTTGCGTTTGATTTGCTTCAAAAATTATACCCCATGTCGCTTTCTTTGTGCTTCAAAGCATCTCCAAAGCCTCCAAGTCTATCCAAAGCCAGAGAAGTCTATCAACGCTCGCTAACAGCACCTGCAGCATTTGAGGGGCATTTGTTTAGAGTTAGCTTTGTTTTGTTTTGGAGGTATAAGATATCCCAGGATGCACTGGGAAACCAACAAGCAACCAGAAAGACATTATCAGCAGTCACTTCCGGTTCATGTGTATATATTCTGGGAGTCTGGTGCAGAAGTCACATCTGGTGTGCAGCATGGAGCAGCAGTAAGGTAAGCTAGGTCCAGACTGGAGCGGAGCAACTAGCAGACGGCACATGTGGTGCACAACGTGGGAACGCTATAGAAGAAGGTGAGCGGAACCAAATAGATAGGACTGAGTGGCAGAGGATCAGCAGAGCTCCAGAACCAGAGCAGGAGAAACTATCAGATGTCACACGTGGTGAGCAGCATGGGAGCAATATAGCAGGAGGTGAGCAGGGACTGGGGAGAAAAAGGACTGAGTGGCAGAGAATCAGCAGAGCTGGGGGAATAAGGCAAGGTAAACTATCACATGCCACACATGGGGTGCAGCATGGAAGCAATATAGACGGATGTTAGCAGGGACTGAAGAGAGACAAGGATCAGCAAAACAGAGGATCAGCAAAGCCTGTGGGGTTACTACTGAGTGGGAAATCAGCAGAGCTGAGGGTCATTACGGAGTGGTGGATCAGCAGAGTTGGTGGTTACTACTGAGTGAGGCATTAAAGAACTAGGGCTACTACTGAGCCAGGGATCAGCTGAACAGGGGTACTAATGAGCTGGGGATCTGCTGAGTGTGAGTAATAATGATCTGGGGATCTGCTGAACAGGGGTACTAATGATCTGGGGGTACTACTGAGCCCCTTTAAAACAAATAGAAAATCAACATACACGTGGCATATGCCAAGCTTCATTAAAGCTTCAAAAAAGCATCAAAAACACATTAAAAATGCATGTTGTAGGCGCTTTAATGCGTGGTAAAATCACAGCAAGTGTAAATGAGCCCTTAGAGATCCCTTTGTTTTAACCTTTGGGAAGCTAAAGGTTTTGCAGTATATAAAGTGACAATGAACAAAAAGCGATAAGGAAAAAAAAAAGCACAAAATTAAACGCGTACAAGTTCCCAGTGTCTGAAACAAAAAATATGTGCAAATAACCTCCCTAGTACTTGAGAATGGAAGAACATCTGGCCGGGCATATGTTCTGTTAGCATACGAACTACAAAAAGTTGGTCACAAACTTATACTAAGGTGGCAAAGTAAAGAAAGAGTTGTGTACATTTGGTGGCCTTGCCCCCAGCCGGTTTTTCCTCTGGTCTAATGCCACAATCACAATGCTTTGCACCCGACACATAGCAAATCGGCAGAAGTTTAGCAAACATATAGCAATCTGCAAAGATGGGGTTAAAACAGGCAGTAAAAAGACGATGCATCACATCCTCACAACCTGTCAGTAGCCTCTGAAGTACGATCTGACTGCAAATTGGGCTTTAGAGGAAAGGGAGAGCACATCTAAATCTACGCTTGTCCTGGTGTGTTAGATTTGTGAGTTGAGCCTATAGTCACAAAAAACCTGAATACAAAATGCCACACTTTAGTGCGTTGCCAACCAAGCAGATATCAGAAGTCACTGGCTCTCAGCTCTGCTCCTCGAGTGATCACTTGAGCGTTGGGCTGTGGAGGGAAGGGGTGCAAATGGCTCAGCCTCTCAGCGGCACAGAGCCTGGCCATGAAGAGCTTTGGCCCGCTTTGGCCATACTTCTCCTTTAAAAAAATGATTTTATTTTAAGTCATGTTGATCTGTTCTATTGATTTATGTGAAATGTAATATTACGTCTACTTTAGCAGTATATAATCCCATGATAACAAAGTTGCTTGCTAATTCCCAACAAAGGCTTGCTGTCATTAAACAGCAGTGGAACATGAGGGACACTATAAGGATGTCCATGGTACCTTCTTTTCTCATCTCTTTTCTGCCATCTTTCTTATTAACCCCTTCCTGCCAACAGTATGCATATATGCAGCCTCACTGGACTGAGCTTTTTCCCATGGGGCCACATATATGCATATCTGTCTTGTGCTGGGAGCACGGCACATAGCTCACTCCCAGCATAGAGTCCAGGGTCTCACCGGGAGCCCCGGGTCTCCATACCGATTCCGGGTCACTTCATCACTGTGACAGCCTCTGATTGGCTATAACAGTCATCAGTGACTGTGAAGCCCATCCCTGTGTTTTCTTTCTCTCTGAATGGAAGGGAGAGATACATTGTACTCCTTGCAGGGAGAAATAAATAAACACAACTGTGTGTATAAAATAAAAACATAAAAAACAGCTAGATCAAGACTTGATCTAGGTCAGTGCCAGGATTAGTGTTTGGGTCAACTAAGGGTCAAAAGTCACGTTCAGTACATTTTGGTCAGGATTAAAAAAAAATATATATATATATATATATATTTTTTTAATTGGCAGTATGTTTTAGGTAGGATTAAAAACAAAAAACAAAATGTGCACTTTTGTTTCTGGGTTTTACTATGGGTACAAACAACAGCTAACATACACATATGTGATGTTGCTGTGATTGTTGGGAGCAGGAGAATTTAGCTTGGGTTGTGGTAGGTTATCGTAGTAGCAAAAAATATACAGCTAAATTTTAAAAATATACTTTTTTTATCCACTACTATTTACCACCAAATGAAAGCCCAATCTGACCTAAAAATAAACAAGGTATAGTATAATCCACCTGGATGAACAAAGTGGTTGTGATGATATGTACGGCTTTACCAGCACAAGTCTAAGTTGCAAAATAGTGCTTAGGTATTAACATTTGTTTTACCCTTAAGAGGGAAGGGGTTACTTTTTACACCTATTTCTGGATTCAGGTTTCTTTTCTGGCCCTGCTATCTTGAAATCCATTACTTCACTTGAATACACAGTGCTTGAAGTGCTAAATAATAACCTCCAGGAAAAAAAAAAAACACCCTCACCCTGTAATGTTATTCTTGGCTCAATTCTCCTAACTTTGCCTGAAGTAGAAGATTTGACCATGAACAGGTATGTTACAGAATACTGAATAAGAGAATTATTTAGCAAATATTTGAAAAGGTAAATCAAAATATGTGACTCATTGGCATATACCTCTTACAGTAGAAAGTTTATTAAAACGTGTTTCAAAACAGCATGCTGCTATTCTAGAGATCTGTGCTAATAACAACCTTGCTTTAAAAAATGTAAAAATGATTACCTTATATTTCGCAATGCTGTATTGGTCATCTTGATTCTTTTTGTAGTGTTTGGAGTCGCAGACTTCTTTGGAGGCGATTTAGGCTTAGATGACAGTGTGTTTACTTTGGGTGGAGAAACCTGATTGTTCTTAGGACTAAAAGTCTTGAGTTTAGGAATTGGCTGAGGTGCTGTTAAAGGCAGGAACTGGGTGGCTGGCCTGGGTGGAGTGGAGGGAGGATTAATCGGAGTAGAGGGAGGAATAATGGGAGTGGAAGGAGGACTTACAGGAGTGGAGGGAGGATTCCTGGGAATGGAGGGAGGACTTCTAGGAGAAGAGGGAGGATTTCTAGGAGAGGAAGGAGGATTTCTAGGAGAGGAAGGAGGATTTCTGGGAGAGGAAGGAGGATTTCTGGGAGAGGAAGGAGGATTTCTGGGAGAGGAAGGAGGATTTCTGGGAGAGGAAGGAGGATTTCTCGGAGTGGATGGTGGATTTCTTGGAGTGGAAGTGGTAGGTGAGGAATCAGGCTCTGTATTGCCTCCAGAAGATGCTCGGATTGTGACCTGAACACACAAAAAAATAAAAAAGTTACAAAAAAAAAAAAATTTTTTTTAGCATGTGATGGGACATACTATTACACTAAAGGTTTAGGAGATTATATTATCCTTAAAAGAGAAGTCCAGTCAAAGCTCATTTGACTGTACTTCTCCTATGGATCATGGGAGCGCAGTTCGTCTTGCACTCCTGTGACCCGTTTTCAGCAGAGAAATGGCTGAAGTCCACTCCCTGCTGACATCACAAAAGTTAGTCCAGGCACCGCATCAGCACGACAATAAAGTCTGGATTCGCCAGGTGCATGGACTGACACCCGACTCAGGCTCTTAGCGAGCCGCTGAGAGCCTGAACTGGCCTCTCCCACCCCTCCACAGCCAAGCTCTCCAATGAGCGAGGAGGGAGAAGAGCAGAGAGTTGTGACTGACAGTCTACAGCTCTCTACTCACAGAGCTCTACAAACCAAGCGATCATTGGTGTTTGATTGCTCGGTTCTCAGTGCAGGCGTCGGGGCCAGATGCAGCATCGGACCGATGCTGCATCCACTGAGGTAAGTATGATTCCTTAAAAAAAAAACAAAAAAAAAAATGTAACCACTGGGGTAGATTTACAGTGAATAAACAGTTCATTTTACATGGGAATTTCCCCTGAGCTTAGCGAATGAGTTGACGCTCTGCTTCCATCTCTCAATCATGTTCAAGCAAAAATGCGGCTTTTTTACATTTCTTACGCATGACTGGGTTATTCTTTCTAAAGTGAAATTTCACCACATTCACTAAGTTTTGGGGGAAAGATCTCATGAAAAGTGCAAATTTTCAAGTTTCAATGTATCTATGGGGGATGAATGTAATTTATACATTGTGCTATTTTGGAAAAAAAATGACTAAGATATTGCAGCACAGCTGCCTCCAGTACTAGGTTTTATAAACATGACTTATGTTTTGATATTTTGGATATTATCAGCAACAAGGCACATAAATTATAACATAGAAATATCCATAAAATTATAAAAGTCATCCATTATCAGTCTTCAAAAAGTGAAATACAATACCTTTGTTCCCGGAGGAAGACCTTCTAGTTGTTTTGGCTTTCTGAATGTTCTGTGATGCTGAGCTTTGTGATCCATTTTTTCTTTGCAAGACAAAAACTGCAGCCTGCACTTTGCACATCTGTACACGCCTTTATTCTAAAATGGGAAAACATATTAGGAATATGGAGGACATCACTTTTGGTTCCACAGTTTACATGATCTACAAATAACTTTTATAATTCATAACAATAATTTAATAAAGGGAACTAACCTGGTGCTTCATGTAATGCTGCATGTATGGAGTTCCAGATTTAATAACTTTCAGACAAAATGGACACAGCAAACTTTTAGTGTTTTCGTGGACATTTCGAAAATGATTATCGATATCTGTAAAAACTGAAGACCTATAATTGCACACCTATGGTGTAAGAAGGAAAATAAAAATTGGGAGTTAAAAAGCTAAATATTATACACCTAGAAAATATTCACAATTTTGCTTATTACAAGGATTACACATCACACTAATGCCCTGTACACACGGTCGGACATTCCGACTACAAAATCCGTCTGACTTTTTCAGACGGATTTTGTCCCAAACTTTCTTGCATACACACGGGCGCACAAAGTTGTCAGAAAATATGAACGAGGTGATGTAGAACACATACGACGGGACTATAAAGAGGGCAGTAGCCAATAGCTTTCATCTCGTAATTTATTCTGAGCATTCGTGACACTTTGTCCGTTGGAATTGTCTACACACGATTGGAATTTAAACGATCGGATTTTGTTGTCGGAAAACTTTAGATCCTGGTCTCAAACTTTGCGTGTCGGAAATTCCGATAGAAAAAGTCCGATGGAGCCCACACACGGTTGGATTTTCCGACAACAAGACCCGATCGCACCTTTTCCATCGGAAAGTCCGACCATGTGTACAGGGCAATACAGTGGGGAAAATATTATTTGATCCCCTGCAGATCTTGAAAGTTTGCCCACTTACAAAAAAATTAGGGGTCTATAATTTTTATCATAGGTGTATTTTAAATGATAGCGACAGAATATCAACCAAAAATCCATAAAAAAACACATGATACAAAAAAGTCATAAATTGATTTGTAGTTCAGTGAGTAACATAAGTATTTGTTTCCCAAGCAAAACATGAGTACTCATGCATAAACCCTTGTTGGCAAGCACAGAGGTAAGACATTTCTTATAGTTTGATACCAGGAGTGCACACATCTCAGGGGGGATTTTGGTCCACTGTTCTTTACAGATCTCTAAATCCTTGAGGTTTATTGGATGACACTTGGCAACTCGAAGCTTCAGCTATATGTAGCATTCAAAAAGAAGGCTATTGCCTACATTAGTTACCCATGCCTTGTGAGAGGGCGGGTCAGGAGCTTTTCCAAAGCTGCAGGACTATGAAGAATGAAGATTAGGACCATTCTGTGAAATTTGTCTCATGACATGTTCTAGGAGAGCATCCAAAAAAAGGGGGGAGATGTGCTGACGTCATCGCTATCTAGAACGGGTGTTTGCAAGCCGGCCGGCGGTTCTTTTACAAGCTTTTATTGTGTCTATTTATGTAAGTGCAATATTTTCTTGATATATTAAATTGTTTTTTTACTGGTTCACACTATGGCGAGTCCCCTCTTTTCACTGAGATTATGACCGCTGGGTGCTGATCTACCGATCGAATTGCGATCTCTGGGTTTGACCTTATTACATCTATAGCCAACTTCTGCCATTGTCGGTCTGATGTCCGGAGGGGGATTCTACAATACAAGGCTCTCACTGCTTGTCTTCTGGTAAGCGCATATGCTGTGTGGTGGAGGTTCACATAATATGGTGGTTTTGTTTGCACATAAGCATTTTCTACTAAACATCACTTTCACTTACTTCACTGGACTTAGATATTATTCTTCATTGTTTTGAAATCTGAGAACTGGTTATTTTTTTCACCGGAACACATATTTTATTTTAAATTCAAATTATGATCATGGTCAATTGATGTCACATGATTTGAATTAATTTGTGTCACGATCTATAATTTCATTGGGCAGCTTTTTTTCTATCTCTTAACTATATATGTACATGGGGCAAAAGTTCTGTCCCTACGTGGCCAATATCAAATCATAACAGTTTTGAAGACCAAGAAAATAATTAGCCTAGGCCATTGAGAGCTCCTTCAAGTGGCTAATCTACAAATCTATACATTTATTAGAATAACACAAATATATGCAAGTAAGATTGTAAACAGACTAAAAGTCTTATCACAAAATTACTTTTAATCACATTTTTTTTGTCAATGTTTTCTAGATGAGCCTGTTAAAGTATAACCCAGAAGGTTATGGTAAGAAGGGACTAAAGGAAAAAAGCCCTGTACCGAAGCAGTGCACAACACAGTAAAGGAATGTCCCTAAATATCAAATGCGATTGTGAAATCGTCGATTCACTATACCATTTTGCAGTATTTACAGCAAAACTGTCAGTAAATACTGCTTGAAAAGGGGTTAAGTCAATTACCATAAGGAAATAAATAATTAAAAGCATGCAGTAATTAAAGTGGTTGTAAACCCTTACAAACCATTTTGACCTACAGGTAAGCCTAGATTAAGGCTTACCTGTGGGTCCAAGAAATATCTCCTAAACCTATACGGTTTAGGAGATATTTACAAAAAGACAGCCGCCGCTTTCTACGGCGCATGCGCAGGCACACTGGGCAGGCTGCAGATCGCAGCGATATGCTGCTCGTGTCAGCTCCCATGCGCATGCGTGGGAGTGATGTCAACGCGGCTCCGGCAAATCACAGTGCCGGAGCAGCGAGACCCGGAAGTCACTCCGGGATACATGGCAGCGGCGAACATGAAGACGGAGGATCGCGTCAGGGGCTTCGTTCTCAGGTAAGTTATTCATAATGAGCTAGTATGCTATGCATACTAGCTCATTATGCCTTTGCCTTGCAGGTTGCTTTTTTTTTGTTTTTCAACTGCCTTTACTTCCTCTTTAAGTAGTGGTCCAGGTATGCGGCATTTAGCCACTTTCATCCTGGGCCAATTCTGACATTCCTCTTCTACATGTAAAAATCACCATTTTTTTGCTAGAAAATTACTCAGAAACCCACAAACATTATATATATTTTTAGCAGAGACCCTAGCGAACAAAATGTCAATTGTTGCAATTTGTTACATCACCTGGTATTTGTGCAGCAATTTTTCAAATGCAATTTTTTTTAAAAAAAATAAACTTTAACAAATAAAAATCTTTTTTTAAAACACAATATTTACCCCAAGTTTTTGTATAATTTGAAATATGATGTTTCGCCGAGTAAACAAATAACAACATGTCACGCTATAAAATTGCGCCGAACTTTAAAAATCTCCATAGGCTAGGCTTTACATTTTTTTACAGATTAATTAGCCTACGTTTGCACCGATACCCCACACATGTGTGGTTCGAACGCCGTTCACATATGTAAACGCAATCTACATATGCATTCCCTTCTGCATACAAGTACAAGGGGGCAGGGCGCTTTAATTATTTATTTATTTTTACGCTGTCTCTCTAATTATTTTTTTGATCACTTTTATTCCTATTACAAGAAATTTAAACATTTCTTTAGTTAGACATCTGGGGTCAATGAGACCCCAGATATCTCATTTACTCTGAAAAGCATGATATAAAAAACCAAAAACAAAACATCGATCTCTGCTTTCCAGGTAAAAAAACTGGCAGTGTTTATATCTGCCAGTACCGGAAGTAGTGTCATGACATCGCTTCTGGGCCTCCAGGGTCATAGAGATAGCTGGGGACCATGTGTTCCACGGCCATCTCTATAGCTATCTGCCGGATCGTAAATCCAGATTCCCGATCACATGGGTGTGCCCGGAAAGGCACTGGAGGGCGGCAGAAGGGGCCATTCCCTCCCGCTGCCTGTAAAAGCAATCCAATGGCTGAATAGTCACTAGCATGACATTTACATTAGAGGGAATCCCTGGCTGTAAACAGATATCTTAATGATGCCTGTAGCTGCAGGCATCATTCAGATTTCACCACTTAAAAGTAAGAATGTTCCATAGCCTGGAAGTGGTTCAGGAATGTAAAAATATATTATAATTTTGAGTAGTCTCTGCCTTTTTGGATCGGTTCTCTCAACAGTAATGCATAGAAACCTTAATATTAATTTCTTTTGTATGAATACAATATGCTGCAGGGACCGCAATGACTTAGTGTTGGCATATTTTTACAGTTTAAACCATTTTTACTTCTTTATTAGCAATAAAAACTGACAGGGGTTCTAATTCTTCTCCACTGTACCCATCCCACTGGATATCACATGAGATAAAATACCAGATGGTTTAAGGAGATAAAATACCACATATTTTGAAGAAATAACGAATGCGGTATTTTAGTAGCGTTTTTTTTTTTGTAAATCGCTAAATAAAAAAAATAAAAAAACTTTGAGCTATTTTACTGCAAATTGTAAAGAGGGAAATCCTGCCTTGTGAATGGAGCCCAATGAACTAGTGTGCACCGCATACTAGGACATTATGACAGACTTGTAAATACTGACCATGCACACAGGGTCCTCCAGTGTAGAGCTGTCACGGCTCCCTGGAGCTTCCATCTTTACTTAGTCTTCCCTCCGGGTTGACATCACTCTTGCAAATGTGCGGGAAGCCCGGTCAAGGCCACGGGTATGCCGCCCCTTCAAAGTGCATGCTACTGTGACTTCACTGGCTGCATTCTGTGTGAATATCTCCTAAACAGTACAAGTTTAGGAGATATTCACTGTACCTACAGGTAAGCCTCATTATAGGCTTACCTGTAGCTCCAAGTTAAAAAGTTGACTTTACTTTCACTTTAAATATTACCAATGTGCATTATTTTTTAGCAGATAATCCATAAACCTCTGCATTTAATATAATAACAAAAGTATGAAATAGAGCAAACATGTAAGTTTTCGGAAAATCACAAAAATTACCTTAAAAGTAAAAATTGCAAAAATAACTCAAAATATGTACTATACACCAATATATTCACTATACATTAGGCTCCTTGCTGAATATTTGCTTGAAATGACTGGCTACTTCATTCTACAGCAATTATATAAAACACTGTAAATATGTACATTGGGGGGAAAAACAAAACAAATGTACTTGTAAGCAAACTCTATTTAACCACTTCAATACAGGGCACCTTCCTGCCCAAACTATTTTCCAGCTTTTAGCGCTGTCGCACTTTGAATGACAATTGTACGGTCATGCTACACTGTACCCAAACAAAATTTTTATTATTTTGTTCCCATAAATAGAGCTTTCTTTTGGTGGTATTTGATCACCTCTGGGATTTTTATTTTCTGCTAAACAAATAAAAAAAAAATCTAAAATTTTGAAAAAAAAAAAGCTTTTTTTTGTTTCTGTTACAAAACTTTGTAAATACGTTTTCTCCTTCACTGATGGGGCTGCACTGATGGGCACCAGTGAGATGGCACTGATGATGGGCACTAATATGCGGCACTGATATGTACACATGGGCGGCACTGATTGGTGGCACGGATGCGAATGAGGGGCATCACTGATTGGCAGGCATCCATTGTGGGCACTGATAGGCATTGATTGTGGGCACTGATTGTTATCCCTGGTGGCCATGGGTGGCATACCTGGTAGTGATTAGTGGTAGGCATCCCGGGTGGTCCAGTGTGGGCATCATTGGGAGGGGCTGTGCTGATAATCAATCAGCATGGACTCCCCCCTGTCAGAGGAGCAGCCGATCGGGCTCTGTTCTACTCGCATCTGACAGGGTAAGGAAAAGCTGATCAACGACTCTTCCTGGTTACACTGTGATCAGCCGTGATTGGACAGGGCTGATCACATGGTAAAGAGTCTCCGTCAGAGACTCTTTACCTAGATCAGTTTTGCGGTGTGTCAGACTTACACACCGTAACAACGATCGCCGTGATGCGCGTCTCCGGGGGTGTGCAGTGGCTTGATATCCTTTCGACATCATATGATGTCCGGTCACGATATCGCAGCCACTTTGCCACTGTCATTTTGCTATATGGCGGGCGGCAAGTGGTTAATTATTGCATATAAATACTAAAAATGGCCCTCGCGCTACTATTTAAAAGTGAAAACTATGTGTATGGTAAATAAATATCAGTGAATTTCATATAAAAACACAAAAAAATGCAAACAAGTGCTAGTATAAAGTGCTATAAGAAAATATCCTCATAGATTAGACGCACACTAACAGCATTAAAACTAAAGAATAAAAATGAAAAATAAATGTATACACGTGCAAATTACAAACGAAGTGCTAAAAAATGCAGCCATCTAACAGATATACTACTATTAGCCTGTTGCCCATGTATCCAATAGTTGAATGAGGCATAGGTTACCATTACTAAGATGGCGGAATTGATACTTCCGGTTTTCTATACATTGCTCTGATTAAACCACAACAAAGATGGCCGCAGTGGTACTTCCAGTCATGACATATTTAAGGAGTACTACAGCGACCAATCACGATCCCCCTGATGAAGTCACGTGATTGACGTAAAGCGTAGGGCGTGGCGGCGAGTCAGACATAATACCGGAAGTGGCGGAAGACGCCGGGAAGTCATTTTTCTTATGTGCGGTTTACACTAATCTGTGAGAGTTTAACCTGTATTTTTAATAAATTGGATCTTTGTTTTAAATACTACACTATTGGAGCCTTTTCTTCACTTTTCCCTGAATTTTATACTGAGTGGCATACGTATGTGGAAGTCGCTGTCGGGTTCTTAACACAACTGCTACAGGGATGGATGGCCCCCTGGTGGTCTAATGTGGGTGCCCACATTTTTCAAGCTGCCAACAGTAGAAGACTCCCCGGTGGTAGATGATAGAACGGACAAAGGATTCCTTTATTTTACTTGATGTTCTGTTCAATCAAGGAGTGGAGGTGAGAGTTCTGAGAGCCCATATTTTTCCGTGCACTCTTTTTATCTTTGTTTCTCTGATGGGAATTAATTCTAGTGCCTTTGGTGTCGTTTAAGCCATTAAGAGACTTAGGCCGCGTACACACGGGCGGATTGTCTGCCCAACTAAGTTCGTCAGACAATCCGACAGACAGTCCGTTCAAAATTTGAATGAACGGACTTGACCACACATGATGAGCAGACAGTCCACTGAAAGCGTGCGTGATGACGTGTACAGCACGTACGACGGGACTAGAAAAACGACGTCCTATACACTGCAATGCAACCTTCGGCCGTGTAAATCCTTTCTGAGCATGCGCCATACTTAGTCCGTCCAACTTGCCTACACACGAGCGGACTGTCCGCTGAAACCAAGTTTGGACGGACAAAACCAAGTTTGAACGGACAAAATTACGGAAATTCCGTAAGACTTTGTTCGTCAGACAGTCCGCTGAAAAAGTCCGCTGAAGCCCACACACGAGCGGATTGTCCGCTGAAACACGGTTCAGCGGACTAAGTTGGACAGACAATCCGCCCGTGTGTACGCGGCCTTACTTATATGGACATATTTTTGGTGCTTGCTTTCTGATTTTTTACTGCATATATTAATTTTATTTTTCATCAGCACTTCATCTTGTCACTTTATAGATTATTTATCATTCTATACACTTGCTTGTTTGAGCAGGATCATTACGGACTTTAATTATTGCATATGTTAAAAAAATACAAAATCACAGTAATAAAAGTTTGGGCTGCCATGGGGTAGGAATTGGGTTCTTAGCCCTGCGTGAGTTCAGACACAAGCAGTCACTAAGCTTGATACTTTACCCTGAACAGACATGGTAGGTTCACTTTTAGTTCTGTCTTTAGTGCTTGCCACAAGCTAATGTATTATTGACGAGTTGCAGATTATCAAAATCACAGATTATTGTGAAAGCATTTAAAAGAGTATACTGTACATACATAAACACATCCACCCATAAGGTCTAATTATTCTTACCTGGCAAACATATGGCATTTCTCCAGGCTTATGATTATCCTTCATATGCTGCAACAGGACCTGCTCAGATTCAAATGATAATTCACATATCTTGCACATGGCTAAAGAAAATAAAGATGAATAAAAAAAATAATAATTTGAGATGCTGTTTCAGGAACAAACATAAAATGTAGCATAGTGTTGAAGTAAGGCTGGGTTCAAACTGTAGTGAATTGGATGCGGGTTTCTCCCATTCCAATTCGCAAAGCAGGAGATTGTGACTGGCTCTCTATGGAGCCGTTCACACATCTCCACAGCGGCTCCAGTGCGATTTGCACAGGGATCATGTGCGTCCTTGGTCCGTTTCAGGTCTGAATTCATCCAAAATTTCAGGCTTAAATTTGACCTAAAACAGTGAATTGGGAAGTACCGGACTCCTGCTGTGAGCAGGAGAGTGCTGCAGTGTGAACCCAGCCTTAAGAATCTTGTTAATGTAGAATTCAAATTCAGCAAATGTCAGTTATTGTTGATCTTATTTGTATTTGAATTACCAGCAAGCACACATAACTAAGGGCCAGTTTAACAAAATACCAAAGGCTAGTTTACACAAGCTTTGCCCGCTTAAGAGCATTCCATGGTGGTTTACTTTTCAGAGAATGTTTCAAAGGAGGTCAGGTGCTGATAAGTGGCCTCATCCTTACTTGATTTAACCCCCTAAAAAACTGCACCACCATGCTGCAACTGTGTGTGCTGCATGTCAAATTGTGCCCATGGTATGTGTACACTTCTTTGCAGCTTAAGCCATTTGTACAGTTCAAATAAAATTTGTACAAAAAAAAGGGGGGGCGCCATATGATGCGCTGAATCTCGCACCACACTGCCTCTTGCCGCAGCCACTTTACAGCCTTGGCAGCTGTGCCTTCCAGTGTGAACTCGCCCTTATGCTTCCTAAAATACCAAACAATCAATCACTTTAGGATGGGTTCACACTGCTGTGCGGAGCAGCTCACAGCAGGGGTCTGGTGTGTCCCTGTTCTCTGTTTCGGGAACGAACTAGGCACACATTTTTGGATGGATTAGGACCTGAAATGGACCAGAAGACGTGCAGGACTTCTGCAAACTGCTCCACAGGCGTCCCTGGGATGTGTGAATGGCTCCATATAGAGCCGGTCCCAGTCTCCTAAGATACAAATTGGATGTGGAAAATGCACATCCACTTCCTAGTCTTATTCTCATGTGTAGAGCCCATTACTGGATACAGGGTCAGAAATGACAATATAAGTTGTTAATCCTGTATTACATTCATGAAGCTGAGCACTAAGCAAACCAGATGCAATTTAACTTGAAGTAAAACTATAAGCAAAACTTTTTTTCTTCTATTTTGGATAGAGCAAGGGAGGGTTATAAACTGTCAAATATTTATACGCCACCTGTATCCCATTGCGGAGATTTCCCTTCACTTGCTGTCCCACAGCCAAACAGGAAGTGAGAGGAAATCCCTTCAAATTAAACGGCACAATCGCCGTTAGAAACAGCATGCTCAGTGCGCCGTAGACATCGGTGCCTGTCTTTTGCAAATATCTCCTAAACCGTGTAGGTTTAGGAGATATTTCTTGCACCTACAGGTAAGCCTTAATCTAGGTTTCCCTGTAGGTAAAAGTGGTCTGTAAGGGTTTACAGACACTTTAATGGGGGACACAGACAGCAATAAAAACTGACAGGTGTTCTAATCCATCTCCACTCTATCCAAAACAAAAAAAAATACTTTTGGCTTTAGTTATACTTTTAATCGAATGTGTGCTTTTCCTATGCAAATATATGGTTTTGATAATTCTAAATTTGGTTGTACTAACATTGTAGTCGGGTTTTTATGTACATGGGGAGCTGATGATAGACTCTGTGTTCCTCACACTTGCCAGCAATGAAACAGAGGTGGATAAAGGGGGATGTAAGTAAACTTATACAGAGGTCAGCTTTAAAAGCTAACTCCACTTTTCTGACCAGGTTTCATGTTACACCCATATTTATTTAGGGTATAACATGAAGGAGGGTGAGCATACATAGTCTCCATCCTCCAAAAAACAAAACAAACAAAAAAAACTTACGGGATCTGGAGGTTCTTCTTTCCCACTGGCTCTTGTCAAATTTGGTACAGCTATGCATAGCTCTGGCCACACAGCCACATCATTTATTCACAGAGTTGTGAAAGAAAAAACTACAAGTCCCATCTGGCAGAGGGACTCGTAATTCTGTATGGAACATTAATGCCATGAAGTCAACGCACTTGTAGTCCATCAATACTTCCTCTAGCTATATAGATAAAATTCTGTATTTCCGTATGGACCGAAGCTGGAGGAATAGTAGTCAGGAACCAGAGCAATGCACTCACTATTCACAGAACACAATAGCAATGCTTTGCAGGCTCAAATGCAAACAAATTATAATAAATGCACACTTTTTCATTATGGATGCATTTTTTATTTTATTTTTGCAAAAGGTGTAATTCTCTTTAAAAACCCAAATGTAGTTTGTCCAAAAATGATAGAAATGAAGCAAGGTTGGATCAAAACGGAAAGTACTAAATTGTCTTAGGGCCAGTTCACACCAGATGCAGTTCCATGCAGTTCCGTTTTTTTCTGCCCCAATACAGTCAGTTCTGGTCAGTTTCCAGTCAGTTTCTACACCAGAAACTGACTGCATGGTGTGAACTAGAGCCATTGGAATACATGGAAAACACTGCATGCATTTTTAGTGCATGGAACTGAACAGAACTGCGCCTGGTGTGAACTGGCCCTTAGTGCTAGTTCACACCAGACGCAGTTACGTTCAGTTCCGTGTGGCTCTAGTTCACACCATGCAGTCAGTTTCCAGTCGGTTTCTGGTGTAGAAACTGACTGGAAACTGACCAGAACTGACTGTATTGGGGCAAAAAAACGGAACTGCATCTGATGTGAACTGGCCCTAAGGCTGGATTCACACCTATGCAGCTTTAGTGCTTTTAGCATTTTGCAGATTTGCACTACAGTCCATTTAACATGGTTTCCTATCGAACACGTTCTGTAGTGCAAATCTGCAAAATGCAAAAAGCACTAAAAATGCATAGGTGTGGCTGTGGAACCACTAGCTATTATGGTTCGCGCAGACACCAGAATTTGTGGCCTTAGAATAGGAGATCTGGAGGAAAAGATCGGCATGTATGCTGACGATACACTCCTATACCTAGCCGACTCGGGTCCCTCTCTCATTGCAGCCCTTCACACCATAGACTGTATTGGTAGTCATTCGGGTCTGAGCATCAACTGGTCCAAATCCCAGATCCTTCCGCTTGATCATTTCTCCCCTGTACCCACGTCCCCTCCTCTAAATCTCCCTAGGGTTTCCGTGATCAAGTATTTAGGAGTGCAGGTCACTAGATCGCTGACAGACTATATACCCCTGAACATTGAACCCCTTTTCACCCTCATCAAGAACAAGACACAAACCTGGGCCAGACTACCTCTGGGTGTTATGGGACGCATCAATCTGGTCAAAATGATACTCCTGCCCAAGATACTTTATTTGGTGTGGCATGCACCCCTGTATATACCACAAATTTTTTTCAAGACGATTGAATCAATTCTTAATTCATTTATATGGGGCCACAGCAGACACAAATTGTCTTGGAGACTTCTGAAGAACCCAGTGACAATGGGAGGGGCTGCTCTTCCAGATTTCCAGGATTATTATCTTGCCTCCCAATTGTCCCATTTCTATCACTTTGACAAGAGCGAGCTATCAAGATACCAGACATTACTTTGTGAACGCCCTGACGACCCTGCCCACACCCCACTTCAGTCAGTCCTTAGGACCCCACTGTCCAGACGTCCCCCTCATCACAAGGTAGACATGCTGACCCACCACCGGAGGATATGGCGGACGGCCCTTAACAAACTTGGGACCCCACAGGTTCATTCTTACACGCCTCTCTGGTTCAACACTCATTTGCCCGAACTGCTGTCCGTTCCGGACCCCGCAGCCTGGACACGATATGGGATCCTGTACGTGCACCAAATTATGACTAACACTGGGATTAAATCTTTCAGTCGCTAAAGGAAGAATTCACACTCCCTAACCATCTTTTCTTCAGATATTTACAGCTCCGACATGCACTACAGACTCAATTTGCCGGCTCCAACCCCACTCTGACAGTCCCTCCCATAGTGGATATAGTCACAGGTGCTGAGTCAACCAAGTTGATCTCCGCCCTCTACTCCACCATCCGTCTCCCAGGCACCGGGGCATTGGCTTATGCCGCCAAGGCCAGATGGGAGCTGGATGTGGGAGTGATTGAGGATGAGGAGTGGGATGAAGTCTTGGGGGACGTGAAGAGAGTCTCCCCCAGGCTCTCGGACCGCCTCACACAGCTATACATTATACATAGGACATACCTGACCCCCCAGAAGATAGCACGGTTCAAACCCACGTATGATCCAGGATGCCGCTTATGCGACCACACTCCAGGCTCCTTCTATCACCTCATATGGTCCTGTCCGGTTATCCAAACATACTGGATACAGGTAATTCGCTTTCTCCATGACCAAATGGGCTCTCCTGCTAGCCTTGACCCGAAGATGTGCCTGCTTGGTCTATTACCAGAATTAGAAGCTGACAAGTCCCTTCGCATCTTCCTACATGAAACACTGTTCCTCGCGCGAAAAGTGATTGCTCGTGGCTGGATGCAGGCCCTCCCCCCCACGGTCCAGTGCTGGAAAAAAGAGGTTAACGATACCCTCCATATAAGAAATTGGTCTAGACACATAGAGGATGTCCACTTAAATACAAGCGGATCTGGGGTAGGTGGTTGGGGGATGGGGAGACGTGTACTTGATATGCTGTTATATTGATCCCTTGCCCCCCTCCCCCCTCTGCTTTTCCCTTTCTGTTCTTCCTCCACCTGGCAGTCCCGACTTTGGGGGCGATTTCAGAGACATCTGTGTAGGTTTCTGCACAGATGTCTATTGAAATCGCACCCCGAAGTTGCCAAAAATAGTGCAGAAACTACTTTTGCGAACCGCCGCACTGATTGGGACAGTGCCGTTGCTAGCATTAGCTGCCAATTTGCCATGCGATTTGACATGTCAAACTGCATGCCAAATTGCTATAATGTGAACCAGGGCTTACAGCCAAAAAAGCTCCAAATTCCATTGACATTTATATTTTTATAGGGTCAATTCAGTACACATTATAGCTCTTTCAAAATAAAGGAGCAAGCTGACAACAATTTGCAGATTTGTGTTAAGTGGAAAATGAAATGCATTACAACGACCGTTGAGCATGAAATGAAATTTACTTTCGTCAGCTTTACTAACGATACAAACATCAATGGATGAATCACACAGATCTATAACACAGAGTAGAGCCCTCTGATCTTACTTGTGGATTCATAGAGCGTGTGTGAACTTTCAATGTGGCACTGCAGCTGAAAGGGAGTTGGAAACTGGCGATAACAGTGGTGGCAAGTGGTGTGGTTTTCCCAACTTTCTGTACTCTGCTTCTCAAGTTCCAAGTGATGCTTCATGTGGTTCATGAACCTAACCAAGAAAATAACAACAGGCAAAAATATTGAAACAGCAAATATAACTAAGCAAGGAAAAAAAAATCTGCATTATAAGCCTAACTTAAAATATTTATTAAACTCGTCAACCTTATAAAAAAAGAAATATATATATATATATATATCCACACACATATACTACATTGTCAAAAGTATTGGGACGCCGGCCTTTACACACATAAACTTCAATGGCATCCTAGTCTTAGCCCGTAGGTTTCAATATTGCGTTGGCCCACCCTTTGCAGCTATAACAGCTTCAACTCTTCTGGGAAGGCTGTCCACAAGGTTTAGGAGTGTGTCTATGGGAACGTTTGACTATTCTTGCAGAAGCGCATTTGTAAGGTCAGGCACTGATGTTGAACGAGAAGGCCTAGCTTGCAGTCTCCACTCTAATTAATCTCAAAGGTGTTCTATCAGGTTGAGATCAGGACTCTGTGCAGGCCAGTCAAGTTCCTCCACCTCAAACTCGCTCATCCATGTCCAATATGGACCTTGCTTTATGCACTGGTCCAAATCATTTGGTGGAAGGGGGATTATGGTGTGGGGTTGTTTTCCAGGGCTTGGGCTTGGCCCCTTAGTTCCAGTGTAGGGAACTCTTAAGGTGTCAGAATACCAAGACATTTTGGACAATTTTATGCTCCCAATTTTGTGGGAACAGTTTGGGGGATGGCCCTTCCTGTTCCAACATGATTGCGCACCAGTGCACAAAGCAAGGTCCATAAAGAAATGGATGAGCGAGTTTGGGGTGGAGGAACTTGACTGGTCTGCACTGGTCTGAGTCCATACCTCAACGCCATAGAACACCTTTGGGATGAATTAGAGTGGAGACTGCGAGCCAGGCCTTCTAGATTAACATCAGTGCCTGACCTCACAAATGCACTTCTGGAAAAATGGTCAAACATTCCCATAGACACACTCCTAAACCTTGTGAGCAGCCTTCCCAGAAGAGTTGAATCTGTTATAGTGGCAAAGGGTGGGCCAGGAGCCCCAATCAACAATCTGCCGCTTCTGGTGGCTAGGAACAGACTGGAATGAAGCTGTAAGTGGCTTCATTCCAGTCTCCTAATTGTAAACACTAATTGTAAACTAGTAATTGTAAACACGGAAGCGGCGTAATGACGTCACTTCCCGTTTACTTGGCTGCCAATGGCGCCAGTTTTAAAAAAATATATAGTATTCAGAATCACCGAAAATGGCGATCTGAATACTTTGAAGTGCAAAGGAGGGATTGGAGGTCTTTTAGACCCCAGATCCCTCCATAAAGAGTACCTGTCACCACCTATTACTGTCACAAGGGATGTTTACATTCCTTGTGACAGCAATAAAAGTGATCAAAAAATTTTTTTTTTCTTTTAAAAAACAATTTATTAATTTCAAAAGAAATAAGAAAAAAAATGTTTTAAAGCTCCTCTGTCGCCGCAAGCTCGCGCAGCACAGAAAATGCATACGGAAGTCACGCCCACATATGTAAACGGTGTTCATCACACATGTGAGGTATCACTGCAATTGCTAGAGTGAGAGCAATAATTCTAGCACTAGACCTCCTCTGTAACTCTAACCTGGTAACCATAAAAAAAATTAAAGTGTTGCTTATGGAGATTTTTAGGTACCGTCGTTTGTTGTCATTCCACAAGTGTGTGCAATTATAAAGCGTGACATGTTTGGTATCTATTTACTCGGCATAACATCATCTTTCACATTATATAAAAAAATTGGGCTAATTTTACTGTTTTTTTTTTTTAATTCCCTTTTCCCAAAAACTGCAATTAAAACACCGCTGCGCAAATACCGTGTGACATAAAATATTGCAACAATCGCCCTTTTATTTTCTAGATGCTCTGCTAAAAAAATATATATACGGTTTGGGGGGTTCTAAGTAATTTTCTAGCAAATACGGAGTTTAACTTGTAAACACCAAATGTTAAAAATAGGCGTAGTCATGAAAGGGTTATTAATGTTTGTTTCTCAAAAGAACAAATGTTTACCCCACTGAATTTGGCAAAAGTTATTTGAGTATATGTAGACTGTACACAGTTTTGCTGTTACTAAATACATATCTCTATAAAAAAAAGGACGACTGGTATTATTATTTTCTAAGGAAGGCAAACATTTACAATGGGGTTAGTGCCTTCTCTGGGTGTGGGATATTTCAAACTATGCTAAAGATGTGTTCTAGCAGGTAGTACATGCAGGACAGAAATGTATATTAAAGCAAGCAGTATGTCCAAGCAAACTACCTGTGTCTAATTCAGAAACATGGGCAACAAATTCAGGTAGCTCCAACTACTGCCACTTTAAAAACTTATATAGAGAGGTCAATTTATGCAGCCCTTTACATATATATTGCACAGTCACATTGGTCCCTTACAATCTAAGGTCCCTAATTCACATTCATACACCTACTACTAGGGCCAATTTAGACAGAAGCCAATTAACCTACCAGCATGTCTTTGGAGTGTGTAAAGAAACCAGAGTATCTGGAGGAAACCCACGCAGGCACAGGGAGAACAAGCAAACTCTAGGCAGGTAGTGCTGTGGTTGGGATTCAAACCGATCACCTTAGTGCTGCTAAGTGGAAGTGCTAACCACTTAGCCACTGTGCTTCTTGAAGAAGTACCACCAGTTTGCAGATTACAAAAGTAGTAGTAATTGTAACTAACGTTGAGCTGGTTACAGATGTATGTACTATGGGTGGGCATGAAATCTTTCGGCACAGGGATCGATGTAAACAAATAGGTCGGGTATAGTGGTGATGTCATTACCCAAATTTGGCTTATTTTTTGGAAATGGCTTATCTCATTTAGTGGGCAGAGCTTGGTGGGAAAGTGAAAAACTAGTTCATTCTCAGGTTTGCTTTGCTGCTGATTGACAGTGCATGGCAGTGGGAAGATCTGTACCATCTATTAAAGTCTTTGAAACCCTTCAGTTTAAAAAAAAAAAAGAAAAATAACAAACATGCCCTATACCAGGGATCTGCAATTAGCGGACCTCCAGATGTTACAAAACTACAAGTCCCATCATGCCTCTGCCTCTGGGTGTCATGCTTGTGGCTGTCAGGGTCTTGCAATGCCTCATGGGATTTGAAGTTCTGCAACAGCTGGAGGTCCGCTAATTGCATATCCCTGCCCTATACTTACCTCCTGTGTGCAATGGTTTTGCACAGAGCAGCCCCCACCCTCTTCTTCTGGGGTCCACTGATGGCGCTCCAGGCCCCTCCTCTACATCAGGTGCCCCCAAGGAAAGCTGCATTTCCTGGGGGGCACCCATGCAGGTGTGCTCCGGAATCTTGCCGCTGTAGCCAATGACACAGACAGTGGGGCTTGGCCCCACCCCCACATCATAGGATTTGATTGACAGCAGAGTGAGCCAATGGTTCCTGCTGCGATCAATCTGTCCAATGAGGAGAGAGACAGCGGCTGAAGCCGCTGCACTCATGCACATTGCCAGATAGGATCGGGCTCAGGTAAGAAAAAGGGAGGGTCTTGGGCGGCTACAAAACAGAAGGTTTTTCACCTTAATGTATTAAGGTGAAAAACCTTAAGGCTTTACAACCACTTTCCGTCCAGTAACAGCTATGGATTTTCCCACTGCCGTGCATGGCCAAGCAACAGTGGACCTACTAAGGCACTAGTCTCTCAGATTCCTAGCAGGCTCCACTCGCCACACTACAAAACTCCTTAGCTATGCGCCTGTCAGCGTGACAGATGCAGTGGTGGAGGAGGGAACACACAAAGGAAGGAATGTCCAGTATGAACACTCAGTGTTTGGCTCCGACTGATTCATGTATTGGTCTCTGACACATACATGAATCGGGAGGAAGGACCGGCATTTTAGTATGACGGCCAATAGAATTCTAAAGGGTGTCTACAACATCCTTTATGAATTCCTCTTACTATGTTTTTACTGTGGAGACATGCTGTCTTTATAGAAAGAATGACAAGATCCATTAAAACCTTCATGCCTCTGCTGGGTCCATCAGAAACAGATCAGGGGCAGAGAGTCCAAACTAAATTTGAGTTAATACACGTCAGTGGCAAAATGAAGGTAAGACCCAAATTATGCTCAGTGCCAAGCATTCAGTGTATGGAGAGAAGAATGATAGATTCAAGAGGACGACTTTTGTCCAGCCTCTCTTATCATGTGAACCCAATGACAATCATTTATATTTCCATGTTGTCAATAGCTCTTAATAGTTCACTTTTGAAAACTACTAAATAATTGAGACGCTACCAAAACCCACACGATGAAACTTTTAATAGCTAGTGCTTTATTTTTAAGGAGTAACTTATAGTTCTACTCTATCTTGAAATATTTTGGCGTTATTGGCTTATAAAAGCACAATATGAAACATAAATAATCCCACGCATGGACACTGCTACTTAAGTCACTGCAAGCATAGTATGCCTGACAGATTCAGGTGTTTGTCTTACAATGATGTGTCTGTCTGCCTTTGACAAAGAACTGTGGGATGCATTTTGTTATTTAAATAACTATAAGAAGAAATTAATTACAAATTAAATAACGCACTTCCTGTTCTATGTTGACAACATACACTCACAGTACTATAACTATCTGCTTGAGCTCCGGAAGATTTTAGCCCCTTCGTGACCAGGACATATTTTGCTATTCTGCACTGCGCTAATTTAACTGGCGATTGCGCGGTCATGCAATGCTGTATCCAAACAAAAGCTTTCTTTTGGTGGAATGTTTATTTTTTTAAACTACTAATGGGTGAGATCAAAAACTTATAATGGGACTGCGATATTGCAGCAGACAATCTGACACTGACATCACCAGTGACAGTAATACAGTGATTAGTGTTAATATTATCCACTGTCACTGTACTGACACTGGCCGGAAAGAGGGTAACATCTAGGGTGACAATTTGCTGCTTTTTACTACCCGATCTTTCAGATTCTCATCCTTGCAAATGAACAGATCCTCCCTTCATACAGAGCGCGGCATTGTTTACCAACACAAGAGCTCTGGGCTGTGATTGCTCACAGCCGATTAGCAGGTCGTGGATATGAATGATTGGGACTTGCTGACAGGCTCCTGCTGTGTACACTTACAGTAGGAGCCAGGTGGGGGTTGTGCATGCCCTAAACCTGTAAGTAGGCAGCAACATATGGGTACATTGCTTTGCTTATACAGTGGCTGCTTGTCCACAGTACATCGCAGGAGGGCAGTCGGCAAATGGCTGCAGAGGATAAGCATCTTAGGACAGGACTAGAGAACACCTCTCTATAACATAAGGGGGAGATATTCTGTAGTACACAGCGATAGCTACTGCTGTACAGGATGCCAAGGTTGGGTTCTGAATGTTAGGTATGTTTCCCCACTACTTGGGTTGTAGTCCCTATAAGGGGAATGATTTAAAGGTAATACTGAATACTCAGGGGTTCTCCCCACCCAGGTAGGGTGAGGAGTTCCGGGTTAGTCCGGCAGAGAGGTGAGGACTACTTTTCACAAATCTTTGGATTGCAACGCCCTCATTAGGGACCCAGAATTTTAGGAAGAATCCCCAAACCCTGATTACAAGTACTTTGGTCCAGAGGGGATTAACCCAATTGGCTCAGTGTTCAGAAAAGGAAGAAGTTGGTGACTGGCTGTGAGGGAGTGAGTTGCACATCTGTTGCAGGGTGAACTGAGCTTAGAAATGAGCCAAAGTTGCTAAGCTGTGAATGCTTCCTCCTTGGGATCCCTGAAGAAAACAGAAATCCCCGAAATCCCAGAGTATCTCACTGGTATGGTGGTGGTAGTGCACCTTTAACTTGCTTTGAAATTTTGAACCAGGGTATGGACTATTTTCTGTTTGGAGAAGACAAGAAGTATTTTTTTCTGTTTTTCTGCTTGTTGGGAATAAAAATAAAAGGACGGTTTGCTTCTACTAACCTGCTTGGCTGGTGATCTCCAGCTCTCCAGGTGACAATGCATAGTTTTAGAAGTAATTAACCATTGGAAATATCTCACCAAAAATAAAATTCCTATTGCAGAGGACGCCTAAACTTTTACTTGTATCCAAGTGCAGACTCAGTAAGCCAATCACGTATTGGCTCAGGTCATTGTGAATAACATTAAAGTGGATGCAAACCAGATTAATTAAATCTGACTTGGGCACATATATCTGTATATAGCAATATATTTTAGCAATATATATCCTTCACCGCAATACTTTAATTGTCTTCAATATATATTTTTCATATTCTTTTTTTCTATCAAAATACATTAGATTCCCTCACCCTTATTGGTATTAGGGATGCACCGAAATTTCAGCCGCCGAAACATATCGGCTGAAAATTGACTTTTCTGCAATTTGCAGAAAGAAAAAACGTCCGATAATGGAGCCGAAAACTGGGCGGGGCCAGGTTGGGGTAGCTTCGCCTCCCGCCCCTGGTGCCGCCTATAGCGGGGGCTTCCTATGGCGTAGAAGAGAGGAGAGCCGTCGCCGCCTGGCTGATTAGAGCGCCGGGAACATTATAGCTTTAATTTCAATAGCTGTGTGTTCCCCGCCACGTGCTGTGACATACAGCTGTAATGTTCCCGGCGCTCTAATCAACCAGGCGGATGCGGCTCTCCTCTCTCTTCCCCTGCACAGGCTGGCTGCAATGGGGGACACTGGCTAGCTGCAATGGGGGACACTGGCTAGCTGCAATGGGGGAAACTGGATGGCTGCAACGGGGGAAACTGGATGGCTGCAACGGGGGACACTGGATGGCTGCAACGGGGGACACTGGATGGCTGCAACGAGGGACACTGGATGGCGGCAACGGGGGACACTGGATGGCGGCAACGGGGGACACTGGATGGCTGCAATGGGGGACAGTGGCTGCAATGGGGGACAGTGGCTGGCTGCAATGGGGAACCCTGGCTGGCTGCAATGAGGGGCAATAGTTGCAATGAGGCAATGGTTGCAATGAGGGACACTGGCTAGCTGCAACGGGGGACACTGGCTAGCTGCAACGGGAGACACTGGATGGCTGCAACGGGGGACACTGGATGGCTGCAACGGGGGACACTGGATGGCTGCAACGGGGGACACTGGATGGCTGCAACGGGGGACACTGGATGGCTGCAACGGGGGACACTGGATGGCTGCAATGGGGTGCACTGGCTGGCTGCAATGGGGGGACACTGGCTGGCTGCACTGGGGGACACTGGCTGGCTGCACCTGACGTGCACTGGTGAGGCTGCATTGATCTCTTGTATCATGCCCCCAGTCTCTAGCCATCTCCTGTACCATGTCCCCAATCTCTGACTATCTCCTGTACTATGTTCCCAGTCTCTGACCATCTCCTGTACCATGTCCCCAGTCTCTGACCATCTCCTATACCATGTCTCCAGTCTCTGACCATCTCCTATACCATGTCCCCAGCCTCTGACCATCTCCTGTACGATGTCCCCAGTCTCTGACCATCTCCTGTATAAAAATATTTTTAAAAACTGTCACTTTTGGTATCGGTTTTCGGCTCATTTTCGGTATCGGTTTCGGCATCAAAAACCCCAATCGGTGCATCCCTAATTGGTATGTCTTCCTTCTTTTTACTTACAGTGGGTTATATATGGTGAAGTTACAACCTTACAGCGCTGCTTGGCATTCCTGACGCCCCTGTACCCATACTTTTTCTTAGCGATGTATATATATGCAATTACTAATTGAGGCTATGTTAACCCATAATATTGGATTGTGTTATGTACATCACTATTTATTTCTTTCTCCTTGATTTTAATAGAGCCTGGACGCTGTATGCCCCCTGTGGTCACAAGAGCGATACCTCCATTTGCCGTGATTGTTGGGCTGCCCGGTTTGTGCCCTATTGTGGGGGTTCCTTGGGTTAGGTAGGATTATATTATTTCCATTTTTTTGATTTTGTAACATTGATTATGTGTTTACTATTATCAGAGCACTGGTGACTACATAATCGTTGAATCGAAGTAGCCACTGTTTGGCAAAACATGTAGAGACTTGACATGTATCAGTGACCATTCCATGTATATAGATACTTTGGAAAGTACCACTGTTTGTATATTACTCTGCTTATGTTTTATGCACCCTATGTTTTATTGTTCGCTGTATATTTATGTGATAAAATTTATATTTTTTAAATAAAAACTGTAGCCGCTATACATTGGGCACTGTTATAATCCCTATCCAACCCCCTTTCTTTGCATCTGTAGTGTTTACTTATCTCTCGCCACAGCCCTAAGTCCCTTGTCTTTATGCTACTCCGTTCTTCTGTTATCAGTATAACTTGTGACAAGTTCTCAGAAATGTGAGATAAACGCAGCTGAAAATTTGTGTCGGGGTGGGTTCTGTACAGAGATTAGCAGAGAGCTTGTCTATTCACAAAGCAGCTCTGCATATTCCTTCCTAAAGTGGAAGGAAAGCCTTATACCTAAACTCATTCTAAATGTAATTGTATTTTACTTTAAAATAACAAACATGTTATACTTTCCTGCTCTGTGCAATGGTTTTCTACACAGCAGCCCCAGTCCTCCTCGACTGGGCCCCGCCCCGGCACCTTTGTCACCGATTATGATTGACAGCTGTGTCTGAGGCAATGATGAGGGAGAGAGCAGACAGAGCCTCTGAGTGCAGAAGGTTTTTTACCTTAATGCATAGAATGCATAAAAGGTAAAAAAAAAACCTTCTGCTTTTGGAACCACTTTAAAATACTGTACCACTATCATAAACATAAGCCAAGTTCAGTATGGATCCACTGCTAACAGTCTGGATTCAAAGCCCTGCACAGCAATACTGTATATGTGCACTGGACCTTCTCCCAGCCCTCCTGTGTATGTGATTCATTTTTGAAATTTCTTATAGCATTGGTGGCTTACTTTTCTTTTTTTAGAAGCTTCTTCATGAGAGCCTATGATGTCTAGATGGGGGTCGGGGCTAGGCAGATTTTTGTTGTGTTGCCGGCAACAGTAATAGGAAGTGCCTGTGTGCAGCCATATTCAAATGCACAGGGCAACCATTGTCGAGGAGGGGTTCTAATCAGACATTTAGCAACTCAAATAGTGGTTGATACAAAAGTTTTGTATATTCTTCATATAAACAAAGGGCAGATTTTTCATTTTAACTGGAATTTTACTTTAATTTTAGCTACAAAGTGACAGAACCAGCCACTTCCTGCTGAAGATGCCTTTTGTATTATCTGACCTTTAACACCACGGGGCTTTTGAGCAACATAAGGTTATGTCCAGCCAAAACTTTTTTTATTTTTAGTCTGAGTGAGGAAGGATTGGAGTCAAGTTCTACTGCAATCTGGGGCTTCATTGAAGAGATGAAGATGTCTTTGAAGTCCTAAAAGCTAATTTAATTAATAGTGAGAAAATGAGAGTAGCCGCATAGAGACAGAAGTCTGTTATTTGCTGAGAAAAAGCAGGCAAAAAAGAAAAGAAGAAACAATCTCAATAAAGAAATCTAAAGGAACCCACCACATATCTAAGCTGCAATATATTACTTTTTTTTTTTTTTAAGTTTAGATGCACTTTAACTCTTTCGCTACCAGGTCTGTTTGGGGGTTAGGGGGGGTTTCACACACTATCGAGTGGCTGCAACCACTGGGATTGTGTGTAAAATTGACTGTCAGCATGTGTGCACCCCCTGCCACGTATTCCGGGCTCTGCTTGCCCATCTGCGGGCCCGGGACCGATATGGAGGGTGCCAGCAGAAGAGCAGACACACATTGGCTCCCCTCTCCTTCTTGTTGTGTTCGGGAAAAAAGACTGTCACTTTCCCAGGCTAGCACAGCAGGGAAGCAATGTTTCGCAAAACATTCAGCGGAGCACAGAGTGGAGAACCTGTCACCTAAAAATCATCACATAGGGAACTTTTTGTCCCCTATGTGATAAAAGAAAAAATTATATATATATATATATATATATATATATATATATATACATTTGCAAAAAATAAAAAACATAAAATTCCCCAACCCTCAAATTTTTTTTGAGGCCCACAACCCCCACATATACGAACGTAAACACATGCGTCTCGGGCACCTACACATGAAAACGTTGATTGCAATACACATTACATATCTCCACATGTGCCGCAGTGAGAACAATAATTCTAGCACAAGACCTCCTCCATAACACTAAACTGATAACATATAGAGGGCTTTTGATGCGTCACCTATAGAAAATATAGGGTACTGAAGTTTGTTGCCATTTCCCGGGGCACATAAATTTAAGGTTTGACATATTGGGTATCTATTTACTCAATGCAACCTCATCTTTTATATTTTACCAAAAAAATTGGGTAGTTTATTTTGCGTTTTTTTGCCCTATAATTCACTTTAGTGTGTTTTTTTACTGAAAATTTGTGTTTCCTAGACTGTTTCGGCCAAATCGCGCGAAACAATTGGAACTACCACTATTTTATTCTCTCGGGTGTTTGCGTTCAGAAAATATATAATGTTTGGGGGTTTTGTGTAATCTTCAGGCCTAAAATTATTTTTTTAAACGTGTGCAAAAAATGCAAAAACGGCTCTGGCAGCAAAAAGAAACAAAAAGAGAACAAACAATTCACAAATCTGCCTAAACAGACAACGCAAACTTACCTGTAAAATCCTTTTCTTTGAGTACATCATAGGACACAAAGTCAGGCTAATATTCATTACCTGCTGGGTTATACTCCGTCATTAAGTGATCTCCTATATAACCCCTCCCATACAGGAAGTACTTTTGTACTTTTTGGTAGCAAGCACTAAATCCTCAAAAAAAGGGGAGGGATCTCTGTGCGCCCATGATGTACTCAAAGAAAAGGATTTTACAGGTAAGTATGACATAAAAATCCTATTTTCTTTTTCGTGCATCATGGGACACAGTCAAACCGTAAATAGGTTTGAGTAAAAACCCGTGCCCCTTTCCAATACAGGAACCTCTACAATCACTCCATGATGCACTAGATGATGTAGTGCCTGAAACAATAAGAGCATCCGAGGCAACGCTGGATCTTAAGGTGACCCACTCGTCCTGAACTGTTTTCCAAATGTCCGCAAAGTGAAGCAGCCTTCCTCCCACCCGATGGAGTGGGGGCGTCCCCTCAAAAGGAGGGCTTGGTGCTGGGTTTAGAAGAATTTTGGACCCACTGCCTTTTCTGGCCCTGGCCTTTCGGCTTGCCCCTGACCCTAGAACCCTGTTGGTGGCGGAACCACCCTGAAGCTGAGACATTTGAGGAAGCAGTCCCTGGGTTTTTAACCACTTTCAGACCGGACCATTTTGCTGGTAAATGACCAGAGGTCTTTTTACACTTTGGCACTGCGCTGCTTTAACTGGTAATTGCGCGGTCATGCAATGTTGTACCCAAACAAAATTTGCGTCCTTTTCTTCCCACAAATAGAGCTTTCTTTTGATGGTATTTGATTGCCTCTGCGATTTTTATTTTTTGCGATATAAACGTAAAAAGACCGCAAATTTTGAAAAAAAATGATATTTTCTACTTTTTGTTATTAGAAAAATCCAATAAACTCAATTTTAGTCATACATTTAGGCCAAAATGTATTCAGCCACATGTCTTTGGTAAAAAAAAAGTCAATAATTGTATATTTATTGGTTTGCGCAAAAGTTGTCACATCTACAAACTAAGGTACGTTTTCTGGAATTTACGCAGCTTTTAGTTTACGACTGCCTATCTCATTTCTTGAGGTGCTAAAATGGCAGGGCAGTACAAAACCCCCCCAAATGACCCCATTTTGGAAAGTAGACCCCCTAAGGAAATTGATAAGTGGCATGTTGAGCCCATTGAATATTTTATTTTTTTGCCTCAAGCGATTGAATAATGACAAAAAAAAATTTTTTTTTTTTTTTTTACACAAAGTTGTCACTAAATGATATATTGCTCACACATGCTATGGGCGTATGTGAAATGACACCCCAAAATAAATTCTGCTGCTTCTCCTGAGTACGGGGATACCACATATGTGGGACTTTTTGGGAGCCTAGCCGCGTACGGGGCCCCGAAAACCAAGCACCGCCTTCAGGCTTTCTAAGGGCGTAAATTTTTGAGTTCACTTCTCACTACCTATTACAGTTTTGAAGGCCATAAAATGCCAAGATGGCACAAAACCCCCACAAATGACCCCATTTTAGAAAGTAGACACCCCAAGCTATTTGCTGAGAGGCATGTTGAGTTCATGGAATATTTTATATTTTGCCACAAGTTGCGGGAAAATTACAAACTTTTTTTTTTTTTTTTTTTTTTTCACAAAGTTGTCACTAAATGATATATTGCTCACACATGCCATGGGCATATGTGAAATGATACCCCAAAATAAATTCTGCTGCTTCTCCTGAGTACGGGGATACCACATATATGGGACTTTTTGGGAGCCTAGCCGCGTACGGGGCCCCGAAAACCAAGCACCGCCTTCAGGCTTTCTAAGGGCGTAAATATTTGACTTCACTCCTCACTACCTATTACAGTTTTGAAGGCCATAAAATGCCAAGATGGCACAAAACCCCCACAAATGACCCCATTTTAGAAAGTAGACACCCCAAGCTATTTGCTGAGAGGCATGTTGAGTCCATGGAATATTTTATATTTTGCCACAAGTTGCGGGAAAATTACAAACTTTTTTTTTTTTTTTTTTTTTCACAAAGTTGTCACTAAATGATATATTGCTCACGCATGCCATGGGCATATGTGAAATGACACCCCAAAATAAATTCTGCTGCTTCTCCTGAGTACGGGGATACCACATATGTGGGACTTTTTGGGAGCCTAGCCGCGTACGGGGCCCCGAAAACCAAGCACCGCCTTCAGGCTTTCTAAGGGCGTTACAGTTTTGAAGGCCATAAAATGCCAAGATGGCACAAACCCCCCCCAAATGACCCCATTTTGGAAAGTAGACACCCCTAAATTTAGGGGTACACTAGTGAGACTAGGTAATAAATGGCGGGTGCCCTGAAACTATAAAAAAATAACTAACCAACCAGCGTCACCTGTAACAGTTATATGGTGATCACTGGTGAAAGGGTTAACTAGGGGGCAATCAGGGGGCTTTATGCGGTAGTATATGGGGGTCCCTGGCGCTATAAAAAGCTGCGGCGAACCTAAATACCTACCTGCCTAACTAGCGTCACCTGTGACACTAATACAGCGATCAGAAAAACGATCGCTTATTAGGCTGGGTTCACACTGGAGCGATGCGGGAACGCCACGAATGCGCGGCGGGTTCCCGCATCGCATGCCTCCCGGCGGCAGTTCACACTGCCCTATGCGAACTGCTGGGAGTGTCAGTGAAATGTTACTGACACCCCCAGATCAGTTCGCATATCGCAGTGCGATCTGCAAACTCGGATCGCATGGTGTGAACACCCATGCGATCCGATTCTGCTGCGGGCCAAAAAAAGGGTCCCGTGCGAATTTGCGGCGGGTGCGGCGGGTGCGGCGAATGGCTGAACTCGAATCGCACAGAGATCGGATGTGATTTGCACTGCAGTGCGGTGCGAATCACATCCGTTCTCAAACCGCTGCAATCTGAACCCAGCCTTAGTGACACTGGCGACGGGGGGTGATCACGGGGTTAAACCTTTATTGGGGGGGTTAGGGGGGTACCTTAGAACTAAAGGGGGCTAACCCTAACTGCCCTAACAGTTATTAGTCACAAATGACACCCGCCGGGTGATCAGGGGGTTAAACCTTTATTAGGTAATAAATGGCGGGTGCCCTGAAACTATAAAAAAATAACTAACCAACCAGCGTCACCTGTAACAGTTATATGGTGATCACTGGTGAAAGGGTTAACTAGGGGGCAATCAGGGGGCTTTATGCGGTAGTATATGGGGGTCCCTGGCGCTATAAAAAGCTGCGGCGAACCTAAATACCTACCTGCCTAACTAGCGTCACCTGTGACACTAATACGGCGATCAGAAAAATGATCGCTTATTAGGCTGGGTTCACACTGGAGCGATGCGGAAACGCCGCGAGTCCGCGGCGGGTTCCCGCATCGCATGCCTCCCGGCGGCAGTTCACACTGCCCTATGCGAACTGCTGGGAGTGTCAGTGAAATGTTACTGACACCCCCAGATCAGTTCGCATATCGCAGTGCGATCTGCAAACTCGGATCGCATGGTCTGAACACCCATGCGATCCGATTCTGCTGCGGGCCAAAAAAAGGGTCCCGTGCGAATTTGCGGCGGGTGTGGCGGGTGCGGCGGGTGCGGCGAATGGCTGAACTCGAATCGCACAGAGATCGGATGTGATTTGCACTGCAGTGCGGTGCGAATCACATTCGTTCTCATAAACCGCTGCAATGTGAACCCAGCCTTAGTGACACTGGCGACGGGGGGTGATCACGGGGTTAAACCTTTATTGGGGGGGTTAGGGGGGTACATTAGAACTAAAGGGGGCTAACTCTAACTGCCCTAACAGTTATTACAGTCACAAATGACACCAATGCAAAAAAAAAAAAAAAAAAAAAAAAAATGACATTGGTGTCACTGTGACTGGGGGGCAGGGGTAATTGGGGGGGTGATCGGGGGGTAAAGGGGGGGTGTGAGTGTGCCTGGCATGTTCTACTGTGTGTGTAGAGTGTTGGTGCAACTCACCGATCCGCTCTCCTCCGTGTCGGAACGGAAAATACCGACACGGAGGAGAGAATACATCACTTCCTCTCCTGTGTTTACATTACAGGAGAGGAAGTGATGTCACGGGGGATTTCCATTCGTCGAGAGCGATCGCGAGGGGGTGGCCATGAATGAATGGCCGCCCCCTCATCCCGGATCGCTCTCGAAGAAATGCCGACCGCCGCAGGCACCGGGGGGGGGCCCGATCGGGCCCCCCACCCGCGGGCAGGCAGGGACTTATATATACGCCCATATGCCTGCCCGTGCCATTCTGCCGACGTATATCGTCGTGCGGCGGTCGGCAAGTGGTTAACCACTTCAATACCGGGCACTTAAACACCTTCCTGCCGAGACCAATTTTCAGCTTTCAGCGCTGTCGCACTTTGAATGACAGTTGTGCGGTCATGCTACACTGTACCCAAATGACATTTTTATAATTTTTTTTCCCACAAATATAGCTTTCTTTTGGTGGTATTTGATCACCTCTATGGTTTTTATTTTTTGATAAACAAATAAAAAAATACAGAAAATTTTGAAAAAAAAATATGTTTTTTTTTGTTTCAGTTTCAAAACGTTGTAAATAAGTTTTCTCCTTCAATGATGGGCACTGATGGGGCTACACTGATGGGCACTTATAAGGCGGCACCGATGAGTTGGCATTGATGGACACTGATATGTGGCACTTATAGGCGGCACTGATGGGCGACACAGATGGGCACTGATAGGTAGCACAAATCGGCACTGATAGCTGGCACAGATTGGCATGGATAGACGGTACGGATGGGCATGGATAGGCGGTACAGATGGGCACTGATAGGCGGCACAGATGGGCACTGATAGGCAGCACAGATGGGCACTGATAGGCAGCACAGATGGGCACTGATAGGCGGCATTGTATTGTTTTATACTGTACTAATGGATGCCAATCAGTGGCAAAAAAGAATGCATGACAATCAGTGATGCCCATTGTGGGCACTGATTGGCATCCATTATAGGCACTGATTGGCATCCCTGGTGGTCTAGGGTGGCATACCTTGTGCTGGGCATCCCTGGTGGTCTAGTGGCGTCCCTGGTGGTCCAGTGTGGGCATCCTGGGGGGGGGGGGGGGGGGGCGCTGCGCTGATAATCGATCAGTACAGACCCCCCATGTCAGAGGAGCAGCCTCACAGGAAGTAGAGAACTTTTCCCTTTGGAAATCTTTATATATTTGCCCAAGTGATCATCGAATAAACGTTCCCTATGAAGTGGGAAACCAACCAACAACCTTTTACAAGGAAGCTCTGCTGACCAGTTCTTAAGCCAAAAAAGTGTGCGGATATGTAAAGACAAGAGCCAGACGAGAAACCTGCTGTATTAAATCCTTTAAAGCATCAACAGCAAAATATAGCACTCAAGGAATATCAGTTTTACTTTCAGGCAGATCCTCCTCCTGGTTAGGCCTATCAGGTTGTTTGACTTGATCCTTTATGGACTGGCAAATACCAACAGCTGGCTGAATAGCTGAATTGGCCAAGGAACAAGAAGCTTTTAATAATAATTCCAATTTCTTGTCAACAGGAAGAGACTGCTGCAGATACGGCTGGCATGCTCCATTTTTTAACAACCTTTTCCATCCATGGAATATAAAAGGGAAAACCTTTTAGGAGGCAAAAAAGTCCTGTCAGGATGTTCCCAATCAGCATACACCACCTGTTTCAACAGGGGGTATAGCGGGAAAGTCTGTGTAACCTGAAAAGGTCTCAGAGATCCCAAACAGGACCAGGGGGTCTCAGTCCTCTCTGCAAGAGGCAACTTAAAGGCAGAATGAACCATTTTGGTCAGAGTCAGGATCAAAAGTGTCTGCGACTGAGAGGCAGACATCGACTGGATAACTTCTTGTCTAGATTACTCGGAAGTAGACTCATCTTCCGGGCACTCCACCGAATCCTGAGCTTTAAGCTCTTCCCCATCCACAACCCATTCCTGCTCCAGAGTAGCAGACCCTGGAAAGAGGGATCTGTTACACTTCCTGCCACCCTGTGGGATGGAGACAATCATGTGCTCTAACCCGGGTAGGGCTGAGAACAGTTCATCCTTAGTGATAAAGGGTGAAGCAGCAGCGTTGACTGTAGGCACAATACCAGATAGACGCATCGGCTCAGATTGGCTGGACATTCAATGCCTGCAAACAAAGAGTACTTGGCCTTTCAGGGCATACAACACTAGGGATACGACTAGGTTCATCAGGAACTACTGATGATGTAGGTGTGCCCTTCCATATGGTGTTAGTCCCACTCCTCTTTTTGGAAGACATTAATTGCCTGCAAACAAAGAGTACTTGGGTGTAGTTAAAACACCTCAGAAGGGAGACCCTTTAATAGGGCTCACCAAGCCCCTGTGCAACAATCCTGCTAAGCACCTTTAGTTTAGCCTTCCAAGCAACACCTGATGACTCACGTGATAGGGTAAGGAAAAATTAACCACTGCAAGTGTCTGTTCAGAGCTTGCTCTGTGTTCCACAGCTGCTTTCTGGAAGCAGCACATGCTTGGCCTGCACAGCTTAAACAAGTTGGGTGTGCGCCGGAACGTTCTATGCGTCAGTGCGCACACATGTGCGTGGTCTCGGCGAGCAGGTGTGACTGTATTCACGTACGACGCAAATCTTCGTGCGCCAGATAAAGGCTATAGCGATGTTATGCAAAACTGCGTGTGCCATGGCCACCAAACAAACTGCTGAGCCCAGCGGCACTCTTGCAAACGCACGTGCGCTATGGTGAACCAAGGCGAAATGGCGCACCGTTGTGTGCCACCATACAGGTAAAAAACAGCCAAACACAAGCAAAAAAGGTACACTTTACAAACACAGCTAGCCCAGAATTCCCCCATATGATCACCGCACACAAGGGTACAGCATTTAGCTAGCTTGACTGATTGTTACAATCACTGGGACACCCCACAATAATAAAATAAACAGTTTAATTTACCCGTCCAGGCGCAGGGCCTCTTAGAAACTAAGGGCCCAATCTTCACCCTTCACGGCGTGTTCCTTTAACTTGAAACTCCAAGGACTGGGTACCCTTTCATGTATAGGGTCCACTCCTTTGGACCTGTACAGCACCTTGTAGGAAATGCTTTAGCGCTGTAGTGTCCAGGATTTCCTCTCTGGGTCCAGCTCCCGGAGGCCACGTTACAGGCAAAACCTTGCAGGATCTTGAGTCTTCTTTGTGAGCCTCGGGTACCATTTATCTAAGCATAAATACCTGTGTCAAATGGATCCGATCAGCCAATCTCTTGATTCGTTTTTGGAACCATTTGTGGGACTAGAGACCTGGAGCTCAGTCAGAGAGCTTAAACAAACCATGCCATTCACCTTGCAGACACTGGTAAAAAAACAAAAGTACTTCCTGTATGGGAGGGTTTACATAGGGGATCACTTCCTGTCTGAAGACCTTTGGTCCACCAGTGTCCATTCGCCTAATGATGGAGTATAACCCAGCAGGTAATGAATATCAGCCTGACTCTGTGTCCCATGATGTAAGAAAAAGAAAAGGATTTATAAACACAGATTCTGTCATTAAAATGTATCTGTTTTCACTCATTAAATATGATTTCAGCAAAAGAAAGGCTGCAACAGCAACACATTTTCAAGAATAACAGTTCTTGACTACATGCATTCGTTTCCTGCTGTTTACAAGATAAATTGCCTGAGCTTCAACCTGTGTGGTTGTAAGTGTATGTAATCGTGATTTTAAAGCCTGCAATTACAACAGACTTTGTTTTCCTTAATGATTTGAAATAAGGCAAGTCTGTTCATTTCAACTTGCAAACGATGCCCTTTGCAGACTTGAGACATTTTTCAGCTGCACATTTTGCTATTTCAGCTTCTCCTTCTGGTTCTTACGTGGAAGTACCATGACCTTCGCTGCCAGGCAGAGGTCCTTAAACAAACTATTGTGCCTAATAAAGAAGATCCACATTTCCTTTTTGCTGATTTGGAAACTAGAAGTTATTCAATCAAAGCAACATCTAATAGCAGCCCTTACCACAGGCAAAGATACAACAATTATTCATGTGTATCCCCTAAGACAATGGCGCTGAATACTGGGATACAACATAATTAATTTAATAGCTTAGTGCAGAGTAAGTGACTTGATCCTGGTGTGGCGCTGTTTGAAGAGAATTTATTAAATGTGATACAGAAGTTTACGACACACGGCACTAACCAAGAACAGGATAGTCAGAGTTTGGCTTATATAATTTTGCTTTCCAGTAAAACCGCTTTACTGTAATGAAGTGGAAAAATCATTGCTCTGTGATGTACTGTATGTGCTGAAGAATCCCATAAAACAAAATATCAGATTTTCAGATTTCCAGGCACCGCATCAGGCGCCAGGTCGCCAATGGCGAAAGAACTTTCATCCTGGCGCCTAGGCAGCCGCCAAAATGCTACCCACACCTCCAACTATGTATATAGTGGGTGCTGCCTGATGGAGGGGGCAGGGGGAGGAGGGCGTGATGTCACTTCTGGGTCCCCGTTGACAGTTTCCCCAGCCATCATGGCCACGAAAGAATGTAATGCAGTGCACATCAGTGGAGCACAGGGGAGACATGTAGAGTCTTTTAGACCCTGGATTATCTCATTAAGTCTAGGTTCCCACTGATGCGGGTTTTAAATCTTGCAAGTTCAGCTGAATCAGTCGATCTCAAACCGGCAATGCAGGCAGACTTGGGGGGCGATTTGACCGACATCTGTGCGGGTTCATGCATAGATGTCTATTGAAATCATCCCCAAAGTTGCCAAAAGTAGTACTACTTTTGCCCAAAAAATAAAAACCATCACATAGAGTACTTTATGTAATGTCAAAAAAAGTTAAGTTAAAAAAAACTATATTTTTTTTTATTGTAAAAAAAATTACGTTATACTCAAGCACACAAAATAACCCCCTCAAATTTTTTTTTAGCCCCCCCCCCCCCACATATATGCACATGATAGGGAGCCTACGCCTGAAAATGTACATTGCGATACATTTTAATCATTGACGTGCATGCCTGAATGAGAACAATAGTTCTAGCACCAAACTTCCTTTGTAATGCTAAACTGATGACTCATAGGGGGTTTTTAATTCATTACCTATGGAAAATATAGGGTTGGGTATCTATTTACTTGGTGCAACGTTGGCTTTTATATTTTACCAAAAAATTGGGTAATTTATTGCGATATTGTGCCCCCTAAAAATTAACTTTAATTATTTTTTTTACTGAAATTTTGTGTTTCCTAGACCTTTGTGGTAATATTGTGTGAAATAAAAAATTGGAACTACCACTATTTTATTCTGTAGGGTGTCTGCTTTCAGAAAATATATAATGTTTGAGGGTTTTATGTAATCTTCAGGCCTAAAATGATTTTTTTAAACGTGTGCAAAAAATGCAAAAACAGCTCAGCTGTGTTAAGGTTAAATTGAAAAGATAAGTTTACCTTTGGGAACATGTTACATGTTCCACCCATAATATTTTTATTTTATTTTTTTAAACTGGCTCCTAACTTTTTTAGCTGGCTCCTAGATTCAAAGCAAAGTTGTCAAGCCCTGGTGCTTTCATTTCTAAAGATACAAATCTCCCTCACCCACCATACTGATTTATAGCTTTTGGCAACAGGTAACAGGGTGATTAGTAAGGGTATTCTCCAAATAACATCTTGGCTCAAAGGGTGCTTCATTTAATGCGTGAATATGGCATCTAGTGAAAGTCTACAATTAAAAAGGTCAAAAAGAGTCAGGAAGAAACTGGGCATATTTTGTACAGGCAATATGCAAAACCTCTTTTCAATTCAAGAAACTTAAAAATATAACATTTCTCTTCTGCTGTTAAAAAGAACACTATTATATGGTAACGATATTTTTCCATATATTTACATACCTTATATTGTTTTTGAGAACTTTTTGACAGCTGAAACATTTGAAAGTTGTGTTTGTCTTCTGGTCTTGTTGTACCAGCAGAGGGTCCCCAGCATGCTTTCCATAATAAAAGTCACTGACAAGCATTATTAGTTTTCCTTTGTCATTCTCCTCTGTTGTATTTTGTGGTCTTGAAAATTCTACATTTCCTATTCTGGGGAAAAAAAGTTGCATCCTTTCTGGACAACAATACTGTAATCAAGAAAGAAGAGAATTGTTGTCATATAAATTACATGAATAGGAATTAGACTTTCTGATTTTTTCTTTATGCTCTACTTTATATGCAAAGTACAGTCATTATCATCAGGTGAGATACCAAGCCTTAGTTACACACTATAAAATGTGGAAGGAGCTATAGAATTTCCCTAAACAATAGAGGTTATTGTATCACAAGCACGCCACAGGCTATTTATTTTTGTTTCCAACACACCCACACAATAACTGCCTATGCTTTCATCTGGATTTGGATTTGTACTGCTTTTTAACCACTTCAGCTCCAGAAGGTTATAACCCCTTCTTGACCAGCCCATTTTTTGCTATTCTGCACTGTGCCACTTTAACCACTTCCCGACCAGCGCACGACGATGTACGTCGACAGAATGGCACGGGCAGGCATATTGGCGTACAGGTACGTCCAATATTCGATGCCGCCCTGCCATCGGGAGCGCGCCGCCGGCGGCGTGCTCCCGCGCTGGTCGGGACCCCCGTGAGTCCGGTCGTGGGACCCGCGGACTCGATCGCCGCGGGCATCCCCGCGATCGTCTCACGGAGCGGCCGAATAGAGCAAATGCTGTGTAAACACCATTTGTCTATTCTGCCTAGCAACTAGTGACGCTGATCTCTGCTCCATGTGATTGGAGCAGAGATCAGTGTACACTAAATGAAAGCCCAACCCCCCCACAGTTAGTAACACTCCCCTAGGAACACTTAACCCTTACACTGCCACCCACTGGTTAACCCTTTCACTGCCAGTGTCATTTACACAGGAATCACTGCATTTATATAGCAGTGATTACTGTATAAATGACAATGGTCCCAAAAATGTGTCAAAAATGTCCGATGGGTCCCCCACAATGTCGCATTCACAATAAAATCGCAGATCGCCGCCATTACTAGTAAAAAAAAAAATAATAAAAAATTATTAATAAAAATGCTATAAAACTATCCCTATTTTGTAAACGCTATAACTTTTGCGCAAACCAATCAATAATCGCTTATTGCGATTTTTTTTACCAAAAATATGTAGAAGAATACGTATCGGCCTAAACTGAGGGAAAAAAATGTTTTTTTATATATTTTTGGGGGATATTTATTATAACAAAAAGTAAAAAATAATGCGTTTTTTTCAAAATTGTCGCTCTATTTTTGTTTATAGCGCAAAAAATAAAAACCGCAGGGGTGATCAAATACCACCAAAAGAAAGCTCTATTTGTGGGAAAAAAAGGACGTCAATTTTGTTTGGGAGCCACGTCGCACGACCGCGCAATTGTCAGTTAAAGCGACGCAGTGCCGAATCGCAAAAAGTGGTCTGGTCTTTGACCAGCAAATTGGTCCGGTCTGAAAGTGGTTAACTAACAATTGCGCGGTCATGCAATGCTGCACTCAAACAAAATTTATATCATTTTTTTCACACAAATAGAGCTTTCTTTTGGTGGTATTTTATTTTATTTTCTGCTATACAACATACCCCTTAAAAAACTAAAAACATCAAATCTTTTGGGCAAAATCTATTCTGCTACAAATTGTTAATAAAAATAATTACAATAACTGTATATTAACTGATTTGCGTACAAGTCATAACAACTACAAACTATGGGACATATAACGGAATTTTTATTTATTTATACTAGTAATGGTGGCGATCAGCGACTTATAATGAGACTGTGATAGTGCGGTGGGAAATCTGACACTAACTGGCACTGGGGAATCTAACCGTCACTGACATCACCAGTGCTATTATTACAGTGATCAATGCTAATAATATGCCCTGTCACTAATGACTCTGAGCAGGAAGGGGTTAACATCTAAGGCATTCAAGGGGATAAATATGTGCTTAACAAGTTTTTATGTGTACTATTTGCTGCTTTTACTGGGGATCTATTTGTTTTCATTCCCAGTGCTTAGGAAAAGAATAGTAAGGCCGCGTACACACGGGCGGATTGTCTGCCCAACTTAGTCCGCTGAACTGTGTTTCAGCGGACAATCCGCTCGTGTGTGGGCTTCAGCGGACAGTCTGACGGACTTTGTCTTTCGGAATTTCCGTAATTTTGTCCGTCCAAACTTGGTTTTGTCCGTCCAAACTTGGTTTCAGCGGACAGTCCGCCCGTGTGTACGCGGCCTAAGTGATTAAATCAGCTGCTGCATATGCTTAAAATACTGAGGGTTTAATATCACTTTAATACCAACTTCACTAATCTCAGAAAATTTTCTAACCTTCTCACTTCTGTTACGATATTTATGAGGAGCTACATTCTTGAAAACTGCACCTTTACAACAGTAAACAGACAAATGATTAGACTTCATTACCCTCATATGGTTCTTCATGGGTTCCAAAAGGTTGAAATGTATATTGCATTTCGGACAAGCTCGAGGAAAAGGCATTCCATTTTTTGTTGGAGTTGTTCCTGATCCGGGGCCTGCATTAGCTTTTTTTGGGAAATAAAAAAGTGACCCATTAATGAAGAGTTCTTAGTGGATGCTCTCATATTCATTATATACAGTGCCTTGAAAAAGTATTTAACCACTTCAGCCTTGGAAGGTTTTACCCCCTTAATGACCAGGCATTTGATCACCTCTGCAGTTTTCAGTTTTTGCGCTATAAACAAAAGAAGACCAACAATTTTGAAAAAAATAAAATATATATATATATATATATATATATATATATATATATATATATATATATATTTTACTTTCATAGTTTCATAGTTAGTAAGGTTGAATAAAGACACCAGTCCATCCAGTTCAACCCGAGTGTCTACAATTGTCCCCATCCCTGTACTTTACACACTCACATAGGTCCCTACCCTCAAGGAGCCCACAATCCAAGGTCCCCATTCATATACTAGGGCCAATTTTGGACAGAAACCAATTAACCTACCTGCATGTCTTTGGTTTGTGGGAGGAAACCGGAGTAACCGGAGGAAACCCACACAGGCACAGGGAGAACATGCAAACTCCAGGCAGGTAGTGTCGTGGTTGGGATTCGAACCAGCGACCCTTCTTACTGCTAGGTGAGAGTGCTAGCCTCTACATCACTGTGCCGCCCTGTTACTTTCTGCTATAATAAATATCCAAAAAAAATCAAAACAAATTTCTTCATCAATTTAGGCCAATATGTATTCTGTTACATATTTTTGGTAAAAAAAAATCCCAATAAGCGTATATTGATTGGTTTGCGCAAAAATTATAGCATCAAGATACTACGAGATAGATTCATGGACTTTATGTTTTTACAGGTAATGGCAGCAAAAGGCGATTTTTAGCAGGACTGTGACATTGTGACATTGCAGAGGACAAATCTGACCCCAAGTGACACTTTTTGGGGACCAGTGACACCAATACAGTGATCAGTTCTAAAAAAAAAATGCACTGATTACTGTATAAATGACACTGGCAGGGAAGGGGTTAACTACAGGAACGCTCAAAGGGTTAAATGTGTTCCCTCAGTGTGTTTCTAACTGTGTGGGGAAGTACTGACAGGAACACCACAGAGATCGCTGTTCCCGATTACTAGGAACAGGGATCTGCCTTGTTTACATAGGGAAATCCCTGCTCTGCCTCTCTGAGAAGCAATAGTGGATGGGTGGCGGACATCGGGTCTGCCTGACATGCGCATCGGCTTCTCCTCCGTGCAGCGGGTGGAGGCACGCGCCCACACTATCGATTGCATGAAACATACAGGTATGTTGTTTTGCGCAATAGAGCCGCCTTGCCGCAGTATATATATATGTGGTGGGCGGTCCTTAAGTGGTTAAAGAGGAAGTAAACCCTGATGAGTTTACTTCCTCTTTCATTCCCTGCAAAGGCAAAGCATAATGGACTACTATGCATCGCATAGTAGCCCATTATGTGTCACTTACCTGACACAGGAGCCAGCGAAGTCGCCGCTGTCCCCTGTAGTCCGCCGCATCCATCTTGTTGGTGGGGGTCTCGCAGCTCCGCCGCTGTCATTCGGCGAAGCCGCCACTCCCGCGCGTGCGCACGGGAGCCGACACGTACGGCAGCTCCGTCGCTGAGAATGCCGCGCTCAGTGCGCCTGCACGCCGCTGTCTACGGCGCATGCGCCGTAGACAGCGGTGCCCGTTTTTGGGCAAATATCTCCTAAACCATATAGGTTGCTTGGACCTACAGGTAAGCCTTAATCTAGGCTTACCTGTAGGTCAAAGTGGTTTGTAAGGGTTTACAACCACTTTAAGTATCAGTAATACACTTGTACAGACACCCTTGCATTTTTATATTGTCTTGAACATTGAACATGATGGATATCCTGTTTTTTAGCCTTGTGTATAAAAAAAATCATAATTTTTCTTCAAATATGTATTTTGTCCTACTGGTACCGAGATAGTCCATTCTCCTATCCTTGGAGACTAGTTTGAGGAATTGTCTCCTCCCCCAATTTTCAAATGAACTTGGATGATCGTACCTCCCCCTTTTTTATTGTGTACCCCTCTATTTAGCTTAGAGGCTTTTTTCTTTAATTACTTTCTGCTATAATACATATACAAAAAAAAAGTAATTTCTTCATAAATTTAGGCAAATATGTATTCTGCTACATATTTTTGGTAAAAATAAAATCCCAATAAGTGTATATTGATTGGTATGCGCAAAATTTATGGCATCTACAAACTTTGGGATATATTTATGGACTTTTAATTTTCTTTTATTGGTTTTACCAGTAATGGCGGCGATGAACAATTTTTAGCGGGACTGCAACATTGCGGTGGACAAATCTGACCCTAAGTGATACTTTTTGTGGACCAGTGACACCAATACAGTGATTAGTGCTAAGAAAATGCACTGAACACTATAAATGACACTGGCAGGGAAGGGCTTAACATCAGGGGCAATTAAAGGGTTAGGTGCATTCCCTGAAAGTGTTTTCTAACTGTGTGGGGGGTGGACTGACAGGAAGAACACAGATATCACTGTTCCTGATTACTAGGAACAGAAAATCTGTGTACTTCCCTGTCAGAAGGGGGATCTGCCTTGTTTACATGGGCAGATTCTCGTTCTGCCTCTCTGTGGAGCGATCGGATCCACCAGACCCGCAGATTGGATCCCCCTTAGTTCAGTGGGCGCCTGTCCACAGTGTCTATTGCACGAAACAACATACAGGCACGTTATTTTGAGAGATAGAGCTGCCCTGTATATATACTCTTGAAGTGGTTGAAATTGAAATTTTCCACATTTTGTCATGTTACAACCAAAAACGTAAAAAAAAAGTATTGGAATTTTATGTGATAGACCAACACACAGTGGCACATAATTGTGAAGTGGAAGGAAAATGCTAAATGGTTTTCAAAATGTTTTACAAATAAATATATGAAAAGTGTGGCGTGCATTGTATTCAGTCCCTCTAAGTCAATACTTTGTAGAACCACCTTTTGAGGCAATTGCAGCTGCAATTCTTTTTGGGGATGTCTCTATCAGCTTTTCACATCTAGAGAGTGACATTTTTGCCAATTCTTCTTTGCAAAATAGCTCAAAATCTGTCTGATCAGATGGAGAGCGTCTGTGAACAGCATTTTTCAAGTCTTGCCACAGATTCTCAATTGGATTTAGGTCTGGATTTGGACTGGGCCATTCTAACACATAAATATGCTTTGATCTAAATCATTATATTGTAGCTCTGGCGTATGTCCTTGTCCTGCCTTACCTCTAACAGGTTTTTCTTCTAGATTGCCCTGTATTTGGCCCCATCCATCCTCCCATCAACTCTGACCAGCTTCCTTGTCCCTGCTGAAGAAAAGCATCCCCACAACATGATGGTGCCACCACGTTTCACAGGAAGAATGGTGTGTTCAGTATAAAGTGCAGTGTTTTCCGCCACACAGAGTTTTTTTTTTTTTGTCTAAAAAAAAAAAATCAATCTTGGTCTCATCTGACCAGAGCACCTTCTTCCACATGTTTGCTGTGTCCCCCACGTGGCTTCTCAGAAACTGAAAAATGTACTTCCTATGGCGTTCTTTCAACAATGGCTTTCTTCTTGCCACTCTTCCATAAAGGCCAGATTTGTGGAGTGCACGACTAATAGTTGTCCTGCGGACAGATTCTCCCTCCTGATCTCTGCAGCTCCTATAAAATTAGCCTGGGCTTCTTGGTTACTTCTCTGCTTAATGCTCTCCTTGCCCAGCCTGTCAGTTTAGGTGGACAGCCATGTCTTGGTAGGTTTGTAGTTGTGCCATACTCTTTCCATTTTTGGATTATGGATTGAACAGTGCTACGTGAGATGTCCAAAGCTTGGCATATTTTTTTTTATAACCAAACCCTGCTTTAAGCTTCTCCACAACTTTATCCCTGAATTGTCTAGTGTGTTCCTTGGCCTTCATGATGCTGTTTGTTCACTAAGGTTCTCTAACAAACCTCTGAGGGCTTCACAGAACAGCTGTATTTATACCAAGATTACATTACACATAGGTGGACTCTATTTACTATTTAGGTGACTTCTGAAGGCAAATGGTTCCACTAGATTTTAGTTAGGGGTATTAAGGTAAAGGGGGATGAACACGAATGCATGCCACACTTTTAATTTCATTGTAACATGACAAAATGTGGAAAATGTCAAGGGATATGAATACTTTTTCAAGGCACTATTATAATATATATATATATATATATACATACATACATACAGTACAGACCATAAGTTTGGACACACCTTCTCATTCAAAGAGTTTTCTTTATTTTCATGACTATGAAAATTGTAGATTCACACTGAAGGCATCAAAACTATGAATTAACACATGTCCAATTATATACTGAACAAAAAAGTGTGAAACAACTGAAAATTTGTCTTATATTCTAAGTTCTTCAAAGTAGCCACCTTTTGCTTTGATTACTGCTCCGCACACTCTTGGCATTCTGTTGATGAGCTTCAAGAGGTAGTCACCCGAAATGGTTTTCACTTCACAGGTATGCCCTGTCAGGTTTAATAAGTGGGATTTCAAGCCTTATAAATGGGGTTGGGACCATCAGTTGTGTTGTGCAGGAGGTTGATACAGTACACAGCTGATGAATAGACTGTTAGAATTTGTATTATGGCAAGAAAAAAGCAGCTAAGTAAAGAAAAACGAGTGGCCATCATTACTTTAAGAAATGAAGGTCAGTCAGTCCGAACAATTGGGAAAACTTTGAAAGTGTCCCCAAGTGCAGTGGCAAAAACCATCAAGCACTACAAAGAAACTGGCTCACATGACGACCGCCCCAGGAAAGGAAGACCAAGAGTCACCTCTGCTGCGGACGATAAGTTCATCCGAGTCACCAGCCTCAGAAATCGCAGGTTAACAGCAGCTCAGATTAGAGAACAGGTCAATGCCACACAGAGTTCTAGCAGCAGACACATCTCTAGAACAACTGTTAAGAGGAGACTGTGTGAATCAGGCCTTCATAGTAAAATAGCTGCTAGGAAACTACTGCTGAGGACAGGCAACAAGCAGAAGAGACTTGTTTGGGCTAAAGAACACAAGGAATGGACATTAGACCAGTGGAAATCTGTGCTTTGGTCTGATGAGTACAAGTTTGAGATCTTTGGTTCCAACCAACGTGTCTTTGTGCGATGCAGAAGAGGTGAACGGATGGACTCTACATGCCTGGTTCCCACCGTGAAGCATGGAGGAGGTGTGATGGTGTTGGGGTGCTTTGCTGGTGACACTGTTGGGGATTTATTCAAAATTGAAGGCATACTGAACCAGCATGGCTACCACAGCATCTTGCAGCGGCACGCTATTCCATCCGGTTTGCGTTTAGTTGGACCATCATTTATTTTTCAAATAGGACAATGAGCCCAAACACACCTCCAGGCTGTGTAAGGGCTATTTGACCAAGAAGGAGAGTGATGGGGTGCTGCGCCAGAGGACCTGGCCTCCACAGTCACCGGACCTGAACCCAATCGAGATGGTTTGGGGTGTGCTGGACAGCAGAGTGAAGGCAAAAGGGCCAACGAGTGCTAAGCATCTCTGGGAACTCCTTCAAGACTGTTGGAAAGCCATTTCAGGTGACTACCTCTTGAAGCTCATCAACAGAATGCCAAGAGTGTGCGGAGCAGTAATCAAAGCAAAAGGTGGCTACTTTGAAGAACCTAGAATATAAGACATATTTTCAGTTGTTTCACACTTTTTTGTTCAGTATATAATTGGACGTGTGTTAATTCATAGTTTTGATGCCTTCAGTGTGAATCTACAATTTTCATAGTCATGAAAATAAAGAAAACTCTTTGAATGAGAAGGTGTGTCCAAACTTTTGGTCTGTACTGTACACACACACACACACACACACACACACACACACATATATGACATAAATAATTAGACAGGTATTTACCTTTTGTGGGTGTATCCTGCAATGGAGTGGTTTGCTGTTGTCTCCCAGGCATAGATACTGTGGGAGAAGCTCCAACGGGCCTATTATCTGATATATTTTCGTTGGTTTTTTGCTTTTTCGGTGGATCATCTGTGAGATCAATAGTATCTGATGGTCGTTTCCCAACTGGTGTATTTTCATTTCGACCTATGTTTGCTTTAAATAAAAAAGAAAAAGAAAAAAAGATGTTTGTTTTGTGCTCAGTACTTTCAGGAAGGACCACCTTGCCACATGCATGACACTATCCCATATTTACAGCCAATTGTCCCACATTTTTATTTTCCTGTGTCATATATTGTGTGTCACCACTGCTAATGCCAATTCCTCCAGTAGTTATGGGGAAGTGTTAAAATTCTTCAATTTACTGTACATCCTTTTCGAGATGTGGAAGGCATTCTTATACCTGAGGAGCTTTGTGTAAGGATAGTTTGTTGGGTTTTCTGGGAGTTCTGCAGTAAAGGCTGTTGAAGTACTGGTATTAGGTTGTTTTGCGGCATCGATGGGGTAGGAGGAGGAGACCTATAAATGAAAGTGGGTGCTGTTCTTGCTGGTGTAGAAACTGGGCGGATTTGGTGTAAGGGTTGTAGTGGTCGAATTAACGGAGTAGAATTTCCTGTAACAAACACAACACACTAGTTTTTACCATCAACAAAAAGGGAAATACATATATCAATATGGTAAGTTTGGAAAGCTCTGTGTATATATTATTCTTGAGCCACAGATATCCAACTGGATCTATTTAGTCAAGATATTCTTTTAGCTAAGCTTAAAAGAAAAAAGGAAGAACTGCAGTCAATAACTTTAGTGTCCAACAATAGGAGGCATTTTATTTTACCAATTGTTAACTGTTCCTGTTTTTCATCAACTGACACTGTTCAATAAATAAAGTTCAAAATCCAAGTTTAAAAAAATATTCTGTCAAAGCTGAAAAAAAAAAACGATTAATTTGCTGGTTTCATTTAAGGCATGCCGTGAATGAGAACTGTCACTGTCGCTTGTGCGCTGAATTGTCAGCAGGCTAAGATGACCGCTTCCTTTGCTGAAAATAGGAAGGTTTAGTTCTAAGACATAGGAAGTAAAAATTCTAGTAGGCATTTTAATCATTGACTACTCTACCCAAAGATTTAAAAAAAAAAAAAAAAAAAGTTTGGCTACACTTTTATTACACACAGACGTAAATATTATTTATATTTAAAGTGGTTGTAAAATCACATTATGAACTTGTTATAATGAATTATAAAGCTTAATACCTTTTCTCACACCACGCTGTGTGTTCCCCCTCTAAGGAGAGCAGTGCGAGGGCTGAGATTCCCCTCTGATGTCAGCCAGCCAACAGAGGGAGAACACATGACCGCACAGTGGTGGTGTGAGAAAATGTATTTAGCATTATCATTTTAAAAAAATGCACATATAGTTGTCTATCTCTTTATAAACTAGATGAGATACAAGTCATTCTGTCACATAATGCAGCGGAAAAGCGGCAGGAATGCCAGGCAGGAGATCGGCTCTCACACAGAGAGGCATGGAGGAAGGGGGAGAGGGGAGAGACTCAGAACACAGCCATGATTACTGTGGTCAGCACACACAGGGGGACATAGGAATGGGCATGATCAAGCAGGTATTTTACAGCATAGAATGGGACAAATTACACTGCAGAAGCATTATGCTATTTATCAAGCTTTAAAGCAGTGGTCTCCACACTGCAGCCCGGGGGGGCAGATATGGCCCTTTGCATGCCTTTATCCGGCCCTTGGGACACTATTCTTTTCGCTGATACAAGGCACTATTCCTTCTACATCAACAATGCGGCACAATTCCGGTCACTTATACCAACACATGTGGCACTATTCTTCCCACTGAAACCAATGATGGGACATCATTCCTTCTATGGGCACCAACCACAGGGTCCTATTCTTCCCACTGACACCAATGAGGGGGAACGATTCCTCCCACTGACACCAACAATGGGGCTTTATTTCCTCCAATGATGGGGCACTATTCGGATATCAACAATGGGGCAATATTACTCCAACTAATACCACTGATGGGGAATTCTTTCATTCCATTGACACCAAGGCATTTTCTACTCCCATTGGCCACAGTCCGGCCCCTTACAGTCTGAAGGACAGCAAACTTGCCTTTTGTTCAGAAAGTTTGGAGACTCCTGCTTTAAAGGAATAGTTTTTTGTTCTTTTTAGGGTTGCAACCACTTTAGCCAATGCAAACATTACATACCGGTATTTTTTTAAAGCAGGGGCCCTAGAGAATAATTTGGTGGGCATTGCAATTTATGTCACACTGTATTTGCACAGAAGTTTTTTTAAATGCACTTTTTTTATTTTAATGTACAAAAACAATATATAACCCATTTGTCTGGTAAAATTTAATAGACAATGTTCTGTTGAGTATATAGATACTGAACATGTCACACTTAAATTACGTAAACTTTGCTATCCATAGGTGGCGCTTTAAAAGCCTTTACAGGTTACCACTTTAGGTTTACAGAGGAAGTCTGCTGCTAGAATTACTGCCTTTGATTTGATGTTCTCAGTGATACCTTAATGTGGGGGACAATGGCTCACTGCACGCATGCGGGATCTTTGTGAGCGAGTACGGGAAGGGGGGGGGGGGGGTCACTTTTGCTGGCTGGTCGATTGGGTTAACAAAGCGGAAGGCAGCTGGGGGGGGTTATTTGGCTTGTGGCCTGGGGGGGATGAGGCCGCTTGTAAAAGTAATACAGCTAGTTAGCCGCTAGGATTGTTTTTACAGGAGAGCTGACTGTTGGCCCTAACACACAATACCTAGATTGTGGCCTTGGGGAAATGAGGCCACCTGTAAAAGTAATCCAGCTAGTCAGCTGCTAGTATTGCTTTTACAAAAGAGCTGACTGTTGGTTCTAAAAATACAATGCCTGGATTGTGGCCTGGGGGGGAATGAGGCCAGTTGTGAAAGTAATCCAGCTAGTTAGTTGCTAGTTATGCTTTTACAAGAGAGCTGACTGTTCGTCCTAAAAAACAATACCTGGATAATGCCTGAATCCGCTTTACAGCTGGTGTAACCACTTGAAGTCCAGCGATGCACTGGTACATCACTGGTTGTCAAGTGGTTAATGCCCATTTTCCAAACAATCCCCCATGTATTTCAGCATCTTCAGTTATTCAAACGGTCACGCCTGTCCACTTCTATTCAGGTAGGCCATGCGTAGCCTGTAGGAAAAAAATCCTGACCCTCTTTCCTTGAAGGACAAGCCAGACCTTGAAAGTGCATCCTCGTGGCTGCTCTGGCTTGTTCAAACAGTGCACTCCCTCTGTAATGGCAGCAGCTGAGAGAATGCACTGTGCATGTGAAGGGTTCGAACGACCAAGGGGAGACGCTGGACAAGCAATTCTAATGTCTGGCCTGTCCTGCTGCAGAGAAGGGTCATCTACAAAAGGAGTTTTTTCAGACAGGCTGCACGTGGTCTAAATGTACGACGGAGGGGACAGCAGCAACTATTTGAACAGTGGAGGAGTGGAATGTAATGTGCTGGGGATGCTGGAATGAATGGGGAATTTTCTGGAAAATGCCAATTAAGGCGAACCAATTCTTTAAAGCATTGAAAACATGTCAGGAAAGAAATATGTTGACTCCTGAAAATGGTCGTTGTCTGGCTTTAATACCTCCAATTTACAGGCCCAGAATGAGCAAGCAGCAAATGAAAGTCAAAAAGGCAAATTATTCTGTTATTTACTAAAGTCAATGCATTATCATGACAACCAGGAAAAGCACAATAGGAAAGGTCAGCAGCAATAACCTCAATATTTCTTGACATGGGTTTACTTTGACAAACAAACCAAATGCTAAAAGATTACACCTAAAAAAGGAAGGTAAAAAACTATCACAGCCTTTTCCCTCTGAGCCTGCAGAGGCAGATCACTAGTGTATGTGAAGGAGATATCGGTCACTTTCCCTTGATGAAAACAGAACAATTGCTCATTGGTCACAAAGACTCTTAATTGTCTTTCCAAGCAGTACAAGGCACAATTTAAACCTATACAAAACAGCGGGGGAGACCGTAGTTCTCAGGTTGTGCATCGCTGCTGCTGAAAGGGCGGCTAGTGGCTGTGTTGAAGTGCTGGTGTTGCAACCCGCCCTTTCACAGAGGCAAAACCGGTCATTCAACACAGCAAACCTGCCCTGCAACACAGACAAAACCAGACCATCAGCACACTGTATAGCTTCACCGCAACAGCGAGGCACAATGTGAGAACTACGGTAAACCCACTCCCCCGATGTTTGTATAGGTTTGAATTGTGGCCATGAAATGGTATCTCCTATCGAGGCATGCCTCCTACGATGTGCGGTTGTGCCCTGGTCGCGTCACTCCAGCTGATCGGCAAATCAGCTGAAGTGTGGCTCCGTCCTGTGCATGCAAGGGCACTATTCGATGGGGGGCACTTCGACAGAACACCGGCAGTTTGCAGATCTCTGTTCATTTTGGTTAATCTCCCCACTGTAGAGAGAGACAGGGCTAAGACCACATTCAGAGCCTGTATGTAGAAGATCTTACTGCTACCATAGGTGACCAGACCTTAAAAGAACTGATCCTCAACTATAATAACCAATGAAAACTCCCTGTAAACCACAGAGAGGACTATCATACTTTTTAACTATCAATTTGCCAAAGCAAAGCAGCACAGGAACTGAATGCAACAGAGAGTTTTCACATCTTTCCCCATATATCATTCATCTCCTTGAACAAGCAAATACCTAAAAACTGAACACACACATATACAGATGTAGTCTACACATACCTGTTGCAGTAAGTGTCTGCACACCTTGATATTGCGTTAATGTTGTACTCGGCCGCAAAGCATATAATACATTATGAGAGTTATTAGCAGAAACCTGGGGAGAGGTCATAATATAACCCTAAAATACAAAAGATATGATCAATAAGCTTTCAAAATAATTTAACTGCATATATATCTTATTAATCGATCATTGGATAATACAGCTTGAAGGCATGAGACATATACCTGGTTTAACATTACAGGCTGTGCAGGGATGGTGGCAACGGGTCGAAGTGGCTGTTGTGACACAGTAGGAAATGTGATGTTTCGACATACTGGTGGACTGTTTGGTGTGAATGCCACAGGCCTGCAAATAGGCTGCATAACCGGACTTGGTCTTGGTGGCTGCTGAAATGGAAGTCCTCCGCCAATAGGTCTCCTTACTGGCTCTTGCATGCCAACAGGTCTTGGTAGTGGTTGAACAATAGCAGAACTAACTGCTTGTCTAGTAACAGGCTGATACATAGATGCAACCGGTTGATTGACATTAGCAACACTGTGTGCTGCAGTAGTGGGTTTGTAGTTTTTATTTGGCGATTGAAATGTAGTGTTGGTGCCTTCAAAATAAATAAATAAATAAATAAATAATGTTAAATCCATAATAAAGTCTACAAATTAGAACATAAACCTAAATTTATATTAAAAGACAATTACCTCTCGCAGGTGTTCCATTCTCAGCCCTTCCAACTGAAGTAGGCTGGGCCCCTGAAGAATTGCCTGTTTGATTGATTACAAACACAGTAAATTAACGTGTTGAAGGGAACATTGCTAGTGCACATAAAATGAACATCGGTTCCTGCAGTAATTTAACTAGCAATTTACTAAAACGAACAAAAAAAAAAAAAAACGGTAGAAACCCTGACATTCAACACAACCCTTGAATGTAACTTCTAATGATTTTGCAGCAGTCTTTGTAGATGTAATTGCTACCAGAAAAAAATTACTTTACTAAAGTAAGATGGACTTTACAATACTACAAAAACTGCCTTACTCCAAGTTCTAGAGTAAATTTGTAAACTACACAGCTATCAAATAATTTATGTAATATATTTAGTAGTGATAAAAACCCCACTTTCATTTATATTTGAGAACGTCTGCCTTATCCAAAAATACAAATAGTAAATGATACAACACAGAGAAGAACTAGAGGTTCTAGCATTTCCAATTTTTCATAATCCGGTTTTATATATTATAATATGTTACTTGGGAAAGACAGCTATTATAAACGGAGCATTACATGTAATTCAGTTTGGGGGTTACACATGCTCTAAAATTACAGGAGGGAATTTAGCAAAACTGGAGTAGCTAGAATCTGGAGCAGCTATGCATGGCACCCAATCAGCATTTATCTTCAGTTTGTTCAGTAAAGCTTTGAAAATGAAAGAGAGAAGCTGACTGGTTGCTACACACAATTGCACAACCTCTTTTCAGGGGTTTTATTGTAGCGGAATTGCAAATTTTTGCAGCTTTTGGCAGGCGTTTTTCTAACTATAAAGGAGGGGAGTACTGCTGAAAAAGGGGCAGAAAGATGCTCTTTAAGCAGAAACATGCAACAAAATGCTACAAAAAAGCGAATGTCATGCTTTTCGCGTTCCGCTGAAGCCTATGGGGAAAAAATGCACAATTCTGCCTGAAAAGTAGCTTGTTTACTTTTTTGTAGGGTGGATAAAAATCGATGATTTAAAAAAAACAAAAATTAGAAATGAGATTTTTTTTTATTTAAGTCAGATTTGTTTTTTTATTTTTCAAATAAATTTTAATAAAATGTATTTGGAGTAAAGATAGTTTTCTATTTAAGATACATTAATAATGTAATTTATTCAGCACGCAATGGAGCTTAGTCATGTAGCATGAGGCTGTATATCCTGCAAAATTAAAATTTTTGGTAAACTCATTCAATGAATCCAAGCTCTGCAAGCTGAGATAACATGCACTGCATTGATGCATTCACACAATTTCACAGTACCCATGAGATAAAACAAAGATCAGGAATATCCCTTTATCCCATAGTTTTGCAAATCTATGCACACTACATTGGTATACCCAATACAGGAAATTCACGTTCATATAACCCCTCCTCCTACCAGGAATACCTCAGTTTTTGTAGCAAAGCATTATACCTAAACCCCAGAAAGAGGGGAGTGACCTCTGTGTCCGGTGATTTACACCAAGAAAAGGATTTTACAGGTAAGCTGTTTTTAAAAAATCCTATTTTCTTGTTCATACATCACAGGACACAGAGCCTTTGATAACTACTTAGTGGGATGTCCCAGAGCAATGCCCAAATTTGAGGGGAGGGAGACACAGATCAGAAAACAGACTGCCAACGGACAAGAGGACCTATAATGCTGCCTGCAGCACACTGCGCCCAAAAGCAGCATCCTCATGTCCCCTTACATCCACTTGATAAAATCTAGTGAATGTATGGACTGAAGACCAAGTTGCAGCCTTGCAGATCTGAGCCATGGAGGCCCGGGGATGCACTGCCCATGAAGAACTAACTGCTCTAATTGAGTGCTCTTTAACCTGAAAAAGAGGAATCTTCTTCTTTACACCACAAGCCTGAACAATAACCTGTCGAATCCATGTAGAGACCCTTACTAGGACATTCCGGCAGCACAAACAAAGCATCAGCTTTTCGTATCTGAGCAATCGCTTTCAGATAGACCTTGACTGCTCTTACTGCATCAAGAGAGTGTAACAACCTTTCTTCCACAGAATGCAGACCCGTTCAAGGACGGTAGGACAACATCTTGGTTCAGATGAAATCCTGATACCATTTTAGGCAGCAAAAAGCTGTTAATTCTGATACCCCTCTAGCAGAGGATGTGACAACCAGAAACTCAATCTTCTGGTCAAAAGAACCAAAGGAATATGACATATTGGTTCAGAAGGCTGTGTTTGTTAAAACAGACCATTCAAATCCCACAGGCACAAGGGAGACTCAGCTGGCGGAATTATATCCGACACCCCTTGGATAAAAAGCCCGGACTAAGGAACGAGAGGCGAGTGGCCTCTGAAAAAATTGATAAGGCCGAGAACCGACCCTTGATGTGCTCAAGGCCAGTTTAATTTCTACCCCTAACTGTAGAAAGGAGAGACTTCTGCCACTGGTATACCTTTGAGGATGCCAACCCCTTGATTAGCGCCAGGAAACATACGCCTTCCAGGCTCTGTGATAGACGAGCTTGGAAGCAGGCCCCCTAGCATTAACCAGAGTAGAGAGAACTGGCCCCCGAAAGCCCACGACTTTTAAGGATGTAGGTATCGACAGTCAAACCATCCAATTTAGACTCCGTAAGGAAGATACTAGTCCCTACAAGAGCAGGTCTAGGCATAGTGGAAGAATCCACAGTCTTCAAACCGCCATCTTTACAATTCCTGTATACCAAGGCCCTTCTGGGCCAGGCGGGAGCCACCAGAATAACCAGTTACTTCCCTTCCCTGATCCTGTGAAGAAGACATGGAAGGAGTGGAACTGGAGAAAACACCTAGGTCAGAGAGAACTGATCCCAAGGAATTATCAATACGTCTGTTCCGCATGCTAGTTGACCCTTTGTTCTTGACAAAAGAATCGTCCGGCTTCATGTTGAACCTGGAGGCTAGAAGATCTACATCCAGGGTACCCCATTTCTGGCATATAGCCTGAAATATGGAGGGGAGTAGAGACCATTCTCCTGGCCACAGCTGCTGGCAGCTTAGATAATCCGTCTGCCAAATTTCCATCTTTGGAATGAAGGCTGCAGATAGGCAAGGAACATGCCTCTCTGTCCAAAAATGGTTCACCTCCCTCTGGGCATTCGGACTCCTGGTGCCTTGCTTAATTGATATAGGTCACTGCTGTAGCATTGTATCTGGACAGGACAGCCTTCTGACCTGTAAGTCCAGGCCCTGAGGGCCAAATGTACTGAATCTCCAGAGTATTGACGGGCAGGAAACTTTCTGTTTGGACCACTTTCCTTGGAGCAAAAGCTCTTCTAGGACTGCACCCCAGCCTATAAGGCTGGTATCCGTTGTTATCACTTTCCTGGTGACTGGAATAATAGGATTTTTTGTACTCACCGTAAAATCCTTTTTTCTGTAATTCACCGACCAACACAGCTCCTCTCTGTAACAAAATAGGTTGTTAGCCCTATCACTGGAGATTACTAGGCAAAGTTGTAATACAACACTTTGGCTACATTCCCCACAGTCTGCCCTAGCAGCCTCAGTACATCAACAAGCAGTATAGCGTAAAGAGAGAGGGAAAAAAAGAAAAAAGGAGGGGCGGGTGCTGTGTCGGGCGGTGAATTACAGAGAAAAGGATTTTACGGTGAGTACAAAAAATCCTATTTTCTCTTATATTCACTGACCGACACAGCTCCTCTCTATAACAAAATGGGACATCCCCAAGCAGAGCCAAACGAGGGGGGGGGGGGGGGGGGGAACAGCATAAAAACTTCATCCACCATGGCAAGTGGGAACTAGTGAACCTAAACCCACAAAAAACAGAAGTGCGTGGAAAAACCACCACCAAATAACCGGGTATCCTCAACAGGAGTGATCCCCAAGACCGCAACCAACTACGGAAGTAATGCAACAGTGCATTAACATAACAATACTGCGTTTTTTCGAAAAACCAGGAAAAAATATTGATTGCGTATTCAATTGCAACTACACAGCCGCCTGCAAAACTTTGCGGCCAAAACAGGCATCCGCTGATGCACTGACGTCTACCTTGTAGAACTTGGTAAACGTATGGACAGACGACCAGGTCGCCGCCTTGCACACCTGAGCGACCCGACACTTGATGTCAAAAGGCCCAAGACATTCCAACTGCCCTCGGAGTTGGCCGTGACCGGAAAGGGAGGCACCAGCCCCTTCAAGGAGTAGGCTTGTACTACAATCTGTCTGATCCACCTGGAAATGGTGGCCAACGAGACCGCCATGCCCTTCTTTGGACCAGCCACCGAAACAAACAGTGAGTCTGACTTCCGAAAGGGGGCCGCGGCAGCCAAATACACCTTCAGGGCCCTAACCACATCCAGAGTGTGAAGGGCCACCTCCTTGGGGTGCTTCGGCTTAAGACACAGCGATGGTAATACAATGTCCTCATTGATATTAAAAGCCGAGACCACCTTCGGTAGAAAAGATGGTTGCGGACGCAACACCACCTTATCCCTGTGGCTAACCAGATAGGGCGACTTGCATGACAAGGCCGCCATTTCCGAAACCCTCCTAGCCGATGTGATGGCCACTAAAAAGACCACTTTCTTGGAAAAGTCAAAAGGGGAATCTCCCTGATATTCTAAAACGGCGGTGTCTGAAGCGCCGACAGCACCAGGTTCAAATCCCATGGAGGTAATGGTGGACGCACCGGAGGGACTACGTGTCGTACTCCCTGAATGAAGGTACTCACTAAGGAGTATGATGCCAGGGGTTGTTGAAAAAAGACAGCTAAGGCTGAGATTTGCCCTTTGATGGTGCTTAATGCCAATCTCTGGTCCACTCCCTGCTGGAGAAACAGCAGGATCCTGGATATGGAAAAGGATCACGGATGCCATCCTTTCTCCTCACACATGGAGATGTAGGCCTTCCAGGTACGATGGTATATCTTCCGAGAACAAGATTTCCGTGCCCTCAACATAGTTGGAATCACAGAGTCTCACATACCACGGTTCCTCAACACCTGGCTCTCAATAGCCATGCCATTAAAGCCAGCGATAGTAAAGCAGGATGGAAAATTGGACCTTGAGCTAGGAGGTCCTTTCGCAACAGCAGTTGCCAGGGAGCGTCTGCCACCAGACGCACCAGGTCTGCGTACCAAGGACGCTGAGGCCAATCTGGGGCAACCAGTATTACTGGGATCCCCTCGGCTTCCACTCTCCGAAGCAGACATGGCAACAGTTTCAGTGGAAGAAAGGCGTAGATCAGCTGGTACTGATCCCACGGAGCCACCAGCGAGTCTGACATGTCGGCCCACGGATCTCTTGTCCTGGACACGAATCTTGGCACCTTCCGATTGAGACGGGAGGCCAGTAGATCCACATCTGGTGTTCCCCACTTCAGGCACAGCAGCCTGAATGTCTCCGGATGCAATTCCTATTCTCCTGGGTCCAGCATCTGTCGACTCAGATAGTCCGCCTGCCAGTTCTCCACTCCTGGGATGTAAATGGCCGACAGGGCCGGTATGTGTCGCTCCGCCCACCGAAGTATGTGAGCGACCTTCCGAGCAGCGGCTGAGCTTCTTGTTCCCCCTTGGTGATTTACGTACGCCACAGCCGTGGCGTTGTCCGACTGTATTCTGATCGGACGCCCTTGAAGACTCACCGACCATGTGCGGAGACACAGCCTGATTGCTCTCAATTCAAGCAGATTGATCGGCAACTCGGATTCTTCCGTTGACCAGAGGCCCTGAGCCGACAGAACCCCCATCACTCCACCTCAGCCAGATAGACTGGCATCCGTCCATTTCAGAGGAAGGAATGATTTTCCGGACTGAATCACTGGGGACCTCAACCACCAGAGCAGAGAGTCCATGACTGGCTGGCTCATCTGGATCTGTCGATCTAGGGACAACTGAGATTTGTCCCATTTTAACAAGATCTCCTTTGCAGCACTCTGGTGTGGAACTGGGCGTAGGGTACTGCCTTGAAGGAGGCTACCATGAGTCCCAGTACTCGCATGTGAAACCGGAGTGACGACCACTTGCGGTTCATCAGTAGTTTGACCGTGGATCTGAGAGTCTGCAATTTGTCTGAAGGGAGAAAAACTCTCGCTTTCCTGGAGTCCAACAGCAAACCTAGGTACTCCAGACACTGGGTCGGTACAATCACCGACTTCTTTAGGTTCAACAGCCACCCAAATTCTTGCAGGGTCTGCATGGTGATCGCCACATCCTCCTCCAATTCTGAGGTGGAAGATGCTCTCAGGAGGAGATCGTCTAGGTAGCCCACGATCACGATCCCACGTTGTCTCAGCAACACCAATACTGGAGCCAGTACTTTGGTAAAGACTCGGGGGGCTGATGCCAGACCAAAAGGAAGAACCACAAATTGGTAATGGGCATCCCCGACTGCAAAACGCAGACATTTTTGATGCGGAAGGCATATGGGTATGTGCAGGTACGCATCCTGGATGTCTAAGGACGCCAGGGAATCCCCTTGATGGAGCGCAGCGACTACTGAGCGAACTGATTCCATTCTGAACCTCTGCACTTTTACAAAGTGATTGAGGGCTTTCAAGTCCAAGATTGGACGTACCCCTTCCTTCTTGGGAACCACAAACAGATTTGAGTAGAATCCCTGGAAGCGTTCAGATTCCGGAACTGGCACAATCACCCCGCGATTAAGCAAATCCCGTACCGCCCCCAACAGGGCCTCCCGGCGAACCGGGTATACGGGTACGCTGGAGGGGAAGAATCTGTTTGGCGGCCAAGAGAGAAACTCTATCTTGTAGCCTGTGGAAATCAGATTGCAGACCCATTGGTCGGATAACCAGGAGTACCACCGGGCTGCAAACTCCCGAAGGCGACCCCCCACCCGAGACATGGGTGGGGGCAAACCTTCATGCGATAGCACTTTTATTCGCAGGCTTGTTAGGCGTGCGGTTCCAGGGACATTTTTGAAGGTCCGTGGGCATCCTGTCGAGCTGGGGACGTTTTGTCGAAGCCGTTTGTGAGCGGAAAAAGACGGCCCTTGCCTACAGCGTGGCTCTTTAGCTTTCCTGACCTGTGGGAGTAGTGTACTCTTACCACCAGTGGCATTTTTAATAATGTCATCTAATGAGGCTCCAAATAGCCGGTCGCCAAGGAAAGGAAGGTCCGTCAGGGCTTTTTTGGATGCCTGGTCAGCAGGCCAGCATTTTAGCCAAATCAGGCGCCTCAGCACCACAGCTGACACTGAAGCCCTGGACAACAGAGGGATCCAGGGCCGCGTCACAGACGTACTTAAGGCCTTGCACTAGTTGGTCTGCTAGTTCCACGCAGACAGGGGAGGCGTTTTGCTCTGCCAATTCGCGGTGCAAACGTTTTGCCCGCTCAGTCAGTGTCTGCGACACCAGTGCGGATGCCAGTACAGGTCGCACGGCTGACCCAAGGAACGAGCCACCGCCTCTGCCTTCCTGTCCATGGGATCCTTGAATGCAGGAGTCCCCTCAACCAGGATCGTGGTTACTTTATTTAACCTGGATACTGGGGGGTCCACGACCGGAGGAGCCAACCATTTCTTGAGAAGGCTTTCTTCAAAGGGGTAACGCACCGCCCAGTATTTGGGGACCAAAAAAGGTCAGTTGCGGCCGACCCAATTCCTTGTAAATGAACTTGTCAAAATAAGTCAGATACGGGAATACCTTAGGGGAACGAGCTGGCTTGCGGGACCCAAAGGGGACCGGTACATCAGCAGATGGATCCGTTGGCTCCTGAATCTTCAGGGTATCACGCACAGCTGTGATAAGTGCTCCAACAAGTGCTTTGTCGCGCACAGACCCGGGCAGGGACTCATCCTCACTGTCCGAACAGTCCTGGTCAGCGTCATCTCACAAGACAGAGCAGGAGTCACCGGCCTCAGCAGGACCCGAGTCTGCGTCAGAGCTCTCCCCAGAGGGGGGCAGGGGCCGCTTTTTAGCACCTTTCTTCTTCCCACGCACCGCCTCTATCTTGGCAACGAACTAATTGCAATTGCCTGGATTTCGGGGGAAGAAACACCAGTTTCTGAAGCCATGCTGACCCTACCCTGTCTGCCACCCGAAGGGGACTTAGGACAGTGACAGTCCCACCCTCCTTACTGCCACTGACTGAGGGGTTCTAACCCGCCGGACTCACTGCCCTTAGGAGTTATGCGCCATTTTACAGCAGTGCCTGTAGCAGTGCCTGTAGATCCCTAGCGCTCCCAGATGCAGAGGGACCAAAGCTGTTTCGATGGTAGTCCGTCAGCACGATCGGTGAACGATTGCTGAGTGATCTGAAACACGTGTCCAGATTACACAGAATGCCTCCCAGTGCTCTGTGATGACAAAACAGGAAGCTGAGGGCACAGGAGCTGCTGCTAGAGCATAAAAAACATGGTCCGGTTTAAAGAAAATGTCCGCCTGTGTTCTAAATAGGGAATCGCCGGGAAAATGGCCGCTTGAAGCCCAGAAGCATGCTGTCCCTTGCCCACACTGAAAATGGCCACCAGCCAGCACCATGAGAGGCAGAAAGAAAACATGTGGCAGACACAGCGCTGCACCAACACAGGGGAAAACCTCACAGGCACCCTCCGGGATTAAATCACTCAGGACCCAGGTACCCCAGCACAGCCAGAACCCAGGTGAGAGCCCAGAGCACACACGCACCACTCAGTATCCATGCACAGCCATCCCCTTGAGGGGGGAAAGGAGGGGAGTTAGGGACAGGTAAGAGAAGAGAGGAGGGTGAGGGGGCCCCCGAATCGACCTCCCAGGGAATGCCCAGCTGCTCAACCCTGCCGAGACAGGGAGAGATGTCCTGAAAAGCTGGGAGACATTCCATTGTAGCCACTCCTGATCAGTACAGGGAAGTCTACTGGCCCGGCATACTGTGACGCAGACATCAGTAGCCCAGTCATATGTATGCCCCGGAGCATAAAGCTCACCGACCATCTCTGGAGCTGAGGTATGTCGTGGCCTGCCGAGTCATAGCTGCAAACTGCACACGCTCGATGGCCGGACTGGGGAGACTACAAGGATAAGTGAACCAGCCTGTCATCCAGCCAGCTGTTGATAGAAGATCACAGGATCATTCATCTTGTGCAAAAAGCCAAGCTTCTGCATTAAAAAAAACACCGACCTATGGGCCTGCAGGGTTCCTAGGTGTATCTCCTTCACTAGGCAAAATAAAACTGGAGGCTGCTAGGGCAGACTGTGGGGATTGTAGCCTAGGGACCGCCTCCTGGGCGTAACTAAAAGTTCTGAAGTGTTGTATTACAACTTTGCCTAGTAATCTCCAGTGATAGGGCTAACAACCCATTTTGTTACAGAGAGGAGCTGTGTCGGTCGGTGAATATAAGAGAAAAAGGATTTTCCTGTAGACTTTTGGCTAACAACCACCAACTGAGGCTCTTACATACTTCTAACATCAGGTGCCTGGGAAAAACTAAGGCTTGAGTCCTCTTGCTCCAAGCAGACAGTATGCTGTCCAGTAATGGTGTTGAGTGAAAACTGGGCGAAAGGAACAGCCTTAAATGAGGCTACCATCTTCCCAAACAACCTCATACAAAAGGCAAATGGAAGGTCTATCCCTTGCTTTGCCCACTTGGGCCAAATCTTTATGGTCTTGGCCTTTGATTTGAGTAAAAGATACCCTACTTTGGGCTATGTCCCCAAATACTCTAGCCTCCATAGGGGCTATAAAGACCATGCTGGACACACTTAGGTCCAGCCATGCTACCGACTGATCTATCGGTAAAACAGGATTTTTTAAAAACTGCTTACCTGTAAAACCCTTTTCTTGGAATACATCACGGGACACAGAGTTCCAGCCCCTCTTCGGGATTATATGTTGGGATACTTATTGCTTTGCTACAAAACTGAGGTACTCTCCATATAGGGGGGGTTACATAAGGGAGGAACTTGCCTTGTAATTAGGGTTGCCAGTGTCCAATCACCTGATGGTGACTATCTAATCCACTAAGTAATTATCAAAGGCTCTGTGTCCCGTGCTGTATTCCCAAGAAAAGGATTTTACAGGTAAGCGGGTTTTTTTTAAATCCTATTTTTCTTTATTGTACATCACGGGACACAAAGCGCCATAGTAATCACTATGTGAGATGTCCCATAGCAATGTTATTTGAGGGGAGGGAGACACAACCCGTAGAGCACCCCCAGACTTGAGGACCTATACTGCTCCCTGCAGCACCTCATAAAACTTGTACAGAACTGAGCCACGGAGACCTAGTAACGCTCTGCCTAAGAAGCACAAATAGCCCTGGCAGAGTGCGCTTTGACTTGAAAAGGTGGAATCTTACCCTTAATTCATAAGCCTGAATTATAACTTGCCAAATACACTTAGGGACAGTGGATTTTGACACTGCTTGTCCTTTCTTAGGACCTTCTGGTAGTATAAATAATGCATCAGTCTTCCGGAACTGAGCAGTAGTCTTTAAATAGACCTTGACCGCTCTCACCACATCAAGACAATGTAGTGACTTCTCTTCCCCGGAACATGGTTTTGGAAAAAAACTATGGCAGGATAATATCTTGGTTCAGGTGAAAACCTGAGGCCACCATTGGCAGAAAACCTTGACGAGGGCGCAACACCTCTCTGTCCTCGTGAATAATCAAGTATGGCTCTTTACAAGAAAGAGCAGCCAATTCCGAAGCCCTCCTTGCTGAGGATATAGCAATCAAGAACATTAGCTTCCTTGCCAGAAGGACTAAGGCTATATGCTGTATCGGTTAAAATTGCTGTTTTTGGAACACTGACCAAACTAAGTTCAAGTCCCAAGGGTTCAAAGGAGTACTGCCTGGCGAATTAAGCCACATCACACCCCTTGCATAAAAACCCAGACCAAAGAATGTGAAGCAATTGGTCTTTGAAATAAGACAGATAAATCTGAAACTTGGCACTTGATAGTACTCAAGGCCAGCTTCATCTTTACCCCTATTTGTAGAAAGGCAAGAGTATTGCCAATGTTGTACTTCCGAGGGTGCCAACCCTTGGATTCACACCAGGAAAAATAAGCCCTCCAGACTCTATAATATATAGTTTTGGAAGCTGGCTTCCTTGCATTAATCAAGGTAAAGATAACTGACCCGGAAAGCCCACGTTTCTTCAGAATGTGGGTTTCAATAGCCAAGCCGTTAAATTTAGAGTTCGTAAGGTAGGATGGAATATCGGCCCCTGTGAGAGAAGGTCTGGCCTTAGTGGAAGGGACCATGGATCCTCCGCCGCCATCTTTATGATTTCCGCATACCAGGACCTTCTAGGCCATGCTGGGGCTACCAGAATTACCGGCATTCTTTCCAGCTTGATCCTGCAAAGAAGTCGTGGCAGCAACTGAATAGGGGGAAATGCATAAATCAGTGAGAACTAATCCCACGGGGTCACGAACACATCTGTTCCGCATGCGAGTGGATCCCTTGTCCTGGACATGAAGTTGACCAACTTCATGTTGAACCTGGATGCCAGAAGGTCTACATCCGGAGTTCCCCATTTCTGGCAAACAGCCCAAAAAATGTCGGGGTGAAGACACCATTCCCCCGGGAGCAACTGCTGGCAGCTCAAAAAGTCCGCTTGCCAATTCTCTACTCCCGGAATTAAAACTGCTGATAGGCACGGAACATTCCTTTCTGCCCAAGTTAGGATATGGTTCACCTCCCTCTGTGCTGCGAGACTCCTGGTGCCCCCTTGGTGATTGAAGTAAGCCCCAGCTGTGGCAATGTCAGATTGGATCCTGACAGGACAACCCCGTATCCTGAATGTCCAGGCCTTTAAAGCCAGACCCGCTGCCTGGATCTCTAGGATGTTGATGGGTAAGGCTTTCTGCCCTTGACCACTGCCCCTGGACAGTTGTCTTTTCTAGCACTTCTCCCCAGCCTAAAAGGCTGGCATCTGTCGTTACCATCTTCCAGATAACTGGTCTGAAGCATTTTCCTTTCAGCAGATTCTGGGTTAGCAACCACCAACTGAGGCTTTGGGACACCCTTAGAGACAGCCGCATTGGCACGTCTAAAGCTTGAATCGTTTTGTTCCAAGCAAACCGGATATTGTTATGCAACAGTCTCGAATGGAACTGAGCATAGGGAACCGCTTCAAATGAAGCCACCATCTTTCCTCAACCTCATACAAAGGCAAATGGAGGGATCTCCTTTCGTCCTGACCATCTGCACCAGCTCTCTTGTGGAGTTGATCTTTGCCTGAGGCAAGAACACCTTTTTCTGAGCTGTCTATGATCAGACCCAAGTACTCCAGCCTTTTTAGCGGTTTTAAGAAATATTTCTCTAGGTTGAGAATCCAACCTAGACTTTCCAGGTAACTGGTTGTCATGCACGTGCTTTGCTCCAAACAAGCCACCGACGGGTCTATTAGCAATATATTGTCTAGGTACGCCAAGAATGTTATGCCCTGTGCCCTCAACCTGGCTAGAGGTGGGGCCAGAACTTCTGTAAACACCTGGGGTGCTGTAGCTAGCCCAAAGGGCAAGGCTTCAAACTGAAAATGAAGCTGTTCTACTTCGAACCGCAGAAACCTTTGGTGAGCGGGAAATATAGGGACATGTAGAAATACATCCCTGATGTCGATAGACACCAGAAGTTATTTTCCTTGTAGGATAGAAACCACTGACCTGATCGACTCCATGTAAAGAGAGGATCATTAGGAACTGATTTTGATTCTTTAAATCTAGAATGGGTCAGACATCTCCATTCCGTTTTGGTACCTTAAAGAGGTTTGAATAAAACCCCAAACCTTGCTCTTCTGTGGGGATTTGTATGATCTCCCACTGAGTCAGTAATTGGTCTAGTGCCAGAGAGATTGCCTTTTCCCTGGATCTTTGGGAACAGTTGACCTCAGAAAATGAGACGGTGGAAACTCCTGAAATTCTTCATAATGAGGCTTTAGAATTCTGTTTTTTTCCCCCAGGACTTCTTTTGTGCCTGGGCCTGATCCTGAGGCTTTCTTCTAGAGTCTGACGGTGGAGGCCATCGCCACTGCCTAGAGGCGGAGAAAGAGTCTGCTTAAATGGAGGGCGTTTATTCTTTCTTTTGACTGGCAAAAGAGTACTTTTCCCACTAGAAATCATTTGGATGTATTTGTCCAAATCATCCTCAAATTGCCAATCCCCATGAAAAGGAAACCCAGTCAGGAGCTTCTTGCATGGTGCTTCGGCTGACCAATTTTTTAACCACAGGATCCTACGCATGTGTACTAGCACAAGCGCAAGGCGGGACGCCTGTTGAATAGACTCTTAAATGGCATCTATGGCAAAACATAAAGCTCTTGGTAGTTCAAATCCCGGGATTGCTGTACAGGAACCTCTTTAAGAGCCTGTTTAAACTGATCCTTTAAGGATTGACAGGTGCCTATTGCAGCGACTGCAGGCTGAGTAACCGCACCTGCCAAAGAAAATTTTAACAGGAATTCCAACCTTTTATCTGTTGGATCCTTAAGCATTTGTGCATTGTATACTGGACAAGTTAGACTTTTATTCACACTGGAAATCGCAGCGTCAACTGCTGGTACATTCCATCTTTTGGTGAATTTCTCCTCCATGGGATAGAGAACTGAGAATCTCTTTGGTGGAAGAAAATGCTTATCCAGGTGATCCCAGTCAGCAAAAATATGCTGTTCTATTAATACATGGACAGGAAACGTATGCAAAAGCTGTGAAGGTTTTAAAGGAGCCCAAAGAAGAAACAGAACTTTCAGCTGACTCCATTAGGGGTAGCTTGAAAGCGGAACGAACCATCTCCGTAAGAGATTGCACCAGCAATTTTTCAGATTGCGAGGCTGAAAAGGGTTCATACACCATTGTTTCTTCTGCAGAGGAGTAATCGATTTGTCTTTCCTTCTGATCTGCTGAGGGTAACACCTCATCCTCTACCCACTATCCCCTTGGTAAAAGGTCTAAAGGTGAGGGATCTAACACGCTTCCTATCCTTTTGGATAGAGGATGCGATTAAAGCCACTAACCTTTGTTCTGGGCCCAGCAGGGTGGAGGAAAATGCATCTTCAGTCACGTATACAGGGGCTGAGATGTGAGAAGCAGCTGCACCACCAATTGGTTCCAATCACTCACCCTGGCTTGCCACATCTGGTATTTCAAGAGAGGATGACCGTTTGGAGGCACGACTGGAGTTCCCAGCACCTGGGGGAGGAATTTTGGTAGCTTCTTTGTGGTGTCTTTTTTGGAAGCCATAGTGTTAAGCACAAAAGCAGAGCCACTAAGTAAATGCACTATTTGCTGACCAATAGTCTAGCAGTACAATGCCGCTACAAAGTTCAGCTTGGTGCTGAGTAAATTGTACTGGAAATGCCTGTATGCATTGCCTTACGTGCCCATAGCGCTCCTGTGTCCTGTGTATCAGACATCCATCTCTTCAGCTCCTGGCTTGAAAAGCGTCTGTTTTTAATGTCTCAGTTACAGGGCTCTGCTCGGCGCCCCCAGTATGCTGCTCGTGGATGCTACGTCCCGCATAAAGTGCGGCAACCTAAGCCACGCCCCCCCACTCATTAACCTGCCCCCTTGTTTAAAATTAACAGAAGTCCACGCGCGTGCGGTTGGCATACCCACGAGAGGGGAGGACAAGGGGAGGCGGTAATAAAGCTTGACGTTTTATGGCTACTGTGGGGACTAAAAAAAAATAAAATACAAACATAGGGAAGCCACCTCTGCAAGATTGTTCAAGATTAGGAATCCCCCCTGGTTGCTGAGACCACAAACATGCTGTTTTAGCTGGACACTGAGCTGACTGAGAAGCAACGCACCAAGTTATGTGCATTTCCACCCTCTAGTGGAGACAACATTTTACTCATGGAAGAAAAAACCACAGGTGGACTTTTTTTTTACAGTTGCTAGGCTTCTTCACTTACCTTATCCTCGCCGCAGGATACTGCTGTGACAGACCCAAACTTCACCCATCACGGCGAGCTGTGTTAGCAAACCTTCAAGGACCGAGTCTCCTTTTTATCGGGGTTCCACTCCCTTGGACCTGTATTAGCACCCCACCAGGAAAATCTTTAGGCAATGTAAGAATTACCAAAAAGCCCTGGGTGCCGGGGTCCAGCCCTGCAAAGAGAGGCATCACAGGCAAAACCTTGTGCTTTGTATACGAGGCCCGGGTACCATCCACCTTGGCCTCATTGGTACTTTGGATGGATCCGGTCTATGGAGGCTGTTTAAATCCACCAAGGATCCCTCCAGCGGAGCTCTTCAGAGCACATCTTCACTCGTGACCAACACCTTCGACACTGGCGAAAAAAAACGGAGGTACTCTTGGTAGGAGGGGGGGTTATATAGGGAGTGATCTTCCTGTATTGGGTATACCAGTGTTCATCACCTGAAGGTGCCTATATACCCACATAGTGATTACTATGGTGCTCTGTGTCCCGTGATTTACGATAAAGAAAAAATTTTTTTTTTTACTATCATCTATGTAAAAATGTGTGCCCAAAGACTTCTTTTTTTATATAATGCAGAATAAAAACTTACCTGTGTTGGTTTTTGAACCACTAATTTCACTAACAAAGATAAGTTCATCATCGTCTTCATCTTCATCATTATTATCTTTATCTTGTTGTTGCCATGGTTCAAGTTCTTCCTCCTCACATTCCATCAAAAGTTCAGCCATTTCATCCTAAAAAAAAATAAAATGAAATATCAAAATTCTAAGCATTGGTAAGAAATCACTGGTTTCCTTTTCAAACTCTTGCTGTGTTTGTTCTTAAAGGGAACAAAAGCTCAGGTAAAGACAAGGCTTATTGTAAATCAACCAATTAGGTCATGGGTGCTCAACCTGCGTCCTTCTACTTGTTGCAAAACTACAAGTTTCATGATGCACTGCAAGCCACTGACAGCTACAAGCACCAAAGGCAGAGGCATGATGGAACACATCTCCCTACAGAAGTTTTACATGTATATCTGCTGTCTTAACCTTTATATACTGTTTAGAAAGTGCACATCCTGTTAGAAGTTTCTCTTCCTGGTTCCCCTGAGGGAGTAATTGCTACACACCGTGAGACAAATGTAAGACAGCTGATTGAAGGAGAGGCCCCCCCCCCCCCCACACACACACACACACACACACACACACACACACACACACACACACACACACACAAGCAGAGGTTGCCTGTGAATAGTTTAGCAGTCTGCTCATCTATTTATAGCAACGTCCCCAACACACACTTCTATCTTGTCTGGGAGAGCTTGTCAAAAGTTATTGAGCTGATAACAGAGAACTGAGCAGGACACAGCGCTTTGAAGAGAGATAACAAAACACAGCAGATATATGAATCAGGTTTACATCACCTTTAAGAAACTCAATACCATCATAAAAAAATGATATCATCTTGAGGTATCTAATTTTAACCCTTTCCCAACCAGCTGCTGCAGTTATACTGTGGCAGGTTGGCTCCTCTGGGCAAACCGTCATAGCTATACATTGGCTAGCTTTCGGACCACTAGGGGGAGCGCGAGTGCCACCCACGGTGTGCCACCATTCTGTGCACAGAGACAGAACGGAGATCTGTCAATGCAAATAGAGAGGAGACCGATCTGTTAAGTATGAACAACGATTGGTCTCCTCATCCAGGCAGTCCCATCCCCCCACAGTTACAATCACTCCCTAGGACACATAGTTAACCCCTTGATCACCCCCTACTCTTAACCACTTCCCTGCCAGTGTCATTTATACAGTAATCAGTGCATTTTTATAGCACTGATCGTTGTATAAATGTCAATGGTCCCAAAAACATGTCAAAAGTGTTCGATCTATCCCCCACAATGTCGCTGTCCCGCAGATCACCGCCATTACTAGTAATAAAAAACAAAAATAATTAAAATGTCATAAATATAGCCCCTATTTTGTAGACGCTATAACTTTTGCGCAAACCAAACAATATACACTTATTGCAATTTTTTTTACCAAAAATATGCAGAAGTACACATATTGGCCTAAACTAATGAAGAAATAATGAAGAAATGTGTTTATTTTTTGGGGATATTTATTATAGCAAAAAGTAAAAAATTGTTTTGTTTTGTTTTTTTTCAAAATTTGGTGCTTTTTTTTTGTTAAAAAAAAAAAAAAAAAAAAAAGGTGATCACTTACCACCAAAAGAACGTTCTATTTGTGGGTAAAAAAAAAGGATATCAATTTAGTTTTTTACAAAGTCACAGGCCCGTGCAACAGTTAGGAGGTAGAAAACTAGGAGAGCCACTGATCTTATGCACAGCACTGGATCAACATCGGGTTCAGGTGAGTATAACGGGGGGGGGGGGGGAAACGCTGCAGTACATATCCTTTTTTATTTTTTTTACCCTAATGCAGAGAATGCATTATTTGGTTAGAGATGCACCAAAATTTCAGCTGCCGAAAAGTAACCACTGAAAATAGGGTTATCAGCGCTTTGCCGATAACAGCGCCAAAAAACTAGCACGATTTTACTGATATTTTGGTGTGTTTTTAATAGATCACGTGACACAAAAACCGCATCCAAAAATGTAACACGGGTGTGTTATTGATGCATTCTTGTTGTGTTTTTAATGCATTCAAAGAGTGCGTTTTTTAACTGACCAAAAATGCAGCAAGCAAGATTTTTAAGATCACAACGGAAGTGCAACAGACCAGTGTGAAGACATACAAAGAGTTTAAAGGGATGCATTTTTCTTGAGATTTTCTTGGGCTAAACCTGCCAATAATGGCCGACAATAAATTCATATTCATTTCAATTCACGAGATTAATTAAAAAGTTGAATATAATACAATTATTTATAAAAATATATATTTTTTTCAAAACTGTCATTTTCGGTTTTGGGCAAGTGCATCCTGAATTTTCTGTTTCAGCACCAAAATTTTCTCTTTGGTGCATCTCTAATTAAGTCTTAATATTTTTTACCATAATAACAGCTTTGCATACCACCCAAAGAAAGCTGTCTGTCTCAAAAAAGTAGTTGTCAGCCAAAAATATCACAGTACTGAAAACCGAAAAATTACCTGGAAAGGAAGGGGTGTATAATAGCAGTATTGCGATAAGTAAAAAAAAAAAAAGTCCTTAATAAAGGAAAAAAATAAACAAAAACAAATAAAAAAAAAAGAGATATACAGCGGGTAAAATAGATATTGAACACCTCACCATTTTTATAGGTAAATATATTTCTAAAGGTGCTACTGACATTACATTTTCACCACATGTCGGTAACAACCCATGCAATTCATACATACAAAGAAACCAAAACAAATAAGAAATGAAGTTATGTGTAATAAAATGGAATGACACAGGGAAAAAGTCTTCAACACGCTAATTGAATATTATTTTATATTTGGTAGAAAATCCTTAGTTGGTAATGACAGCTTCAAGACGCCTCCTGTATGGAGAAACTAGTCGCATACATTGCTCAGGTGTGATTTTTTTGCTCATTCTTCCACACAGTCTTCAAGTCTTGAAGGTTCCAAGGTGCCTCTTCTATGAACTCTGATCTTTAGTTCTTTCCATAGATTTTCTATTGGATTCAAGTCAGGTGATTGGCTGGGCCATTCTAGCAGCTTTATTTTCTTTATTTGAAACCAATTGAGAGTTTTCCTCCCTTTGTGCTTGGGATCATTGTCTTGCTGAAATGTTCACCCTCATATCATCTTCATCATCCTGGTAGATGGCAGCAGATTTTGATCAAGAGCGTCTTGGTCCATTTCTCCATTCATCCTTCCTTCTATGATATGAGGTTTGCCAGTATTGTATGCTAGTAAACAGCCCCACGCCACAATGTTCCCACCTCCAAACTTCACTGTTTGTATGGGGGTGTTTTGTGGTGTGATGTGCAGTACCATTTGACCACCAAACATGGTGTGTATTATGGCACCCAAACAGTTCAACTCTGGTCTCATCTGACCAGACAATATTCTCCCAGTATTTCACAGGCTTGTATAAATGTTGTGCAGCAAACGTTAAACGAGCTTCAACATGCTTTTTCTTCAGCAATGGAATCTTGTGTGGTGAGCGTGCCTACTGGCCATGGAGGTTAAGTGCATTACGTATGGTTTTCTTTAAAACAATTGTACCTGTTAATTCCAGGTCTTTCTGAAGCTCTCCACAAGTGGTCCTTGGTTCTTGTGCAAATTTTCTGATAATTCTTTTCACTCCTCTGTCACAAATATTGGGTTGTGGCCGGTTTATGGTAAAATTATGTTCTATTCACATTCGGATTATGGCACCAACTGTGCTCACTGGAACATTCATAAATCCTTCTGTAACCAATGCCATCAGTATGTTTTGCAACAACAAGGTTGCAAAGGTCTTGAGAGAGCTCTTTGCTTTTACCTCAACCTCTTGACATCTACCCATTGAAATACTCGTTTTTGATTAACATACCCTGCAATTATAATCAATTAACAGGTTTTTCCTAGAAATATATGATTCATAAATGTAGCTCAGATGTGAAAGAGAATATTTATCAAAACAATGTTATACCACATTTAGCTAAATAATTTTAGCTAAATCATTCATATTCCAAAAATATAATAATTAGTAAAGTATGATTAAATTAGAACACCTGTGCAACACGTCTCTGAGATTTTTAGTAGAAAGTCATATGCATGTTACTTTTTATACCATGCACCATCAGTCACAGACTATTAGCAGCAATTGGCAGGTCAGTAGAAGAATTGCCATAGAACGTAAGCTACAGTATATAAGCAGAATGTCAAATTTAAAAAGTTTAATACTCTCACAAGTTCATCTATATTCCTCAGTAGCTAAATGGGTCTCCTGCATGAACAGGCTGCATTCCTTTCTCCAGATGAATGGAGCAGGTTATTAATACAGTGCAAGAAGGCGCAACTACCATTCTGATAATCAAGAAAGTCCTGGAAATGTTTCCTTTCGGAGGCCAATGTCCTTATCTTCACTCACGCGCTTGCTCTGAATGTGAGCTCCATTATTTCAAACAGATAGATGAAGACTTGCACTAGTGCAGCAAAGCTATGGAGAAGGTGCTGGAAGGAAAGTTGCGTTTAAAGCCTCATACACACGATCGGACTTTGTACAAACGCTCCTGTGGATTTTTGTACAAAGGGCGTCAGCCGTGAACATACATTGCATACACACGGCAGGACTTTTTACTGCCACCTTTGGTCAACTTCTGTATTGTTGTGTGATCTTTTGCATTGGTTCTGAACATGCATGTTTGTACTTTGTACAAAATTCCTATGGTTTTCTGTACACACGATCGGACTTTGCTCCATTGGACTTTGTTGCCGGAAGTTTGTCCGTTCGCACAGCCAACAAAAGTCTGATAAAAAACAGAAAAAGTTTGTCCAATGGAGCATACACATGGTTGGATGTTGCCTTAAAACAGCTAATTTACATGTTTGTTGTCAAAAAGTCTGATCGTGTGTATGGGCCTTAATATGCACCTGATTGTTCTAAGAAGGAGCAGACAAAAGCTATGAATAGGCCTATACAGTGGTGTGAAAAAGTGTTTGCCCCCTTCCTCATTTCCTGTTCCTTTGCATGTTTGTCACACTTAAGTGTTTCGGAACATCAAACCAATTTAAACAATAGTCAAGGACAACACAAGTAAACACAAAATGCAATTTGTAAATGAAGGTGTTTATTATTAAAGGTGAAAAAAAATCCAAACCATCATGGCCCTGTGTGAAAAAGTGATTGCCCCCCTTGTTAAAACATACTATAACTGTGGTTGTCTACACCTGAGTTCAATTTCTCTAGCCACACCCAGGCCTGATTATTGCCACACCTGTTCACAATCAAGGCATCACTTAAATAGGAGTTGCTTGACACAGTAAGGTCCACCAGAAGATCCTTAAAAGCTACACATCATGCCGAGACCCAAAGAAATTCAGGAACAATTGAGAAAGAAAGTAATTGAGATCTATCAGTCTGGAAAGGGTTATAAATCCATTTCCAAAGCTTTGGGAATCCAGCGAACCACAGTGAGAGCCATTATCCATACAAATGGCGAAGACATGGAACAGTGGTGAACCTTCCCAGGAGTGGCCGGCCGCCCAAAATTACCCCAAGAGCGCAGCGACGACTCATCCAAGAGGTCACAAAAGACCCCACAACAACGTCCAAGGAACTGCAGGCCTCACTTGCCTCAGTTAAGGTCAGCGTTCATGCCTCCACCATCAGGAAAAGACTGGGCAAAAATGGCCTGCATGGCAGAGTTCCAAGGAGAAAACCACTGCTGAGCAAAAAGAACATCAAAGCTCGTCTCAGTTTCTCCACAACACATCTTGATGATCCCCAAGACTTTTGGGACAACATTCTGTGGACCGATGAGACAAAAGTGGAACTCTTTGGAAGGTGTGTGTCCAAGTATATCTGGCGTAGAAGGAACACTGCATTTCATAAAAAGAACATTATACCAACAGTAAAATATGGTGGTGGTAGTGTGATGGTCTGGGGCTGTTTTGCTGCTTCAGGACCTGGAAGACTTGCCGTGATAAAAGGAACTATGAATTCTGCTGTCTACCAAGAGATCCTGAAGGAGAATGTCCGACCATCTGTTCGTGTACTCAAGCTGAAACGAGCTTGGGTTCTGCAGCAGGACAATGATCCTAAACACACCAGCAAGTCCACCACCGAATGGCTGAAGAAAAACAAAATGAAGACTTTGGAGTGGCCTAGCCAAAGTCCTGACCTGAATCCTATTGAGATGTTGTGGTATGACCTTAAAAAGACCGTTCATGCTCGAAAACCCTCTAATGTAACTGAATTAGGACAATTCTGCAAAGATGAGTGGGCCAAAATTCCTCCAGGACGCTGTAAAAGCCTCATTGCACGTTATCGCAAACGCTTGGTTGCAGTTGTTGCTGCTAAGGGTGGCCCAACCAGTTATTAGGTTTAGGGGGCAATCACTTTTTCACACAGGGCCATGATGGTTTGGATTTTTTTTCACCTTTAATAATAAACACCTTCATTTACAAATTGCATTTTGTGTTTACTTGTGTTGTCCTTGACTATTGTTTAAATTGGTTTGATGTTCCGAAACACTTAAGTGTGACAAACATGCAAAGGAACAGGAAATGAGGAAGGGGGCAAACACTTTTTCACACCACTGTAAATAGTATTTACTTTATGCAGCCACATGTTAACTTGGTAAAGCCGAATCATTTTGAAATTTGTGTAATAAAAGAACTACAGACACCTATACCCACCAATCATATATACCCACCAATCATCTTTTACCGTAAAACAATGAAGGAGTGAATCTGCTTGAGTCCTTAAGCTTAATGAGCCTCTATTGTTTTTCTGTAAACTCTGAATAGGCTTGATGCCTTTTTGTTTGCATTGTAAAGCTCTACATGCATTGGTGTGGCTGTGCACGAAAAGGATTTTTTCTTATTTACAATAGCAATAACATGCTATATTTCATTTTCAAACATTCACTGAGGACATTAAAGGTGGAAGCTTACCGACTGCTACATCGGTTCCATTAGATTAAAAAGAAAAAAAAAAGAAAAGTTAGTGGTCACATAGCTGTTTTAAATTAGGAATTTATAAACAGTGGGTAATATTATAGATCATAGGAATATGGAAGCCTTCCAAAATCCAATCACAACATTCAGAGCATATACAAAGGTTTTGGCAGTCAAGTAGAAAAATGTCTTGAAGTGATATTAACCACTTCAGCCCAGAAGGTTTTACCCCCTTTCCTGACCAGAGCACTTTTTACAATTTGGCACTGCATCGGTTTAACTGGTAATTGCGTGGTCATGCGATGCTGTAACCAAACTAAACTTGCGTCCTTTTTTTACCCACAAATAGAGCTTTCTTTTGGTGCTATTTGATCACCTCTGCGTTTTTTGATTTTTTTTTTGCGCTATACACAAAAAAGAGCAACAATTTTGAAAAAAATAACAATATTTTTTACTTTTTGCTAAAATAACTATCCCCAAAAACGTTTTTAAAATTCAAAATTTCTTCTTCAGTTTAGGCCAATATATATTCTTCTACATATTTTTGGTAAAAAAAATAAAAATAAAAAATAAAATCACAATAAACGTATATTGAGTGGTTTACACAAAAGTTATAGCATCTACAAACTATGGGAAAGATTTAGGGCATTTTTATTATTTTTACTAGTAATAGCGATGATCTGTGATTTGTAGCTGTATTGTGACAGACAGATCGGACACATGACACATTTTTGGGACCACTGACATCTATAGAGTGATCAGTGCTATAAAAAGGCACTGATTACTGTATGACACTGGTAGGGAAGGGGTTTTGCTTTGCATATCGATTCAGACACAAAGTTGAGGCTTAGACCTGCCGTTCTTTCTTTTCATTGGCTCACTGGCTGTGATTGATAGCTCCCGCTGGACTCTCTGTCAATGAAGACAATCAAAGCCTGGCTCACTGGCTGTGATTGACAGCTCCCGCTGGACTCTCTGCCAATGAAGACAATCAAAGCCTGGAGCCAGAGGGGGTGGGACTGAGCCACGGCTCTGTGTGTGAAAGGCCTTAAAAAAAGTTCTGGATTTTTACCTAAATGTACATAATATAACTGGGTACTAACATTTATAGGTAAAGTTGATCCGGTGAATATTTGATTGCCTCTTGGGGTGATCAGGAAGGAATTTTTTCCCCTGTTGGAGCAAATTGGTTCATGCTTTGCTGTTTTTTTTTTGCCTTCCTCTGGATCAACTGTGGGTATAAGATTGTGCATATAGGATTGTATGATTCTTTTTTTTTTTCCTTTTATTGGTTGAACTAGATAGACTTATCTTTTTCTTTTTTCACTAACACACAGAGCAGAGGCTTGGGAGCGAGCTTGTTTGCCACTGAACAAGCTGCTTGCTCTGGGGGCATTTGGCAGGAGGGAGGAGCCAGGAGCACCAGCAGCGGAGATGAGAAGAGGATCGGGGCCGCTTTGTGCAAAACCACTGCACAGAGCAGTTAAGTATAACAACATGTTTGTTATTTAAGGAACAAAAAAAAAAAACCTTTAAAGTTGCCACTCTCATGTAGACTGTGCCTGCTTGCACTACAGTGAGATGAAAAAATATTGCAGGGAGTGGATCTATCAGCACTGTTACTGCTAAGTCACAAGTCTGTAGCTTATCAATCAGCACCTGGCCACACCTAGTCCTCTCCACTGCTTTCCAATTTCCTCTGTCATCTGCAGTGTCCACGAGGGAGAACATCTGAGACACAAATAATGGAAATTTGTCTCAGTCAGGGATGGTAAAGGAACTTTCTTGTTTACTTTATGAGACTTGTGCATCCCTTAGTAATTGAATTTTAGGCTTTTATGCAGGAGTCTTTAGTTGTATTTTAACAGTAATATTAGGTTCTCTGCGTACATTATTTATTAAACTGAAAAAGCAAGTGAAAGTTGCAAACCAGAAACAGAACCAAAAATCCACTCAAAAAAGTCAGTCTACATTTAAAACAGGTAGGGACATGTTTAGCTGGGCATGTTGGAGGAATTAAGCTCCCTAATCACATTTAGCTATGCCTTAGCAAGAAACAATTCTCTGGAGAAGTGTTATGAAATTCCGAAGGTCTACAAAGCAATGATCTTTACATCAAACAGAATCTAGAAATTCACCCTGAAAATTAACAGCAGTCCAACATTGGAATAAAAACAGGCTGTGGTGAATATAGGTAACAGTATATCTGTTTATATATGGGTGTAAGTGGGCTACAGTAGATATGATTATTAGCATAATGTTCCAGGTAACTTGAAGTGTAAATTCACCTTTGTAGAGAAAACAAATAGGTGAACTAACACCATACACTCTCCCTGCACCCCCAATCTCATTGTACTTGCAGTGCCTTGCAAAAGTATTCAACCTCTTTGGCTTTTTACCTATTTTGTTACATTACAGCCTTTAGTTTTTTTTAAATCTAAATTATATGTGATAGATCAAAAAACAATAGACTAAGTTGGTGAAGTAAAATTAGAAAAATATATACAAAAACTATTTTTCAGAAATAAAAAACTGATAATTGGCATGTGCGTATGTATTCACCCCCTTTGTTATGAAGCCCATAAAAAGCTCTGGTGCAACCAATTACCTTCAGAAGTCACATAATTATTGAAATGATGTCCACCTGTGTGCAATCTAAGAGTCACATGATCTGTCATTACATATACGTACATTTTTGAAAGGCCCCAGAGGTTGCAACACCTATGCAAGAGACACCACTAACCAAACACTGCCATGAAGACGAAGCAACTCTCCAAACAAGTAAGGGACAATATTATTGAGAAGTACAAGTCAGGGTTATGTTATAAAAAAATATCCAAATCTTTGATGATCCCTAGGAACACCATCAAATCTAACATAACCAAATGGAAAGAACATGGCACAACAGCAAACCTGCCAAGAGACGGCCGCACACCAAAACTCACGGACCGGGCAAGGAGGGCATTTATCAGAGAGGCAGCACAGAGACCTAAGGTAACCCTGGAGGAGCTGCAGAGTTCCACAGCAGAGACTGGAGTATCTGTACATAGGACGACAATAAGCCGTACGCTCCACAGAGTTGGGCTTTATGGCAGAGTGGCCAGGAGAAAGCCATCACTTTCAGCAAAAACAAAATGGCACATTTTGAGTTTGTGAAAAGGCATGGAGGAGACGTAAAAATGTATGGAGGAAGGTGCTCTGGTCTGATGAGAATAAAGTTGAACTTTTTGGCCATCAAAGAAAACGCTATGTCTGCCGCAAACCCAACAAATCACATCACCCAAAGAACACCATCCCCACAGTGAAACATGGTGGTAGCAGCATCATGCTGCGGGGATGTTTTTCAGCAGTCGGGATTGGGAAACTGATCAGAGTTGAGGTAAAGATGGATGATGCTAAATACAGGGATATTCTTGAGCAAAACCTGTACCACTCTGTTTGATTTGAGGTTAGGACGGAGGTTCACCTTTCAGCAGGACAATAACCCAACACACTGCTAAAGCAACACTTGGTTTAAGGAAACACGTAAATGTGATGGAATGGCCTAGTCAAAAGCCCAGACCTCAATCCAATAGAAAATCTGTGGTCAGACTTAAAGATTGCTGTTCACAAGCACAAGCCATTCAACTTGAAGGAGCTGGAGCAGTTTTGCAAGAAGGAATGGGCAAAAATCCCAGTGGTAAGGTGTGGCAAGCTCAGAAACATATCTAAACGACATGGAGCCGTGATAGCAGCAAAAAGAGGCTCTGCAAAGTATTGACTTTATGATGAACTAACAGCTTTAAAGTAGAAGTAAAAGCAAAACTTTTTTTTCCCACTTTGAATAGAGTAATAACGAGTATGATCCCATCAGGTATTTTTTGCCATCTGTGTCACATTGGGGAGATTTCTCTTCACTTCCTGTGCCATTGGCAAAACAGGAAGTGAGTTGAGATCCCGCCAAAGCGAGGAAATGCTTGTTTGTCACCAGATCTTGTGCTTCCATTGGAAGATTCCCCCCTCCCCCCCATTTCTGTTCTAGTAAAATGTGGGATTTTCTTTCACTTTCAATGATAAAAGGAGCCAGGACAAACAGGGAAGGTAATTCTAACAGATAGCAATACAAATCCGACTGGTATTATAATCCCTCATATATCTAAAATGTAAAAAAGAAGAAAAAAAAAAAAGATTTGTCTTTAGTCATACTTTGAATTGAAGTTTACCAAAGAATGACATTTACAATTTAAAAAAATACTGTATACAGTATTTTTAAATGATATACACAAGCCAAACCTGGGTATACCGGTTCTGATTAATGCATCTCCCCCTTAAACTGACTCCAGAAAAAAATGTTAACAGCCTATGAAGTGGGGCTCCCCCACACTGCGCCTTTTTGTCTACGAATGCAGTTAAATGCAGTTTTTACTTGACTTATCCCTCACTCCCCTGGTAGCCAGTGCTCACCTCTTCCCTCCGATACTCCAGCTTGTGGACAGCTCCTCGAGATCCTAACATACAATGCAGGACTGCTGATCCTGCATTGTATGTGATGATGTCAGAATGTCATTGTCAGATGGAGCCGTGGGGAACTGGCTGCACAAAAGGCTGCTGAGCTTGTTTCTGGTCTGCTTTCTGAAACATGATGTGACAAAGTATGATGCACAGTGATTGATGTATTAAAAACTGGTGGAAATAAGTAGTGGGGCTGTGGTTATACTGAAGCTGTTGGCCAATAGGCCCATGTCACACTAGCAACTTTGTAGCACCTACAAATCTCAGCTTAATTGCTCTTTCAATTTGCAGCTGGATACAGAGTTGCTACTATAAGTGACCACAATGCTTGCCTATGGATACAAATCCTATTTGCCATGGTCAACAGCTGCTGCATTGAAATACATTAGTAGCAACTGAAGCTGGCTTTTTGTCACTAGCTTCAAAAGCTGTGAAATTTAATTGCTCAGTAACTGAGCTACAACTTGCCCTCTTTATGGAGACACCTGGGGTCTAAAAGACCCCAAATCTATTCTCTAGCCTGTGAAACATTAGATCAAAATAAATAAATAAAATAAATAAAGCACTGATCTCTGATTTTTTCCAGTGTTTACATCTGCCAACGCCGGGCGTGATGTCATGACGCCACTTCTAGTCTCCCAGGATCATAGAGTTGGCTGGAGACCATCCGGTCTTTGGCCAGCTTTGTGGTAACCCGCTACCGGATCACATCTCCGGCTCCCTGATCACACAGGAGAACCTGGAGGGGAGCCGATGGGTAGTGGGAGGAGGAGCGGACCTTCCCTCCCGCTGACTATAAAAGCAATACAGCGCTAATCAGCTAAGATGGCTTTTACGTTAGAGGGAATTGCTGGCTGAAAAGAAACCTATCTGGATGATGCCTGTAGCTAGGCATCATCCAGATATCTCCACCCCTTAGTTTACTCTAATAAGCCCTAATTAACTCCTTATTCTCCAATTATAATTTTCCGGTTGATTTACTTTTCTATTTTATTAACTAATATTTAAACTGGTTTTCTGTTTTTGTTTGCTTTGTTCATTAATATTTTTATATGTATCACACTTGGAAAAAAATACACAAAATTTAAAAAACCTACTTTACTTTAGTTGTAAATAACTTTGTAATGCTTTGTACCAAAATCATAATTTTATTTTGGTTTTAAACAGGACAAATTTACAGAATAAAACTAACACTTTTTACAGTGCATCTGAAAAGTATTCACAGCGCTTACTTAAAGTGGTTTTAACCCGCTTTTTTCTCACCTGCAAAGGAAAAGGCATAATGAGCTAGTATGCACCGCATACTAGCTCATTATGTTATGAAATACTTACCTTAGAACGAGGCCTCGACATCTGGCCCGATCCACGCCGAGGGAGCTGACATGTTCCCTCTCTGCGTTTCTTCTGGGTATCGCAGCTCCGGCCACTCACAGCGCCGGAGCCGCGATACCCATGCGGGAGATTTCTTCCCGGCAGGGTCCGGCGTCTGCCGGGCTTTCAGCCGAGAATCCCCTGTGCGCATGCCTTATTATAGGCTTTCCTGTAGGTAAAAGTCAAAAAATGACTTTACAACCACTTTAACCTTTTCCACATTTTGTTATGTTACAGCCTTATTCCAAAACAGAGTAAATTCATTATTTTCCTCAAAATTCGAAAAACAATACCCCATAATGACAAACATGAAAAAAAGTTTGTTAAAAATAAAAACAAAAAAAAAATCAAATGTACATAAGTATTCGGTCTTTGTTATCTTTGACATGCGACTTGTGCTCTTGAAGGGGAACTCTACAGCAAATAAAAAAACAAAACAAAAAAAACAGCATAGGTAGCTGCCACCAAGACCATACCAGACCCTTCGGTTGGGCATGGACATTAGGGGAACCCCAAAATCCATACCAGACCCTTATTCGAGCACGCAGCCCAGCAGATAAGGGACGGGAATGGGGACAAGTGAGCACTCCTGAACTGCACCAGGCCGCATGCCCTCAACATGGGGGGGGGGGGGGTGGGTGCTTTGGGGCACCCCCCACCCCAAAGCACCTTGTCCCCATGTTGATGAGGACAAGAGCCTCTTCTGGACAACCCTGGCCGTTGGTTGTAGGGGTCTGCGGGCGAGAGGCTTTTCAGAATCTGGAAGCCCCCTTTGACAAGGGGGCTCCCAGATCCCGGCCCCCCACCCTATGTGAATGAGTATTGGGTACATTGTACCCCTACCCATTCAGCTAAAAAAAAAGTGTAAAAAAAAAAAAAGGTTTTTAAAGTAATTTATTAAGGCAGCTCCGTCGTCGTTTCAGATTTCTTCTCCCCTCTCCGGCTCTTCTGCCTCCTCCTCTGACGGTTCTTCTCCCCTCTCTGCTGATGTCTTCTAGCCCTCTCCAATTCTTCTTCCTCTGTCTTCTGCCTATGCCAGGTCTTCTTGCTCTTTTGCCGGGTCTTCTCCGCTGTCTTCTCCCTCTGTTCTTCTCCCGCTGTTGACTCGACTCTCTCTCCTGCTCTAATGGTGGGTGAGGTGTGCCACTACTTATATTGGCATGGGGCGGGGTCACTGGGTGACGTCACCCTTAGACCCCAGTCCTTATGATGTCACCACCTGGGGCATGATGGGACAGGGGCCTCCGAGTGACATCACCCGGTAACCCTGCCCCATGCCAATATAAGTAGTGTCACACCGCAGACCCAGCATTAGAGCAGGAGAGAGCGTCAAGTCAACAACAGAAGAACAGAGGGAAAAGACAGCGGAGAAGACCCGGCAAAAGAACAAGAAGACCCGGCTGAGGCAGAAGACAGGGGACAGAGGGTGAAGAACAGTAGAGGGCTAGAAGACATCAGCGGAGAGCGTAGAAGACCCGGAGAGGGGCGAAGAACTGGCAGAGGCAGAAGATGTCAGCAGAGAAAGCAGGGGAGAAGAAATCAGAAGCAACGCCAGAGCTGCCTTAATAAATTACTTTAAAAACCTGCGTTTTGCTTTTTTGACACTTTTTTTTTCCCCCTTAGGTGAATGGGTAGGAGTACTCATTCACATAGGGTGGGGGATTGGGACCCCCCACCCTATGTTCCTAGATTCCAATAAGCCCCCTGCCCACAGACCCCGACAACCAACATCCAGAATTGTTGTCTTGACCTCATCAACATAAGGACAAGTTGCTTTGGGGTGGGGGGCGCAAGGCTCCCCCTGCCGCAAGGCACCCACTCCCAACATTGAGGCCATTCGGCCTAGTACTGTTCAGGGGGGGGGGGCGCTCACTTGTCTCCACCCCCTTTCCTGACTTGCCGGGCTGTGTGCTTGCATAAGTGTCTGTTATGGATTTGGGGGGACCCCAACGTTTTTCCGGCGAGGGGTTCCCCTTAAAATGCATGGCAGACCAAAGGGCCTGGTATGCTCCTGGAGGGGGGCCCATGCCATTTTTTGTATTAATGTGGCATGGAATTTCCCCTAAAGATCCATACCAGACTCAAAGTGCCTGGTATTGTCGGGATCAAAGTCGGATCCCCGTTCACTGAAGTCAGATCCACAGTGGTACAACTGTCGTGTCGTACCAGTGTGAACCCGGCCTGTTGCAAGAAACTGAACCTCTCTTTAAGGCTGGGTTCACACTTCTCATGAAATCTTCCTTAAATAATGAGCTCACAGAGGGCTTACCTCATCGGCAGCTAAAAACAGCATAAATGAACTGCCAGGCGTTCAGATCTCCAGATACGATCGTCCGGTCAGGCCTCCATCCGATCAGTGGAACCTCTCCATGTGTTCAGATCTGAATACATGGAGAGGTGCCACCGATATTTTGACTGATCATCATTACCATTGCTGCTTACCCCGCAGACCATTATTCAAGCCACCGATCAGATGAACGGCTGACCGGACGGTTGTTATCGGGATATCTGAACGTCCAGGAGTTTGTTTTGTTTTCTTCAGCTGTCGATGAACCACTGATCGGATGGAGGCCTGACCGGACGATCATATCTGGAGATCTGAACACCTGGGAGTTCGTTTTATGCTGTTTTTAGCTGCCGATGAGGTAAGCGCTGTGACCTCATTATTTAAAGGAAGATTTCATGAGAAGCATTTTGCAAGAAGCACTTTACAAGAAGCACTTTATAAGAAGCTTTTTATTTGACATATAAACTGCAAGCTTTATTGTACATTTATGATTGTTTTGTTTGAACTATACACAGCATCTTTTCCTTTTTTATTGACCACATTTTATTTCAATATTTTTAACTTTCTTCACATTTACTTGGATCATCAATCACCATGTGATTTATTTATCACCTATATTTATTCATATTTATTATCATTTACTGGTATTGTTGTTAGACACATAATTTTGAGGTTGCGCTCATCACTATTTATTTATTAAATTTCAGTGTACTTGTACACTTTAGATTGAACTGCAATCTCAGCCTTTATTTTATTTATAATATTTATTTATTTTAGATTTTAGCTTCACTTTAGTCAGTAACACTAGGTAAGCGCTAGAGATTCACTACTGCACGTCTGCATTCACCGCTTCAGGTTCGATTTCAGCCCAAATTTTGGGCTAAATTCGGACCCGAAAACGTACCAAAAGACACACAGGACTCCTGTGCAATTTGCACTGCCTCCATAGAGAGCCGGTCACAATCTCCTGCTATGCGAACTGGATGAGGGAAAAAAAAGGTGTGAACCCAGCCTAAAACTTCACCTTTTCAGAAAAAATAATAAATGCACATTTTGTTTGCAGATAAAAAAAATGTGCATTTATTATGTTTTTGCAGGAGCCTGTAAAGCATTGCACCAGTAATCAGCAGATCATAGTATGAGGAAGCCAATAGATGCTGGCAAGAAGAATGAATGTACTACCACAGCGCTCAGTGCTCTTCGTTGCAAACTACAAGCAGACAGCCACAAAGGTTGCTGGATCTTGTAGTTTTCCATTCACAGAGCTATGAATGAGTGACACAGCCAGGTGGGCAGAGCCCAGCACGGCCACTTTTTTTTTCAATTTTGACAGCTAGCAGGTGGAGAAGAACCCCCCACTAGCTGGCACAGCAGGGATCCGGGAGGTGTGGGGGCCAATGCATTTATTACATGTTACATCTCGAATATGGGTGTAACCAACATGTTATGAAAGGTGAACTTATCCTTTAAAGCAGGAATCCTCAAACTAAGGCCCTCCAGCTGTTGAGAAACTACACATCCCATGAGGCATTGTAAAACTCTGACATTTACAGACATGACTAGGCATGATGGGAATTGTAGTTCCTGAACAACTGGAGGGCCATAGTTTGAAGACCCATGCTTTAAAGGGTTTTTTGACTTCCTTTGGATTAACTGTGGGTTTGGGGTTCTGTGGGTGCAGAATTTACATTTATTTATTTTATGTCTATTGGTTGAACTAAATGGAAAACTTTTTCAACCCATGTAACTACTATACCACTGTACGTAGAAAGACACTAAAACACTACAACAGGTTCCATAATAATTCCAGAATTATTGTAGGTAAAGATTTTTGAGTGTATACAGAGTTGTAGATGAACCAATATACAGTACATCACCAGTTAAAGCGGAGGTCCACCCTAAAATGGACCTTCCGCTCATTGGAATCCTCCCCCCCTCCGGCGCCACAATTGGCACCTTTCAGGGGAGAGGGGGGTGCAGGTACCTGTACAGTACAGGTATCTGCACCCACTTCCGGCGTAGATTCTGCAGAAGGTACGCCCCTTTCCGCAGAATCTACGCCCCTTTCCGAAAGTCCCCCGCTGCCTGCTGGGAAACACATGGATCCCAGAGACAGCGGGGACCATCCTTATTGCGCAGCGCGACTCGCGCATGCGCAGTAGGGAACCGGGAAATTAAGCCGAAAGGCTCCACTTCCTGATTCCCATACCTAAGATGGCGGCGGCAGCACCCGAGAGACGATCGAGAGATCGGTTTCGGGTGATGACATCGCGTGCGCGCTGGGCGGGTAAGTGTCACTATTTTAAAAGTCAGCAGCTGCAGTATTTGTAGCTGCTGGCTTTAAAAAAAAACAAAAAACGGACTCCCGCTTTAAAATAGTCATATCTTCCATTTAATATGTGTCACGGCCAGCACTCATGTAAATGGGAGTTCATTTATCACAGTACTGAGATATGCAAAGAATGTACTTTCAAAAATTTGGGAGCAGATAGATAAGAATGTTTAATAGGAATAGACCCTGATGCACTAAAGGAGTAGAGCATTTTTACTTTGCAAGGGAACGATCAGCTTAATGTATGTGGGGAAGCTCTGCTGAACCACTTGAAAGCAAACCCTTTCACCTTTTTATTAAAGAGGAGGTCCAGCCCATTCAAAAAAAAAAAAATTTAAGTCAGCAGCTACAAATACTGTAGCTGCTGACTTAATATTAGGACACTTGCCTGTCCAGGGATCCAGCGATCTTGGCAGCCCAGCTAATTTTCCAATCTGCTCTCAGGTGCTGCCATCACCATTCGTGATAAGGGAAACCGGCAGTGAAGCCATTCGGCTTCATAGCCAGCTCCCTACTGCGCATGAGCGAAGCATGGTACACTTTTTAACTTGCCCGGCATTGGAGGAAGGAGGTGGGGGTCCGAACTTGCGGGGAATCTTGCCACAGTCAGGTCTCCCAGAAGTGGGGAAGGGTACCTGTCAAAAACAGGTACCTGTTCCCCCTCTCCCCCCGAAAAAGGTGGCAAATGTGGCACCGGGGGGGGGGCGTCGGATCAGGGAAGCAAACAAGCAGAGTTTCCACTTTTGAGTGGAACTCCACTTTAACATCACACTGCTATTCCTTAATGTACGTATTGTAAGTCAAAAATATATTCTGTTTAGCAAATTGCCCAATTACATTACTCTCATTTTCCTGCCACATCTTCCAGCTGTTTGTCTCTTCCCTGAACTTTTAGTCAGACAGCATGCACGAACATCGTTGCTAGCAGATTGCCGTGCCCTCAGCATAGTGGAGATTACTGAATCCGACAGACCTTGGTGCCTTAGCACCTGGCTTTCAACAGCCATGCCATTAAAGCCAGTAACGGTAAAGGAGGATGAAGTATTGGACCTCGCGACAGAAGGTCCTCTCGCATCGGCAGCCACCAAGGAACATCCGCCACCATTCGTACTATGTTGGCGTACCACAGATACCAAGGCCAATCTGGGGCAATCAGAATCACGGAATCCCCTCGGCCTCCACTCTGCGTAGCAGCCGTGGTAGAAGTTTGAGTGGGGGGGGGAAGGCATAAATCAGCCGATAATGCCTCCATGGAGCCACTAACGCGCCTGCCGCATCCACCCAGGGATCTTTTGACCTGGCCACAAACCTCTGTACCTTCTGATTGAGTCGAGAGGCCAGGAGATCCACATCTGGCGTGCTCCACCTTAGGCAAAGGAGCAGAAATACATCCGGATGCAGCGACCATTCCCTTTGATCCAGCATCTGACTACTTATGTAGTCCGCTTGCCAGTTTTCTAGGCCTGGAATGTACATGGCCGACAAAGTCGGCACGCGCCGCTCTGCCCACTGCAGGATGTAAGCGACCTGCAGCCTCTGTGATCATGTGGAGTGGCACCGCCTGATCGCCCAAAGCTCCAGCACATTGATCGGCAGGTAGGATTCTTCCTGCATCCAGCGACCCTGGGCCGACTGTACGCCCCAAACCCCCCCCCAACCAGTCAGGCTGGCGTCCATTGTAATCACCGTCCAATGAAGAGGAAGGAACGACTTCCTGGAGCGAGGTGCCAGAGACCTCAGCCACCAGAGCAGGGAATCCTGGCTCGCCTGACCTCAACGGAGATTTGTCCCATTTGGACAGGATCTCCTTTTGTAAGACTCGAGTGTGGAATTGAGCATATGGTACCGCCTCAAAAGTCGCTACCATGAGACCCAGGACTCGCATGTAAAAACGCAGCGACGACCACCTGCGGGACACCAACAACTTTACAGCAGCTTGTCCGAAGGGAGAAAGACTCTCACCTCTGAAGAGTCCAGAAGCAAGCCCAGGTAAAACGCAGCGACGACCACCTGCGGGACACCAACAACTTTACAGCAGCTTGTCCGAAGGGAGAAAGACTCTCACCTCTGAAGAGTCCAGAAGCAAGCCCAGGTACTCCAGGCATTGAGTCGGCACCAACACCGACTTCTGGAGGTTCAGTACCCAACCAAACTCCTGAGTTTGCCGGCAGAAGCTGCCGTCAGAAGGAGGTCGTCCAGGTAACCCACGATTGCAATCCCTCGCTGTCTTGCAAAGCCAGAATTGGGGCTAGCACCTTGGTGAAGACCCCTTCCTTGTTTGGGATTACAAACAGATTGGAGTAGAATCCCTGAAACCTTTCTGGTGTCAGTACAGGCACCCCGTGCAGCAGCAGGTCCTGTACTGCCCCGAACAGGGCTTCCCGACGAGCCAGAAGAAGATGAAGGTTGGAGGGAAAAAATCAGTTTGGCGGACAAGAAAGAAACTATCTTGTATCCTGATGAAACCAGTTCGCAGATCCACTGGTCAGAAAGTAGGGAGGTCCACTGAGATGCAAACTCCTGATAGCGACCCCCCACCCAAGAGTCGGGCGGGGGCAAACCTTCATGCTGTAACAGATTTGCTCGCAGGCTTGTTCAGCTTGTGAAACCAGGGACGCTTTTGTCCCTCAGCGGGCACCTTGTCGGACTGGGACCCGGGCGGATGAAAAATCCACTCCTGAGCAGAAAAGGAGGGTCCTTGCTACGGTGTGGCTCCCTACCTTTCCTGGACTGTGGGAGCAACATACTCTTACCCCCAGTAACATTCTTAATAATGTCATCCAGCAAGGCTCCAAATAGCCTCTCTCCCTGGAAGGGCAAGCCCGCCAGTGCTTTCTTAGATGCCTGTTCCGTGGACCAGCATTTCAGCCAAACCAGGTGACGTAGCACTACTGCTGATACTGAGGCTCTAGAGAGCAAGGGGGCTGTATCTAAAGCCGCATCACAGACATACTTAAGGCCCTGCACCAACTGGTCCTCCAGCTCCAAGCAGACCGGGGAAGCCTGTTGCTTCTCCAACTCATGGTGCAACAATTTAGCCCATTCAGTAAGCGTCTGTGACACCAGGGCCGTGGCTATCACTGGCCGCAATGCTGACCCCACCACCGTAAACATGGACCAGGCAACCGCCTTGGCCCTCCTGTCGGCAGGGTCCTTGAAAGCAGGAGTCCCTTCCACCAGAATCGTGGTTACCTTATTTAACCTGGATACCGGGGGGGTGGGGGGGGGGGGTCAACAATCGGAGGAGATGTCCATTTCTTCAGGAAACTCTCCTCAAACGGGTAACGCACCGCCATGCGTTTCGGGACTGAAAAGGCCCGCTGCGGTCTTCCCCAATCCTTGTAAATATACTTATCAAAATAAGTTGGGTAAGGAAACACCTTAGCCGCGCGGGCCGGCTTGTGGGACCTGAAAGAGACCGACGCCTCTGTAGATGCCCGCGCCGTTTTCTCCATCTTTAGGGTATCCCACACCGCTGTGATAAGTGCTCCTACAAGCGATTTTTCCTGCGCTGACCCAAAGTCATTCTCACTGTCCGAACAGTCCTGGTCCGCATCCTCTGACATGTCAGAACAGGGGCCGCCTGCCACAGTGGGATCCAAGTCTGAATCAGAGCTTTCCCCAAAAGACGGTGGGTGGGAGGGGGCGTTTTTTACCCCCCTTGAGCCCGCATGTCTCTTCCACCCTGGCAACAAAGGCCTCCAGGACTGCCAACAGAGCGTCCATAGGCACCGCAGGTGCAGATGAACCAGTTGCCATAACAGGGATGTCTGGGGAAGAAGCACCAGCTTCTGACGCCATGCTGACCCACACATGCCTGTCACCACTTAGGGACCTAAGGCAAGTCACACAAAATGTCTACCCTCCTAGCTGCCACAGACTGAGGGGCCCCCCGCAGGACTCACCACCCTGACCCAGGTACTGCGCTGTGCTGCTGCTGTCCGCTCTCCCATGTCAGCCACGAGGTGTTCTGTGTAAAAAGCGCGCTGTTCTAGAAGGAACCAAGCACCCAGTGCTAGAGGCAAAACAAGCTGAGGCTACTAGAAAATGCCCGCCGGCCGCCTCAGCAACAAACGTCTGAGGGCGCTGGGAAAATGGCCGCCGGACTTCCAGAAAATGGGCGAAAGGAAAAAAACTGGCTGTGGCTACAGAAAAAATGGCCGCGGTCCACGCGGCAGACTCCCCACAAGGCATACACACCAAAACACACCACCATGGCCCAGAAACAGGGAAGAAAACGAGTGGACCCCCAACACCCAGCGCAGCTCCCTGTCAGGACCCGAAGCCCCCCCCCCCCCGGCCAGGTACATGCACCGCATCCCCACGTACCCAGTCACAAAGCGGCCCATAGCATGGGGAGGAGGGAAGGGACAGGGAAAGAAGAAAGGGAGAGTGAGAGACCCCTTAGTCGACCTCCCAGGGAACAGGTGGAACCATACTTATCCCTCCTGTAGGGACTGCTGAATGCATTTCACGGACAGACCCATCACCGGAGCAGTACGGGTGGTTGTCAGCCACAGCACACTGTGACATGGATGGCAGTAGCCCAGTCACATGTGTGCCCCGGAGCATATAGCTCACCGGCCGCCCCGGATGAGACGGGGCATGTCGTGGCCAACCCAGCGCGTACCTTAGGTCTGCTCATGTTTGATGGCCAGGCTGGGGAGACTACCAGGATCTATATTATCCAGCCTGTCATCCACCCCGACTGTTGATTGCAGATCACAGGAATCAAAAATGCAGAAAAAAGAAAAAATTCCCAGGACCAATGGTCCCACCGGGAGCCAGGTCCTTATCCTACACTAGGCAGAAAAAAACTGAGCTGCTAGATGCAGTGGGAGGGGCTATAGCCAGTGGGACCGCCCCATGGGCGGTGCTGTGCAGTTTTTAACATGTTCTGCCTAGTCTTCTCCTAAAGCGGCAATATAACCCTAAGGTCAAGATGAAGATGCTGTGTCCCTCAATGAACGAAAGAGAAAAGAGAGAGACTTTACAATAACTTTAAGGGCTAAGTTACACCTGCTTCAAAACATGGCTTTGGACGCTTGGTTAAAGCTCTCTGAATACCAGTCAAAGCCGTCACTAAATAAAATGGTTTGCTTACAGTCCTGTTTACACCTTGCTTTTGCTTTGTTTTGGCTTTGCTTCAAAATTTTTACCCCATGTTGCTTTAGTGGTGCTTCACACCTCCATAGAAGTCTATGACAAAGCTTGATTGAAGCCCCACTGAAGCACCTACCACTTCAACATGCTTTTTTGATGCTTCAGTGAGGCTTCAGTTGGGCTTCAAGCGAGCTTTGTCATAGGTCTAGTTTACACTTTAAAAAAAAAAAAAAAAGTGGGTCAAATTGATGTTCATTTTCAACCAGTGACGGGAAAATTTTGAAATAATAGAAAACTTCAAAGGCATTTTCAGACAATGTATGTGGTTTTCGTTCAGATATTACATTCATTTTAAAAACAAGTTTCAAACAAAATTCTTTCATTCAGCGAATGTACAAAGATTTTTTGTCTAAATATTCTCATCCGAAAACTTATCCATGTGGCCAGCATAAGGCTCGGTGCACACCTATGCAGTTTGCTTTTGATCTGTTTCTGCAATGCTTTTTGCTGTGCTTTTTGATTTCTGTGCACGTGATTTTACTACAATTTGCATTTTTGCATTTTTTGGGGCAGATTAAAAAACACAAATTGCTGCAAAAAACGCATTACATGCTTTTCTGCAGCTTCTCCATTAAAGTATATTGAACCAATAAAGCACCGTTTGGCGTTAAAAGTCCCTGACCCTTTCAGATGTGAACATGTCCCATAGGAAACCATTTAAATGAACTGTAGTGTACTTCTGCAAAAAGCACCAAAAAAACACATAGATGTGAACCAGATCTAACACGTTTAGTAACATAATGGGGTTAAAAAAACTAAAATTAGCCCTTTACAGTACAAAAAGCAGATAATCACTACTGTAAGGGGTTCATTTTTTTTACTGTAGAACAGTGAAAGTAATATTTACAGTAGCCATTATTTGCTCTTTTTGTACTATAAATGGCTCATTTTAGTTTTTTTTAACCCATTATGTTACTGCCTGATTAATCGATTATGAAAATAGTAATCGATTAGTTGTTTCAGCCCTAATGTGGAGTTTCCCCTAAAGATTCATACAAAACACAATGCCTGGTATTGTCAGTGATCAAAGTCTGTTCATTGAAGTCGGATGCATGTTGGACTTCAAGTAGCAGGGCAAAGTCTGATCCAAAGTGGCACGACTGTCATGTACCAGTGTGAACCCGGCCCAAGTCACAAGTGCACATACTTTTGATATGAAGTCCCTGGTCCATGTTTATGGAATTGCATTGAATATAGAGAAATCTTGTAGCAAGTGCTGGTATACATTTTCTATAATAATAATGCAGTAAAAAAGTGTGAAATTGACATTTTTAATAAACAGCAGCTATTACTTTTTTAGCTCTGTGTTCCATTGTTCCATGTTCCATGGTGCAAGCACATTTATTGTTTTAAACAAGGGAGAAAGGCAAGGTTTAAAGAGGGAGAAGCAGCATCTAAGTGTGGGCCTCCACTGCTAAAATGTTTAAAGTGGTTGTTAAAGTGGTTGTAAACCCTTACAAACCACTTTGACCAAGCCTGTCTACGGCGCATGCGCCATAGACAGCGGTGCGCAGGCGCACTGAGCGCAGCATTCTCAGCGATGGAGCTGCCGCGCGTGTCGGCTCCCGTGCGCATGCGCGGGAGTGACGTCATCGCGGCTTCGCCGAATGACAGCTGCGGAGCTGCGAGACCCCACCAAGAAGATGGATGCGGCGGACTACAGGGGACAGCGGCGACTTCGCTGGCTCCTGTGTCAGGTAAGTGACACATAATGGACTGCTATGCGATGCATAGTAGTCCATTATGCTTTGCCTTTGCAGGGAATGAAAGAGGGAGTAAACTCATCAGGGTTTACTTCCTCTTTAACCCACTGTAACTAAAAAGTCTCATCCCCTCTGTACCATAATAAGTTAACAAGTGTCCCTGTGCCTGTGTTATCTAACAAATCTTCCGATCTCTACCTATATGAGCTCCACTCCCGGCACTCAGCTGATTCCTCAGCTCCCTTCACTCTCAGGCTCACAGCTCCAGTAGGCAAGGCCAAGTCCTCCCGCTGACATCAGCTGGGGAGGAGGGGAAAAGAGAGACAGCCGACAGTCAGCTGAGCGCCAGGAGCTGCGCTCATATTGGTACAGATCTGAAGACTATATATATATATATATATATATATATATATATATATATATATATACACATACACACACACAAAAACACTGGGGAGGGGTTCAAGTATACTTGAATATATTGTTAGACAGAGCTCTCTTCTGGTGGCATTTAATAACCATTGGGTTTTCAAATTTGACTACGATATATAAAGAAAAAAGACCAAAATAAATACATAATAAAAATGCATACAAATTTTTTTTCCCTTACTTTCTGTTAAAATAAAAATGCCAGAACATTACAAAAGCTCCCCAAATGATCCCTTTCAGAAAAGCAGACACTAGATGACTAAAGTCATCTTTTGCCACAATTGTTGGAAACAAATAAACATGCTGGTAATTTGGTAATGGGGCACTGGATACAGCACCTATGGGTTATACAAACGGGTAAATGCTTTTTAGAAGCTACTTTAAAAGGCACTATATAAAATAAAGTTTATTATTACTATTATATGGGTCATACACAGAGGTAGGAGGAGATTATGACATGTCTAGCATTTGAGTATTAATGCATTCCAGTAGCCAAAATAAATAAATAGAATACATAAATACTGAAACGTTAGACCTCACTTAGGCTGTCCATACATTATACAATTTTCTTTAGATTTACCTTCAACTATATAGTGCAAGGACCTGCCTAATTGGATACAATTTAAAGTGTTGTTTAGTTTTGACCTCATATTATATGTTTGGTAAATCTTTTTTTTTTTTTTTTTTTTTAAGCATAGATATAATATAATAAATGCAATGTATATCAAGACAAACATAGAAAATCACCATAGATACAACATTTTGTACAAGATACAGTGCATATACATTGCAATAGTTTGTGTTTTCATTTGGTAAGGTGATGGGCTAGAGCCATAATAGTGCAGTAATGTTTGGTAAATCTAAAGGAAAATTGTACAAGAAAACGTACAGCCAGCCTAAATGTGTGTGAAATACGTGTCTTCTACCATATTTTTAAACAGCCTCTTCCCTGCCAGGAGGTCTGGTGGTCAGAGGGGCTTTTTAGGCTCCATTCACACCTAAGCGTAGAGCAGCTGACAGCTGCTGCAGTGTGTTTTTTTCTTTCGCTTTTAGTTGAATGTTTTTGGAGTGGCACCATTCATTTAAATGGGTCTCCCTCCACTCCAAAAGAAGCTTGTGTACCAAATCTTGTCACAGAGCCAGGAGTGTTTGCGGTCGCAAATTTTGGTACAATTGCGGGTAACGGGTCACGTTTGGGGTGCCATTAAGAAATAAAGCCATTGCAAATGCAGTCCACATTTTACTGTGATTCTAGAATGGCTGGCAGAATTGTGGCAATTTTGCCCATGATCTAAAGCTCTCAGGTGTGAATGGAGCCTAACCGCTGCTCTGTGTGCTTGCTCACTGGAGCACTGAGCTGTAGAGGGGCGGGGAGTCACTGTCTTAGGCCCTCAGGGGCTTGCTGAGAGGCTGAGACAGGTGTCGGTCCAGGCACCTGGCAGATCCAGACTTTATTGTCGTGATGAGGAGGTGCCTGGACTGATTTCTGTGATGTCATCAAAGAGCAGACTACAGTCTGCTCTCTGCTGAAAACAGGTTGCAGGAGTGTAAAACAAACTGAACTCCTGTGATCCATAGGAGAAGCCCAGCCAAATTAACTCAGGCTGGACATCTCCTTTAAATGTTGCTTCTGGAGGTGTCTGGCGTTATTTTTTCTGCCTCTAAATGCCCCTCAATGTTAGTCTATGTGTTCATGCACATAGGCATTTACCGGTAGTTTAGATCAGGGCTCGACAAACCCCGGGCACCTGGTCGCATTTGCGCCTAGAATTCGTGTCCTGCGACTGGGGCAACGCTGCTGGGGTATCCCGTCTCCATTTGGACCCCGAACTCCGCCGCGCAATTGCATCGGGCCGCGCCGGCCAGTAATTGAGGCCGCGGCTTTGCGGCCTTCTAAAATCTTTCGGTAGTCTGGCGCCATCTTGTGGTGGATGTAGAAATTAACCCTATTCCAATAATGCTAATTCCTAATGGAGTGAAGCTCCCCTGCCTGTTTTTCACTGCCCGCCCATTTCCTTCCCAAAGTGAAGAGAAGGAAGTGATTGCGGGCGTCATCTGGCGCCTTTTGCCCAACGGTGAGTGTGGTGGCTGGTAAATGGCTTCTCATTATATTATATATATATTATTAATTTATTTAATTATATATATATATATATATATATATATATATATATATATATATATATATATATATTAAAAAAAAATTTTTTGTAAAAAGTAAAAAAAAAAATTCTTTTAATTAAGGAAAAAAAAGGGGTGGGGGGGGCTGCGGCGCTATCTTCCCCTCACTCGTCTCCATGTCAGGCCAGGGACAGGTCCGGATCGCCGTTACCGACCTGGCTCCTAACTTTTTAAGCTGGCTCCTAGATTCCAAGCAAATTTGTCAAGCCCTGGTTTAGATGCTGAAAAAAACAACTGCCAGCGAGTTCAGAAACAGCAGCGTTTTGGTAGGAAAAACACCTGACATGCCTAAGCACGCCTAAGCACTAGGCGTGTCAAGTGCTTGGGTACTCATTCATTTCAAGGGCTAGAATAAATTTGCACTTGACAAGCCTAAACACATTTTTAAAAACACGGCCCTAGTCCCGGGTCACACCGGTGCAGTTTTGAAATGACGCTATTTCAGCGTGATTTCAAATCCGCACATCAGTGCGATTTCATCAGTTAACAGAAGTCCATGCAAGTTCCAATTAAATCATCAAAAAGTAGTGCAGAAACCCTTTTCATAATGGCTGCGTTGTGGTGATATGAACGGTTTCATTACCGAAAATAGGCTGCAACTTGCCATGTGATTTGGTACTGTCAAAATTGCATGGCAAGTCACACCAGTGTGAACCACGCGTTGCAGGAAAGACATTTGCATGATTCCCCCCATCAACACAGACAGTGCTGACAGGGAAATCCCTCCAAGCAATTGTCAGCTCCCGGCAGGGGGTGGGAGAAGTCAGTAATTATCACTAGCGACTACAGCTGCCGCCAATGATAATCGCAAGTGAATTCAGCAGGCTGGTTTTACCCAAGTTTATCGATTGATCAACTTGGTACATTCAGCCTGCCCATTAATGGTTTGATTCTCGGGCAGTTCCTGCTGAACCAGCTGAGATTTGAACCGTGCATGGCCAGCCTTAAAGCGGACCTTCAGTGATTTTTTTTTTTTTCATTTTTCCATCTATTAAATCTTCTGCCCTTGTTGTTTTAACTTTGGATAGTAAAACATTTATTTTCTGCCAGTAAATCCCTTATACAGCCCACTTCCTGTTTCTTGTCTGGTCATTAGCTTAGGCTTATGATATCATGCACAGCTCTCTCTCACTCTCGTGAGAGTTTGCCAGGAAGGCAGGGGGGGTGAGTCATAAGAGGGCCAATGAGAGCTGCAGGTGTGTGTGTGTGTGTAAATCCAGGAAATGAACAGGCAGCAACTTCAGCTGCCCACAGTTAAAATGGTTGCAGCCAGACTTAGTGGAGGGAGATTTCTGTGGCATTATTTGGCAAGTACAGAATTACAGTATATATAAAATAATATGTAAAGTGGTTGGAGAGAAGCTTCAGAATGGCAAAGATGTTTTTATTACAAATAATATGAGCAGACTGCAGTTCCTCTTTAAGCCTAGTACACACGGGCCAAATGTCGGACGAAACAGGCCAGTTCTATAAAAACTGACATTGGACCATGTATATGGCACTCAGTCCAACAGAAGCCGGCGAACATGCTGGAAAACCAATGGCTGAGAGCGCTGACTGGAGTAGAACACAATAGCTCAGTGGGGGAGATCCGACCGATTACGACCAGAGCTTTCAGATTTTTTTCATTCAACCAGCTGGGTTGAAAAATAAAATAAAAAAATAGTACCTGGCTTTAGGCATGTTTTTGACATTGCTTTTCTTCTGCCAGGCATGTGTGCCCTCATTCAAAGAACCATAAAATGTTACCAGCAGAGCACTACCACACTGATACATTGTATACTTATAACTTACTGGCCAGTGTAGCGTTCCCCTCATTGTTATTTTGTATATTTCTAAAATATTGACTGCCCAGATTAAGAAGATAAATGTGTTTGCTTCTAAGGCCTCATGCACACGAGACGCTGTTAAACGCGTGTTCAGAGGCAGTTGGACACTTTTTTCAACTGCCCCTGAACGCATGCAATCTTATCCTATGTGTCCATGTACACAGTCTAGTTTTTTCCCCATTTTTATGCAGTTGCGTTTAAACTCGTTTTTCCAGAAGCAAAAAAAATGGGGTCAGACACTTTGCTTTTCCACGTTTCAGACGCAAAACGCGGCTAAACGCGGGTTTGCGCTTATAAGCGTTTTTAAAGGAACTCAATTTTTTGGACCAGAAAACTCAGATATATGATGGTAAGCCATAAAAAAATACTTTAAAATGTCGTAATTACTTTAAATTGTTCAGAGAGCATATATACTCACTGATGCAATGCCATAAAAAACCTCTAGTTTTTTTTAGGTAGCTTAGACAATGAGGAATGCCTCCACTTCTTTGCCCCAACCTTTCATCCAATTTCTAATCTAATCAGTGACTCCTGCATACCAATGTCTAGTCAGCCCCAACCCCCCACCATGTGAAATATCCAACGGACATTCGCTGTGCCATCAATGGATGGGTCCAATATCAACAAGCTCTGACTCTGGACCTCTCACGCAATTTGCGATGATGTTGCTGCCTCATCAAGAGCAACATCAGGAGCATTTCCTGACATATATTCAATATGGGATCCATTTCCAAAAAAAAAAAAAAAAGACACAGAAAGAGAGGCAAATGCAAGTGTACAACTGCTCTCTCTGCTGCTGATCACTCTGATCAAAATGGCAGAAATAGTTAATACATGCTTTCTGAGCTTGGGGAGGGTCTATATGTTGTTATCTTTACAAACACTTATAGACGCAAATGCAGTATGAAAATGCGGCAAAACACGCGTTTTTAAATGCAGGTTTCTGCTTTTTTAAACATGCGTTCAGCAGAGTTTGCATCTGCGTCTCGAGTGCATGGGGCCTAAGGCCTCGTGTACACTGCTGCTTGTAAACAGACGTTTAGGAGCAGTTGGGCATTTTTTTCAACTGCCCCTGAACTCTCCTCTATGTTATCTTAACAGTACATGTACACAGGATCGTTTACAGTTGTTTGTAGACAGCTGTAATGCAAAAAAAAGTGGGTTCAAAAGCTCATTTTAGAGGCATTTCAAGTGCCAAGAGCTTCTAAACGCGTCTAAATGCAGTAACTTGTGTTTAGCCACATTTTGTTTACAGGTGTTTTTTCATTTTTGGCTATTTTGGGGGGAAAAATATTTTATTTTTAAAAAGATTCTAAACATGGCATGTAAATGGACGTTTTAAACAAGGGTTGCTATCTGTCTGGTTAAATCATTAAAGAGAGGTTGTAAAAATGTCCCCTGTACATGAATCCTTATGCCCCCTTTCACACCGAGGCGGTTTTCAGGCGCTACAGCGCTAAAAATAGCATCTGTGTAGCGCCTGAAAAAACCATCCGCTTTCACACTGGATCGGTGCGCCGGCAGGACGGTGAAAAAAAAGTCCTGCTAGCCACATCTTTGGAGTGGTGAAGGAGCGGTGTATTCATCACTCCTACCCATTGAAATCAATAGGGCAGCGCGGCTATACCGCCGGCAAAGCGCCACTGCAGCAGCGCTTTGTGGGTGGTTTTAACCCTTTTTCAGCCACTAGCGGGGGTTAAAAACGCCGCATACTGCCGCTAAAACAATGGTATAGCGCCGCTTTACTGCCGACGCCCACACCGCCCCAGTGTGAAAGGGGCCTTAGTGAATTGACTTTAGGCTGCATTCACACATGATCGCACTGCAATCGCCATGATTCCGCTCCGCAATTACAAATGGCTGCAAACCGTGGGACACGTTTGCAATGTCACTACTTCTAATGGCACCCCAATTGTGGCACAATTTTGCTGCTGCTGTCGCCCAAAAGAAGCTCATGTTCCTTTTTTGAGCAACAAGCATCCTGCGTTGCAATTGCAGTGCGATTTACTGCGTGACAATCGTGTCAAAATCACTGCACGTCTGGTGTGCCATTAGATGTAAACTCACTCCACATTTTTCAGCCACTTGATATTGATCATGTGTGATTGCAGATTAATGATTTATCTCAATTTTTGGAGGATTCACCTTTGCAGTATTTACCTCACATTCGAAATGTTACCTTGATTAAGGCATTATACAATTTTCCTTTAGACTTACCTAAAGCAGTGGTCATCAACCCTGTTCTCAGGGCCCAATAACAGGCCAGGTTTTATGTATTACCTTGGGGAGATGCAGACTAGAATACTGCAATCACTGAGCAGCAAATGATATCACCTGAGACGTATTTCAGTTATCTTGCAAACCTGGCCTGTTAGTGGGCCCTGAGGACAGGGTAGATGACCACTGACCTAAAACATAGGATATGAGGTCAAACCTAAACAGTTGTAATTTGTATGCAATCTGGCAGGCCCTTGCACTACATAGTTGAAGGTAAATCTAAAGGAAATTGAACAAGAAAATGTATAATGTATGGCCCGCTAAACAGACCCTTTATCTTTTGTTATCACATGTGATATTTTAGGAAAAAGAAAAAAGGCATGAGATGACCATATGTGGATTTGCTCAACAGTCACATGCAGCCCTTGGCTAAATCAAAGGGTTCCTCTCCCTGCAGCCTTCTGTGTTTGAATTTGACGCAGCTGTGCATAGCTCTGTCAGCACAGCCACATCCTGCATTCACAGAGGCCTACCAATGGAAAGAAGACAAGTCTTGTGTGCCTTCGGCAGAAGGATTAGCAGATCTCAGTGGAGAACAACTATGGTGACATCACCAGGCTTGTAGTCCATTGATTACCTCCTCTAGCCCCATATAGAAAGTCTGCCCTCCATGCAGACCTGAGGTTGGGATGTAAACAATGCAGAAGCCTGTGTGCTGCACCCATCGTCCACTGATCACATCTGCAAAGCTCTGCAGGTGCCAGTGCAAAAACCTAATACATGCACTTTTTTTTTTTTTTTTTATCATTTTTACAAAAGCTGGATTGTGTCAGAAAAAAAACAACAAAAAACAGGTTTATCACTTTAAAGGGTCATTCACAGAGGTGCCTACTTGTAGATGCGTACTGCATATAGTTTAGCACACATCTAAACCCGGCACTATAGCAATCAATGAGGACGCACAGTTACACATGAAAATGTGCGCCACATTTACACACACACAAAGGAAAATAGAACACAACTGCGTCTGGGGCAGTATATATCTACACATTTTACACTTGTATACATGTTAACATGTATATGCATACACATTTATAGTCAATAGAATAAATGTACATGTCTAAATGGTGTATATCTCTAAACTCCAGTCAGGATCTTCCGCTCCAATGGCCAGCCAGCTGTGTTTAGATGCATATAGTGTTGTACGCCTCTATACGGAGCACTATAGGAATCACTGGGCCGTTTTTAGCAGAGTACAAACAAAACAAGACACAGCTGTTCCCGGGGCCGTGCATACCTGAAAGTCTTTCATGTGTAAATGCATGTTACTCATCCGCGCACAAATCCATTGGAAGAACTGCATGTGTTTAAATGCAAGTATTTTATGAGTGTATTTGGATGTACTGCTACCTCTGCCAGCAAGAACCGTTATTGTGTTAAAAAAAAAAAAAAAATCACACATATGTACATATAGATGAAGCCTAAGGCTACTTTCATACTGGGGCGGGCGTCAGCGGTAAAGCGGCGCTATTTTTAGCGGCGCTTAACCGCTGCTATTTGGCTGCTAGCGGGGTGTTTTTAACCCCCACTAGTGGCCAAAAAAGGGTTAAAACCGCACGCAAAGCACCTCTGCAGTGTCGGTTTGTCACCGGTTTGGCAGCACTGCCCCATTGTTTTCAATGGGCAGGGGCTCTTTAGGAGTGGTGTATACACCGCTCCTACAGACCTGCAAAGATGCAGCCTACAGGACTTTTTTTTCTGCACACCGCACCAGTGGGCAAGCCCTCTGGCTATTACACTGGAGTGAGAGGTGAGGCTCTTTATAGGCTCTACGTTTAGCGCTGTATTGCCTGTAAAGCGCCTCAGTGTGAAAGTAGCCTGAGGCTTGGTTCACACCTACAGGTGCAACCCCTTGTGGCAGTGGGCAGGGGACCCTCCCTCCCCCTCTCCCTGCACTCACTGTCATAATTTAAAAACACCATGGCTGTGCGGGGCTCACATGGCTATGCCATTCATTCGCAAAGTTGTGTAAATGAATTAACTACAAGTACCATCATCTACTGCAGCAAACAGGTTGTAGTTCTCCACGAACTATGAGGGTGCTGGTTAGAGATGAGCTCTGGCATGCTCCACGTGCAGAGCCCGTCAAGTCGGCGCAGCGCTGTGCTAATCACAGGCAGTGAGACATTGCCCGATCTCTGCAGCTGCACATCGGGGCAATGTCTCACTGCCTGTGATTAGTGCAGCTCCAACTTCCTGGCGGGCTCTGCACATGGAGTATGCGAACACGTCGGAGCTCATCCTTCGTGCTGGTGAGCACTTTTGCAGTTCACCAATTCTTCCTTCAGTTCAGTAACTTTCAGCCCGTACGGGAGGTATGAGCATGTAAATGACTGAAGAAACCTGGCACTGTGTGTGTATCTCATGTGTGCCCACACTCCTGCATGCTGCATCTTCGGTGCGCTTTCTTATACCACACCAAAACTGCAGGACTTCATAGAAGTCTATGGGAAAGGGCAACAAACTCACACAAAAACCGTGGGTTAGCTGTGCTTCAGCAAAGGTGCAGCGGGGCAGTGTGAAGCCCCCCTTATTCTGACTAGTGATGAAATGGTGTAACAGTATCACTCCTTAGACTAGGTTCACACTCTTGTGGGTTTGCGACCGCACTGCGATGCAGCTTCTGTCCCCAGATGGCTCTAACACTAAGAACCAATCGTTATGCATATGTGTTTTTGATTAGTTTGTGTTGTTTTTCCCCGCTGGACAAACACTTCCCATAAGTATGTTGCATTTTTCATGTGGTTTCCATTCATTTTAATAGAGGGATGCATTTTTGGTGCATTTTAGGAGTTGGCCCTCCTGGGGCAGTGTGAAGCTGCCATGCAGACTGATTGCTGCAGAGTTGTCCATTTAAGGTCCGGTTCACACCGCTGCGGATGAGAGATCCGGATGTGATTCGCACCGCAGTGCAAATCACATCCGATCTCCGTAGCGATGCGAGTTCAGCCATACAGATAGTATGGCTGAATTCGCATCGCTCCCGCCGCAAACTCGCACGGGACCCTTTTTTTGGTTCGCAGCAGAATCGGATCGCATGGGTGTTCACACCATGCGATCCGATTCCTGTGCGAGTGTGCAGATCGCACTGCGATATGCGGACGGATCTGGGGGTGTCATTAACATTTCATTGACACTCCCAGCAGTCCGCATAGGGCAGTGTGAACTGCCGGCGGGAGGCATGCAATGCGGGAAAACGCTGCGGATTTGCGGCGTTCCCGCATCGCTATGGTGTGAACCCAGCCTAAGTGTGTGCATCTCTCCTCATTTCAGATTGTAAGTCTTTAGTGCAGGCCTCTTGTATATGTCCCTTTATTTGTACAGTGCTGCGCAACATGTTGGTGTTGTACAGATGACAGTTTGTATAGTCATGATATCAGATGGCGAGGAGGATGATGATTTATGGTGGGGAGGAGGAGGATGATGAAGATTTACAGTGGTGAGGAGGAGGATGATCTATAATGAGAAGGATAAAGATGTATGGTGGTGAGGAGGATGATGATGATGTATGGTAGTGAGGAGGATGATGATGATAAGGAGGCTGATAATTTATGGTGGGGAGGAGGAGGATGATGATGGTGAGGAGGCTGATGATTTATGGTGGTAAGGATGAGCTCAGGCGTGTTCACATGCGCCATGTGCAGACCCGCCAGGAAGTCGGCGCAGCGCTGAGCTAATCACAGGCAGTGAGACATTTCCTGATCTCTGCAGCCGCGCATCGGGGCAATGTCTCACTGCCTGTGATTAGCGCAGCGCTGCGCCCACTTCCTGGCGGGCTCTGCACGTGGAGCATGCGAACGCGACTGAGCTCATCCTTAGTGGTGAGGAGGAAGATTTATGGTGGTGAGGGGAATGGTGAGTTGGATGATGATGTATGGCGGTGAGGAGTAGGGATGAGCTCCGGCGTGTTCGCACACTCCACGTGCAGAGCCTGCCTGGAAGTCGGTGCAGCGTTGCGCTAATCACAGGCAGTAAGACACTGCCCCGCTCTCTGCAGCCGCGCATCAGGACAATGTCTCACTGCCTGTGATTAGCGCAGCGCCGACTTACTGCCGGGCTCAGCACATGGAGTGTGCGAATACACCGGAGCTCATCCTTAGTGAGGAGGATGATTTATGATGGTGAGGAGAATGATGATGATGATTTATGGCAGTGAGGAGGAAGATTTATGGTGGTGAGGGGAATGGTGAGCTGGATGATAATGATTTATGGCAGCGAGGAGGAAGATTTATGGTGAGGAAGGTGATGATTTATGGTGGTGAGGATGATGAGAGTGATGATGATTTATGGCAGTGAGGAGGGTGATGATGATGATTTATGGTGGTGAGGGGAATGGTGAGCTGGATGATGATGATTTATGGTGGTAAGGAGGAGGAGAATTATGATTTATGGTGGTGAGGAGGAAGATTTATGGTGAGGAGGGTGATGATGATTTATGGCAGGGAGTATGATGATGATGTATGGCGGTGAGGGGGATGATGAGAATAATAAAGATTTATGGTGGTGAGGGGACTGGTGAGCTCGATGATGATGATTTATGGCAGTAAGGAGGACGATGATGATTTATGGTGGTGAGGAGGAAGATTTATGGTGAGGAGGGTGATGGCGATGATTTATGGCAGTGAGGAGGATGATGATTTATGGCGGTGGAGGATGATGAAGAGAATAGTGAAGATTTATAGTAAGGAGGATGATGATGATAATTAAGATGTATGGTGGTGAGGAGCTGGATGATCATTTATGGTGGTGAGGAGGAAGAGGATGATGATGATAATTCAGATTTATGGTGATGATGAGGAGCTGGATGATGATGATGGTAATTCAGATTTATGGTGGTGAGGAGCTGGATGATGATGATGATGATGGTAATTCAGATTTATGGTGGTGAGGAGCTGGATGATGATGGTAATTCAGATTTATGGTGGTGAGGAGCTGGATGATGATGATGATAATTCAGATTTATGGTGGTGAGGAGCTGGATGATGATGATGATGGTAATTCAGATTTATGGTGGTGATCTCCTCCATGGAGCCCAATGCTGTACAATGACATGCCAAGGCCCTGTGTACTCCGCTCCTGTCTATGTGTGTGATGAGTGATGTATATGATGAGGAGAGGCTGGCCTCCTCCTCACCATCCTCCTCCTCATGTCTTCCCATTGTATGTGTCGGGCTCCAGCGGAGGGCACACAGCCGCCACACGTCAATGTAATTACAGGAAATTCGTCCGTGTGACGCCTAATGATCGCCTCTCCCCGCTCCTCACACACCCCCCTCGCCCTGACACCAGCGCTCCGCCGTCTGTTTGTTTAGGCAACAACAACACGCCAGGCTCTGCCAAGATGGCGGCCGACACAGCGATGGTCGGCGAAGCCTCCCGTGTGCTCCTTACCCCACCCCCCCACTCCGCCAGCCCCGGGCCTGCAAGGGAAACTACCCTCCCCCTCTCCCCGTACAGCCCGTACCGGGAGAACCCGCTTACCGTATGTGAGGAGCGGCCGGCACGGAGAGTTCTCTCGGGCGCCCTGAGCACAAAAACGCGATGCGATCGGGGGAGCTCGCGTGAACTGTGTGCGGGGAATGCTGGGTAATGGTGGGGCGGACGAGGCTGGCTGTGTGTGCTGGAGGCGCGCAGGCCGGGGGAGCATGTGCTGTCCTGCCCCGGCACAGCGCCATTGGTGAGGAGACTCCATCTCCCCCCCCCACCCTCATTACCTCATGTGTTACCACAGGGGAGCTCACCACCGACCCTGAGGAGGCTCCTCACCCACCGCACTCCATACACAAGTCTCACTCTAAATTTTGCCACTTTTTTGGGGGTTTGGCGCAAACCGCCTGAGCAAACAAATTGGACCTTAAAGTCAATGTTTTATTTATTTTTTTAGTCTATAATTTTTTTTTTTGGAATAAAGCTTGACTCCTGGACGGGCGCCATGGTTTTTTTTTAACCCCTTCACCGCCGGGTGGCTTTCATTTTTGTTGCGCACATTTTAAAAAAAAAATATGTTTTTAGGCCTGAAGATTGGTTAAACCATCAAATTGTGTAAATTTACTGAAAGTAGAACCGGGAGGATACAATTGTTTTTATGTTGTGAAAAGTTTACGCAATAGTTTGAGTCATGGACGGTCACCGTGGTTTTTTTTTAACCCCTCCAAATCCAGAGCGGTTTTACTTTGTTTTTTGGACACGTTTAAAACATTTTTAGGCCTGAAAATAATTTATTTTAAATTATTATGACAAGTATTTATATAGCGCCGTCACTTTTTTGGGGGGTTCATCGTGCACCACTCTAGCCAGATAATGGGCCCAAAGTAAATATTTTTGTATATTATATATTTTTTTTTAGAATGATCGCCAGCTTGACTCGCTGTTGTTGTTTTTTTTGAACCTCCTTCAAAACTTCAGCGGTTTTACAATTTTTTATTTATTTTTTATTTTTTTTGATACGTTTAAAAAATGTTTAGGCCTGAAGATTGTTTATTTTTTTTATTTATTACAAGTATTTATATATCACCGCCATGGACTAATTGAGCCAGAAGTTGAACCCAAAGTTCATTATTTTTTTTATTTTTTTTTTAAGAATGAACGCCAGCTTGACTCAAGGGGGTTTTAACCCTTTGACTGCCTGAGCAGTTTTACTATTTTTATTTTTTTTGAAGACGTTAAATATGTCTTTAGGTCTGAAAATTGGTTAAAAAACCCGCAAACAGTGTACAATTACTGAAAATGGAGAACTGGGAGGTGGTTCCAGTTTTTTGTATCACATGAGAAATTTACGCAACAGTTTGATCCATGGACAGTCACCAATGTTTTTTTTTTTTAACCCCTTCAAAACCAAAAACTGTTTTACTTTGTTTTTTGGACACATTTAAAACATTTTAAGGCCTGTTGTTTTTTTTTTTTTTTTTTTTTTATTATCACAGGTATTTATATAGCGCTGTCACTTTTTTTTGGGTTCATCATGCACCACTTGAGCCAGATAATGGACTGTTTGTATATTATATCTTTTATTTTTTATTTTTTTTTAGAATGAACGCCAGCTTGACTCATGGGTTTTTAACCCTTTCACTACCAGAGTGATTTAAAAACATTTTTATTTTGCACACCTTAAAAAATATCTATTTTTAGGCATGAAGATTGGTTAACCACTTCAGCCCTGGAAGGATTTACAAGACATTTTTTGCGATACTGCACTGCGTCCCTTTAACTGACAATTGCACAGTCATGCGACATTGTACCCAAAAAAAATGTATGTCCTATTTTTCCACAAATGGAGCTTTCTTTTGGTTGTATTTGATCACCTCTACAGCTTTCGTCAATTTTGAAATTCATCAGTTTAGGACGATATATATTCTACATATTTTTGGTAAAAAAAAAAAGAAATAACCGTGTATTGATTGGTTTGCACAAAAGTTATAGCGTCTACAAAATAGGGGATAGTTTTACGTTTTTATATTTGTAGTGGCCACAACCTTTGCTGTGCGGCCTTGACTTAATGGGCTTACCGGTTACCTTCTCCTGGCCTGCTCCTCAGCGTCTAGGGGTTCCCAGGGTTGATACCCAATGACTTGTACACTGACACAGATAAAGTCCTTTCAAAAAAGGTTTATTTTGCAGTAGAACCTTCACAAACACAGTCTTAGGGAACAGAGGGCACGGGTGAAGAACCCAGGCACCTTAAACTGCAGGTTTAGTAAAGTCTCTATTTCCCCCCCAGAGAGTAGCCACTCGCAGCTGGGCACTTCAAGACTGAACAGATCTCTAGCCAGAGATCATGTCAGTCAGCACGTTGACTCAAAACTTGAACCATCAACTGAGGGTCTACAGGAACCTTTTTCCAACCGTAGCTGGAAGGTTTCCCGCTTCCTTTATGGTACTGGAAAATTATGAATTTGTCAATGTCCTTCCCAACTCAGTAACCAGGCACTTCTCAGGATGCCACTTGCCGGCCTGCCTCCGAAGAGTCCTCCCGCCGGTCATTTCAACGAGCTGTGGTGTCCCTCCAAGCCAAGAGCACACCCGGACACTTTGAATCCTCCCTCGGTTACTGCGCCTCGGACCAGCCGGTTCCGAGACTTGGGAACAGACGGATCCCTACCCCAGATCAGGCAGGTCTATCAGGGGCCACTGACAGGAACATGTTGCGGGATGTCGACCACTCCGTGACTGGGACCCCTCACGGGGCTACCCTGTTCCTGGAACCAGAACAGACCACACGGGTCTCACGAACAACTCCGGAACCCTGAACACGTGACCCACACCTGTTTAAGTACCCCCCTCCCAGACTCCTCAGCAGGCCCCGGCACTCCCGCTGATTGGCTCCGAGAGGGCCGATACCAAAACATCCAACCAGACTTGGTTCTAGCCTGTCGTGCACCTCACAGTTCACATGACCAGGCAGAATTTCTAAACACCGCCGGGCCAGACTGGTGTTAGGCCTACCTACAATAATTAACCCTCAGAACCTTTATTGTCCTAAGGTAAAAAACTAAATTTACAATGTGTGTGACATTTGACCCCAAATGTCATCCGCTACATAATTTTTTTATTTATAGTTTGTTTTACTAGTAATGGTGATGATCTGCGATTTTTATCAGGACAGATCGGACACTTTTGACACATTTTTGGAACCGAAAATGCACTGATTACTGTATGAATGTCACTGGCAGGGAATGGGTTAACGCTAGGGGGGGGATCAAGGGCTTAAATGTGTTCCCTTACTGTGTGCTCTAACTGTGGGGGATGGGACTGACTTGGGGAGGAGACTGATCGTTATTCCTATATACTAGGAACACATGATCTGTCTCCTCTCCCCTGACAGGACATGGATTTGTGTGTTTACACACAGAAATCCCCATTCTTGCTCCGTCAGGAGCGCCCGGAAAAATGGCTCCTTAGGGACGCAACAGGCGTGCGCACACCCTATATGCCTTAAAGCGCCCGCCATACAGCTATGGTGATTTACACAGGAGTGCCATTCTGCAGCCGTCAATCGACGATGGCAGTCGGCAAGTGGTTATAACCCCTAAGCAGTGTATATTTACTGAAAGTAGAGACCCGAGAGTATAAAGTGGCAGTGGTTCAAATTTTTTATGTTATGAAAAATTTGCGCAATCATTTATCAAGCGCAGGTTTTCATGAAAAAAGTACACAAACCTTAATTTCTTTTTCATGCATCATGGGACATAGAGTTAGGCTAATATTCATTACCTGCTGGGTTATACTTCATCTCCAGATGAATGGGCATTGGTACACCAAAGGTCTTTAGACAGGAAATGATCCCCTATATACTTCCCCTGTACAGGAAGTACTTCAGTTTTTTACCAGTGTCTGAAGATGGATGGCATGGTTGTTTGAGCTCCAGGTCTCTCATCCCACAAACGGTTCTTAAATGAATCAAGAGATTGACCAATTGGATCCATTTGACACAGGCTTTATATGCTTAGATAAATGGTCCCCCGCAAAGAAGACTCAAGATCCTGCGAGGTTTTGCCTGTAATGCGGCCTCCGGGTGTGATTGTTACAGTCAAGCTAGCTAGAGGGTGGACACCTGTGTCTGGTGACCATATAGGGGAGTTTTTGTGCTAGCTGTGGGTGTTTGCAAAGTGTACTTTTTTTTTGCTTGTGTCTGGCTGTTTTTTACCTGTATAATGGCCCATGAAGGTGCGCCATTTTGCCGTGGTGCACGCGTGTTCGCAAGAGCACCGCTGGGTTCAGCAGTATGTTTGGTGGCCATGGCGCACGCAGCTTCGCCGCACATGCGTCGTAGCCTTTAGGCTCACAAACATTCGCGTCATATGTGAATACAGCCACTCCTGTTTGCCGGGGCCGTAGTGTTCCAGTGCACAGCCAGCTTATTTGAGCTGCATATGCCAAGCATGCGGTGCTTCCAGAAGGCAGCTGAGGTACACAGAGCAGGCTCTGAACCTCGTAGCCTCCTAATCTGGAGCTGGAATGGATTGAGGATGGGGAAGAGCTTAAAGCTCAGGATTCTGTGGAGGGCCTGGCAGATTGTTTCTGTCTGGTTCCGAGCAATCTGGACAAGAAGATATGCAGGTTTCTGCCTCTCATTCGCAGAAGCTTTTGATCCAGACTCTTACCAAAATGGTGTATTCTGCCTTTAAGTTGCCTCTTGCAGAGGTTACTGAGCCTCCCTGGTCCTCTTTAGGATCCCTGAGGCCTCTTCATTAGACTTGCTGTCACGCAAGCTAGCCTTCCTGATGGTCATCACCTCAGCTAGAAGGGTGTCGGAGTTGGCCCATCCATGCAGGGAACCATGCTTGATACATCACCGAGACAGGGTCGTTCCATCCTTTTTGCCAAAAGTGGTGTCTGCCTTTCATTTAACCACTTCACTTCAATACCAGGCCTATTCTGGCACTTCTCTCCTAAATCATAATTTTTTTGCTAGAAAATTACTCAGAACCCCCAAACATTATATGTTTTTTTTAGCAGACACCCTAGGGACTAAAATGGCAGTCATTGCAACTGTTTATCTTGCACGGTATTTGCGCAATCATTTTTCAAATGCCTTTTTTTTCCCCGAAAAAAACAAAACGGTTTCATGAATTAAAAATTAACAAAACAGTAAAGTTAGCCTAATTTTTTTGTATAATGTGAAAGATGATGTTACGCCGCATAAATAGATACCTAACGTCACGTTTTAAAATTACACACAATTATGGAATGGCGCCAAACTTCGGTACTTAAAAATCTCCACCGGTTACCAGTTTAAAGTTACAGAGGAGGTCTAGTGCTAGAATTGTTGCATAGCTCTAACACACGCGGCAATACCTCACATGTGTGATTTGATACATATGTGGGTGGATCTTACATGTGCGTTCGCTTCTGAACGCAAGCTACCGGGGACAGGGACGTTTTACATTTTTTATTTTACTTAATTTCTTTTATTTTTACACTTCTTTTTTATTTTTTTATTTTTTATCACTTTTATTCCTATTACAAGGAATGTAAACATCCCTTGTAATAGGAATCTATTGTGACAGGTCCTCTTTATGGAGAGATGCGGGGTCAATAAGATCCCACATCTCTCCTCCAGGCTGGAAAGCATGAGATTGGTGAATTTTTTTTACAATTTCATGCTAACAGCCATGATCGCGTCTTTGTTTACTTCTGGGAACCCGGGCGTGACGTAATAACGTTGTGCCCGGGCCTCCGACGGTCATGGAGATTACTGGTGACCATCTGGTCACCAGAAATCTCTATCATCGTCATCCAGTGCCGGCCAATTCTTTCTCCGGGCCCCCGATGGCATGGGAGAGCCTAGAGAAGCACCGGATGGCGGCGGCGGGGGGGGGGGGGAACGTTCCCTCCCGTCGCCTATAAAATCAAGCGGCGGAACTGCCGATATGATCATTCTTATCGTGCACAAAATTGGCGGCTGGAAAGAATATCTGATGCCTGTAGCTACAGGCATCATTCAGATATCCCCTCACAAAGTCAAGGACATCATATGACGCCCTAAGGTATTAAAGTGGTTAAATCTGGACATTATTTTGCCTTTTTTTCCCTCTCTGCCTTGTTTGGTGGAAGAGAGATGACTGCATTCTTTGGACGTTGTCTGAGCAGTCAAGATTTATTTGTCTAGATCTGCAGAGATCCAAGGATCAGACTCCTTTTTTGTTTTACCAAAAGGACCCAAGAAGGGGCAGGCAGCCTCCAAAGCTTCCATTGGCAATTGGGTCCGTCCATTGGTCATTCAGGCCTATGGTCTGAAACGTAAAGCTCCTCCCTTTAGGGTGAGAGTTCATTCTACCAGAGGTGTAGGAACCTCCTTCAGGCATCTGTGGCTCAGATTTGTAAGGCTGCTACCTGGTCTTTAGTGCATACGTTCACAACATTTTATCAAGTGGATGTTTCAGCAGTCGAGGATTCTGCTTTCGGCTGCAGTATAAGGTCTGATGGCTATTGTTTGGCAGGATGTCTCCCTCTCCTCAAGGCTATTGCTCTGGGATGTTCCAGCTGGTAATGAATATTAGCCTGACTCTGTGTCCAATGATGTATGAAAAAGAAAATAGGATTTTTTTTCGCCATACTTGCCTGTAAAATCCTTTTCTTTGAGTACATTATGGGACATAGATGTCCCTCCCCTCTTTTTGAGGATTCAGTGCTTGCTACAAAACTGAAAGCAGAGTTCCCCCCAAAAGTGGAACTTCGGCATAGTTGTCTCTTCTCCCTCTCTGGTGCCACAATTGGCACCTTTCGGGGGGAAGGGGGGGGACAGGATACCTGTCTTTGTTGTACCTCCCTTGATGTACTCAAAGAAAAGGATTTTACAGGTAAGTAATGATGAAAAAATCCTATTTTTAGCATACACACATGCCATATATGACTCAATATTTTGGTAAATAAGATGAGGGAGCGACAAGTAACTAGATACCAAACAATGCAAGCCTTAAAGTGTAAGTTCACCTTTTTACAAAAAACTAAAGTGAACTAATACCGTACACCTTCCCAATGACCATCATTGTAAGGAACGTCCTTCCTATCGTGTACCACACTGACCACCAATGTAAGGAGTGTCCTACCCCCTCCCCGATCACCACACTGACCATCAATGTAAGGAACATTCTACTCGCCGTGTACCACACTGACCACCAATGTAAGGAGTGTACTCCCCCCCCCCCCCCCCCCCCAGCACCATAATGACCACCAATTTCATGTCTTTTTTTATGTCTTGAGCTTTTTTTTTATTTTATTTTTCTAATGTTTAAAAAAAGATGTATTTTTAGACCTGAAGATTGGTTAAAACCCCCAAACAGTGTATAGCAGAGATCCGGGAGGATACAATGGTAGTGACTCCAATTTTTTATGCCATCCATGAGAAATTTGAACAACAGTTTATCAGGTGCACATTTTCAATAAAAAAAAAAAAAAGGTACCCTGAAATTTTAGGACACAAACGTCATGTATGACTCAATATTTTGGTAAAATAGATGAGGTTATGCCAAGTAATTGGATACCAAAAATGGCAAGCCTTAAAGTGTGAGTTCATCTTTTCACAAAAATGTAAATGGTGAAAACTATACACCTACCCACTGACTACGAATATAAGGAGCGTACTACCCACCATGCACCAGACTTTTCCACAAATGTAAGGCGCATTCCACCCACTGAATACCACACTGATACCTTCTACCCAATGTCATCACTTTTGGATTCATCATGGACCACTTGCGGCTAGAAAATGGACCCAAAAGTACAATTATAAACTATATTACCAAGTATTGGGACGCCTGCCTTTACATGAACTTTGCATCCCAGTCTTAAGCCTCGTACACACGATCCCTAGGGAGGTGTTTCTAGCTGTGAGGAGAGTGGACTGACTGGGAGTTGAGAGAGATCGCTGTTCCTGATCACTAGGAAGAGCAGATCTCTCTCGCTCTAATCCCCTGTCAGAACGGGAACTGTTTGTTTACACTGATAGATCCCCGTTCTGGCTCTCTGTGGAGTGATCGCTGGTGGCCGGCGGACATTGTTTCTGGACTGCTGCACAGAAAAATATGTCCTAACTTTGAAGAGGGATACCTTTGTTATGGCAGCTAGCTGTGGTGAGATCACTTTTATCAGCCCCTCCCCTGCCACTTACTGGAGCTGTCGGTAGCGATTGAGGCGATTGGATCCTTGTCCTTCCTGGGTATGGAGACAAGTCTTAAAGGGCTTTTTTATTTTTTTCCAAAGGACCAAATTTTTTTATTTCTTTTTTGTATTTTAGTGTAAATATGAGATCTGAGGTCTTTTTGACCCCCAGATCTCATATTTAAGAGGTCCTGTCGTGTGTTTTTCAATTACAAGGGATGTTTAATGAATGCGTATCACTCTTCAGAGAGCAAGACTAGTGTAAGGAAGCCATTTTAGTGCACACAAATGCAATGTGTGAACCAATATTTTGGTAGACTACCAAGGGGAGACTGTGCCAGAAAACATATCAAGCCTGAAGGTGTAAGTTGACATTTACAAAAAAATGAAAAGGTGAACTAACACACCTTCCCCGACCCCAAATGTAAGGAGCATTCTACCCACTGAGCACCACACTGACACCTACTTAATTTTCTCACTTTTTTGGGTTCAGCATAGCTGGAAAATGGATGTGCCAAACTCAGCTTTTTGTATGTTCTTTTTTTATTTATTTTTTATCACACATAGTCAAATTAATGCCAACTTGACTTGGACAGTTGCCATCCTTGTTTTAAAATTAACTTTTTTTTTTTCTGCACCCATAAAAATGAATTTAGGCCTGAAGATTAATACCCATACCTAAACAGTGTATATTTACTGAAAGCAGAGACTCTGGAGGATACAATAGTGGTGGTCCCCGTTTTTATGTCACAAATGGAAACATTTTTAATTTGTATAATGGTTTACCAAATTAGCAGTAAAAACAAACACTAAGGACTCATTCACATGTTAGGGGGTGGTAACACCCTGCGGTTGAGCCACAGGAATTATACTCCTTGTCGCTTTCAAGTAAATGGGGCCACTTTGCAAGTGCTCCCAACCATGTGCAATGCACATGGTTGTGGTGTACTAGTGAGGTGATCAAGGAGTTGAAGCAGGCAGTGAGGAGGTGATGCAATGCCTCCTCACTGTCTGTTAAATGTGTGAAGGAGCCCTAACTTTAATTTTAGGGCAGAAAAATGCAATGTATGATCCAATATTTTAGTAAAATGCAAAGATCAGGTTCTGCCAAGTAAATAGATACCAATAGAATGTCAAGCCTTAAAGTGTAAGTACATCTTTTCACAAAAAAATCCCAGTTCTCACTGTACTTTTAAGATAGATCCAAGGGATGGTCATGTGCTGGAATGTGACCAATTGGAATTGCTGTCATCTGCAAATCCCTGGAGTGCTGTACTTGCTTGTCAGCCAGGAAGGTAGCGCAAATGCAATGGGAACTGCATTGATAAAAATTATTCTGTTGGCTTGTAATTTAAACATAAAAAAATTAAAATTTTCAACATAAAAATAAATGTTAATTTGCTTTGATATTTTAAGTACCTTACTTAATGTTCATTAGTTCTTAAAACGCACCATTTACAAATATAATGTATAATAATCAGTAATCTAGACAAAACTTTAAGACCCCTTTCACACTGAGCCACCCCAGGCATCAGTGGTAAAGCAGCGTTTTTTTTAGCGGCTCTTTACCAGAGTTTTAGTAGAACCATTCAGCCTCTAGCGGGGTGGTTTTAACCCCCCCCCCGCTAGCGGCCGAAAAGGGGTTAAATCCGCTCGCAAAATGCCTCTGCAGCGGCGCTTTGCTGGCAGTATAGTATCGCTGCCCCATTGTTTTCAATGGGGAGGACCGCTGCAAAGAAACTGCTGGCAGGACTTTTTCTGATGCCCTGCCAGCGCTTTTACACTGGGTTTGCAGCTGAGGCTTTTTTAAAGAGCTATTTTTTTGTGCATTTCCATATTCTAATTGAATTAAATTTAATTAAAAAAAATTATCTTTTTCGTTTGACTGAAATTCGGTGGATGCACATATCTGCCAAACATACAACCGCACAAGTTTTGAAGCTGTAAATTTTAAAGAGTTTGACATCTTTTGGAACTTTGAAAACCTGCACAAGGCAGTTCCCATACGTTTGAGGCCCATCAGGACAAAAGGGCACCGCCAGTGACAAGAATTTTTTCAAGTCACTACAATGCTATGCAATGCCATTGAAAAGTAAGAGTGAGCATTGAACAAATTATTTGCAGATTAATATATTTATAATAAATGGACATACGTCCGTTGTATGTATACACCTTTTGAGACAACTCACTTTTGCGCACGCAATGTTTGCCCTTACTGCATATGGCAGAATGCAACCAAGATGCAGGGTGAGGGACCGCCAGCTGTTAAGCTTAAAAACTATTTTGAGATATTGGAATTCAAATTCAGATTATGTAACATCAAGCACCGCCCACTTTGCACCCAATGTTATTCGAATTTAAAAACAAAGATAATATTAGTTTGCACTGCATCTGTGCTGCAAAAACGAACATATGTGATGGTTTGGTTTCAGAAATATTGCGCATTATAGCTGGTGAAATATCTCCCACTTTGCACCACGTTATTACATTTTAAAAACAATTATACAATTTGTTTGTGCTGATTTGTATCACCAAAAAAAAACTTTCAGCTTGTTCGGTTTTTGAGATATTGGACATTTAAAGTTAGACTATGTAACTTAAAGCCCCGCCCACTTTGCACGATGTCATTACATTTAAAAAAAAAAAAAAACATATTTATGCTGCATTGGCAGGAAAAACAAGCATATTGGTATGGTGTATTTTTTCACATAGCACCCTCATTTTGTATCAGAATGATTATGGGACTTATTTATGCTTTTAGCCTGAGCTACCCTGAAAACCTAAAATATACATTTGAGATTTTTCAGAAGATCTTTTTAGAGATGGATGTGGGGAATCTATCTTCAAAGGTTCACACTTTAATTGCTTTCCGACCAGCCGCTGTCATTGTACAGCGGCAGGTCGGCTCTCCTGCACAAACCGCCATAGGTGTATGTCAGCCTTTGCATGGGAGATAGCGGGCGCGTGCCCGTGGGTTGCGCCCGCTATCCATGATCACTATGTAAACAATGCAATTCCCTGTTCTGCCAGAAGACATGTCTGAGATCTTCTGTTCCCATTGATCGGGAACAGCTATCATTGTCATGTCCCAAGTAGCCCATCCCTCTACAGTTAGAACACACCCAGGGAACACTCTTAACCTCTTGATTGACCCTTAGTGTTAACCCCTTCTCTGCCAGTGTAATTTATACATTCATCAGTGCATTTTTATAGCACTGATCAAAGTAATAATGTCACTGGTCGCCAAAAAGTATAATTTGGGGTCCGATTTGTCCGCTGCAATGTCTCGGTCCCGCTAAAAATCGCAGGTTGCCGCCATTACCAGTAAAAACAATAAAAAAATAAAAGTGCCTAAATCTATCCCATAGTTTGGTTTGCGCAAAAGTTATTGCATCTACAATCAATTTATGCCTACTGTGTTTTTTATTTTATTTATTTTTTTCAAAATTATCATTTTTTTTTGTTTATATCGCAAAAAATAAAAAACACAGAGGTGATCAATTACCACCAAAAGAGAGCTCTATGTGTGGGAAAAAAGGACGTCAATTTTGTTTGGGTACAGCTTTGCACGACTGCGCAATTGTCACTTAAAGCAACGCAATGCCGTATCGCAAAAAATGGCCTGTATATGTAAATTGATGTATATGTGAATAAAGCGCCCCTTCCCATTGAAAACAATGAGGCAGCGCCGCAAACCCGCCGGCTTTGCGGGTAGTTTTAACCCCTTTTTGGCCCCTAGTGGGGGTTAAAACTTCCCCGCTAGCGGCGCTAAAACAACGGTAAAGTGGCGCTAAATATAGCGCCAATTTAGCGCCGGCGCCCGCCTGCCCCAGTGTGAAAGTAGCCTGATGGTTCCTCCAGAGGTTATCAGGGGCTACTTGAGCAATGAGTAATTCCTGCTCCTCATTAGGGATGAGCCGAACACCCCCCGGTTCGGTTGCACCAGAACTTGCGAACGACCCCCGCGTTCGGTACGAACGTTAGAACCCCATTGAAGTCTATGGGACTCGAACGTTCGAATGGGAAAGTGCTAATTTTAACGGCTAATATGCAAGATAGTGTCCTAAAAAGGGTTTGGCGACCTGCCTCCTGCCTCAGGGGACATGGGTCACTGCAAAAAAAAGTTTTAAAAACTACCGTTTTGGTGGGAGTACTGATTTTAATGACGATTAAAGTGAAAAAAAAAAAGTGAAATATTCCTTTAAATATGGTGCCTGGTGGGTGTCTGTAGTATGCCTGTGAAGTGCCACGTGTTTCCCGTGTTTAGAACAGTCCCTGCACAAAATGACATTAAGCGGAAATAACACCATTTAAAACTGCTTGCGGTTTTAATGTTATATCTGGTTCCTGCAATATGGTTGAAAATCATTTAGAAAAATGGCATGGGTAGCCCTCCCTGCCCATTACCAGCCTATTTGGGTCTTGTACGCATATTAAGGGGAACCCTGTACCCATATTAAAAAAAGGAAATGTGTGTGGCCCCCAGGCCCTATATACTCAGAACAGCAGTATACAGGCGGTGCAAACAAGACTGGGACTGTGTAGGTTTGTTGTGTTAAGTTGAATCTGTTTGTAATTTTCAACTGGTACATTTTTAAAGTGTAGCTCCAGTCAAAAAAAATATTTTTAAGCTTTTTGGAAAACATAGGGAAGGGTTATCACCCCTGTATAATTTGTTTTGTCGTCCATCTTTTTTCATCTCACTTGCTGTTGTCTCCTTCCGTTTGCAAGTAGGAGATGTTTGTAAGTTGGATGTTTGAAAGTAGGGGCCTGCCCTATATGCTCTGCAGAAATGGCGGAACAAGGTGTTGGTTTTGCAACAACATTGTAAGCCCTCCAAGTGACTCTTGGTGGGCGCTGGAGCGCCCTGCTGTGAACGATTATATCAAGAATTGTAATTACATGCCATTGTTGAACAGTGGTAGAAATATTGACCTTTGGTGGTTGTGGTGCTGGTGCCACAACACTATAAGTCCTCACAGTTACTCTGGGTGGGCACAGGAAGGGGCCCTCCTGTGAAATATTATATCAAGAATTGTAATTACATGTCCCTGTTAAACAGGGGCAGAAAAATTGGGCCTTAGGCACTGGTGCCATCACACTGCAACCTCTGCCATACACTATAGTTTTATTGCAGGAATTAGCCCTGCTGCAAAGCATTGCATCAAAAATTGTACTTAAACGCCCCTGTTAAACAGGGGCAGAAAAATTGGGCCTTAGGCACTGGTGCCATCACACTGCAACCTCTGCCATATACTCTAGTTTTATTGCAGGAATTAGCCCTGCTGCAAAGCATTGCATCAAAAATTGTACTTAAACGCCCCTGTTAAACAGGGGCAGAAAAATTGGGCCTTAGGCACTGGTGCCATCACACTGCAACCTCTGCCATATACTCTAGTTTTTTTGCAGGAATTAGCCCTGCTGCAAAGCATTGCATCAAAAATTTTACTTAAACGCCCCTGTTAAACAGGGGCAGAAAAATTGGGCCTTAGGCACTGGTGCCATCACACTGCAACCTCTGCCATACACTCTAGTTTTATTGCAGGAATTAGCCCTGCTGCAAAGCATTGCATCAAAAATTGTACTTAAACGCCCCTGTTAAACAGGGGCAGAAAAATTGGGCCTTAGGCACTGGTGCCATCACACTGCAACCTCTGCCATACACTCTAGTTTTTTTGCAGGAATTAGCCCTGCTGCAAAGCATTGCATCAAAAATTTTACTTAAACGCCCCTGTTAAACAGGGGCAGAAAAATTGGGCCTTAGGCACTGGTGCCATCACACTGCAACCTCTGCCATACACTCTAGTTTTATTGCAGGAATTAGCCCTGCTGCAAAGCATTGCATCAAAAATTGTACTTAAACGCCCCTGTTAAACAGGGGCAGAAAAATTGGGCTGCTGGCATCACCCAGAACCAAAAATGTTCTTCCAACATATCAGCGGAGGAGGAAGAGGATAGACAATCAACATAACAGGACAGTCACTCAGCATCAGCATAGGCAGTCTTGAAGGGATGTGGTATTTAAAAAAAAATTATTCGGTTACATCAGCTTCAGGTGCTTGGTAGCTGTGGGTGATCCAAGACTGATTCATCTTGATGAAGGTCAGTCGATCAACTGATTCGGTGGACAGGCGCACCCTGTGATCGGTAACGAAGCCACCAGCAGCACTGAAGGTGCGTTCCGAAAGAACGCTGGATGCAGGACAGGCCAGTAGCTCAATTGCATACTGTGCAAGCTCTGGCCAGTGATCCATCCTCAAGACCCAGTAAGCCAGAGGATTTTCAGTGGGAAAGGTGTCCAAGTCTGACCTTGCCCCTAGGTATTCCTGCACCATGTAAATTAGACGCTGGCGATGGGTGCTGGAACCAATCATACCTTGGGGCTGCAGACTAAAAAATTGTCTGAAAGCATCAGTCAGACGGCCACCTTCTCCACCGCTCCTTCTGACTGATGCCTCAGCAACACGTTGTCCAGGACCAGGAGTTTGTGACCTCCCAGTCTCTGGGAACGCGTTGCACAGAGCTTTCTGCAAGGCCTCCCGGAGATGTCTCATCCTCTGCTCCCTCTGCGATGGCAAGATAAGGTCGGCAACCTTACCCTTGTACCGTGGATCAAGGAGAGTGGCCAGCCAGTAATGGTCCCTCTCCTTCCGCAGGCTTTGCAGGATCAGGGAGGCCATGCAGCGTAGGTTAGCTGAGGCATTCGGTCCGGAGTCCTCTGGGTCACTAAGGACCACATGATCCGCAGCTACCTCCTCCCAGCCACGTACAAGTCCACGTGTTTCTTGGGACTGTAAATCATCCCTATAAGACTGCTGCTGCTGATGCTGAGTGCCAGCCTCCACCTCCATGCTGACACAATCATCCTCCTCTTCCTCCTCCTCACCCTCTTCCTGTGTGATGGGTGGCACAGCAGGAACACTGTCTGGATAAAGGGGGCCTTGAGAGGCAAGGAAGTCCTCCTCTTCCTGCCTCTGTTCTGCCTCAAGTGCCCTGTCCATTATTCCACGCAGCGTATGCTCCAAGAGGTGGACAAGAGGTATAGTGTCACTGATGCATGCACTGTCACTGCTCACCATCCTTGTGGCCTCCTCAAACGGTGACAGGACAGTGCATGCATCCCTGATCATGCCCCACTGGCGTGGTGAGAAAAAACCAAGCTCTCCTGACCCTGTCCTGGTGCCGTAGTCGCACAGGTACTCATTGATGGCCCTCTGCTGCGTGTGCAGCCGCTGCAGCATGGCCAATGTTGAGTTCCATCTGGTGGGCATGTCACATATAAGGCGGTTCTTGGGCAGGTTCAACTCCTTTTGGAGCTCAGCCAGCCGAGCACAGGCATTAAATGATCGGCGGAAATGCACACAGACTCTCCTGGCCTGTTTCAGGACATCCTGTAAGCCGGGGTACCTGTCCAAGAACCGCTGCACCACCAGGTTAAGGACGTGAGCTACACAGGGCACATGGGTCAGTTGTCCCTGTCGGAGGGCGGAGAGGAGGTTGGTGCCATTGTCGCAAACCACCATTCCTGGCTTAAGCTGGCGTGGCGTCAACCACCTCTCGGCCTGCCCCTGCAGAGCTGACAAAACATCTGCCCCAGTGTGGCTCCTGTCCCCCAAACAAACCAGCGCAAGCATGGCATGGCATCGTTTTGCCTGCGTACTTGCGTAGCCCCTGCAACGCCTACGGAGCACCGCTGGTTCTGAGGACAGAGCACTGGAAGAGGCCATGGAGGAAGAAGAAGAGGAGGGGGTGGAGGAGAGAGGTGTGTCACAACCAATAGTAGCATTTTGGAGGCGTGGTGGCGGAACAACCTCCAATACTACTGCACCTTGTCCTGCATCCTTCCCAGCAGCCAGAAGAGTGACCCAATGGGCCGTGAAAGACAGGTAACGTCCCTGTCCATGCCTGCTGGACCATGAGTCAGCGGTAATATGCACCTTACCGCTGACCGCCCTGTCCAGCGTGGCAAGGACATTGCCTTCCACATGCCGGTAGAGAGCCGGAATTGCCTTCCGTGAGAAAAAGTGGCGTTTGGGGACCTGCCACTGAGGAACCGCACATTGTACAAACTCACGGAAGGGGGCCGAGTCTACCAACTGAAAAGGCAGCAGTTGAAGTGCTAGCAATTTAGCCAAGCTAGCATTCAACCGCTGGGCATGTGGATGGCTGGGAGTAAATTTCTTCCGCCGGTCCAGCAGCTGGGGCAGGGACATTTGTCTGCTATAATCGGACGTGGATGTACCACTAGCAGAGTTCCCGGAAGCACTTGGCTGTGACACACCTAATTCTACACCTTCATTCCTCTCAGAGCAGGTTTCAGAGAGGACTGAAGGTCTAGTGGGGTTGGAGATGCCAGCTGATGAGGAGCAAGGAGAGGTCCGCTTTGTTCTTTGGTGTGGGTCTTTGAGGTATGCTTGCCAACGAGCTGCATGGCAGGTCAACATATGTCTGGTCAAGCATGTGGTGCCCAAGCGGCTGATGTTTTGGCCACGTGAGATACGCTTGAGACATATGTTGCAAATAGCAGCGGTGCGATCTGATGCACTCGTCTCAAAAAAGGCCCACACCAAAGAACTTTTAGAATAATGCGCAGAGGAAGCGCTCTGCGCAGAGGAAGCGCTCTGCGCAGGCGGAGCTCTGCGGTGTGATTCAGTCGGTGTGCTGCCCCTAAGCTGGCCCCCGGAGGGCATCCTGCCTCGTTGGACATGTGCCTCCTCCTCCTCCTCCCTCCTTCCAGGCACCCACGTGGAGTCAGTGCCCTCATCATCCCCTCCCTCTTCATCGCTGTAGCAAACCTGGCAGTATGCTGCAGCTTGTGGAACATGACTGCCAGATTGCTGTCCTTCTTGAGCATCCCCTCTCTCTGTGCTCACGCTACTGCCTTCCTCTAGCTGAGTGTCATCATCAGAGCCCACCAAACACTGGGCATCCTCCTGGAGCATGTACCCAACACTGTGCTCAAAGAGTTCAGGAGACTCCTCAGGAGGACGTGGTGGGTCTAGGGAAGGAGTCACTGATGATGACATTGAGAGGAGGGACGACGATGTGTTGGCAGCTGCTTTTCTACTACCCTGAGACTGGGTGAGAGAGGATGAGGAGGATGAAGAGGGCTTGGTCATCCACTCTACCAAGTCGTTGGCATGTTGCGGTTCAACATGTCCAGCTGCAGAAAAGAAGGACAAGCATGTCCCATGGCCACGTGCTGATGACAATGCACCGCGTCCACGACCAGCACTGTTGTCTCTAGACACAGAGCCTGCTTGCCCTCTTTTATCGGCTCGCGCCTGTCTGCCTCTCCTTGCTGGCCTTCCAGACATGGTAATGGCCTGAAGGGAGTTGGGTAAAACAGTAGTTGGGTAGTTTATATTGTGCTGGAGGCACACAACACCCACTAACTCCTGCAGATGCCTTTTTTATAGAACAGCAGAGTTAAAGGGGTATAAACAGATGTATACTGTGCTGTGCTGGAAGCACACACAACTTCCAATAACTCCAGCAGATGCCAATCGGGCCCAAATAGAGAACAGCTATGTAGGTGGATAATAGCGGTATGTACTGGGTACAGAGCAGGCACACAGCACGCACTATCTCCTGAGTGACACTACTGACTGCAAGCTCTATTGTTAAAGATGGACCACTAGCTATATAGGTGAGGTGAATATCACGGTGTATACTGCGGTCAGGGCACGCAGACAATAACCAGAAAACAGCAGAGTTAAAGGGGTATATACAGATGTATACTGTGCTGTGCTGGAAGCACACACAACTTCCAATAACTCCAGCAGATGCCAATCGGGCCCAAATAGAGAACAGCTATGTAGGTGGATAATAGCGGTATGTACTGGGTACAGAGCAGGCACACAGCACGCACTATCTCCTGAGTGACACTACTGACTGCAAGCTCTATTGTTAAAGATGGACCACTAGCTATATAGGTGAGGTGAATATCACGGTGTATACTGCGGTCAGGGCACGCAGACAATAACAAGAAAACAGCAGAGTTAAAGGGGTATATACAGATGTATACTGTGCTGTGCTGGAAGCACACACAACTTCCAATAACTCCAGCAGATGTCAATCGGGCCCAAATAGAGAACAGCTATGTAGGTGGATAAGAGCGGTATGTACTGGGTACAGAGCAGGCACACAGCACGCACTATCTCCTGAGTGACACTGCTGACTGCAAGCTCTATTGTTAAAGATGGACCACTAGCTATATAGGTGAGGTGAATATCACGGTGTATACTGCGGTCAGGGCACGCAGACAATAACAAGAAAACAGCAGAGTTAACCACTTGGGATCCGCGCTATTGCCGAATGACGGCATTAGCGCGGACCTAGATTGCCGGGACTACGTCTATTGACGTAGTCCCGGTTACGAGCGGCCTGCGCGCCCCCTGAGGGGCGCGCGCGGCGCGCTCTGTGATCGGCGAGTCCGTGAGACTCGCCTGATCACCGATCCGTGTAAGGGGTCGATCCCGACCCCTTATCACGTGATCAGCTGTCAGCCAATGACAGCTGATCATGTGATAAAACGGAGCCGGTAATCGGCTAGTATTCCTCCTCGCGCTGACAGCGCGAGGAGAAAAAAAAAAAGCCGATCGCCGGCGGCCGTGTTCGGGACATCAGTCCCGATCACGGCCAGCAATTCAAGCGGACACCTGCCCCCTGCCAGTGCCCACCTGCCACCCGCAGTGCCATCCTGAAATAAAGTAAGTGCCCCCCTGTCAGTGCCACCCAGCAGTGCCCATAGTGCCCACAGTGCCACCCAGCAGTGCCCACAGTGCCACCCAGCAGTGCCACCCACAGTGCAACCCACAGTGCCACCCAAAATCTGCCTCAAAGGTGCTGCACCCCAGTGCCGCCCATCAGTGCCCAGCAGTGCCACCCATCAGTGCCCAGCAGTTCCGCCCATCAGTGCCCAGCAGTGCCACCTATCAGAGCCACCTATCAGTGCCACCTATCAGTGCCCATCAGTCCCATCTATCTGTGGTACCTATCAGTGCCCATCCGTGCCACTTATCCGTGCCACCCATCCGTGCCATCTTATCTGTGCCCATCTTTGCCCATCAGTGCCGCCTTATCTGTGCCCATCGGTGCCGCCTTATCTGTGCCTATTAGTGCCGCCTTAACTATGCCTATCAGTGCCCACCAGTGCAGCCTATCAGTGCCCACCAATGCAGCCCATCAGTGCCCACCAATGCAGCCCATCAGTGCCCACCAATGCAGCCTATCAGTGCCGCCTAATCAGCGCACTTCAATGAAGGAGAAAAATGACCCGTTTGCAAAATTTTATAACAAACTATTAAAACATGATTTTTTTTTTTTTTTGCATCTTTTTTTTGTTTGTTTAGCAAAAAATAAAACTCCGAGCTGTAACTAAATACCACCAAAAGAAAGCTCTATTTGTGGGAAAAAAATGATAAAAATTTCATTTGGGTACAGTGTTGTATGCCCGCGCAATTGTCACTCAAAGTGCATCAGCGCTGAAAGCTGAAAATTGGTCTGGGACTGAGGGGGGTTTAAGTGCCCAGTAAGCAAGTGGTTAAAGGGGTATATACAGATGTATACTGTGCTGTGCTGGAGGCACACACAACTTCCAATAACTCCAGCAAATGACAATCGGGCTCAAATAGAGAACAGCTTTGTAGGTGTATATAGTGGTATGTACTGGGTACAGAGCACGCAGACAGCACACACTAACACTACTGACTGCAAGCTCTATTATTAAAGCTAGATCACTAGCTATATAGGTGAGGTGAATATAGTGGTGTATACTGCGGTCAGGGCACAGACAGTAACCACTACACAAGAGCAAAATAGTAAATCAGCCAAAAACGATTGGTGTGTAACTGTGTTGAAGGTACACAGAACACCCACTGCTTCAGATGCTAACAAACACTACACGAGGCCGCCTGAAAGGCAGCTTTATATAGTGTGGGGCGTGCACTACACAGTCTGAGCTATGATTGGCCACAGGCAGGATGCCTGTGGCCAACCATTGCTCTCCTCGCTACTGGCGCTGCGATTGGCCAAGCATGCGGGGTCACAGTGCATGCTTGGCCAATCGTGAGACAGCAATGCATTGCGCCATCGCAGTGCATTGTGGGCCACACGAATTTTGCCGCGAACGGCCCAAACGTTCGGAATTCGGCGAACGCACGAACGACCGATGTTCGAGTCGAACATGCGTTCGACTCGAACACGAAGCTCATCCCTACTCCTCATATATGTAACCACTGACACCACTGATCGGCAATGATCTTTGTATCTATCTGTAAGAATAGAAAGTCTTACAGATAAGGAGTAATGAGAATTCTTGCCACTTACCCCCATACTGACCACCAATGTAAGGAGTATTCTTCCTACTGAGAAAAAGGTTGTTAGGCCAGTAGTGTTGTGCAAACGGGGGTTGTGCCACATCCAGTATTACAAGAAAAGAAAGAATCCCCTGTGTGTTGGACTTTTAAGGCACAAGCTAAATCAAAAAGGTTTCAATAACATATATGAAATAGTTTCAAAATATTTATTTAGAAAGGTATAAAGAAAAATTTGTATAAAAAAAACATTAAATATTTAAGCACATCTAAAAGTTTTTACACCGTTTATATACATGAATATACTGTATAATTGGATTCTGACACTGATGCATTTCAGAGTCTAAAGTTGCCTCCTTCTTCAGGGGTGAGAGCAAGGAGAAACCATGTTTCTAAAATAGAATGATAAATACACGAACATGTAATTATAGCACTAGTATTTGGTAACATACAGTATCAAAAAGTGACACTTACAAATGTTATGACGGTGTAGCCAACATTTCAACGATCTTTAAAAGCACACGAGAGGACAGGTGCAATCGGCGCAATTTCGCCTTACTCTAAGGAACTGACTATTGGGTATTGAATCTAAAAGTGGTTTTGGGTGAAAACTTGTAGCATGTAGAATTGCTTTTCTGATGTAGGTTTCCTATAGAGTTTGGTGAGAAGTGAACCCCCCTCCCCCCTATAGACCTCCACATTGAGGCACGTGATACTATGTTCATTGTAGTCAGTTCCTTTAGAGTAAGGCGAAATTGCGCCAATGAGGCTATCTTTAAAATAGAGGCAGATAAGCTACGTCACCGACTACGTCTGAGAGGTTATTCGCCTCCCTTAAAAGGTCTTATTAGCAGGCTTGCCTGCAATCAAGGGAAAAACTTCTATACTCTAAAAAAACTAAAGACGAGGCTAACCCCCTTAGAATAATCTCTAGATATATGAACCAACATCAGCAAGTGAGAAATATTGTGGAAAAATATTGGCACATGCTAGCACTTGATCCCTCTTTGGGACAATTTGTGACAGAGAAACCATTGTTTACTTTCAGGAGAGCAACCTCTGTGAGAGATCAAATTGTTAGCAGTGAATTTAAAGGAGAAAACAAAAAAGATCATTGTAAATATAAAGGGACCTACATGTGCGATTCATGTCATTACTGTAGGTTCATGCTTACCGAAAAAAAATCCAACTTTACTGAACGGTCACATTTTTCGGCCTAAGCATTTCGCTAACTGTAAAACGCTGGGAGTAGTCTATATGTTGTTATGTGATTGCACATGTTTCTATATTGGAAAGACCAAGTTGGAGTTCTGGAGAAGAGCCTACAGGCATGTCCATAACATTCAGGTGTGTGATCTGGACCTCCCACTTGGTCGACATACAACAATTGTACATAACGGTAGATTCCCCAAAATCAAATTCTTCATTTTGGACCGTATTCATCCCAACCCTAGGGGAGGGGACTGGCATAAGTCCGTTCTCCAGCTTGAAGCATGCTGGATCCATAGGTTAAAGGCAACACAACCGCCCGGCTTGAACAAAGCCATTTGGTTTAAGCCATTCCTAGAGGGTTTTTTCTCTGGATGAATGGAAAAGTAACAACCCTCTATTGGCTTGACCTTATGGATACTGGTCTGCTTAGATAAAATTGAAAATCATTTATACCGTTTCTTGTCCTAAAACGTTATTTGTTGCATACGTACATAAAGTGAATGATCGTCTTATCATAATTGTTATACTCATATAAAGTTTCTCTGCACACTTTGACATCAGGGTAAAATATATATACTTGCATTTTGCTTAAGATACTTACTTTGTTCTGTCTCCCCTATGATGTGCAATGCTGTTTAGATTTATTGTGTACAATTTTCTGTCTTTTAGTGAAAAATATGTAGATATTGCTCTCCCCTTTTATGTACATCTTATTCCCCGCCATGATGTAACCATTTTGTTTTTCAGCTTTTCCTCTGTGGATCCCCTGTGGCAATCTGAATGTGTTCTTTACATGCTGTCCCCCCATTGGGAGGACTCTGTCCTTTTTCCTTCCCCCCCATTCTGTGCCATCCATTGGCTGGTGTGGGCGGCTAATGGTGACCGCCCGACACGCAGAGCCGCCATGTCTCCAGTGAGCCTGTGGCAGCACTATGTGAGGTCCTCAGCGCCGAGCCTCCATCTTGCTTCACCCAGTGGACATGCGCTGTCCACGGGTGAAGCTCTGCGTGCCGGTGGGCGTGGTGGGTGTGGCTGGGCTTGGGAGTGCAATCTTTTGGTCATATATTATGTACTTTTTACATTCACAGTTTTCTATTTACAATTTTAGGGCTCCTCCCCCTTTTCCCCGACCCCAGTGTGTCCTCCGGTTCCCCCCGCCTTCCAGTCAGCTATCCCTCCCAGGGGGCCGTTTTCATCTACACATGATCATGCCACTGCAGGGTGATAATTGGCTAGGCACCTGTCCCCTCGTATGCTTTTAAAGATACAATCGTTGAAATGTTGAATACACCATCATAACATTTGTAAGTGTCACTTTTTGATACTGTACATTACCAAATACTAGTGCAATCATTACATGTTCATGTATTTATCATTCTCTTTTAGAAACATTGTTTCTCCTTACTCTCACCCCTGAAGAAGGAGGCAACTTTAGACTCTGAAATGCGTCGGGTGTGAGAAACCAGTTAATTATACTGTATATTCATGTATATAACGGTGTAAAAGCTTTTAGATGTGCTTAAACATTTAATGTTTTTTTATACACATTTTTCTTTATCCTTTTTCTAGATAAATATTTTGAAACTATTTCATATGTTATTGAAACCTTTTTAATTTATCTTGTACCTTAAAAGCCCACCACACAGGGGGATTCTTTCCATTCTTCCTTTTTATGCAATTTCATTATTATTACTGAAAATTATCATATAGAGTGCGTGTCAAACATGTGAAGGGAAGTTATTTCCAAGGGTACCTCCTTGTTAAAAAGGTTGAGATAAGCACTGAGGGCTTGTTCTGATTCATTTTCAGATACAATCAAAATTAGTGCAATGTCACACTGATGCACTATATTGAAGTGGTTTATAAAAAAGTTCTGCTGCTAAATTTTGATCTATTGGCCTATATTTTGCCAATGGCACAGATGGTGTCCATGCAAATGGTTTCCTTCAAAAGCACATTGCAGTACTTATGAAATGCGTGTCAAAAGCAGTCAATAAAATGCACAATGATCTTTACACTCTGGTATAAATGGCCCCTTTGAATAGGGATTGATGAAGACAGTTTTGGTGTAAAAATATTCTTACTGCAGATGCCCTCCACCATGGGCATCAAACACCTTTTTAGCTTTGAAATGATTTCTCAAGTGAAATCATTGAGGCTTTATGCTTAGGGGAGAAACTGTTATGCCCCGTACACATGATCTGATTTTCCGACAACAAATGTTGGATGTGAGCTTGTTGGCGGAAAGTCCGACCGTGTGTATGCTCCATTGAACATTTGTTGTCAGACTTTCTACAAACAAATGTTGGCTAGCATGCTCTCAAATTTTCCGCCAACAAATGTTTGTTGTTGGATTTTCCGACCGTATGTACACAAGTCCGTCGGACAAAAGTCCAAAGTACAAACATGCATGCTCGGAATCACGCATCACTATTGAACTTCCTTATTATCGGCTCGCCTACTACTACTACTACTACTACTACTACTACTACTTTTACTTTTGTAAATCTCCTTTTATGACGGATGCTTGCTTTTGCATTGTGTATTCACAGGGACCAATTAAAAATACACTTTCACAAGTTTTCTCTCACTGGCAGAGGTAAACACACTCTGATTGGTGTAGAGTTTGTCAAATGACTTTCACAGGTCATGTGATTGGAGTTCCAAGAGGCTGGCAACTTTATCTGGGGCATTTGTGTTCAAATTAGCCTCCATTGAACTCAATTAGAAGAACGTTATCTAATTGAAGTAAAAAACAAATAATGCTCAGTGACATTACATCCATCTGAATGCCCCATGCTGTGTTTATACTTCTGCATTAATTTGTATTAGCACCACTATTATTAGCACTATTTCATAACCAACAATACATATTTTAATTTCTGTTGTGCTTAAAGCTGCTGTATGACTAATTATTGCTTCCTTATGTAAATGCATGTATTCTTTTTTGGATATACTGTAGATTTAAATTAACAGTGTAGCAAAAACATTTGTTGTATTATGCCAGATGTGATATGACATTGATATATTTTTACTTATTGTGTAATTGTGCTTAAATGCTTTATACAACTTTATTGCAAAAGCATTCTTGTTATGATATCTCACAAAAGTGAGTACACCCGTCACATTTTTGTAAATATTTTCTTCTATCTTTTCATGTGACAACACAGAAGAAGTGACACTTTGCTACAATGTAAAGTAGTGAGTGTACAGCTTGTATAACAGTGTAAATTTTCTGTCCCCTCAAAATAACTCAACACACAGCCATCAATGTCTAAACCAGTGGCAACAAAAGTGAGTACACCCCTAAGTAAAAATGTCCAAATTTGACCCAAAGTACTTTGTGTGGCCACCATTATTTTCCAGCACTGCCTTAACCCTCTTGGGCATGAAGTTCACCAGAGCTTCATAGGTTGCCACTGGAATCCTCTTCCACTCCTACTCTATATATATATATATATATATATATATATATATATATATATAGTCATTTATTAGCAGTAATGTGTTGGGCACAGATTGGTATATAGCAAGAACATCATAAATGATATGGCTTACAACGCTGGACAGTGGGACTGTTCCTGGATTACAATAGGGAGCATGACCGTCTAACCCTCTTATATTGAATTGTATTGTAGTGCTGCACAAACTGTTGGCGCTATATACTGTACATCCTGTATAATGAAAATAATAGTATTTTTTTTTATCTCTTTGAGCCCTCATTCACATGGGCCGATTTGACATTTAAAATCCCATGCCAAATTGACCCTATTGCCAGCAACGGCACTGTCCGAATTCCCACAAATAGTTCCTACACTACTTTTGGTGACTTTGGGGGTGATTTCAATAGACATCTGTGTATGAACCTGTACAGATGTCTCTCAAATCGCCCCTGCAGTTGGACTGAAATGCCAGTTTAAAATTGTGCGAGTTCAGCTAAACCTGCATTCAGTGTGAACCTAGGCTCAGTTAAAGGACTTTTGAAAAATGTCTGTTTTTTTTATTTAACACTAAACACCTTCATGAAATGAGTAATAAGGGGTACCTACCTATGTACCCTGTACGAATTTCCCTAGGTGTGTGGAGATATCAGTGCCCCTCTTATTCTGAAGGGGGCTTTCAGATCCCCCCCCCCCCCTTCCTGCAAGATAACCTTTTCTAGCTACAGGATGCTGGGATGAAGTATTTTTTTCCTGTCCACATAGGGACAAGGTGCCTTTCACTCCTTGCAAGCCCCCACCCCCGAGTGTTGACAGACATGTGTCCTGGTTTTTCACAGGAGGGAGGCGAATGCTCACTACTATCCAAATTATGGCCACCCAGGCTGTATGCATGTATACGTGCCTGGCTTTCATTTTAAAGTAAAACGTACCTTTTGATAAACTAATAAAAATATAAAAATGCCCCTATCACCTCACTACAGCTGTAGAGGATCGTCCTGTGTATTTTAACCACTTCAATACAGGGCACTTAAACACCTTCCTGCCCAGACCAATTTTGAGCTTTCAGCGCTGTCGCACTTTGAATGACAATTGCGCGGTCATGCTACACTGTACCCAAATGAAATTTTTATCATTTTTTTCCCACAAATAGAGCTTTCTTTTGGTGGTATTTGATCACCTCTACGGTTTTTATTTTTTGCGCTACAAATAAAAAAATACAGAAAATTTTGAAAAAAAAATGTTTTTTTTTTGTTTCAGTTTCAAAACTTTGTAAATAAGTACGTTTTCTCCTTCACTGATGGGCACTGATGGGGCTACACTGATGGGCACTGATAAGGCGGCACTGATGGGCACCAATGTGGCACCAATGAAGTGGCACTGATGGGCGACACGGATGGGCAACACGGACGGACACTGATAGGTGGCACAAATTGGCACTGATAGCTGGCACGGATGGGCGGCACAGATGGGCGGCACGGATGGGCATAGATAGGCGGCACAGGTGGGCATGGATAGGCGGCACAGGTGGGCATGGATAGGCGGCACAGGTGGGCACTCATAGGCGGCACAGGTGGGCACTCAGGCAGCACAGATGGGCACTCAGGCGGCACAGGTGGGCACTCATAGGCGGCACAGGTGGGCACTCAGGCGGCATCGGTGTTATAGTAATGGATGCCAATCAGTGCCAAACAATAATGCATGCCAATCAGTGATGCCCATTGTGGGCACTGATTGGCATCCATTATGGGCACTGATTGGCACCCATTGTGCTGACTGGCATCCCTGGTGGTCTAGGGAGGATTATGGCCTTTATTACCTTTTCCCTGGGGGTCTAGTGGCGTCCCTGGTGGTCCAGTGTGGGCATCCTCGGGGGGGGGGGCTGGCTCAGCACAGACCCCCCCTGTCAGAGGAGCAGCCGATCGGCTCTCCTCTACTCGCGTCTGACAGACGCGAGTGAGGGAAAGCCGATCACCGGCTCTTCCCATTTACACTGTGATCAGCCGTGATTGGACACGGCTGATCACATGGTAAAGAGTCTCCGTCGGAGACTCTTTACCGAGATCGTAGTTGCCGGGTGTCAGACTGACACCCCGCAACAACGATCGCCGCGATGCGCGCCCCCGGGGGCGCGCAGCGGATCATAATCCTGATCACGTCATATGACGTCCGGTCAGGATTATGAAACCACTTTGCCACCGTCAATTCCCTATAGGGCGGGCGGCAAGTGGTTAAGGATAATGTGTTGGAGAATATATTGCAGAAATATAAAAACTCTTGCCCTGTTATATAATGTAACAAAAGACACCCACATAAAATGTAATGAATTTTAGAGGGATAGCTATTAATATAAATATGTGAACAACCTAAATAACTTCACTGAAAGAATATAGTATGCTCTTTTTAGGAATCAAGTATTAAAAGTATATGCATTATTCATGTTATAATAAAATTAATACCAACACTGCGTAAGCATTTTATTAATTGAAACGTGGAAATTAAGAGGAAAATTAGTTGTTAGATCCCAAATAGATTGCTGGAAAACTGTAGAGCGCTGAATAGTGTACCTAACCTTTCCAATATTTGAAACCTAAATAAAAAATAAAAAAATAACAATACAAATATTCACACTACGAAACTGTTAACTAAAACAAAAATAGTTAAACGTACAATTCATCTTGTTATGTATGTTAACATTAGTGTTCTGCAATAGTGTTGTAACTTCAGATTATCGTTTTTTCAACAAGAAATTGCAAAAGAGAGTAGCAAAAACAATTGAGTACTATCCATGATACCTTTTTTTTTAATTTTCACTAATATTTACATTTTTAGGTCAAGCTTTTAGGGTGTACCCCCTTCTTCTAAGGGCCTCCGGTATTGATACGGAAAGTTTTAGCAAGTTGTGAAATAGGACAATCGCAATCTCTGGGGACAAAAACACACACACATCAAAGGTAATTAAACTGCGATAGTGGGTAAGATAAGGAAAGGAGTGGGCTATAGAAAAGGAGGGGGCAGGCAGTCACAGATGTGAAAGTTTTCACAAATCTATTGGACAGTCATTAAACCTGGGTAAAGCTGAGTTTTTTTTTGTTTTTTTGGGTTTTTTTTTCAACCATTAGGTTGAACAAAAATAAATAAATCACAGATCCCTGCATTCACACAAGAGATGGTAATGCAGGGATCTCTCCCTTATCAGAATACACAGAATAGAGCTGCAGCCATTGCCTGCTAGAGCTGATTGAATTCTAGTTGTCCAGTATGACTGCTTGACAGAAGCCATTCAGTAGACCAGCTTTTGTTGAACAAACAATGGTACACACATACTGAAAGTCAGTCAGAACTGGCTGACTTTTGGTACATGTATACCAAGTTTTAGAAAATAGAGGTCTACATTTAGTCCATTATCTTTTGTGTGAAATTGAATTATTCCTAAATTCAAAACGTATCCTTCCCTGAGTATAGTATCTTCAACATTCCCTTTAAGAACTAAAGTATTTCTGTTTTCCATGTGGTGGTCTGGTTGTGAAAAATGATGTTCCACATGTGTGTAATAACCACTTGCCGACCGCCGCACGACGATATACGTCGGCAGAATGGCACGGGCAGGCATATGGGCGTATATATAAGTCCCTGCCTGCCCGCGGGTGGGGGGCCCGATCGGGCCCCCCCCGGTGCCTGCGGCGGTCGGCATTCGTTCGGGAGAGATCAGGGATGAGGGGACGGCCATTCATTCATGGCCACCCCCTCGCGATCGCTCCCGACGAATGAAAATCCTCCGTGACATCACTTCCTCTCCTGTATTGTAAACACAGGCAGAGGAAGTGATGTAATCTCTCCTCGTGTCGGTCTTTTTCGTTCCGGCACCGAGGAGAGAGGATTGGTGAGTTGCACCTAACACTACACTAACAGTAGAACACGCCAGGCACACTTTTCACCCCCCCGATCACCCCCCCAATCACCCCTGCCCCCCCAGTCACAGTGACACCAAGTGCATTTTTTATTTTTTTTTGCATTGGTGTCATTTGTGACTGTAATAACTGTTAGGGCAGTTAGGGTTAGCCCCCTTTAGCTCTAGGGTGCCCCCCTAACCCCCCCAATAAAGGTTTAACCCCGTGATCACCCCCCGTCGCCAGTGTCACTAATAAGCGATTTTTTTCTGATCGCTGTATTAGTGTCACAGGTGACGCTAGTTAGGCAGGTAAGTATTTAGGTTCGCCGCAGCTTTTTATAGCGTCAGGGACCCCCATATACTACCGCATAGCCCCCTGATTGCCCCCCAGTTAACCCTTTCACCAGTGATCACCATATAACTGTTACAGGTGACGCTGGTTGGTTAGTTTTTTTTTTGTTTCAGGGCACCCGCCATTTATTACCTAATAAAGGTTTAACCCCCTGATCACCCGGCGGGTGATATAAGTTTGAGGGTCAGATAAGGCCTGCGTCGCCCCAGCGTCAGGTTAGTGCCAGTACCGCTAACACCCACGCGCAAAGCATACACCTCCCTTAGTAATATAGTATCTGCTCAGATCTATATTAGCGTTGCCTGCATTTTAGGTTTCCCAAAACGCATTGTTAGCGGGATCAGCCCAGATACCCGCTAGCACCTGCGTTTAGCCCCTCCGCCAAGCCCAGCCCAGCCCACCCAAGTGCAGTATCGATCGATCACTGTCACTTACAAAACACAACACACATAACTGCAGCGTTCGCAGAGTCAGGCTTGATCCCTGCGATCGCTAACAGTTTTTTTTGTAGCGTTTTGAAACAGTCGCTGACAGGCTAGGTGCTTTTTTACCTGTGAGTCTCACTAGTGTACCCCTAAATTTAGAGCCCAAAATGGCAAAGCGAAGGTACACTAGTGAAGAGGCCTACACGTTTCTGAGCATGACAGATAGTGAAGAGGACGTCACTCATCTGTCAGATTCAGGCTCAGAATACGATCCTGTAGAGGACAGCGGCTCCATGACAGATAGCTCTGACGACGGAGATGAGGCCGCTGCTAAGAACAGGTGTGCCCAATCCCGTATGTATTCTGTTGTTGAGGTGCAGGAACCGCAGGTCACTCGTATGGAGCAGAGACGTACTAGAGCCGCTCATCCTTCTGGTGAACTGGCAAGCACCAGCGGCCTAGTACACCCTGGACGTACATCCAGCACTGCAGTAACACGTGGTGACGTGGCGAGTCCCATAAGTGCAGTTCAAGCTGGCGAGGTGGCAAGCACAAGTAGTGTCCCGCTGCCACCAAGAAGAAGACAAAGACAGGCCCGTCGTACCCATAGTGCCCTTCCTGCAGAATTCGCCAATCCTATTTGGGTGCCCACATCTTCTGCAGAACCCGTACTTCCCCCATTCACTGGCCAACCTGGCATTAACGTGGAAACAGTTGATTTTAAGACACTTGACTTTTACTCACTGTTTTTCACCGAAGATCTCTATAGATCTATTGTGGACCAAACCAATTTGTACGCTGCTCAACACATCGCCACTATTCCCCAGTCCGCCCTTGCCAAACAATGGAAACCAGTTACGGTTTCCGAATTTAAAATCTTTCTGGGCCTCTCCCTCAACATGGGCATAACCAAAAAGAGTGAGTTGCGGTCATATTGGTCCACTGACCCAATTCACCATATGCGCGTGTTCTCTGCTTCCATGTCCAGGGCACGATACGAGATGATTTTGCGGTTCATGCACTTCAGCGACAATGAACTCTGTCGTCCTCGTGGAGACCCTGAATACGATCGGCTCTACAAAATTCGGCCCCTCATAAACCACTTCAACCAACGTTTTGCAGACATGTTTACTCCCCATCAAGTTGTCTGCGTTGATGAGTCCCTGATTAAGTTTTCTGGTCGCTTGTCATTCAAACAATACGTCCCCAACAAGCGTTCCAGATACGGGGTCAAGATGTATAAGCTCTGTGACAGGGCCACAGGCTATACACGTAGTTTCATGGTTTATGAGGGTAGAGATAGTCACGTAGAGCCGGAGAACTGCCCTGATTACATAGGAAGCGCTGGCAAGATAGTGTGGGACATGGTGTCACCCTTATTCGGAAAGGGGTACCACTTGTACGTGGACAATTATTACACAAGCGTGCCACTGTTTAGTCACTTGTTTGATCAGCAGATTGGAGCATGTGGCACCGTGCGACCTAATCGCCGGGGCTTTTCCCAGCGGCTTGTAGAGTCCCCTCTTAGGCTGGGGGAGAGAGCCTGCTTGCGCAGTAATAATTTGCTCGCTATGAAGTGGAGGGATAATAAGAATGTTTTCGTTCTTACCTCCCTTCATGCAGACACGACGGTCCAAATTCCTACGGCGACTGGTATTGTGGAGAAACCCCTCTGTGTCCACAAATATAACCTTAACATGGGAGGGGTGGACCTCAATGACCAGTTGTTGGCGCCGTATCTAGTTGCCCGTAAGGCCAGACGCTGGTACAAAAAAGTGTCTGTTTATTTATTCCAATTGGCTATACTGAATGCTTATGTACTACACAAAGCTTCAGGACGGACTGGATCCTTCCTTAAATTCCAGGAGGATATCGTCAGAGCCCTTCTGTATCCAGACGGTGCTCCACCTCACCTTCCCCTACCAGATGCAGTAAGCCGGCTGCATGAGAGGCATTATCTTTATGCCCTCCCGAGTACCCCTACCCAACGAGCCCCCCAAAGAAAATGTCGTGTCTGCAGAAAGCGCGGATTTAGGCGTGACACCCGTTATTGTTGTCCCCGCTGTCCTGACAATCCTGGTCTTTGCATTGGTGAATGTTTTGAACGCTACCATGAACTAGTTGAGTATTAGCGTAGGGTACAGCATTGCACAGGCTAGGCACATGTTCACAGGGTCTCCCAAGATGCCATCGCATTTTGAGAGACCCAAACCGCTGGAACCGTTACAACAGAAGTGTTAAAGTTACATAAAAAAGTGTTTAAAAAAAAAAAGTAAAAAAAACAAAAAACCAAAAAAAATATAAAATAAAAAAACCAAAAATAGTTGTCGTTTTATTGTTCTCTCTCTCTCTATTCTCTCTCTATTGTTCTGCTCCTTTGTACTGTATTCTATTCTGCAATGTTTTATTGTTAACCATTTTTTGTTTTCAGGTACGCCATTCAGCTGTAGCGTGGATTTATTTATCTTGACAGCAACAGCGTTTGCTCCCACGATACGTAAAGCCACGACTCAAGCGCTGTCGGAGGTGATTTCACCACCACAGTTAAAAAAAGAGCATATATGCCGAAGCATGGGGGCATAAGGGGTGGAGGAGCGATCTGCTCCTACCTTTTGCGGGAGGATGCCCCCATGCTTCGGCATATATATATTTTAGGCACAGATTGTGTTAAATGTGTTATTTTTTGCGATTTTTTTTGTATTTGCTTTGCAGGTATGGTAAGTCCTACTGTTATACTGTAATGTTACTTTGTTTTATTGTTAACCATCATTTGCTTAGCAGGTACGCCATTCTGCTGCAGAGCGGATTTATTTATCTTGACAGCAACAGCGTTTGCTCCCATGATACATAAAGCCGCGACTCCAGCACTGTCGGGGGTGATTTCACCACCACAGTTAAAAAAGAGCATATATGCCGAAGCATGGGGGCATAAGGGGTGGAGGAGCGATCTGCTCCTACCTTTTGCGGGAGGATGCCCCCATGCTTCGGCATATATAAATGGTGCATGTATGCCCACCATTAGAAAGTGGGTGGATGAAGGGTGGTATCTAATGGTGGGCATACCCACCGATCAATATTTTTTTTTCGTTCAGCCCACAGGCTGCATGAAAAAAAAATTACAATATATGCCCAACCAGTTCCAGCAACATACTGGTATGTTGCGGGACTTTGAGTGCTTATACCAGAATGATGCCTGCAGGTTTAGGTATCATCTTGGTATCATTCTTTTCAGCCAGCGGTCGGCTTTTATGTAAAAGCAATCCTAGCGGCTAATTAGCCTCTAGACTACTTTTACAAGCAGTGGGAGGGAATGTCCCCCCCCCCCGCACCATCTTCCATGGTTTTCTCAGGCTCTCCTGTCCCAACAGGGAACCTGAGAATGCAGCCGGTGGTTCCGCCAGCTGACCATAGAGCTGATCAGAGACCAGAATGGCTCCAATCATCTCTATGGCCTAAGACACCGGAAGCTACGAGCATTTCATGACTTAGATTTTGCGGGATGTAAACAGCGCCATTGGGAAATTGGGAAAGCATTTTATCACACCGATCTTGGTGTGGTCAGATGCTTTGAGGACAGAGGAGAGATCTAGGGTCTGATAGACCCTAATTTTTTTTAAAAAAGAGTACCTGTCACTATCTATTGCAATCATAGGGGATATTTACATTCCCTGAGATAACAATAAAAATCATAAAAAAATATATATAAATGAAAGGAACAGTTTAAAAATAAAATAAAAAAGCAAAATAAATAATAAAAAAAAAATTAATAAAAAAAAACACCCCTCTACCCCCCTGATAAGGCGCAACGTGGAACGCAAGCGTTGGTCTGGTGGCATATGTAAACAGCAATTGCACCATGCATGTGAGGTATCACCACGAAGGTCAGGTCGAGGGTACTAATTTTAGCAGTAGACCTCCTCCGTAAATCTAAAGTGGTCACCTGTAAAGGCATTTAAAGGCTTTTAAAAATGTACGTAGTTTGTCGCCGCTGCACGTTTCTGCGCAATTTTAAAGCATGTCATGTTTGGTATCCATGTACTCGGCCTAAGATCATATTTTTTATTTCATCAAACATTTGGGCAATATAGTGATTTTTAGTGCATTAAAATAACAAAAAGTGTGTTTTTTCCCCAAAAAATGCGTTTGAAAAATCGCTGCGCAAATACCGTGTGAAAAAAAAAAATGAAACACCCACCATTTTAATCGGTAGGGCTTTTGCTTTAAAAAAACACTTCATGTTTGGGGGTTCAAAGTAATTTTCTTGCAAAAAAAAATATTTTTTCATGTAAACAAAAAGTGTCAGAAAGGGCTTTTTCTTCAAGTGGTTAGAAGAGTGGGTGATGTGTGACATAAGCTTCTAAATGTTGTGCATAAAATGCCAGGACAGTTCAAAACCTCCCCAAATGACCCCATTTTAGAAAGTAGACACCCCAAGCTATTTGCTGAGAGGCATGTCGAGTCCATGGAATATTTTATATTTTGACAAAAGTTGTGGAAAAAATACATTATTATTATTATTTTTTTTTTTTTTGCACAAAGTTGTCATTAAATGATATATTGCTCAAACATGCCATGGTTATATGTAAAATTACACCCCAAAATACATTCTGTTGCTTCTCCTGAGTATGGGGATACCACAAGTGTGAGACCTTTTGGGAGCCTAACCGCGTACGGTACCCCAAAATCCAAGCACCACCTTCAGGATTTCTAAGGGTGTAAATTTTAGATTTCATTCCTCACTGCCTATCACAGTTTCGGAGGCCATGGAATGCCCAGATAGCACAAAATCCCCCCAAGTGACCCCATTTTGGAAAGGAGACACCCCAAGCTATTTGCCGAGAGGTATGGTTAGTATTTTGCAGACCTTCATTTTTGTCACAAAGTTTTGAAAATTGAAAAAAAGAAAAAAAATATACATAATTTTTTTTTTTCTTCATTTTCAAAAACAAATGAGAGCTGCAAAATACTCACCATGCCTCTCGGCAAATAGCTTGGGGTGTCTACTTTCCAAAATGGGGTCATTTTGGGGGGTTTTGTGCTATTTTGGCATTTTATGGCCTTCAAAACTGTGATAGGTAGTGAGGTGTAAAATCAAAAATTTACACCCTTAGAAATCCTGAAGGCGGTTCTTGGTTTTCGGGGCCCCGTACGAGACTAGGCTCCCAAAAAGTCCCACACATGTGGTATCCCCGTACTCAGGAGAAGCAGCAGAATTTATTTTGGGGTGTCATTTCACATATGCCCCTGGCATGCGTGAGCAATATATCATTTAGTGACAACTTTGTGAAAAAAAAAAAAAAAAAAAAAAAGTTTGTAATTTTCCCGCAACTTGCGGCAAAATATAAAATATTCCATGGACTCAACATGCCTCTCAGCAAATAGCTTGGGGTGTCTACTTTCTAAAATGGGGTCATTTGGGGGGGTTTTGTGCCATCTTGGCATTTTATGGCCTTCAAAACTGTAATAGGTAGTGAGGCGTGAAATTAAAAATTTACGGCCTTAGAAAGCCTGAAGGCGGTGCTTGGTTTTCGGGGCCCCGTACGCGGCTAGGCTCCCAAAAAGTCCCACATATGTGGTATCCCCGTACTCAGGAGAAGCAGCAGAATTTATTTTGGGGTGTAATTTCACATATGCCCATAGCATGTGTGAGCAATATATCATTTAGTGACAACTTTGTGAAAAATTTATAAAGTTTGTAATTTTCCCGCAACTTGCGGCAAAATATAAAATATTCCATGGACTCAACATGCCTCTCAGCAAATAGCTTGGGGTGTCTACTTTCGAAAATGGGGTCATTTGTGGGGGTTTTGTGCCATCTTGGCATTTTATGGCCTTCAAAACTGTGATAGGTAGTGAGGAGTAAAATGACATATGTATGCCCTTAGAAATCCTGAAGGCGGTGCTTGGCTTTCGGGGCCCCGTACGCGGCTAGGCTTCCAAAAAGTCGACCACATGTGGTATCCCCGTACTCAGGAGAAGCAGCAGAATGTATTTTGGGGTACAATTCCACATATAACCATGGCATGTGTGAGCAATATATCATTTACCGTATATACTCGAGTATAGGCCGACCCGAATATAAGCCGAGGCCCCCAATTTACCCCCAAAAAACTGGAAAACTTATTGACTCGTGTATAAGCCGAGGGTGAGACATGGCTGTCCATCCCTGTGTGTGTGTCCGTCCATCCCTGTGTGTCCATCCATCCCTGTGTGTGTGTCCGTCCATCCATCCCTGTGTGTGTATCCATCCATCCATCCATCCATCCCTGTGTGTGTGTGTGTGTGTGTGTGTATTCATCCATCCATCCATCCCTGTGTGTGTGTGTGTGTGTGTGTGTGTATCCATCCATCCATCCATCCCTGTGTGTGTGTGTGTGTATCCATCCATCCATCCATCCCTGTGTGTGTGTGTGTGTGTGTGTGTGTGTGTGTGTGTGTGTGTGTGTGTGTGTGTGTGTCCGTGCAGCCTTGTGTGTGTGTGTGTGTGTGTGTGTGTGTGTGTGTGTGTGTGTGTGTGTGTGTCCGTGCAGCCTTGTGTGTGTGTCCAGCCTACCTGTGTCCCAAGCCTCCGTCCCGAGCCGCCGTCGTCCCGAGCCTCCTCCGACCCGTGCCGTGCCTCCTCCGTCCCGTGCCTCCTCCGTCCCGTGCCGTGCCTCCTCCTTCCCGTGCCTCCTCCGTCCCGTGCCGTGCCTCCTCCGTCCCGTGCCTCCTCCGTCCCGTGCCGTGCCGATGGATCGCCGCTCTTCTCGGCGGCCATTCTACAATTCAAAATTCCGCCTCCGCCTGTGATAGGCGGAACACTCAATTTCCCAGCAGCCTGTGTTCCGCCTATCACGGACATCCTCTCATACTCGTCCGTAGTATGAGAATGAGCGGATGTCCGTGATAGGTGGAACACTGACTGCTGGGAAATTCAGTGTTCCGCCTATCACAGGCGGAGGCGGAGAAGGAGGCGCGGCTTTTAAATTTTAATGTCCGCCGTCTGTCTGCTCGATACGCTGATCGAGCAGTCAGACAGCGGTGACTCGAGTATAAGCCGAGGGGGCACTTTCAGCCTCAAAAAAGAGGCTGAAAATCTCGGCTTATACTCGAGTATATACGGTAGTGACAACTTTGTGTAAAAAAAAAAAAAATTTTTTTTTTGTCATTATTCAATCGCTTGCGGCAAAAAAATAAAATATTCAATGGGCTCAACATGCCTCTTATCAATTTCCTTAGGGTGTCTACTTTCCAAAATGGGGTCATTTGGGGGGGTTTTGTACTGCCCTGCCATTTTAGCACCTCAAGAAATGAGATAGGCAGTCATAAACTAAAAGCTGCGTAAATTCCAGAAAATGTACCTTAGTTTGTAGATGTGACAACTTTTGCGCAAACCAATAAATATACAATTATTGACTTTTTTTTTACCAAAGACATGTGGCTGAATGCATTTTGGCCTAAATGTATGACTAAAATTGAGTTTATTGGATTTTTCTAATAACAAAAAGTAGAAAATATCATTTTTTTTCAAAATTTGCGGTCTTTTTACGTTTATATCGCAAAAAATAAAAATCGCAGAGTCAGTCAAATACCTTTAAAAGAAAGCTCTATTTGTGGGAAGAAAAGGACGCAAATTTCGTTTGGGTACAACATTGCATGACCGCGCAATTACCAGTTAAAGCAGCGCAGTGCCAAAGTGTAAAAAGACCTCTGGTCATTTACCAGCAAAATGGTCCGGTCTGAAAGTGGATAATTGTCTTGCTTATGTTCTTTTATGGTGTAGTTGTGTAAATTCATTCTTTTTATTTTTTTCTGTCCTGTTTTCCCAATATAAGATCCTTGGTTGTGTTTTTTGCATTGAATGGGGTACACCACATTACTGGAGGTACAGATACATGATCCTCTAATATTGAAGGTCCTTTTTGCACGGGTGACAATTTTTATCTGATTTCCTTAACAAGCTCCACAATATACAGCAATTACCACCAATTACAGATCTAGTGACTATGGATGTAGAATCTGTCCAATTCAGATATAATGTTAGATGTTTATTTTAAAGATAATTTTTTTTAACATTTACTAAAACTAAACAAAACCTAATTTTTTTTTTGGTAAGTATGTGATTATAGCATAGTTGTGTGTATATTGCTTGCTTAACTACTTTCAGACCGGACCATTTTGCTGGCTTAAGACCAGGCCACTTTTTGTGATTCGGCACTGCGTTGCTTTAACTGAGAATTGCGCGGTCGTGCAACATGGCTCCCAAACAAAATTGATGTCCTTTTTTTCTCACAAATAGAGCTTTCTTTTGGTGGTATTTGATCTCACCTGCAGTTTTTATTTATTGCGCTATAAACAAAAAAAGAGCGACAATTTTGAAAAAAATTCATTATTTTTTACTTTTTGCTATAATAAATATACCCCCAAAAATATATAAAAAAAACTTTTTTTTCCTCAGTTTTCTTCTACATATTTTTGGTAAAAATAATCCCAATAAGTGATTATTGATTGGTTTGCGAAAAATTTATAGCGTTTACAAAATAGGGGATAGTTCTATGGCATTTTTATTAATTTTTTTTGTGGGGTATGAGTGCCTGTAAACAGTTCAATAGTCCCTGTAGTAGCGGTGATCAGCAGGCAGGTAGTGGATGAGCTCACACGATGCTTGACTGGTGGCAGGCTGGGATGAAGCACAGAGCAGTGCCAGATGCAGGCTTGCAGGGCTGGGAGCTGAAGCAGGCTGGATGAGCGAGATGCAGGGTCAGACAGGCCGGGTCGGTAATAATCAGGCAGATCAGTACCCATGCGTGCACGCTGGGATCTTACATGGAAAGCCTGTCTTCCCTGACAGATTCCTGTGTAAATGACACTGGCAGTGAAGGGGTTAACCAAGGGTGGCAGTGTAGGGGTTAAGTGTGTCCTAGGGGCGTGTTACTAACTGGGGGGCGTGGCTGTGTGTTAGTGAACACCGATCTCTGCTCCAATCACAGGGAGCAGAGATCAGTGTCACTTGTTGCTAGGCAGAACGGGGAGATGCTGTTTACTTCGCATCTCCCCGTGAGACGATCGCGGGTATCCCCTTGGCGATCGAGTCCGCGGGACCCGCGACTGGACTCACGGGGGTCCCAACTGGCGGTGCGCATGCGATGGCATGGTGGCAATTTCAAATGGACATACCTGTATGCCAATTTGCCTGTCCGTGCCATTCTGCCGACGTACATCATCGTGCGCCGGTCGGAGAGTGGTTAAAGTGGTGTTCCTATAGGACACTTACCTGTCCTGGAGTCCAGCGATGTCAGCACCTCAGCTGATGTTTCCATTGCCATTACGGGTAAGAGTACTCGGCAGTGTAGCCTTACGGCTTCTTGCTGGGAACCCTACTGCACATGCGTGTGGCCCCATTCCTCTCTCCTACTGGCCCAGCGACAGAGAGAGGAGGAGGGATCCCCACGGTGATGTCACGGGTCACGGGCCAGACTCCCGGAAGTGGGAACAGGATACCTGTCAAAGACAGGTATCCTGTCCCCCCCCCCTCAAAAGGTGCCAATTGTGGCATCGGAGGGGGAGAGGAGACAAATTAGCGCAAGTTTCACTTTTGGGTGGATCTCTGCTTTAACGCTAGTGCAGTCTTAATAAGATCTTACTCACTTAGACCCCTTTCACACTGAGGCAGTTTTCAGGCATTTTATTGCTAGAAATAGTGCCTGTAAAGCACCTGAAAACTGCCTCCCATGCCACTGAGTGTGAAACCCCAAGTGTTTTCACACTAGTGCGATGCACTTGTGGGGGCGTTAGAATGGGCAGCACTTCTGAGGCACCTGAAAAGCGCATTTTTAACCTCTTCTTTGGGGTTAAAAGCACAGTTTAAACAGCGGTAAAGGGGTCTTACTGTAAGTTTGTCCATCCAAGAGCCTTAGATTAAATGAAGTCAAGAGCAAAAAATGTATTTGTTAACGACATCACTTCAAGAAAGAGTTTTTATCCCTCTCCTTGTTATCTGTGTTATTTTAAGTGGCATTTAGAAAAGCTGCCTTGTCCAGGAAAAGCTTTGCAAAGCTCCCCTATTTTTGTTACATTATTAAATCTCTTGCTACCTGCATGATGCACTGTTGATTATGATTCAAGTGGGGCTGATTTACTATGGCTATAGCAAATGTGCCAATGACTCACTAACTAGCAAACGCCAAAATAAATGTTATCTGGGATTTGTGAAGTTGCAGAGGACTGTAACAGCAAATTCAGAATGGCGTTTTGGAGTGCACCTGATGCTTATGAAGATCCAACAGCTATGTAGTGGCAAGCTACAGAGTAACTCAACTTTTGTTGAGAAAAAACATTCCCCTTTGGGTGTTCAGTGCTGTGAAAAACAACATACTTGCTGGCTTGATTACCAGATAACAAATAGAAGAAAGAAAGCCTAAAAAATGAAAAATGAACCTAGTCATCACATTTAATAATTGGTAAGCTGCGATATATAAAATTTAGGTGCCCCAATGATAGCCGGAAGAAGAACATCTCAAAAGTACTGCCCCTCCCATAAAAATTATTCTGCAAGCCCCCTTACTCCCCTGCCCCCTCTGCTACTATCCTTCTTTTCTTTTGGACAGTGCATACCCAGTCGGTCTTTGATGAGCATCTCCACCATAAATACGCTATGGCAGGATAGTTCCATCACTCAGTAGATTAAACTTTACTACTGCTCACTGCTATACTTAATGTGACCTTGTTACTGTTCATGTTGATCTGGATGCAAAATTTAATCTTTTGCCTAGTTCCTACTGTTAACTACTTTGTATGCTAAATTGTGTTATTACCATTGATAACCAGTTGCCGATCGCCTCTATAGCACTTTTACGGCTACAGGGCGGGCACGCTGCGTAGCATCACGTATATATACATGATCTTGCATTTGCGTGTATTGGGCGCGAGTGCATGCCACCGGAGGCTCACTCCCGCTGTGATTCTACACAGCAGGAGTTGATCAGCAGGTGCTGCAGACCCCATGTCCGACAGTACCCGCTTATCATTCAGGACACAGGCAAAATGGCAATCTGGATCTATGTAGACATTGTTAAGGCTATTTTTATACCTACCTCACTTATATGGTTAACTATACATAAAATAAGTGATTAAAACCTTTCTGTCTATAGAAGAAGCAACCCATGCATCTGCTGCTATAATTAAAATGAAGAACGAATGATAACTGTAGCAAAGATAAACAATTACATTTATTTATACAGAAAAGAAACGTTAGAATGATTAGAAATGAGCAAATATCTCCAGTGATGTTATACATCCAGTGATGCCAGTCTACACAGATAGTTAATGCAAAAAGGAGATATGGTTACAATTGACATACACATGCTCTCAAGGTAAGGCAACTCCTAGGATAGAAATGGTTAAGAGAAGAAAAAGACATAGAGATATTACAGATACATTACCTAAACAGCCCTTATGTTACCATGCTTGCGGGGGGGCACACTGAGAGGAAGAGATTGTGTGTGGATTTCTGTATTGTTTTTAATACCCCCCCCCTTATGCCCCCATTCTCACCAATCCAGGTTTCCACCCCTCTAGGACCTTGTCATTGGTCTAGAGTTGCTCACATATGCATTGGCTACCCCTGAAGCCTCCTGAATGTTCATTGGTTCATAGTTGCCTCAAATTCTGATTGGCTGCACCTCAAGCCTGTTCGCCTACCATGCCCAGGTCTAAAGTTCCCGTGTCTTTCTGTCTATATATGTTAAGCAACCTCCTTCGATCCCCAACCCTACCAGTTCTGACATGTCAAAATACCCCAACCAAGTAGTGACACAAAGTCTGATATGACAACGAAAGAATAACTTAACCGCTTCCCACCCGCCCTATGGCCGAATGACGGCCTTAGAGCGGGCGGCTTCCTTCGCCTGGCCGTCCCTGGTGTTTACTTCCGCAATGCGTGCCGCCGGGGGCGCTCATCGCGGAAGTATTGTATTTGCCGTGTCTCCCGGAGACAGGCAAATACAGATCGCCGTGAACGGCCAATCAAAGCGGCCGTTCACAGCGCGATCGCAGCTGCCAATGGGAGATGATCTCATATGTAAACATATGAGATCATCTCCCATTGCCGTGTCTCTCCCTCCTCAGACAGAGACAGCGTGTGAGGAGGGAGAGTGATCTAAGTGTCAGCCCCAGTGCAGCCCCAGTGCCAGTCTCAGCCCCAGTGCCAGTCTCAGCCCCAGTGCCAGTCTCAGCCCCAGTGCCATCTGTCAGCCCCAGTGCCAGTGCCATCTGTCAGACCAGTGCCATCTGTCAGCCCAGTGCCATCTGCCAGTAGTGCCAGTGCCGCCAGTGCCACCTGCCAGTGCCTGCCGTCAGCCCCAGTGCTGTCAGCCCCAGTGCCGTCAGCCCCAGTGCCGTCAGCCCGTGCCGCCTGCCAGCCCCAGTGCCGCCCGCCAGCCCCAGTGCCGCCCGCCAGCCCCAGTGCTGCCCGTCAGCCCCAGTGCCGTTCGTCAGCCCCAGTGCCGTCAGTGCCGTCAGCCCCAGTGCCACCTGCCAGTGCCATCCGTCAGCCCCAGTGCCGTCAGCCCCAGTGCCGCCAGTGCCAGTGCCGTCAGCCCCAGTGCCGCCAGTGCCAGTGCCACCTGCCAGTGCCACCTGCCAGTGCCACCTGCCAGCGCCAGTGCCACCTGCCAGCGCCAGTGCCATCCGTCAGCCCCAGTGCCAGTGCCGCCAGTGCCACCTGCCAGTGCCACCACCAGTGCCGCTTGCTAGTGCCACCTGCCAGTGCCACCTGCCAGCGCCAGTGCCACCTGCCAGCGCCAGTGCCATCCGTCAGCCCCAGTGCCGTCAGCCCCAGTGCCGTCAGCCCCAGTGCCGCCAGCCCCAGTGCCAGTGCCACGTGCCAGTGCCACCTGCCAGTGCCACCTGCCAGCGCCAGTGCCACCTGCCAGTGCCACCTGCCAGCGCCAGTGCCACCTGCCAGTGCCATCCGTCAGCCCCAGTGCCATCCGTCAGCCCCAGTGCCGCCACCTGCCAGTGCCACCTGCCAGCGCCACCTGCCAGCGCCAGTGCCATCTGCCAGCCGCAGTGCCATCTGCCAGCCCCATTTGCCAGAGCAATTAGCCAGAGCAAATAGCCAGCACCATCTGCCAGTGCCATCTGCCAGTGCCAGCCCCAGCCCCATCTGCCAGCCCCATCTGTCAGCCCCATCTGTCAGCCCCATCTGTCAACCCCATCTGTCAGCCCCATCTGCCTCCAGCCCCATCTGCCTCCAGTGCCATCTGCCTCCAGTGCCATCTGTCAGTGCCACGTGTCGTCAGTGCCACGTGGGGTCACTTTGTGGGCATTTCCATTGTCCTGGTGCTCCAGGGCCTTCAAAACTGTAATAGGTGGTTGAGAAATAAGATGTGTAATTTATGCTCCTAGAACGCCTGATGGTGCTATTTCAATATTGGGCCTCTGTATGTGGTCAGGCTGTGTAAAAGTCTCACACATTTGGTATCGTTATACTCAGGAGGAGTAGTAGAACGTATTTTGGGGTGTCATTTTTGCTGTGTACATGCTATGTGTTGGAAATATCTTATAAATGGACAACTTTGCGTAAAAAAAATGCGTTTTCATTTTTTTCCACATTTTCCCAAAACTTCTGCAAAAAAAATTAACCATTCAAACGACTCATTATGCCTCATAGATTATACGTTGGGGTGTTAGCTTTCCAAAATGGGGTCACTTTGTGGGCATTTCCATTGTTCTGGTGCTCCAGGGCCTTCAAAACTGTAATAGGTGGTTGAGAAATAAGATGTGTAATTTATGCTCCTAGAACGCCTGATGGTGCTATTTCAATATTGGGCCTCTGTATGTGGCCAGGCTGTGTAAAAGTCTCACACATTTGGTATCGTAATACTCAGAAGGAGTAGCAGAACGTATTTTGGGGTGTCATTTGTGGTATACACATGCCATGTGAGAGAAATAACCTATTACATTGAAAATTTTGTGAGGAAAAAAAAAAAATCTTCATTTTGCAAAGAATTGTGGGAAAAAGATGACAACATCAAAAACCTCACCATGCATCTTAGTAAATACCTTGGAATGTCTACTTTCAAAAAAGGGGTCATTTGGGGGGTATTTATACTTTCCTGACTTGTTCGGGTCGCAAGAAATGAGATAGGCCACCAGTACATCAGGTGTGATCAATTTTGTGCGATTCGCACCACAGCTTGTAGACTCTCTAACTTTCACAAAGACCAAATAATATCCACTAATTTGGGTTATTTTTACCAAAGATATGTAGCAGTATAAATTGTGGCCAAAATTTATGAAAAAAAAATTATAATTTGCAAAATTTTATCACAGAAACAAAGAAATATGCGTTTTTTTTTCAAAATTTTCGGTCTTTTTTCATTTATAGCGCAAAAAATAAAAACCCCAGAGGTGATCAAATACCACCAAAAGAAAGCTCTATTTGTGGGAAAAAAAGGACACAAAATTCATTTGGGTACAGTGTTGCATGACTGAGTAATTGTCATTCAAAGTGTGAGAGCACCATAAGCTGAAAATTGGTCTGGTCAGGAAGGTTGTTTAAGTGCCCAGTAAGCAAGTGGTTAATTATCACCGGCCTAAAACACTCAACAGCTTTTGAGAACCAGGAAAACAAGGAGTATTTTTAAAATCTAAGCTGGGAAAAACATATACATGTACATGCGCATATATAATATATATATATATATATATATATAAAATCTCCAATGGGCCATGGTCATTTAATTAGAGAGTCCTTTTATTAGAGAGTTCCCTTGAGGATATAAATATGGATTTCAAAGTGTCCACCACAACATTAACCACTTCAGCCCTGGACCATTTTGCTGGCCAAAGACCAGACCACTTTTTGCGATTCTGCACTGCGTCGCTTTAACTGCCAATTGTGCGGTCATGCGACGTGGCTCCCAAACAAAATTGACGTCCTTTTTTTCCCACAAATAGAGCTTTCTTTTGGTGGTATTTGATCACCCCTGCGGTTTTTATTTTTTGCGCTATAAGCAAAAATAGAGCAACAATTTTGAAAGAAACGCATTATTTTTTGTTATAATAAATATCCCCCAAAAATATATAAAAAAACATTTTTTTCCCTCAGTTTAGGCCGATACATATTCTTCTACATATTTTTGGTAAAAAAAAATCACAATAAGCGATTATTGATTGGTTTGCGCAAAAGTTATAGTGTTTACAAAATAGGGGATAGTTTTATGGCATTTTTATTAATATTTTTTTTTTTTACTAGTAGTGGCGGCGATCAGCGATTTTTATTGTGACTGCGACATTATGGCGGACACATCGGACATTTTTGACACATTTTTGGGACCATTGTCATTTATACAGCAATCACTGCTATATAAATGCAGTGATTCCTGTGTAAATGACACTGGCAGTGAAGGGGTTAACCAGTGGGTGGCAGTGTAGGGGTTAAGTGTTCCTAGGGGTGTGTTACTAACTGTTGGGAGCTGGGCTTTCATTTAGTGAACACGGATCTCTGCTCCAATCACATGGAGCAGAGATCAGCGTCTCTAGTTGCGCTCGCGATGGCAGGGCGGCATTAAAGATTGGACATACCTGTATTCCAATATGCCTGCCCGTGCCATTCTGCCGACGTACATCGGCGTGCACTGGTCGGGAACTGGTTAATGCATTTTATGCTTGCCTAGTTGCGAATTAACATTGCCTGTTTTCTAACTTGGAAAAAAGGAAAAAACTGCGCTATGATAAAAATATTATACTAATCGTCCACAGTGGAACTTAGATCAGCTTCGGCTTGACTGTATTACATAATTACAGAAAAAAACACATGAAAAATTGAGTAAGCTGCGCTAAATCATAAACCCACATAAAATTCAATGAAGGTAAAAAACATTAGACAAAATTTCAATAATAATGTGCAAAATTAGGCCTATTACCCCCAGTCTTAAAGAATAAGGGTTATAGGGTAATTGATCACAGTGAACAACGGAAAAAAAAAAGGAAAAATAAAATATAAAACAAAATAGTGAACACCCAATGTGTAATTATATAGACATTTAAATTCCAACAGAGTCCAATATAGATGAAATCGTCAAATCTCCTACCGTGTAGCAAGTGCTTGATCCACCACCATACAGCCAAAGTTACTCCTTACCAGAATTTCATGACCCCCCACTACAGAGGGTCACCAACAGCATGTAACAATACATATCTCCCACTTCAGAAGGGTCTCAGCTGTTCTCCTCCCTCCACCGATATTATGACCAGGTTGTCAAACAAGTATCTTTAGTTATCTCCCATATATTCGGTCATATGTGCCAATTCCATGCAAAAACAAAATTGAAGCTCCAACAGTGTAAAACCTTTTAATATAACTCAAATATAAAAACAAAAATGCACTTACAAAGCACAAAGGAAAGATCAGCCTTAAGTCCGATGCGCCGGCTGGACGCAAACGGACAAACTCGTCGTTCCTGGGTACGATTCCTTCGTAAGGGGTGACATCAGCGCATCGCTCAGTCCTACGCGTTTCGCAAAAATTGCATCATCCAGGGGCCACTATTGGAGCTTCAATTTTGTTTTTGCATGGAATTGGCACATATGACCTAATATATAGGAGATAACTAAAGATACTTGTTTGACAACCTGGTCATGATATCGGTGGAGGGAGGAGAACAGCTGAGACCCTTCTGAAGTGGGAGATATCTATTGTTACATGCTGTTGGTGACCCTCTGTAGTGGGGGGTCATGAAATTCTGGTAAGGAGTAATTTTGGCTGTATGGTGGTGGATCAAGCACTTGCTACACAGTAGATTTGACGATTTCATCTATATTGGACTCTGTTGGAATTTAAATGTCTATATAATTACACATTGGGTGTTCACTATTTTGCTTTATATTTTTATTTTTTATTTTTCCTATTTTTTTTTTTTTTTCTTTTTCCGTTGTTCACTGTTTTCTAACTTACCTTTAGTGTTTTCCTGTGATATTGTTTATTTGTATACTCAACCTGGTGTGTTGGAGGAGCTGAGGTTTTTTTATAAGAGGTTGAGGCAAAGAACAGAGGATCCATCCTAATCAGGGGGTCCCACGGGGGTAGTGCTACATAAATATTTTTAAAATGTCTGTTTTAGTTCAGTGTAATGCTTGCCAATTGTTTTTCATGGCACTTTTTGGAAGCTGGGTTACTGACTTGTCTGTATGCAGATTTCTAGTTTAATGCTAGCCATACACCTGTCGAAAAATCGTTTGAATGAGATTTTGAAAAACGAACACATGGTCATGAGAGCAAACGATTTTGCCATCATGCAATGATCGAAATTTGATCGATAAATCATTTAACTAACATAAATTAATACATTTTTCATTTGTTTTGTCACATAAGCCCAGTGCAAACTATTCGGGTGAGAAACATATTAATCTTTAAATTTAACTTCCGTTCGGCGAAAGTTTTCCAAACTTTTCCTTTGATTTTTCAGCTCAAAAACATCCAAATTACAGCTTTTCAAACACGTTTTTGTCTAGTGTATGGCCACCATAAGGCAGGCCATACATGGGTTGAATTTAGAAAGAATTTTCTTTCTAAAATCTTATCTAAGCATTTTTGTTTAAATTTCACACCATTAGTGGGCTGCAGCAACAGCCGATTTTCATGCAGCCATCGAATTTGAGGCATGTTGGAAATTTTTTTAAAAACGTAAGATCTTCTAATAACTGATGGGAGAAATGTAATCGAAAAAGAAATGCGCATGTGCAAGAAAAGAAAATTCCCGGAAAGAAAAGAAGATTCTCAGCCAGGAAAATTATTTTCTGTAGCAACAGGAGGTGAAATTAAATTAAAGGCTTGGTTGGTTGAATTTCGAAATCAATGGTGGCACCATCGGATCACAAAACACACAAAATTTCTGATTTTCAAAAAAAATCTCTTTTGAAATTCGACCATGTATGGCCTGCCTTGTGGTGACACTGCTTGTCTAAATGAATTACTTTGTGCCCTTTAGTCTGAGATCAGGGTCAGTTGGGTCCGGAAGAGTTAGGACTGTGGACCATAAATATACAGGTTTTGATGTGACATTGTTTGCAAGAATGGCAACCCTTCTGTGCATAGGGAGGTCTCTGAGAAAGAAATGATTTAGCCAAAAGTAACTTTTGTATATGATGCTGAAAACCAGGCAAGTTCTGTGGATAAGGCTCCTTAAAAGGAGATGTCATCTTCTTGCTGGTGATTCATTAGTATGATGTGGAAGTGTTTAAATGTCAAAGGAAGTTAGGTGTTTACCTGGTGCTATTGTCAGGAGAGATAAGAAGCACCTATTAAATAACATCAAGATAGATATTGTCAAGAATGCTAGTGAAGAGTACAGTGTATGTTTTGCATCTTGGCTCCAATGATTTGTCCTGGAATGATGCGGGTTCCATACAGAATGATTTTCAGAAGTTGGGTCAAGATCTTCACCATTTAGAGTGTACTACATTTTCAGAGGCCTTATTTGTCCATATTGTAGAACAAGGGAAGTTCTTTCATAAAGCAGAGTTGAACATTTTGTTAAAAGATTGATGCAAAGGTCTAAGTTATGTTATTCATGGTGCTAGCAGGTGGTCTGGTACCCAAGAGATGATCTGCATTCCTAATACAAGGGCACTGAGTTTCTTAGTATGAAATTCAAGAGTTTTTTGGACATGCATTGAAAGTGAGAAATGAGGGCAGAGATTTAACTGATGTGGAGTATTTCGGTCCCCAGAAGGTTAAAACAAATGTGAGGGTTTGTGTTACTAAGAACTTGGCTGGTGGGGTTGTTATTTCATTTAAAGTTTCTGGTGTTAAAAATACAGCAGTATTTGTCATGTCATGTGCACTAATGCTCTTAGTTTCAAAGCCGCACATCAGTGCGATTTGCACTGACGATTTCATTGTGATGTAATCTAACAGATGTCTATGCAAGTCGCAATAAAATCGGCAAAAAGTAGTGCTTTTTCATAATTGCTGAAAATAGGCTGTGACTTGTCATGCAATTTGGAACTGTCAACTGGCATGACAAGTCGCATCGGTGGGAAGTGGAACAAGGCAACAAACTTTCGGAGCTCTTGTATCTAGGGACAATTTGATCTTTGTCGCCATTAGAGATTTGGCTCAAGGATTCAAATGATTAGGAAATAACAATACCAGGGTACATACTATACAAGAAAGCCAGAGTAGGAAAGAGGAAATAGCATAAGCCTAGAGTTAAGTGTTTGTAAAGCTTTGTTTGTTATAAAAATAACAAAAATGGTGTACTTACCTGCTCTGTGCAAGGGTTTTGCACAGAGCAGCCCCAATCTTCCTCTTCTGGGATGCCCTGCTGGCACTCCTCCCCTTCATTGGGTGCCCCCCCGAAAAATCGCTTTTTATGGGGACACCCATACGGGCTGTCTGCGTCCATTGACACAGACAGCGGGACTTGGCCTCGCCCCCCACTGCCGTGTCACAGGATTTGAATGACAGCCAATTGCTCCTGTTGCTATCAATCTGTCCAATGAGGAGAAAGACAGCAGCTGGAGCTGCTGTGTTCGTGGACATCGCACATCTGGATCAGATCAGACTCTGGTAAGTGAGGAGGGCCTGGGGGGGAAGCTGCCAGCACAGAAGATTTTCCTCTTAATGCATAGAATGCATAACCCGCATTCAGTGTGAACCTAGGCTAAACAGAAGAAAAAAAACAATATGACCAAGATGTATGAAAGATAGTAAAGGAGAAAAAAAATCAGCATATAGGAGATTCGAAGAAACACAAAGGGGGTTATTTACGAAAGACAAATCCAATTTGCACTGCAAGTGCACTTAGAAGTGCAGTCGCTCTAAATCTAAGGGGTAGAACTGAAATGAGGAGAAGCTATGCTGATTTTATCATCAAATCATGTGCAAGCTAAAATGCTGTTTTTTATTTTCCTTGCATGTCCCCCTCGGATCTACAGTGACTTTACTTCCAAGTGCACTTTCATTGCAAAGTGGATTTTCCTTTAGCAAATAACCCCCAAAGTGTAGCTGATAGAGAACTGTAACAAAATAGACAAAAGGAGGCCAAATACATTTTCAGTGCTGCCATGAACAGAAAGAAGAGGAAATGGCTAAATGTATTAGGAAGGGAGGCAAAGGGTTGATTTACTAAAACAGAAGAATGCAAAATCTGGTGCACCTGTGCATGGTAGCCAATCAGCTTCTAACTTTGGCTTGTTCAGTAGGCTTTGACAAAAAAATTTTTTTAAGTTGATTGGTCTTTGCAGACCTGCACCAGATTTTTATTTTTCCGGTTTTAGCAAATCAACCCCAAAGCCTTTTTGGATACATCAGTGATAAAAGGAAAAATGCAATGCGATCCTTAAAATTAAAACTGGACACTAGAGTGAGACCTGGATGTGGTAAACCATTTAACCACTTAAGCCCCGGACCATTTTGCAGGCCAAAAACCAGACCACTTTTTGCGATTTGGCACTGCGTCGCTTTAACTGATAATTGCGCGGTTGTGCGGCGTGGCTCCCAAACAAAATTGACGTCCTTTTTTCCCATAGAGCTTTCTTTTGGTGGTATTTGATCACCTCTGAGGCTTTTATTTTTTGCGCTATAAACAAAAAAAGAGCGCCAATTGGTGCCAAAACCGCATAATTTTTAACTTTTTGCTATAATAAATATCCCCCCAAAATATATATAAAAAATTTTTTTCCCTCAGTTTAGGCCGATATGTATTCTTCCTACATATTTTTGTTAAAAAAATTGCAATAAGCGTTTATTGATTGGTTTGCACAAAGTTATAACGTCTACAAAATAGGGGATATATTTATGGCATTTTTATTAACCCTTTCATGACTAAGCCTATTTTTGGAATTTGGTGTTTACAAGTTAAAATCCATATTTTCTACTAGAAAATTACTTGGAACCCCCAAACATTATATATATATATTTTTTAACAGAGACTCTAGAGAATAAAACGGTGATTGTTGCAATATTTTATGTCACACGGTATTTGCGCAGCTGTGTTTTAAATGCAACTTTTTGGGAAAAGGGACACTTTTATGAATTAAAAAAAAAAACAGTAAAATTATCCCATTTTTTTTGCATAATGGGAAAGATAATGTTACGCCGAGTAAATAGATACCAAACATGTCACACTTTATAATTGCACGCACTTGTGGATTGACGACAAAGTACGGTACCTAAAAATCTCAATAGGCGACGCTTTAAACATTTTTTACGGTTACCAGGTTAGCGATACAGAGGAGGTCTAGTGCTAGAATTATTGTTCTCGCTCTGACGATCGCGGCGATACCTCACATGTGTGATTTGAACACCGTTTACATATGCGGGCGCGACTTCCGTATGCGTTTTCTTTGCTTTGCGAGCTCGCGGGGACGGCGGGCGCTTTAAAAATTTTATTTTTATTTTTTTTATTTATTTTAAAATTACTAAATTGTTTAAAATTAAAAAAAAAATTTGATCACTTTTATTGCTGTCACAAGGAATGTAAACATCCCTTGTGACAGTAATAGGCGGTGACAGGTACTCTTTATGGAGGGATCGGGGGTCTAAAAGACCCCCCCACCCCTCCTTTACACTTCAGTGTATTCAGATCGCCAAAAACGGCGATTCTGAATACCGGATATTTTTTTAAACCGGCGCCATTGGCAGCCGAGTAAACGGGAAGTGACGTCATGACGTCGCTTCTGTGTTAACTATGAGGAGACTGGAACAAAGCCGATTACGGCTTCGTTCCAGTTCCTCCACAGCGGCCGGAGGCATCGCAGCAGGAATCGGTGCTCCCGATCGAGCGGGAGCACCGGTAACAGCCGCGGGAGGCAGCGGGAGGGGGGGACGTCCCCTCCCGCTCCTCCGGCATAACAGCCGAGCGGCTTTTAGCCGCATCGGTTGTTATGGCTGGATAGCCAATCGCCCGCTGAACAAAACGGTACCGGGATGATGCCTGCAGGTGCGGGCATCATCCCGGTATACCCCCCGGAAGCCGAGTACGCACATCTGCGTACGCTCGGCGGGAAAGGGTTAATATGGCCTAGTGGCCGTTTATTTTACTGACGTAACATAACTGCGTTTCACGCAGCCAAGCCATGCTGCCGCAGTACAACTGCGGCGGCTGGTCGGCATGCGGTTAAACAGTTACTTCTGGTCAGTTTTCTCATAAATTAATTGCACTAATAATAACAGGTTGGGGAATTACATTGGCTCAAGTAATGAGTAATGCCAGCTGGTGCTCAATATTGTGTGTTTGTGTGTGTGTGTGTGGGGGGGGCGTCACTAGCACTACACTCCCCCTGACTCCCTGGCCAATCAGGTCTCAGGACCCGCTTCCTGATTGGCCAGGAGGAGAAGCAGGAAGACATTAGCGAATATTAATTTACTAATGTCACACAACTGGGTGGGCTTAGGCCGCAGTGCTCTACACCCCGGGCCCACCCTTTTTTTTAAGCCAATTAGAGCCTCAGCTCTAATCATGTGCTTAAAAAAAAAAAACCATTGGATCATTTTCAGGATTTCTAGAGACAGAGTGTCACGATCTGGAGTCAGGCTCAGAGACCAGTAGCTATAGCAGCAGAGCAGATATTCACACAGGTCACCCTGGCTGATGGCACGGGTTCATCTGAGGTGCGGGGTCTAAGCACTAACCGGTATTCACCAGAGCTCCCAAAGGTGGAGATGGGCTTGGCTGCATGTTAGTGCCAGGTCGCGGTCCTCAGGATAGCCCCACCAGGAGGTGAGCAAGCCGGGGGTCTGGTAGCAGATATAGCAGGTAGAGATCAGCAGAAGCATAGTTGAGAAACAAGCCAAAAGTCGGTAACCAATAGTTGCAGGTTGGGATTCAGCAGAAGCGTAGTCGGTAACGAAAGGTAGCGAGGATACGGTCGGCAGCAGGAGAGATAGAAGCAAGATATTGGCTGGTAAAGGCACAATATTCTGGCAAGGAGGAAGTGCAGAGACATGGCTTATATCAGGAAGTTCATGGGAGGAGCAAAGGGTTCAAGGTTCAAGGCAAACAAGATTCAAGACAAGATCACTAAAGGAATTGTCCAAGGAGCTGTCCAGCATTCCAGGTGGCTCAGCAAGCAGAGTCACTGCCAGACACACCAGAGGTCCCAGGTTCAAGCCCAGGTCCTAACAGTACTCCCCTCCTCCCTGGACGTCTTAGGGCCAGGTTTCTGCTCAGGCTCCCAAGAATTTTCTTCTGGCCCATATCCTTCCCATTGAACCAAATATTGCAATTTGTTCCTAGAGATCCTGGCGTCAAGAATTTTTCCCACCACCAATTCTTCTTCACCCTGTACCTCGACAGGTGGGGGAGGAGGATGAATTCTTCCAGAAAAAGTATTTTCATGAAATGGTTTGAGTAGTGATATATGAAACACAGGGTGAATCTTCATATTGTCAGGAAGTTTTAGGCGAAAAGTGACCGGGTTGATTTGAGCAGAAATCTCAAAAGGTCCCATAAACTTTTGACCCAACTTAGCACATGGAACTTGAACTTTTACATTTTTGGTAGATAACCAAACTTTCTCACCTACTTGAAAAGTGGGAATAGACCTACGATGTCTGTCAGCAGCCTTCTTGTAATATTCCTGCGCCTCCTTCAATGTATCAGTCAATTTCTCCTGGATCTCATGTAATGAAGTTAGTCTGTTGGTAACAGCAGGAATTGAAGTTGAGACGGGGAGATCAGGAATAAAAACTGGATGATACCCGGTGTTTAAGAAAAATGGGCTTTGGGATGTGGAACTATGTTTAGAGTTATTATAAGCAAACTCTGCCGTAGGAAGGTAGTCCACCCAGTCATCCTGAAGATAACTCACGAAGCATCGAAGGTATTGCTCCAGAGTTTGATTGGTCCTCTCGGTCTGACCATTAGACTGCGGATGAAAAGCCGAGGACAGATTAACTGTTACACCCAAAGCTGAGCAAAAACTTCTCCAAAATTTTGAGGTAAACTGTACCCCTCTGTCAGACACCACATCATCAGGAATTCCATGAAGTTTAAAAACTTCTCTAACCATTACCTCAGCAGTATGTTCGGCGGAGGGTACCCCTTTAACTGGAATAAAATGAGCCATCTTAGTGAGACGGTCAACGACTACCAGAATGGTGGTCATCCCTTTTGAAAGAGGAAGGTCAACCACAAAGTCCATAGAAATTGACCCCCATGGTCTTGATGGAACAGGTAGTGGTAGAAGTAACCCCAGAGGAGAAGATCGAGGTGTCTTATTGCGAGCACAGGTTAGACATGAAGCCACATAACTCTTAACATCTTTCTTGTACCCAGGCCACCAAAAGGAACGTGATAAGAGTTCTTCTGTTTTAGAAACCCCAAAATGACCAGCAAGCTTAGAGTCATGTACCAACCTGAGGGATTCTACCCAAACTGATTCAGGTACATAGAGGCAATGCGCTTGAGTCCAAAAACCATTGTTGTACTTGAGGATTATTAAGTAGTGGGTCATTCTCATACCCCTCCTTGAGAAGATTAAGAAATGTCTTTGAACTCATGGCCCCTAAAAAGTTCTTTTGAGGCAGGATTGTACATTCAGAGGTGCTTTCCTGGAGAGGCCCAGACAACATCCGTGATAGGGCATCAGCCTTACCATTCCTTGACCCAGGGCAGTATGAAATAACAAAATTAAACCTGGAAAAGAAAAGGGTCCAACGTGCTTGTCTAGATGACAACCTTTTAGCAGACCTAATAAGTTCTACATTTTTATGATCGGTGAGAACGGTTACAGGGTGCTTAGCTCCTACCAGCAGATGCCTCCACTCAGAAAATGCTTCCTTAATTGCCAGCAGCTCCTTGTTTCCAATGTCATAATTCATCTCGGCTGAAGACATCAGTCGAGAGAAATAAGCACAAGGATGCAGCTGCATTTTTTCTCCCATTCGCTGAGAAAGGATAGCTCCCACAGCAGAATTAGAAGCATCAACTTCTACGATGAAAGGTAGTTCTGGATCTGGATGTACCAGTATTGGTGCAGAAGTGAAGAGAGTTTTCAGTTTACTAAAGGCAGCCTGTGCCTCAGGTGACCACAAAAAGGGCACACCTTTCTTTGTCAACTGTGTGATTGGAGCAATTACCCTAGAGAAATTCCTTATAAATCTTCTGTAAAAGTTGGCAAATCCAACAAATCGCTGTATCTCTTTAACATTCTTAGGGGCGTGCCAATCCACCACAGCTCTGATCTTATCGGGATCCATGCTTACCCCTTCAGAAGAGATTATGTATCCCAAGAACTGGATCTGAGTTTGTTCAAACTCGCATTTCTCTAATTTTATGTAAAGTTGATTTCGCCTTAATCTCTCGAAAACAATACAGACATGCTTGCGGTGTTCTTCCAAAGTATCAGAGAAAATGAGAATGTCATCCAAATATGCTATTACAAACTGATCAAGCAAATCTCGAAAAGCATCATTAATAAAATGTTGAAAAGTTGCAGGAGCATTGCATAGCCCAAAGGGCATGACCAAAGACTCAAAATGTCCATATCTGGTTCTGAAAGCAGTTTTCCATTCATCACCGGAACGAATGCGGACAAGGTTGTATGCCTCCCGTAAATCTAATTTGGTAAAGAGCTTGGCAGAGCGGAGTCTCTCAAGCATTTCTGGAATCAGTAGGAGTGGATAGCGATTCTTAATTGTGATCTTATTTAAATCTCTGTAGTCAATACACGGACGTAGGGTGGAGTCCTTTTTCATCATGAAGAATAAGGCTGCGCCAGCAGGAGAGGTTGAGTGTCTGATAAAACCCTTCTCAAGATTCTCATTAATCCACTCCCTGAGCACTTTCAGTTCAGGTTCTGATAAGGAATAAAGGCGACCAAATGGTATTTCTGCCCCTGGAAGCAATTCAATGGGACAATCATAAGAGCGATGAGGAGGCAGCTGATCTGCGTTCTTTTTATCACAAACGTCCCGAAACTCAAGATATTGTGGAGGTAGCTTGTCGTATGACTGGATAGTTGCCAAAACTGCTTGTAAATCTTGGGTTGGTGGAGGGCTTATTTGATAAGATTCTTTGCAATGTTTCTTGCAATGGTCAGATGTAAAGCTTAAAGAACGTGTCTCCCAGTTGATGGAGGGATTATGGATAGAGAACCAAGGAATGCCCAGGATAATAGGGAACTTGGGTGATGTAATCAGCTCAAAGCTGATAGTCTCCTGATGGTCAGTTTCAATTAGGAGTTTAAGTGGGATTGTCTCGTGGGTAACAGGGCCTGAAGTCAAAGGTGAGCCATCCACAGTTTCCATATCAATTGGGGCAAGTTTATTTCTTATTTGAATGTTATTACTTTGGGCAAATTCGATGTCGATGAAGTTTCCCCCAGCCCCGGAGTCCAGCATAGCAGAGCAAGGTATTTCATTGCTTTCAACAATAAGCTTTATAGGGATGACAAAATGAGTTGATAAAGAATTAACTTTATTTGCTTCCTGAATCAAAGGAGAGATGGACTGAGAAATTGAGTTTATTTGTTCAGATACTGTAACATCCATTGCTGCAATGGTTCTTTTAAATTTATTGGGACAATTAACTGCGTAATGTCCAGAGTCTCCACAATAAAGACATACGTTTTCTGAACGTCGTCTTTCTTTCTCCTGAGTAGTAATAGATCTTTTAATAGCATCCACCTGCATAGGTTCAGGAGTGTCAGAATCAGGGAAAAAACCCTTGTACCCGTAGGAGGATACTGAGTAGTAGAAAAACGCATGCCACCATTACTGCCTAGGATTCCCAGTCTCTCCTTTCTCCTTTCAGTAAGTCTCTGATCAATTCGAATACATAATTTAATAAAAGCTTCAAGGTCATCAGGACTTTCTACTCTGGCAAGCTCATCTTTTACTTGTTCCGAGAGTCCTTGACGGAACTGACTCTTCTGTGCTGCTGGATTCCAATTGGTATCTGAGATCCAACGTCGGAATTCAGTTGTGTACTCTGCAACAGAGCGTCTTCCCTGCCGTAAATTGTGCAATTTTGCCTCAGCAGTAGCACAGCGGTTAGGATCATCGAAAACTTGGTTCATCGCAGTCACAAAAGAATCAAAATTATCCAGGATGACATCATCTTTCTCCACATAAGGGGAGGCCCAGGCTAAGGCTTCCTCAGTCAGGAGGTTGATAATAAACAGCACCTTTTTCCTGTCAGAAGTGAATGCAGCAGGTTGCATCTGAAAGTATATACGACATTGATTAAGGAATCCTCTATAATGGCGGCGGTCTCCGCTAAACTTGAGTGGTAGGGGCATTCGTGCATTAGTTTCTATGGCAGCAGTATCTCGGGCATGAAAATCCCGCAATTGTTTGTGTAGATCAAGGATTTCCTCTTGTAGACCTTTCACTTCAATTTGTAACTCAGAAAATTTTTCCTGGTAGTCAACACCAAATGCCTGTAACTCAGCGATTTGAACCCTGAGAGGAGCCACGGCAGCTGCTACAACGGCCTCCATGTTTTTGGCCAGAATATTCTGTCACGATCTGGAGTCAGGCTCAGAGACCAGTAGCTATAGCAGCAGAGCAGATATTCACACAGGTCACCCTGGCTGATGGCACGGGTTCACCTGAGGTGCGGGGTCTAAGCACTAACCGGAGATCAGCAGAAGCGTAGTTGAGAAACAAGCCAAAAGTCGGTAACCAATAGTTGCAGGTTGGGATTCAGCAGAAGCGTAGTCCAGGAGCAAGCCAAATGTCGGTAACGAAAGGTAGCGAGGATACGGTCGGCAGCAGGAGAGATAGAAGCAAGATATTGGCTGGTAAAGGCACAATATTCTGGCAAGGAGGAAGTGCAGAGACATGGCTTATATCAGGAAGTTCATGGGAGGAGCAAAGGGTTCAAGGTTCAAGGCAAACAAGATTCAAGACAAGATCACTATAGGAATTGTCCAAGGAGCTGTCCAAGGAGCTGTCCAGCATTCCAGGTGGCTCAGCAAACAGAGTCACTGCCAGACACACCAGAGGTCCCAGGTTCAAGCCCAGGTCCTAACACAGAGGTAGTGAAGGAAATGGCTCAGTTAAGGCTTAATAAAGTAATAGGTCCTGATGGTATTTATCCCAGAATTCTCAGAACTTGGAGGTATAGTTGTTGGACCATGAACAGATCAGTTTGATCAGTCTTATCTAACAACAGAAGTTCCCCACGACTGGCGAACAGCTAATATTTGTACCTATCCATAAGAAGAGTAGCAAAGTAGAAGCTGGTAATTACAGGCCAGTGAGTTTAACATGAGTTGTAGTCAAGGCAATGGAATCACTACTGAAGTAGGATAAATTATCACTTAAAGCAGAGCTCCACCCAAACCGGGAAGCTCTGATTGTATCTCTCCCTTCACTCACTGCCACATTTGCTACTTTTTTGGGGGGGAGTGGGTACCTGGTTTTGACAGGTACCTGCTCCCACCTTTGGCTCAGATCCCCGTGGCGTTAAAGTCAGATTAGTATGACATTAGCCACTGCGATTTGACCTGGAAGTTCAGCCGCCTCCTTCCCCCACAGTCTCTTGGGACACATCACAGGTCCCAAAAGACTATGGGACCATTCATAAGGGGTAGTGCGGCCCACCTATAGGCAGTAGGAAACTGGATGTGAAGCTGTGAAGTCTTCACTCCATTTCCCTTAATTGCTATGCCAGCACCTACACCGGAAGCCGATTTAAAGAATCGGTTCAAGTGAAAACATTGCGGGCTCCCTGGAGAGGTAAATGTCCCTATATTAAAAGTAAGCAGTTGCAGTATTTGTAGCTGTTGACTTAAATTTTTTGGGGGGGAGCCTGGAGCTTTTCTTTAAAAACACACAATTTGCTGAATCCAAAGCAGCATGGCAGATCATGTCAGACAAATGTTTTTGCTATATCATTAATGTTTTGGACCAGGGTGGTCCTGTTGACAAAGCTTATCTTGATTTCAGCAAAGAATTTTCCACATAATGATCTAATAAAAAAAGTTGTACAAGCTAGGACTTAACCCTTGGGTGGTTCAGTGGATATGCAGTTGGCTAAAGGATAGATACCAGAATGTGGTTGTAAATGATGTTTATTTGGAAGAGAGACCAGTACTAGTTCTCTTCTGTTCTGTTCTGTTTTATCTATATGTAAGTGATATAACTAAAGGTTTGTTGGGCAAGGCATGTCTTTTTGCTGATGATACAAAGGTGTGTAACAGGATTGATATCCCTGGAGGTGTCTGTAACATGGAACATGATTTGGCATGGCTGAAAGATTGGTCAAAGCAATGGAAACTGCAGTTCAATGTTTCTAAATGTAAAATTATGCACCTAGGCAAAAATAATCCCTTGATAGACTACAATATTGGGGGTACAATGCTGGCCATCATTACAGAGGAAAAAGAGTTGGAAGTATTTAATTCAGATGATTGCAAAAGGAGCTAAACTTTCCTAGAAAATCGTTCCCTCCTAAGCTCTGTGCACACCTGATCAATACGAATTGCGGGGTGCTTGTGCAATGTCATCCAATTGCAGCATTATTTATCATGGCAAAATCGTGCCGCTGTTGGGTTGACATTAAGAAGTAATGACATCGCACAAGCGACCCCGCGATTTGCTGCAGTCAATCACCCAATTAGGAAATGGTGTTCTGGGGGGTGTTCTGTACACATTTCAGGTAGCCATATTGCATTGCATTTTCAATAAATTACTGCAGCTGCAGACCAAAAAAGGGAAGGTAATTTTTAATAACATTCAATTACAATATGATTAGTGTCGCAATTTTATATGTAATATTATTTTTGCTGTATTTGCTATTTTATTCCCCATGAACGTGGAGTTACCCTTTAAGGTCAGGGCTTGGACCAGTGTTTCTGCAAAGTGCACAGCAGTACACACATCAGTGAAAAAAAACTTTGATGGGGTGATAGTGCAAGCTTTAGCAGTGGCGGGCGGTCCACAAGAGGCGCAGGGGCCCCGCCACCCCAGCCTGCAGTGCCACTCACCTACTTGCACAATCTGCGTGGCTGTGCACTGTGCGGGGCACTGGACCAATAGGTTTCTACCAGGTCCATCACCACCTCACAGGCACGTGATCACATCTCAAGGCCAGAATTGGCCAGTTTTATATTGTACAAGCCCTCGCACCCTGCGATGCCAGCAAATCGGCTTTGGCTTTTGGCTTCCATTCAGAACCTAGAAAGAAGACCGGGTGAGGACAGAAGCTGTGGCGTCGGACAGTCCAGGGGAGCCCTGCCGCAGGGTGAGTGAGGACCTGGAGGGGGCCACCCGTGCCACCCCCCCCCCCCCCCCCAAATCCACCAGCACCAGCAACCACTGCCTAATAGTCAGAATGTGATCCCCTTTGACAGTTGATACTGTACAGGAAAAGGGATGAGGATTTAATTTCAGTTTTTCTGTGAAATGTAACATCTTTTGGATGAAACTAACAACTGTATATATAAAGTTCCATGACTTTCCCTGTGTGTCTGTTTTTTTTTCAATGTTAAAATGCCCTGTGCTACTCTATAGAACTCTGTTGGAGATGGTAGTGCTTCCCAAACCTATAGTAATTATTATAATAAAGAGTAGGAATGGGATTTTTAAACCTAGCAGGGGAGCTTTATACACAGCAGCATTTATAAAGTCTGGGTAACATCTATGTTAATAGAGGGTGTTGGAGGAATATGAGTGTTGCTTCCAATGCTAATGTCATAGTTGACAGATAGGCGGTAGTGATATCTGTCCACCTGGTAAAACTAGTCAATCAAATTAAAATACAGCAATGAAGGTAACAGGAGGTAAATAAATTACAGAGCTACAAAAATCGTATTTATTCAGCATAAATGAAATAGACCATAAAGGATAATAACGTTTCAAAAACAGCTATCATCAGAGATTGCATTTTGGAGCTTAACATCTGTTTAAATACTTTCTCGCAGCACGCTAGAACCACAGGATGTTCCATTTAAAGTCCTCCCACTTTCCAATTATGTGTCAGGTCTTTGCAGGTGTCTTTATCTATTGCTGGCAGAATCTGACTTTTTTTTAAACAAAGCATCGAGTTAACCTTTTTAGTACTGGAGGATTTTGAAACTCAGTGGTTTTAGTTTTGTTTCCTTTTACTTCATTGCACCAAAATTCTGTATTTTTTATTTTGTATGAATATGAAAAAGTATAGTTAACTCTTTAGTCATTGTGATCAGCATAAAAAGCACCTTAGCAGAGGCACACGAGGCAGCTGCCTTGGCTATCTCTGTTTCCAGGGCACACAACCTCCAAAAATATCTTGCTGTGATCTTGCTAACCAGTACATTAGTATTCCATTCTGTCTAAACCAGGGGTAGGTAACCCTGAAGAGGTGGAGATCTACCTGAATATCATCAGAGAGGTGCAGAAATCAGTAGTACATAACACATAATGCAAAGGTTTCCCACAGCACAAATTCCCCCCTTCCATTGTAGATTTCACTCACCAGACCTTGGATACAGTTGCGCCTAGCAGAGTGAGGGAAGTCTTCCCAGGTCTCCCCTCAGCTGTGGCATAGGACATGTGAGAGCCAAGAAGGAGTCAAAGACTTACCTTGGCTCTGTGGTGCCTATTACTGCTCTAATCTCAGCAAAGAGGGAGAATGGCTGTTGGGACTTTAAATATACCCCTGTGTGCTCAATTGCATATAAACAAATACTAATAACATTCAATATGTCTAAAAGAATTTTGTCTTTATTTTACACAATATAAAAAGCATATGTTGCTATCAATATAGTACATTACAAACAAGTCTGTGCATAGGGTCTTCTAAAAGGGTCACCGCGTTTCGCAGATCATCTGCTTCGTCTGGACCAGTAGAATTAGGCACATTGATAAATCAAACAATTTCTAAACAGATCCAAAATGTATGTATATAGTATAGCACTATGGTGGGAAAAGGGTCAATTATCCCAAAAAATAGCCCGCCAGCCCATGGGAGGGCATCCATCAGATTAAAGTGTCAAGGGTTGATATGTATATATCATAATGAGTCAAAGATGAAGTCCAAGCAGATTTATAGTACATGTACTGCGATTGAGGGGCTCACCATACCTCAGGTGTGAAAGATGGACAAATGACGCATAAAGCAGCAATAATTCAAAATCCCAAATAGGGCCCAATTGGCTCAGACAAATAGGTGCAAGTTACAGTCAAATGAAAGAAGTAATCTTCACAGGGGCATAACCCACACACAATCTTGTATAGAGATCAGAGATAGTATGTCTCACCCCTCCTTCCAGGATAGCAGCACTTTATAGCAGGATTTTGAATTATTGCTTCTTTAATGCATAATTTGACCATCTTTCACACCTGAGGTGTGGTGAGCTGACCCTGAACTTGAGATTCCCTGATTTAAGAACTAGGGCCCCGATCTTAGCAGGTTCAATGTCCTCTCCTTGTGAACTTTGTTGTGCGAGCTCTTTGAAGGCTATGTTTATGGTGGAAGCCTTGATAAGACATGGATAATAATAGGAAGGAACCCCTGACTCTGGGTCACGCTAGAGATTTCATGCACAAGAGCTTTCTCTGAGCATTTTGTTATTCAATAACTTTTTATAGTACATTATTTCTTTTTCTAAGCTATTTGTGCCTTCAGCCTCAGAAAAAAAACATATTGAATAAATACACAGCACAGTTTTGAGCTGGCAAACCCGGCTCTGACTGTGCTCAGTTACCATCAGCAAAGTGCAGAGGTGACATTGGGGGGGTCTGTTAAATCCCTGATGTCTTCTTTGTGCATATGTACTATGTTATCAAATAGGGCTTAACAACCAAATTTTAAAAAAAACCTTAAAAAATTGTTTACCAAAATATTTTTTTCAAAATCCCAAAAAGTATTGTAAAAGCCCATCTACATGTGTATATGCACATACAGTGCCTTTAAAAAGTATCCACACCCCTTGAAATTTTCCACATTTTGTCATGTTACAACCAAAAACGTAAATGGTTTGGGATTTTATGTGATAGACCAACACAAAGTGACACATAATTGTGATGTGGAAGCAAAATGATAAATGGTTTTCAACATTATTTATAAATAAATTTGTGAAAAGTGTGGCATATATTTGTATTCAACCCCCCCCCCCCCCCCCCGAGTCAATACTTTGTAGCACCACCTTTGGCTGCAATTACAGCTGCAAGTCTTTTTGGGGATGTCTCTACCAGCTTTGCACATATAGAGAGTAACATTTTGCCCATTCTTCTTTGCAAAATAGCTCAAGCTCTGTCAGATTGGATGTAGAGCATCTGTGAACAGCAATTTTTAAGTCTTGCCACAGATTCTTAATTGGATTTAGGTCTGGACTTTGACTGGGCCATTCTAAAACATGAATATGCTTTGATCTAAACCGTTCAATTGGCTGTACAGCTCTGTCTGTATGTGGCTGGCTGTTAAGGGTTGTTGTCCTACTGTTAGGTGAACCTCCACCCCAGTCTCAAGTTTTTTGCAGGTTTTCAGGTTTTCTTCTAAGATTGCCCTGTATTCGGTTCCATCCATCTTCCCATCATCTCTGACCAGCTTCCATGTCCTTGCTGAAGAAAAGCATCCCCACAACATGATGCTGCCACCACCATGTTTCACAGTGGGGATGGTGTGTTTAGGGTGATGTGCAGTGTTAGTTTTCTGCCACACAGCGTTTTGCTTTAAGGCCAAAAAGTTCAATTTTGGTCTCATCTGACCAGAGCACCTTCTTCCACATGCTTGCTGTGTTTCCCACATGGCTTCTCACAAACTGCAAACAGCACTCCTTATGTCTTTCTTTCAACAATGACTTTCTTCTTGCCACTCTTCCATAAAGGCCAGATTTGTGGAGTGCATCACTAATAGTTGTCCTGTAGACAGATCCTCCCACTTGAGCTGTGGATCTCTGCAGCTCCTCCAGAGTTACCATGGGCCTCTTGGCTGCTTCTCTGATTAATGCTCTCCTTGCCCAGACTGTCAGTTTAGGTGGTCTTGTAAACTAGCGTTTGTAATGGAGAATTTTTTATGTTACATTGCATGTTTTTAAATGTAACTGCCTACTCCTCATTTGAAGTAAAACACATAGCCAAGTATTATTCTACCCATTTCTTTTATTGTGCATTAAAAAAAACAAATAAAATTAGACAGGCTATCTGCCAATAAAACTTAACCAAAAAGTGCATTCGATGCATCCAAAAATATAGAAAATATACCAAATCAAATCATTATTCAACCAAAAAATAATGTCAAAGCAATAACTCCAAGGCAAATAATAAATAACACGTTATCTTCTCCGATTCCGCAACATGTCTGGTTGACGAACGGCTGTTAAGAAATGAACTGAAAAGCGTGTAATGAAAAGAGCAAAATAAAAAGCGCAAATCAACACTCACCGAACTTCTACTAACACAAAATTAGGAGGAGCCCAAAGGGTGGTGCTAAAGAGCTGAAAAACCATGTATCACGTCTAGAGCGTCACTACATTTGTGATTGTTGGCCAACAATTGTGTGCTGTGTGTATGTAAGACAAGTTTGGGCCAACACCCTTCGGACAAAAGTCCACGGTTTTGTTGGCCAACAATCCGATCGCGTGTAAGAGGCTTAACACTGTCTTTAAGCAGTTGGAGTTGCAGCTTATTCATGTCTATAGGAATGCAGCGACTGCATGGACACAGATGCTCCTTCCAATTTGACAGTCATGTGAGTGCAGGTGACTAGCCCTGAATGCAGATAGTGTGCTTTTAGGACTGAAAAAACGCATTCCTGTCAATTTAGGATGAGGGGTTGTGTCCATGCAGCCGTTCATTCCCAAACACATGAATGGGCTGCCTGCACACAGCTTCAGCTGTTAAAGACACCTCCTATTCACAAACTATGAGTGTAATCTTCAGTGTGAATGGGGCACACATGTTTGATGTATCTACTGCTTCACTCGACACACCTTCATTTTTTATATTTTCCATAAAAAATTGGGGATTATAGTGAATTTTTGTGTACTAAAATTGATTTGTGTGTTTTTTGCCCCTGAAAAAATACAGTGTAGTTTTGATCAGGGGCGTTGCTATGTCTGCAAAAGATCTGGGGCTAGAGTCCATAGCAGCAGTCACCAACCTTTTTTTGTAGGGGGGGGGGGAGAGATAGTGGTGGTAAGCAATTATTCACGGGCGATGGCTGGTGTTGGCGCTTCAATCATCATGGCACCATGGTTGGTATGGTGTCAAGGTGATTGGAATGCATTATTTCTATTGTTACATTCTAATATATAAAAAGGGGAAAAAGGGGATACGAGATATCGGGAAGCACTATTGTGGCTGGTTAGTGGATATCTCAGGTATAACAGTATGAAAGGGTGCCATCATCCTTAATGAATAGAGATTACAGCGAAAATGGGTGGGGACTTTGGGATTTTAGAGGCACCAATAATATGTTCAAAAGAAAATTATTCGTAATCAATCAATATTCTTTATATATAAATTTATTCCAAAAATAAAAGAACATACAGAATAGAAAAGGTTAAAAAGATTGTTTGACACAAGAAATATGTCTACACGCATAGGAAAACTACATCAGATACACATCAAGGTCCATAGAATATAGAGATTCCAATTCTATACAGGAGAACTAGTCACCCAGAGTAGAACAACATGGATCAATGTAGATGGGTGCTAAAGTGAGGAGCTGATGCAGGATCCACAGAAATTGCCCGACATGTTTCGTGTTATTAGAGGAGCGCTTCTTCTGGGGTGTGGTTAAAAACACCCAAAACTTTCTGTAGGTGGCGCTGATAGTACACAATAGAGATGGTAATATACTGTAGTAACTGATTCGTATAGGTAGAGCAATTAAACAGGTACAATCTAAGCCAGCCAGAGAGGTGGGGGGAATACTGATGTCCTTATTTGGTTAATTTTTATTATGCAGTGCAGCTCTACTCCACTGGAAAATAAAAATTAACCAAATAAGGACATCAGTATTCCCCCCACCTCTCTGGCTGGCTTAGATTGTACCTGTTTAATTGCTCTACCTATACGAATCAGTTACTACAGTATATTACCATCTCTATTGTGTACTATCAGCGCCACCTACAGAAAGTATCTACATTAATCCATGTTGTTCTACTCTGGGTGACTAGTTCTCCTGTATAGAATTGGAATCTCTATATTCTATGGACCTTGATGTGTATCTGATGTAGTTTTCCTATGCGTGTAGACATATTTCTTGTGTCAAACAATCTTTTTAACCATTTCTATTCTGTATGTTCTTTTATTTTTGGAATAAATTTATATATAAAGAATATTGATTGATTACGAAAAATTTTCTTTTGAACATATTATTGGGACATTCTAATATATAATGAAGTGGTTCAACTCTCCATACTGCAGAATCAGTGGAAACCCTGGGCGTGTCACTTGCCACATCTCCTGTCACCAGATGCAGCATGTCACTTGCCACCATCACCTGCCACTAGATGTGGATTGTCACTTGCCATATCACCTGCCACCAGATGTGGATTGTCACTTGCCACTTTCACCTGGCAGCAGATGTGGATTGTCACTTGCCATATCACCTGCCACCATTTGCAGATTGTCACTTGCCACATCACCTTCCACCATTTGCAGATTGCCATGTTTCCTGCCACCATTTGCAGATTGTCACTTGCGACGTCACCTGCCACCATTAGACCGTACCATAGATGTTAGGGGCCAGAGGAACCAGAGACCCCGAAGTCAGGGAGAGTTCACACTCCACCCAAGTTGGGCAGTGGGTGAACCCCCATAGTCGAGTTGGTTAGTATTCTATAGGGCCACATAATCTTCTTTAGGTGAGTTATCCCAGGGATTTTATCCTGGAGACCCACTGGTGGACAGGACCTCTTGCCGTGGACGCATCTTTGATTTGGAGGCTCCCGGGGATAAAGGCCTCGATAGACTACTATAGTAGTCACAATGTCAATCAGGTTAACTAAGTTCTTTCAGTTCAGTATGTTTATTGCTTCATAGTTCTACTACATGCTATTACATGTGATCATATGCTGTTATGGGTGATCTTGACTTGTTAGGGACCCCGGACCTACCAGATGGCGGGAGGCCGGGATGGGATCTGCCCACAGTTTTTGGGCAGCCCTGCTCATCATCCCCAAACCCTAAACCTTTACCATTCAAACCTTGGAGGTGGTAATAACGAATGCTCCTATTTACTGAACATGCCTCCAACAGTGCGGTCATCAGCTCCTTTATCTCTCAAGGTTTATTCCCTGAACAAGAAGATAAGAAAAGATTGATCACACACTTGAATCCAAAAGATGCTGTAGAAATTTCTTTATTGTCATGAGCCAGACAAATGATGATCAGTTGGCGCGTTTCACACTAAAAGAACTGTGCTTGTTCACAACAATTGAAATGCTCACAATACAAGCTATTTAAAGGTATGTATCAAATCAAACAACTAACACAAAACACCTGCAGTTAAAGAGCAATCAACACAAACCTTCACTGATATAAAAACATTTCTTAAATGCTAAAACATCTGATCATAAAATGGTCAAAACAAAAATAGATAATGTAAACATGTAAGCAAGAAATATATAAAAAAAAACAAAAATAGAAAAAATGAGGGAAAAAACATGTACATATACCAATATAAATCACATATATCACTGTGCAACAAATTAAATCTAATTGTGTGATTTAATGCTTATTATTAAAGGCTTCTTAAAAACTGTTCAAGGATAAGAGGAAATAATGAGACACAAAACCATATACCTGATGGAAAGGATGCGCATACACATGAAAATTAACCATGTCCACATATATATATAAATCATGTGGTGGCAAAGTATTGTGTATATAAACGCATATACATCGCAAATATTCCACACAGAACTACCCTAGAAAGCATTCAATGTATATCGAATTTACCTTTCTTTTTTAGATCACTTCTGGAATCAAAGGGAGTGTTCTCAACACTCAACTAGAGGAAGGAAAAAAAAAGGGAGAGTGAAAAAAAAAAGAAAAAGAACACCCAAAATCACTCGTTTTTCAAATGAGAAAAAACTAACAAAAAAAAACAAACAAAAAAATGAAGAACACCCAAAATCACTCACTTTTCCAAGGGACAGACAAAAAATAAAAAAGGAAGAACACACAAAATCACTCGCTTTTCAAAACAATCAATAAATAAATTAAGAGCACCCAAAATCACTTGCTTTTCAAAGGGAAAAAATAAAAATAAAAATAAAAATAAAATGTTATCCAACAAAGCAAGGAATAGTGAATCGAAGGCAGAAACCAACCCCTACACGTCCTCTTTTGCCTCAATAAGGGAGAGGAGCTAATCATAGTAATGAGAAATGTTCCACTCAAAGTTCATCCCAATTGGAATGCGTATCTTAAAATAAAAAATCCCCAAAACTTTTTTTTTTTGCATAGAAGTCTAAAGACATCGCCACTCCGCTTGGGTGTATGAACCTTCTCTATGATTTGCACACCAACAGCCAAAGTATTGCCTTCATGAAATTGATTAAAATGTTTGGCTACGTTGGTGGAGAATTTCTTCTCTATGCTATATATATATATATATATATATATATATATATATATATATATATATATATATAATGTTCCTGGAACCTATCTCTGAGATGACTTGTGGTGCAACCAATGTACTGTACATTACAGATGGTAAATGTAATGATATATATTAAAGCGGAGGTCCACCCTAAAGTGGACCTTCCGCTCATCGGAACCCTCCCCCCCTCCGGTGCCACAATTGGCACCTTTAAGGGGGGAGGGGGGTGCAGATACCTGTACAGTACAGGTATCTGCACCCACTTCCGGGATAGCTCTCCGCGGAAAGGGGCGTAGATTACGCCCCTTTCCGCAAGTGCCCGCCCCTTTCCGCAAGTGCCCCGCTGCCTGCTGGGAAACACACAGATCCCAGAGGCAGCAGGGACCGTCCTTATTGCGCAGCGCGACTCGCAAATGCGCAGTAGGGAACCGGGAAATGAAGCCGAAAGGCTCCATTTCCTGATTCCCATACCCAAGATGGCGGCGGCAGCACCCGAGAGACGATCTAGAGCTTCGGGTGCCGACATCGCGGGCGCGCTGGACAGGTAAGTGTCACTATTTTAAAAGTCAGCAGCTGCAGTATTTGTAGCTGCTGGCTTTTAAAAAAAAAAAAACGCGGAGACCCGGCGGACGCTTTAAATAACGCCTGTTGTAGTTGTAAAAAGATGTTAATTTATGTTGTTTACCATTAGAGTATAAACATACAACATTCCCCTTAGTAATACGTGCACAGCAGGAACACACAGTTGCACCACAACTATAATTGCCCTTGCAATGCAACCAAGTGTGTGACTTGATTTTATTTGATTCAAAGGCACTTGTTGAGAGATAGTTTCCCAAAGTGGGAGCATGTCTGGAAACAAATTTGATACTATCTTTCAGTAAATTTTTATTTTATTTATTTATTTTTTTCCCTTTCAAAAGCGCGTGATTTTGGGTGTTCTTTATTTCTTCTTTTTTTTTTTTAAAGTGAGTGATTTTGGATGTTCTTCTTTTTTTTTTCTCTCCCTTTGAAAAGCGAGTGATTTTGGGTGTTCTTAATTTTTTTTTTTTATTATTTCTATTTTTTCCCCTCCTCTAGTTGAGTGTTTAGAACACTCGCTTTGATTCCATAAGTGATCTAAATAAAAAGGTAAATTCGATAAACATTGAATGCTTTCTAGGGTGGTTCTGTGTGGAATATTTCAATGTATATACATTTATATACACAATACTTTGCCTCCACATGATTATATATATATGTGGACATTGTTCATTTCCACGTGTATGCGCATCCTTTCCATCATGTATATGGTTTACTGTCTCATTATTTCCTCTTATCCTTGAACAGTTTTTAAGAATAGTCTTTAATAATAAGCACTAAATCACACAATTGGACTTAATTTGTTACACAGTGATATATGTGATTTATATTGGTATTTAATATACATGTTTTTTTCCAAAAAAAATTCGATTTTTGTTTTTAACAACTTGCCTACTGGGCACTTAAACCCCCCTCCTGCCCAGACCAATTTTCAGCTTTCAGCTTTCAATGCTCTCACACTTTGAATGACAATTACCCAGCCATGTAATACTGTACCCAAATTAATTTTATGTTCTTTTTTCCATACAGATAGAGCTTTCTTTTGGTGGTATTTGATCACCTCTGGGTTTTTTATTTTTTGTGTTATAAATTTATTTTTTGTGCTATAAATGAAAAAACTAATTTTTCTTCATACATTTTGGCCACAATTTATACTTCTACATATCTTTGGTAAAAATAACCCAAATTAGTGGATATTATTTGGTCTTTGTGTAAGTTAGAGAGTCTACAAGCTGTGGTGCAAATCATAAAAATGTTATCACATCTGATGTACTGATGGCCTATCTCATTTCTTGCGACCCGAACAAGACAGGAAAGTAAAAATACCCCCCAAATGACCCCCTTTTTAAAGTAGACATTCCAAGGTATTTAGTAAGATGCATGGCAAGGTTTTTCATGTTGTAATTTTTTCCCACAATTCTTTGCAAAATTAACATTTTTTTCCCACAAAATTGTCATAGTAATAGGTTACTTCTCTCACATGGCATGTGTATACCACAAATGACACCCCAAAATACATTCTGCTGCTCCTCCTGAGTATTAAAATACCACATGTGTGGGACTTTTTCACAGCCTAGCCACATAGAGGTCCAACATGCAAGAAGCACCATCACGTGTTCTATGAGCAAAAATTACACATCTAACTTGTTGACTACCTATTACATTTTTGAAGGCCCTGGAGCACCAGGACAATGGCACATGACACTGATGTGGCACTGATGACAGATTGCACTAATACGTGGCACTGATGACATGTGACACTGATGACAGATGGCACTAATATGTGGCACTGATGACAAATGGCACTAATATGTGGCACAGATGGCACATGACACTGATAACAGATAGCATGTGACACTGATAACAGATGGCACGTGACACTAACAGGTGGCACTGATGACAGATGGCACTGATAGGTGGCACTCATGACACGTGACCCTGATAAAAGATGGCACATGACACTGACAGGTGGCACTGGGGACAGGTGGCACTGGGGACAGATGGCACTGATAGGTGGCACTGGGGACATATGGCACTGACAGGTGGCACTGGGGACAGATGGCACTGGGGAGAGATGGCACTGATGACACGTGAGACTGATAACAGATGGCACGTGACACTAATAACAGATGACACGTGACACTGGCAGGTGGCACCAATGACAGATGGCACCGATAGGTGGCACTGATGACACGTGACACTGATAACAGATGGCACATGACACTGACAGGTGGCACTGGAGACAGGTGGCACTGGGGACAGATGGCACTGACAGGTGGCACTGGGGACAGATGATACTGATAGGTGGCACTGGGGACAGATGGCAATGATAGGTGGCACTGGGGACAGATGGCACTGATAGGTGGCACGGGGACAGATGGCACTGACAGGTGGCACTGGGGACAGATGGCACTGATAGGTGGCACTGGAGACAGGTGGTACTGGGGACAGATGGCACTGATAGGTACTGTGGGCACTGTGTTGTGTTAGTGTGGCACTGTAATTTATGATTTTTTTCACTCATGCTGTAGCACGGAAGCTCTTCCTCCTCACACGCGATCTCTGTGTGAGGAGGGAGAGCCGGCAATGAGAGATGATCTCATATGTTTACATGAGATCATCTCTCATTGGACACTCTGATCGAGTGCTAAATGGCCGCTGTGATTGGTCATTTAGCACAATCTGTGATCTGTGACACGGTCAACACAGATTTCCCCCGATGCACGCCTGCGGCTATAGCGTGGGCGCGTAGTGGTTAATATATTTCTTGCTTACATGTTTACATTATCTATTTTTGTTTTGACCATTTTATGATCAGAAATGTTTTTATGTAGGCAAAGGTTTTGTGTTGATTGCTCTTTAACTACAGGTGTTTTGTGTTAGGTGTTTGATTTGATATACGCCTTTAAATAGCTTGTATTGTGAGCATTTCAATTGTCGTGAACAAGCACGGTTCTTTCTGTGTGAAACGCGTCAACTGATCATCATTGCAATTTTGTCTGGCTGATGAGAATAAAGACATTTCTATAGCATCGTTTGGATTCAAGTGTGCAATCAATCTTTTCTTCTCTTCTTGATATTGCCTACGGTGATGAGCCGGGATTAGATTAGCACCTTGGATTGGGTGTGTCCAATTTTTGCCTGAAGCAGTGTGTGCACCCTTGTTCTGTTTCTTTATTCCCTGAACACCAAAGCCGAAGCACACCGCTATAGAGCTCAGGTGGTATTTGTATAAAAAACCCACTTTAAATCAGGCTCCACTCCCCATCTGTCCAATAGCTGTTTCCCTGAGGTATTGCATGCGACTTGTGCCGACTCCAAAATTAAGGGGCTCTCGATACTGCTCACAAAATCGTTTGCATTTCCCCTTACAGACCAAGTTCTTGACCCAGAGGGCAGATTCCTTTTCCTAAAGGGGGTCTGGAAAATCAAAACAGTGACTCTGGAGAACGTATACTGTCCCAACTCTGGACAAGTGGCCTTTCTGAAGATGGTCCTTTTGCAGCTTACATTATTTCAGGTAGGCCTTCTAATATTGGGGGGGGGGGGACTTCAACATGGCCCCATGATCCGCTTCTTGATACCTCCAATGGCACATCCTCACTCCCATTCTCTGCTTTATGCCAAGTAAAGCTTTACTTAGCCTCCCTCATGCTCCATGACACCTGGCACACTATAAACCAACGGGAGAAGGACTATACACTTTTCTCGTCTCCACATAACCGCTACTCGAGGCTCGCTACCTTTTCACTCACCAGACTGTCCTGAAATACCTCTCTGATGCAACGATAGAGAGTATGGCATTCTCTGACCATCTCAATGAGTATGCTAAAAAATTTATAAAACCCACCCTAATAGCACACTGCTCAGCGCTTCTGGATAAATAAATAAATCAATGTATAAATGAAAGTGAAAAAATGATCAATCAATCAATATCCAATCTCAAATTGTCTGAATCAATTATATAACAAGAGCTGCTGCTTTTATGCCAAACAATATCTAAAAAATATATATAAAAAATTGAATCTTAACACGAAGAGTCCACTTTTCATATATAGCAGCACATAGACACTTCCATCAAAGTGAATAATAATTGATTTCTTTCAGTGTTCAGGAAAGATGGTGCTCGATAAAACAGTTCTTATTGTGATTTAGAATAGAGGAACAGCTTCCACCGCACGATACACCACTTGTGGTTCAAACGATCCCCCTTTGGGGATGCACTCACCAAATGCCTGAAATAATGAGCCTTCAATGTACCATTAACCAACTCTTCTTTGGCCACTAGATGTCTCTGCTATTGGCATGGGGCTCCAGTATACCATATAAAAGGAACAAAACATGCAGACATAGCATAATCCTGCTTTTCACCTTTTATTATAAAAAAAATCCCCAATACAAATATGCGTACCAAATAAAAGTATCACAACAGCGTTAAAAAGTGTGTACTGTGCCTTATTTCCGGATCCCAGTTTGCCAAAGGGACAGGTATTTGCTCTAAAAAAATGGAGGGCGATCTGTCCTCTTCTGTGTTGGCAAATCGGATTAGAAGTAGTTGGGTGTAAACAGACAGTGGAGTCCGTTTACACCCAGTCGCTCATAGAGTAGAGCAGGCTTAGTCTGTGTTTGCTCTTCATAAAGTTGGCAGATACAGATGTGTCATCCGCCCACTCTGATCCAATCAACAGTCAGCCAATCCCCTGCTGAATGAAACAGAATCCACCCTGTGTGAAAGGGGCCTAATGTTCTTCCTAAAATAACAGCAACATTGGTTACATTGTTTTCCTGATAAACTTACCTGTTCTGCTTCCTTTAAGCTAAAAACTTTTGTACCATGAAATACCAAAATATTGCACGGACAACCTGAAAATTTTTGCTCAATTGCCATGTTAGTGTTTAAAATTCAGTGTTAGATCTATTGATTTAACAAATGTTTCAAGAATGTAAATATAAAAAATAAATTCAGGTGGCCAGATTAAAGCACTGTTTGCTCTTCTGCAGCTCCACATTTAAATCAATATTCTGCATTATAATTAGATTAACCACTGGTTGACCAGCTGCAGTACATATACTGCAGCAGGTCGGCTCTATTGCACGAAACGACATACCTGTAGGCCATTTCGAGCAATAGCCAGTGAAGGCATGCGTGCTGATTGGCCACCCACGATCGCTCCTCACAGAGATAGAACAGCGGTCTGCAAATGTCAACAAGGCAGCCTGCCGTTCTGTCAGAGATGAACAGACTGATCTTGCTAACCAGGAACACAGATCACTCTGTTCATCTAGGGCAGTGTTTCCCAAATCCAGTCCTCAGCCCCCCCCCAACAGGTCATGTTTTCAGGTTTTCCATTATTTTTCACAGGTGATTTGATCAGTTTCACTGCCTTAGCAATTACCACAGCCGTTTCATCTGAGGGAAATCCTGAAAACATGACCTGTTGGGGGGGCCTGAGGACTGGATTTGAGAAACACTGATCTAGGGAGTCCATCCTCCACACAGCAAGCACCCCCTAGGCACACAGTTAACCCTTTGATCAACCCCTGATTGTTAACCCCTTCTCTGTCAGTGTCATTAGTACTGTGACAGTGCATATTTTTTAGCACTGATCACTATTAGTGTCACTGCTCCCCAAAAAGTGTCAAAAGTGTCAGTTAGGTGTCCAATCTCTCCGCTGCAATGTTGCAGTACCACTAAAAATCACTGATCGCCGCTATTACTAGTAAAAAATAATTAAATATAAATGCCATAAATCTAGTTTGTAGACGCTATGAATTTTGCGCAAACCAATCAATATACACTTATTGGGATTTTTACCAAAAATATGGAGCAGAATACATATTGGCTTAAACTGAGGAAGCAATATTTTTTGTAGCAAAAGCAAAAATATTTTTTCTTTTTTCAAAATTCTTGCTCTTTTTCTGTTTATATCGCAAAAAATAAAAAACGCAGAGATGATCAAATGCCACCAAAAGAAAGCTCTATTTGTGGGAAAAAAAGGACATCAATTTTATTTCGGTACAGTGTTGCACAACCACGCAATTATCAGCCAGTCAAAGTAACGCAGCGCAGTATCACAAGAAATAATCATACATAATGGCACACATGTATTTTGCGATTTGTTACATGACATTCATTCATATTTTTACTCACGTTTAGTCAATTGTTTTGGTACTCTGGTGAGGCCGAGGGGTTCCCATGCAGGAGTAATGGAGTGGTGATGGATGGAATGGATGGATGGATCCAGTAATCTTCTCAATACTGTAATGTATTCTATTCACTCTGCAGACTGCAGCACTGCGCAAGCCGGTGAAGAAGATGGAGGAGGTGGGTGGAGCCAACACTAACTCAGGGGCGGCGGACCGGAGGCCTGTAGCGTGGTGGACAAGATGGAGGGGGGAGGAGGGTGCCAGTGGGTGGGGCCAACGCAGTCAGGGGCGGACTCCAGAACTAAGAATGCTGGTGCTCTGCCTCGCAGACTGTGCTGGATGCTCATGCTGGACATGTTCATTTAGGAGGAACAGCGGTGGTGGTTGGAATGGTATCATTGGCACATAACATTGACATTCACAGTCTGTACTACTACTACTCCTCCTCTCTGTCTGCTCTCCTAAACTGTCTGTTCTCTCCTCTCCCTGGCGGCCTGGCCTGTTCTCAAGCAGCTCCGCCTCTGTCACGTCGGCTCAGTCTGACTCTGACAGTGAGACTCCTGAGTCCCTCCCACGTGACTCACTCACTGTGACTGACATCACTCGTTGCTAGACGCCAGGCGGCCCAGGCGTTAGCAACGAATGCCGGAGAGAGACTCCACCCACCGCTGTTCCTCCTCCTGCTATCCTGGTCAGTGCTGGGCATAACTACAAGTTATGATCGGGTTATGTGAGAGAGACTCGGGCAGAGGAGGCAGCGGCACGGCAGCGCAGACAGAGCAAGTGAGAATGTGACAATGACATGTCACTGTCACACGGTGTCACTGCTACTATTTCGGGGGGCAATTGCCCTGTTGATTATCCGACAACACAGTCCAATCGAACATTTTCCGTCAGAATGTCCAACCGTGTGTACAAGGGCTTACACCTTTCCAAAATTCCCCACGAAAGATATTACAAGTCGGTAGCCATGCATATGATTAATGCTGCTAGGCTATGCTTACCAGTCCATTGTAAGTCCAAATTACCCCCTTCAATGAAGGAATGGGCACTCCAAATCAACCACATAACAATGATGGAGGAGCTGATTCATACCACATAGGATAGAATATCAGACTTTTTGATTACATGTATAGAAAGAAAAAATGGCGCTGGAGTGATAAGCAAACAAAATATATGTACAACAAAAAGAAAAATGTGAAATAAAAAACTAATTTGCAGCTGCTGTAAAAAAAAATGCTAAAAATGTGACTATCATCATAATTGTGCCCAGAATGTCATCATAAATGTGTCCAAAAAATATATCATACATACAAATAATGGTGCAAACAAAAATATCTATTGATATAGTGTCCAACAAAAATTACTATTGATATAGTGTCCAGCATACAATAACGCCCTTCCCTTCTTAGGCTGAACTCACCAAACAGGCAGGCGGAGCTGATTAGGCAAACGCATAGGCTGATGGTATAGAGAGATTCCAAAAGGCAATAGGTACACACTGGGTTACAAGGGGATTCTCATATATATGTTCCACCGATAAGAGAAGAAGAAACTTGATATGGTGAAATATTGTAAGGCTTCAATTTTAGAGCTGCGCTCTAAGCGCTACTTATAAGATGTAATGGAAAAACGAACATTCAGAGAAGACTTCCGCGATCGCTGCTCAGCTAGCATGTGTTCCACGGAGGCTGGAAATGGCGTCAGTGGTTAGATCGTAGACCGGAAATTATCACAGACTTTAATAGACTCCCTCAAGGGCTGGTTCTGTCCAGCTCAGTAGATTGCTTTGAAAAAGGCATGGATTATTTCCTAAATGTACATAATTATTATTATTATTATACAGGATTTATATAGCACCAACAGTTTGCGCAGTGCTTTACAACACTTACAACACAAATCAATACAGGAGGGATCAGAGGGCCCTGCTCTTAGAGCTTACAATCTAGAACACCGATTGCCTATTGGGGGATCAGGAAGGATTACCCCCCCAGAGCAAATTATATCATGCGTTGCTGTTTTTTTTTTACCTTCCTCTGGATCAACTCTGGGTATAGGATTGTGTATATAGGATTGCCATTTTTTTTTCTTTGTTGAACTGGATGGACTTGTGTCTTTTTTCAAACATTTTGGGCACCCAAGAATATATTACCATAATGTTTAATATTTATAACAAAATATTTGCATATTATGGCTCACTTATCTGGAATAGAGATCCCCTTGAATGCTGGCCTTCATCATTGTTGCTTGCATCTTCACCAGTTCTTCTGGGATTGGAGTCTTTGGCCATCGTGATTGCCTGGGCCTGGATGAGGTAACTCACACACATTCACATGTAGAGAGAGTTAGAGAGTTATGTCGCCCCTACACAAAATCATACTGAGTCTATATACCAAGCTGTGCAATAGCATTGTTGTAGGTTGCTATCTATTCCAGATAGAGGACTTTTACAATTTCTAGTTATCTTACCTCCATCTTCTTAACTGGCAATGTTTACTTATCTGTGTAAGTTACTCTTGTATAGGGATGAGCCGAACACCCCCCGGTTCGGTTCGCACCAGAACTTGCGAACGACCCCCGCGTTCGGTACGAACTTTAGAACCCCATTGAAGTCTATGGGACTCGAACGTTCGAATTGGAAAGTGCTAATTTTAACGGCTAATATGCAAGATAGTGTCCTAAAAAGGGTTTGGCGACCTGCCTCCTGCCTCAGGGGACATGGGTCACTGCAAAAAAAAGTTTTAAAAACTACCGTTTTGGCGGGAGCACTGATTTTAATGACGATTAAAGTGAAAAAAAAAAAGTGAAATATTCCTTTAAATATGGTGCCTGGGGGGTGTCTATAGTATGCCTGTGAAGTGCCACGTGTTTAACGTGTTTAGAACAGTCCCTGCACAAAATGACATTAAACGGAAATAACACCATTTAAAACTGCTTGCGGTTTTAATGTTATATCTGGTTCCTGCAATATGGTTGAAAATCATTCAGAAAAATGGCATGGGTAGCCCTCCCTGCCCATTACCAGCCTATTTGGGTCTTGTACACATATTAAGGGGAACCCCGTACCCATATTAAAAAAAGGAAATGCGTGTGGCCCCCAGGCCCTATATACTCAGAACAGCAGTATACAGGCGGTGCAAACAAGACAGGGACTGTGTAGGTTTGTTGTGTTAAGTTGAATCTGTTTGTCATTTTCAACCGGTACATTTTTAAAGTGTAGCTCCAGTCAAAAAAAATATCTTTAAGCTTTTTGGAAAACATAGGGAAGGGTTATCACCCCTGTATAATTTGTTTTGTCGTCCATCTTTTTTCATCTCACTTGCTGCTGTCTCCTTGCGTTTGCAAGTAGGAGATGTTTGTAAGTTGGATGTTTGAAAGTAGGGGCCTGCCCTATATTATAGCGTTATGTACTGGGTACAGAGCACGCAGACAGCACGCACTATCTCCTAACACTACTGACTGCAAGCTCTATTATTAACCACTTGTTAGCCCAATGTTTGCATAAAGTGAAAGATGAAGTTATGCTAAGTAAATAGATATCAAACATGTCACTCTTCAAAATTGCACATGCCCGTGGAATGGCGCCAAACGTCGCTACTTAAAAAATCCCCATAGGCGACGCTTTAAATATTTTTTTACTGGTTACATGTTTTGAGTTGCAGAGGAGGTCTAGGACTAGAATTATTGCTCTCGCTCTAACATTCTCGGCGATACCTCACATGTGTGGCACATGCGAGCACATGGGGACATGGGCGCTTTAATTTTTATTTTATTTTTTTATTGTTCATTTTACTTTATTTATTTTAGTTTGACATTTTTTTTCCCAAAAATATATTTTTGATCACTTTTATTCCTATTACAAGAAATGTAAACATCCCTTGTAATAGGAATATGGGGTGACAGGTCCTCTTTACAGTGAAATCTGGGGGGTCAATATGACCCCACATCTCACCTCTAGGCTGGGAAGCCTGAAATAAAAAATAAAAAAAAGATTCTGGCTTTGATTGTACTGGCGAGTTGGTAGAAGCACCGGAGGGCGGTGAGGGGTGGGGGGCGTCTATGGCTGGGTATTTCAGGGTATCACCGAGTATGGCTGGGTATCTCTGAGTATGGCTGGGTATGGCAATTTATGGCAGGGTATTACAGAGTATTGGCGGGGTATTGGCGGGGTACTACAGAGTAATAGCAGGGTACTGCAGAGTATTGGGGGTACTGCAGAGTAATGGCGGGTACTGCAGAGTATTGGGGCGTACTGCAGAGTAATGGGGGTTACTGCAGAGTAATGGGGGGTACTGCAGAGTAATGGCGGGGTACTGCAGAGTAATGGCAGGGTACTGCAGAGTAATGGCAGGGTACTGCACTGCAGAGTAATGGCAGGGTACTGCACTGCAGAGTAATGGCGGGGTACTGCACTGCAGAGTAATGGCGGGGTACTGCAGAGTAATGGCGGGGTACTGCAGAGTAATGGCAGGGTACTGCACTGCAGAGTAATGGCGGGGTACTGCACTGCAGAGTAATGGCGGGGTACTGCAGAGTAATGGCGGGGTACTGCAGAGTAATGGCAGGGTACTGCAGAGTATGCACTGGTATTGCAGAGTATTGGCAGGGAATTGAGGGGGTTAAATTCGGTGAGCAGCGATGTGGGCACTGCAGATGCAGCCCACATCGCTGCTGACACCGATCTCTTTCCCCTCCGCTGTACCGATCGGTACAGAAAGGGGAGGGAGGAACAGGCGTCATAACATGACGCCGGTTTGTTTCCAAGTGATCACTCCGTCATTTGACGGAGCAATCACGTGGTAAACGGCCGCTATGAGCGGCCGTTTACCGTGATGCGCCGGGTCCTATGGACCCGCCGGTCACGGATGCTCTCGAGTGCGCACACCTCGGGGCACGCGAGAGCAGAATTCTGGGAGGCCGTTAATTAACGGCCTCTCTGAGTTAAACAACCGCCCTGAAGCCGTTAATCGGCAATGGGCAGTTGTTAAGTGGTTAAAGCTAGATCACTAGCTATATAGGTGAGGTGAATATAGTGGTGTATACTGCAGTCAGGGCACAGACAACAACCACTACACAGCAGCAAGATAGGAAATCAGCCAAAAACGATTGGTGTGTACTGTGTTGAAGGTACACAGAACACCCACTGCTTCAGATGCAAAGTAACAAACTACAGGAGGCCGCCTTAAAGGCGGCCTTATATAGTGTGGGGCGTGCACTACACAGCCTGAGCTATGATTGGCCACAGGCAGGATGCCTGTGGCCAATCATGGCTCTCCTCGCTGCCGGCGCTGCGATTGGCCAAGCATGCGGGGTCACAGTGCATGCTTGGCCAATCATCGGGCAGCAATGCACTGCGCCAACGCAGTGCATTGTGGTCCGCGCGCGCGTCACTCGAATTTTGACGCGAACGGCCAAAACGTTCGGAATTCGCCGAACGCACGAACAGCCAATGTTCGAGTCGAACGTACGTTCGACTCGAACACGAAGCTCATCCCTACTCTTGTACCACTCCCCTATATCAGAAACCAGCTGGGGAGCTCTGTCTAGCCTGGTGATGGCCAGTGTACAGGAAGATTTTGGAACACATTCACCATACACATCAAGAAGAAAGCATGACATTCTGAAAATCTCTACATCTCTATGCTGCAAATTATTGCCTAAAGTAAAACTATGCTTTGTCCATAAAGGGTAAAGCCACAGGTTCACTTTAACTTAACCCTCTCATCTACTTTTTTCTGCTCCTCAGCAGCTCCATTCAGCCACTGAGAGTGATGTAAAATCCTGGGTATGATATGAGTTGCTGGAGTCATAACTTGTAGGTTGTGTGCAAAAGGAGTTTGTGAAAAAAGAACCAGGCAGTAGTTCAACCGGCCGAGGCGCCCAGAATAAGACATGTAAAAAGATAGACATCATCAGCTTTACTAAACAAATAGTTTCTTTTTCAAACACATTTTGTGGCTCAAATTCCCATTTACTCTGTTCAAGCTCGTTGTAAGGGTGAAGACAAAGATCATCCCAGATCTGATGACATCATAGCTCCAAGATGAATATGCTTGTTTTCATTCTGAACCACCCCCAGCACTGAATGGAGTAACTTTTTTAGTTATTTACTAAAGGAAATTCCACTTTGCACTCCAAGTGCACTTAAAAGTGCACATGAAACTGCACTGAAATTGCACTTGTAGTGCAAAGTGGATTTGCCTTTAGTAACTAACCCCCATTATCATTGTAAACACCAACTTACTACAAAAATTGCTCTTGAGCATTGAAAGAAGAAGACACATATTGTTGAGTAGAAAACATTTTACTCAAAGCACATTCACATGTGCATTAGAAAAGGATTTTAGAGCAAACCAACATCTTTGGTGTATATTGTTTTTTGTTTCAAATTGTAAATATCCTTTTTTTTGGTTAAACAGGCATATGTCAAAGCATAACATACACAACTCAGGAACTTACAAAGTTCAACTTTGACAAAGTGAAGGCAATATCAGACATGAGTATGTCCAAACTGTGTTATCTTGCCTTTATCAGATGTGGTGATGCCCCCCCTGTAAAAGCCAAATTTTGAACATGCACACAAATCGGGATTCAAACTGGGGATTTCCCTCCTGATCCCATGCATAATGACAATATGTGCAAGCTCCCATCATGGGGGATCAATGGACGTGTTTTTGGGGTGCAATCCCTTCCTCTCACCTAATTGAGTTGGGAGGAAGGGGTTGCACCCACAAAACGAGTACATTGATATCCCGTGATGGCAGATAGCACATGTTGACACTGTGTGCATCTTCAAAATTTGTCTTTTAAAATACTTTAAAATCACTATTGCACCTCATTCTCTCCCCGATGAGGATCTGGGCACTTTCACTGATGAAATGAGATTCTTCTTCCACAACATCCACATCACCTAAAAGAAAAAAAACACACCATGTATTATAAATATGCAGGGACAGATATCTTACCTGAAACTGTGGTCTCAGACACTCACTTGACCACTGCAAATCTACCAAGACCTGGCCGTCCCTCTAAACTTTCAGCTCAGACAAGGAGAAGACTGATCAGAGATGCAGCCAAGAGGCCCGTGATCACTCTGGATGAACTGCAGAGAACTACAGCTGAGGTGGGAGAGTCTGTCCATAGGACAACAATCAGTCGTACACTGCACAAATCTGGCCTTTATGGAAGAGTGGCAAGAAGAAAGCCATTTCTCAAAGATATCCATAAAAAGTCTTGTCTAAAGTTTGCCACAAGCCACCTGGGAGACACACCAAACATGTGGAAGAAGGTGCTCTGGTCAGATGAAACCAAAATCGAACTTTTTGCCCACAATGCAAAACGATATGTTTGGCGTAAAAACAACACAGCTCATCACCCTCAACACAACATCCCCACTGTCAAACATGGTGGTGGCAGCATCATGGTTTGGGCCTGCTTTTCTTCAACAGGGACAGGGAAGATGGTTAAAATTGAGGGGAAGATGGATGCAGCCAAATACAGGACCATTCTGGATGAAAACCTGTTGGAGTCTGCAAAAAACCTGAAACTGGGATGGAGATTTATCTTCCAACAAGACAATGATCCCAAACATACAGCAAAATCTACAAAGGAATGGTTCACAAATAAACGTATCCAGGTGTTAGAATGTCCAAGTCAAAGTCCAGACCTGGATCCAATCGAGAATCTGTGGAAAGAGCTGAAAACTGCTGTTCACAAACGCTCTCCATCCAACCTCACTGAGCTCGAGCTGTTTTGCAAGGAAGAATGGGCAAGAATTTCAGTCTCTCGATGTGCAAAACTGATAGAGACATACCCCAAGCGACTTGCAGCTGTAATCGCAGCAAAAGGTGGCTCTACAAAGTATTAATGCAAGGGGGACAAATAATTTTGCACGCCCCACTTTTCATTTTTTTATTAGTTAAAAAAGTTTCAAAAATCCAATAGATTTCGTTCCACTTGTGTCCCACTTGTTGGTGATTCTTTACAAAAAATAAAAATGTTATATCTTTATGTTTGAAGCCTGAAATGTGGCAAAAGGTTGAAAAGGTCAAGGGGGCCGAATACTTTCGCAAGGCACTGTAGGTCCTATTTTTGGCAGCTTTCCTATGATCTCTGATATGGACCCCCTTTGCATAAATTTTTGGGTTCGGACTTAGATCCCAATATATTAGAACTTAGTCGCATGGGACGCACAGGTGTATTACCAATATGGTGTGTAGTTTATCCACTAGATATACCAACTACTCCTGATGAAGCTCATTTTCAGAGCAAAACATGTTGAGTGGTATATTTTATAAGCTCCATAAACTGTATCAAAATTCTTAATCAAAGAATGTGATTAAGTGTTTTTACTTATTTTTTACATTGTTTTGTATTTCTTGTGTATTATAAAAATTGGTGTTATTTTTACGCTATTTCATTTTGTTTGATATTGTTTCTATTATGATATATCAGCACCTTAAAAGTCCCTAAGGGTTAGATCCCTTGCCCCGTTGTGTATTTTCAACCCAAAAAAGTAAACGTTCCTTCCTTACAACTATGTAAAATGAGTCTTTGATAAACTGAGTAAATATAACTTCCTGCTTGTATTATTTTTTTTATTTCAAAACAGATCAGTTGCTTAGGCCTCATGTTGGCCTCTCTACCCCTCAGCTCACCACATCAGTTGCCTCGCACATCACTGATTTACTAATATCAGCCTGGATGTCACACCACTAGGGATGAGCCGAACACCCCCCGGTTCGGTTCGCACCAGAACTTTCGAACGGACCCCAAATTCGTACGAACTTTAGAACCCCATTGAAGTCTATGGGACTCGAACGTTCGAAATTAAAAGTGCTAATCTTAACGGCTAATATGCAAGATACTGTCCTAAAAAGGGTTTGGGGACCTGGCTCCTGCCCCAGGGCACATGGGTCAATGCCTAAAATGTTTTTAAAAATGTCCGTTTTGGCGGGAGCACTGATTTTAATGACGATTAAAGTGAAAAAAAGTGAAATATTCCTTTAAATATGGTGCCTGGGGGGTGTCTGTAGTATGCCTGTGAAGTGCCACGTGTTTCCCGTGTTTAGAACAGTCCCTGCACAAAATGACATTAAATGGAAATAACATCATTTAAAACTGCTTGCGGTTTTAATGTTATATCTGGTTCCTGCAATATGGTTGAACATCATTGAGAAAAATGGCATGGGTAGCCCTCCCTGCCCATTACCAGCCTATTTGGGTCTTGTACGCATATTAAGGGGAACCCCGTACCCATATTAAAAAAAGGAAATGCGTGTGGCCCCCAGGCCCTATATACTCAGAACAGCAGTATACAGGCGGTGCAAACAAGACAGGGACTGTATAGGTTTGTTGTGTTAAGTTGAATCTGTTTGTAATTTTCAACTGGTACATTTTTAAAGTGTAGCTCCAGTCAAAAAAACTATTTTTAAGCTTTTTGGAAAACATAGGGAAGGGTTATCACCCCTGTATAATTTGTTTTGTCGTACATCTTTTTTCATCTCACTTGCTGTTGTCTCCTTCCGTTTGCAAGTAGGAGATGTTTGTAAGTTGGATGTTTGAAAGTAGGGGCCTGCCCTATATGCTCTGCAGAAATGGCGGAACAAGGTGTTGGTTTTGCCACAACATTGTAAGCCCTCAAAGTGACTCTTGGTGGGCGCTGGAGCGCCCTGCTGTGAACGATTATATCAAGAATTGTAATTACATGCCATTGTTGAACAGTGGTAGAAAAATTTACTTTTGGTGGTTGTGGTGCTGGTGTCACAACACTATAAGTCCTCACAGTTACTCTGGGTGGGCACAGGAACGGGCCCTCCTGTGAAATATTATATCAAGAATTGTAATTACATGTCCCTGTTAAACAGGGGCAGAAAAATTGGGCCTTAGGCACTGGTGCTGGTGCCACGACACTGCAACCTCTCCCATATACTCTAGTTTTATTACAGGAATTAGCCCTGCTGCAAAGCATTGCATCAAAAATTGTAATTAAATGCCCCTGTTAAACAGGGGCAGAAAAATTGGGCCTTAGGCACTGGTGCTGGTGCCACCACACTGCAACCTCTCCCATATACTCTAGTTTTATTGCAGGAATTAGCCCTGCTGCAAAGCATTGCATCAAAAATTGTACTTAAACGCCCCTGTTAAACAGGGGCAGAAAAATTTGGCCTTAGGCACTGATGCTGGTGCCACCACACTGCAACCTCTCCCATATACTCTATTTTTATTGCAGGAATTAGCCCTGCTGCAAAGCATTGCATCAAAAATTGTAATTAAACAGGGGCAGAAAAATTGGGCCTTAGGCACTGGTGCTGGTGCCACCACACTGCAACCTCTCCCATATACTCTATTTTTATTGCAGGAATTAGCCCTGCTGCAAAGCATTGCATCAAAAATTGTAATTAAACGCCCCTGTTAAACAGGGGCAGAAAAATTGGGCTGATGGCATCAACCAGAAATGTTCTTCCAACATATCAGCGGAGGAGGAAGAAGATAGACAATCAACATAACAGGACAGTCACTCAGCATCAGCATAGGCAGTCTTGAAGGGATGTGATATTTCAAAAAAATTATTCGGTTACATCAGCTTCAGGTGCTTGGTAGCTGTGGGTGATCCAAGACTGATTCATCTTGATGAAGGTCAGTCGATCAACTGATTCAGTGGACAGGCGCACCCTGTGATCGGTAACAAAGCCACCAACAGCACTGAAGGTGCGTTCCGAAAGAACACTGGATGCAGGACAGGCCAGTAGCTCAATTGCATACTGTGCAAGCTCTGGCCAGTGATCCATCCTCAAGACCCAGTAAGCCAGAGGATTTTCGGTGGGAAAGGTGTCCAAGTCTGACCTTGCCCCTAGGTATTCCTGCACCATGTAAATCAGACGCTGGCGATGGTTGCTGGAACCAATCATACCTTGGGGCTGCGGACTGAAAAATTGTCTGAAAGCATCAGTCAGACGGCCACCTTCTCCACCGCTCCTTCTGACCGATGCCTCAGCAACACGTTGTCCAGGACCAGGAGTTTGTAACCTCCCAGTCTCTGGGAACGCGTTGCACAGACCTTTCTGCAAGGCCTCCCGGAGATGTCTCCTCCTCTGCTCCCTCTGCGATGGCAAGATAAGGTCGGCAACCTTACCCTTGTACCGTGGATCAAGGAGAGTGGCCAGCCAGTAATGGTCCCTCTCCTTGATCCGAAGAATACGAGGATCCTTCCGCAGGCTTTGCAGGATCAGGGAGGCCATGCAGCGTAGGTTAGCTGAGGCGTTCGGTCCGGAGTCCTCTGGGTCACCAAGGGCAAAATGATCCGCAGCTACCTCCTCCCAGCCACGTACAAGTCCACGTGTTTCTTGGGACTGTAAATCATCCCTACAAGACTGCTGCTGCTGTTGATGCTGAGTGCCAGCCTCCACCTCCATGCTGACACAATCATCCTCCTCCTCCTCTTCCTCCTCCTCATCCTCTTCCTGTGTGATGGGTGGCACAGCAGGAACACTGTCTGGATAAAGGGGGCCTTGAGAGGCAAGGAAGTCCTCCTCTTCCTGCCTCTGTTCTGCCTCAAGTGCCCTGTCCATTATTCCACGCAGCGTATGCTCCAAGAGGTGGACAAGAGGTACAGTGTCACTGATGCATGCACTGTCACTGCTCACCATCCTTGTGGCCTCCTCAAACGGTGACAGGACAGTGCATGCATCCCTGATCATGCCCCACTGGTGTGGTGAGAAAAAACCGAGCTCCCCTGACCCTGTCCTGGTGCCGTAGTCGCACAGGTACTCATTGATGGCCCTCTGCTGCGTGAGCAGCCGCTGCAGCATGGCCAACGTTGAGTTCCACCTGGTGGGCATGTCACATATAAGGTGGTTCTTGGGCAGGTTCAACTCCTTTTGGAGCTCAGCCAGCCGAGCACAGGCATTAAATGATCGGCGGAAATGCACACAGACTTTCCTGGCCTGCTTCAGGACATCCTGTAAGCCGGGGTACCTGCCCAAAACCGCTGCACCACCAGGTTAAGTACGTGAGCTACACAGGGCACATGGGTCAGTTGTCCCTGTCGGAGGGCGGAGAGGAGGTTGGTGCCATTGTCGCAAACCACCATTCCTGGCTTAAGCTGGCGTGGCGTCAACCACCTCTCGTTTTGCCTGCGTACTTGCGTAGACCCTGGATCGCCTACGGAGCACCGCTGGTTCTGATGAAAGAGCACTGGAAGAGGCCATGGAGGAAGAAGAAGAGGAGGGAGTGGAGGAGAGAGGTGTGTCACAACCAATAGTAGCATTTTGGAGGCGTGGTGGCGGAACAACCTCCAACACTACTGCACCTTGTCCTGCATCCTCCCCAGCTGCCAGAAGAGTGACCCAATGGGCCGTGAAAGACAGGTAATGTCCCTGTCCATGCCTGCTGGACCATGAGTCAGCGGTAATATGCACCTTACCACTGACCGCCCTGTCCAGCGAGGCAAGGACAATGCCTTCCACATGCCGGTAGAGAGCCGGAATCGCCTTCCGTGAGAAAAAGTGGCGTTTGGGGACCTGCCACTGAGGAACCGCACATTGTACAAACTCACGGAAGGGGCCGAGTCTACCAACTGAAAAGGCAGCAGTTGAAGTGCTAACAATTTAGCCAAGCTAGCATTCAACCGCTGGGCATGTGGATGGCTGGGAGTGAACTTCTTTCGGCGGTCCAGCAGCTTGGGCAGGGACATTTGCCTGCTATAATCGGACGTGGGTGTACTGCTAGCAGAGTGCCCGGAAGCACTTGGCCGTGACACACCTAATTCTACACCTTCATTCCTCTAAGAGCAGGTTTCAGAGAGGACTGAAGGTCTAGTGGAGTTGGAGATGCCAGCTGATGAGGAGCAAGGAGAGGTCCGCTTTGTTCTTTGGTGTGGGTCTTTGAGGTACGCTTGCCAACGAGCTGCATGGCAGGTCAACATATGTCTGGTCAAGCATGTGGTGCCCAAGCGGCTGATGTTTTGGCCACGCGAGATACGCTTGAGACATATGTTGCAAATAGCAGCGGTGCGATCTGATGCACTCGTCTCAAAAAAGGCCCACACCAAAGAACTTTTAGAATAACGCGCAGAGGCAGCGCCCTGCACAGGCGGAGCTCTGCGGTGTGATTCAGTCAGTGTGCTGCCCCTAAGCTGGCCCCCGGAGGGCATCCTGCCTCGTTCGACATGTGCCTCCTCCTCCTCCTCCTCCTCCTCCTCCTCTCTCCTACCAGGCACCCACGTGGAGTCAGTGCCCTCATCATCCGCTCCCTCTTCATCGCTGTAGCAAACCTGGCAATATGCTGCAGCTTGTGGAACATGACTGCCAGATTGCTGTCCTTCTTGAGCATCCCCTCTCTCTGCATTCACGCTACTGCCTTCCTCTAGCTGAGTGTCATCATCAGAGCCTACAAAACACTGGGCATCCTCCTGGAGCATGTACCCAAAACTGTGCTCAAAGAGTTCAGGAGACTCCTCAGGAGGACGTGGTTGGTCTAGGGAAGGAGTCACTGATGATGACATTGAGACGAGGGAAGACGATGCGTTGGCAGCTGCTTTGCTAGTACCCTGAGACTGGGTGAGAGAGGATGAGGAGGATGAAGAGGGCTTGGTCATCCACTCTACCAAGTCGTTGGCATGTTGTGGTTCAACATGTCAAGCTGCCGAAAAGAAGGACAAGCGTGTCCCATGGCCACGTGCTGATGACAATGCACCGCGTCCACGACCAGCACTGTTGTCTCTAGACACAGAGCCTGCTTGCCCTCTTTTATCAGCTCGTGCCTGTCTGCCTCTCCTTGCTGGCCTTCCAGACATGGTAATGGCCTGAAGGGAGTTGGGTAAAACAGCAGTTGGGTAGTGTATATTGTGCTGGAGGCACACAACACCCACTAACTCCTGCAGATGCCTTTATTATAGAACACCAGAGATAAAGGGGTATACTGTAATGGAGTCACACAACACCCACTAAGCCCTGCAGATGGCTCTATTAGAGAACAGCAATAAAGGGTAGATACAGGTGTATATTGTGCTGGAGGCACAAAACACCCACTAACTCCTGCAGATGCCTTTATTATAGAACACCAGAGATAAAGGGGTATATACAGATGTATACTGTGCTGTGCTGGAGGCACACACAACTTCCAATAACTCCTGCAGATGGCAAGTGGGCTCAAATAGAGAAGAGCTATGTAGGTGGATATAGCGGTGTGTACTGGGTACAGAGCACGCAGACAGCACGCACAAGCTCCTAACACTACTGACTGCAAGCTCTATTATAAAAGATAGATCACTAGCTATATAGGTGAGGTGAATATAGCGGTGTATACTGCGGTCAGGGCACGCAGACAACAACCACTACAGAAGAGCAAGATCGAAAATCGGCCGATAACGATCGGTGTATACTGTGTTGAAGGTACACAGAACACCCACTAACTGCTTCAGACGCCAACACACTACACAAGGCCGCTGCGCTGGCGGCCTTATATAGTGTGGGGCGTGTACTACACAGCCTGAGCTATGATTGGCCACAGGCATCCTGCCTGTGGCCAATCATGGCTCTCCTCGCTGCTGGCGCTGTGATTGGCCAAGCATGCGGGGTCACAGTGCATGCTTGGCCAATCATGAGCCAGCAATGCACTGCGATGATGCAGTGCATTGTGGGCCGTGTGTGGCACACGAATTTGGCGCGAACGGCCCATAACGTTCGGAATTCGCCGAACGGGCGAACAGCCGATGTTCGAGTCGAACCTATGTTCGACTCGAACACGAAGCTCATCCCTACACACCACTTCCTCAAACTGAATCTAAAACTGAGTACATAATATTTCCTCCCCCATGTGCCCCTTCCCCTGACTTCTCTGTCAAGATCAATAGCACAACTATCAGTCCGTCCCCACATGCCAGGGTGCTAGGGGTAACCCTAGACTCTGAATTGTCCTTTCAGGCCCACATCCAATCCCAGTCCAAATCATGCCGCCGTAGCCTCCGCAACATCTTTAGAATACTCCCCTTTTTAACCAATGACACCACCAAGCTTCTAATTCACTCCCTGGTCGTCTCTCGCCTTGACTACTGCAACCCCTCATTGGGCTACCTTTACATACACTATCCCCACTTCAGTCCATAATGAATGCTGCTGCAAGACTCATCCGCCTTACCAACCGTTCAGTGTCCTTCACCCCTCTATGCCAATCCCTGCACTGGCTTCCATTCACCCAACGAATAAAATCCAAAGTACAAACAATAATTTACAAAGCCGTCCACAACTCTGCCCCCAGCTACATCACTAACCTAGTCTCGAAATACCAACCAAGCCGCTCTATTCGGTCCTCCCAAGACCTCCTGCTCTCTAGCTCCCTTGTCACCTCCTCCCATGCTCACCTACAGAATTTATCCAGAGCTTCACCCACCCTTTGGAACTCCCTACCCCAATCTGTCCGACTGTCGCTTCTCTTTAAAGAAGCTTATCCTGCTTCTAACTAATACACTGTTTTACTTTCTCCATCAGCTCATCCCCCGCAGCTATTACCTTTTGTATCAATTGACCCTCCCTCCTAGATTGTAAGCTCTAACGAGCAGGGCTCTTTGATTCCTCTTGTACCAAATTGTAACTGTAATGCCTGCCTTAATTTTGTTAAGCGCTGCGCAAACTGTTGCCACTAAATAAATCCTGTAGAATAATAATAATAATGTACTCTGGTCATTTGGCCATCTCTCCTAGACACCTTTCCTCTTGGCAGCAGCATTTAGGCAGGAAAAAAGAACACTTGACCCTGGTAAATACATGTCATGTGATTGACGCATCAAGTGTTTGGGTGTTCATTCATTTCATTGGCCAGAATAATAATTTATTCTGGCCGTTGAAATGAATTATAGCTCAAGCGATAAATGCTCCTACTGTTTAAGCATGTTTAGATGTGTTTACACGTCAAGTGTTTTTTTTTCTGCCAAAATGCTGCTGCTCCTGGACACACTGGAAGTGTTTTATTTTTTCTTCTGCCTCTAAAATTCTCTAAACACCTATGTGTGCATAGACACATAGGTAACATGCAAGGGCATTTAGAGGCAGGAAAAAAAAATGACAGAGGCCCCTAACAGCAGCGTAAAAACATCCAGTGTGTATAGGGCTTTAAACTGAAAAGAGAGTATGAACCATGCAGTCAGTTTCCAAAGAATGCTAGCAAGGCTTGAATCAAGATTTAAAGAACATAGAAATCTAAAATGGCTTACAAAAAAAATCTTTCAGTGAACCAATTTTCTCAGTCTCCATCTCTACAATCTAGCCTATCAAGCATGACATGCTAGGCACTTGGCCAACAATACTTCTTTCTATACAACTACGACCTTTGAGTCTCAGATGGTGGAGCCATGGTCCCTGCTCATTGTTTTTACACACTCCTTTCCGAACCCTCCCTACCTAAATTAAACACAACGTGTGTTTATAAGATGCATTGATTGCATAGAGGGAATTTGAAAACAATTCTGAACTTCTTTGGCGCCTCATTCCTCTGACCATCACCTGCCTTCCCCCATGGGAGACAATCCCTAGCTTTCAATATGTGGTATTAAAAAGGTATATGAGATCTTTGAAAGGTCTTAAATCTTAATGGTTCTTTATGCCCTTCCCCACGTTTCGATAGAAATGATTAGGGTTTTCTTTTTATACATTTTGATTGCTGTTAGAGTGATTATCACTGTAGCAGCAATGTTTTGAAATGCCGTGTGTCAATGGGTTACATTCATTGGAGCTATGATTACTAGTGATCTGTGATTGGCTACAGCTAATTACATGGCACAGGGTATGGCAGGAAAGAGTTCACCTGCTGGTGGCACTGTGGCTCCCAGATCTTTAGACTTCAGTTCCAGTGTCTACCAGCGGGTGTCCCTCAGGAGCCAGAAGCTCATATCATCCCATGCAATCAGTCATCACCTGTTGCTGGTTGCAGGAAGTGTATTTAGACCCTGTCTGTGCTCTTCACTCCTGCCTTGGTGTTCTGTCTCTATGGGCCCCTGACCTGCATTGCTGTGTTCCTGATCCTGGACCCTAATCCCGACCCTGCTGCCTGATCCCTTCCTACCTGCTCACTTCATCTTGTTTCCAGCTCCTTCTGCTTGATCTTCCATGTTACGACTACAGTTCGTTTATCCTGTTTCCTGTATATATTTGGTTTGGGCAGTTGTTCATTGTGTGTCACTATTGTTTAGTTATCTGGTTTTGTTTTACACAGTTTTGGTATATTAGAGTTGCGTGTACATTTGTGTTATTCACTTATTTTAAAATAAATTATATTATTTTACACTTTACTTGAGCCTGATATTCTCTGCAGCAGTCCACACATTTCTGGTCACACCTGTTCCTGACAGGGTGCTATGATTAGCCCGGGTGCCATGTGATAGCTGTGGGCCAATCACAGCATCACTATAGGAATCACAGTTGTTATGAATGAAATGGCATGGCATTCATAACAGCTTTGATGCCATTGTGATCATGTGATCACATAGCAATCACATGATCCCCTGGCTGCCAACAGCGACCTGGTACCGAGATCCGCAATTCCCTGCATCCGATGGACACAGCCGTTAATGGAGCAGCGTGCTGTGCATGAAAATACAGTGGGTATAGAAAAGAATCACCCCACCTTTAAAATAATCGCATTGTGTTGCTTTGTAGCCTGAAATGAAGACAGACACAGTTTTTATTTTATCCAGCTGTATTTACAACTTATAACATTCAAGTGAAAGATATAACACCAACATGTCAGGAAAAATATGCAAAAACAGAATCACCTCCTTGTGCCAGTATTTTGTTGAATCACCTTTTGCTTTAATTACAGCCTTTTGTCTGTTGGGCTATGGCTCTACTAACTTTGCACATCTAGACTTTGCAATATTTGCCCACTCTTCTTTACAGAACTTCAAGTTCAGTTAAATTTGATGATGACCATTTGTGGACTGCAGTCTTCAAGTCATTCCACAGATTTTCAATGGGGTTCAAGTCTGGACTCTGGGCCATACAAGGACATTCACCATTTTCTCCTTCAAACACTGTGTGGTCATTTTTGTTGTGTACTACTTTGGGTCATCCTCATGTTGGAAGGTAGCAGATTTTTCTCAAGAATTTGACAGTATTTTACCCCATTCATTTTTCCTTCTATACTGAAAAGTGCTCCAGTCCCTGCTCTAGAGAAACACCCCATAACAGGATATTACCACCTCAATGCTTTAGGGTAGGATTGGCATTATTTGGATGGTGAGCTGTATTGGATTTCCGCCAGACATGTCGTTTGGTGAGGCCAAATAATGAAATTTTAGTCTCATCTGACCATAACACCTTTTTCCACGTGACCTCAGAACTTTCAAGGTGTGTTTTGGCAAACCGTGTTCATGACTGCATGTGGCCTTTCTTGAGGAGTGGCTTTTTTCTTGCAACCCTCCCATATAAGAACATTTTTGGAGAATGTCTGCATTGTGGTCACATGCACACAATGACCACTCCTTCTCATAAATTCCTGCATCTGCATCAGAGTTGCTGTAGGCCCCTCGTTAGCCTCTCTGACCAGTTTCCTCCTGTCTCTTTCATCCAGTTTGGAGTGACATACAGATCCGGGGGGGGGCGGGGGGTCTGTGTTGTACCAAATACCTTCCACTTCTCAAAAAATGACTTTGCTGTGCTTCTAGGCATTGATAAAGCCTTTGATTTTTTTTTTTTTATTCTTTTGATCTTTTGACTTGTGCCTGTCCACAACTATATCTGGAGATCTTTTGACAGTACCTTGCCACCCACAGTTGATTGTTTTTTCATGCTGAGCTAATCAAAATTATCACAGCTGATCAAGTTGAAAGTCAAATGGCTTTGTGTGCCAGTGAGAAGGTGATTAGCTATACCTGATTGAGTTTCCAAGTCATTTTTAGGAGGGGTAATCCGTTTTCCAACTCAGTGATTCTGTTATTTATTTATTTTTTATTTATTTCTGATATGTTGGTGTTAGTTCTTTCACTTGGAGTAAAAACAGCTGGATAAAACAAAAACTGTATCTGCCCCTATTTAAGGCTGAAAAGCAAGGGGGGTGGGTGGGGGTGATCATTTTCTATACCCACTGTACATATATTGCAGAAAATCAATTGTTCTCTTTTTTTCTTACTTTTTTCCCCTCTGTTTTTATTTGGTGATCTGGCCAGTAAAGCACTTTATGTATAGAGTGCTCCCATTCTGGATAAAAGGGCAACAGATACATCTTTGGAGCAGCAGTATTGTTGATCTGGGGAAGGGAAGTGTAATGCCGCGTACACACGACCGGATTTTTCAACATCAAAGGTCTGACGGAACGATTCCGGCAGACCATTCAATCGTGTGTGGGCTGCAGCGGACTTTTGATTTGCTTCCATTGACTTTAGAAATGGAACATGTTTCAAATTTTTCCACCGGAACTCCGCCGGACCCAGTTCCTACCGAGAAATCCGCTCGTGTGTATGCTAGTCCGACTGACAAAAACCGACGCGAGGGCAGCTATTGGCTACTGGCTATGAACTTCCTTATTGTAGTCTGGTCGGATGTCATCACGTCGTGTGTACGTGGCATTAGAAGTATTAGAAGTATTAGCGCATTTAAATGGACTTGGCTAACAAATTGAAGCCAAACCCCAGCTAACACTTTATAAACAGTTACAGCAAACAGTTATTTTTACTTTTTGGATAAAAGTTTTACATAACTAAAAGCTGACCATTGTAGACACCCATGTCGGTGTCAACACCCTAACTGCTATATCTGCAGGACAGCTTGTTCTGTTGAAAAACAACAGCCTTACTAGCTAAATAACCAAGTGAAAGTGAAGGACAGAAAGCCAAGAAAAATCAAAGCTTGTGAAAAATGTAACTTGCCCTAGTTATATCAAACCTTATGCAGGGACTTCTATTTAGATCCCCCACTATCAGCGCGTTTTCTGGAAAAATATGTGACTACACAAAATCTGCTGCCAGAGGAAACCTGTCTCTGCACCCAGCATGATTGCATGATGAAAATCCAATTTAAAGTAATTCACAAGAGATCAACCGGCATTTATTATCACCCCTAAATCCCCCACAAGTACATGGTTATCTGCATGCCCAAAATGCCATATAGAACCACCCAATCTTACTCATCAGTGGTGAAAATGTTCTATATCCACTTGTCTACTGCATTACATCCCAAACTAAATGGAAAGCCACAGAAGGAATTGACTAGATGGGAAAACTTCTGCCTACTAAAAAAAAAAGCCATACTAATCAGAGCTCTTCCAACTAGAAGAACTGAGAGTAACTCTGTTTAGACTTCTGTTCATAGATACAACAAATTCCATGAGAGTAAAAGACCTATATACTAAAATAAAACATTTTTGATACTTGGAATCACTATTTACAAACTTTGTGGCATCATACTTCTTGACATATTTTTGGTGAGTGCAAGATCACTCCATTCTTTGACCAGTGAGATACTTGCCACCTTATAAAGTATCTCACAAAAGTGAGTACACCCTTCACAATTTTGTAAATATTTTATTATATCTTTTCATCTGACAACACTGAAGAAATGAAATTTTGCAGTAGTGAGAGTACAGCTTGTATAACAGTGTAAATTTGCTGTCCCCTCAAAATAACTCAACACACAGCCATTAATGTCTAAACCGCTGGCAACAAAAGTGCATACACCCTTAAGGCCCCTTTCACACTGACGATCCGTTCAGGCCCGCCTGTCAGTTTTTCAGGCGGACCTGAAGGATGCTCCATAGAGGTCTATGGAGCGTCGGATGTCAGCAGTGACATGTCCGCTGACATCCGACCCACTCCGATCTGAAAAAGTGTGATGGAGAAAAAAACTATTTTTCCATCCATCATCGAATCGGGTGATGACGGACACTGCGGTCCGTCGTCACCCGATCTCCCATAGGGGAGAGCGGCGCTGTGACAGGTCCGTCCCTGTGCAGTGTGCAAAGATGGACCTGTCCTCTGCCTGCTCAGCTAAGATCGCTCCGGCGATCCCCGCTGAGCAAACGGATATCCACGGGGCGGATCAGCACTGATCCGCCCCACGTGAAAGAGCCCTAAGTGAAAATTTCCAAATTGGGCCCAGTTAGGGCCATGTGTCTCGTTAGTGTTACAAGGTCTCAGGTGTGAATGGAGAGCAGGTGTGTTAAATTTGGTGTTATTGCTCTCACTCTCTCATACTGGTCACTGGAAGTTCAACATGGCACCTCATGGCAAAGAACTCTCTGGGGATCTAAAAAAAATAATTGTTGCTCTACATAAAGATGGTATAGGCTATAAGAAGATTGCCAAGACCCTGAAACTGAGCTGCAGCATGGTGGCCAAGACCATACAGCGGTTAACAGGACAGGTTCCACTCAGAACAGGCTTCGCCAAGGTCAACCAAAGAAGTTAATTGCACGTGCTCAGCATCATATCCAGAGGTTGTCTTTGGGAAATAGACCTATGAGTGCTGCCTGTATTGCTGCAGAGGTTGAAGGGGAGGGTGGTTAGCCTGTCAGTGCTGGCGGATCTTACACGTCAAACAATTCAAATGTGGGAGCGGATGATCTTGTCCGGTGATGTATCCAAATGGGTGGGACCCATGACTCCCTTCTTTGGGTCACCGGCTTTCCCGCCTGCTGTACATAGGTCAGAATTTGGGCCCTGGTGTAAAGATGAATACAGGATACTTGCCCAAGTCCTCAGCGCTGATCCATCCCTGATGACTGATTCCCCCTCCAGTTCACTTCCTCACTGCCCGACACATTGGCTTCAAAGGTCAAACGTCTTATCATACATTGGCAGTTTTCACTCTCTGTCCGCTATCTTATCTGAACCATTCGGGTTTTGATGATCTACTTCTTCAAACTGACCCCCTTACCCATGTAATCTCTCTACTTCTCTTTTCCTGACCTTCCACCATATACGCGGACATGGCAATCAGAACTACTAAAATGTTTCATACTGACACATAAGCTCTCCCCTGCGACCTCAACCCAAGAGAAGGAATTTAAATTGGTAGCGAAATGGTACAGATGCCCTCCAAACATAAAACGTTTTGACCCCTCCCGTTCAGAGGCCTGTTGGAGATGTTTGGGTTCTAGTGGTACTATGCTTCACATTTGGTGGGACTGCCCTCTCGGTCAAAAAGTTCTGGCAAATGATATTTGACTTGTACTGCTTGCTGATGGTGAAAACCCTCCAACCTACACCAGAAATAGTCCTCCTTTCCATGATCCCCGGCCCACTGAAATCAGTCAAAAAAGATGAATTCCATAATTTCCTTGCTGCCGCGTGGACATTAATCCTCCGACATTGGAAATCGACAAGAATGCCCTCCCTTGCAGATTAGGCAATTAAAGTAGACCAAATAAGAGACTTGGGATATCTGCTGACCCGGGAAAAAGACAAAGAGGAACAGTTTTCCATTACGTGGACCTCTTGGTCCATGTTTTGGTATTCTTCTGAATTTGTGACATGGGCTGAGGGCGGCCCACCTATATGCCCTACAGCCATGATGGAGTGCCTCTATTCTTTCCCCTCTATCCTAGTTACCTTCTTTCTGCCTTCTAACATATGAAGTGCCTATGGAATGAGTTGTGATTAGTTATTCTTTGTAAGCATAAAATTTGTTTCTTACAAACATTTTTTGTTTCCCCTCAATGCCAATGCGCTCAGCAGGAATAAAATAACTGCCCACACACTAGCGGTCCACAGCGAAGATGCCCAATCAAACCGGCATACATAAAAGTAAAAATACAAATCTGAATGGAAACACCCATATTCTTTTTGCCATGACCATAGCTAAAGTATAATGCAGTATCCAATGGCCATATAAAAAAGAATTGCTAACAAAAGCAGCAGTATAAGCCAAACGAAATTTTTAAATATGAAACAGCAAAAAATTAAAAATTCATTTAAATTAAAACAAAAAGAAGAATATTAAAAAGATATATTATATCCCTTAAAATATACCCATAATATATCCCTTTTTACGGGGACCCTATGCGTATAGAAAAAATATAATATACTCAAAAAGAAAAATTACTTAAAATTGACCCTTCAGAGTCCAAAAATACATCATAATATACGTCTATCCACCCAAGGATCAAGTATAGCTATATGGGGAAGGAACCGTAAACACCATAAAGGAGCAAAGGAGTGGTATCCATGTACATAAGTCACAAATAAAAACACACAAAAAAATACACAAAAAAATGAACAACATTAACTGTTACTGATCAATGCATTCACATCCCATTCGACATTCATGCCGAATGGGGCATAACACTGAGCTTGATAGATCCATTTAGTTTCGAGACGTGAGATTTCACAAACCATATTACTGCCTCTCCAGTGCCCCTGAAATCTGTCGATACCCATAAAAATGGTGCCCTGGGGGTTCTTATCATGCTTTAGGGCAAAATGTTTCGATAGACTGTGTTTTGGGAATCCCTTCTTAATATTGGCTATATGTTCTTCTAGTCTGACGTGTAATTGCTGCTTGGTCCTCCCAATATACTGTTTCGAACATGGGCACTGTATTAGGTAGACTACATATTTAGAGGAGCAAGTAATAAACGGCTTTATCTGAAACGTTTCCAATGTAGAGGTTGATTGGAACGATTCAGTTCTCCTACAGGTAAGGGAGTTCAGTTTACATGTGGGACACTTCCTGCATGGAAAGAAGCCACCCATATTCTGAAAAAAGGAAGATTTCCTCGGTGGACTAATAACATTAGGGGCCAGCTGCAGTCGTAAAGGGGACACTCCCCGATAAACGATTTTGGGACGTTCCGGCAACACAGAGCCAAGAACCTTGTCACCTTTGAGTACATTCCAATATTTGGACATTATAGTTTTGATGTCATAATATTGATTGGAATAACTCGTGATGAACGAGAACCTGAAGGAATTGTCCTCAACTTTCTCTCTCGTCCCTAGCAGCTCTTCCCTATCCTTATAGAGAGCTGAAAGAAAAGCTTTATCTAAAGTTTCCTCCTGATACCCCTTTTCAATAAAACGGGCCCTCAGAATACCAGCTTCCTTAAAAAAATCCTCAACTTCGGTGCAATTCCGCCTTAATCGTAAAAACTGACTTTTGGGAATAGAATCCAACCAGATATTATGGTGGCAACTATTAATATTAATAAACCCATTACGGTCAGTTACTTTAAAAAAAGTTTTGGTGACAATCTTCTTATCTATCACCCTAATGTCCAAATCTAGAAAGTGAATTTCCTTGCTGCTGGCATCAAAGGTCAAAACTATGCCCCTATCATTTCGATTCAGGCCATGAATGAAATCCCTTAGTGACTGCAAACTGCCTTTCCATAGGAGGATGTCATCAATATATCGTTTCCATCGTTAATATTCTTTTAATATTCGTTAATATTCTTCTTTTTGTTTTAATTTAAATGAATTTTTAATTTTTTTTGCTATTTCATATTTAAAAATTTCGTTTGGCTTATACTGCTGCTTTTGTTAGCAATTCTTTTTTATATGGCCATTGGATACTGCATTATACTTTAGCTATGGTCATGGCAAAAAGAATATGGGTGTTTCCATTCAGATTTGTATTTTTACTTTTATGTATGCCGGTTTGATTGGGCATCTTCGCTGTGGACCGCTAGTGTGTGGGCAGTTATTTTATTCCTGCTGAGCGCATTGGCATTGAGGGGATCGTTCCCTCACTGCTGAATGCTCTATGCAGGACCGGAAGTCTGTCATCCATGCGGTGGCTCTGAGAGGTGGAACGCATGCTTACACCGGAAGTGGTGCGCCGTGTGACGCACTTCACTTCCGGGTATATTGAGTGACCTGACAGGGAAACCTCAGGAGCTGGATGCCCTGAGGTACTCGTTGGGTGGGTTAGCATGGTTCTTATGGTGTCTCCTATGTAGGACACCTTTTTTCTATTCTTATTGATTTTGTTTGGAGTTTTTTTCCGCTGGAGCGCATCTTTAGACCGGAAGTTCCGGTGTTTTGAACCGCACGGCGCAACGGAAGTGGTTACTTTGTTTGCCTTCCCCTTGTTTGAATGTAATTGAATGTACTGACAACATGGTGGGACGGCGGTGATTCCTAATGGGCTGCACATTGCAGCCACAGATTGACACCTGAATCAAGGTAGGCCACTAATTGTCTGATAGTTATCTGTATTTATAGCTCTCCTTCTTCTGTCACGGTCATGCCCCTGAGGACGCACGTTGGTGGCGAAACGTCGGGCGTATTTTGGGACTTGTGACACCAGAAGGAGCACGGGAGTGGTCTTCATTCGTTCTTTCATCTGTAGCTGATTGTTATTTGATGCTTGTATACCTCATCCTAAATGTGAGTTGAACTACGTTTTTAGAGAATAAAAGGTTTTTTGATTTATCAGTAAACCTGCGCAATGAGGCCACTTTGTTTTATGTTTTCTATGGTTTTTGGGAGGATTGTTGGTCTGGAAATGTAAGCAGTTCCTGGGAAGTGAAGTGACCACTAAGCAGAAATAGGAATCCTCTTTCCCCATTGGATGACTCCCATTGAGATGATTGCGTTCCTGTAGACGAAGGGAAATCAGCATAGAAAACTGCCTCCCCCTTGGTGATTTACTACATGCGTTTTTAACTGCAGACCAATGGTAAGAGTCAGTGATTTTGGGTGTTGGTGACGGTTCCCCTCTTCTTCTGCGTATGAAATGAATCATGACTATTCCTTCTTCTGCGTATGGATGTGATCACCATATCTGAGGATATCGCATTGGAAGTCATTTATTAGATTTGTTTATGAACTTTCAATAATTTCATATATTATGTTTGTTTTGGATAGAGCGCTATATCATTATTTCTTTTAAGATTGCCCTGTATTTGGCTCCACCCATCTTCCCATCAACTCTGACCAGCTTCCCTGTCCCTGCTGAAGAAAAGCATCCCTGCAACATGATGCTAACACCACCTTGTTTCACGGTGGGGTGGTGTGTTCAGGGTGACGTGCAGTGTTAGCTTTCCACCACACATGGTGTTTTTATTTTAGGCCAAAAAGTAGAATTTTGGTCTCACCTGACCAGAGCACCTTTTTCCACATGTTTGCTTTGTCCCCCACATGGCTTCTCGCAAACTGCAAACAGGACTTTTAATGGCTTTCTTTCAACAATGGCTTTCTTCCTGCCACTCTTCCATAAAAGGATTTGTGGAGTACAGGACTAATAGTTGTCCTGTGGACATATTCTCCCACCTGAGCTGTGGATCTTTGCAGCTCCTCCAGAGTTACCATGGGCCTCTTGGCTGCTTCTCTGATTAATGCTCTCCTTGCCTAGCCCGTCAGTTTAAGTGGTCGCCCATGTCTTGGTAGGTTTGCAGTTGTGTCATACTCTTTCCATTTTTGAATGATGGATTGAACAGTGCTCTATGAGATGTTCAAAGCGTGGTATATTTTTTTACAACCAAACCCTGCTTTAAGCTTCTCTACAACTTTATACCTGACCTATCTGGTGTGTTCCTTGGCCTTTATGATGCTGTTTGTTCACTAAGGTTCTCTAACAAATCTATGAGGGATTCACAGAACAGCTATATTTACAGTATATTGAGATTACATTACACACAGGTGGACTCTATTTACTAATTAGGTGAGTTCTGAAGGCAATTAGTTCCACTAGATTTTAGTTAGGGGTATCCGAGTAAAGGGGGTTGAATATAAATGCATGCCACACTCGTCAGATATTTATTTGTAAAAAAAATTAAAAACCATTTATCATTTTCCTTCCACTTCACACTCCGAAAGTCCGGCGATTTCTAACGCAATGACGTACAGCAAGTACGACGGGACTAGAGAAAGGAAGTTCAATAGCCAGTAGCCAATAGCTTCCTTCTCGTACTTGCTTCAGAGCATGCGTCATTCTTAGTCCACCGGACTAGCACACTGACGAACGGATTGTCTGCTGAAAGCCAAGTCCGGCGGACAAATTTTGAGTCAAAACTACTTTCTAAGACTTTACGATGAAAAAGTCCACTGGAGCCCACACATGATCAAATTGTCCGGCGTACTGTGATCCGGCACACCAAGTCCGCCGGACAATTCGATCATGTGTACGCAGCATTACTGTTTTCAAAAACTAAGACAAACTGCCTAGTGATGATAGACTGGGGTACTTGCATTTTATTAGGGTTACGGTCACTTCTCTTTTCTTTTAGCAAATTTTGACTCACCTCAGGCAATCCTCTACAATTATTTTATATATAACGGTTGTGTTTATTGTCACAGTCTCATGCTATATACATTTATGAAATGGCAACCGCTCTGTTGTGTAGATACTCAACAAAATAAAAAAACATCTGTACATTTATAACCCGGAGTTGGTTTTTGTTTTTCTTAACAAAACCAGAGCTTCACTTTAACTATCTACCTGAAAGTTTGACCTTTTCAAATAACATCTCTGTTTCTCTAGGGTGAAGCGATATGCTGACTGCATCCAATTAGTCAAAGTTGATCTTGAAATTTTAAGTCTCCCAAATTTTTTCAGATTCAGCGAGACAAGAAAGGTTGTATATATAGCACTGCTTTGTCACTGTCAAATGACAGCAATCGCCAGCTGGGAATCAATGTTTTTGGTTCTTAGTACCTTCACTGTTACCAAGGCTTACAGATAAAAAAGCAATTTAGATACAAATGTCCACCTGTGTTCTTTTTTTGGGTTGTTTTTATGAATTATTTTATTAACTAAATGGATTTGTAGTTAAAACAAAAAAAACACACAATGGACTATATCAGCTTCATGCTGTGTTCAAATTATAATAATTTAATACATGGTTTGCGCAAATGTACCTGTGAAAACATCTACATCTACCTTGTACATTCAGCTTTTGTATGGGATGTTATCTATATAATGTGAAACAGAAAATATTGTTCTAGGTGAGAAAATCTGACTGAAATTGCAGCTGATTCTGTAGATTGGCTACATTTATCCTACTCATAATTACATCTCACCGCCGGACATTTAACGCAGATGACAATAATTATTCATGTTCGGTGCGTCATTCAGGATCTATGGTTCTGGTTTGAATTAAACAGTGTGGTAGCAATTGCTGACTTTCTTTTCCTATGGCTGGAATTAAATTAGCTTTAACTAGCTGATTTTCTAACTGGGAATGTGCGATTCAGACGGCAGGACTCGTGTGAATTGGCATAATCTTTCTATTTGTCCCAGTAAGGATGTAATGGACTGCATGTCAGTTTAACTCATTGTGAAGTGGGGGGTCTTCCCTCTTTTCTTCCCCTGCTCTTCATTTTAGACACTTAGCCACATTTTCCAAGGGACATTTTTATACAGTCATAAGTCATGCTGGTCCAGCATCACACTAAGGTCTGACAGCTATAATGGAAGATGAGAAAATTAAATCTAGGGGAAAGAGCTCTGAAAGTAAAGTGGAATATAAAAAGGGATGTCATGAGTCTTTGTTTTGATGGCTATAATCTTGTGTAAAATGATTTACATATTTTTATATTGATTTTTTATCAGCAGTTTTGTAAGTACACGTTTTTTGCAATGTTGCAAATGCAGGTAATCACAATTCTAAATTAAGTGGGAATTCAGACAGTGCATACTATACTGGATACATTGGAGGAAATAAAAACATAGGAATCCACTCATCTGTTTAAATTGATCATGATTCTATCATAGAAATAAGTTGATCAGTACCAGTGCCTATAGTGTAAATATGGAAAAAAATAAAAACTGACATATATGGTATGATATAGTAGTCTACCAATAACAATGTCAATGTAATGGTGACAAATAAACATGGACAGGAAGCCCGTCAATGCACTCTGGCATCGGGACTACCACTCTGCAAGACATATATTTGAAGCATGTGGACAAAAGTGGAACTTACTGTACTGATTCCTGCTGAAAAGTGAGTTTTCTTGTCCCAAACCATGTGCATGTTGCACTAAAGTGTCATAGAGATGTGGTTAAGTGGTTAGGACATCCGCCTGGCAGCACTATAGTCATCGATTCAAATACAAACCGTGGCACTGTCCACCTGGAGTCTGCATGTGTTTCCTCTGGGTAGTGCAGTTTCCTACCACACTCCAAAGACATGCTGTTAGGTTAATTGGCTCCTGTCTAAAATTGGTCCTTGTATGTGTATGTGAGTTAGGGACCTTACACTGTAAGCTCATTGATGGCAGGGACTGATGTGAATGTACATTTTATATGTAAAAGCACTGTGTAAATTGATGGCACTATATAAGTACCTGTAATAAAAAAAATAACAGTTTTGCAGCATCTGTAAAACTTCTGTATATATTCTGATGAAAACTCAGTGTTCACCTTAATCCTGCTGACAGCAGACAGGGTCGTTTGAACCACTGTGAGCTATAACATTAAAAGGCACTGTGCACTGCTATATACAGTACATTCGGAATCTGCTACATGAAAGACTTCATAAGAGTATTGCTGCAAGCTAATTCTTTCCTGAAACAGACTAAAGAAAAACATCAGGAAACTAAGACTCTTGACAGCCCAGGGGGGTGCATTTGCCTAGCAAACCTATTGCCTCCTCCTACTGTGGGAATCTCCTATGCAGGGCTGTCTTAATGTGTGGGCATACCTGGGCACTGCCCAGGAGCCTCAGCTACATTTCTCCCAAAACAGCTGGTGCTTGAGCACACACAGCCGGCTGGCAGCAATGCGCGGTGCTGTGCAGAAAAATACCTATTATTTCACAGGCAGGAGGGAGGAGCAGGGCAAGAGCACCAGTGATGCTCTGACCCCACCCCATGCAGATTGAATGCTCGGGACTTGAAGGCTGCGGGGCAGGAGCTGGAGTGGGAGCTGCTGAGTCGCCAGCACTGAGAGCCCACCTGCGGAAGTAGCATTGTTGATGGTGTTATGGTGAGCCCAGCTGTCCAGCACTGTTTGCACTGAAGGGCTTGGAATGCCCGGAGGGATGCTCCCTCCTCTGCCTCTCCTTCTGCCTGCTTGATTGGTATAGGTGAGTCCAGTGCTGCAAGTGGGTACATAGCCAAAAAGTCACATGCACTGTATCTCCACTGGAAAAGGGGGTACTACATGGATGGAATAATGGTGCTGGGGGATATCAAGGGTGTATGGGGGAAAACAAAGCTGAGGGGGGATCTGGGGTGTATAGGGGGTAGCAAACCCAGTATCTTGTGTGGCTATAGTGCTAGAGGTATCAGGGATGTAGAGAGGCCACAGTGTAGGGGGTATCAGGGATGTAGTTGGGCCACAATACAAGGGGTATCTTATGGTATATGGTAACAGTGCTGGGGGGGAATATCTAGGGTGTAGAGGGTTCAGAGTGCTGGGAGGATATCTGGGGTGTAGAGGAGTCAGGGTGCTGGGGGATATCTGGGATGTAGAGGGGTCAGAGGGCTGGGGGGATATCTGGGATGTAGAGGGGTCAGAGTACTGGGGGATATCTGGGATGTAGAGGGGTCAGAGTACTGGGGGATATCTGGGATGTAGAGGGGTCAGAGTGCTGGGGTGTAGAGGGGTTATAGTGCTGGGGGGACATGTGGGGTGTAGAGGGGTCAGAGTGCTGGGGGGATATCTAGGGTGTAGAGGGGTCATAATGCTGGGGAGGCATCAGTTTAGCAGATGTATTATATGTACAGGACAGCTTTGTTACTTTATGTATGTAGTATTTTCCCACTGGTTCTTTGCTGTACAGAATGATTGTTCATGTAATTAATGCGGAGCTCCACCCAAAAGGTTGATGTCTGTTTACCTGCGCATTACTTTGCCCAGGGGCCCATGATGCTTTTAAGATGGCACTGCTCCTATGTAGTTACATATTTACCTTGACACCCTATATAAATATTTTTCTAGACAACCTGTATAAATTGCATTGAAATCCTGCTGATAATGAATGTTCATAAACTTGTGCATTGATTGTTCTGCTACATTGTTTTCTTGTTCACGATTAAAAAAATGTATAAAAATTGTCACTTGTAGAAAAAAAAAAGTCTGAAGTACTTTTGGACGACACTCATCAAGTTTCTCTGTAGACATTATTGACTGTTCATAGGAATGTTTGTACAAAAATCTACCAGTATATGGAGAGCTTAAAAATTCTGATTTGTATATTGTCCATGGGTGAGCACATCATGAGCAGTGAATTGTTCCTGCTGGTGAACTCTAGGAACTGAACATAGGAATCATGCGGCTCTTATTGGGTTGCCCATCCACCAATATGCAGTTCCATTATTTAAAAAGGGGATGGAGTGGGCTCAGATACAATAAATTATCTTGTAAAGTGTGATATGTTACAGGACATCACACTTTTATTTTTAATAGGGTGAGTGCATACATTTAAAGATAAAGTAGAATACAGTAGACCACAGCAAGACTGTACTGGATACAAAAGTAAAGATAGAATTGCAAGGAAGACATCAAATAATTATTCAGCATACCTTTACTTTGCTCCCTTACTAAAGCTCAAGGCAAGAAATATGAAGGGAATGGGTGTGACATCTTCAACAAGATGGTGCTTGCCTGGTCCCTGGGCAGCCAATTATAAGTCTCTAACATCAGATAAGGGGATGGAGGAGTCTATGGACAACTGTCAGACAGTCCATATTTGTAAAGCATTTTCAGGCATTCCAGTGTTCCAGTCTGCTTGGGCCATTTGACAAGTAAAGGCGACAGAAGACCGGGCCACCGCCTGTAAAAGAGCTATAAGAAGGCGCAGTGGCCCGGCAGAAGAACCGAAGAGGGGGACAAGACCCACGAAGTCGGGAGAAGAGGCCGGCGGCGAGGAAGAAAGCCGGACTCCTCCGCTAGCAAAAGAGCTACAAGAAGATAGCGGAGGAGTCCGGCGAGAAGACCCCCGAAGACGGAAGACCCCCGGAGCTGTGCAATAAAATATTTTAACCCTGTGTTGTGTTTTTTTTGGTACTTTTATTTTACAGGTGAATGGGTAGGGGTACATTGTACCCCATACTCATTCACATAGGGTGGGGGGCCGGTATCCGGGGGCCCCCTTATTAAAGGGGGCTCCCGGATTCCGATAAGCCCCCCGCCCGCAGACCCCGACAACCAACGGCCAGGGTTGTCGGGAAGAGGCCCTTGTCCTCATCAACATGGGGACAAGGTGCTTTGCGGTGGGGGGCCGCGCGGCCCCCCTTTCCCCAAGGCACCCCCCCATGTTGAGGGCACGCGGCCTGGTACGGCTCAGGAGGGGGGGGCGCACGCTCGTCCCCACCCCCTTTCCTGGCCGGCCGGGTAGCGTGCTCGGATAAGGGTCTGGTATAAATCTGGGGGGGACCCCCATGCCGTTTTTTCGGCGTTGGGAGTTCCCCTTGGTATCCATACCAGACCTAAGGGCCTGGTATGCTCTCGGAGGGGGAACCCACGCCAAATTTTTTTCATAAATTTGGCGTGGAGTTCCCTCTTGAGAGCTCATTCTCTGATTGGCCGCGGCAAAAGTCGCCTGGCTGGGGCGACTTAAAGTCGTGTTGTAAGTCGTGTTCAGGTTGTGTCCAAGTTGCGTCCAAGTTACCTCCAAAAGTCGTGTTGAAAGTCGTGTTGCCCCTGTGTGAACGGACCCTAATTCAGGGCTGAAACACTGTAAATCTAAGAATGCTTCTTTCCAATGCAATACTAGCCAGTACAGGTTCACTTTAACCATTCCAGTCCTGGAAGATTTGGCTGCTCAATGCCCAGGCCATTTTTTGCGATACTACACTGCGTCATTTTAACTGACAATTGTGCGGTTGTGTGATGTTGTACCCAAACAAAACTGACATCCTTTTTTTCCACAAAAAGAGCTTTCTTTTGGCGGTATTTGATCATCTCTGCGTTTTTTATTTTTTGCGCTATAAATAAAAAAAGAACGACAAGTTTGAAAAAAACACAGTATTTTGTACATTTTGCTATAATAAATATCCCCGATTTTTTTTTTTAAAGCAAATTTTATCCTCAGTTTAGGCCGATATATATTCTTCTACATATTTTTGGTAATACAAATCACAATAAGCTTATATTGATTGGTTTGTGCAAAAGTTATAGCATCTACAAAATAGGGAAAAGATTTATGACATTTTTATTATTATTTTTTTTTTTACTAGTAATGGCGGGGATAATCAATTTTATTGGAACTGCGACATTATGGCAGACAGATCGGACACTTTTGAATTTTTTTTGGGGACAATTGACAATTATACAGCGATCAGTGCTATAAAAATGCACTGATTACTGTGTAAATGTCACTGGCAGGGAAGGGGTTAACACTAAGGGGCGATCAAGGGGTTAACTGTGTTCCCTAGGGAGTGATTCTAACTGTGGGTGGAGGGGACTGACTTGGCGAGGAGAGCGATTCGTTGTTCATACTTAGTATGAACACCAGATCGCTCTCCCCACCACTGACAGCAGGGAGATCTGTCTGTTTACACTGACAGATTTCCATTCTGTCTCTGTGTGGAGCGATCGTGGGTGCCCGACGGTCATCGCAACCACCAGGTACAAGCATCGACTCCGGCGGAGCGCTCTCGCCCCCTAGTGGTCCAAAGGTGAAATGACTTAACTGTACGTCGGTTCGCCTTTTGACCACTAGGGGCCGCGGTGCGAGGCCGGAGCCAACCTGCCGCAGTAGAACTGCCGCGACTGGTCAGGATGATTTTTAATAACATTCAATTTCAATATGGCTTCTGTAGTGATTTTTATATGCTATATTGTTTTTTTACTTGCTTTTTTTTTCTTTTTTACAAATTGTATTTTATCATAGACAGGCAGTATCCACAATGAACAAAGTAAAAGGCATCATGTACAAAGGAAGACACAAATCTGCTTACTAAATACAGAGATCATCAAAAAACAATTGTGCCAAAGAAGGTTGAACATGACAAAAAGATCAGATAGTTTGAACAACAGGAAGATCAAATGCAGGAGCATCGCTAGGTATTTTAATGGCTTCCACCCATGTGTAACACAAGTGGAAAAACTCCCTGGTAAAGAAGAGGGGTACTGCCCTAGTTATTTTTACTAAGTTAAAATGAAATGAGAATTAGTTGGGGGAGAAAAACAGTAGAAAATGGGGAAGTCAGGAGGGGGGAGGAGAACAAAGGGATGGGACGGATTGAATGGGGAAGAAGAAAAAAAAGGGGGGAGGAGGGTATTGTCAGTCTGGTCCAAGGGAGGGCATATAGTACCTTTTTACTCAGCCAGATTAAAAAGGGCTTTACCCTCCTCGGAGTAGATGAATATATTTTACAAGTTCTATGTTTTGGAATACACTTTTGGTTTATGTTGTGCGGTAAGAACTAGGTCTTCTGTCTGGCTTAACCACTTCAGCACCGGCTGCTGAATGACCGGGCCATTTTTTGCAAATTGACACTGTGTCTCTTTTACTGACAATTGTGCGGTCATGCAAAGTTGTACCCAAACAAAATTTAATTCCTTTTTTCTCCACAAACAGAGCTCTATTTGGTGGTATTTGATTGCCTCTGCGGTTTTTATTTTTTTGCACTATGAACAAAAAAAGACAGACAATTTTGAAAAAACTCAATATTTTTTACTTTTTGCAATAATAAATATCCCCAAAAATATATTAAAAAAATGTTTTCCTTCAGTTTAAGCAAATATATATTCTTCTACATATTTTTGGTAAAAGAAATCGCATTAAGCGTATATTGATTGGTTTGCACAAAAGTTATAGCATCTACAAAATAGGGGATAGTTTTATGGCATTTTTATTATTAATTTTTTTTTTTACTAGAAATGGTGGCAATCTGTGATTTTTAGCAGGACTGCGACATTATGGTGGACACATCGGACACTTTTGACACATTTTTGGAACCATTGGCATTTATACAGCGATCAGTGCTATAAAAATGCGCTGATTACTGTAAAAATGTCACTGGCAGGGAAACGGTTAACACTAGGTAAAGATCAAGGGGTTAACTATGTTCCCTGTTTGTGTTTCTAACTGAAGGGGGAGGGGACTGACCTAGAGGAAGTGACGGATTGTGGTTTCCAGCTAATAGGAAGTCACGCCTCTCAGAACAGAACAGGGATTTGTTCACACTCGTCCCTGTCCTGCCTCTCGTGCCTGTGAGCATCTGCCACGAGTATCGGTACCCCCGCTGTGCAGTGGGCGCGCGCACTTCCGGCAGTGCACGCCTGCTATCCCGATCCTGCAAGCCGATGTATAGCTACGATGGCTCGTGGGATCGTGCCGAACTGCCGCTGTAAAATGACGGTGGCTGGTTGGCAAGCGGTTAAATACTTGCTATATTTTTTTCCCCACAAAAGTGGAGTCATCCTTTAAGTTATAAAAACTCAATTTTCTTCCATGATTGATCTTTAAAAACAAAATATCCTATTAGTAAGGAGAAAACAGAATTAAGCTTCCTGATACTATAGCATTTGTATACAGTTTTGATGATCCTCCCATGCTCCTAATTTAGTAATATGATTACAGTGGCAAGAAAAAGGTATGTGGAATTACTTGGCTGTCTGCAGTGGTTTGACATAAAATGTGATCTGTTCCTCATCTTAGGCCGGTCATAGATGGAGTGAATTTTACTTGATTCCCCCATCAACACTTTACAAAACTGCTTTAGCTCAAACACATTTGTAGAATATCTGGTGTGAATGGCTCTCTTGGTATTAAGGTTTGGGCTCTGACCAGGCCACTCCAAAAGGTGCATTTGCCAGTCTGTGGTGGATTTAGTTAGATGCTTAGGGTCATTGTTCTGCTACATCACCCAACTTCTACTAAGCTTCAGCTAGGGGACAGCCACCCTGATATTATCCTGTAGGATATTTTGGTAAACTTGGTAATTAATTTCCCCCTTGATGAAGGCAAATCATCCAGGCCCTAAGGCAGCAAAGCAAGCCCAAAACTTGATGTTCCCTCCACCATACTTCACTGTTGCTATGATGTTTTGATGTTGGTAAGCTGTGCCCTTTTTGCACAATACATAATGTTGAGTATTCTTCCTGAATAATTCAGCTTTTGATTCATCAGTGCACAAAACATTTTCTCAGTAGCATTGCGGTTTGCCAGGGTGCTCTTTGGCAAACAGGCACGCAGTGATATTTTTTTTGGAAAGCAGTAGCTTCCTCCATGGTGTTCTGCAAAGACTTATATGTGGTAGACTCATGAACAGGGATATTTGCCAGTTCCAATGATGCCTTCAAGCCCTTAGCTGTTACTTGTGGGTTCTTCTTTAGTGAGGATCCTGCATTGTGCCTTGAGAGTCATCTAGGCTGGGCACCCACTTGTAGGAAGAGTAGCCAGAGTATTAAACTGTCTCCATTTATAGACAATTTGTCTTTCGACTGATAAACGCCTAAACACTTTGAGATTGCTATGTATATCTTTCCAGCCTTATCAACTACTCCTGATTGTATTTAAGCAGGTACAGTCTATTTCCTCCACTGCAGGTTGTGCTCATTTGCAGCAGCAATGCAGATGGGGACGATGTAAGTCAAGAAGAACCTAGTTCTTCTATGGTTTCCTTAGTCTTGGGGCAGAGAGAGTCTATTTAAGAGCCGGGTTCCTGGGTTTGGTGCACATTTTGCAAGTGGCTAGTGTTGGGACAAGATATACATCTGTCAGGGACAGTGCTTAGAAGCAGGGACAGGTTAAGGAGGAGTAGGGAAAGAGAGGGACATGCCATCCTTCCTGGAAGCTTCCCCCTTTGGGTATGACTGCATTTCACTCCACTTTGGCAGATGCTGTCTGCATCTATGGCTTTCCAGACTACTGTCACCTTGCTGTTACTCTCTGTAAATGGCTTTGAGTGGATAGTCTCCCTGCTGAGTCTGTTTGCATTTTGCTGAACCTTTTACAACATGCTATTTTTTTTTTTTGCTGAACTTGGACTTGGACTTGGACTATGTGTTTACTGTCCACCCCAACAAGCTGCACCTAGCCATATGTACTGTATGTCTTCAGAGAGCTCCTTTTTGTAAGTTAACATCAGCTGATGCCTCTTATGAACAGCAATCTTAAAATGTTTGACTGTCTTTTATCAATAAAAGTAGCTCTAAATCATACCTCCAAACTAATTTTATTAAATGGACTCCAAATGTGCAGACTACTAACTCCAATTAGCTTGCTTTTGTTAAAGTAATTATTCTATGGGTTCACTTACTTTTTTGCTCCAGCACTGTGAATATTTAGGGGTTGTGTCTAATAAAGACAAAAGAAATTCAAATTGTTTGTGTGTTATCAAGCTATATTAAAGTCTTGCTTTTTTTTTAAAAAAAAATAACAAACGTGTTATACTTACCTGCTCTGTGTAATGGTTTTGCTTAGAGCAGCCCTGGATTCTCCTTGGTCCCTCACTGGCGCTCCTGGCCCCTCCCTCCTGCTGGCTGCCTCAACAAGCAGCTTGCTATGGGAGCACCCAAGCTGAGCCACTGCTCTGTGTGTCCATTGCCCCTCTGTCAATGGCTCCCGCTCCTGCCAAAAGCCAATCAGGTGTGCAAGTCCCTGCAGAGCCAAGGCTCTCCTAGACATCGCTGGATCGAGATGGGGCTCAGGTAAGAATTAGGGGGGCTGCTTCACACAAGGTTTTTTACCTTCATGCATAGAATACTTTAAGTATTGTGTTTGTCTATTATTGTGACATAGATGAGAATCAGATCACATTTTCTGGCATATTACTACAGAAAACCAGCAAGTTCCAAGGGTTTCACATACTTTTTCTGACCACTGTATATAACTCTTATCTAAGTTGCCAGCACTGCTTTGTGATAGACACCCTTTAGGCAAACACTTTCCCAATGAGTGCAATCCTAATGTTAACTACACTGTGACATATTGGGGTTTTGTAGTCCTTTGGTAGTGCCAAAACAGTGAATTTACTCCACTCCAGAAAATTTTTTTTTAGGCCTTTCCTGTCTACTTTTATTTAAAGGACATCAAAATTTCATTCAGGTTTGCTTCCAATGTAGGAGGTTCTCCCCATCAATATGAACAAAAGATAAACATCAGCGTCCTGGCTCTCTGGCAGCTTTACTACTCTGATTAGTACCTCTTTGTCCTTCTGACCATCAAACAGGTCCCAGCAGTGGCGGCCCGTCCATAGGGGGCGCCCGGGCGCCGCCCCCCCTTCTGTGTAGTCACAAAAAAAAAAAAGTTTAAAACTGCTCCTTTAAAAAAAAAAAAGTTCTTTAAGGAAGTGCACTGTGTTCGAGCGCCGGACACAGTGCACTATGGGAACCGCCACGTCAATGCAATCATGAGATTGCAGACGTGGCGCTTCATTTGCGGGTGTTTAGCCCGCCTTGGGGCGCTTTCTGAAGCGCTGAGTTGTTTCCGCCCGGCGCTGTAGTATGTATTACTACGGCTGTCGGCTGGGCAGTTTGATTGACATCTGACTCAGATGTCACTTCCTGTCTTCTCTCTCCCATTGCACCCGAGAGAGGAAACAGGAAGTAAAAGAAGTAGAGCACACCGCAGGAGAGGAGCGGAGGACACAGTCCACAGGTAAGTGCTGATCCTGTGCTCCCATGGAGAAGGGGGGTGGAGGGGGAGGCCATGCATTAAATAGGAGGAATATTTCCATTAACAGACATTATTTTCATTAATTTATGTTATATACTGTATATATATATTACAATCCCCTATTTTGCATTGCCTTCCATTTTCAGTGTTGGTGTAAACATCATATGAAGCACATACAATCCCATTTGACAGAAGGAAGGGAAGTGTTTGTGCAAGAAAGCCTTTTTTTTTTTCTTCTTCTTCATTTTTAGGCCCGGTTCACACCGCTGCGGGGGGAGATCCGGATGTGATTCGCACAGCAAATCACATCCGATCTCCGTAGCGATGCGAGTTCAGCCATACAGATAGTATGGCTGAATTCGCAGCGCTCCCGCAGCAAACTCGCACGGGACCTTTTTTTGGGTCCGCAACAGAATCGGATCGCATGGGGGTTCACACGGATCTGGGGGTGTCATTAACATAACATTGACACTCCCAGCCGCCCGCATAGGGCAGTGTGAACTGCCGGCGGGAGGTGTGCGATGCGGGTAAACGCCGCGGATTCGCGGCGTTCCCGCATCGCTATAGTGTGAACCCGGCCTTAAGGTTAAAGTAATAGCTCCATACCAACTGCACAGATCCTGACTTAAAAAAAAAAGATTTTCTCATTAGGACAAAAAGCAACATGTGAGTCCTCCATCCATGTGTGAGGGGGAGACTAGCTGGAAATCAAGCTGTAGGTTGCTAATTAGCATTAAGCGCTCAGGCTGCCATGAAGTAAAAGGCAAATAATTGGAACTGGTGTGCAGAGGGGTCTGATGGCTGCAGGCAGAGGATCTGCTCTTCTTCACCGAAAAAGGATAATTATCCTCTGGTGTGGGTCTGCTGCAGCCTTCTCCATACACACAGCGCCCAGAGAGCCCTGCCATGGCATGGGGAGGACAGGGAGGGTGAGATCCCCTCCATGGAGGTTTGTGATCTCTACAGATCGAGAAGGGCTATGTGCTGTGATACTGTGATGACCAGAGGGGACTGGAACAGGGACTACTACAACCAACATACCCGCCCCATGGTCCAAGAGAAGGGGGGCTGACTACTGAATGGTCAAAGAGGGCAAGGACTGACTACTGAATGGTCTCTAGGGGTAACAATTGATGCTGAAGGGTTGTATAGGTTACAACTGATGCCCAATGGTCACTAGGGGTAACAACTGATGATGAATGGTCGCTAGAGGGAAAAAAATGATGTTGAATGATCACTAGGGTAATATTATGCTGAATGGTATTTAATGGCAACAACCGATGCTGAAGTCGCAACTGATGCTGAATGATGACTAGGGGCAATAACTGATGCTGAATGTTTACTAGGGACAATAACTGATGCTGTGTGGCTACCAGGGACAATAACTGATGCTGTGTGGTTACCAGGGACAATAACTGATGCTGTGTGGTTACCAGGGACAATAACAGATGCTGTGTGGTTACCAGGGACAATAACTGCTGCTGTGTGGTTACCAGGGACAATAACTGATGCTGTATGGTTACCAGGGGCAATACCTGATGCTGAATGAATACTAGGGGCAATAACTGATGCTGTGTGGTTACCAGGGACAATAACTGATGCTGTATGGTTACCAGGGACAATAACTGATGCTGTATGGTTACCAGGGGCAATACCTGATGCTGAATGAATACTAGGGGCAATAACTGATGCTGTGTGGTTACCAGGGACAATAACTGATGCTGTGTGGTTACCAGGGACAATAACTGATGCTGTATGGTTACCAGGGACAATAACTGATGCTGTATGGTTACCAGGGACAATAACTGATGCTGTGTGGTTACCAGGGACAATAACTGATGCTGTGTGGTTACCAGGGACAATAACTGATGCTGTGTGGTTACCAGGGACAATAACTGATGCTGTGTGGTTACCAGGGACAATAACTGATGCTGTGTGGTTACCAGGGACAATAACTGATGCTGTGTGATTACCAGGGACAATAACTGATGCTGTGTGGTTACCAGGGACAATAACTGATGCTGTATGGTTACCAGGGGCAATACCTGATGCTGAATGAATACTAGGGACAATAACTGATGCTGAACGATGACTAGGGTCAGTAACGGATGCTGAATGATGAGCAGGGGCAATGCCTGATGCTGTATGGTTACCAGGGGTAGGGACTATGCTTTTATTTTATTTTTTTATGGGTTAAAACTGATGTTGCGTGATCCCTAGAAACAGTGGATACTGAATGTTTGTTTGTTCTTAGGGGTAAAAACTGATCACAATGGTGGTCTTGAGATATTAATTGACGCACAATGGCTTATAGGGGTAACCACTGTCTGATGGGTTTTATATTTAGGGGTAGCAGCCACTTAGTGAATAGTAGGATTATTATTATTATTATTCCGGATTTATATAGCGCCACCAGTTTGCCAACTGATTTCTCAATAATCTGATTACAGAATGGTCCTTATGGGGTAACAACATTTTTTATTCATGGATTAGCAGAAATTCCCCCCCCCCCTTTTAGAACGATTACATGAATAATTATACAGTTTGTGGTGGGTATGTTACTATTATTAATTAAATTATTAAATATACCTTATATCGGATGTATGATGGTGGCATTGCAATAATAATAATTTATCGCGATGGTCATGTAATGCTGCCATAATCTTATTATCCTTTATTTATAGATTCCGCTCTTATAGCGAGAAATGTATTTGTCCCCAGCAATTTATTTTCTATAAAATGTTCTGAATGTTCCGTATAATCTGGGCTGAGGCTGATATACATTGAAGACAATGATAATTGCACATTTATGTACAAAATATAATAATCTCCGCTCTTGTCCAACATTGTACATGTATAGCTATTTGCTACAGTGTAAGGTAATGTGTGCAAGTACATCATCACTATACAAAATATAGTATATTTTTTATTAAATACCGCAGTGTTTAAATACACATCAAATATGTGTGTGTGAGATTAGTATATATCGGCTCCTATCACTGTCTGCGTGTGTTTTGAAGACTTATAATGTTATACCTGTGGCCCATGATCATAGTATGATCTCATACTACTACACAGAATGTGCAGCCTGGTATATGATGTGCAGAGCCCTGTGTATAATGTGCAGCCTGGTATATGATGTGCAGCCTGTTATATGATGTGCAGAGCCTGGTGTATAATGTGCAGCCTGGTATGTGATTTGCAGAGCCCGGTGTATAATGTGCAGCCTTTTATGTGATGTGCAGAGCCCGGTGTATATAATGTGCAGCCTGGTATATGATGTGCAGAGCCCGGTGTATATAATGTGCAGCCTGGTATATGATGTGCAGAGCCCGGTGTATATAATGTGCAGCCTGGTATATGATGTGCAGAGCCCGGTGTATAATGTGCAGCCTGGTATATGATGTCCAGAGCCCTGTGTATAATGTGCAGCCTGGTATATGATGTGCAGAGCTCTGTGTATAATGTGCAGCCTGGTATATGATGTGCAGCCTGGTATATGATGTGCAGAGCCCGGTGTATAATGTGCAGCCTGGTATATGATGTGCAGAGCCCGGTATATGATGTGCAGAGCCCGGTATATGATGTGCAGAGCCCGGTGTATAATGTGCAGCCTGGTATATGATGTGGATTATATAAGGGGTGTGGCTTAAGAGAAGTGGGAGGCGCCAAATGTGGAGGGGCGGGGTCTTGCACCCCCCCATCCTAAAACTTCACCAGCCGCCACTGCGTCCCAGTGTACCTCAGCCCTGCATCTTTCCTTGCAGCTTCCCAGTTTCTCTGTCCCTCATGAACTCTCTCTTAGGGTAAGACCTTGGTCTGTCCTATCCTGGACAGTATGGTACATACCAGCACCTCTCACTGCTCCCTTCACACACTCACCCCCTTAAGGCTGCTTTCACACTGGGGCGGTATTCAGGCGTTACAGCGCTAAAAATAGCGCCTGTGTAACGCCTAAAAAAAACCGGCCCCTTTAACTCCAGTGTGAAAGCCGGAGGGCTTTCACACTGGAGCGATGCGCTGGCAGGACGGTGAAAAAAGTCCTGCCAGCCGCATCTTTGCAGCGGTGAAGGAGCGGTGTATTCACCGCTCCTAAACCGCTCCTACCCATTGAAATCAATGGGACACCGCGGCAATACCGCCAGCAAAGCGCCGCTGCAGCGGCGCTTTGCGGGCGGGTTTAACCCCTTTTCGGCCGCTAGCGGGGGTTAAAACCACCCCGCTAGCGCCCGCACACCGCCGCTAAAACGACGGTAAAGCGCCGCTAAAAATAGCGGCGCTTTACCGCCGACGCTGCTCCCGCCCCAGTGTGAAAGCAGCCTAAGAGAGCGGTGCACTAAGCTCTAACTCTGGCTCCCATATGAAGCCAGCACACACCTGTGCCATTAGTGTTGATTGCTTCTTACAAAATCTGGTGTAAACCACCATATTAAACAGGGCACAGGCTCACCCTGCCACAACACATACTGATACATACACTGGTGCAAAAATATAAAGTTCTAATGTACTACTAAAATAACAACATACAGTGTAATAATGCTTGAAATGTAGGCAAATAATCACTCCATTCAAAGTGCTTTAATGCAGTCAGTGGGAATGCATACTGTAGCACTGCTTAATGTTCTGAAATATCAAATGAAAAATTTATTTAAATGTTTGTATTGCCATATAATCAGATCCAGAGAACATTTGGAGAGCGAAAAAGCTATCCCTCAAATTATAATTTATTTAATTGTCTTGGAAATTACTCTTCAGAGAAAAAGCTAAATCATTAGCATTAAAATATTTGTATGTGTGCTGCAGTATTTTAATAAGCATTCCACTCATTTTGTCTTTTTTACAGCTGAAGTCTTGTGGAACAGTCTGTAACAATTTTGAAATAAACCTGAACTACAGGCAACAGCTAAATCCACAGTATACTGTATATGTGAACTATTTTACCTTCCAAATGACTTATTTTTCTATTGCAGTCATATTTTGCGCTAATAAACATATCAATACAACGTTTTTGGAAAGCTTAGCAAGTGTAAAGTCTGCACCATAAAAGTGTCACAAAGCATTATCATAAATTCTCCAGCTAATGTTAACGTATAGGTAAATCCTAACAATTAATTTTTCTTTTTTGCTCCCTTTTGGAAGAGAAATTTTGTTACAAATGTTACATTTGTTCGTTAAGTGCAAAAAATATCTATTGATTTTGTTCAAAATTCCAGGAGACATCTTAGCTCTTAACTTTCACTACAGAAGACATAGTCCCTATGCTGTGGAGACGAGAATAATAGGTGGGATGTGGTAGTAAAGTCACAATGTTGATTTTTACCTGTAGGCAAGCCTATAATAAGACTTACCTATAGGAACAATAAATATGCCTTAAATATGCATAGTTTAGGAGATATTTACTTTAGCAGCAACTGGTGACTGACCTGTGCATTTGAATGGACCGCGACGTATGTGGCAACTCCATGCAGTGACGTCATCACGGCTCTGACATTCCTGCAGTCAAAGCCCACAAACCCAGGAGGAAGACCGGGTAAAGATGGAAGCACCAGGACCTGTGACAGAGGGGTGTTGGAGGGGCTAGTTTCAGGTAAGTCTGTCATAATGTGCTAACATGCAATGCATAATAGCACATTATGACTTAAACTGTTCGGGACCCATTTTTTTAAGTGAAGTTTACTACCACTTTAACAATGAACAATTGAGCAGGACCGACACCAATTTTTGTAATTTCAGAAAAGGCTCAGAAAAGCATGTTGTGTCACAAAAGGAAATTAGGATTAGTGTGTTTCTGGCAGATTAACAGATATTTTTCTGTACCTGCAGGTTTTTTTAAAGGTATATATACTATGGGGAAATGTGCATAAATTGCAGTGATGTGCCTATGTTTTTTGCTGCTCTGAGACATGCGTTAAAGACTGGAATCAAATACACTTGTACTTTGTGTTTTCACAGAATATTGAGCAGATGGGTACACCCTCTAGTGGCCACAAATCTTTATACTATCATGAATAACCCTACATAAATTTCAAATGCAAAAGGGAAAGCTTTGTCATAAATTAGACTTATATGAGAAAAAAATACAAATGCACGATCATTTCAATTATAATTCATTTTTATGTAAATAATTTTCTTCTTTAATATCGATAATGTATTTTATTTAGGATTTTTTTTTTAGATTTATTTGTGAATTTTCACTGCAGATATGTGGTCAGCATCCCTGTTTTTGTATGGAACTAAAATCTGGATTGTGAGCAGTATCCTTTGAAGTGAGAGTCCTTCAATGATGAGTACTTTATACCTCCCAACTTTCTGAAATAATAGAGGGACACCTTTTAGCACATGTAGGCAAAGGACAAGTCCCTGCTACAGCCCCGGATACATGGACCACAAAGATCTAACATGTAGAAAATGATTGCCTAAACCACAAATCAAATCAAATTTACTACCATGGTAATAGTACTATGGTTATAAAATGTTGATGGCAAAAAAAATTCTATCCAAGGTTGCCCTATTTTTTCGTATTTAGGGATTTGGTCCGTTTCAAGAGCTAACATTTTCCCTTGTATCATAGTATTATACATTCTATTCTCAGTCTCATTGACTTCCAAAGTCGAGTATCTCCACGCTTTTGCCAGAGTTTGTTTCGCCGATTTGAAGAGCTGTATCAACAATTTAAAGCGGGTATGCGATAAGAATTCTGGCTTTAAATTGAATAGGGCCATTGTAGGGTCCAGATGTAATTACATTTTGAGTAATTTAGATGCAGTGTTAAACATTTCCTTCCAGAAGGCTTGTGCAATAGGGCAATCCCACCAAATATGAAAAAAAGTACCAAACCTGTACAACCACGATAACATTGAGCTGAATAATTTTGGGTATATTTAGCTACCCTGACTGGTACAAGGTACCATCTTGTTAGTACCTTGTTGTTGGCCTCCATTGCCATTACAGTAGGAGAGGCTGATTTGGTTACTGACCAAATTAGGTTCCAGTCTACATTTTCAAAAGTTTTCTCTAGGTCAACCTCCCATTTCTGAATGTATGAAGGATTTTGTGAGTTGGGGTGAGTTAATATTTGAGGGTATAGAAGGGATATTATTCCTTTGACATTTGGTTCATCCTTACAGATAGTTACAAAATAGGTTTGTTTGTTTGTTTAGGGGAGTGTGCGTGTTTAAGAAGGGTGAGAAAAAGTTTTTAATTTGGAGATATCTATATATTTCTTTATGGGGTAAGCCATAGGTGTCACAAAGTGTGGGGAAGGGGATAAAGGATGAGGAGTCTACAAACTTATGCATGGTCAGAATATTTAGTGATACCCATTCTTTAAAAGATTTAGGAGAGACCCATGCCGGATAAAATGCTGGGTTTTTATAAAATGATAATAGTGGATTGTGTGTAGATTGTAAGTGATTTCCTATTTTAAACCTATGCCAAAGAGATATAAAATGTTTAGTGATAGGATTTCGTAGATTTTCTACGATCTCTAGGAGAGATCCAAAGAAGGTTTGATATGGAAATAGGGTCACACTCAGCTGCTTCTATAGACACCCATAATGGGATTTCTTTTCGTGCATGATATTTTTTTCAACATTATTTCTTAGCAAAATAAAAAATGGAGACATGGGTGGATGGGGGAGTTTTCTTTGAATAATAAAAAGGAATTAAACAGTGTTTTTGGTTTGTGGTGCTCAGATGCAGTGAAGTTTTACTTTAAGTTTAGTTCCACTTTAACTTTTTGAAATTCACAAGAATGCACGTTTTCACTTTTTCCAAGGCAGAGGAAAACAATATATATATATATATATATATATATATATATATATATATATATATATATATAGTGCCTTGCGAAAGTATTCGGCCCCCTTGAACTTTTCAACCTTTTGCCACATTTCAGGCTTCAAACATAAAGATATACAATTTTTATTTTTTGTGAAGAATCACCAACAAGTGGGACACAGTTGTGAAGTGGAACAAAATCTATTGGATTTTTGAAACTTTTTTAACTAATAAAAAAATGAAAAGTGGGGCGTGCAAAATTATTCGGCCCCCTTGCATTAATACTTTGTAGAGCCACCTTTTGCTGCGATTACAGCTGCAAGTCACTTGGGGTATGTCTCTATCAGTTTTGCACATCGAGAGACTGAAATTCTTGCCCATTCTTCCTTACAAAACAGCTCGAGCTCAATGAGGTTGGATGGAGAGCGTTTGTGAACAGCAGTTTTCAGCTCTTTCCACAGATTCTCGATTGGATTCAGGTCTGGACTTTGACTTGGACATTCTAACACCTGGATACGTTTATTTGTGAACCATTCCTTTGTAGATTTTGCTGTATGTTTGGGATCATTGTCTTGTTGGAAGATAAATCTCCATCCCAGTTTCAGGTTTTTTGCAGACTCCAACAGGTTTTCATCCAGAATGGTCCTGTATTTGGCTGCATCCATCTTCCCCTCAATTTTAACCATCTTCCCTGTCCCTGTTGAAGAAAAGCAGGCCCAAACCATGATGCTGCCACCACCATGTTTGACAGTGGGGATGGTGTGTTGAGGGTGATGAGCTGTGTTGCTTTTACGCCAAACATATCGTTTTGCATTGTGGGCACAAAGTTAGATTTTGGTTTCACCTGACCAGAGCACCTTCTTCCACATGTTTGGTGTGTCTCCCAGGTGGCTTGTGGCAAACTTTAGACAAGACTTTTTATGGATATCTTTGAGAAATGGCTTTCTTCTTGCCACTCTTCCATAAAGGCCAGATTTGTGCAGTGTACGACTGATTGTTGTCCTATGGACAGACTCTCCCACCTCAGCTGTAGTTCTCTGCAGTTCATCCAGAGTGATCATGGGCCTCTTGGCTGCATCTCTGATCAGTCTTCTCCTTGTCTGAGCTGAAAGTTTAGAGGGACGGCTAGGTCTTGGTAGATTTGCAGTGGTCTGATACTCCTTCCATTTTAAAATGATCGCTTGCACAGTGCTCCTTGGGTTGTTTAAAGCTTGGGAAATCTTTTTGTATCCAAATCCAGCTTTAAACTTCTCCACAACAGTATTATGGACCTGCCTGGTGTGTTCCTTGGTCTTCATGATGCTATCTGCGTTTTCAGCAGAACCCTGAGACTATCACAGAGCAGGTGCATTTATACAGAGACTTGATTACACATAGGTGGATTCTATTTATCACCATCAGTCATTTAGGACAACATTGGATCATTCAGAGATCCTCGCTGAACTTCTGGAGTGAGTTTGCTGCACTGAAAGTAAAGGGGCCGAATAATTTTGCACGCACCACTTTTCAGTTTTTTATTTGCTAAAAAAGTTTAAATTATCCAATAGATTTTGTTCCACTTCACAATTGTGTCCCACTTGTTGGTGATTCTTCACAAAAAATTTAAATATCTTTATGTTTGAAGCCTGAAATGTGGCACAAGGTTGAAAAGTTCAAGGGGGCCGAATACTTTCGCAAGGCACTGTATTATATATATATATATATGTATTAGGGCTGTGGAAATTAAAGATTAATTCCTCGATTAATCTATTAATTTTTTTGATCGATCAAAAGAGTTTGGTCGGAGATCCAGTGACATCATGGACATCAACGTCATTGGACTCCTAGAGGAGTCCAGTGACTGATTGAATGTACCACGTATGGGGGAGGAGCTACGTATGACGTCACCCGCTGCTCCCCTACGGAACTAACACGATTGTCGGCTTTACATGCTGTGTTTTTATCATCTATATGTGAGTAGTTTGTGTTTAAACACAAAAATGTAATCTTATACTTAAGCGGTGAGCACTTAGATCTTTTCTTTCTACCCATGACCTGGCATTCTTGCTGAGATCTAAGGAGACGTGAGAGAAGTTTATGGTCCATGTTAACCCTTTTGATACCCGCTTGCATGACCACCTGTTGTCACAGGGGTCCATGCCATAAGGTGAGAGTGATTAGTTAGACCAGAGGTGGAGGTATTGTCACGCTACTGTGGAAAAAAAATTACTTACGTAAGTGCTACAGTTTGAATTTAAAACTTATTTGTGTGAACTGTGAAGTTAAGTCATGGATTGTGGGAACTAACTAGTGTGGGGTGATTGTATATAGTGTATACCACATTTACCACTGATTAATGCAGAGTTGCAATGCAAGGAGATCAGCTAAAAGTAGTTGGATCTGTATGCGCGTTATAATTAATCGAAATTAATAGATTAATCTATTATAAAAAAAAAATGTATTAATTGAACAGGGCAGCACAGTGGTGTAGTGGTTAGCACTCTCACCTAGCAGTAAGAAGGGTCGCTGGTTCAAATCCCAACCACGACACTACCTGCCTGGAGTTTGCATGTTCTCCCTGTGCCTGCGTGGGTTTACTCCGGTTTCCTCCCACACTCCAAAGACATGCAGGTAGGTTAATTGGCTTCTGTCCAAATAATTGGCCCTAGTATATGAATGGGGACCTTGGATTGTGGGCTCTTTGAGGGTAGGGACTGATGTGAGTGTGCAATGTACAGGGATAGGGACAATTGTAGATACTCACTCAGGTTGAACTGGATGGACTGGTGTCTTTATTCAACCTTACAAACTATGAACACTAAAATTTTAATTAGTAACAGCCCTAATATGTATATATATATATATATATATATAACTAGATTTGTTTATGCTGTATAATTATATATATTTTTATATTCATTTGGCAACCAACAGAGTGCTGTGACTCACATCTGTCACCACCTACTTTTGGTACTAATTGAATTTGTCTGTACAAAATGCCAAAACAATGTGTTTTTGGCAGCTTTCCCCTAATTCAGCTTTCCCCTAATTCAAACCCTGTGTTGAGCCTGTGGAACAAAATATACAGCAGCAAGATAGACTACAATTTCTGTGAGGACTGAGGGGATGCAGCCTTGTAATAGAAACATTGCGGTGTGGCAGCGGCAGCAGTAGCTGTTGAAATAGTACTCACGAATCCTGTGGTTCAATTTCCAGGACTTCTGCTGTATCTTCTCCAGTGTGCAAACATACATGGGTACAATGCTGGAACAATAAAGTTTGTTTTTGTCTACTGTTAGTATAGGGAGTTTAGGCTCTTCCCCTTTCTACCCCCCCCAAAAAAATAGCTGGATTTGAGTTTATCCATTTCAGCCCCGGAAGAATTTACCCCCTTCCTGACCAGAGCACTTTTTTTTTATTTGGCACTGAAAATTGCGTTGTCATGCGACATGGCTCCCAAACAAAATTGACGTCCTTTTTTTCCCACAAATAGAGCTTTCTTTTGGTGGTATTTGATCACCCCTGCGGTTTTTATTTTTTGCGCTATAAACAAAAAAAGAATGACAATTTTGAAAAAGAAAAACGCATTATTTTTTAAATTTTGCTATAATAAATATCCCCCAATCAGCGATTTTTATCGTGACTGTGACATTATGGTGGACACTTCGGACATTTATGACACATTTTTAGAACCTTTGCTGTATAAATGACAATCAGTGCTATGCAAATGCACTGATTCCTGTGTAATTGACACTGGCAGTGAAGGAGTTAACCACTAGGTGGCAGTGTAGGGGTTAAGTGTGTCCTCCTGGGGCGTGTTTCTTACTGTGGGGGGCGTGGCTATGTGTGACATGTCACTGATCTCTGCTTCGATCACAGGGAGCAGAGATGAGTGTCACTGTTGCTAGGCAGAACGGGGAGATGCTTGTTTGCATTAGCATCTCCCCGTTCTTCCTCCCCGTGAGTCGATCGTGGGTATCCCCGCGGCTCACGGAGCTTGCCGCGGGCGCGTGCGCTGGCTGCCTCTTAAAGGGCAATGTACAGGTACATGATTCTGCTTCTACGAGCCCTTCTGCCGATGTATATCGGCGTGAGGTGGTTGGCAAGCGCTTAACACAGCTCACTGACATAAACTACATGGTGAATTAGTGGATGTGGAAAGTAGATTTCCACCCACATTTTTTACTATTCACTATACTGGACTAATGTGTCCAGTTGTAATGAATTGGCATTTTTTCATTTATTTTTTGTGGGGATCACTTACTTTATTGCAGAAAATGTATTTTTCCACTTCCTTCTTTCACAGCGGCCGCGTGTCATTTATAGATTTGCATTGTATCCTGGGATATGTGTGTCATCAATCCTAGGAGGCAATAGGCATCGCCAAGTCCTAGCATTGTGTTATTTGCCTAGCTGTCGCTATGGAGACCCGACCTCTACTGCTCGCGACGCGCTGCACATATGCAAAATTGGCAGGTGCATGCTGGGTGTCCAGAATGCATGGAATACAGGAAGAGAGATTATCCGGCTTCAGATGCCCACACAGGAGATGGCCCAGGGTTTGCTTGGAATTTATAAAGTAAGAAAACACTGCTGCAAAAATGCTAAACTGACATATACAGAATAACTTTAATAGAATGCAAGATGAATGAGTAGCAAAGTGGTATTTTTATCTAAAAATTACTATTTAGGCCGGAACACCGCTTTAAGTAAATTGCAGGTGGAGTGTTTCACTCCTATCTACAGTACACATTTCATGTATTTCACAATGCCTATTTATTTAAAAAAAACTTGACTGAATGTATAGCCAAGTGCTGGGTTGCAGCAATATCTTGAAGGAGACATTGGGGTTGATTTACTAAGACTAGATCGTGCAAAATCTGGTGCAGCTGTGCATAGTAGCCATTCAGCGTTTAACTTCAGCTAGTTCAATTAAAACCTTCCGGAGCTCAAGTGGTTAAGCTTTGACAAAAAAAACTGAAAGCTGATTGGTTTCTATGCAGAACTTCACCATATTTTGCAATCTCTAGTTTTAGTAAATCAATCTCATTGTCTTTTATTCTTCTCTTCCTCTACTGAGATAGTGTTGTTATGCTGCACCATTTTCCTCCGGCCAGCAGGAGGAGGGCTAAAGCCAAGTAATCCAATAGACTTCTAGGCAGATTCATCTGTCCAACAATTCTTGCTTAAATGTGAGAGGGATCTCGGGACTACATTCTCCCCTGACCAAAGGGATGATATCCTTTGCTTCTCACAATGAACAAATGTCAGGAATTGGGTTATAAGGCTCTAACCAGATGGTATAAAGTCTTGTTGATCCTCTGTAAAATGTTCCCCCAGGCATCCAACAGCTGCTGGTGCAGCAGGAAAGATGTAGACATACTTCTTCATATAAATATGTTTAATTCCAAGCTTAGGTAATGAAAGTAAGGCTGCTGCCTTCCCCTGAAAACTCCACTAGGTGAAGCAATGATATAAAATGTATAGATATGGAGGGGTAGATGGCGCTGCCAATAATGTAAAATGTGTAAGTGTCTACAATGAGGTGAAAGCAAAATCCTCATGATTACTCATAAATGTGAAACTCATATAAATCATCAGATGTAATCCAGAAAAAGGTGTTAATCAAAAGTGCAATGTGCAAAAAATACAAAATACAAAAGTGACCATCAATTACTTTATGTGTAGTAATTGAGTTTTAATTTCTTCAATCAAACACATTCTTTAAAAACTTGCACTGCAATAGTGCCAGGGACAATGACAGTATAAATCTGTAGGTCTGGGACAGCGTGCGTTCCACAGACAGAAAATGCTAAAACTGGAAGTGACGTTATTGAGCTCCAAGCTCCGCCTGCGTCACGTCACTTCCGGTTTTAGCATTTTCGGTCTGTGGAACGCACGCTGTCCCAGACCTACGGATTTGTACTGTTATTGTCCTGGCACTATTGTAGTGCAAGTTTTTAAAGAATTTGTTTGACCAAATTAAAACCCAATTATCAGAATTATGCTATGAGTGTCAATCTTTCCCTTCCATCCACATGTGGACACTGTCCTACTCTGCGGAGGAGGCTATTCCACTGAGCACCAAGATCAGCTTATATGCGATCTACCCCTGCAGGGGTGCAGGTATCAGGTGAGTGTAAAACTAAGAGGGGAGCACTGTTGGAAATTCACTTTTTTGCACAAAAGTTGTGATTGATTTTCTGTACCAGTCACTTTGAAAAATCATAATATTGAGGACATTAGTATTAATTTTGTCATTTCGTGCTGATGATACATCAGAACTATGTCTATAATATAAATGTGGGACTTTTAAGGCACAACATTTATAACATTTTATTTAATTTCTTTTAAAATTCAACATCTAATAGTAAACGTATAATAAAACAATTATAAAACAGTCATTTCCAGCCACTGCAGTGATTTATATAACAAGTCTTTCCTCTCAGCGCGTTTCATGGACATAGTCCTCTTCACCAGGAGCTAGCAGACTTGATTTGCTGCCATCTAAATAGAGTGACAAAATTGATCTTAAATAATCATATCAATATAGCACATACATCATGCCATAACTTCTCCCCACTAAGGACTGCAACGTGTACCCAGATATTCCTCACAGTTTACCTATATATGGCACAGAGGTCCCAAGAGGGAACTCCCTCCCCCTTCTCCTCCTCCTCCTCCAACCTCCAACCTTCAGTTTGATTAATTCTATTTAATGATTCGCTAATTTTCATAATTAGTGGGTGCTAAAATTGCTACCCAAATTTTTTCCATTTACTTACTTACTATTTAGCCGCCGCGGCCATCTTGGTATAGGTCCGGCGTCCAGATAATTGATTCTGGCCGCCGGACCACAGCTGGGGGCAATTCGGAGAACATTAGTTCTCTTATATGGCGCAGGTGATTCTGGGACACATCTCTCTCTCCCCTCTTTGCAGCCACAGAGTCTGAAGACTAATTTTGCAGTGTGGAATTGATAGGAAAAGGTAGGAAATTTTTTCAGCAACAAAGCTCTTTAAAAAATGATAGTTTTAGTTTATCTATTTCCTTGTTTAATTTGCAGATTGCATTAATTTATACTCAAATGAGACAGCATATGGCTGTCAGTATGGGAACTTCCTTATCTCTGCAATTGGTGCGTATTAACATTGGCTATCTAAATGCTGTGCAAAGGTAGGGTAGTTAGCAGTACCATCATTTGTTCGAACAAGCAAACTCCGTTAAAGTCTATGGGACACGAACGTGAAAAATCAAAAGTGCTAATTTTAAAGGCTTAGGCTCCATGCACACTGGATCTCATAAACTGCAGTTTATTGGAGTTTGGGCGTTTTTTTTAAAAGCCCATAAACTCCACTCTATGTTAGCCTATCTGTCCATGCACACATGGAAGTTTTTTAGCTTTAATGAGCAGTGGAGTTTATGGGCTTTTTTCTGAACGCCAAAAAACGACAAATGCCGATAAACGTTCATAAAAGCTTATAAACGCTCATAAACACGCGTTAATTAGTGTTCGGCATTCTATTTTTTCAATGCATTGTGGGAATTTGGAATGCACTGTGGGATTTTTGGAGTGTCCTCTGTGTATTTTTATTGAAAAACGCCCATAAACGCTAACGCTAATAAACGCTCATAAACGCTAGTACAAAATGCTGTTCAAAGCACGTTTTTCAACCAGCGTTTTCTGACAGGAATCCGGCGTCCAGAAAAAGTTTTTTTGAGCTTCAGTGTGCATGGAGCCTTATATGCAAGTTATTGTCATAAAAAGTGTTTGGGGACCTGGGTCCTGCCCCAGGGGACATGGATCAATGCAAAACAAAGTTTTAAAAACCTCAGTTTGTTCGGGAGCAGTGATTTTAATAATGCTTAAACGAAATCAATAAAAAATTTATATTCCTTTAAATATCATGCCTGGGGGGTGTCCTCAGTATGCCTGTAAAGTAGCATCTTTCCCATGTTTGTAACAGTGCCACAGCAAAATTAAATTTCTACAGGAGAAAAAAGGAATTTAAAACTGATCGCAGCTGTAATGTATTGTCGGATCACAGCAATATAGATAAAAATACCCCAAGAAAATGGCATGGATGTCCCCCCAAAATCCATACCAGGCCCTTTAGGTCTGGTATGGATATTAAGGGGAACCCCCGCACCCAAATTTTTTTTAAATGGCGTGAGGGTCCCTCAGGCACTATATACTCTGAACAGCAGTATATATACACTATACAGCCTGTCCTATACACTCTGCAGAAAATTGGGCTTTAGGCGTTGGTGGTACCAGAACACTGTAAGCCCCCACAGTTACTCTTGTTGGGTGCAGGAACAGGCCCTGCTGTGAAATATTATATTAAAAGTTGTAATAACATGCCCCTGTTAAACAGGGGCATAAAAATTGGGCCTTGGGTGGTGGTGGTGCCACAACACTGTAACCCCTCACAGATTGGGTGCAGGAACGGGCCCTGCTGTGAAACATGACTGCCAGTTTCTTGTACTTCTGTGGCACCCCCTCTCTCTAGGCTCATGTTACTCCCTTCCTCAACCTGGGAACTAACATCAAATCCTTCAAATTGCTGCCCATCCTCCAGCAGCATGTACCCGACACTGTGGTCGATTAGTTCGAGGGACTCCTACGTGCATGATGTTGGGGCTATGGAAGGAGTGACTGCAGACAAGGAGCCGGTGGAATAGGCTGCTTTGGCAGCTGCATTGAAAGGCAAACTACTCTAAGCCTTGGTGACAGAGGATGAGGAGGATGAGGTCGGCTTCATTATCCACTCTACCAACTCTTCTGCATGTTGTGGCTCAATAACACAGCCAGCAGCAGCAAAAAAGGACAAGCGTGCCCCGCGGCCACCTGTAGAGGATGTACAATGTCCATGACCACCACTGTTGACTGTAGACACCGAGGTACCCCAGACGATGTCTAAATGAGACGAAACGCGTCGGGGGACTCTACTGCTGCTTATTATCTGTAAAAGTGCTTTTCTCACTTCTCCAATGTAAGTGTGATTTTACTTCATTAAATTTATTTACTATACGGAATTATGCTATGTGGCCCCATTTCTTCTTGTCCACTATGATCCCATGAATGAGGGTGCGATCTTTCTGGGAGTATTGCTTCCATGTCCAATCCAGCTTGAACGAGAGAGCAGTTAGCATCAATATCTAAAGCCCATCTTTCCTGATTGGATGATCTTCTATCGATACAATTGGAAAGCGTTTCCGACCCCTGGAGCGTATGCTTATAGGGGTCATTGGGAGTCGGTAAGCTTACATCCTTCTTTTGCGTGTGGTGTCTGCACCAGGGTGTTCTTCTCTGGATCAAATATATCACGGATGAAATTAACATTTCAATATTCTTTTGTCTGCACCAAGGGCGAGCACAACTATTATGACATTTTAACAAAGGACTTCTTCACATCTTTTTCTTGCATTTTTATATATATGTTTGTATATATCTCATTTTGTTTTGGATGTTGGTTATTTTTATATACAAATGAGTGTGTTATTTAGTCATTATTCAACACATCTCTCACATTTTTCTTTAGCGCAACACTTTCTGTACACTTTGTAGACACAGAGGTTGCTTGTCCTCTTTTAGTGGGTTTGGCTTTTGGGTGCAGGCTTATCAAATAATGTGGCCACTGAAGCAATGTACATAAATATACTGCAAACACACTTTTTCTCATCACAATGAAACCCCAGGCCAAAAACGTGTTCAACCTGCCCAATAAACAGGGGATTTGTTGCAGGGGATGCTGACGTTGAAGAAAGGCATGTTGATTAGACCGATAGGAAAAACAGCTAAAAACAACTAAATTTATTTCCGATATCTAGTTGCATAAAAAGTGCAAAAATACTATAAAAACCGAACAAATATCGCAATGAAAACCACTTGTTTACATTTCTCCAGGGGAATATATTTCAAAACAGATTTCACAACCACTCATGTGCGTGATCACTAAATGAAAGATGTGCAAACTAATGTTATTTTGAGAATTTGTATTTTTTTTTTTACTGTATTATTTAATATCTTGTGTACAGTGAATCAGGCTACAGATTATGAAACAATAACAGACCCATAATGTTAGGGAAAACAGCCACTGAATACATAACATTTAAAGATATATTCATATAGTTCCCAAGCTAGAGGTTTAGTTAAAGTGTTTGTTACCCCAGCATTTCATAATCCTGATACGTGCCTGCTGTACCATGTACTTGTATGAGAAAGTATCCTGTTCTCTTTATATTGCTTCCTTTCTGTGAAATCCCTGGTGTTCCTGCCAGTCCCCATGCTTTCCTATAAAAAAAACTGTCCGTGCTAAGCAGGAGAACACATCATGGTCAGTTTTCTAGCTATGCTGGCAACTCAGACTGCTCTCCTCCAATGATCAGACATGTCCTGACACACACACCCCCTGCACAGCCATTCGCTGGGAAGCTCATTGTACTGTTGCTCCCCCCAGCTCTTATGCAGCTGAGAACAGAGGGAATAGAGGGAATGTGATCACTATGCATATTTTTTTCTATACAAATTTTTTTTTTTCCTATGGGTTGTTTTACAAGGTGATTGTTTGCAATCATCCAAACCATGCTTGAAAAGTCAATCTGAGGAATTCATAAATAAAAGAACAATATTAACATAATCATCCCCACTTGTGGAGGAAATATAAAGTTGGGCTTTTAATGTATTGTGGGATCACATAAATAATTTAGCATAACATTTACCCTTTTATTATATACTATGTATATACTATTATATACTACTACAAATACTATGAAAATCAGTGTACACCAGTTAAAATAATTTTTTACTGAAAACCAATGTCATATGCATCCAGCTCCGATCAGGATCCAATACCACATTCTTCATAACAGCACACATGACGAGTTTTGTAGTTGCACAATTGCTTCTTTGGGATAAGCAGTGAGCTATAGATTAATAACAATAGTTCAACTTATGAGTGAAAATACCAAAATCTAACATAAAGAAGAGAATGTTTACAAAAATGATATTCACACACAAGAAACTGTCCAAAAATGTACATCTCATATGAAGTAAAATAAAACAAAACGACAATAAACCAAGGACACTGCCAAATGAACAAGCCCCAGGTACAAACAGCAGACATCACATACAGCGAAAAAATTATTAACACTCTTTAAAATTCTGTTGCGCCTCTGCATGACATGGTGTGGGAGATAAATTCATGTACCTGTTACCACAATGCATGTGGAGATGCACTGAGACAGGAATGTCCATATGGAGCTCCATCTTCCACTGCAGCTGTCACACAAACAGCACAGCAGCCAAGGAGCTTTCAAGTTCTCCATCTGGCCCGCTACCCCTGTGATCAACAGTGGGCATTGGGCAGATCCATAGACAACAGACAGCCTGCTAATGTCCCTACTGCCTGATGTCAATCACAAGGAGAGAGTAGACCTTATGGGGAACTAGTGTCTCAGTTTCCCTATCAGTCTCCACCCACTGTTAGTATCACTTGTCCCTAGGAGACTGTTGGCTGTAAAGCCAACAGTATCTTTAGCAACCAGTACCAGGTGGGGAGAGGAAGGGGTAGTGGCCACATACATGCCATTCTGTTACACAGCATACAGAGACAGGCACTCTGCCTGTCTCTGTATGCCAAGTTAGAGTATACTTTAATTACCTCCATTCTCATTATCTATAAACTGGAGGTAATTTTTTTTAATATGGTGCATTGATGGCTCCACCTTGTAAAATTGGCACTATTAACCACTTTAGCCCTGGAAGAATTTACCCCCTTCCTGACCAGAGCACTTTTTGCAATATGGCACTGCGTCGCTTTAACTGACAATTGCGCAGTAGTGTGATGTTGCGCCCAAACAAAATTAACATCCTTTTTTTCCCACAAATAGAGCTTTCTTTTGGTGGCACTTGATCACCTCTGTGGTTTTTATTTTTTGCATTATAAACAAAAAAGAACAACAATTTTGAAAAAAAAGAAATATTTTTTACTTTTTGCTATGATAAATATCCCCCAAAAATATATAAAACCAAGTTTCTTTCTCAGTTTAGGCCGATATGTATTCTTCTACATATTTTTGGTAAAAAAATAGCAATAAGCCTATATTGATTGGCTTGTGAAAAAGTAATAGCGTCTACAAAATAGGGGATAGATTTATGGCATGTTTATTATCATTTTTTTTTATTAGTAATGGCGGCGATCTGTGATTTTTATCGTGACTGCGACATTGCGGCAGACACATCGGCCACTTTTGACACTATTTTGGGACTAGTGACATTTATACAGCGATCAGTGCTCTGAAAATCAGAAATGCTCTGATTACTCTGTAAATGACACTGGCAGGGAAGGGGTTAAACACTAGGGGCGATCAAGGGGTTAAGTGTGTCATAGGGAGTGATGCCAATTGTGGGGGGGGGGGGGGGGCTCACTACAACATGACAGGGATCACTATTCCCGATGACAGGGAGAAGTGGATTTCTGTCATGTTATTATTATTATTCTTATACGTGATTTATATAGCGCCAGTTTACGCTGAGCTTTACAATGTATACCGGGGACAACATAATAGTACAGTTTAATACAAAAGGTACAGGAGGGCCCTGCTCGTAGAGCTTACATTCTAAAGGGGGGTATTTTGATGGGGGTGGCTCGGGGACAGTTGTTAGGTGGGTGTGAGATAGGCTTCCCTGAATAAGTGAGGTTTTCAGGGATCTCCTAAAGATGGACAGGTTAGGCTGATCGCATATACCAGGGTAGGGAGTTCTAGAGGATGGAAGAGACTCTGGAGAAGTCCTGAAGGCGAGCATGGGAGGAGGTAACGAGGGAGCTAGAGAGCAGGAGGTCCTGGGAATAGCGGAGGGGACGATTTGGGCGATATCTGCAGGTGAGGTTGGTGATGTAGCTGGGGGTGATGTTGTGAATAGCCTTGTATGTTATGGTTAGTATTTAGAATTTTACACGGATCTGTTAGTGAGGTGTATTAGTCTAGCAGCTTAATTCATAATAGACTGAAGGGGGGACAGCCTGCTTAAAGGTAGGCAATTAAGGAGAGAGTTGCAGTAGTCAAGGCGGGAAATAATCAAGGAGTGAATAAGTTGCTAGTCATGTTGCTAGGCAGAACAGGGAAATACCTGGCATCTCCCCATTCTGCTGCTCCATGTCACGATCGTGACCGCGGGCCCCGCAGGCGCACTCACAGAGTACGCAGCAGGCACACACCCACTAAGCCGCGTCTTAATGGGGACGTACAGGTACACCCATTTGCCCAAACGTGCTAATGTGCCGACGTTCATCCATGTGCACTGGTCGGCAAGGGGTTAAGAACAATCCGAATCTGCTGCATGTGTCAGTAAAGCTACCGAAAACGCACGTCAGAGATTTCTCTAATATGGCAAAGGGCCATACCCCTACAAAAATGTTGCTAGGACTTTATTGAACTTCCCTGAATATGTTAAAGCTGAACTCCAGGCAGATAAAATCACCAGTTAAAGTGAAAGGCAAGTCAAAATCTAACTAAGCTTAAAGTGTTTGTTAACCGAAATAAAAAAACAAAGATCCTGTTGCTTGTGCTGTGCAATTCTTCTCTTCCTAACTAGTAATAAACCTGGTTGATCCTGCCAGTTCCTGAGTCCCCCTGCCTTTGCTGATCATGATGATCATGGCTGCTGAGCCCTAACTATAGTGGTCAGGTTACGTGTCTCCGTTATCTGCAGCCCTTGTCTCTCCTGACAGACTTTCCCCCCTCCCTCCCTGTATGCATGAGAGCCTTTCCTTCCAGCCCCTCCACCCTCTGTTGCACTGCATAATGCAGCACATTTCAATGTATGCAATGCAAATATCCAGCCATTACCAAAACTGTATGTGTTTGTTAGCAATTAAAAGACTAAATACCATTTCTGAGACTGCAGCTGTGCGGTCACGTGATCCCCCTGTGCTGGCCGGCCCCGATCAGGCGGAGGGGTGGAGATTCCACTCTGCTTGCTAGCTGATGTCACAGGGGAATCTCAGCTCCTCTCCCTTCTCTCTGTAGATGGACCGTGGTGTCAGAAACTGTATTTATCCTTTTTATTTCTAACAAATACAGTTTTGGTAATGGCTGAATATCTGCATTACATACATGTAAAGTCACCCCCAATCTAAGCCTATCCTATCTACCCTATAAAAGGAAAGATGTTTATACCAATGTCACCCGTAGGCTTTCTATGGGGCATCTGTTGTCGGCTGTCCCTCCTCTACACTGTGCATCTGACATCTTTCCTTATACAGGGTAGAGTAGGCTTAGAATGGGGTCGGAATAGATTTAAGGTTAGTCAGATTTTGACTTGCTTTCCATTTTATTACAGTTAGGCATAGCTCTCAACTGTCCCTGATTTCGAGGGACTGTCCTTGATTTGGAACAATGTCCCTCTGTCTCTCATTTCTCCTCATTTGTCCCTCATTTTGGTCTGATCTATATAGTTGTATATATAGCGATACCCTCACTTAAGAGGGCCACAAGTTTGGTTTGGGTCCTGAGCACAGCTCCGCCAACCCCCCGGCAATCTGCACTACCCACTCTGGCACAGTTAGTATCTAGCAATACACATTAAATCACTTATACTCTAAATATGTGTGTGTGCGTGCGTGGGTAACTCAAGCTCATAGACAATCTTTGAAAGTATATAACTGACTTTACTTATTGTTTTTATAAAAGGAATAACATGAATCAAACATTTGGATTGCAACACATAATCAGGTCCCTGCAGTAACCAGTAATAAAGATAAACAGAGTAATCAGCATAATAAAGTATTGCTATGCAACTCTAGCGCTGCCCTTTTTCAGCTACTTCCCCACATGGGTAAACACCCAGCACTGTCTACCTATGCAGTCAGGCCTGACTGATCTAGATGGAAGTCCAGTAAAACAATATTCGCTAGCAATCTTTCGGTGGTGCACTTGAAGAACAACTTTGTAATCCAAACGAATAATAAAGATAAAGCATCCTGTCTTTAAACAGCTCTCACCACCCGGACAAGTCCAAGTCCGGTTTCTCTGCCTTTTCGTCTAGGAACAGGAATCCACCGACCTCCGAGTCTTCAATCCTTCTGGTGTACAGCAGCAAGGAATGAGAAAATGTCTCTCAGGTGCAACTAGGCTGGCAGAGAGCTCTTTGGAAAAGAGCACAAGGCCCAGGCTTCAGGCCTTGTGCCTCAGCAGTTCAGCACAGATCTCCTCTTGCTTGAAGAGAGGGGGGTGTCCAAAGAGAGCGAACTAGGCCTCTCCCCCTCCTTATATTTCCTCCCCCATAAGTCTCTGGGGCATAACTCAAAGCATCCTGGGAACCAGCGGGGTTCTGGGAACAGTAGTTTTATAGTTCTTAAAGAGACCCCGCTACACACTCCCCCCACTTAAACTCTTTGGTCCCCAAAGATAAACTTTTAACACATATCCTGTACCAATTTTGAAAGTGCTGAGTATGATGTTGGTACAGGGAATTTCCACCAGAACTCAGAGGTGGGATTCCCTGTCCCACAGGTCACACTGACATGAGTGGCCTGCCTAACTGTGCCAGAGAGTGAGCTGGGGTTGCCCTCCACCAAATGGTCAGTGGAAGGATTAGAGCGTTCAGCACTTCTTCTAGCAGTCACAACAGAGTCCTCAGAGCTCTCTCCCATTTGAGAGTAGGTTAGCTTCTTGGGGGGTCTCACAACTCGGCGAGCTCTCTGTTCTCTTGGGACTTCAGGCTCTGGTGCCACAGGCTCTACTTCAGGAACACATTCTGACAGCATCACTGGTTCTGGAACATCAGTCCCTTCCTCTTCTGAGTAAATGCTAGGGATATCTTCCCAGCCTTCAGGCACACCACTAGATGGAATGAACTCTGTAGCTTCTGGGTTCAGTGTCCCATCCTGTGTATCCTCAGTAGGTGGGAGATCTATGGCAGAATTTCCTGGAGTTGATGAAGGCCACAGCCACTCAAGCTCTCCTCTTCCACCTTCACCTTGTTGGGAATCTTGTCCATCTCTAACCCGGGAGGTCTGAGACCGAGTGCTAGGTCCTGGGGTATCCAGAATGGAAACAGATTCAGGTGGATCTCTCACTGGAGGTATTCTGACTGCTTCAGTAAGCGGGAGCAAATGATTCCTGTGCCATGTTTTCAAGGGCCCCACTTTCCCCTCTGGTTTTAGCTTATACACAGGCAATCCAGGTAGCTTTCTGCAAATGACATAGGGCTCCGATCTCCATCTATCAGCAAGCTTGTGCTTCCCAGGGATCCCCAGATTGCGTAGCAGTACACGGTCCCCAGGCTGCAGGTCTTGCACTCGAACCTTCAGATCGAAGTTCCTCTTGTTGCGGGCTCCCCTTTGGTCCGAAGCGGCCTGAGCTCGTTCATGGGCCACTTTCAAATTGTGTCTAAGTCGGTCCACATATCCCTTGTGGGAGGTAGCAGAGGCATGGTCTAGGGAAATGCCAAAGGCCAGATCCACCGGCAATCTTGCTTCTCTCCCAAACATGAGCCGGTAGGGGGAGTAACCCGTCACATCACTTGTGGTGCAGTTGTAAGCGTGCACCAGAGCTGATATGTGTTGGCTCCAGTGTTGCTTCTTCTCTGTCTCTAGAGTTCCAAGCATGTTTAGTAAGGTCCGATTAAACCTCTCAGGTTGGGCATCTCCTTGTGGATGATAAGGTGTAGTCCTGGTCTTCTCTACTCCCAATGAGTCCAGTAGGTTCCGGATCAGACGACTCTCAAAGTCCCTTCCTTGGTCTGAGTGGATTCTCTGTGGTAATCCATAGTGGACAAAGTATTTTTCCATGAGCACCTTGGCCACAGTGGAGGCCTTTTGGTCTTTGGTGGGGAAAGCCTGGGCATAACGGGTGAAATGATCGGTTACCACCAGAACATTTCCCAATCCACTCGAATCGGGTTCGAGGCAGAGAAAGTCAATGCACACCAGATCCATTGGACCCTGACTCTGTAGGTGGCCCATTGGGGCAGCTTGATGGGATAGAGTCTTCCTCTGGATGCATCGTGCACAAGAACGGCAATATTCCTCCACTTCTGCCCTCATACAGGGCCAATAGAACTGGCTTCTGACAAGCTGAAAAGTTCTCTCCGCCCCTAGATGGCCATGCTGGTCATGTAAGGCAATTAGTACCGTCTCTCGGTGCTTCTCTGGGAGAAACAACTGCCACTTATCTTCTGAGTTATCAGAGGGGCCCCTTCGGTAGACCACTCCCTGATGTACTTGTAGCTTATCCAACTCTTTCCTCAGCAGGCGAGCCTCCTTGGAAGGGTGATGTCGAAGTCCCTCTGGATTCTCATTCTCCAAAGCTTCAAGGACCAATCTCCCCATGGGGTCTTCCAATTGGTCATAGCTCAGCTCCTTTCTGGACAGCTTTGGCAGGAGTTCCTCTGCTAGTTGAATTACCCCACAGTAGGGTTGAGGGACTCCCACTGCGGTGACTCCTATCTCCTCTGCTCTGGAGCCCCCTCTTGCTTGAAACTCAGCACCCTGACAGAGTGCTCGCACTCCTTCCGGTGCTACCTGAGTCCAGTCTTCCCAGTCATCGACCATGACATGAGATCTTCGGGACAGGGCATCTGCATCCCTATTTCCAGCCCCTGGTCTGTATTTTAGACTAAAGTTGAATCCGGATAATGCAGCCAACCATCTGTGTCCGGTTGCATCTAACTTTGCAGTAGTGAAGAGGTAGGTCAGAGGATTGTTATCTGTCTTTACGGTAAACTCCGCCCCATAGAGATAGTCCTTCAGTTTGTCTACTACTGCCCATTTGAAGGCCAAGAACTCCAATTTATGAGTGGGGTAGTTCTTCTCCGAGGGAGTCAGGCTCCGGCTCACATAGGCCACTGGTCGAAGCTGCTCTTCATGCTCTTGATAGAGCACTCCGCCTAGGCCCTCATGACTGGCATCGACATGTAGCTCATATGGTCTGGTGGGGTCGGCATAGGCCAGGACTGGGGCCGTGGTAAGGCTCCTCTTCAAGGTTCGGAAAGCCTCTTCACACCTTGGGCTCCACTGATCTTGAACCGACTCACCAGCCCTCCTGGGTCCCAAACCATCCTCTTCTCCTTCAGTCTTGAGCAATTCGTTCAGTGGCTTGGCAATCCGGGCAAACCCATCCACAAATATTCTATAATAGGAGCAGAACCCCAGGAAAGATCTGAGCTCTGTGACTGTTGTCGGTCTTGGCCAAGAGGTAACTGCCTCCAACTTCTCAGGGTCTGTAGCCACTCCCTTTTCAGACACTATGTGTCCCAGATAGTTCACAGAGGATTGGTAAAACCGGCACTTCTCGGGAGAAAGCTTGAGTCCCTCTTCGCTGAGTCTTCTCAACACCTTCTCCAACCTGGCCTCATGTTCTTCCAAAGTCTTCCCGAAGACAATGACATCGTCCAAGTACACAAGGACTTCTATGAGGTTCATGTCTCCAACGGTCTTCTCCATGAGGCGTTGAAAGGCAGCAGGGGCTCCAGACAGGCCCTGAGGCATTCTGTTGAATTCAAAGAATCCCACTGGGGTTATGAAAGCTGTCTTCTCTCGGTCTTCCTGGTGCATGGGGATTTGGTAGTACCCACTCTTGAGGTCCATTACACTGAACCACTTGGCACCAGCCAAACTCTGTAGGGCATCCTCTATTCTCGGTGTGGTATACTGGTCAGGGATGGTCCTCCTGTTGAGAGTCCTGTAGTCAATACAAAGCCTCAACGACCCATTCTTTTTCCTGACCACCACTATGGGGGAGGCATAGGGACTTCTAGACTCCCGAATCACACCAGTCTTCTTCAACTCCGCAAGCTGCTCCCTCAGATCCTCCAGGTCAGCTAGAGGGACCCGCCTAACCCTTTCCCTGAAGGGTTTGTCTTCTTGGAGGTGGATTCGGTGGGTGGCACTCCTGGCACATCCAACTTCAAACTCATCCTTTGAGAAAATCCTCTCCCATCTAGTCAGCTGGGCCTTGGCTCTCTCCTTCCAGGCTCCAGGTAGGTCCGGGTTCTCCATGGAAAGTTTTTCCCAAACATCTCCTCCTTCACCGTTCCTTTTACTTCAGACCAGCTGACTGGGGCCGCAGGACTCACCTGCCCCAACAGCATCCTGGCAGGGATCTCTATGGGTCTCTCCGTAGGGTTTCTCACACTCACTGGGACTCTTCCTCGAGCCTTCTTCAGGGCCTTGATTGAAATCACTTCCGGTATCACTTCCAGGCCTGAGTGATCCTCCCTTGGATCGGATTCCAGCATGACAAAGGGGCCAGGCTGCTCCCAGGTAAGCTTCACCGTGGCCCTGAGGCAGGCTACCTCTCCAGGCTGCAGCACCACTCCCTCTCTCCCAAGTCTCCACACCTTCCCTATCCCCTCTCCTGGGGTCTTCTGCTCTAGGACCAACCGTTGGTAGGCTGTCTTCAGCATGGGATGGATATTGGGATCTTGATGGTTACTCGTCTCCACTAGAGGGGTCAGAAGTCTTCGCACCAGATCCGTATTGGTCCCTATGATGAGGGACATCTTGCTGGCCCCGGGCGGTCTAGGACACACAACTGCCAGGGTGTCAAACACCTCCGTTTTCCCTGCCACAGATGGATCGAAGGTCAGCTTTATGGGCAGGTAACCATCGTAGGGGAAACTCTGAGTTCCAAGGCCCCATATCTCCAGCTCTTCTATCTTCTGTATAGGCAAATGGCTCAAGTGCCTATCATAGAAGTCTCTGTACAACAAAGTCACTTGAGCTCCAGTGTCCAGGAGGGCCTTCGTGTAGACTCCTTCCACCTGGATGGAGACAGTGGGGGACGGGCCGACCAATTCTTCTGGGAAGGGCCGGGTTGAGGCCACCCTCTTCTGGGGACCCGTCTTCATCCAGTTGGTTTTTGACTTTACTCTTTTTCGAGCCTGGTATGCATTGACCCTCCCCACAGTAATGGGAGTACAAACCCGCTGAGGGATGTTATTGTCTCTTATTTGTAGACATTCCTTCTGAGGGGTCTGGTTTCCTCTCTCTCTCTTCCTTCTATTCAGTTTGGAGTTCACTGAAAGGCATGGGCACCCGGTTGACTCCCTCACCGGGGCCCTCTGAAGTTTCCCGCCGGCTGGCGGTTATCTATCTTCTTCTTCTTGGGACTGGAACATCTACTGGCGAAGTGGCCACTGCCCCCGCAGTTGTAGCATAGCATCTCTTCTCGGTCTCGAGTGGGGCTTGGTGTTGGTGTATCTGGAAACAACTCCCTCCTAGGACTTGGTTTCTCGGCTCCCCCTTGACCTTTCGCCATCATAGCAGTCAACATCTCCATCACCTGGGACATCTGTAACTTCAAAGTGTCCAGCTCCTTATCTCTAGCGGGAGTCATGGCCGGTGTAACTATTGCTACCGGTTGGTTGACGGGCTCGGTGAGATGTTCGTCCCTTTTCTCTTCCAGTAGGGCCTCTTCCTCTCTGATCATTCGGATGAGGTCAGTGTACTCCAGATTCTTCCCATCCAGTCGGGCACGCAGTGTCCATGCAATAGGATCCATGGGTTGAGCTCCCCTCAGTACCTGTTGAGCACGGGCCTCATTTACTTTTCCTGGGCTGATCCCCTTCTTTAGGATCATCCTATGCAGGATTTTATCTAAACGTCCCATGTAGTCTGATAGTTTTTCACCTTTCTTCTGGTAGCAATGCTCTAACTGATAAGCAAGCTCAGAGATTTTCTCTGTCCCACCAAACACAGTCTGTAGTACATCTAGGTACTCCTGCGCATTACAGTCTGTCCTGCTCATCTTCAGGTTGCGAACGGCCTCTAGAGCAGGCCCCTTTAGACTTTCCACAATCCTCTGCTTCTTTCTGCGCTCTGGAACTTCCCATTCCTCTAGTGCCTGAGTTGCGCTATCTAACCAATCTTCAAATCCCTCTTCTTCCGAAGGTACAGGTTTCCTCCCTGAAAACATCCAGAGTTTTCTGTACCCCGACATCGGGTAATCTGTGGGATCCTTCTTGCACTGGGCCACAATCTCCCCCAGGACAGCACACAGTTCTGCGCTAAGGGTGGCCGGTGCTGATTTGAGACTCTCGGGTGAGGTACGGGCCGCAGCCTGCGGTGATCCCGTTGGCGATGGCTCCTCCTTTGTTCCATGCGCCAACCTATAGGATCTGTTGTCTTGTGTCCGTACACGGTTGCGCTTGCAAGCCTCCGGCATCCCATCCCAGTATTTCACTAGCGCATACTGATATGAGATGTCTGGGTCTGATTTTATCTCCATCACGCATGGTTCATGGTCTGGGGACACTGACTTCATTAACTCCTCTACGGTCTCTGTCGACCATTTCTCCCCTGGGAGGCTAATGACCACTGACTGACTTGGGTCGGCCTTAGCCGCTTCACACCATGCTCTGACTCCCTGTGGGTCCATGCCGGTACCTCTGGCGTGTTCACCGCTGTCTCAGAAATCCCGGATTTACGAGCCCCCACGTATAGCGATACCCTCACTTAAGAGGGCCGCAAGTTTGGTTTGGGTCCTGAGCACAGCTCCGCCAACCCCCCGGCAATCTGCACTACCCACTCTGGCACAGTTAGTATCTAGCAATACACATTAAATCACTTATACTCTAAATATGTGTGTGTGCGTGCGTGCGTGCGTGCGTGCATGGGTAACTCAAGCTCATAGACAATCTTTGAAAGTATATAACGGACTTTACTTATTGTTTTTATAAAAGGAATAACATGAATCAAACATTTGGATTGCAACACATAATCAGGTCCCTGCAGTAACCAGTAATAAAGATAAACAGAGTAATCAGCATAATAAAGTATTGCTATGCAACTCTAGCGCTGCCCTTTTTCAGCTACTTCCCCACATGGGTAAACACCCAGCACTGTCTACCTATGCAGTCAGGCCTGACTGATCTAGATGGAAGTCCAGTAAAACAATATTCGCTAGCAATCTTTCGGTGGTGCACTTGAAGAACAACTTTGTAATCCAAACGAATAATAAAGATAAAGCATCTGTCTTTAAACAGCTCTCACCACCCGGACAAGTCCAAGTCCGGTTTCTCTGCCTTTTCGTCTAGGAACAGGAATCCACGACCTCCGAGTCTTCAATCCTTCTGGTGTACAGCAGCAAGGAATGAGAAAATGTCTCTCAGGTGCAATTAGGCTGGCAGAGAGCTCTTTGGAAAAGAGCACAAGGCCCAGGCTTCAGGCCTTGTGCCTCAGCAGTTCAGCACAGATCTCCTCTTGCTTGAAGAGAGGGGGGTGTCCAAAGAGAGCGAACTAGGCCTCTCCCCCTCCTTATATTTCCTCCCCCATAAGTCTCTGGGGCATAACTCAAAGCATCCTGGGAATCAGCGGGGTTCTGGGAACAGTAGTTTTATAGTTCTTAAAGAGACCCCGCTACATATATAAAATTGACTTTTTATCTATCAAAGGGTGTTTTCCAGTGCTAAACCTTTCATTTGAGATCTAAATTGCTGCATTAGTAAATTCCAAAAGCGATTAATAAGGGATTGGTAGTGGTAAAAAAAGCACTTGTGGGTTTAACCAATCTTATTTTTTTGTACAATTCTCCTTTAAGTGGGCATGACAGGGGGTGTGTCCTATGCCTGCATACTTTTGCTGATAGGTGTCCATCATTCCCATCTCAAAAAGTTGGGAGGTAAGCAGTTAGGTATTAATGGGCAAATAATTAAATGCATTTCAATGTGTCTACTGTAAGTACCTGAATTTAACTTGATATCAGCTTCTGGTAGTCTACTTCGAGAAAACTGGGAGAGGCGTTGACAGCAGAAGGAGCTAATCGTGCTCTGCTGTTGTGCACATGTGCTGACAGGAAACAAGCTGAGAGAGCAGAGGGATGAATTTGTGCATCTGCTGTTTCTCCTTCAATTTGAAATCACGGCCTGTGGAGCAGAGGGGTGACCAGGACGTATTTCTTCACTGCAGTAGTGGAAAGTCAGGTCATCAACATGGCTGTGCTGTGTGACAGGGCTGTGGGAATTTCCGGACCATTCAGTCTATTAAATATACTCTGAAAAGTGTTTTGTTATACCTGTTGATCATGTCAGAAACTGAGCACTGTCCTGTGCATACTTCCTATTTTATCCTAAAGAGTCGAATTAGCTCTCCTAATTCATGTCTTGGGCTATAGAAAGATTAATGTTGTAGAAATGAGGAAAGTAGAAGGGTTTGAACAGTTTAGCAAAAGATAACCAGGCGGTCCTGACACCATTAGCCCACAATAGGATTAGAAGTGCATTTCTGGCAGATCAACAGATAATTTCACGTACTAGCAGGGCCTTAGTGATACAGGAATAGGACACGGGGAAGTGGTTAATAAAGGAAGATTATTTTGCATTTCATGTACAACATTCCTGTTGCTGATACAGATAACTAAATCAGGCTTTTTTTTACATTTTAGCAGACAATGCCAGGAACAGCGATGTTTGCCCTACAGCTATGATATGTGGAGCAGAACATCCATTTTTTAATTTTAACGTAACAGTAATTTATGAATTGAGACAACAGTAGCTTACACTTCCAGGAGTACCTGTTCTGTCTTGTCATGGCCCAAGTGTGATGGTCCATTGTTCAAAAATTTATAGTGGCCAACTTTTTTCCCAACTTTCTGAGAGAGCAGGGACAACTTTTAGCACAACAAATGTAGACCAGGCATGCTCAACCCATAGCCCCCGGATCCATCTGATGTGGTCTGCAACCTCAAATTTATGGCAATCCACACAGATGCACGTTGCTCTATTGAATGATTGTCGGTCCTCCCTAATCCCAGCTAGTGATGGACGAACTTTCCCGACGGGACGTGGTGGGCCCCATTGACTTTAATGGCAGGAGAACCTTAAAAATGTACAGGTCATACTTTCAGCCACAAAATACTTACTAGCTGTGCACACATAGTCCCACCACATGGACACTGACATAACAAAAGTATTAAGTGAACCTGGGATTGACAATGACAATTCTTTTTTTATCTGTGAAATTTTGACAATTCAGGAGCGCATGAAGGCCATGGATGAGAGGAAAGGTCAGGACAGGCTATGAAGAGGGTGCAGAAAATGATCAATGCCACAGTCAGGGCAGCGCAGTCCTGTGCCAGTGTCCCAGTGTGCCAACCTGTGCTTGAGCCCCTCTGCCCGGCCCTTACCCCCACCTATGCAGGGCTCCACTGCGGTGGTCCGGAGGTGCCAGTCCAATGCTGATCCTCAGCCATGGTGCTGGCGCTGCCTGCTGATTGGCTTCTCCGCTGCTATCTCCCTCACTGTCTGAAACCAGCACCGCGATAGAGACTGAGCACTGACACCAGCATCGTGATAGAGAGCACTGAAACCAGCACCGAGGTAGAGAGCACTGACACCAGCACCGAGGTAGAGAGCACTGACACCAGCACCGAGGTAGAGAGCACTGACACCAGCACCGAGGTAGAGAGCACTGACACCAGCACCGTGATAGAGAGCACTGACACCAGCACCGTGATAGAGAGCACTGACACCAGCACCGTGGTAGAGAGCACTGATACCAGCACCATGATAGAGAGCACTGACACCAGCACCGTGATAGAGAGCACTGACACCAGCACCGAGATAGAGAGCACTGACACCAGCACCGAGATAGAGAGCACTGACACCAGCACCATGATAGAGAGCACTGACATCAGCACCAAGATAGAGAGCACTGACACCAGCACCGTGATAGAGAGCATTGACACCAGCACCGAGATCTTGTGGGCACCCACGTGACATCACTAGACACGTCATCATCTACGTCACCTTCCCCACCGCTATAATTAGAGATCTTGGAGTAGGCAGCAACAGCGGGGACCAACCTCCTTGGGCTGATCTGGGTACTGTCGTCAGACTGCTGAGTGGGGGTGTTGCTACCTCCTCTTCCTGATCCAATGCCAAGAATGGCTGCGCATCGGAAATGTCTTGATATGGATCGGAAAATAATTCCTGTGACTCAAGCGGAAGGTATATGGTGGTGTTGGTGGTAGTGTCTTTGGGGGTGCACACAGCAGAGAGTGAAGAGGGTGCAGATCGAGAGGATGAGGAGGGTGCAGAAGAGTAAGGCTGAGTGAGCCACTCAACCAAGTCTGGTGCATCCTTTGACGTAATCGCACGCACCTTCTGCAATTTGCCACTTTGGCTGAAGCCTGTTACTCCTGCCCTACCCCTACCACCCCTGCGGAAGGGCCTTGCTTTTCCTCTGCCTGTCATTTTTTAAATGACCCTGTGACAAAAGTCTCTAGAGAAGTGCAGTATGTATGTGGAAGAAGGTATATAACACCCTGCTTCAATCTGTTGTTTTTAGGGGGCCACTGGTCTATCACACCAGTTCTAATACTTTTTTTTATTGCGTTTGTTACTCTTTGTAGTATCGCTGCAGAACCGCTCAGCAGTCACAATGCTGCACAGTAGAAATGCACTATACTATGCTTTATATATGTGCAAGTATTTTATACGTGTAATACACCCCTATATACTGCACACCAAATAGTACACCTATACCAGTCCTTAAAAGGACCTTTGCTTACCTAGTAGCTAGTGATTTGCAGACTGTCCCTCAGTCCCTACACTGATAAAAGACAGCTGCAGAATCGGTTAGCAGTGCACTCAGCAATCAGCAGCACAGCAGTCAGCAGCAGTGCACCAGAACCCTATATACTGTACACCTATAACAGTCCTTAAAAGGACCTATGTGGACCTAGTAGCTAGTGATTTGCAGACTGTCCCTACACTGATAAAAGACAGCTGCAGAATCGGTCAGCAGTCAAGTATTATAGGCTTTCTATATTTGAAAGAAAGTATATTATACGTGTACAACCCTATATACTGTACACCTATACCAGTCCTTAAAAGGACCTTTGTGGAACTAATAGTAATAGCCAGTGATTAAACTGACTGTCCCTGCTCCACACAGCGTCCTGTCCCTACACTGACAAAAGACAGCTGCAGAATCGGTCAACAGTGCACTCAGCAATCACCAGCACAGCAGTCAGCAGCAGTGCACCAGAACCCTATATACTGTACACCTATACCAGTCCTTAAAAGGACTTTTGTGGACCTAATAGCTAATGATTTGTGTCACTACAGTCTGTCCCTGCTCCACACAGCAACCTCTCCCTACACTGACATAAGATAGAATGTAAAATGGCTGCCAGATCAGGTCTATTTATAAGGTAGGGGGGATGTCCAATTGTCCATGTGCTGAAATGTCTCAATTGGCTGTCCTGTACCCCATGATGGATGTGTCATCATGGGTCAAAGTTCTTTCACAATGTAAACGCATATGTCCGCCGGGTGAACAGCGCCAGAAGTCCGCCGGTTTGGCGAATCGCAAACACGCAAAATTTGCCACGAACCGACCGCCGGGTGAACCGCAAGGCCATCTCTAATCCCAGCAACTGTCATAGACAAGTCGCCATTGCAGCCATCTTCCCGCTATTCCCTTTCTTTTCTAACACATAGACCTGGAGAGATGAGCCTTAAACTGAGAGGATTACATTTAATGGCATCCATACAAGGTTTCTGAAGGTGATGAACTTGGTGCCGTTCCAGGAGCATGTGAGTTGATTAGGTGTCATTTTATCTTTCTTTAATAAAGACGTTATTGCACTACTAGGCCATGCGCATTACTGGTCTGTTGTTTTTTGTTAGATTGCCCACAGTCAATTTATATTACCCAGTACAAACTTGGCCTTTCTGAAGTTCTTGTTATTCATGAGGCAGATATCCTGTTACGTCTACCAAGAAAGGAATATCCACATAAAAGATTTACGTTTTAGGGAGTATAAATGTAATGAGAAAGCAAGTGAAATATTCAAGGAATTCCAAGCCAAGTATGCCTAAAAAACTGTGAAAATAAAAGGACTGTAAGGTAGCTCATCTATTGGCTAGCACCCATTTATGTTGGTAATGTATTTTAACCAGCTCCAAAACTTAGAGGGGCCCTCTAATATTCACAACCCTATGTCCGCTTGGATGGTGGGGCTACCACCTCCACTCCACTCACGGCGCAGGCGCCGTTCAGCTTCGGAGATTTTCCGAAGCTTCGTCTGCTCCGTACTGCGCATGCGCAGTACGGAGCGGACACTATTTGATGGCCAGACACTATACGGCAGAACACCGGCCTTGTATACTGCTATAAATGCCTGAGTCCACTGCGAGAGTGAAAAAGATTTATCAAGATCACGTTCCCATTTAGAGAAAGGTGTGGTTTTAGAGAATGTAAGTTTATCCTGTAAAACGTTGTAGAATAATGAGGTACCTTTTAGATTTCGTGTTGTTCGAGGCATAAAAATGCCAGGCTTTTATTATGAATGTAGACCGTATGTGTTTTAATAGATTTAAGAAAGTGGGGAACTTGAAGGTACTTAATAGAAATTTGTTTCAGGGAAGATAAACTCCTGTCTCAGGCTAGTAAAGGTTTTAAGTTCATCCCCTGCATAAAGATTGGATACAAATCCTATTCTGTTATCATTCCAATGAGACAAGGAAGTATGGAGAAGCAGTATTTGTAATGTATGAATAGGAATTGGAGTAGGAGTCCTATTAGTGGTGGATTGTTAGGATTGTAGTGATCTCCAAGCTTGCATGTATGCTTGGAGGGTAGGTGGAAAGAGTAGGAACGTAGTCGTAGACTATCCGCCAGAAGGAGGGAACGCAGATCATTTGTGGGGGACAGATCTTGTGTAAATTCACTCCATAAAACCAGTGTTTTAGTTGCTCAAGGGGTGTTGCTAAATGGTAATCTTTAATGTCAACAAGTTCCATCCCACCAGCAGATCTGTGTTTGAGTAATACAGAGCGATACATCAGAGATCTGTGCGGTTTTCTCCCTTCCCTTGCTTTTACCCTCTCTAAGTTAAAGGACCTCCAAGGTAGTATTCTCAGGAATACTGCCAGTACCTCGAGCAACACCAGAAATGCAGAGAGAAAGGGAAGTAAACAAGTGGCTGAGGAGCTGGTTTAGTAAGGAGGGGTTTGGGTTCCTGGAGAACTGAGCCGACTTCTCAGTCGGTCACCAGTTCTATAGAAGGGATGGACTGCACCTACATGAGGAGGGTGCAGATCTGCTGGGAGTGAAGATGAAGATGGCTGAAAAGTTAGAGTGGTTTTTAAACTTGGCAACCGGGGGAGGGGGTTCCAAAGGTAGAGATAGTCAGCAATGAACATATTCCAGAGGGTAGTATTGGGGGAATTAGTGGTAGGTTGACTAAAGCACATAAACCCGAGGTAAGTATAGTAACAACAACAAGTCTTATTTGCAATCTCAGAACACCCAATAAGAAGACAGTATGTGACCGGTATAAACTACGTGGCATGTTCACCAACTCCAGGAGCCTGGCGGACAAGATGGGTGAACTAGAGATACCATTGAATGAGAAGGATTTTGATTTTGGGGGAATTTCAGAGACCTGGTTCAGCAGCTGTCATCATTGACTGGCAACCATTCACTGGTATTCCCTTTATCGCAGGGATAGAGAGGATAAAAAAGGGGGAGGGGCATGCCTATATATCAAGAATAATGTGCAATTGAATGTGAGAGGTGACATCAATAAGGGAGCTAGGGAAGAGGTGCAATCCTTATGGGTAGAGCTCCAAAGGGATGAAGCTAAGGGGAAAATAATACTGGAAGTATGCTCTAGGCCCCCTAACCTGAGGAAGGAGGGGGAGATGGACCTCCTATCACAATTTGGATTAGCAGCAAGGATGGGATGTGTTACCATAATGGGGATTTTAATTATCCAGACATAGACTGGGCAGAGGGAACCACGCATTAGTCTAAGGATCGCCAGTTCCTAAATGTCTTGCAGGACAATTTCATGGGTCAGATGGTAGACGCACTAACTAGAACCCCCTTCATCTCTAAGTTGGAAACAGATTTGGGAGTCCAATAACTCACTCACAGACGGAGAAGATCCTACATTTTTCCCAGAAGTCATCCATAGCTACCAGAGTCCAAGAGACCTGCTACAAGATCATGACCGATGGTATAGAGTGCCTACCACTCTTCACCGCTTCTTCCCGCAAGTCCCTAGTCTATGATGGCGATGTGGTACAGAGGAGGGAACGATGCTTCACATCTTCTGGGAATGCCCCAAAATCAGGCCTTTTTGGCTAGAGGTGGCATGCACGATTGAGCACCTGACCAATGTTACTCTGGAGGGGGGACCTCGGGGCTTGCTTGCTGCACCTTTCAAAGTGACCCATCAAGAAGTAAAAGCCTCCCTTACCATCCAGGTATTAAATGCTACTAAGGCATGCATCCCCTTGTGTTGGAGATCAGAGATTCCACCGACAAAATCCCTGTGGTTTGCCAAGGTGAATAAGGTAAGAAACATGGAGGATCTCACTGCCACTTTGTACGGTAGGGAGGAGGCCTTTCGGGAGACATACCTCTGAAGCATACCTCAGGAGGCTGCACAGCCTGACTGATCTTTGGGGCTTGAGTTGCTTCCTAGTTGGGGGGTACCATTTTCCTCTTCCTTTCCCCTCCTCTCTGCCCCTTTACCCCGCTACCCTTTCCCCTACCTCCCACACCACCCCCAACCCCCCCCCGGGGAGTCCTGTCCCCCCTTCCCCCCCCTCCCCTCCTCTTTCCCCTTGTTCTCCCTTCCCTAATCTGTACCCAGTCGCGGGCTGGTTTAGTCAGATAATGTGAATATCCTGTTTTACATCACCTATCATGGCTGGGCTCAGCTGGTACTCGGGAGGTAAGCCTCCCAGACAGCTGTGAGTGTGTTTCTTACTGTATGGCCCTGGTAGCTATAATATTTGTACTGGGTTATTAAATTAACTGTCTGAAAGCCTCCCCGGCATAGCAAGCTGACAACTTCATCACACAGATTCGCACTAACATGTATACTACAGAGTGCAAAGCTGGGGGAATCGTTATTTGACATCGCATTCTAACAATTAACCCTGTCTCTTACATGTTTCTGTTTTTATTATAACCACTGTAAATTGCTTTTGACTGTTAAATTGCATAATTTTGAAAATAAATAAAGGAATTACAAAAAAAAAACTTAAATATAACTAGTGAGAGGAGCCTGGATCAGGTGGGCCTTTCCTCTCATTCAGTTGCAGCAAAACAATGGCATCACACATAGACTGTGGAAGAGTTTTCATCTCAAAATCCCAATAAAAAACACTTGGATAGCAAAATATTGACATTTTTAACCACTTCAACAGGTAAACCATCCTTGTCTGGTACTTTCTTCTTGGGAAATGTCACTAAGGCCTCTGACAGTTCCTCCATAGTTTGTATATTTAATACAATGTGATTTTATTTAATGTCATTTTTACAATTAATTTAAAATATTTATTTTACAAATAGGTATATAATACAGTAAAACTTTTTACAGAGCATTATAAGTTTCAGAAAAAGAGAACACAACAGAAGCTGTTTTGTTTTAGACTATCTCTCTCTCATTGAAAATCTGTACAGAGATCTATGAATCAAAGAGAGACTGGAAAAGGAGGGGAGATTAGTCAATCCTTTGCCTCACTATGGTGTGTGTGAAATCTCCTTTTCAGTACTCTGTAAACAGGATTTTTTCAGCAAGCTCATCAAGATTTGCCTGATGAATTGTAAATATGTAAAATGGAGACTAGTGCTTCACCTGCAAACTGGAATTTATAAATATGAAATATTTCTTTGTAGTATTTAATATTTACCTAAGTAAAATTGTTTAAAGTGAGGAAAAGTAAAGAAAATATATACAGAACACTGTAAATCTAAAGGAGAGGTAGGGACAGAGCTTTTATGGCTCTATCTGTCCTGTGAGTCACAGGAGTGCAATTAGTTCTGCACTTCTTTGACACAGATTCAGCTGACAGGGGGCTTATGTCTACTGTCAGCTGACGTTACTCAGACAGTCCAGGCCCTAAGCGGATCCCAACCTTAATGTCAGGATGGACCCAGATGCTTGAACGCCAGCTGACTCAACCTCTCAGCGCACTACTGAGAGCCTGAGCCAGCCCTTCTGCCCCCTTTGAAGCCTCGTGTTCCAGTGACTATCAGTTGCTGCCTTTCTGCTCACTGGAGGCCAAGAATTGAGTGATCACTGGTCTCTGGCAGCGCAATCGCACCATTTAGTGGCTATTGAACGAAACGGCATACAGGTATGTCGTTTCACGCAATAGTGCCACATTGCCACATTAAATATATGGCAGCTGGTCGGCAAGTAGTTAAAGCAGTATTAAACCCAAAAGAAACATTATATTGCAGCTTACCATTCTTAGATGTGATGGCTGCATTCATTTTATTTTTTAGGCTTTCTTTCTTCAATTTTCATCTGGTGATCTGCCCAGTAAGACTGTTGTTTTTCAAAAGAACAAGCTCTCTTGCAGATGTATCAATTTGCAGGGATGAGACAAGCCATTTAACACTGACAGGGGTGCTTACAAAGATCAGTTTTCTTTATTAATGTAATGTTTTTCTCAGGCGGAGTTGTCATGGCTAACTGCAGGGTTTATTTGTACAATGTCAGAGAGAGCTTGTCCCAGGTCTGTCCTCATTAGCATACAAAGTAAGACAGAAACACGGGAATTCATAAAAGGTGTTGTAGGCACCCTTAAACCCGACAATCAGCCCGTGTGTACTGTACCGGATCCAACAGAAGCCGGCCAGCTTCTGTCAAAAGGACACTTCTGGCTGGGGCTTCCCCCCTGTCAGAACAAAACAGCTCAGCAGGGGAGATCGCTGTACTAACTTCAAATGTTTAGTACAGGGGCTCTGACCAGAGCTCATGGTGTGTACTAGGCTTTAGACGCATGCCACAAGTGCCCCCATTGGAATATGTCCCATGTATTCCTGTTCTGGTTTCAACTAAAAACTCACATTATTTCCCCGAAGACTTGGTCATCAGGACAATTAGACAATTAGAGAGATTAAATGTCTCCAATGGGGACCCAGATATGATTAAAAAGTTGACATTGGACCATTCATACTTTAAATACAAGTCTCACTATTTAGTCCTAATTAAATCTTTCTTCTCCCTGCTCACAATAGAATTTTTACCCATTAAAAATATATGTTCACACTAAAATGTTTACAATTTTGTTATATATATATATATATATATATATATATATATATATATATAATGCTTGAATACAGCACTCTGTGAACAGCCAACTTCTTATGCCATGTACACACGACCGGATTTTCCGGCAGACTAGGTCTGACAGTCTTCCCGACGGACTTTCGGCAGAGTTACGACGGACTTTCTGAATGAACGGACTTTGAACGTGATGATGTACAACCGGACTAGAATAAGGAAGTTCATAGCCAGTAGCCAATAGCTGCCCTAATGCCGGTTTTCGTCTGTCGGACTAGCATACAGACGAGTGGATTTCTCCATAGGAACTGATTCTGGCAGAAAAATTTGAAACATGTTCTATTTCTAAAGTCCGTCAAATTTTTGGACAACAAAGGTCTGATGAAGCCCACACATGATTGAATTGTCCAATGGATTTGTTCCGTCGGACCTTTGCTGTTGAAAAGTCTGGTTTGCGTGTACATGGCATTAGCAATGGTCCTTTGTGACTTACCCTCCTTGTGGAGGGTGTCAATGACTGTCTTCTGGACAACTGTCAATTCAGCAGTCTTCTCCATGATTGTGTAACCTACTGAACCAGGGAGAGGCCATTTAAAGCGGGGGTCAGCAACCTGTAGATCACGATCTACCAGTAGATTGCAGACACATCTGTATTTGAATGAATATGTATTCCGTTATTCCTGATCTTGTCCTGTCATTTCCTCTGCTGGCTTTAATACAGTCCCACTGATTTCTCATGTGTTCTGTGTCAGGGACCCAGAGGACGCATATTAGGACATTGATATAGACTAGAGCCTTTAGCCAGTATTGGCCACTAAAAACACATAAACAGTTATTTATTTATTTATCTAAGCTTAATTGAAGAAGCTGATTGGTTACTATGCACAGCAGCACCAGAATCTGTGTGCAGTTTTAGTAAGGGCCCTTTCACACTGATACTTTTTTTTACCTTGCAAGAAAAACACACGGAAAATGTTTCCCTTTAATCCTATGGGACTCTTTACACCACTGCATTATGGGTACGGTGCCTTTTTGAAAAGTCCTGCATGCTGCATCTTTGGTGTGGTTTTGAAAACTGCAGCTCCCCATTGAAACAAATAGAAAGTATTGCAGCAAACGTTTTGCGTTTTTGGTGCATTCATGAGTCACACCATTTTTCACAGGTTCAGGCAACCCAAAACGCACACCAGAAACGCACAGGAAATAAATCTAAAAGACAGCAAAATTGCAGTAAAAAAAAAATGTGTTTCTACCACAATTTTGCTACAGAGCAGTGTGAAATGCATAAATCTCCCGTCTTTTTTTCATAATTATTAAAAAAATTAACTTTTAAAAGCAAATAAACCCCTTGAAGTGCTTTTATTATAATGAACAGAAGTAATTGGAATTAGTGGTGCAGACACTAGCATTCAAATAACACAGAGTGTTGGCAGGGGTGGGCCCCAGTGTTGGTGTTCAGTGGGAGGAATAATGCCCCATCGATGGTGTCAAAGGAAGGGAAAGTGCCTAATTGTTGGTGTTAGTGGCAGGAATTGCGCCCCACTCTTGGTGTTCATTTGGAGGAATAATGTCTCAAAGGCCAGATAAAGGCTAGCAAATGGCCATATCTGGCCCCTGGCCCACATTTTGGAGACCACTGTTCAAAGCACATGTAAAAAAGTTATCATATTTGGAATCTACATTTAGGCAAGAATACCACCCAATACCAATTATCCTCTAGACCAGTGGTTCTCAACTCCTGTCCTCAGGACCCACTAAGGCCACGTTTGCAAGATAACTGAAATACATCACAGGGGATATAATTTGCTGCTCAGTGATTGCTGTATTCTAGTCTGCATCTCCCCAAGGTAATACTCAAAATCTGGCCTGTTAGTGGTTCCTGAGAATAGGGGTGGAGAACCACTGCTCTAGACCATACTGGCTATGTATATGTACTGTATATATCATGATTATTCTTACCTGGAAGCAATCATATTCCTAATAGAGTACCATCTACCCCTACTACTAATCACAAAATGTATCTTTGTCAAATGTAGGTGCATCTGGCAGAGGACCGAACAACAGGAAGGAGAGTGGTTCTCAAACGCATCAATATTTGATCACCTCTGCGGTTTTAATTTTTTGGGCTATAAACATAAAAAGAGCGACAATTTTGAAAAAAAACTATATATTTCACTTTTTGCTATAATAAATACCCCTAAAAATATATAAAAAAATATATTTTTTTCCTCAGGCCGATACGTATTCTTCTACATATTTTTGGTAAACTAAAATCTCAATAAGCATATATTGATTGGTTTGCACAAAAGTTATAGCGTCTACAATATAGGGGATAGATTTATGGCATTTTTATTATTATTATTTTTTTAGTAATGGCAGCGATCTGCAATTTTTATTGTGACATTATGGCGGACATATCGGACACTTTTAACACTATTTTGGGACCATTGTCATTTATACAGAGATCAATGCTATAAAAATGCACTGATTACTGCATAAATGACACTGGCAGGGAAGGGGTTAAACAGAAGGTGGCGATCAAGGGGTTAAGTGTGTCCTAGGGAGTGATTCTAACTTTGGGGGGGTGGGCTACTTAGGACATGACATCGATCATTGCTCCCGATGACAGGGAGCAGTAGATCTCTGTCATGTCACTAGGCAGAACAGGGAAACGCCTTGTTTACATAGGCATCTCCCCGTTCTGCCGCTACGTAACACGACCGTGGGACACCAGCGGACATCGAGCCTGCGGCTCTCACAGGCACAGTCACGGAGCACGTGGCGGTCACGCGCGCTCACAATACCGCGTCTTAAAGGGAACCTGTACACCCATTTGCGCAGCTGTGTCATTGTGCCAACGTATATCGTCGTGCACTGGTCAGCAAGCAGTTCATTTTCAATGCACTGCAGTGCACCACTATGTGGGGTAGTACACTACCATATATTGTTGTACCCTGTCGAGAAAAATGGTGCATGTCCAATTTAGCTTAGGTTCACTGCTGTGGGATTGAAATTGTGCGAGTTCAGATTTCATACCCGCATGCAAGTCCAACTTTGGTGGGTGATTTCAGAGACATCTGCAATAGCCACCGCTTTGGCATGTGATTGGACATGTCAAATTGTATGCCAAATCACTTCAATGTGAAACTAGGCTTAAGGTATGTTGTGGTGTATTGGTAGCCTATTTAAATATATAGTTTGTTGTAGTGTATTGGCAGCCTATACAAATATATGGTCTGTTTTGATGTATTGGCAGCCTATACAAACATGGTCTGTTGTGGTGTATTGGCAGCCTATACAAATATATGGTCTGTTTTGATGTATTGGCAGCCTATACAAACATATGGTCTGTTGTGGTGTATTGGCAGCCTATACAAATATATGGTCTGTTTTGATGTATTGGCAGCCTATACAAACATATGGCCTGTTGTGGTGTATTGGCAGCCTATACATATATATGATCTGTTATGGTGGATTGGCAGCCTATTTAAATATAACATCTTATCTCTCTTTTCTTGACAGATCATTGCTGGAAAGTCCTACAACGCAGCTGTGGATTGGTACTCTTTCGGAGCTACGTTGTTTGCCATTGCAACTGGCAAATCACCCCCCTGGTTTGAATCCTCCACTTTATCTACATATGGCTTGGACCATGATTAGGACGATTTCATCCAAAAGGTATGTCATTTACATCTGTTCATTTTAGTCAGCAGATAATGCCACACCACATGAATCTTTCCTAGACAGATTTCATCTCTAGAAAGCCACTAACGTAAAATCTGCATGGTGGAGCACCTAAAGATGCCATCTTCTCATGAACGAATGTACATTCTAAGATGACAAACTTTTATTTACCCCCTTGGCCTTCGAAAAGTTTTATACTTCTGTTAAAGTGAATTCAATTTTTTAAGCAACTGATTAAACTTACTCTGTACATGTCACGCACCTGGTTATTGAGCCTGATATGCAGTGGGAGGCCTCCCTTACAGTCCTGATTCGCGGCCCCTGGTAGAGCTGACAGGAGGCACAGGAGTGCAGGACAGCAAGAGTGCCTGGCAGGATCAACAGTTGGTATGCAGGTCTAGTGGACACTGGAAGCTGAAGCTGGAAGGCAGGCACTCACAGGATTCAGATGGATGGTCCCAAGGATTGAGACACAGGAAGGTCAGGCAGGCCGGGTCATACGCTGGAGAGCAGTACAGGAACAGGTGCAGAAGGCAGAAGGAAGGTCACTAGGCAAGCCGGGTCGGTAACAGACTGGTGCAGATAAGCCAAAGGATCAGGCAGGAGAGAGGTCGTGGACAAGCTGGGGTCAGATGCAGGTGGATGGCAAGGATAGTCACAAGGCAAGCAGATAGTCTCAGGAACGGATCAGGAACACAGCAAACTCTCAGGGAATGCTGTAGATCAGGCAGCAAGATTCCTCTGCCATAACAGGGTTTAAATAGCACTTCTGGCGCCAATGGCCGTGTGCACCGGCGCATGCACGGACGAGCACGGAACTGTTCTCAGCAAGCCTTTCCTGATATTGCCCCCCTCCAAGGGGCAGCCTCCGGATGCCCAACCGGGCCAACTTTTCAGGGTGAGCTCTTTTGAAGGACAGGATTAATCTCTTGGCATGGATGTTATTTTCCGGTTCCCAAGAATTTTTTGCTGGGCAGTAACCCTTCCATTTCACCAAAAATTGGATCTGATTATTCCTTTTCCGACAGTCCATAATTGCTTCCACCTCATATTCTTCTTCCCCATTAACAACCACAGGTTCAGGGGGATCAGAACTTCATCCAGGAAAAGGATTAGCGACAGTGGGCTTAAAGAGGAAGTAAACCCCGATGAGTTTACTTCCTCTTTCATTCCCTGCAAAGGCAAAGCATAATGGATTACTATGCATCGCATAGTAATCCATTATGTGTCACTTACCTGACACAGGAGCCAGCAATGTCACCGCTGTCCCCTGTAGTCCGGCGCATCCATCTTCTCAGTGGGTCTTGCTGCTTCGCCGCTGTCATTCGGCGAAGCCGCGATGACATCACTCCCGTGCATGCGCACGGGAGCCGACACGCGCGGCATCTTCGTTATTGACGGTGCCGCGCTCAGTGTGCCTGCGCACCGCTGTCTACGGCGCATGCCCCATAGACAGCGGTGCCTGTCTTTCGGCAAATATCTCCTAAACCGTGTAGGTTTAGGAGATATTTCTTGGACCTACAGGTAAGCCTTAATCTAGGCTTACCTGTTGGTCAAAGTGTGTTGTAAGGGTTTACAACCACTTTAAGTAGGAACACATGGAAAATGGGGTGTACCTGAAAGTTCCAGCTCATAGGCCACCTCATTGATCCTTCTCTTCACTGAAAAGGGGCCTGCAAAACTAAGACCCAACTTCTTAGAGGGGCAAGCAAGCCTTAAGTTCACCGTAGATAGCCACACCCGATCTATGGGTTTCAGGACTAGTTATCCCCGTCTTTTCCTGTCAAAAATGTCTTTGTTGTGTTCCTGCACCTTGGCCATGGTTTCCTGTAACAACTTGTTATTAGAGTTGAAGAAATGTATGGTTTCAAAAGCGGCTGGCACCAGACATTCTGGAAAAGAGTTGGGTAAGAATTAAGGGTGATATCCGTAGTTGGCGTAGAAGGGAGTTTGCTTAACCACTTCAATACAGGGCATTTATACGCCCTTCCTTCCCAGACCAATTTTTAGCTTTCAGCGCTCTCACACTTTGAATGCCAATTACTCAGTCATGCAACACTGTACCCAAACTCATTTTTTTATAATTTTTTTAATACAAATAGAGCTTTCTTTTGGTGGTATTTAATCACCACTGGGTTTTTTATTTTTTGCGACATAAGTGAAAAAATTCGAAAATTTTGAAAAAAAAACACTTTTTTTAGTTTCTATGATAAAATTTTGCAAATAAGTCATTTTTGTTCATAAATTTGGGCAATAATTTATACTGCTACATCTCTTTGGTAAAATAACCCAAATTAGTGGATATTATTTAGTCTCTTTGAAAGTTATAGAGTCTACAAGCTATGGGGGGCAAATCATTGAAATATGATCACATCTGATCACACCTGATGCACTGATGGCCTATTTCATTTCTTGAGGCTCTGAAATGTCAGGAAAGTACAAATACCCCCCAAATGACACCTTTTTGAAAAGTAAACAGTCCAAGGTATTTAGTAAGAGGCATGGTGAGTTTTTTGAAGTTGTAATTTTTTTCCCACAATTCTTGGGAAAAAGAAGAATGTTTTTGTTTTGTTTTGTTTTTTTACAAAATTGTCATAACAAGTTATTTCTCATACACAGCATATGCATACTTCCAATTACACCCCAAAACACATCTACAACTCTTCCCAAGTATGGCGATACCACATGTGTGGGACTTTTACACAGGCTGGCCACACAGAGAAGTCCAACATGCAGGGAGCACCGTCGGGGGTTCTAGGAGCAGAAATTACACCTCTAATTTCCTAACGACCTATTACATTTGTGAAGGCCCTGAAGCACCAGGAAAATGGAATTACCCACAAAATGACCCCATTTTGGAAAACAAACACCCCAAAGTATATTCTATGAAGCATTATGAGTCTTTGAACTGTTAAGTTTTTTACACAAGTCTTCAGAAAACATGGAAAGAAAATGAAAATCTTTTTTTTTTTTTTTACACAAAGTTGTCCATTTAGAAGATATTTATAACACATAGCATGTATATAGCAAAAATTACACCCCAAAACACATTCTGCTACTCCTCCTGAGTATGGCGATACCACATGTGTGAGACTTTTACACAGCCTGGCCATATACAGAGGACCAACATTGAAGTAGTACCTTCAGGCGTAATAGGAGCATAAATTACACATCTCATTTCGTTCCTACCTATCACACCTTTGAAGGTCCTGGAGCACCAGGACAATGGAATTACCCCCAAAATGACCCCATTTTGGAAAGCAAACACCTCGACGTGTATTCTATGAGGCATGGTCTGCAAATCGGTACTCAGGTACTCAAGATAAGATAAGATAGATGGATAAGATAGAAAGTATATTATAATATAAGTTGTATGTTTGTCTTTGTTTTTTGTTTTACCATCTAGAAATAAAGGATTGTGATTGGCTGGCTATAAGGGGAGGTTGGAGGCCAGAATTTTTTATCCTCTAGAAATAAAGGAGTGCGATTGGCTGGCTATAAGGAAAGTATAAGAGAGATGTATAAGATAGGAGTTATATTGTAAGATAAGATAAGATATTAAGATAGAGAGATGTATAAGATAGGAGTTATATTGTAAGATAAGATAAGATATTACATAGAGGAGGAAAAGTGAAACCCCTACTCACCCCCAAAGGTGTGTAGAGTTGTGTAGGTAACTATGTAGGTAAGTTGGTATGTCCATAGTAATAATATAGGATATGTGTACTGATAAGATATATAAAAAAATTTAATTAAAGATAAGATAAGATATGATATAAAGGAGTGTGCTTAGCCAGCTATAAGGGGAGGTTGGAGGCCGGGGCTTTTTACTATCTAGAAATAAAGGAGTGTGCTTGGCTGGCTATAAGGGGATTTTTTTCTCTCTAGATTTCAAGATAAGATATAAATAAGTATAAGAGATATGTACTAGATAGGAGTTATATTGTAAGATATGATAAGATATTACATAGAGGAGGATAAGGTAAGTGAAACCCCTACTCACCCCAAAGGTAAGTGTGTAGAGTTTTGTAGTTAAGTTGGTATGCCCATATTAATGACATAGGATATATGTACTGAGAGGATTTCTAAAAAAAGAAAAAATATATATATAAAGATAAGATGTGTAATAACTACAGTTAAAAAACTAGCTAGCAATATCTTATCTTGTCTTATCTTATCTTACAATATAACTTCTATATTATACATCTACATCTATATTTACTTAAATCTGATTTTTTTGCTTTGTTTCTTGTTTAAAAAAAAAAGAAAAAATCCAGCCTCCAACCTCCTCTTATAGCCAAGTACACGCCTTTATTTCTAGAGGATAAAACATTCTGGCCTCCAACCTTTCCATAAATAAAGGGGATTTTTTTCTCTCTAGATTTCAAGATAAGATATAAATAAGTATAAGAGATATGTACTAGATAGGAGTTATATTGTAAGATATGATAAGATATTACATAGAGGAGGATAAGGTAAGTGAAACCCCTACTCACCCCAAAGGTAAGTGTGTAGAGTTTTGTAGTTAAGTTGGTATGCCCATATTAATGACATAGGATATATGTACTGAGAGGATTTCTAAAAAAAGAAAAAATATATATATAAAGATAAGATGTGTAATAACTACAGTTAAAAAACTAGCTAGTAATGGTGGATTCTGGAGGTATGAATCTCCCTGAGCCTTCATACAAAGTGCATATGCGATATAGATGGATAAAATAGAAGTTACATTGTAAGGTAAGATAAGAGGGATAACATAAAAAGTAAGTAAAGTTAAAAAAAAAATCTGATTTAAAAATCAGATGAATCATTTCCTCATATAAGTATATATAGATGTATAATATAAAAGCTTTATTGTAAGATAAGATAAGATAAGATAATAAATTACATAGAGGAGGATAAGATAAGTGAAACTCCCGCCCACCCCAAAGGTAAAGCCCCATACACACTATTCGATTTTCTGCAGATGCTTGTCTTCAGATCTACCGAAATCATATAATATGAGGTCAAACCTTAAGAGTTTCAATTTGCATGCAATCAGGCAGGCCCTTGCACTACATGGTTTTGATAAATCTGAAGACAAAAATCTGCAGAAAATCCAATAGCCTGCATGGGGTCTAAGTGTGTAGAGCTGTTTAGGTAGGTAAGTTGGTATGTCCATATTAATAAAAATAAGATAGATGTACTGATTAGAATTTTGAAGTTGGAGGTCGGATTTTTTTCTTAAAGCAAAAAAAACATAAAGTTAAGATGTATAATTGCCTTATATACATATACAATATAGATAGATAAGATAGAAATTCAGGGCCATCTTTAATATTGATTGGACACTGGGCAAAAATTTTCTTGCCCCCCCCCCGTGCAATTTCACCCTCCACCTGCTCTGAGACATACACTAAATAGCAGCCAGATTTAAAATCAGTTTACTGTATCAGATCAGGCAGCAATTGCGATTGGTTGCTAGTGGTTACAGCATATAATTACTGTTTACTGACTGGTTGCTAGAGGTTATAGCACACATTACAGCTCACTGATTTCTAGAGGTTACAGCAAATGATTTCTGCTTGTTAATTGGTTGCTAGAGATTACTGTACAGTAATACTGCTCACTGATTGGTTGCTAGCGGTTACAGCACATCATCTCCTCACTGCAGGGGAGCATGATATACATATGAATGTCGACTTTATTTACATATCAATGCAGCCGACTGCATCTATTTACATATCAATACTGGTTATTTCCATGTAAACACAGGGTCTGCTAGTGAGTCATCTGTACACAACAATAGGGCAGAGCTGGGCAACATTAGTAACAGAACTTCACACTGAGATATAGGGACACAGCACTACAATTACCTTATATACATATAAGATATAGATGGATAAGATAGAAGTTATATGGTAAGGTAAGACAAGAAAAGATGAATGGATATCATAGAAAGTAAGTAGAGTTTAATCAAAAATAAAAAATAAAGATTATTTAAAGATAAGATGAATCATTTCCTTATATAAGTATAAGATAGATGTATAATATAGACGTTATACTTTGATACAATGTAAAGTAGTGAGTGTACAGCTTGTATAACAGTGTAAATTTGCTGCCCCCTCAAAATAATTTAACACACAGCCATTCATGTCTAAACCGCTTTCAACAAAAGTGAGTACACCCCTAAGTGAAAATGTCCAGATTAGGCCCAATTAGCCATTTTCCCTCCCCTGTGTCATGTAACTCATCAGTGTTACAAGGTCTCAGGTGTGAATGGGGAGCAGATGTGTTAAATTTGGTGTTATCGCTCTCACTCTCTCATATTGGTCACTGGAAGTTCAACATGGCACCTCATGGCAAAGAACTCTGAGGATCTGAAAAAAATAATTGTTTCTCTACATAAGGATAGGCTAGGCTATAAGAAGATTGGCAAGACCCTGAAACTGAGCTGTAGCATGGTGGCCTAGACCATACAGCAGTTTAACAGGACAGGTTCCTCCCAGAATAGGCCTCATCATGGTCAACAAAATAAGTTGAGTGCACGTGCTCAGCGTCATATCCAGAGGTTGTCTTTAGGAAATAGGCATATGAGTGCTGCCAGCATTGCTGCAGAAGTTGAAGGGGTGGGGGGTCAGCCTATCAGTGCACAGACCATACGCTGCATACTGCATCAAATTGGTCTGCATGGCTGTCATCCCAGACGGAAGCCTCTTCTAAAGATGATGCACAAGAAAGCCTGCAAACAGTTTGCTGAAGACAAGCAGACTAAGGAAATGGATTACTAGAACCATGTCTTGTGGTGCGATAAGACCAAGATAAACTTATTTGGTTCAGATGGTGTCAAGCATGTGTGGAGGTGTCAACCAGGTTAGGAGGAGTACAAAGACAAGTGTGTCTTGTCTACACTCAAGCATAGTGTTGGGAGTGTAATGGCCGGGGGCTGCATGAGTGCTGTCGGCACTGGGGAGCTACAGTTCATTGAGGGAACTATGAATGCCAACATGTACTGTGACATACTGAAGCAGGGCATCGTCTCCTCCCCTCGGAGACTGAGCCGCAGGGCAGTATTCTAACATAACAACCCCAAAAATGGCTCCAATGCCTTACTAAAGAATCTGAGGGTAAAGGTGATGAACTGGCCATGCGTGTCTCCAGACCCAAACCCTATTGAGCCTCTGTGGGGCATCCTCAAATGGAAGGTGGAGGAGTGCAAGGTCTCTAACATCCACCAGCTCCATCATGTCGTCATGGAGGAGTGGAAGAGAGCTCCAGTGGCAACCTGTGAAGCTCTGGTGAACTCCATGCCCAAGAGGGTTAAGGCAGTGCTGAAAAATAATAGTGGCCACACAATATATTGACACTTTGGCCCAATTTTGATATTTTCACTTAGGGATGTATTACCTTTTGTTGTCAGTGGTTTAGACATTAATGGCTGTGTGTTATTTTGAGGGGGCAGCAAATTGACACTGTTATACAAGCTGTACAATCACTACTTTACATTGTAGTAAAGTGTAATTTCTTCAGTGTTGTCACATGAAAAGATATAATAAAATATTTACAAAAATGTGAGGGGTGTGTTCACTTTTGTTAGATACTGTAAGATATAGATGGAAAAGATAGAAGTTATATTGTAAGATAAGATAGATGAATAAAATAGAAAGTATACTAAAAGAAAAGTTGTATATGGTTTATCTTTGTTTTTTTGTTTTACTATCTAGAGGAGTGTGTTTGGCCAGCTATAAGAGGAGGTTGGAGGCTGGATTTTGTTTTTAACAAAAAAAAAAAAAAATGTATATTTAGAGAGAAGATTAATAATTGTCTTATATACTATAAGTATACGGTAGATGTAGAATATAGAAGTCATATTGTAAAATAAGATAAGATAGATGGATAAGATAGAAAGTATATTATAATATGTATGCTGGTATACTCACACCTGTAGTTATCTTCATATTTGACTGGATGAATTTTTCCTTACAAGTTTAATATCTTAAAACTGACATGTTTTTTCTTGTACTTTGTTCTTGGTTATCAATAAAATACTTGAACAAGAATGTTTGTCTTTTTTTTTGTTTTTTTTTTGTTTTACAATCTAGAAAAAAAAGAAGTGTGCTTGGCTGGCTATAAGGAAAGTTTGGAACTCTAACTCTTTATTTTTTTTACCATCTAAAAATAATTTTCTTTTGAAAGATAAGTGTAGCATCACTTTTTTTCAGGTATGTCTTTTTAAAGGAGTGTGCTTGGCCAGCTATATAGAGGAGGTTTAAAGTCAGATTTGTCTTTTTATCATCTGGAAAAAAAGGAGTGTGCTTGGCTGGCTATAGGAGGAGGTTGGAGGACATATTTTTTTTTTTATCATCTAGAAATAATTTTCTTTTTTTGAAAGGTAGGTGTAGTGCCAATTTTTGTTACACGGAGTGTGCTTGACCGGCTATAAGAAGAGGTTGACGGGTGAATTTTTTGAGTGTGCTTGGCCAACTCTTGGCCAACTATAAGGGAAAGTTGGACGCCGGATTTTGTTTTTCTGTTACATTTTGAAATAAAGGAATGTGCTTGGCCGGCTATTAGGGGAGGTTGGAGGCCGGGTTTTTTTTTTTTTTTAAAGATAATGTAGAAAGTGTAATGCCTCACAGAGGGTTAAAAAATTACTAGATATCAAGATAGTCCTATAACCACCACAGGTGGTAACATAACATGGAGTAATCCATGCCAACCCGCCCTTCTGTATAGATTTAAAGATAAGATGATAAATTTCCCTTATATAAGCATAAAAGTGATGTATAAAATAAGAGTTATATTGTAAGGTAAGATAAGATATTACATAGAGGAGGCTAAGGTAAGTTAAACCCCACTCACCACAAAGGTAAGTGTGTAGAGTTTTGTAGTTAGGTATGTAGGTAAGTAGGTATGTCTGTATTAATAAAATAAGATATACTGATAATATAGCTAAAAACTTAAAAAAAATTGAATGAAATATAATTAAATATAAGATAAGTTGTATATGTTTATCTTTGTTTTATGTTTTACCATCTAGAAATAAAGTCGTGCACTTGGTCGGCTATAAGAGGAGGTTGGAGGCTGGATTTTTTTTCCTTTAAAACAAAAAAAAAATAGATTTAAAGATAAGATGAATAATTTCCTTATATATGTATAAGATAGAAGTTATATTGTAAGGTAAGATAAGATAGATAGATAGATAAGGTAGAAAGTAGAATAAGATAGATACGTGTGGGAATGCAGCAGGCTGGATGTATTGAATACCACCTCTTGCTTGGAAATAGCTCAGTGGGAGTGGTTTCCCTGCTGTGCATTCTGGGAGAGGTTATTTAAGGTACCGACTCCATTTTTGGTGGTTCGTTTTCCGGGGTCCGCTATCCCGACCTCATGGCCCTCCTGGAGTGGGGTCTGTGTCGCATGGTCCTGCACCTCAGGGCTGGCTGGAGAGGATAGGCCCAGAAAAGTCTTGGGGCCTACTGATCCAGGAGTGGTCTGGTGCTGTCTCGCCTTCAGGGAGATGGCAAGAAAACTGCAGGATCCAGGGGAGGACTTTTCTAGTAGAGGACCGAGCGCAAGGCTGGTGTCTCTGGAGGAGCCTGGAAAATAAGTTGGAGGACGCAACATGGATCAATACCCATACAGCATCGCCGTGTCGGGTGAAAAAAACTGGTACTGTATGGTAGTTCTTTAAAACCAGTTTGTGGAGCTGTTTGTGCTCTGGATCTGACCAATACCTCTAAATCGCAATTACTAGGTGCCTGAACTCCCCCTTTATCCTTTGACCCTCTATTGAAGGACTTTTGTGCTTATCCCGAATAAATGTTAAAAAAAGGACTAAGTGTTGGAGTCAACATCATTTGGGCTACTTTCCAACGGGACGCCTGTGACAGAGAGGTGAGCAGGTGAGGTAACAGTAAGCCCAAATAAAACCAGCAGCTCCTTCGGGGGTTAGTGCTTCATGTAAGGGCTCATATGTTCGGGATTTGCCGTTACCTCTCGCAACTCGAGGAAACTGTTTGTTGAAAGTGTACAAAAAAGAGGGTTCTGGACCGTGCCGTACTTTCTTTACAAGGGGTTAATTGCGTTTCATTACCCGGCGCGTGAGCTGTGAGTGGAGTCAAGAAAAGCCTGCGAGTTACGTGACCAGAGGAGCCAGTAGGAAGAGTCTTCTTTATCTACTTGCTGCACGAGGCACCACGTGTCGAGACGCTGAAGGGAAGAATTGATCTTTCGCTAAAGAAAATGTTTTGAATGCCCGGACCACTGTCTGTTATGGGACCCAGGATGTTCTCTGGGGGTACCACTACAAGTATCAGACTGCCTGGAACTCTGTTGACAGATACAGGGATTTGCCGGAGACCGCAGGGGCATTTCATACTACAGGAGATGTTGAGGCCTTGGGCATGCTGTGCAACAGATGCGAGGGACTGGTCGCAAACCCCCGTCCATTTGTCCGATGTTTGCATTTCAGGGAGTACCTGTTCGCAGTGAAGCAGCCTACCGTGCCACCTCGTGCATATAGGATGGACTGGGCTATGGGTATCGCCACGAGGAGATCGCTACATTTACTCCTATGGCCGGCCTACATCTTCAAAACCAACTGCTACAACCAATGATCCTGAGGGAGATGGTACTGTTACTGCCATCAGAGGAACAACCGTGGACATTGTGGAAGCTGCTCCTTCCACCACTACTCATTTTCCTGCATCTGCCCAAAAGAAAGTGGGATATGTGAAAGCCTCCCATGGCCGCGGTCGAGGCCTACCTCAGAGATTGCCTGGACCAGATTCGGAGAAAGTGATCGCTCTTGAGGAATCCACTACAGGAACGGGTGAGAACTCTGGGGAAAATGTACCTAGTGGGACTGTTTGCAGATATCTACCGGCAGAAGAGTTACAGGACTCTGAGATAGACTCTCTGTGGGAAATATCTGGGGACGATGACTTGTTTGAAACCATGTCCCAATAGATGTTGTGGGCAAACGCTGATGATGTTGCTGCAACATGTAATGTGTCTGGTTGGCTAACTTTGAACTCGGGGAGTGCATCGCCTCGGGCGGGAACCCCGGCTACCATTAGTGAGACTTTGCCCAAAGATAATAGTTCATTCTGGTCAAAGAAATTACCTGTCTATGCCATGATACAGAAGTTGTGTCATGGTTATGCAGTAATCTTCCTCCGCTTACCTCTCCCCATGTGTTCAGACTAAAAGGCCAGCCACTTCCACCTGGTAGTTTTAATAACCTCTCCTCTAAGCATGGCTCCACCCTAGGCCCTATCAGGGAACCCTATATTAACCTTGTCACTGCAAGCCAGCAGTGCTGATCAACTATTGTGTATTCATTGTGTATTTGGCTTCCTGTTTCCTGCTTGCCTTGTGCTCGACACTTGTCTCTGTTACCGACCTTGGCGTGTTCTCAACGATTCCTGTCTGCTTGTGGCCTTGACCTTTTGCATGTCCCTGACCATCCCTGTCTGCCTGTGACCCTGAACCTTTGGCATGTACTCTGTTGTTCCTGTCTGCTAGTTTCCCTGACCTCTGCCATATTCCCTTAATATTCTTGTCATTCCAGCCTGCTGCTTCCTTCTCCTGTAGTCTACTGTGAGCGTGAGCTGTGAGACCCTAGGGGCCGTGACCTGGAGCCAGACTGCAGTGAAGTCCATCCTCACCACTGGAGGCTCTGGCGAACACCGGCTGGCTCTTAGACTCCGTGCCCTGAGGAATCTATGCTCCAGCTCCCATTGGGATCTGTGTTAGTGATCCTGTAGACCTGTGTCCTGAATCTCCCTGGGTACAATCCACAGCAGTCAGTCCTAAGGTCCACTATCTAGCGGTGCACTTCCGACTCCTACGGAGTGCATCTGTCACCTGGTCTCAGGTGACCTGACAAGTTGTCTAGTTCATGTGTGCCTCCCGGATTGGGAAGCGCCTGATTCCTGCCTAGACTTGCCAGATCACAGCAGCTGCTGAATAAACGGGTAGCTAAAGAGTATGGGCTGGAATTTCCTTGCGTTCCTAAAGAGGTCATGCAAGAGATTGAACAGAACAGAGAATGTTGGTATGATGTTTGGGACTATTTGAAAGTACCAAAACCTTTCAGGAAGCCAGGATATTCTCCCAGCATGGATGATCGTTTTACTGGGGGTCTTCAACACTGGAGTTACGGGAGACACATTTATGCGGATAAAGTAATTATTTGCCGGCCGGGAAAGGACAACATTGTGTATTTCATCACAACTGTGGATGCTAAGGGGAAAACTGTAACTTTGCCAGATCCCCGTTTCTATTAGTGATGGATCACCGTGACTTTTCTTTGGTTCCAGTTCTAAAAGAAGAACTTTTCTCAAAATACAAGAACTGTGGGGACTAGCTAGGTAATGTTAGGTTTCCTGGAAGGAAGCTTCGGGTCAAGACTATATACCGGCCATAGTACTTATATAAAGGACTTGTGTTTCAGTGCTTTCGCCACTAGATGGTAGAGGTTTGCGGAACAGGTTGGACTCTTGCACTTAGACACACAGTTAAATATATTGGAAAGAATGTATCATTTCCTTTTGAAATGGGTCTTTGCTTCCTATAGACGTACATTTTATATGTTTCTGTTTTTCTGTTTTTGTGTGTTTGGTTTCAGGAATGCAACGAGATCTTCTGTCAAGCTGCTGGAGAGTGGGTGGTTTAGAAAGTGAGAGGATGGGAGTTATGTGTTATGTAATTTGTCTACATGTGAAAATGTTCAAACATATTGTGTGTTCGCTTTACCTTTTCCCTTCCCTATCCAAGTTTTGAGTTCAGGTACCAGACTTTCAGGACTGAAAGTCTTTATTTTTTTCAGACGATGGGGACATCGTCTAATGCGGAGGGGGGAGTATGTAGCGCCCTGCTCCTAATGGGCAGACACTATTATTTTTCAAATTTAGTTGTCTGAAGCTGCTGTTGGCTCAGGCTAATTTTTTCCTAAAAGTTCCGGTTTCTGTGCCAGTCCAGCTGGGTTGCACTGGTTCCCACTTGACCGTAGGTGTTGCTGTCACCGCCGGTAAGTGTGGAAATGCAGCAGGCTGGATGTATTGAATACCACCTCTTGCTTGGAAATAGCTCATTGGGAGCGGTTTCCCTGCTGTGCATTCTGGGAGAGGGTATTTAAGGTACCGACACCATTTTTGGTGGTTCGTTTACCGGGGTCCGCTATCCCGACCTCATGGCCCTCCTGGCCCGAGACTCTGCAACTGAGAGGGTAGGCCCAGAAAAGTCTTGGGGCCTACTGATCCAGAGGTGGTCTTGTGCTGTCTCACCTGCAGGGAGAGGCCAAGAAAACTGGAGGATCCAGGGGAGGACTTTTCTAGTAGAGGACCGAGCGCAAGGCTGGTGTCTCTGGAGGAGCCTGGAAAGTTGGAGGATGCAACATGGATCAATACCCATACAGCATCGCTGTGTCGGGTGAAAAAAACTGGTACTGTGTGGTAGTTCTTTAAAACCAGTTTGTGGAGCTGTTTGTCCTCTGGATCTGACCAATACCTCTAAATCACAATTACTAGGTGCCTGAACTCCCCCTTTATCCTTTGACCCTCTATTGAAGGACTTTTGTGCTTATCCTGAATAAATGTTAAAAAAAGGACTAAGTGTCGATTCAACATAATTTGGGCTACTTTCCAACGGGACCCCTGTGACAGAGAGGCGAGCAGGTGAGGTAACGGTGAGCCCAAATCAAACCAGCAGCCCCTTCGGGGGTTAGTGCTTCAAACATATGCCTTTTTTCACCTAGATATACAGTAGCAGTCATATCATTTAAGAGGGCTGGTTTTACATTCTTGTGTACTGCTTGGAACCATGGGTCTACTATCATTATTTATCTATTTTTTATCATTTTTCTACTATCCCTTTTTCTTCATTCTTTCAAATAAGTTCTCATGGCATTCCATTATATTTGACCTCTATCCCCTCCACTTGGCCTTCTAACATTTTTAATCGCTTCAATACAGAACACTTTTATCCCCTTCCTGCTCAGGCCAATTTTTAGCTTTCAGCGCTGGCACACTTTGAATGACAACTGCACGATCATGCAACACTATACCCATATGAACTTCTTATCATTTTGTTTTTCACACAAATAGAGCTTTCTTTTGGTGGTATTTAATCACTGCTGTTCTTTTAATTTTTTTGCAAAATAAATGGCGCAAGATCGAAAATTTTGAAAAAAGTGTCTTTGTTCGTTTCTGTAAATGTAAGATGCATTGGCTTTGCCTTGACACTGTGGCCTCAAGCTGTAGGGCCAAGGATACTTATCGGTCTGTGTCAGTTCTCCCTGTTCATCCTACTGGGTGGTGACTTTTTGGTTTGTGGTGTAGTTTTTTTTTGTTTTGTTTGTTTTCTGGTTGCCCTGCAATTTACCTTGGCCTGTTGCCAGATGATCTTATCCACACCAGAGGACTTGGCTCATTGTCCTGAGCATTTGGGCATCTCCTGTTGAGCTGAAGACATACCCCAACTGTAGCTGGGAGTAGCTTGTTGTTTTTTGTTTTACTCCTAGGCGACATGCTGACGATCAGAGTCGGCCATTATACAATGTCTTTAAAAATTCTGTCTTGGGGGACGTGTCCGGATGTGAAACAGGGAGGACGTGCCGCTGCAGAGCTCCGATCATCCTCATACAGAATCCTCTGCCATCCTCCCTGTTCGGCGACCCGAGGAGCCTGGAGAGTTCCCCTGCCTTTCTCAGGGCATCAGTGGTACCGGAGGAGCCGGTTATTGCTGGGCTGAGCGCCTCCGTGCGGAACCTTCGGTTGCGGCCTACTCAGCCTGGTGCGGCCGGCCGCCATCTTGAGGCCTGTGCGGACCTGTGAAGCCTCCGGAAGACCGCTCTAAAGTGCGGCGATCGCGGCGCGGAGGGCCGCGGAGTGCGGGCGTGATCGAGGCAGCCTCTGTGGGGGAGCGGTTGTGAGGAGGGACGGACGGTTAGCTGGATGCCGCCGTCCGCGGCCGGCAGCATACCGCCGCAAATCGGTGCCATATTGAGGCCTGTGGAGCCATCCTACCTTGCCAGGAGGGGAGGTGAGTGCTAACTCTGGGGCCGGGATCCAGCTCTGCCGGGCAGTGCCTTTGCATAGGGGACAAGGTGACCTGCTGTGAAACAGTCCCTGTTTATCTCCTTATGAGCTGTGCTTCTCTGCTGTGAACTCTTAAAGGGGAACACCCTGTTGTTTTAAATTTCACCCTGCACATTGTTGGTCTGCTTGCTCATGCCATCAAGAAGTAAATCTGCAACTAAGAAGGCCTCAACTCAGCCTGCGCCTTGCCCCAGTGACATTCTGAATCAATTTAAAGCACTGTTAGCGGACATGGAACAGGCGGCGCCGGCATCGGCTGAGCCTCCAGTGCCGGTGACTCCACCAGCGAATGATACCACTGTTATTTTGGCGGCAATTGAACAGAGCAGAACCTCGTTGTTGGTCCGCATTGATCATCTAGCGGAGGAATGCAATCTCATCAGAGCAGACCTAGACAAATTTAGGGGTAGACTCTCTGAAACTGAGTCGCGAATATCTGTCACGGAGGACATTACTGCCCGCTATGATGACGCCATTCATACCCTGCAGAGCACTGTGCAAACGCTAGTGGCCAAATCTGATGATGCAGAGAATCGCATGCGAAGGAATAATGTCAGGGTCCTGGGTCTCCCGGAGGGGGCGGAAGGGGATCACCCAGCCAAATTTGCGGAGGCCTTCTTTAAGACTCTTCTCAAGTTGACTGAGGTACCTCCTACATACGTGGTGGAAAGGGCACATAGGGTACTAACGGGTCGGGGTACCTCAGGGGCCCCACCGAGGCCCTTCCTTGTGCGATTCCTCAATTACAGGGACCGGGACCGCATCCTCCGGGAGGCTCGGAAGCATCCAACTCTGCCCTTTGAGAATATGGTGGTACATCTTTATCCTGACTTCTCGGCGGATCTCCAGAGACGACGCAAAACCTTTACAGATATCAGAAGACGGCTGAGGGAACGGGATCTGAAATACTCCATGCTCTATCCTAGTCGCCTACGGGTCCAGCATGGAGGCTCAGTTTTTGATTCTCCTGCGGAGGCAGATTCCTGGTTGCTGTCCCTGAGATAATTGTTTGGGCCCACCTGTCCAGTTGCAGCCTCGGCGGCTGCTGAGGTTTTTTTCTGGTTTCCCTTCATCAGGTTTGTTACTCATGTTCCAGTTTGAGTACCCCCGAGACCTCACCTAGGTATTTAAAGTTGAGAATATTTTGGCTTATCCTGTCCGGGGTGGGGGGGGGGGGGAGAAGTGGGACATGGTTATACTTCTCCTTCATACTCAGGTTTCGGGGTGCCTTCTGTCCGCACCTCAGGGGGACTCCTGTTGTGTCATATGCTTCTCCATCACACTGGGACACCTACAAAGCCTAGGACTGAGGAGGGATTTGGGTTGAGTTACGGGTCACCGACAGGCATCGGGGAGCTCTATGGACGCGGACACTGTGTTTATGCAAGTTTGATTTTTTGCACTTTTTGTTTCTGTGTTTTTTCTCTTTTTGGGAACGCTGGTTAATCTGACCTGTAGTATGGTCATGCCCTTCAGGAACTTTTTTGGACAAGGTTTGGGAAAAAGCTGCGTGTACCTGTTGTTTTGGTTTGCTACACAGCGGCAGGGAGTTTACGGGAGTAAGGGGTTAGGTTACTTAGTATGTGCAGCCTTCCATGTCAATTTTTTTGTTATTTCACAGATCTGTTATAGGACTGAAAATCATAACCAACTGTATTTCATCCTATCCTTACAGGGGTGCCGTTTAATGTTTATTGAGTTAACAGGTAACAATGGCAGGGTCCATGGTTAATGTGGTATCTTGGAATATCCGAGGCCTGAACGACAAGTTTCGTAGAGCCTTAATTTTCCAATATTTGAAAACGATCACTCCGCATGTGGTGTTTCTGCAGGAGACACATCTGGATGGGAGCAGAGTGCTGGCTTTACGCAGAGCTTGGATACAGAGGGAGCTACATGCGACATACTCCACTTATTCTAGGGGTGTGTCGATTCTTATTAGTAAAGCGGTACCCTGCACCATTCATCATGTCATCTCAGACCCGGGAGGCAGGTTCTTGATTGTTGTTGCTGATCTCAGTAATTGTAAGATGGTTTTGGTTAACGTTTACATACCTCCCCCTTTTCAAGTACAGATATTGTATGATCTATTAGGTAAATTGGCACCATACATACATCTTCCACTTCTTATAGCAGGGGATTTTAATGCCATACTCTCTGCTACGTTGAATTCCTCTAATACATCTAGGGTGGCATCAGTTGACCTTTCTGCGTGGGCGGCTACGGCCTCCCTCACAGAATTATGGCGGTGGAAGAACCCCTCCACTAGATGCTATTCTCATTTGTCCAAAACGCATAGATCCTCCTCTAGAATCGATTTGGCTTTTGCTAATGCATCCATGTTGCAGTTGGTGGGTGGAGCCAAATATTTGGCAGGGGGCATCTCAGATCACACGCCACTTTCAGTACACATTCTTCCTCCTTCGGTTTTTAGAGGAAGGGCATGGAGATTGAATCGGGGCTGGTTGGAGGTGGAGGAGGTATCATCCCAGGTGGCCCCACATTATGATAACTATTGGAATGATAATATAGGGTCTGCTGCTCCCACAGTGGTATGGGATGCATTTAAGGCATGTATGCGAGGCCATTATATTTCAGCCATTAAGCAGGCACGCAGGTCCCATAATCAGAAAGAGCAGGAGCTGCAGGATAGGGAAAGGGTTTGTGCACGGGCTCACGCCAACGACCAGTCTGATGTCACATATGAGGCCTTGTTGGAGGCCAGGCGCACACTTGCACTTCATTTCGCTGACTTGACACATACCTCTAGAACAAAATCTGCAGAATCCCTTTTTGAGCAAGGGGATAAAAATGGTAAACTACTGGCAATGTTGGTGGCAGAACAGAGAATACAAATCAATATACCCTGTATTGGGAACGCTAGGGGGGATGTACTAACCCTACTGATATTATGGACACGTTTGTGGAATATTACAAGACACTGTATGCTCCTATTCCGGTCTATGATTCCCAAGAATTGGATGCACTGTTGACGTCCCTTGAAATCCCTGTGCTGTCTGCGGGGGATAGGGAGGCGTTGGAGGCTGACATAAACGAAAAAGAAATTGAGGCAGCTATAAGGGCTTTCCCCCCTCACAAATCTCCTGGGCCTGATGGTTTCAGTATTGAATGGTATAGGCTGCATATGGAGGACCTAGTTCCTAGGCTTAAAACCCTGTTCTCTTACTGTCTCAAGCACCGATGCCTCCCTGACTCCTTAGCTGAAGCGCAGGTGATTCTTCTTCCGAAGCCAGGCAAGGATGTTTTGTCCTGTTCATCCTATAGACCCATAGCGCTGTTGAACCAGGACCTTAAAATCTTGACAAAGGTTCTGGCTACCAGACTCTCCCAGGTCATTACCACCTTGGTTGACATAGATCAGACGGGTTTCATACCGCAAAAATCTACTGACACAAATCTTCGCAGACTGTTTGCTCATTTGCAGATGGAACACGATAGGATGGGTACTAGGGTGGTGGTGTCTCTGGACATGGCCAAGGCCTTTGATTCTGTGGACTGGCAGTATATGTTGGCAGTTCTACGACACATGGGCTTTGGGGACGTCTTCATGACCTGGATCTCCTTACTATACAGTAAACCTCTAGCGGCCATAAAGATAGGCACCTCAGTTTCCTCTCAGTTTCCTGTGGGTAGGGGCACGCGCCAAGGGTGCCCGCTGTCCCCATTTTTATTTGCACTTGCGATAGAGCCCTTGGCCATAGCATTGAGGAGGTCATCCGAAGTGGGGGCGTTGGAGGTAGGGGGCATCCGGGAATGCATTGCACTTTACGCGGACGACATTCTTCTTTTTTTGCGTGATGCAGGGCCGTCATTGGAGGCGGTGTTCGGGGTGCTTGACAAATTTTCCACGTTCTCTGGACTCCGAGTTAACTGGGAGAAGTCCACGGTGATGGCTATTGACTCGGGTGCCAGGGCTCTGGCATCCAGCAGGGTCCCCATAGCTTGGGTGGAGGAGTTTAAGTATTTGGGGATACATATATCACCCCGAGTGGGGGACTTTATGTCTCTTAATCTTCTACCATTATTGACCAGGGTCAAAGTGCAACTGGAGGCATGGAAACATCTGCCGCTGTCTCTGATTGGTAGGGTTAACCTACTTAAAATGAAAATCCTGCCGGTTTTTCTCTACCTTTTGCGGAACACTCCGATTTGGATTCCCTGTTCTTTTTTTCGACGGGTTAATAGTCTTTTTAACTCCTTTTTATGGGCCGCTGGGCATCCCAGGATAAGTTTGCGTACTTTACAGGAACCCTGGGGTCAGGGCGAATTGGCGCTACCTGATCTTTTCAAATATTTTATAGCGGGACAGATGGTGATTGTTAGGCGCTGGTTGACGAAGGACGCTGGAGACTCAGCGACGGTATTGGAGGCAGCCCGTCTAGGTTCTTATGAGAGTTTATCTTATCTAGTCTATAGGGGCCCACAGACTGCCTCACCCTTGACCGCCTCAATGCGAACGACAGTACGCGCGTGGGATAAGGCACAGGCTTTGATGAAAACAGAGGCAGGGAGCTGGTCACAGGACACCCCTCTCTGGTTTAATCCCAGACTGTCTCATTTTGGTGCAATTCCGGATCCAGTAATTTGGGCCAGAGTCGGCATCAAACAATTGAAGCATATAGTGGGGGGGACAAGGCTATACACGTTTGATCAACTGAGAGAAAAATATACCCTCCCTAATTGGTATTTCTTTCGTTACCTCCAGTTGAGGCACGCCTTCCTTACTCAGTTTGGTTCTGATGCCTTGGAGCTGGGTGTGTCTTCCCTGGAGAGCATGTTGAGGAAAGAGGACCTGATAAAACCCCTCTCTGCAGTTTATAAAGAGCTATTTGTGGAAAGGCCAAAAATGCTTAAAAAGTGTAGAGACACATGGAGTGCATTGGTAACGGATTTCGGGGGGGAGGATTGGGATGATATGTGGGATTACCCATTTAAGACGCTAGTATTGGCCAGAGATAGGCTCATTCAATTTAAGCTTTTACACAGGGTGTACTATACCCCGGCAAGGATAGCTGGGATATATGGCACAGATGCGGCAGTGTGCTGGCGCTGCCCGGACAATCATGCTGACTTCGACCATGTGTTCTGGCAGTGCCGGCAGATACAGGTATTCTGGAAGGGGGTGACACACACTATACAGACGGTGCTTTCGGTGCCGATTCCTGTTACGGTAGCGACATGTTTACTCGGGCTGGTGGAGGAGTTGGCGCCCAGAAGGGCACAAAGAATTATGATTTCTCTTTCTTTGTTCTATGCCCGTAAGGCTATTCTGTTGTGTTGGAAGAGTCCAGAGCCACCCACGGTGTCATTCTGGAAAAGTATAATTAACAAATCACTACCAATGTATAAAGCTACTTACTTGAGCAGGGGATGCCCCATAAAATTTGAGAAAGTGTGGCAATGTTGGCTAGATGCTAATGGTACTGTGAATTAATCCATTGTGTTGGGGCTGGGTTTTTGATTTCAGGCTTGCTATACTGGGCGGGGGAGTGATATGAGTATGGTATTTTTCTGTATGCGGGTTGGACGGTACTGTCATGGATGTCTTAGACATGTAATATTTGTTATAGTTGGAAATATGGAATGAGATTTAGTATTGGTCGGAAGGCTGCACAGGGGATTAAGGGGGGGGGGGGGGGGGGGGTTGGTATATGTGTGTTGTACTGTATGTGTTGATAAAACTGTTAATAAAAAAAATAAAAAAAAATAAAAAAATTCTGTCTTGGAATATAAAGGACCTTAACTCCCCTGAGAAAAGGTCCAGTTGCCTCTCTGTTGCCATATTGTGTTTTTGCAGGAGACTCATTTCAGAGCTGACAAAATTCCAAAACTCTACAACAAACACCTTGACAGGCTCTCAACTTTCACCCAAAGGTCATGGAACTTACTTAAAGGGGTACTAAAGCCTAAACATTTTTTACCTTAATGCATTACTTGCACTAAGATAAAAAATGTTTAGGCATCAGCATCCCCCCTAAACCACCCTTTCACTTACCTGAGCCCTCATTCGATCCAGCACTGTGCACGTCTGCAGCTCTTCTCTACCTTCTCTACCTTCACTTCTGGGTTTCACTGGCTTTGTTTGGGCACCGGGAGCCATTAGTGGACTTGATGTCAGCCGGCGGCCCACGATCATGGTGAGGAAAGGCAGAACGTGGAACTGCCTATGTAAACAAGGCATTTCCTTTTTCTGCCTAGTGACATGACAGGGATCTACTACTCCCAGTGATCAGGAGCAGTGATCTCTTTCATGTTTCAGTAAGCCCATCCTCCCTACAATTAGAGCATGCTGAGGGAATACACTTAACCCCTTGATCGCTCCCTAATGTTAACCCCTTCCCTGCCAGTGTCATTTTTACATTGATCAGTGCATTTGTATAGCACTGATTAATGTAATAATGTCACTGGTCCCCAAAGAGTCCTGCTAAAAATAGCAGATCGTGCCATTACCAGAAAAAAAAGTAAAAATAAATAAAAGTCCCTAAATCTATCCCATCGTTTGTAGACGCTATAGCGTTTGTGCAAACCAATCAATATACACCGATTGAGATTTTTCTACCAAAAATATGCAGAAGAATGTATATCGACCTAAACTGATGAATACATTTTTTTTTATAAAAATTTTTGGGATATGTATTAGAGCAGAAAGTAAAAAAAAAGTTTTTTATTCAAAATTGTTGCTATTTTTTTGTTTATAACGCAAAAAATAAAAACTGCAGAGGTAATCAAATGGCACCAAAAGAAAGCTTTATTTTTGGGAAAAAAAGGACATAGATTTTGTCTGGGTACAGCTTCGCACACCCACGCAATTGTCAGTAAAAGCCATGCAGTGTCATATCGCAAAACATGGGGGTAAAACTTTCCGGGGCTGAAGTGGTAAAATATTTTTATATTTTAGCGAGGGAACTCACTTTCTCTGAGTTCCCTCACTACTTACTATGCTTAGACAGTGGATTCTTCTCTTAATCTTCTTTATTGTTCCATGTCCATTGGAGGATTCCAGAAGCTGCTACGAGCTTACATCATTATACATATTGACGTTCTATGTTCACCTTTGTGTATGTGAGTACAATGCCTACCTTTCTGACTTTTTAGACTTTTTTCTTAGACAGTGGTGCTCTCTCTCCGCCTCCACCCTTTTTTTGCATTGCATGTACAGTACTAGCAAGAAGACCCCAGAGCTTGCATGAAGAAGAGACTTCTGACGATATGGAAGTGTGTTCTTTTCCAAACAAATAGACTTAATTTTCAAGAGGACTCATTTTGCCACATTTCCCTAATCTCTGATAGAGGAGCATTGTACTAGTCTTTACTTTGTTTTGGGCTGGGCTACATACACTACCCTCCTAGGGTCTGTGTTTGGGTATTGTTACCCATAAGTTATATTTGATTTGGATTAATAAGAGTTCTTTGACCATGAGTGAAAGCTTTAACACAATAACAAAAATGTATTGGTATATAGTAAGGAGGCCTAGACTAATACACAGCGGACTATCTAACTGTACAGGAAAAAGGTCAAAATCTGGGATTACATGAAGGAATACAAAGTATATTCCTTAAAACATTAATCTACAAACAGTAGGACAGAAAATACATAAGACAAACATTTAGATACAAGTACAAGGGAGATTTCCCATATTTACCATTCCCATAGAGGTTCCATTCTGTTAATTGCTCTGCCCTAGAGTATGTGCTTCCCTCCCATCTAGTCTGTGTATAATATTACAGGCTGATGTCTCATTGACTGGCATGGTGTGGCTCTTATTGTGGGCCTCTCTATTAAGGATTGGCTAAATCTCCAATACCTAGATTAGCATAGCTCAGCCCCTGTTAATGCAAATCCTTGGCCCAGACTATTTTGAGCAGGAAACGTAACCTTGTACGTAGAATACATTTTCCGGGAACTTAGGTATTCATGGCGGGCTAGTCACCCTCATTGCATATCTAAACAAGGGATTCTTTGAAGGGAATATTTGTAGAACAAAGAGGTTTGGGTCCCATTGACTAGATATACAAGCTTAGGCACAGACTCATCTGTATAACATGGCCTTCTGGGAAGCTATGTTATACCCTAGTCTAAATGAAATATATTCATAATTACAAATCTTTTACAGCTATTAATGGAGATTTCACATAAACTCATAAGGCAATGGTATTGTATTTTCCACTTTTAAGTTTTTTTGCTATTGGAAAAATGACCCTTTCCTTCCCCATAGCCACAACAGGAAGCTGAAGAAAATCCCTGTTTATCAACAGGATCACCAGAACTAGTGTTCCCATTGCAATATTTTCCCTTTATTCTTGTTCTGCTTACAACTCAAAATTTAGGATTTTCTTTCAGGCCGCGTACACACGCGGGGACTGTTCGCCCAACTTTGTCCGTCAAACAGTTTCGGCAAACAGTCCGCTCAAAATTAGCATGGACGGACATGGCCACACACGACGGACGAACAGTTTGCTGAAACCATGCGCTATGACGTGAACGGCACGTACGACGGGACGAAAAATACGACGTCCTATACACTGCATTATAACTTTCGGCGTGTAAATCCTTTCTGAGCATGCACGGAACTTAGTTTGACGAACAAGCCTACACACGAGGGGACTGTTCGCTGAAACAAAGTTTCAGCGGACAGTTTTTCGGAATTTCCGAAAAACCTTGTTCAGCGGACTGTTCGCTGAAACTGTCCGCTGAAAGCCCACACACGAGCGGACTGTTTGCCGAAACACTGTTCAGCGGACAAAGTTGGGCGAACAGTCCCCGCGTGTGTACGCGGCCTCACTTTCATTCTAGGCAGGGTTGCCAACCATCAGTAAATTCACTTATATTTTGTAAAATCCGTGATTTTTACATTTGTCCATAAATGTCTGTTAACGGGTAACACATTTTACAAAATGTCTGTGAATTTACTGATGGTTGGCAACCCTGACCTCTGGGTAATATTGGTCAACACAACAAATAAAGAGGTTGACTCTCTCTAAGGAGGCACACACAGCAATAAAAACCTGACAGGTGTTCTAATCCCTCTCCACCTTGTCCAATACTAAAAACAAACGTTTTGCCTTTAGTTATACTTTAACCCCTTGAAGACCAGGCCTTTTTCTGAAACTTCTCACATACAAGTAAAAACCAGTATTTTTTGTATGAAAATTACTTAGAGCCCCCAAACAATATATATTTTTCTAAAGCAGAGGCTCTAGAGAATAGAATGGTGGGTACTGCAAAAAAACTTTATGTCACGGTATTTGCGCAGCGGTTTTTCAAACACAATTTGTTGCAAAAAATAAATTTTAATGAATTGTAAAGCACAAAAACGCATTATAATACCCAATTGTTAGATAAAATATAAGGGATGGTGTTACGCCAAGGAGTTAGTTACCAAACATATCATGCTTCAAAATTGCCCGTGGAATGGCAACAAACTACGGAAAATTATAATATCCATAGGTGACACTTTAAAAGTCTTTACAGGTTACCATTTTAGATTTACACAAGAGTTCTGTTGCTATAATGATTGCTCTTGATCTGACGTTCACTGTGATACCTCACATGTATGCTGTGATCGCTGGTTACATATGATGCGGAATATGCATACATCTTGCACTGGGGGGGGGGGGGGGCAGGGCCCCTTTAAAAAAAACTAATTTAAAAAAAAATTTACGCTGTACCTTTAAAAAAATAGTGTTACTTTTATTGTTACCACAAGGAATAAAAAAAATTCCTTGTGATAGCAATAGGCAGTGACAGGTCCTTTTTAATGAGACATCTGTGGTCTATTTGATGTCTCCTTTGCCCTTAAATGCTTCAGATCACACCAAGATCGATCCGATCTGATGCTTTTTACAAACCACTAATGCTCTGTACACACGGTCGGACATTCCGACGTCAAAATCTGACGGATTTTGGCCCAAACTTGTCTTGCATACACACGGTCGCACAAAGTTGTCGGAAAATCCGATCGTTCTGAACACAGTGACGTAAACCACGTACAACGGGACTATAAAGAGGGCAGTAGCCAATAGCTTTCATCTCGTAATTTATTCTGAGCATGCATGGCACTTTGTCCGTCGGAATTGTCTACACACGATTGGAATTTAAACAATCGGATTTTGTTGGAAATTTTTAGATCCAGCTCTCAAACGTTGTGTGTCGGAAATTCCTACTGAAAAAGTCAGATGGAACCCACACACGATCGTATTTTCCAACAACATGATCCGATGGCACATTTTCTGTCGGAAAGTCCAGGGCATTATTGTTTGTGTACAACCAGCAAAATCGCCCATGACTAAAAACTCATCAATCCTGGTTTCTTAGACCATAGAGATGATCGGGACCATTATGTACCCCGATCAGCTCGATGATCAGCCGGTGGACACACCGGCTGCAATCCTGGTGTTCCTAGGGAGAATGGGAGAGCCCGGGAAAGCTATTTAGCTGCTAGGATTGCTTTTAGAAGAAAGTGCTCTACCAGCTGAAAAAAAACAATACCAGGATGATGCCATCATCCAACTACAACCATTCAAAGTCGGATGACATATAGGTATGTTGCCCAGTGGCAAGTGGTTAGGTGTCTACGTTCATATAAACATGCTTTCCCGAAGAAGCCAAAAAAACAAATCAAATTGTCTTTTAATAATCCGATTTTTTAAATTGTCGTTTTTAATAATTTTGTGGCCATTTACAGAGATTTTTTTTTTCTACTTTTATGTTAAATTGTATGCCTAGTGAAACTGATAAATTCAATTGTTTACATGATATTGAGAGTTATTTTGAAGTTCAAATGCAAATGATCATGTTTTTTTCTACAGCTCTTCCTGTTTCTTGTGTGTGAACCACAATACCACCATGTCCACAACCATAACTGTAGAATGTTAAATATAGATCCAAACTAACTGCAATTAAAGTGGAATTAGAGTGGAGGAAATGCGTGTTAAGCTACCTATGGGCATATGTCATGTTAATCGTAGATGTACGTTTTTTGACTGGTCCAAAAAGATGACAGCAATTCTTGGTATAATCTATGAACATACAGTAAATAATGACATAATATGAAAACAAAAAAGTTCTGTAAAGGAAAAAATCAAAAACACAGGAGATAAAAGCCCAACTGTTTATTTTGTTGATCAAATATAAAATTGATAAATTGCCAAACACCAGACTATTCCATGTATCAGTTATAAGATCATTACATAAATGCAGAGTGTGAGATAGTTCATTCAAGGCTGTGAGTGATAGGTTATTTGCACTTTAAAAACAGGATTACCAGTTAAGCTACAGTGATTACATTACATATATACAATGCATTGTTTTTAACTGACAATTGCGTGGTTGTGTAATGTTGTACTCAAATTAAATGTATGTCTCTTTTTTCCTATACATAGAGCTTTCTTTTGGTGGTATTTGAAAACCTCTGCGGTTTTTATTTTTTGCACTATAAACAAAAAAAGGCGACAATTAAAAAAAAAAAAAAAAAAACTATATTTTTTACTTTGTGCTATAAAACATATCCAATAAAATATGTAAAAAATGGCTTAATCAATTTAGGCCAATATGTATTCTGCTACATATTTTTGGTAAAAAATCCCAATAAGCACATATTGATTGCTTTGATCAAAAGTTATAGCGTATACAAACTATGGGATATATTTATAAAATTTAAATTTTTTACTAGTAATGGCAGTGATCAGGGACTTATAGTGTGACTGCGTTATTGCGGCAGACAAATCGGACACTAACTGACAATTTTGACACTTTTTGGGGACCAGTGAAACTAATACAGTGATCGGTGCACTGTCACTGTACTAATGACACTGGCTGGGAAGGGGTTAAAATCAGGGGCGATTAAAGGGTTAATTGTGTGCCTAACAATGTGTTTTCTCATTGTAGTGGAGGTGCTTTTACTATGGGAAGGCATTGATCCGTGTTCCTGCTTTGCAGGAACACGGATCAATGCCTTCCTGTCAGGGACATGGCCGTCATGAAACTGGCAATGTTGCCCAGAACCTTCATGGATGCTCACGGAGGGTTCCGAGACGTGATGTGTGCACCGTGCATTGGCGCACGGCAGCACGCACCAGCACACATGCAATAATGTGGCAAGTGGCTGTGACACGCTGGTGCCGGTGGCCCTATTTAAGCCAGCCTGTGACTACAAGACATTGCTGGATTATGTCCTCAGCTCCCTTGTGTACCTTGACGTTGCTTCCGGATCTGTGATTACCCTTTGTGACCCAGCTTGCCTTGACCTCGCTTCTTGATCTCCCAGTTTGACCCTTGGCCTGCTTCTGGACTCTGCTTCTGCTTTCTGATCACCCGGCTTGACCTTTGGCTTGGCCCTGGACCCTGCTTGTATATGACCTTGGCTCGCCCCTGTGTATGCTTTGGACTGACTTATCTGTGTATAACCCCTGGCCTGGCTCCTAGTTTCTCCATTTACCTGAACACAGCAAGTTCAGTTCTGCCTTCTTCAGTCATCCCTCAGTGGCGAAGCTCATCTGACCCCAAACAAGCACCTGGCCAACCTTGCTTCTTTGGGCACCGTGCTCCCTGTTACCAACTCCAGGGGCACGCTGCACTTGGCCGCAAGGGAAGCCCTCTTAGCATCTCAATCTCCATACTCGCACATGACACTTCCCTACTGACAGAAAGACAATCTGCCTTGTTTACATAGGCAGATCACCGTTCTGGCTCTCTGCCTAATGATCGGCGGGTATCCGTGGACATCGAGTCCGCAATACTTGCAGATCAGCTCCCACTGTGTCTAATCACAGCAGGAGCGAGTCACTGGTGGCGTGCGTGCAAGCCCCACAGACCCTGAAGTACAGAATCACGTACTAGGTACATGATCCTGCACAGCAGAACTGCCCTGCTGCCATATATGTATATTATATGGTCAGCAAGTGGTTAAGTGACATCGCTTCCATCACAAATACAATAATTAGAAAACAGGAGAAATCATTTAAATGAAAGCAGTCCAGGATCATGGGACTCCAAGGAGAAAGATATACTACGTTGTGAAAGCCATTTTATACAGTAACTCAGGGGTAGGTAACCCCCGGCATGGGTGCCGTGAGCCTCACGCAAAGCCCCTTTTTCCGGCACTTGACACCCTCCCCATCAGCAGAGCAGCACAGAGAGTGTCACGGATATACTAATGCATTCCAGTTTCAGAATTCCCCACACCACACTGCACTGAGGGGGAGGCACTCTCCAACTTTGCTGTAGCCTGCCGATCGTCAACTTTTGTCATGGGGAAGAGATTGGGTGCAGTTCTGCTAGGGGGAACGGTTCCTGTTTGCAGGAGGAGGTGGACTGTCATTGGCCCCTGCTAAAGCCAATCACAGTAATGCTAGCCCCGCCCACCATCTGAAGGAAGATTACTCGCTTGGTTGCCACTACCAATCTCAAAGAAAGGATTTCACTGTGATTGAGAAAACCATAATCAGGTTTAAGCCACAGTATTCAGCGCAATGAAAATCACACCCAACTTTTTCTGTGGCGCAGAGCGCTGCGCCTTTTTTCAGCTGTGGGGGTCCAACTTATGATCCTGCACACAGGCCCACTACTTTCAGAAAATTCCACTGACCTGAGTTCATCATTGCGCATCCATTCCAAATGCTTATATGTGACATCACATACATCACATACATCCCATACATCACCTACAAGCATGAGGTGATCAGCAGGATGAGTGTGCCAGGACAGATAGATGTGTCTCATTTCTGCTTCCTTTCACCACTCTGCATATCACGCATATCATAGAAGAGAAAAGGGTACAGTGGTGGACATTACACTTGTTAGGGACATAGTTATCCCCTTGATTGCCCCTTGATATTAACCCCTTCCCAGCCAGTGTCAGTACAGTGTCAGTGTACAGTATTATCACTGATCATTGTATTAGTGTCACACTATAAGTCATTGATCACCACCATTACAGTATCCTGTAGAGTCTATAGCTACGTAAATTCCAGTATTTACCAGTATTTACCATATTTACCATATATATCCAGTATTTACCATGGTTTTTTACCATCTAATTTGATAAAGGGCCACACCTGAAATGTGTTGTCATGACTACAGCCTGCTGACAGATTTCCATCTGCTCTGTCTCCGAATACGTGTTCCCATCCCAAGCCTCGATGTAGTGAATCAGTTCGGCATCGCTCTGTGTTGGTGACGTCACATCCAGTGCACTGCCCGACTACACCAGCTGCACCATGTGGCGGTTTGGAGTCCTCTGGTGTGCATTGAGGGCCTCTGTACATCACTGACAATGGGTTCAACCAGTGGTCTGTCATCCCTTCCATTGGGTAGATATCTGCCGTCTACACACCTTTTGGTCGCCCCCCAGCACTGGCCCTCAGTCAGCCTGCCGAGTTTTGGGTAAGATCAAGGTTCATAATCAAGCATAATGTTTAACATTGATTGTCCATCAGCCATATTGTATCCCTTTCCATTCCCTTAATCCTTTGACTTTGATTTTACAATAAATCTTTATGCCAAACCGTGGCATAGACATTTTATGACTTTTTTGAGGCATGCCTCAAGTGGTTTGTAACCATCACCCTCTAGCACTGGATTAAGAGGAATCTTTTGTTGTTTGTTCTATTTACCATATTTACCATAGTTTGTAGACGCTATAAATTTCACACAATACCATTAATATACACTTACTGGGATTTCTTTTTTCCACTTGACACCCTCCCCATCAGCAGAGCAGCACAGAGAGTGTCATGGAGTAGAATACATTTTAGCCTAAATTTATGAAGATAGGTGTTTTTTTACATTTTTTATTGTATATGTTTTAGAACAGAAAGCAGATATGTTGGTTTTTTTTTTTTTTTCAAAATGTTCATTTTTTTTTATTATTTATATCAAATACCACCAAAAGAAAGCTCTATTTGTGTGGAAAAAAAATCCATTTGCGTACAGTTTTCTATACTGTGCAATTTCCATTTAAAATAGCCCAGTGCTGTATAGCAAAAAATGCCCTGGTCAAGAAAGGGATAAAATCTTCCAGAGGTCAAGTGGTTAAAGGGTATTTCTTTTCTTTGTATATGTCACTTTTGCTACAGTAGGTTGTAACATTTTTATTAAATTAATTTAGCAATTTCAATATTTAAAATATAATTTTTTAAACTTTTTTTTTCTTTGGTGCATGTTCCTCAGGGCAGCTCTCAGTCCTACTGGTCATTTGTTGTGCAAACCCATGCCCATTACCCTAGAAAATGTCTGTTACTGGTTTTTAACATTCAGCTCCCTTTGACTTGAATTCGGACCATATTTGATTCTTGGCTGCTATGTTTAAATAGCAGCAGCAGCTGAGGAACTATCATTTAACAATGGGAGTGTGGGTGAGGCAGCATCGTCGTTGTGGGAGGTCATCACAATGGTGGGTTGTCAGGCATCACTCATCATATAAGTTGTATGATTCTGGATCTACAGTAAACATTTTTTTAAAGAATGTGTACTGTCCCTTAAAGAAAAAAAATCCTTTGGGACCCCTCAAAATCAATACTAGACCCTTATCCCGGCATGCAACTACTGCATCCCACATGACATGAATGGGACTGCCTGATGGGACTGCCTGCATGGGGATGCACGAATCACCTGTGTATCCCTGAGTGGGCAAGCTCAGCCCTCACATGGGTGTACTCATAGTTACATAGTTAGTCAGGTTGAAAAAAGACACAAGTCTTTCTAGTTCAACCATAAAATAAATAAAATAAAAATACCATACAATACCATATACCCAATCCTATACGCACAGTTGATCCAGAGGAAGGCAAAAAAAAACCCCAGAAAACAGGATCCAATTTGCTACAGCAGGGGAAAAAAATTCTTCCTGATCCCAGAGAGGCAATCAGATTTTCCCTGGATCAACTTTACCAATACATGTTAGTACTCAGTTATATAATGTACATTTAGGAATGAATCCCGGCCTTTCTGAAAGCAATTTACTGAGCTGGCCAGAACCACCTCTGGAGGGAGTCTATTCTATATTTTCACAGCTCTGACTGTGAAGAAACCTTTCTGTATTTGGAGATGAAATCTCTTTTCCTCTAGACAGAGTGCCCCCTTGTCCTCAGTGTTGACTGTAAAGTGAAAAAATAAATACCAAGCCTGTAGACTTTACCTTACACATTAGATGTGTGTGGCGAACTGTGTCAAAAGCTTTTGCAAAATCCACACCCACAGCCACCCCTCTGTCCAAGGTTTTACTTACCTCTTCATAAAAAGAAATCTGGTTTGTTTGACAACTTCTGTATTTCATGGATCCATGCTGTCTGTTTCTTAAAATATTTTTTCCCAGCAAGAATTCGTCTATGTGGTCTTTTATTAATCTCTCCAGTATCTTCCCGACTATAGAAGTTAAACTAACAGGTCTATAGTTACTTGGTAAAGACTTTGTTCCCTTTTTAAATACTGCTAAATACTCCTAAATACACCCATTTGAACATGGCCTCAAAGCGGTATTAAACCAAAATGCAAGATTTTAACCACTTGGCCTCCGGAAGATTTACCCCCCTTACTGAACAGGCCATTTTTCGGGGTTTGGCACTGCATTATTTAACTGACAATTGCGTGGTCGTGTAACGCTGTACCCAAACTAAGTGTATGTGCTTTTTTTTCCCTACAAATAGAGATTTCTTTTGGTGGTATTTTATCACCTTTTGTGGTTTTTATTTTTTGTTCCGTAAATGAAAAAAAAAATTTAATTTTGAAAAAAAATAAAAAAATGTTACTTTCTGCTTTAAAACATATGCAATACAATTTTTTAAGAAATCTAATTTCTTCATCCATTTAGGCCAATATGTATATGTAATGCTAAATATTTTTGTTAAATAATCCCAAGAAGCGTATATCGATTGGTTTGCGTAAAAGTTTATAATTTACTGAATTTTTACTAGTAATGGCGACAATCAGTGACTAATAGCGGGACTGCAATATTGCGGCAAACAATTTGGACCATAACTGACACTTTTCATACTTTGAGAGAACCAGTGACACTAATACAGTGATCAGTGCTAAAAAATATGCACAGTCACTGTACAAATGACACTGGCTGGGAAGGGGTTAATATCAGGGGCGATCAAAGGGTTAAATATGTTCCTCGACAGTGCTTGTGTACTGTGGGAGAGGTTCTTTTACTAAAGGAAGACATAAATCCATGTCCCCACTTAGCAGGAACACAGGATCAATGCCTTCCTTATTGACAGAACAGCGATCTGCCTTGTTTACATAGGCAGATGATTGTCTTGCCTGTGTACTAAACAATCGGTGGATGCCGGCAGACATCAATTACACGGTACCCGCTGCTGGGCTCCTGATTTGTGTGATCACAGTGGGAGCGAGCCTCCGGCGGCATGCATGCATGCACCCTACCTGGAAGAGCCGGATCACGTATATACAGTTTAAGTGATCCGGCACACAGCTGCTGCCCTGTAGCAGTAAAACTTCTATAGGGTGGTCAGTAAGCCGATAATATATTGCAGCTTAACAATCTGTAGTTGTGATGGCTGCACTAGTTTTCCTTTTGTAACTGCTACATTGTCTGGCCAGCTTGGTCTGTTAAAGTAACTTGAACAATAACAGACTTACTGGCTGGATCACCAGGTGAAAATAAAGAAAAAAAAAAACACATACAGCAGCTACATCTATGAACTGGTGAGCTGCAATTTAATACACTTTTGTGTTTTGGTTTATTATCACTTTAAGATGTGTTTTATCATAAAGGGGTTAAAGAAAAGTAGGATTTATTTTTTCAAAAACACCTGCAGATCAGAAGTTTTCTCCAGACACATTTATACAAGAAATACTATTTTTAAAATTTAGCAACTTACAGTATTTTTTAAATTAGGTTTTAAAATGACTGTTCAATGACCAGAACTTGATCTTGCAGTTTTTTGAAGACAACATACCTAGATCAGAAATACTTCAGCTGAGTTTTATGTACTGGCTCATTTCACAAACTGCATGTTTTTTTCTGCCAGTAGCCACAAAACAGCCTTTGTAGTTTTGAATAAACAGTAAGTGAGGGTCCCTTGAGGTTCCCATAAGTGAAGTGGTAATCTCCTGAGCGTTGTGTTCTGTTTCCTGCTCTTGTTACGTGCTCTTAGCTTGAGCCACACATTGTACTTGGAACTGTATATTATTATTGTGTTCATTTTGGAAAATTTGCATGATGCCCCAGAATTCTGAAAATAACAATGGTATAACAGTTTAGGTATTTTACTTGTGTTCTGCTAGGTCAACAAACAAGGGAGGTTTGGCTGCACATCTATAGGTCTGAGCAGCATAGGCTGTCATCAAGAGACTGATTCAGGTGGGCTACATAATTTGGAGAATGTGTCATTTTACTCCAGAAAAACTTGTCTACAATTATGATGAACTTCTAAGAACCTTTAACTTTTTGATTTCATGTGATTTGTCACCAACTGATATATAGGGGCAGCTAGTGTTTTTGCTGCTTCATACTGTGTATTGTTAGAGGAAAAAACTGAGAGCAGATCATCAGGGAAAATGGAAAATTGTATCAAATAGTTACCGTAATTTTCCTTTCCTGACGCCAATACATGGCAGCATAGATATAATATAGCTCTGCCCCCATATATACACCCACAGGACCTGTTTAGCTCTATAAAAGTCTTACTGAGAGCTACCTCCTCCATTCTCCATATAAAGCACAAAGATCCGAGGGAGAGATTGTATGCTGCCATGTATTGGCATTAGGAAAGGAAAATTACAGTAAGTATTTGATACAAATTTCCATTTCCCTAATGCCAAACATGGCAACATACATATAATACATAATGAGCTTTTGAGAGGGAGGGTTTAATGCTACAAACTTTATTCGACAATAGACATAAAAGCTTGGATAATTTTTCCTCCAAAACTCTACTGTAGTAAGAGCTACTGGATCCACCCTGTAGTGTGTTAAGAACGTATGATGTGATGACCAGCTAGCCTCTTTGCAAACTGTCTCCAGAGACAATCTTGCCGCGCCGCCCAAGAAGAAGACATCACCCTGGTTGAGTGAGCTCTAACCACCTCTGGAGAATCCTTCCCGGCCGCTCTATATGCTGGGAGAATAGTTTTTACTATGCGGGCCAAGATGGTTCTGGCCGAGGCCTCTTTCGCTTTAAATTTTCAAGATGTTAAAAAACGCTGTCAGAACGCCTGAATGCATAAGTAGCCTGGAGATAGGCTTTAAGGACTTTTGGAATGTCCAACTCGTGCAGATCAGCATCTGATTACGCTGGAAAGGCTGGAAGCACCCATTCACTGGAGAGATGAAATATCAATGCCACTTTTGGGACAAAATGATCCAATGGTCTCAGCACAACCCTGTCCAGGAAGAACATGGAATAAGATTCTGCTGCCCCCAATTCTTGAAGTTATGACACCTCTTCTAAGGACTACTGCCAGGTCCCATTGAGGGAACCTATTTCTTTTGGGAGGGAGTAGCCTAAGTAACGCTCTCATGAAGTGCTCAACCAGCAGGTTGAGCCCCAAATCCAATCTGGATTGCAGGAAAGACAGGATTTGAGATACATTTAGGTCACAAGGGTCAAAATGACGTCCAGCTGCAAAGCTCATGAACCTATTTCATATTCTGGAGTAGATGGCACTGGTTGACCCCTGTCTGAAACTCTGTAAAGTTCTAATACCCTCTGGAGAACATCCTAACTCTTGTAACCCCTGCCTTACAAGCTCCAGGCCTAATGCCACGTACACACGACCGGACTTTTTGACAGCAAAGGTCCGACGGAACGAGTCCGTCGGACAAATCGATCATGTGTGGGCTCCATCGGACCTTTGCTTGCCAAAAATCTGGCGGACTTTAGAAATAGAACATGTTTTAAATTTTCCCACCAGAACTCTGCCGGACTGAGAAATCCATTCGTGTGTATGCTAGTCCCACGGACAAAAACCGACGCTAGGGCAGCTATTGGCTACTGGCTATGAACTTCCTTATTCTAGTCCAGTCATACGTCATCACGTTTCGAGGGACCATTCGTTGGGGTCCATGAATTGTCTGGATAGGCGATCTGCTTCCAAGTTCTGACAGCCTGGAAGATATATGGCCCTCAAATCCCCAAATCTGGGAGACATTGTTGTGCCAATGTCATGATTGGTTCCACTTCTCTCAAGAGGGATTGGCTGTGCATCCCGCCTTGTCGCTGTATGTAGGACACTGCTGCCGTTCAGATGGAGAAGGACTGGGCGACCCTGTATGTGAGGAAACAAGGTGGCCAATGCCATGAATGCTGCTTGAGCTTCCAGAATATTGGAAACTAGACCCTGTGTGGGAAATTCCCCTCTGCCCTGAATCTTGAGTTGTGCACAGGTGGCGCCCCACGCTGCTGCGCTGGCATCTGTGGTAAAAATGATCCACCTCCAGCTGATCATCCTGATTGGCTGGGCTAGACAAACTCTTCCACTGCATAAGGAAGTCTTGTTGGAAAACTCAGAGTTGAAGCCATCGTCCCGATAGGACTCATGCACTGGGATGCTGACATCATTGGTGCAGCCAATGCCTGTTGGAACTTCTCCCTGGGGAGTTTCTGAGGTGGCAAAGGAATTGTGGCCACCTGAGTATTGAATTGGGCCCCTAGGTAGAACATATTCTGTGTAGGCTCCAGCTGGCTCTGGTAGTACCTGTCCCTCAACTCAATTCTGAGGAACTGCAGTGGTCTTGCTGGAACAGGGTCACTTTGATCCACCTGGCTCCGAATACCTCCTGGGCAGGCCTGGCATTAAAAGGGCTTCTTTATATCTGAGGGAGCCACATGGTCTTTGCTCTTTGTGATCTTACGCAGGTTGAATGTGTACCCCTCCAAGGCCTTCTGATGTCCTTGGATGGGTGAAAGCCTTCGAAATCCCAGTACCTGTTTGGAGCTGCTCTGGATGGTTGCCCCCTCTGGCATCTGGACCTTCGATCTTGGGGCAGAAGACCTGATTTTCCTCCTGTAACCCTGTCAGTCTCCAGTTTTTTTGGCCCCTTCCCATCGAAAATCAGTTTACAGCAATTCTGCTTTGAGGATGGGTCAGCTACCCAGGGTTTTAGCTGCTCTTTTGGCTGTGACTGAGCTGAGCATGGCTCTGGAGGGCCATCGAAAGATGTCTATAGCTGCCTCACCTGTGAAGTCCGCAAAGAGTTTTATTTCATCAAGAGCCTTGATGATTTTTTTCTTTTGGCAGCTGGTTTTTGAAGGCATACTCCAGGTTCTGCCTCCTCACTCGCATAGCACTTATCTGGGCATGCGAACGAGGCAAGGGCTGGCTAACGAGGCAAGGGCTTGTATTCTCCTTTGTTCATGGTACAGAAAAAAAATGGCACATGGAGACCAGTCATAGACCTGACACATCTCAACCTCTTCATTCAAAAAGAAAAATTCAAGATGGAGTCTTTACTAACGATCCCGTAGTGGTTTCATCCAGGAGACAGGTTGGTGTCAATTGATCTAAAAGACGCCTACTTCCACGTTCCTGTGGAGTTTCTTCACTTTGCAGTAGACAATCAGCTCTTACAATTTACCAATTTACCCATCTCCCCTTTGGCCTAACAGCATCTCCTTGTGTTTTTGCCAAGGTTTTGTTGGCCATTGTAGTTCTGCTCCGAGTCAAAAGGGTTCGTCTTTATAACTACCTAGACGATCTCCTTCTCCTAGCTCAAGACAAGGGTCAACTTTTAGAGCACAGGAGCATGGTCATCTCCACTCTTCAAGAGTTTGGGTGGCTCCTGAATCTGGCGAAGAGTCATCTGGAGCCCACACAGTTTCCCTGAGGAGAAGATTGTAGTAATCCGAGACAAAATCTGCTCAGCTCTCGCTTAGTCTCATCTCTCCGCTCTCCAGTGTCTGAAGGTGATGGGCACCATGGCAGCAACTATTTCCATGGTCAAGTGGGCTCAGTGGCACACACGGTCCTTCCAGAAAGGATTCCTTCAACAATGGAATTCCAACAGCAAGAGTCTGTGCATCCACCTTACTCAAGTTATGAAGGGGTCTCTCCCTTGGTGGCTTCAAGGGAAAAACCTTTGCAATTGCCACTGAATTGTTCCCATCACGTGGGTCACGATAACCTCAGATACCAGCAACTGGGGCTGGGGCGCTCATTGTCTATCGGAAGTAGTACAAGGTGGATGGAATCCTCCTTCTCTAAGGATTGTGTCCAAAATCCTGGAACTGCGGGCTGCCTTTCAGGCACTTATTGCGTTCCATTTCAACCCACCCCCTGTTTTCTGACAGCTCAGACAAGCTTTCTAAGTTATGGACTTTGAACAGCTGTAGAGAAGAGAAGACTGCAGATAGACAGGTACAACTTGTATAGGAGGATCAAGGTGATATGCTCCTCTACTCAAATATAAAGCAGTATCAAATCCCCCTAATACTGGACAGAAAACCCACAAATGGGGAAGAAACTGGGGAAATTGGGACTTTTCAAAACCAAACAAGTATTTGTGATAATAACCAATTATACAACAATGTGAAATATGCCTGAAAACACAGCATTTTATTGGAATGATATTAAAAAAAAAACTAAATAGATGGGTACAGTATAGATATACCATAAAATATGAACATTCAAGATTGTGGTAGCTAAAACTGTATATGGTACAAAAATAGGACCAAAGGCATAACTATTAATGATATTGACAATTGCGGCAGGGAAAAAGCCATGACATGTTTTAACATTTGCAGTCTTCCTCAGGGGACCAGCATCCGTCGGTCGTCTACACAAATTTCTGTAGACATACCTCTTCACTCTGTCTGAAACAAAAAAAAAAGAAGTTTTATCTTGAGTTAAATTTTAACTAACCTCTAGGTCTTTGATACAATGCAGTTTTGATCACTTGAACATTAAGTCCATCATGATGTAGCAAGTGTCATTGACCTTAAAAAAGTTACTGTCCGTAACCTTAATGGTTCCTGTTGGTAAAATTAAAGCTTCAAATTGCTTTTTCAGCTACCTTTTCTTATCCCCTGAACATGACAATCAAAAAGTTCTTAGAGATGTCCTGTAGGTGTGCTGGATGTTTTTATAATGCAATCTATCCAGAGCAAGTCCACATTTTCATAGGACAATGCTTTGCAATCAATAGACCATCATATCATGTATTGGACTGAGATATAAGTTGTTTGAAGTCAATATACAGATACTCCTCATTTAACTAATTACCTGTTTAACGACTGGTCAGACTTACGACCAGCTCTCCCCACGTGAACAATGTTCTGTATATTATTGTATTGTACAGTACAGAATTTTCATTTGTGTTCTGTACTTATGCAAATTAAAACAATGTTATTGAGCTGGAGTTTTGTGTCTAGACCTTTTTTTAACAATACAGTACAGTACAGTAGTTAGGAATGCATAAAATATTGATTTCTTGTGACTCCTTGTTTAGCAACCAATTTGTTTAATGACCTGGTCATTGGAACGGAACCTGGTCATTAAGTGAGGAGTACAATAGCCATTTAGCTACAGTATAGTCCAGAATACTAATTAGTCTGGACTATTGTCATGTTTGGTGTCTGAATTGTATTTTCTGCTACATTAATATAGCCACTCTTTAGGAAAGTAACTCCATTACAGTTCGCCATCTGGAACAGGGATGGCTGCGCCTTGTTCCAATAAAGAGCTTACATAAGCTAACAGGATCTGCTTTTTTTCTTCTGAACATGGAAGAGTTGTAGGCATAAATCTGAGCCTGCGGGTGCTGCTGAAGACCCATGTGTGAACTGCAGAGAAAGTCCAAAAGTCCTGGATTGAGGCTGCCCAGACATGCTGAAAGTGGAGCAGACGATCCCCCACCTGGCATGCCTGAGCGGGCCCAACATCAAAAAGACTTAGTGGAATCACGGTTGCCAGAGGACCCACCCTTTGTGGGTTTTTTAAAAGAGGATTGCCTGTTTTTCCAAGATCTTGTAAACTCCCGACCAGGCCTGTAACTGCGCGCCTCCCTTGCCCAATCGATATTCTGCATTCTCTGAAAAAATGCCTCTGGTTCTGTAAGTGCCTATCCTGAGGGAGGAACCCTTACGTACCACCCCTGGCCCCGGTTATAGCGCTGTCAAGCTTTTTGCAGAAAAGAAATGTGCCCTCAAAGGGAATTCGGCACCAAGCTTGCTTAGAAGCTGGATCTGCCAACCAGGGACGGAGCCATAAGGCACAACGGGCTGTGACCGCTGCCAACATAACCCGGGACACCAGGTGGATGACATCAATAGAAGCCTCCCCCAGCAAGGCGGATGCTAGCCTGATTTCTTGATCAGGCGAGTTTTTGGTCACCTTACTGGAGCTACCTCTGAGGAACTCGTCCACACTGTCCGACCATGACTCCAAGGCTTTAGAGACTGCGGCTAAGGACAGGACTGGTTTACAGGCCATGGCCGCTGGTAAGTAAATCTGCTTCGGATCGGAATCAATCCATCTCTTCAAGGGATCTTTACAGGATCATGCATCTTCCAGAGGAAGAGTCACATACCTAACGAGTCTCATCAGTGCTGTGTCCACCAAGGGATCAAAATGTTTAACCTCTTCTTCCTTGAAGGGATATAGCTTTTGCATTTTAGACTGCATATAACTCTTTCTGTCTATTTTCTCCCATTTGTCAGAGATAATGTCACCTACTTCAGCAAGGAAGGGAAAATATTGAGCTGCTTGAAAAATTTCCTCTGATTAGGAGGAGAGGTTATATGATCTTCCCAATTTAGAGCTTCCTTAACAGCTCTCACCAAAGAAGGAACAACCCCAACCCCAACATGACTTCCAGATGCCCAGAGAAGTCATTGCACACGCCCACAATCATTCCCAAGTCTCTGCAGGCTTCCCCTGATTTAAGAAGTGGCGCAGCATGACGTCACAGCAGCGCCAGGCCCGAGAAGCTCACATGTATGCACGAATCAGGCTTCGCTTTAGTTTCCGGGACCACACATGCCCAGAATGAATGGCGAACCCGGAAGAGATAGAGCGGCGCCTGGAACACAAATGAACCAGCCGCCCTGCACAGGGAAACCAGCAGGAAAGAAAACTTTACACACAGGAACAAAAAGGTAAGACAAATGTAACAAATACAAACACGAAGGCAACGTCAATTTTACCACCACCCATGATTGATTAGACCAAAGTAAATCCATACACACACTGGGCTTTAAAAGGCAGATAATGGCCACCTGAAACAGATAGGCAAACAGGCCTGTGCGCTCTTGCCTGTTAGACGGACATGCTTCCAGCTCTTCAGCACTACTCTGCGTATACACTCCATACCCTTCTTAACAGTCAAGGCTTATCGGAGGGACATCACGTGACACCATGTTGCTCGGCCGATCCTGATCATAGGGGGGTCGTCTTTAGGTAGGAGAACCAATTACATGGTCCTACGGAGGAGGAAAAAAAAAGAACATGGCTGGTAGTCCAGTGCAACGATTTATGGGAGAGTCGTCCTATATGGTGGTTATGGAGAAGGGGATAACCCACACTTATACTGCCATGGAGCCTGTCAGGAAAGCTGGCTACACATCATACAATCTTCTGCAGATTTTTTCCCTCAGATTTACCAAAACCACAGAATATGAGGTCAAACCTTAAGTGCCTCAGTTTGTATGCAATCTGGCAGGCTCCTGCACTACATGGTCCCGGCAAATCTAAAGCAAATCAGACAGCAAAAGCTGCAAGGTGTGTATGGGGTCTTTAGACACATGAGAGCAGGAAAAAAAATTGTTTTATAAAAATTGACAGACCTGAAAGGAGTTCCGTAGGAGAGAAGACATCATGCAGTCCCAGCTGCTGGATCTGGACTCCAAAGCAGGCATGCCACAAGAGGATTGTCATAAATGGTCCCATCAGAAACAGTCCTATGATAAATATGGTATGCAGTTTAGGAATACACAACTGTAGTAATTACCTCTAGCTGAACTCTAAAGAGAAAACCTTCAAACATAAGCCATGATCCCAACTGTAATGGAGTTACTTTCCTAAAGAGTGGCTATATTAATGTAGCAGAAAATACAATTCAGACACCAAACATGACAATAGTCCAGACTAATTAGTATTCTGGACTATACTGTAGCTAAATGGCTATTGTACTCCTCACTTAATGACCAGGTTCCGTTCCAATGACCAGGTCATTAAACAAATTGGTTGCTAAACAAGGAGTCACAAGAAATCAATATTTTATGCATTCCTAACTACTGTACTGTACTGTAGTGTTAAAAAAAGGTCTAAACACAAAACTCCAGCTCAATAACATTGTTTTAATTTGCATAAGTACAGAACACAAATGAAAATACTGTACTGTACAATACAATAATATACAGAACATCGTTCACATGGGGAGAGCTGGTCGTAAGTCTGACCAGTCGTTAAACAGGTAATTAGTTAAATGAGGAGTATCTGTATATTGACTTCAAGCAACTTATATCTCAGTCCAGTACATGATATGATGGTCTATTGATTGCAAAGCATTGTCCTATGAAAATGTGGACTTGCTCTGGATAGATTGCATTATAAAAACATCCAGCACACCTACAGGACATCTCTAAGAACTTTTTGATTGTCATGTCCAGGGGATAAGAAAAGGTAGCTGAATAAGCAATTTGAAGCTTTAATTTTACCAACAGGAACCATTAAGGTTACGGACAGTAACTTTTTTAAGGTCAATGACACTTGCTACATCATGATGGACTTAATGTTTAAGTGATCAAAACTGTGCATTGTATCAAAGACCTAGAGGTTAGTTAAAATTTAACTCAAGATAAAACTTCTTTTTTTTTTTTTTGTTTCAGACAGAGCGAAGAGGTATGTCTACAGAAATTTGTGTAGACGACCGACGGATGCTGGTCCCCTGAGGAAGACTGCAAATGTTGAAACATGTCAGGGCTTTTTCTCTGCCGCATTTGTCAATATCATTAATAGTTATGCCTTTGGTCCTATTTTTGTACCATATACAGTTTTAGCTACCACAATTTTGAATGTTCATATTTTATGGTATATCTACACTGTCCCCATCTATTTAGGGGTTTATTTTAATATCGTTCCAATAAAATGCTGTGTTTTCAGGCATATTTCACATTGTTGCATAATTGGTTATTATCACAAATACTTGTTTGGTTTTGAAAAGTCCCAATTTCCCCAGTTTCTTCCCCATTTGTGGGTTTTCTGTCCAGTATTAGGGGGATTTGATACTGTTTTATATTTGAGTAGAGAAGCATGTCACCTTGATCCTCCTACACAAGTTTGTCTATCTGCAGTGTCCTCTTCTCTACAGCTGTTCAAAGTCCATAACTTAAAAAGCTTGTCTGAGCTGTCAGAAAACAGTGGGTGTGTTGAAATGACACATTGCAGAGCTCAGCGAGGAGAGCTCTGAGAACTGAATGGAGGGAAGGGACAAACCCCTCTTTACACAGCACACAGGAACAAGGCTCAAGCTGTAATTTAAAGATTTAAAAAAAAATGTTTCTTGGGGTCAGAAGTGACTCATGCTGATAGCAGAAGGACACGGCAGCATACAGAAATTACACTTAGTGCTCTGGATTGAGACAAGTACACACTATAGAGGGATATGCTTTATTCATATTTCATGTCTGAGGCTTCCAACTACTTTAACAGCTCAGATTACCTGCCCCAGTGATGGTCACACTCAGTCTATTAGTGCTTAGAATGTTGCCCTTTAAGCGGGAAAACCTCTGTACAGGGTGAGGCTGAGTGTTTACGTCAGCCTCCCTCGCCTAGCACTTCACCACCAAGCTAATGACTTGATTGTAAACTTTAGTGTTTGTGTTCAGCTCATTGTTCAAAGACAAAGAGAAGAAAAAGTATTTATGTTCATTTGTTGTGCGCACATAGGAAATAACAATGTGCACATAATGACTATTTTTATGGAATTTTGGGTGTGGGAAAAAGTGCAGTAGCAAGCTGAAAAGAAAAAAAAACTAGGTTGAAGTGTTTGACAGATTGTACATTTTTTTGTTTGTCTTTAAACCCTGTTCCTTTGAGTAAAAATCCAGACTTTACTTTGACAATTAGCATGAAATATTCTGATTGCTGAGTCTCTAAAGCAGTCAAAATTCACCCTGACAGAGAGCCTTTTTGGGTCACAAGTCACACATCTGACCTAAGCAAAAAATTCCTTTGTGAGAAGCTTCCAATTCCTTTGTGACAAGCTTCCTTTTTTGGATCATATATGTTTTGTAGCAGTGAGGCTGGACTGGCCCTGTTAATTTTTGATGTTTGATGAGACCTCCACAGAATTAGTATATACTGTAGCCTAGGGATTAGAAAATGTTGTTATATTTGGAAACTTCTCTGAAATGTATTTACCTTTAGGACACGTTCTTTTTTAAATGCCCCTGTCAGCCACTAAAAAAGTCCTAATGATGGTCTTTGCTGCCACCATTCCCCCAGATTTTGTAAAGCATGGGGTCAGGGGCAGAGCCAGGGGTGGGGTTGTGGGCTGGGCCAAGGGGCCCTGTTAGGTACGCTGTACGGGGGCCCCATGATTTTTAACAGCGGTATATATTCAATTTAGTTTTAGCCACAGTCTTTTGATTAAAATGCCATTTTAGCTTTAGTCTTATTTTAGTTCTTTGACTAAAATGTAATTTTAGTTTTAGTCGTATTTTAGTCATCTGAATTGTTTTTAGTTTTAGTCGTATTTTAGTAAACTAAAATCGTATTAATTCATATTTTATATTTATATATATATATATAATTTTATATATACAGTATATTATATATATATAATTTATATATATAATTTATATTTTAGTCCACAAAATTAACACCTAAGCGTGCCTAAATGCTAATTGCATTTAGCATTTCAGCGTTTATTCATTTCATTAGCCAGAATAAATCAACATTTTGAGCAATGAATTAAACACCCAAACACCAATCACTGCTAAACTCTACTAAACAGGTTTGAAAAACGCTGTCAGGAGAAACAACGTTTTACAATAAACCAGTTTTCATGAGGCCTTAAAACATACCTCCCACACCACCTTAAAGGAGAATTAACCCCCAAAAAAAGTTTAATTAAATCCACAAGTGCTTTTTTTTACCACTACTATTCCTTTATATTGGCTTTTAAAATGTACAAATGCAGCAATTTAGAAATTGGATGAAAGGTTTAGCACTGGAAAACACTTTTTGAAAGAAAAAAAGTGCATTTTATATACAACTATATAGATCAGACCAAAATGAGGAGGAATGAGGGACAGAGGGACATTGCTCCAAATCAGGGACAGCCCTTGAAATCAGGGACAGTTGGGTGGTATGCTTAAAATGATTTTTTTTTTTTAATTATTTTAGAAGAAGAAGAAAAAAAAAAAAGCGAGTAAAACTTAAGACTGGGTCACACATCCTTCTTAGTCATTATTACTCTACTATATTCCACAATGAAACTATTTTGCACTCTAACAAAGAATTACTAAAAAGGTGTGATCTCTTGTGAATATATTTCCATATTTATCACCTAAGGAAACATAGCTTTCTCTTCCACCAGCTTGCTTGAATTAGTGCACTCCATGGAGAAGATCTTAATTATCTGAGCTAGTAATCCCATGGGACCTAGTTGCTGACTCTGCAGTTTAAGACAAACAGAATAATTCTTTCCCTACATTTTCCGATGGCTCTGTGGTTTAATCACGTGTGTGCTCACAAATGAGAGGTTTTTTCTCAATTCAATTCTCACAGGTACAGGAAGTATCCGAAATTAAATAAGCTTCATTTTGAAAAACATTGGGGCACGATGCACTGAAGTTTGTGTTATATTAAAAAAATAAATCTCATACATGTTGTAATATTTAAAGTGTATGTAATCCTAAAAGAAAACTTGCCTAAAATGATTTCCTTATTGCATGCAAATGTGATACACAAACTTTTTCCCCCTAAATTGGGTGGGACTTTTTAATGACACAAATAATTTTATGAAAATATAAAACTATTTTTATTAAACATATATATACAAAAAATTCTCAAAGACAATTACAAAATATCATGTATAAAAATAACTGTACAGTATGGTATTGGGTGTATAAACAGCACTACACAAAAAAGCCTATACATTCAAGAGAATGTCCACATTACAAAGATATGCATTCAATGAATCCTACGTATTGCAGAGTCTTTGTACTCCTTCCTCAGGGATAGTTTTGACATGCAATATGCAATATTGTATAGTTGTAATAATCTAAATATAAGAAGAAACATGTTTTAAGCAATGACACAAAAAAAAAATACTATTTTCTTTTTTTTTTAAATTTAAATACTCACAAAACCGCTTTTACGCCGACCTGTACACTTCTGAGGCCACTGGCTCCTTGGACGACTTGCGTGCCCTGCTGCAGACGGTAGATTTCCCGGTCCTCACTGACTCCCAGAAGGAGCTTCTGGAGGCTCCCATCACCGAGGACTGTATAGCGGAGGCTATAGCATGCTTGCCACCTTCTAAGGCCCCAGGTTCAGACGGCCTTCCTCGGGAGTTTTATACCCAGTTTCAGGAGGCCCTGCTCCCCAAGCTCCACCTGCTATACACTCACATATTCGATACCGGTGTACTCCCCCGCTCCATGAACGAAGCACTGATTGTTCTCATTCCTAAGCCAGGCAAAGACCCTCTTTACCCCGAATCATACCGCCCCATTTCGCTCCTGCAGCTGGACGTAAAGATCTTGGCCAAAATCCTCGCCCTCAGACTCAACAAGGTAATACTCCATCTCATACACACGGATCAGACCGGCTTTATGCCTAGAAAAAACACGGCCTTTAACTTACGAAGACTGTTTATGAATTTACAAGCCTCCCACGACAATGTAGGTTCTAGGGTTGTTGTCAGTCTAGATGCCGCCAAGGCATTCGACTCGGTGGAGTGGGGGTACCTGTGGGAATGCTTGCACAGTTTTGGTTTCGGCCCTAAATTTGTGCGCTGGATACAGCTTCTCTACCAGGCCCCCACTGCCCGAGTGCTTGTCAATGGCCAGATTTCTAGTCCCTTTTCCCTGGCACGGGGCACGCGTCAGGGGTGCCCCATCTCGCCCATGCTGTATGCATTGGCGGTGGGGCCCCTGGCTATTGCCATCAGAGCGCATCCGGGTATCCGCGGTCTCCGCGTGGGTCAGCTGTCGGAGGTTATCAGCCTCTATGCGGATGACATGTTGTTATATCTGGAGGATGCCGGCCCCTCCCTGGCGGCGGTCTTGGAGGTGGTTCGTCGCTTTGGTGCCTTTTCAGGTCTCCGCATCAACTGGTCCAAGTCCCAAATTCTCCCTATCGACATTGCCGCCCCCACGAGGACACAGGCCCTATTGCCTCTCGAGCGCACGGACCGCATCAAATACCTCGGCATACACTGCTCTCGCTCCCTCGCGGACTACATTAGCCTTAACCTCGAGCCCCTCTACCCCCTTCTGAAGCGGAAGACCCAGGTGTGGTCCAGGCTCCCCCTCGGGGTCATGAGCCGCCTGGGTCTTGTCAAAATGATTCTTCTCCCCAAGCTCCTTTACACTTTTTGGCATGCCCCACTCCGGGTACCGCCGCGACTGTTCCGCGATATGGAATCGATCCTCAATTCTTTCGTTTGGGGCTCTTCCAGGCACAAGTTGGCCTGGCAGACCCTCAAGTGCCCGGTCCGTCTCGGCGGCGCTGCACTTCCTGACTTAGAGACGTACTATCTGGCCTTCCAGCTTTCCCATTTTCATTACTTGAACACATATGACAAACTGAGGTACTCCCTCCTGGTGTGCACCTCGATAACAGATGTCATTGCACATCCCTTCCAAATACTTTTTTGCAAACATAGAGCTATCCCCTGCTTGAACTATAAGCATACCATGATTGCGCACCACTGCCGACTGTGGCGTGTGGTGCAGTCTAGGTCTGGGGCTTCCTCCTTGCACGCACATACGTCTCTCTGGGATAACCTTGATATCCCGGAGTTGCTGGGGATCCCGGATTACAAGATATGGATATGTAAAGAGGTCATATATTTATCTCACTTTTATACGTCTCAGGGTATCAAGACTTTCCAGACACTTAAGGATGAGTTTGGCCTCCCGAACCATGTGTTTTTTCGCTACCTGCAGGTCCGCCATGCATTGCAGGCTCAGTTCGGGAGTGCGCCTCCGCACCTGGTGTGCACTCCCTTGGCGAGTCTGGCTTTTGGTAGTGATTCCCATAAGCTCACTTCCACTATTTATGCACACCTTCTCGCCCCTCGGGTTACGGCCCATGCTTATAGTCTTAAACCTAAATGGGAGGCTGATGTTGGACCGATAGAGGACGAGCATTGGGGAGAGATACTGTCGGTGTCGACCGAGGTCTCCCCCAAGATGTCGGATAGGCTGACCCACCTATACATACTTCACCGCTCCTATGTCACCCCTGGATGGTTATCTAAATACAGACACGGACTTGACCCTGTATGTCCCCGATGCAGCGACCCAGCCAGCACATTTTATCATCTCATTTGGACCTGTCCCCCCATCCAGAGGTATTGGGCTCAGATAATCCAGTTCCTGCATGACCATATGGGGTCCCCCCTCACACTCTGCCCACGCCAATGTATTCTCGGTCTCCTCCCCCTTCAGGACGAAAGTAAATATCTTAGAATCCTTTTACAAGAGACTCTCTTCGCTGCTGGGATGCAGATAGCTCGGCTGTGGCTTAGACCTGATCCCCCAACGCTCCAGCAGTGGAAGAGAGCTGTTAACCAAACTCTACCCTACAAAAGACTTATTTATGTCAACCGAGGGTGCCCTACGAAATTCCATAAAATATGGGATGGGTGGTTGGATATTCCCCATAGCTGCACAGGGTAGACGCTGTGTGCGGGCGGTGAGCAACAATCCCCTTTAACAAGTCCGCCTGGGGACTCTACTATATGTAAACATGTATTACCTGCGGTCATGATCTTGTGTACACTGTATTTCCTGGCCTATCAGGTCGGACATGGAATGTACCCTTCTTTATGGTGTTTGGCGCTTGTTGCGCCTACTTTTTGTTTGAGTATTGTTATGTAATCTTTTCTTCATATATGCTCAATAAACTTCACTCTGGTTAAAAAAAAAATACTCACAAAACCAAACAGAATCCAAAAATTTCAGTCACGAAACACCCAAAAAGGAAAAACAAATAAAAACAGAAACAGAAAGAAAGAGTTTTCCACTTGATGAGTCAGATGGACGCATGAGATCTCCTGGGTGTGAACCGGGATCGCGGTGACAGGTGGCTGGGAGTGTAAAAGAGAAAATACTGGTGAAAAGCCCCATTCATATTTATCTAAATGTGTCCTAGTTTCATTATCAACAGATTTTAGCCAAGCTTGTCATATCTAAAAAAACATATATGGCAAATATATTAAATTATAATTGTCTCAGTAAAAAATAATAAATGCAAATAACCAGCACAGTATATACCTCAAAGGGGTGCAGAGTCTGTGTGGACGATAGCCAACATATCAGAAGCAGTGGAGATATAAAGCATGCCTCATCAGTTCTCAGATGCAATGGTTGTATCAACGTGTAAATGTTTCATAAAGATAGCTCCAAGCAAAGGACCCCTGTCATATATCTTAAATGAAAAGGATTAAGACAGGCCAAAATGTATCAAAAACATAGATGCATATAGCAACAAAGTAATAAATGTGGAATCAACACACAAGTTTCAGCTACTCATATGCATAGTAAGGAGGGAGATAATATAGTCTCTCTACACAGATCAAATGTCAGAAAGGAAGTGTATCTATTGTTATTTACCCAAGCTGCTATCTGTCGTTGACACTGGTGCCTCGTCCACATATACCGCAGGCTGATGGGCACCTTTTATGTTAAGGGGCACTCTGATGGGCACATTTTATTTTAAGGGGCACGCTGATGGGTATATTTTTAATGTGCACACTGATGGGCACATTTTATGTTAAGGGGCACTCTGATGGGCACACCAAAATGTGTCCATCAGTGTGCTGCTTAAGAAAATATGCCCATCGGTATGCACATTAAAAATATACCCATCAACGTGCCCCTTTAAATAAAATTTGTCCATCAGAGTTCCCCTTAACATAAAAAAGGTGCCCATCAGCGTGACCTTTAACAAACTATGCCCAGCAGTGTGCACAATAAAAATATGCCCATTAGTGATCACTGTTTAACTTGTGGCCCACATACCTTGAATGCAGGAGGGCACAAGTGAAATACCAAAGGGGTGGAAGCTGCAAGATATGGAGAGCCAGGACCCGGGAACCCCAAGTAGCCAGGGAGAAAGGCACAGGGCGCACACATGACGTCACACCCCTACTCGTGGCCCATGAGTGCAAGCTGGTCTTCTGTCAACTCCGAGACCTGCGGTGAGGAGCAGGGGGAGGCGCATGCACGCAGCGTCACTGGTTGCTGGGGAAACCCGCAGACCCAGCAAACTAGTGACAGCTGTTTTAGAAGGACACTTCACTATGCCCCCCCACCCTCAAATAAATTGTACCACCCAGAGCCCCCCTTGTATCGGCTCTGATTGGAATACATGGAAAAGCATGTATTTTTAGTGCAGAAAAAAAGTGCACGGAACTGCATCTGGTGTGAACTAGCCCTTAGGGCCTGTGTTGATGAGATTTGGGCATCTTGCTTTTGACATCAGTTTAAAGTGTCTGATTATCATTCAAAATTCATTGACAGAGACAGTTGATGTCCTTCCCCTAAGTACAGTTGTTTTTGCATCTCCTTAGATTTGTATCAGAGGAGAAGCACTTGTGATCTGAACAAAAGCCCATTGACATGGGCTTTTGTAGAGTGATTTTGTGCAAAAAAAACAGGATCCTTTATTTTTTTTATTTTTTAAGTGTGCCAAAAATGAGCAGATTAATTTGTAATCATTCAAATGAATGTCATGTGCTTCATGCCCAAATTGCAAATGGAGAACAGCAAAGCACATGCCAATCCAAGGAACACTGCTGCTTCCCCGTGAGAAAAAGTTCAAGCTGCAGTGTGCTACTACTACTACTAATATTATATTGTCGAATCAACATCAGACAGCAAATCTGCATGTTTCATAGAGAATATATATCTATCTATCTATATATATCTATATATCTATATCTATATATATCTATATATCTATATCTCTCTCTCTCTATATATATATATATATATAAAAATATATTTTTTAGGAGTCAGATGTTACAGCTACTATATGTCACATAAGATTAATTTCACTAAAATCTCACTAAAATCACCGAATTATTTCAAGAAAGAAGCTCAAAGATAATAGTTACTCTAGCAGGATGCTCAAGCCTTAAATTAAAAGTCACCTATGCAATTTTTATAAATGGCATGGGAATATGGTAATACAAGCAGTTTATAGAGCATTGCAGGATGACCAATGAATCCTCCAGGATCACATTATTAGAGCATATGTGCCAACAATGCTACAATATGTTAAGGCTATTTTGCCTACCTCATTTATTTACTTATCTATACATAAAATAAGTGCCTAAAAACCTTTTATCTATATGAATCAAACCATGAAATTAATAACGAATAATACCTGTGCGAAAAGGATACCAATCTAATTTATTTAAACGTACTATTTTACAGAAAAGAAACTTGTATTAATCTGAGGTTAGCAACTATAACATAAATGATACAACCTTAAACCAAGATGTTACCACTGATACAAAATATTGCTATAATGGTCATACACATGCTATCAATAGATTAATAATTTATTAAGGTAAAATCCTACAGTAGAACAAGTTACAGAAAAGAAAAGAAACATAGTGATAATACAGATACACAGGGGCGGGCTGACCATTGGGGCACTCGGGCACTGCCTGAGGGCCCCATGCCACTAGGGGGCCCCATCAGATTTGCCAGCCTCAATAAAACCAGGGACAGTATGTAAAAATCTGTGTTTTTAAAAAAAATCTCAAGATTATAGCTGCCCTGCCTCTCCAGTACCTTTTCAGTGAGTGTATGTGTATACTGTGTGTCTGTGTGTATACTGTATGTATGTGTATACTGTATGTGTGTATACTGTGTGGCCCCATAATCTTCTATTGCCCAGGGGCCCCATAATCTCCTATTGCCCAGGGGCCCCATGAGTTATCAGTCCGCCCCTGCAGATACATTACCTAGACTCCTCTTAAGTTACCATGCTTGCAAGGGGGGGGAACACCCCGGGAGGAAGAGACTGAGATACGATCTCTGTACTATCTTTTATACCCCTCTTATGCCCTTACTCTCACCAATCCAGGTTCCCAGGACATTGCCATTGGTCTAGAGTTGCTCACGTAAGCATTGGCTATCTCTGAAGCCTCCTAAATGTTCATTGGTTCATTTGCCTCAAATTATGATTGGCAGTACATTCAAGCCCAGTTAAACATCATGCTCCTCATCTAATCTCCGGTGCCAGTCTGTCTGCCTTAAAACAGTTAGCCGTCTTTGATATAACATAAATTTGCTTTTCAAGGACTTGTGTTCACGTAGAGCCATTATGTCTGAAATGGCCCTCTATACAAACAATAAGGTAACTCCGTTATTATGCAGACAGCAGATCAAACACGTTGGTGTGTTTGAGATACCAAAAACAGTAAATAGGTCCACCTTCTAATACACATGCTCCTATAAGACATACACACACACACACACACACATATATACGATGGAGCATGGCATTTTAATTAGTGTCCTTGCAATGGTTCCTTTGGAACTCCTTGATATAAATATGGATTTCAAAATCTCCACCACAAATATGATTGTACAGTCTCCTTTAGGTTTGTCAGCAATAATATAGTATGGCGGCCTATGGAAATAATTGAACAGATTATTGAGGTAGATCGTCACGTCACATAGTTAAAATGTATTGAGCTTGCACAGATATTTTGTTATTAGACTGCTACAGTATGTCCAACTTTAGCTACTGTACATGGAAGCAATTATTTGTGCAAATTATTTACAACTGGCTCAAATCAATCATGTATCCTGGATCCATTTTTGCTTAACCCATAGACTCTGCATCATAGTTAGTAATGAACATTGACTATTCAATGATCCATTGTAGTCTATTCTTGATCGTTCAGCAACATGAGTTACATAGTTACATAGTTAGGTTGAAAAAAGACACACGTTCATCCAGTTCAACCATGAAAGAATAAATAAATAAATAAAATAAAAAATATCATACAATCCCAATATAATCCCATATACCCAATCCTATACCCACAGTTGATCCAGAGGAAGGTGAAAACCCCCCAGAAAAGCAGGATCCAATTGGCTACAGCAAATCCATAAGTGAAAATGGATTGTGTATAGAAAAGTTTGAAGCTATACTACATATAATAAGGGTGTAATGTTGAAGGTGGAGCTAAAGTTGAAAAAGAAAAAACTGCGAACAGGTAGGCTCTTTATTGCAGAAGAGGCATTGTATGCCTCTTCTGCAATAATGTCAACTTACCTGTCCTTTCTCAACCCCCTGTAGAATGCACACTGCACATGCCCAGTTCAGTTTCTATGCCTGCACACTGCCTGTGTGTCAGGATAACTGCACTCTGGTGCATTTGTGAGAGTGACATCATCCCATCCCAGCTAATTAAGATGGCTGATGACTGGCACCTAAAAGAAGCCAGGCAGAAGATTTCTAGAATGGCGAGGTAACTCACGGGCATTGGACCATTGGAACTAAGGTAATTATTTTTACCTTTAATTCCGCTTTAACAAATAGAATGTAAATAGCCCAACTTTCTTCCCCTTGACTTCTTTGGAATTTACTAGGTATTTATTTTGCAGTTGGTCACACACAGCTGCAGTTTGCATTTAAGTACAAAATTCTCTTATAGGCAAAAACCTTCATATACAGAAAAGAGAGATATCACTGTTGGATTGAAATACATTGTGTGACACAACTACCTATGTTCACAGTACACATACATAATGCAATGCCTTGTAAAAGTATTCATACTCCTTGAAACTTTCCACATGTTGTCATGTTACAACCAACACAAAGTGGCACATAATTGTGATGTGGAAGGAAAATGATAAATGGTTCAAAGTTTTTACAAATAAATATATGATAAGTGTGGTGTGCATTTGTATTCAGACCCCCCCCCCCGAGTCAATACTTTGTAGAACCACCTTTCACTGCAATTGCAGCTGCAAGTCTTTTTGGGGGATGTCTCTACCAGCTTTTCACATCTAGAGATTTCAATTTTTGCCCATTCTTCCTTGCAAAATAGCTCAAGCTCTGTGAGATTGGATGGAGAGTGTCTGTGATCAGCAATTTTCAAGTCTTGCCACAGATTCTCAATTGGACACATTAATATGTTTTGATCTAAACCATTACATTGTAACTCTGGCTGTATATTTAGGGTTGTCCTGCTGAAAGGTGAACCTCTGCCTATTCTCAAGTCTTTTGCAGACTCTAACAGGTTTCTTCTAAGATTTCCCTGTATTTGGCTCCGTCCAACTTCACATCAACTCTGACCAGCTTACCCGTCCCTGCTGAAGAAAAGCATCCCCGCAACATGATGCTGCCACCACCATGTTTCACGGTGGGGATGGTGTGTTCAGGGTGATGTGCAGTGTCAACCAGCCATGTTGAGGAATCGGAGGAGATAACGTGTTATTTATTATTGACCTTGGAATTATTGCTTTGACCCAAGTCCAGTCCAGGAACAGGAAGAGGAGGATTTCTTGGACCAAAAATTGGTTGCTTTATTAATCGTGACCAATTATGTCATATGCCTTTGCTGCGGAAGCTCCAGGAGAATAATCCGGATGATTTTCGTAATTATTTCCGGATGATGGACACCTGCTTTCACCAACTCTTGGCATTGTTGACCCCCTATATTAAGAAGCACATGCATGAGGCTTTTATTTTATTTTTTGGTTGAATAATGATTTGATTTGATATATTTTCTATATTTTTGGATGCATAGAATGCACTTTTTGGTTACGTTCTATTGGCAGATAGCAAGTCACATTTTATTTGTTTTCTTTTTTTTAATGCACAATAAAAAAATGTGTAGAATAATACTTGGCTATGTGTTTTACTTTAAATGCCAGTTTGGGAGTGGGCAGTTACATTTTAAAAAAAACAATGTAAAATTAACAAGGGACACCAACATAGTTGTATCTTTGATTTTAAAAACTCTGGGATAATGGTGTTGTGATAACTTGCTAAAAAAAAGAAGCATAATAATATTATTCTTGATATCACTAGAAAAAAAAGCCTTTGAAAATACGTTTGGCAGAATTCCATCAGTATCTCCAGGAAAGCAGCATTTCTAGATTTCATAATTTGCCGTCTCACAAATGTTAATTTTCCATTACAAACGCTAGTTTACAAGACCAAGTGCTTATGGCTCGTCCTTGCTTCCGAGCGTGCTCTTTTGTACTTTGGACTTTTGTCTGACGGACTTGGGTACACACGCTCAGAAAATCCGACAACAGACATTTGTCCGTGGAAAATTTATAAACCTGCCATGCAACATTTGTCCACGGAAAGTTGGCCAACAATCGGTCGGATTTTCCGCCAACAGCCTGTCATCACACAATTGCCGTTGGAAAATCCGATCGTGTGTAGGAGGCTTTAGTTTTCCGCCACACATATCATATTGCTTTTAGGTCAAAAAGTTCCATTTTGGTCTCATCTGACCAGAACACCTTCTTCCATGTTTGCTGTGTCCCCCACATAGATTCTCGCAAACTGCAAACAGGACTTCTTATGGCTTTCTTTCAACAATGGCTTTCTTTCAACAATGGCTTTCTTCTTGCCACTCTTCCATAAAGGCCAGATTTGTGGAATGCACGACTAATAGTTGTCCTGTGGACAGATTCTCCCACGTGAGCTGTGGATCTCTGCGGCTCTTACAGAGTTACCATGGGCCTCTTGGCTGCTTCTTTGATTAATGCTCTCCTTGCCCGGCCTTTCAGTTTAGGTGGACGGCCCTGTCTTGGTAGGTTTGCAATTGTGCCATACTCTTTCCATTTTCGGATGATGGATTGAACAGTGCTCCATGAGATGTTCAAAGCTTGGGATATTTTTTATAACCTGACTTCTCCACAACTTTATCCCTGACCTGTCTGGTGTGTTCCTTGGTCTTTATGATAATGTTTGTTCACTAAGGGTCTCTAACAAAGCTCTGAGGGCTTCACAGAACAGCTGTATTTATACTGAGATTCAATTACACACAGGTGGATCTTTACTAATTGAGTGACTTAAGGCAATTGGTTCCACTAGATTTTAATTTGGGGTATCAGAGTAAAGGAGGCTGAATACAAATGCATGCCACACTTTCATATATTTATCTGTAAAAAATGTGAAAAAAAAACATTTATCATTTCCCTTCAACTTCACAATTATGTGCCACTTTGTGTTGGTCTATCACATAAAATCCCAATAAAATACATTTACTTTTTTGGTTGGGACATGAAAAAATGTGGAAGATTTCAAGGGGGATGAATACTTTTTCAAAGCAAGCACTGTATGTCATACGTGGACATGTATGGGAAACTGCAGCAACATGCTATATACAAATCAAACAAATGGTCACACAAGTCTACAATTTATAAAAGAGATTTTCAATCTTCTCAGTGTTACATACATAGTGCACATTCCATTATAAGATCAGACTGTAATATAACCTGTAAACCTCTGTAACCTATCTCTGCATGAGGTTATTTGAGTTATTGCCATTGTTTTTAAGGCTAGCAGGATTTACTGTTATGAATAGTGACTATAATGAATGCTATGATGAAATGATAGCATAAGAAGTTGCTTTTGGCTCTGATCTTAAAATGAAATTATATGTTTGCTGTGTCTCTGGTGAATTCATAAAAAAAAATCAGAATTGAAATACACTGAAGCTTCTTATTTCAGTTGTCACAACACACAGACACTACATTTTAATTAGGCTATATAATTATATAGCCACTGGATTGTCAGATGATGCAGTCAGAGGGCTGAATTTCATAAGCTATTTCCTACAGCAAAAATACAATGTAATCTATATGAATTCAGAATATAGACACATGCCATCAGCATGGCTTAGTAGAATTCTTTTAAAGCGGATCTTCACTGCATCTGAGCACCTCAAACCAAAAACACTTTTTAATTAATTTTTTATATTCAAAGTTAACCCCCCATCCATCCATGTCTCTATGCTTTATTTTGTTGAGAATTCACTTTGAAAAACGCCTCCTAGCACTTCTGGTCATTTTCATCTTGAGTATGGGCAGATGATTCATGTAGCATTTACTTCCTGGAATCCGTCCATTGCCGCCCATGCCCTTAGCTCAGGCATGCAGACGGCATGCACCTCTCCTCCCCTCCTGGAGACTCCTGGGATGTATGACATAATTTGCCTAGGGAAAAAAACAGGAATTAACTGAAGAAATGTAAGAAAAACAAGTTTAAAACCAGTAAATATGATATGCCTTCCTATCTATTTAATGCTAGCAACATAAGGATTACAAATAATCAAAGTTTATTGGGAGAGTGAAGTTTCACTTTAACATGCAAGCTCTAATAGACATGTGCAGAGTAAAATATTTCGTTTCGGAATTTCGTTTTCGTCTGAAAACTTAATTTATTTAGTTACTCCCGAAATTCGTTTTTATTTATTTCATTTTTCGTTCAAAAATTGCATTCGTCCGAAAATCCACATGAATCACGGTCGAATCTGTCTTTGAAGGCTTATGGTGTCTGTCGAATGTATAAAGAAGATTCGACGGAGCTAGTATATAGCATACTTTAGAACCCTATTAAAGTCCATGGGACTCCAACGTTCAAAATCTAAAGTGCTCATTTTAAAGGCTAATTTGCAAGTTACTGTCCTAAAAAGTGTTTGGGGACCTGGGTCCTGCCCCAGGGGACATGGATCAATGCAAAAAAAAGTTTTAAAAACGGCCGTTTTTTCGGGAGCAGTGATTTTAATAATGATTAAAGTGAAACAATAAAAGTGTAATATTCCTTTAAATTTCGTAGGGGGGGGTTGTCTATAGTATGCCTGTGAAGGGGCGCATGTTTCCCGTGCTTAGAATTGTCCCTGCACAAAGTGTCATTTATGCAGGAAAAAAAGTCCTTTAAAATCACTCGCAGCTATAATGAATTGTCGGCTCCCGTAATACAGAGAACACTCATTGAAAGTCATTGATAAAAAAATAAATAAATAAATAAAAAAAAAAGCGTGGGGGTCCCCCAAATTCAATTACCAGGCCCTTCAGGTCTGGTATGGATATTAAGGGGAACCCTGCCTCAAATTTAAGAAAAAATTTGACGTGGGGTTCCCCCTAAATATCCATAACCAGACCCTTCAGGTCTGGTATGGATATTAAGGGGAACCCCGCGTCAAATTTAAAAAAAAATTGACGTGGGGTTCCCCCTAAAAATCCATACCAGACCCTTTATCCGAGCACGCAACCTGGCAGGCCGCAGGAAAAGAGGGGGGGACGAGAGAGCGGCCCCCCCTCCCTCCTGAACCGTACCAGGCCACATGCCCTCAACATTGGGAGGATGCTTTGGGGGTCTGTGACCCCTCAAAGCACCTTGTCCCCATGTTGATGAGGACAAGGGCCTCATCCCCACAACCCTGGCCGGTGGTTGTGGAGGTCTGCGGGCGGGGGGCTTATCAGAATCTGGAAGCCCCCTTTAACAAGGGGACCCCCAGATCCCGGCCCCCCCCCTGTTTGAAATGGTAAGGGGGTACAAAAGTACCCCTACCATTTCACAAAGAAAGTGTAAAAAATGTTTAAATAAAACAAACACACTTTTGAAAAATTCCTTTATTAAAAATAAAAAAATAAAAAAAAGATTCCAGCGGCGGTAATCCACTCTTGCTATCCATCGACGGACGGTCATATCTCCAGCGATGTCTAATATCATCCAGCGCAGCGCAGCATCCTTCTTCTGTCTCCGTGGAGGAGACACTACAGACATTCCGGCGGCTGACGTTTGTTATATACGGAGGGCGGGGCCACCCGTCACCTGACCCCGCCCCCCTCTGACGCAAGGGGAAACCCGGGGTTCCCCGTGACGTAGGGGTGACCCCGCCCCCCTCTGATGTAACGGAAACCTGCCTGTGTTACATCAGAGGGGTGCGGGTCACCCCTACGTCACGGGGAACCCCGGGTTTCCCCTTGCGTCAGAGGGGGGCGGGGTCAGGTGACGGGTGGCCCCGCCCTCCGTATATAACAAACGTCAGCCGCCGGAATGTCTGTAGTGTCTCCTCCACGGAGACAGAAGAAGGATGCTGCGCTGCGCTGGATGATATTAGACATCGCTGGAGATATGACCGTCCGTCGATGGATAGCAAGAGTGGATTACCGCCGCTGGAATCTTTTTTTTATTTTTTTATTTTTAATAAAGGAATTTTTCAAAAGTATGTTTGTTTTATTTAAACATTTTTTACACTTTCTTTGTGAAATGGTAGGGGTACTTTTGTACCCCCTTACCATTTCAAACAGGGGGGGGGCCGGGATCTGGGGGTCCCCTTGTTAAAGGGGGCTTCCAGATTCTGATAAGCCCCCCGCCCGCAGACCTCCACAACCACCGGCCAGGGTTGTGGGGATGAGGCCCTTGTCTTCATCAACATGGGGACAAGGTGCTTTGAGGGGTCACAGACCCCCAAAGCATCCTCCCAATGTTGAGGGCATGTGGCCTGGTACGGTTCAGGAGGGAGGGGGGGCCGCTCTCTCGTCCCCCCCTCTTTTCCTGCGGCCTGCCAGGTTGCGTGCTCGGATAAAGGGTCTGGTATGGATTTTTAGGGGGAACCCCACGTCAATTTTTTTTTAAATTTGACGCGGGGTTCCCCTTAATATCCATACCAGACCTGAAGGGTCTGGTTATGGATATTTAGGGGGAACCCCACGTCAAATTTTTTCTTAAATTTGAGGCAGGGTTCCCCTTAATATCCATACCAGACCTGAAGGGCCTGGTAATTGAATTTGGGGGACCCCCACGCTTTTTTTTTTATTTATTTATTTATTTTTTTATCAATGACTTTCAATGAGTGTTCTCTGTATTACGGGAGCCGACAATTCATTATAGCTGCGAGTGATTTTAAAGGACTTTTTTTCCTGCATAAATGACACTTTGTGCAGGGACAATTCTAAGCACGGGAAACATGCGCCCCTTCACAGGCATACTATAGACAACCCCCCCCTACGAAATTTAAAGGAATATTACACTTTTATTGTTTCACTTTAATCATTATTAAAATCACTGCTCCCGAAAAAACGGCCGTTTTTAAAACTTTTTTTTGCATTGATACATGTCCCCTGGGGCAGGACCCGGGTCCCCAAACACTTTTTAGGACAGTATCTTGCAGAATCTTTTCTCTCTGTCAAATCTTTTTTCTCTGTCGAATATTTTCTCTATATAATCTTGGACTAATAGAGGTAAGGTTAGGCACATTCGAACACAGGTTCTATAGACACGTTGTCAGAGTTACGTCGAATCTCCTATTCTATATCGAACTGTTGTAACAATGAAAACGAAAATAAAGCATTTATTTATGTCGGATCTTTCGTTTTTCGGATTTTGTGCTTTCGTTATCGTTTGGCAAAACGAAAACGAAAATAGCTGAAATTCGGACGAAAATGCATTCGGACGAAAACGAATGCACATGTCTAAGCTCTAATACATTTTCCTACATTTGAATATGACACCTACATTTTTTTTCTTAACTCTTTTTATTGAAAAAGGTACATGACAATCAATGACAGTTATCAAATACGCTCAACATGACGGTACATGACAATGACAATTATCAAATACGTTCAACATGACAGTAGGTACATCTAATGCCGCATACACACGACCGGACTTTCCGGCAGACTAGGTCTGACAGAATAAGTCAGTCGGACAATCTGATCGTGTGTGGGCTAATCTGATCATTTTTAATTTTAAAAATCTGACGGACCTAGAAATAGAACATGTTTCAAATCTGTCGGGAAAACCGTTCGTCTGTATGCTGGTCCGACAGACCAAATACGACGCAAGGGAAGCTATTGGCTACTGGCTATTGAACTTCCTTTTTTAGTCCCGTCTTACGTCATCACGTTCAAAACGTGTGTGGCCAAGTCTGTTCATTTGGAAGTCTGTCGGAACTCTGTTGAAAAGTCAGTCGGGAAGACTGTCGGACCTAGTCTGCCTGAAAGTCCAGTTGTGTGTACGTGGCATTACAGTGCAAAAATGTCTTTACAAGTGCACTGCATTTCTCAGCACATTGATCCCGATACACATCTTATAGAAAACACCATAGAAACACAAAAGTACAATAGCTATTTCTCAAATCTTTTAGTGATATAGTTACGTGTTGGTTACAGTAAGGGCAGAAGAACACAAAGCATTCCACACTTTATTATACTTAGTTGGGCAACCACTGTGTTCATAGGGTAATACTTGATTCACTAACTAAAGCCATGTATGTATAGATGGAGGTGTGGGCTGGATCTACTTAAAGAGGTTGTATACCTGCACATGGAGGGAAAAAAAAAACCCTGTGCTTCTTCCAGGTTTGCGGCTCTGGCGCTGTGAGTGGTCGGAGCCGCGATGACGTCACTCCCGAGCATGCCCAGGAGTATTCTTTCCGGCAAGCTGATGGACCTTCAGCCGGGCACCCACAGCACATGCGTTGCTGACATCAGCAGCTGCATGCAAAGTGAATATCTCCTAAACCGTACAGATATTCATTTTACGCACAGGTAAGCCTTATTAGATCAGACAAATCGGGGAGAAGTTGTTGCCACTTGAGGCGCACCTCCAGTGGAGCCCCACTAGTCATGGCAGAGAGTAAATGTAGATACAGAGTTGAGATAAGTCCCCCAGGGCCCTGAGATCGAAGCACTCCTATTAGTGGGCACTCAGGGAAGTCAGTGCCACGAGTACCAAATTGAGTATGTAGCACATGTCGAAGTTGTAAATACCTATAAAAAGTAGACTGGGTCAATTCATATTTCATTTGCAATCCCTCAAAAGAAGCCAATACATTTCCATCATAGATGTTGTCCAGAGAAACCATTCCCCTACGCTCCCAGAATCCAGAGTCCACAAATTGCTTTAAATGGGGAAACATTGAATTGTGCCAGAGTGGTAGTAGCACCTCATTAGTACCCTGAAAATTTGTAATTTTCTTGATCTCCCTCCACATTGTATGGGTCAGTGTCAATATTGGTATATGCATTTGCCCCAGTGCGGCCATATGTGCCTCCAGTGCTATGAACAGATGATTTTAGGGACATAGGCGAGATATGACTCAACCACCATCGGCATAGCCGGTCCCAACCAGTCTGTCAGATGGTGTAGCTGCCCAGCCAAATAATAATAATATAAGTTGGGCAATGCCATGCCAGCATCAGCCTTAGGGTGCTGCAGAGTGGAGAATTTAAGTTTCCACCTATGGGTGGCCCAAATAAAGATTATAAGTAGTGTGTCCAGGGTTTTAAAAAATAATTTAGGTATTGATGTAGGCATGTGAGAAGTCACATACAGACACTTGGGCAGAAGGATCATCTTAATGAGATTAATCCTGCTTGCCACAGACAGGGGAAGTTTGGCCCAGACAGTAAGTTTAGCTTTAAACATGGTAACCAGAGGGTGCAGATTCACTTGGGAAGCCTCTGAAGGAGACAGGGTAATAATGATTCCCGAATATTTAAACAAGGTCACTACCTTAAAGAGGAAGTAAACCCTGATGGGTTTACTTCTTCTTTGTCTCCCTGCAAAGGTAAAGCATAATGGGCTACTATGGGCATCGAATAGTAGCCCAATATGTGTCACTTACCTGACACAGGAGCCAGTGATATCACCGCTGTCCCCTGTAGCATGGAGCGTCCATCTTCTTCCGTCCATCGTCTTCCGGCGATAGTGTGCCTGCTCGCCGCTATGACTGTCTTTTAGTAAATATCTCCTAAACCGTGTAGGTTTAGGAGATATTTCTTGGCCCTACAGGTAAGCCTTAATCTAGGCTTACCTGTAGGTCAAAGTGATTTGTAAGGGTTTACAACCACTTTAAGAGGGCATGGAGGATCGCTACATGAAAGGGCCTGCGATGAAAAGAGCATCAGTGTTGATTTCTGCCAGTTAATTTTAATGCCCAAATACGTGCCAAATTTGTCAATGATTTGCATCGCTATTCCTAACGAGGCAGAGGTATCCTGCATATATAAAATAATGTCATCTGTGTAAAGCCCCTTAGTGTCTAGTATCTCACCCATAGTGATGCCTTTAAAGAGAGGAGTAGTGATGGACGAACGTTTCGCCCGGCGGTCGTTTCGCGGCGAATTTCCGACATTCGCGGTCCGCACGTTCGAACGCCTTTTTCCGTCGTTCGCCGCGGCGGACTTACGTGTTTAATGTATACAAGAACTTTAACCTTTGGTGACACGTTTATCATGTGATACAGGACAGCCAATTGAGACATGACAGCACATGGACACTTGGACATTCCCCCTAACCTATAAATACACCCGATCCGGTGGCCATTTTACATTCTTTCTTCTGTTACGATAGGGACAGGTTCCTGTGTGGAGTAGGGAGAGATAAACCACTAGCTATTTGGTACACAAAAGTTCTTTTCAGGACTGGTATAGGTGTTAGGTGTTGATAGGTTTGCTGTGCTGCTGATTCTTGCAGCAGCCTGAGTGTCTTTTGTTAGTTTAGAGAAAGGGAAAGGACGGTGTATGCTACAGGGACAGCCAGATTAGTCTTTCATCATCATCATCATCATCATCATCATTAGCTGTTACTATCAAGGTCCACAAAAGAGCTGTTCCAGTAACCACTAATCGTTCTCTTTTTTTGCCAATTTGTATAGGGACAGGAAGGAAGCAGTGTTGTCAGGCAGTGAGGGTAATTTTAAAGACTTGCTGTTATTATTAGTTCCACAAAGGTTCTTTTCAGGACTGGTATCAGTGGTACAGTAATAGGCTTGTACATGTATAATATTCTTTCTTCCAAATATAGAAAGGATATTATACTTGACTGCTGCCCTTCTGCTGCAGTCTGCTAAACATTCACAACTCACTTGTTCCACAAAAGTTCTTATAAGGACTGGTAACTTGGTATAGGGTGCTACGGTACATAGGCTTGAGTGCGGTACAGTCTGCTGTTCTGTAAGGACCGCTATCGGTCCACAATAGATAGGGTTGACGTGCACCACTGCTGACCGCTGCCCTATACTGCAGCAGTCCTTCAGCGGTATAGGGACTGACGTACAGTCTGCTAATCACTAACACACAACCTGCTTGTTCCACAAAAGTTCTTATAAGGACTGGTAACTTGGTATAGGGTGCTACGGTACATAGGCTTGAGTGCGGTACAGTCTGCTGTTCTGTAAGGACCGCTATCGGTCCACAATAGATAGGGTTGACGTGCACCACTGCTGACCGCTGCCCTATACTGCAGCAGTCCTTCAGCGGTATAGGGACTGACGTACAGTCTGCTAAACACTAATACACAACCTGCTTGGTCCACAAAAGTTCTTATAAGGACTGGTAACTTGGTATAGGGTGCTACGGTACATAGGCTTGAGTGCGGTACAGTCTGCTGTTCTGTAAGGACCGCTATAGGTCCACAATAGATAGGGTTGACGTGCACCACTGCTGACCGCTCACCTATACTGCAGCAGTCCTTCAGCGGTATAGGGACTGACGTACAGTCTGCTAATCACTAACACACAACCTGCTTGTTCCACAAAAGTTCTTATAAGGACTGGTAACTTGGTATAGGGTGCTACGGTACATAGGCTTGAGTGCGGTACAGTCTGCTGTTCTGTAAGGACCGCTATCGGTCCACAATAGATAGGGTTGACGTGCACCACTGCTGACCGCTGCCCTATACTGCAGCAGTCCTTCAGCGGTATAGGGACTGACGTACAGTCTGCTAAACACTAATACACAACCTGCTTGGTCCACAAAAGTTCTTATAAGGACTGGTAACTTGGTATAGGGTGCTACGGTACATAGGCTTGAGTGCGGTACAGTCTGCTGTTCTGTAAGGACCGCTATCGGTCCACAATAGATAGGGTTGACGTGCACCACTGCTGACCGCTCACCTATACTGCAGCAGTCCTTCAGCGGTATAGGGACTGACGTACAGTCTGCTAATCACTAACACACAACCTGCTTGTTCCACAAAAGTTCTTATAAGGACTGGTAACTTGGTATAGGGTGCTACGGTACATAGGCTTGAGTGCGGTACAGTCTGCTGTTCTGTAAGGACCGCTATCGGTCCACAATAGATAGGGTTGACGTGCACCACTGCTGACCGCTGCCCTATACTGCAGCAGTCCTTCAGCGGTATAGGGACTGACGTACAGTCTGCTAATCACTAACACACAACCTGCTTGTTTCACAAAAGTTCTTATAAGGACTGGTAACTTGGTATAGGGTGCTACGGTACATAGGCTTGAGTGCGGTACAGTCTGCTGTTCTGTAAGGACCGCTATCGGTCCACAATAGATAGGGTTGACGTGCACCACTGCTGACCGCTGCCCTATACTGCAGCAGTCCTTCAGCGGTATAGGGACTGACGTACAGTCTGCTAAACACTAATACACAACCTGCTTGGTCCACAAAAGTTCTTATAAGGACTGGTAACTTGGTATAGGGTGCTACGGTACATAGGCTTGAGTGCGGTACAGTCTGCTGTTCTGTAAGGACCGCTATAGGTCCACAATAGATAGGGTTGACGTGCACCACTGCTGACCGCTCACCTATACTGCAGCAGTCCTTCAGCGGTATAGGGACTGACGTACAGTCTGCTAATCACTAACACACAACCTGCTTGTTCCACAAAAGTTCTTATAAGGACTGGTAACTTGGTATAGGGTGCTACGGTACATAGGCTTGAGTGCGGTACAGTCTGCTGTTCTGTAAGGACCGCTATCGGTCCACAATAGATAGGGTTGACGTGCACCACTGCTGACCGCTGCCCTATACTGCAGCAGTCCTTCAGCGGTATAGGGACTGACGTACAGTCTGCTAAACACTAATACACAACCTGCTTGGTCCACAAAAGTTCTTATAAGGACTGGTAACTTGGTATAGGGTGCTACGGTACATAGGCTTGAGTGCGGTACAGTCTGCTGTTCTGTAAGGACCGCTATAGGTCCACAATAGATAGGGTTGACGTGCACCACTGCTGACCGCTCACCTATACTGCAGCAGTCCTTCAGCGGTATAGGGACTGACGTACAGTCTGCTAATCACTAACACACAACCTGCTTGTTCCACAAAAGTTCTTATAAGGACTGGTAACTTGGTATAGGGTGCTACGGTACATAGGCTTGAGTGCGGTACAGTCTGCTGTTCTGTAAGGACCGCTATAGGTCCACAATAGATAGGGTTGACGTGCACCACTGCTGACCGCTCACCTATACTGCAGCAGTCCTTCAGCGGTATAGGGACTAAGAGTTTTGTCACAGGGTCATTTAAAAAATGACAGGCAGAGGAAGAGGCAGGCCCTTCCGCAGGGGTGGTAGGGGTAGGGCAGGAGCAACAGGCTTGAGCCAAAGTGGGAAGTTGCAGAAGGTGCGTTCAATTACTTTAAAGGATGCACCAGACTTGGTTGAGTGGCTCGCTCAGCCTTACTCTTCTGCACCCTCCTCATCCTCTCGATCTGCACCCTCTTCTTCACTCTCTGCTATGTGCACCCCCAAAGACACTACCACCAACAACACGACCACCACCACCACCACCACATACCTTCCGCTTGAGTCACTGGAATTATTTTCCGATCCATATCAAGAGGACATTTCTGATGCGCAGCCACTCTTGGTATTGGATCAGGAAGAGGAGGTAGCAACAAGCGCTACTCAGCAGTCTGACGCCAGTACCCAGATCAGCCCAAGGAGGAGGTTGGTCCCCGGTGTTGCTGCCTACTCCGAGATCTCTACTTATAGCGGTGGGGAAGGTGACGTTGATGATGACGTGTCTAGTGATGTCACGTGGGTGCCCACAAGAGAGGAAGAGGAGGGGAGTTCAGAGGGAGATATGGACCAGCAGATAGGGAGGAGAAGCAGCAATGACTTACATTGCACAGCAGGGACAAAGCAGACTGCAAATGTATCAGGAGCGAGTCATCGACCATGTACGGTCACATCTGGCGCTCCCAGGACACCGGCACATGGCTCCGCAGTGTGGGCTTTTTTTAACGTGTCCGCTGCTGACAATAGCGTTGCCATCTGCAATCTTTGCAGTCAACGCGTTAGTCGCGGTAAGCCCAATACTCACCTAGGGACGACCGCCTTAAGAAGGCACATGAGCAGCCATCACCGAGCCCAGTGGGAGCAACGGAACACACAAAGCCACACTGCAGGCTCTCACCGTCCAGCCTCGTCTTCTACTTCTCCTTCTCCTCTCTCCTCACAATTGTCCTCCACTCCACCTTCCATCACGCCAAGCTCACATTTTTCTGCAAAAAGGCAGGCTTCCGTGGGCCTAATGTTTGAGCGTAAAAAAATGATGATGCCGGATAACCCTCTTGCCCAACGGTTGGCGGCTGGCTTGTCAGAACTCATAGCCCGCCAACTACTGCCATATAAACTGGTGGACTCGGAGGCCTTTCGCAAATTTGTGGCCATTGGAACACCACAATGGAAGGTCCCAGGAAGGAAGTATTTCTCAGAGAAGGGCATCCCAGAGCTATATGGCCATGTTCAGCGGCAAGTGAATGTATCTCTGGCACACAGTGTCGGTGCCAAGATACATCTGACCACAGACACGTGGTCTAGCAAACACGGGCAGGGAAGGTATATCAGTTTTACTGCCCACTGGGTGAACCTTCTGACGGCCGTCAAGCATGTAACCCGTGGCACCCGTGTAGATTTGGTTTTACCGCCACGGATTGCATGCAGGCCTGACTCTTCTTCTCCTCCTCCTACTCCATCCTCCTCCCTCTCCTCCTCAGCTGCCTCCTCCTTTTCCGCTGCTAGCGTCTCTTCCACTGCACCGCCCAAGCTCCCCAGAACCTATTCCACATGCCAGGTGAGACGTTGCCATGCCGTGCTGCGTCTGTTGTGCCTGGAAGCAAAGAGCCACACTGGCCCGGCACTCCTTTCAGCTTTGCGTTCACAGGCAGATGAGTGGCTAACACCGCTCAATTTGACAGTTGGTAAAGTGGTGTGTGACAACGGTGCCAATCTGCTTAGCGCATTGAAACAGGGCAAAATCACGCACGTGCCGTGCATGGCACACGTCTTAAACTTGGTCGTGCAGCGATTCCTTGTCAAATACCCTGGGGTCCAGGACATCTTGCGGCAGGCAAGGAAAATCTCGGCCCATTTCAGAAGATCTTACACGGCCATGGCTCGCCTTGCTGACATTCAGCGGCGACACCATCTGCCGGTCAGACGTCTTATTTGCGATTGCCCGACGCGATGGAACTCAACCTTCTATATGCTTGATAGGCTGCTCCAGCAGAAACGTGCAGTTAACGTCTACCTGTATGAACTCTGCGAAAGAAACGGTTCTGGGGAGCTGGGTTTTTTTTCACCGCGCCAGTGGCTGCTCATGCGCGACACATGCAGACTTCTGCGGCCATTTGAGGAGATCACCAAACTGGTCAGTCGCAGCCATGGCGCCATCAGTGACATGGTACCTTATGCCTTCTTTCTGGAGCGTGCATTGCGTCGTGTCATTGATCAGGCTGTGGAGGAGCAGGAGCGGGAAGATGAGGAAGTCGCAATGCTGGATGAATTCCCAGGGGGGGCTACTCTATCTGAGACAAGTCAACAACAGGAGTCTGATGAGGAGTCAGAGGAGGATGGTGCCGGGGCGGATGAGCAGGAGCAAGAAGAGCATGCTTTAAACCTTTCTGGGATCCCTGTTGTGCGAGGATGGGGAGAGGAGAATGAAGAGGACGACATTATCCTGGATGATGAGCAGGAGCCAGGCCACCACACCGCTTCCACTTTAGTGCAAATGGGGGCCTTCATGCTCCAGTGTTTTAATAGGGACCCCCGTATAAAAAGCATGAGGGTCAAGGACCAGTACTGGGTGGCAACGTACTTAGACCCCCGGTACAAACACAAAATGGCGGAAATGTTACCGCCGTCGCAGAGGGCTGTCAGAATGCAGCACTTCCAGGCCTTGCTTCGAGAAATGCTGCATTCTGCTTTTGCGTGCGCTGGCAGAGGAGCAATTCCCACTCCCAGAGAAGGATTTGCGGGTACCAATCCAACAGCGCCTGCAAGAAGAGGCCGGTTTGAAGATGTGTTGGTGACTTCGGATATGAGGTCATTCTTTCAGCCGACCCATCGACAGGTGTCATCCGGATCCAGCATCAGGGAACGCCTAGACCGTCAGGTGTCCGACTACATTGGGTTAACGGCCGATGTGGACGCTCTGAGGAGTGATGAACCCCTAGACTACTGGGTGGGCAGGCTTGACCTCTGGCCAGAGCTTGCCCAATTTGCAATCGAACTGTTGGCTTGCCCCTCATCCAGTGTCCTGTCCGAAAGGACGTTCAGCGCAGCAGGGGGGATTGTGACCGATAAGCGTACTCGCCTAGCTCACCACAGTGTTAACTACCTCACATTTCTAAAAATGAATGAGGCATGGATCTCGGAGGAATTCAACACATGTGACCAGTAGACCATGTATATGTCTATAAACTATTTTTTTAATCAAGCACACAGACCTTCTTAATTCATTTGGCTCACTTCCTTGACCCAAAAAAGCACACCGTACTATATGCCCCTACCCTCCTCTTTGAAGAGGTTGAGCGGTGTCATATTTCTACTGGGGCTGCTTATGATATCCCTGTGCTGTGCTGACTTCCTCCTGGGGGTTCTTATTATGAAGGGATCACACTATCCCTGTGCTGTGCTGACTTCCTCCTGGGGGTTCTTATTATGAGGGGATCACACCATCCCTGTGCTGTGCTGACTTCCTCCTGGGGCTGCTTACGGTGCTGCTGTCAGTGCTGTATGTCACGGTGCTGCTGTCAGCGCTGTATGTCACGGTGCTGCTGTCAGCGCTGTATGTCACGGTGCTGCTGTCAGCGCTGTATGTCACGGTGCTGCTGTCAGCGCTGTATGTCACGGTGCTGCTGTCAGCGCTGTATGTCACGGTGCTGCTGTCAGCGCTGTATGTCACGGTGCTGCTGTCAGCGCTGTATGTCACGGTGCTGCTGTCAGCGCTGTATGTCACGGTGCTGCTGTCAGCGCTGTATGTCACGGTGCTGCTGTCAGCGCTGTATGTCACGGTGCTGCTGTCAGTGCTCTGTATTACGGTGCTGCTGTCAGATGCCTCTATCACGGTGCATGTGTCATTCCGGTATGTCACGCTGCTGGTGATCATCTCCTGCACCCTCTTCTTTGCCTACCCTGGTCCCTGACCTTCCCTCTCCTCCATTGCCTTCATTAGCTCCATAGTCCTGAATTGTTAGAACAATTTCCCAAATAAAATAAAAATGCTTGTAGTTATCGATCCCAAATTCACCTCATACATGTATTATGTCATTGTCCAGATGGTGGGACTACGTTTTACCCCCTAATAATTACCACGTGGCCGCAAATTCGACATGAAGGTTTGCAAAGTTCGCCTCCCATTGAAGTCAATGGGGCCCGCGGCGAACGTTCGGTTTCGCGAACGTTTGGGTCCGTTCGCATTTCGCTTTCGCGAAACGTCCCGTCGGAAGTTCGTCCATCACTAGAGAGGAGACTGCCGAAATCTCAGTGCCAGCATCTTGATAGCGACTGCAAACAACAGCGGAGACAGAGGGCACCCCTGCCTTGTACCTCTTCGAAGCTGTATAGATGGGGATAGGAGACCATTGAATAAAAGGCTAGACATGGGATCCCTATGAAGTATAGTGACCCATTGTTGGAATTTAGCGCCAAAGCCAAATGAGAGCAATGCAGCCATAAGAAAGGGCCATTCTATTGAGTCGAAGGCTTTTGCAGTGTTTAGCGAAGCCAGCGCACAAGATCCAGGCAGAATTTTTCTAAGTTGAGCTATTAGTTGCATCCTATGTATGTTAATGGAGGTAGACTTTCCTGATATAAAGCCAGTTTGGTCTGGATGAATTATACTAAGAATGACTGCACTGAGATGTTTGGCCAAGATCTTTGCTAGTATTTTATAGTCAATATTCATTAAAGAAATAGGCTGATACGACATACAGACAGCTGGGTCCTTCTTAGGTTTAGGAATAAGGACTAGTTTCCTGGGAGGAGCTAAGCGAAGCTGCTGAGCAGACATGGGTGAGAGCTCTGCTGTCACCGGGACAAAAGCGGCCTCCTCTCCTCGAGTTTTGGGCGAATACTGCATCTCCACGGTAACCTGCCTACTATTTAGCCTGCAGGGCACAAGCACATATAATGTTTAATGGGAAAAAGACAAAACTTAAACAACTATCAGGCAAAGAAAACCTGACTAAAAACGCTTCTAAAATGGCGGCAGCACAAACATCCCGCTCTGCATTACCTCAGAGGCAGAAATTGAAAGGGAACTCTAACTCTTCTCCCTCACAATATATTGACTCTGACCTTGAATTCAGAATGACCCCTATAACCTTACAGAATATCCCTAATGGCTCAGATCTTCTTAGTCAGTTTTAATGTGTCTTACAAAAATCCCTCCAAAATACCTCAGACACAATAACTGAAAAACTGACAAGGGAAATTTGTGAGAAAGGGCACATCAATATTAGAACACAAATTGGAGGAAATAAATGATATCACCAATACTCATTCTAATGAGTTAGAAGCCCTTAGAGAAGAAAATTCTTCCCTTTACACATGCTTAGAAGATTTTGAAAACAGAGCCAGGAGATCTAACTTGTGACTCCGTGGTATACCAGGAACCATAATAGTTCTACAATCAACAGTAACAGCACTCTTTCAGGGGTTAGCTCCATCAATTCCCATTGAACGCTTGGAGATGGACAGAATCGATAGACTCTGGCCCCCAAAAAGGAAGATGCCCCCCCCCCCCGGAATATTGTAATAAAATTACATTATTTCAGAACAAAGGAGCAACTAATGGAAGCAGCATATAATAAGGATGCATTGACTTTTCATGGTCATCGTTATCAAATATTCCCAGACCTCACAACAGACTCTGCTTATGAGAAAAGAGATAAAACCACATCTACAGATACTCAAATACCACCACATCCCATATCGTTGGTGCTTTCCATTTTCTCTTCGATTCACTCATAAAGTTACCACATACACCTGCAAGAAAATTGACAACCTTCTAACTGCAATCCATGAACTTCGATTGACAATTCCAGAAAACACAACAGAAGGATCCAAACGCCAAGCATGATCAAACTCACCCAATACTCAACAAGAAAATCCTATTCAACAAACCCCCCCCCCAGGGCTGATTTGCAATGATGCCTCTTCAGCTATATTGGGGTATCTTGCAAATATTTTATTATACTCCTCTTGGTATATTTTTCTTTTTTTCTTTTGTTTTTTCTTTTTGCCCATGCTTATTGACTGCCGCTGCATAGTTCGGTCTGCGATGAGGGGGAGTTTGTGCATCGGATGTGCTTCTTTCCTGGGGCCTGGTGAGTTTCGGGGCATTTGGTGGATGGATGTGGTCGTACAGCGTCGCACATCCGTTCCTCTCCTTGACAGGATGTGTGGCAATTGACAGGGATCGGGGGTCACATGCTGTGTCCCCTCAGCTATTCCCCACCTCTGTTACTCATGTGACGCCTTGCGGGTGCCATCATTTGACGTCACCCCCCGGCGTACGCGCAGTGGCCTTCAGCCGGGCAGGGATCACGTCGAGCACTACTGTGAAGACGCCGTAGGTATAGCGTTGTTAGGGACGCACGAGGAACGGGCTGTGGTGGGTCTTTCTGCTCCCCCACAGGAGGTAAAGAATTTGATTTTTCACTATCCAACTGTCTAATATACAATGAGCTTCAGTGTGTACCACTCTAACGTTTTTTGGCATGGACTATGCTTAGAAAATTTTGGTGTGTTCTGTGTTCTAGATCGCATTATATATGGCTACACTGCCGTTGGATGATCTGATGCACCAACTCTATGCTACTACTGTCATTATTTGACTGATGCCTGTGGTATTTTACTCTTGGATAAGAGGGGTTAATAGCATTATCCACTTGCAACTGACCCTTCGCTACTAACACTAATTTAGTGCTATTTGCTTGCTTACCAGCAAGCTGACAGTTATTTGCATACCGCTATTTTTAACCCTACAGTAAGCTTCTTCTTGTTAAAAAATATATAGGTCTCTAACGCATCTATAGTTCAGGCCTGTGTATTATATGTGGAATCTCTCCCTAGTTAATGTAATTATAGGAATATTTATATGATTTCATTATTTATATTCCATCATTTATGAACTTTCGATTGTTCATATAGATGCTTAGCCCCATTTTCATCTTCATATAGTCTATGCTATTTCTGAAGCCTGTGTAGGCAGTGCATGCACAATGTTATTATCAGTGCTGGTTGCACTCTATCTGCATGCGGTTCTGCCCTATGCAGACTCCAATTCATCCACTTTGCTCCTTGTTCCCCTTGGTCCCAGTGGTGGTTGTCTCCTTTGCGCCTTCATTTGTCCTTGCGACCGGTTCTGGGCTGTGCGGCATTCTTTAAGCATCTGCATGGTCTATTATTAATTGCTATCTAGTTTTATAGGATTAATTGTGTATTAAATTGGATATTATGTTGTAATGTGTTTAATTTGTAGATCTACATTTTTTAGTGTAAACTGCTCCTGAAGAAGCGCTATGTGAGCGCGGAACATGTCAAGCCATTTTTCTAGATAAAATCTGGACCCTCACGCCTTACACTACTCCTGGGAATCAACCCATTATTTTTGAATTGTTCTCTTATATTGAATATTGAAACCAATGGCTTTGTATTATACATTGTAGTACTATATACTTAACTTTAAGCCTTATTGAAGACTATTAGTGATCAGGCACTGTGAGTCATATCAATATCATTCATATATTTTTTAATGTTATAACGATTGTTGTACTATATATATATATATGTTATTGCTTAATTTTTGCCACCTTGTGGAAACTAAATAATAAAAATTCTCATTATTTTTAGACAGAGTACTCATGTGCCTTGTAAAGTCCATAAAACTTTAGTTCCTTTTTTCCTTGTAAGCCCTCTCCAGTACCAAAAAGTGGAGTCATTTTGCATCACCTCCACCAAATCCTAAAGAAATGCGCTGAAATCTTCTATGATGATATTGCACATATGAAACTTCTTACTTATTGTCACTAAATTAATGGTGACAAATCCTATGTAATCTCAAAGCATAAGATCAAACAATCTTTCCCCTGATGAGAGCTTTATCCCTACGAATTCATAAATATAGAAGTTTATTAAGTTTATTATAATATTCCACAGATTACCTATCTTTAATGCACCAACACCATTCTTTAGGTTTATTAAGTTTAATATACTGCCTTTGTTTATAGTGCATGAAATAACGCAGAGTTACAGGTAAACACTCCTATTAAATGTTCCTAATAATAACAAATGTATTATTAGTGACTTGTATTGTTTTATAATTGTTTGTATAACCTTTGAGGAGGCTGCCTTTGTCCCAGAGACAATCTACTGCATCTCTCACTTGATCCTCGAGTAGCCGGACCTACTGACCGGACACTCTTTGGACTATTTGTACCCACCGGCTGGTGATATTTCACCACCCCTTGGATACCAACTCCACATAGGAGCTACATTCCTCTATATTTCATAACAACTTCTCTTCTACAGTTCTAAAACCAGAAATTACTTTCTCTACTTACTATATTTAAACCTCTCTTTATCTCTTTTTTCCCATCCTTCCCTACCCCCCCCCCCCCCCCCCCTTTTATTTATTTATTTTTATTTTTTTTGCTCCAGAGTACTACCCTATTTGACAATAACTTATTAAGAAATTTTTATTATTCCATTCACGTTTTATAAAATGTCTTTAAACATACCGTATATACTCGAGTATAAGCCGAGATTTTCAGCCTCTTTTTTGAGGCTGAAAGTGCCCCCCTCGGCTTATACTCGAGTCATCGCTGTCTGCCCGCTCGATCAGCGTGTCGAGCAGACAGACAGCGGCCATTCTATAATTCAAAAGCCGCGCCTCCGGCTCCGCCTTCGCCTGTGATAGGCGGAACACTGAATTTCCCAGCAGCCTGTGTTCCGCCTATCACGGACATCGTATCATCCTCGTACTACGGACGAGGATGATACGATGTCCGTGATAGGCGGAACACAGGCTGCTGGGAAATTCAGTGTTCCGCCTATCACAGGCGAAGGCGGCGGCGCAGCTTTTGAATTTTACAATGGCCGCCGAGGCGCCGACGAAGAGGGCACGGGACGGAGGCAAGGCAAGGCACGGCACGGGACGGGACGGGACGGAGGCAAGGCACGGCGGCAAGGCACGGCACGGGACGGAGGCAAGGAGGCAAGGCACGGGACGGAGGCTCGGGACAAAGGCTCGGGACACAGGTAGGCTGGACACACACACACACACACACACACACACACACACACACGGATGGATGGAGACACACACACACACAGGGATGGATGGATACACACACACACAGGGATGGATGGATGGATGGAGACACACACACACAGGGATGGATGGATGGAGACACACACACACAGGGATGGATGGATGGAGACACACACACACAGGGATGGATGGACACACACACACACAGGGATGGATGGACGGACACACAGGGATGGACGGACACACAGGGATGGACGGACACACAGGGATGGACGGACACACACACAGGGATGGACAGGCATGTCTCACCCTCGGCTTATACACGAGTCAATAAGTTTGCCAGTTTTTTTGGGGGTAAATTGGGGGCCTCGGCTTATATTCGGGTCGGCCTATACTCGAGTATATACGGTACTAACTCTTAATGTCCAGGGTCTCAACTCACCACAAAAAAGAACAAAAGCCTTTTACTCTTTCTCGTCACTTTCTGCTCATGTAATATGTCTGCAGGTAACACACTTCTCAACACAATCCGCCCCTAAATTTATAAATCCCCAATACCCTCAACTCTTTATGGCTTTGGCCTCTACGAGAGGGGTGCTAATTACATTTCATAACACTACCTCCTTCACTCTACATAAGGAAATAAAGGATCCTGAAGGACGTTATATAATAATTGCTGGTCTTCTGTTAGACAATGAAATACCCATAGTTTCATACTACGCCCCCAATAGAAATCCTCTTTCAATCCTCTCATATCTGTTCTCAGTAGTGGAATCACATAAAAAGGGTACTCTCATGATGCGTGGAGACTCAAATCAAGTAATATACCCAATTCTAGACAAATCCCCAACAGCACTACAACCTAAACGCCTTCATTTCCAACAGCTCCTTGATCAACATTCTCTTATTGACTCTTGGCATGAACAAAATCCTGAAAGAAGGCAATATACATTTTATTCTCATCCCAACAAAACATTTTCTCGTACAGACCACCAATTTGTCCACATTGGCACTTCACCACAAATACAAATTTCCTTAATCATCCCATGTGCATGGTCAGACCACAATGCGGTCATGACAACCTTCTCATCCTTGATCCCAAGGCCTAATTATGGATCCTGGAGTATAAAAGACAATTTATTAGTTGACCCAACATATCGTCTAAAGATTGAAAAAGCCATTCAAGATTACATTGTGAATAATTTACCAAAAGATACAAATCCACTGACATTATGGGAAGCTCTCAAACCATCCATTAGAGGAGTCTGTATCAGTCAAGCATCTTACCACCGCAAATTAATACAGCAAATTTACAACAATTTAGAGGAAACTTTTGATAAAGCCTCTGAAGAGTGCCAAAATTTGCCTTCTCAATTTACTAAACTAGCCTATGATACAGCAAAGTTATAACTGGACCTCTTTTTGACAGACTCTGCGGTACAGACTCTTCGCAAAACCATATGTACACTATATATGAAAGCAAACAAACCAACCACATTCTTAGCATTAACACTACGCAGAGCTGACCACATTCCGAAACCGATTTGACTACAATTAATCAAAAACACATATTCTAGTAATCCACAGAAAATACTAAATTAATTCCACAGAAAACTCAAAGATTTATACCAAAATACACATACATTCGACCCAAAAAGCTTAGACACTCTACTATCCTCTATCCAACTTCCCTCCCTTTCTGCTACTCAACAAGAAAACTTAGATAAACAGATCACAAATTTGGAAGTCACATCTGCAATTAAATCCTTAAAACGACACAAACTTCCAGGCCCTGATGGATTCTCAGCAACCTTTTATAAACACTTTACTGCACTACTATCCCCACTTATTACAAATGCATTTCATTCTTTCTTAGAAGGATATTCCTTTCGCACAGAATCCTTACTAGCTTCAATATCCATGATTCCTAAACCACAAACTGACAACACTTCTTGGTCTAACTATAGGCCAATCTCAATACTCAACATAGACATTAAAATATTAGCTAAGATCCTATCTAACAAACTTAACCCAATTATCGGAACACTGATTCATAAAGATCATTCCCTCCAGACAAACAAGTGATAACATTCGTCGTGCTACCCTACTAGCTCATATAGCCAGAACTCGCAAAATCCCTGTTTGCTTCCTCTCAATCAACATACAAAAGGCATTTGATACTTTGTCATGGTCTTATCTTATTGCCATTCTTCATAGATGGGGATTTAAAGAACGGTTCCTGAAATGGATTTCCTCTCTTTATCAAAATCCAAAAGCTTATGTATCCTACTCGGGTTACCGCTCCGACCCCTTCAACATTGAAAGAGGAACCAGGCAGGGTTGCCCATTATCCCCTCTTCTATTCTCCTTAGCAATTGAACCCCTAGCCCAACTCATTAGATCCAATATAAATATAAAACGCCTTGAACTAGGTGGTCACCACCACAAATTATGTATGTTTGCCAATGATATCTTAGTATTTCTAACCTCGCCCCTACTAAACCTCATTGAAATACTTACTAAATTCGGTAAATTATCTGGCATCAAAATTAACCAACATAAATCACAAGCCCTAAATATTTCATTATCACCTGAATTACAAAAACAATTACAAGACTCCTCCCCATTTAAATGGTCGACAAAACATATATCATACTTAGGGATCTCATTAACTGCTAATCCAGCTGACTTATACTCTGCAAATTATCCTCCCATGCTAACGCAACTAACTGCCTTAATGAAATAATGGTCTTCTTTACCGTTAGCATGGATGGGTAGAATTACTGCAGTTAAAATCTCAATACTACCTAAAATTGTATACTTGTTCCGAGTTCTCCCTATACATGTTCCTGCTCATTTTTTCCGTATACTGCAGCACAAATTAGCCCAGTTTATTTGGGGTAAGCTTAAACCACGATTACCACAACCTACCCTATTTATGCTCCGAATCCATGGAGGCCTAAGTATTCCTAACTTCTCAAAATATTAGCACAAATAGCTAAGTACCATGCCACAAAAGAAATTCCTCTTTGGGTAGCAATAGAATCGGTGGACTGTGATCCTCTTTCCACATCGAATCTATTATGGCTTTCATCATCCCAACGTCGATTAATAACAAATCCAGTCACAAAACATATCCATTTGGGATAGACTCAAATCCTGGTTTGGTCTCCAATCTCCACTTAACACACTCCTCTCCTTTTTACACAATCCCGCCTTCTACCTAGTTTGGACTTTACCTTCTTCCTTCATGACCTGGATAAATCTGGGTCTTACACGAATACATCACTTCTACAAATCTGATAAAATCATAACATTCCCAACACTAAACATATCTCACAATATATCTAATAATGAAACATTTAGATATTTACAAATTAAAAACTTTTTGTCCCAAAATGCCCCCACAAACTTGACAACTCCAAACTATACTACCTTTGAACGAGCTTGTATATTTGATCCACACAGACGAGGACTTATCTCAGACCTATATGTCCAACTGCTTTCACATACAACCTCCTATCCCCATCTTATACTTCTAAATGGGAGGCTGATTTCCAGACACATTGGATTGGGCACAAATCTGGCAAAATACAAAATCTGCCACACCAAACATAGTCGCCCTTGAAACAAATTATACATTTCTGACCAAGTGGTACCTAGTGCCAGCACGGATATCAGAATTCCTTCCCCAATACCCCCCTCATTGTTTTCGAGGCTGTAGTGACCCAGGTACACATCTACACATTTGGTGGACTTGTCCCATAGCCTAGACCAATTTAAACTCCTACTATATGTCACAACGGCACCAAAACAATCTATAGCTAAAGCCTGGAAGTCAGACAAGCTCTGTGAACTGTCGGTAAAACAACGTGTAACACAAGCTATGATCCATGCCAATGGAGGCAATCATACTTGATAAACTTGTTAAATTTGAAACACTATGGTTTCCATGAATAACACACATTCTACTGCCAGATTTTGACTTCTCACCTCTTTTACCCTGATGAGGCTCACCACCTTCATGCCGCGTACACACGATCAGACTATCTGCCCGACAATTCGCCCGTGTGTGGGCTCCGGCGGACTTTTTCTTCCCAAAAGTTTGGCAGACTTAGAAAGAAGTCTTGACTCAAAATTGTGTGCATAGCATACTAGCTCATTATGTAATACTCACCTGAGATTGAAGCCTTCACTGTAGTGCCCGTACACTGCACCGGCCGGCGACATCACTCCCGGGGCTTACTTCCGGGTATCGTGGCTCTTGTGCTGTGATTGGCTGGAGCCGCGATTAAGTTGCGCATGCGCGCGGGTGCAGTCAGTAACCTCTCACTGAAGCAACGGCACATACGTACGTGCCATTGCTTCATTGCACATGTGCCGATGACGTAGGCACATGCAAATACAGGGGATATCTCCTCAACCGTGGTTGAGTAGATATCCTGGGTAGCTACAGGTAGCAAAAAGTGGTCTGTAAAGGTTTACAACCGCTTTAATTAGTTTGCTATAGAAGTGTTTTTCTACAGCACATAGGGGTTGATTTACTAAAACTGGAGAGTGCAAAATGGAATGCAGCTCTGCAAAGAAACCAATCAGCTTCAAGGGTTTTTGTTGAAGCTTAATTGAACAAGCTGAAGTTAGAAGCTGATTGGCTAACATCAGGGCCACTGATAGGGCAGTACAACCAACCCTGTTGTACTGGGCCCAGGCAGCAGGGTTGGTCCGAGCAGCTTTGTAGTTAACTAGCTAAAAATGAACTAGCTAAATAACTTTATTTATTAACCCGTACCAACTTGATTACTAAAGTATATTAGGTATTTATAGTAATTTTATGGGCCCCATCCGCTTAACAGAGGGGGCTCAGGAGGTGAGAGCAGAAGAGGGACTTTTTTTGCATTTTCGGGCGCAGGCATACAAACAATCCCATGCTGCATTCTGCTCTGTGTCAGTGTACTTGCACAAATTAAAGTTCCGGCCGCTCACTGTATGCCTTCCCCGGTGGATGGATTTTACTCAGCTCTGCTCCCTCAGTAAGTCCCGTGCTGCAGCCTGAGTGAGAGACTGGTGACTGAGGCAGCGACAGCACAAGCAAATGTAATCCCGATGGCCGTGTGGCACAGGCAAGCAGTGCAGTCCCCTGCACATGCACACTGATGGGTCACACAGGCTATTGTAGAATGTGCAGTCCCCGGACTCCCCAGTGTGCTCATGGTCATCATCATTATGATGATCACAGCACAGCTGTGTAACATGCTGTTGGCTGCTGACATTCTTAATTTATGGCTGTAATGTGTGTTACAGACTATAACACAGCACAGCCGTAACAATGTCGTCAGCACCCAACAGTATGTTACATTGACAGAGCCGTAGAGCACCTGCTGTGCTGTGATCATCATTATGATGATGATGACCATGAGCACATAGTGTGATGCTACTTTACACATGTGATGGGGAGGGACAGTAAAAACACACAGCCAAGCTGCATTTTACCACCCCCAAACCACTTTTGATAACCTTTCACCCGAGCTTTGCAATTAGGTCCATCGCTCAGTTTTTCATTTGGACATGATTGAAAGCTCCACGTAGGTTTACAGTAATCCAGATATGAATTGACTTGGGTGAATTTAGATCTGCCTACCTCGGTGCCATTCAGGTAAAAACGAAAAAAAAAATGGAAAAGAACATCCTATAGAATGCTCAAAGTAACTTTCACCGCATTGGATTGAATACATATGCCAGATCGAGGCAGTGATTAGAACAAAATACTGCTCCAACACGAACAAAGATGAATATTTAAATTATAGGCCACCACCTTCCTAGATCTGAATGAATCCATTTCCTATGCTCCTTTTTTAAAATGATTTGCACCAAGGAAGACACAATAAGAATACCATTTTTCTTTTAAAGAGTTGAAAATTGTGAATACTCTTTAATGTATAAATAAAGACCCAGAACCCATATTTTAACTCTATTTTCACTTTTTTAATTCGATTCTGTCCAATCAAGATTTTATTAAAAACCAAAACCAAAATACTTTGATTGAAACATCCAGCTTCTAAAAAAAACCCTTGGGGAAACCAGTCCATTTCAATTTTTTCTATTTTTCCAGACCTGAATGTGACAGTTCAGTAGTAGACTTAGGTAAATGGACACAAGTCTGTGGTGTATGAGGACACAAACTGAATGGGCACAGATTTCAAAACACTGACATCTCCCATTCAGCTCCACTTATGATTGGTGGGGCTCTGTAAATGTTACAAGTTCCAACTCCTTCCACCAGTCCCCCAGATCCTCCCCCCTCCCCCGTGACAGGGGTGGGGTTGTGAGCAAGGTCAAGGGGGGCCCCCGTCAGGTAGGTTGTATGGGGCCCCATGATTTCTAACAGCGGCCCTGGCTAACATGCACTGTTGCACCAGATCTTGTACTCTGCAGATTTATTAACTCAACCCCAAAGTGTCAACCTATGGTTACCTAACTGTGAAAGGACTACCACTCTTAAGCCCTGTACACACGGGCAGAATGCCACCAGACATCGGCCGGTTCAATAATAATCATCTTTATCCGACATTGGGCCCGTGTGTATGGTACACTTTCGACTTTTTTGGCTATTTGGCCAGCTTCTGTCGAACAATCATTCTGGAAAACCAGCAGCTGACTGGCTCCCGAAACCGCGCTCTCAGTCAATGGCCGAGAGCGCTGATTGGAATATTCTGGCGGGGGGGAGCCGTCCCCCTGTCAGAACTCAACAGCTCAGAATAACAATTTTTTTTCTGTTTGCAAAGTTCCCTGAAAACTCTAGAGACCTTGTTTTTATGCAAAAGTTAAAAATTGTTCCAAAATCAATGATGCTTAGACTATGCGTCTTCCTCAGTATTATACTTGAATAAGCAACAACTGAACTTCTTGATCATGTCTGCGTGTATAGAACTGCAGCCGCATAATTTCCTGTTTGCCTATTAACATCAACAAGTAAGTGTATCTATCAAAGTGGCCCTGAATTTGGAACACGTATTTGTGCTACTACTCACCCTCAAGGTTTTACTTTCACCAAAATAGTATGCAAACAGTTTTGATTTAATCAGTGCATGGTAGCAATCTCCCTCTTTACATATTACATCCTCTCTCATTGATCTAGTGGTTTGGGCATATTCACAGACTTTAAACAACAGACGACCAAATTAAACTTCACCCTAACTTCCAGTAACACTTTTTAAGCAGTTGCAGCAACAGCTTTTTTTCTTCTTTGGAAAAAAAGGTTTAAACAATATCAACAAAAGCTGACAGACTTATATCTACCATCAATGTTTAATGGTTTGTCCCAACCCCTGTGATTGCCCATTTTGCTGGACAGCTTGGCCTATTTAAAAAACAATACTGTCAGTATGAAGGGGTTAACAAGACTAGGTTATAGGTAGGAACTCAGAAAACAAAAACTGCTGCATCAAAGTTATTTACAGACTGTATCATATATGTCATTTTTGAGTTTTTCTATAATTTCACTTTAGTTTAATATTATGTTAACTTGACATTTTTTTTATTTATTACATTTTATATTTACACTGTGATGACTAGTGTTGAGATTTTTTGCTATGAATACTGTGCTTGGAGAATCATATACCATATAGTTCAGAAATGTCTTATTTAGAAAGATATTACCATAAACGGGATTCATTTAACCAGTTACCGTGACCGAATGGCTCCCCTGGGCGAGCTGCCGTAGCTGTACATCGGCCCTTCAAGATCATGTAGGAGGCGTGAGCACGCCACCGGAACCGTGCGTATGTGCCCAGAGCCAATGCCCGCCAGGCCCCCGAGATTACTTGTGACAGAGTGAGAACCGGGATCTGTGTGTGTAAACACACAAATCCAGGTTCTCCCAGGGGAGAGGAGACAGATTGTGTGTTCATTTTAAGTATGTATACCGATCTCTCTCCTCCCCTAGTCAATCCCATCCCACCTAGAGTTAGAAAACACCTGGGGAACACAGTTAACCCCTTGATTGCCCCTTAATGTTAACCCCTTCCCTGCCAGTGACATGTATACAGTAATCAGTGCATTTTTATAGAACTGATCGCTGTATAATTGTCAATGGTCCCAAAAATGTGTCAAAAGTGTCCAATTTGTCTGCTGCAATATCGTAATTTCGATAAAAATCGCAGATCACCACCATTACTAGTAAAAACACAAAATTATAATAAAAATGGCATAAATCTATTCCCTATTTTGTAGACGCTATAACTTTTGCGCAAACCAATCAATATACGCTTATTGCGATTTTTTTTTTTACAAAAAATGTGTAGAAGAATACACATCGGCCTAAACTGAGGAAAAAATTTGTTAAAAAAAAATTGGGATAACTATTATAGCAAAAAGTAAATGATATTGGGGTTGATTTACTAAAGGCAAATCCACTTTGTACTACAAGTGCACTTGGAAGTGCAGTCACTGTAGATCTGAGCGGAAGATCTGAAATGAGTGGAAGCTCTGCTGATTTTATCATCCATTCATATGCAAGCTAAAATGCTGTTTTTTTATTTTACTTGCATGTCCCCCTCATATCTAAAGCGACTGCACTTCCAAGTGCACTTGCAGTGCACTTGTAGTGCAAAGTGGGTTTGCCTTTAGTATTTCAACCCCATTGTGCTTTTTTTCAAAATTGTCGCCCTTCTTTTGTTTATAGCGCAAAAAATAAAAAACGCAGAGACGATCAAATACCACCAAAAGAAATCTCTATTTGTGAGGAAAAAAAGGACATCAATTTTTTTTTTTTGAGTACAGCGTCGCATGACTGCGCAATTGTCAGTTAAAGCAATGCAGTGCCATATCGCAAAAAATGGCTGGGTCATTGAGCAGCCAAATCTTCCGGGGGGCTGGAGTGGTTTAATACTACTGTTAAATTGCCCTTACAGGGACTTGTGGAAGTATGATGACTTTGATAGCTCTGAGTGGCTATCAGTGCGGCTTCATTTCTACAATGAATGAAGGTTTCCACAAGGAACAGAGCAGAGCCACACTTTGGTGGACTAAATAGAATAGAGTTGCATTTTTGTTCCACTGATGTGTACACCTACACTGCTATACACAGGAATATATGTTTATCATAGATATGAATGGAGGTCCACAGAGCCACCAGCAGCTGCCAGAGCCAACAAAGAAGTGAAGTCCTGGAAATCACAGATCCTTGTGCTCATGCAAGTCTTTTCTCTAACTCTAATCAAATAATCCTTTAACTCTAATTAAGTTACCATACTACTTCATGGTCTAGGTTATAATGTGCTGGCAACTGTATTACTAATGATTCTCTAAACAAAGTACTTTTCATTCTTGTAAAAGGAATGCTTCCAAGCTATATGTAACTTTTAAAATGTTGTGAAAATTATCTTAAAGAAATTAACAAATAAAAACATTACAATGTTTGCATAATGTTATTATAGAATAGGGGTCTCCAAAATTTTCAACACGAGGGCCACATTGTAAATTTTACAAGTATTCGGGGGGGGGGGGGGGGGAATCAGTTATGTATAAATTAATAAATGAAATGTAAATAAATGAATATATTTTACATGGATTGTTTTTGCACATCTGTGTCCCTATCAGAGCCTTCCACACATCTATGTCCCTATCAGAGCCTTTTCACACGTCTGTGTCCCCATCAGAGCCTTCCGCACATCTGTGTTCCCATCAGAGCCTTCCACACATGTGTGCCCCCATCAGAGCCTTCCACACATCTTTGTCCCCATCAGAGCCTTTCCGCACCTCTGAGCCCCCCATCAGGGTCTCCCCCATATTTGTGTCCTCCATCAGTGTCCCCAGCAGAGTCTCCCCATCATCAATCTCCCCAGCAGTGTCCCCATCATCACTGTCCTCATCCGAAGTCTCCATATCATCAGTGTCCCCAGCAGAGTGTCCCCAGCAGATTCTCCCCATCATCAGTGTCCCCAGCAAGGTGCCCCCATTATCAGTGTACTCATCGTCAGTGTCCCCAGCATCAGTGTCCCCAGCCGAGTGACCCCATCATCAGTCACCCCATCATCAGTGTCCTCATCAGAGGCTGCCCATAATCAGTCTCCCCATCACCAGTGTCCCCAGCAAAGTCTCCGCTTCATCAGTGTCCCTATCACTAGTCTCCCCATCATCAGTGTCCCCAGCAGAGTCCCCCCATCATTAGTTTCCCCAGCAGAGTGCCCCCCATCATCAGTGTCTCCAGCAGAGTGTACCCATCATCAGTTTCCCCAGCAGAATGATTTCCATCATCAGTGTCCTCATCAGCAGTGTCCCCAACAGAGTTTCCTCATCATCAGTGTCCTTAGCAGAGTGTCCCCATCAGCACTGTCCCCAGCAGAGTCCCCCCATCATCAATCTCCCCAGCAGAGTCCCTCCATCATCAGTGCCCCCAGCAGAGTGTCCCCATCATCAGTGTGCCCAGCAGAGTCCCTCCATCATCAGTGCCCCCACCAGCAGTGTCCCCATTATCAGTGTTCCCATCACCATGTCCCCATCATCGGTGTCCCTATCATTAGCGCCCCCTATCATCTGTTTCCCCAGCAGAGTGTCCCCATCAGTGTTCCTCATCATCAGTGTCCCCAGCAGAGTCCCCCCATTATCAGTGTCCCTATCATTAGTGCCCCCAGCAGAATGTCCCCATCAGTGTGTCTCCATCATTGGTGTCCCTATCAATAGTACCCCCTATAATCAGTGTCCCCAGCAGAGTGTCCCCATCAGCAGTGTCCCCATTAACAGTGTTTCTAGCAGAGCATCCCCATCATCAGTGTCCCCACATCATCAGTGCCCCATCAACAGTGTCCCCATCAACAGTGTCCCCATTATCAGTGTCCCCATCATCAGTGTCCCTATCATTAGTGCCCCCTATAATCAGTGCCCCCGTTAACAGTGTTCCTAGCAGAGTCTCCCCATAATCAGTGCCCCCATCACCAGTGCCCCCAGCAGAGTCTTTCTGATCAGCAGTGTCCCCAGCAGAGTCTTCCCATCAACAGTGTCCCCATCATCAGTGTCCCCATCATCAGTGTCCCCATCAGCAGTGTCCCCATTATCAGTGTCCCCAGCAGAGTGTTCCAAGAAGTGTCCCCATCATCAGTGTCCACAGGAAATTGCTCCCATTATTAGTGTCCCCATCCACAGTGTCAACATCATAAGTGTCCCTAGCAGAGTGTTCCCATCATCAGTGTTCCAATCATCAGTGTCCATATCATCAGTGTCCCCAACATCAGTGCCCCCATCATTAGTGTCCCCATCATCAGTGTCCCCAGCAGAATTCTCCCATCATCAGTGTCCCCAGTAGTGTTCCCATCATCAGTGTCCCCAGCAGAGTGTTACCATCATCAGTGTCCCCAGCAGAGTCTCCCCATCATCGGTGTCCCCAGCAGAGTCTATTGTGCATGTCTTTAGGACATTTATGCCCATTTGCCTCTTGCCTCAAGCAGACCTCAGCTCTCCTGCACCTCCCGAATCCCACCCTCTGCTACACATGTGGAAGAATCTTTATTACAAAAAGCAGGCAGGTTTGCCACGCTAAATACATCACTGGTTGCTAGGAGATTGGTGGTCCCAGCAGCCAATCCTCAGCAAAATTGGCAGCATGGTAGGGTGTGGGGGGAGCGGCTTTGTTTGCGGGACCTGCCAGACATACTGCAGATAACAGCAGCTGCTTTTAACAGGCAACAGATCGGTAATGCTATGTTGGCAGAGTCTGGGTGAGCTGCGGGCTGGACAAAACACATAAGCGGGCCGGTATTTGGAGACCCCTGTTATAGAATATCAGTGACATATCAAGGGCAAGTGGTCTACCCTAGGTGGAGGCAAAAAAGAAGATACATTGTGTGTGTGCAGGGCTTTCAGATAGGTGTCTGGTGCAACATTACTAGACAAAGCCAGTGGCATGGTGCACTTTGAGAATCTCCCCTTGACCCCCAGGTAAGTAATACACTTACATCAATACTCTTCTTAGCTACCTGTAAGTGATTTCCCCCCACCTGGCCATTAATATAAGGGAGCCCTTTTTCCATTGGCCATCAAAGTAAAGAGGCCATTTACCTACTGACTACCATTGTAAGGGTGCCCTTTTCCACTTACCACCTCTTCCCCTGCTTCCCCAGTTTAAGAAAGCACCCCTGCACTGACCACTAATGTGAGTAGACACTTTACCACTGACCACCACTGTGGGTGAACACTTTACCAGTGACCACCAATGTAAGGGTATTTCTGCATTGATCACTAGTATAAGGGGAAACTATGCTTTTGCATTGTCTGCATTTAATTTCATTATTATTAAAGAAACCAATTTAACTGTGTAGAGGAAGGGGTGTTAAGAAATAATCCACCCTATGTGTCAAATATACTAGGTACAACAAATTAGTTGTACTTGTTCTATTGTGAATATTGTGTGATATTGTGAATAAGATTGGGCGAATGGTTTGGCCCATTTGGGGAGCAACTGAACTTGCATGGTGTTCACCCTGCTGAGCTCCCTGCAATACATGAGGTCTCCCCCAAAATCCATGCCAGACCATTATCTGACCATGCAGCCTGGCAGGTCAGGAAAGGGAGGGGATGAGGGAACGCTCTCCCCTCCTGAACCGCCCTCCCCTCAAAAAATTGTCTGTTCGCCCCGCTTGGGGAACACCCGAATTTGCAGGGTGTTCACCCCACCAAGCTCCCTGCAATGCGTGAGCCCCCCAAAATCCATGCCAGACTCTTATCCGAGCATGCAGCTTGGCAGGTCAGGAAAGGGAGGGGACGAGGGAACGCTCTCCCCTCCGAAAATTATCTGTTCGCCCCGTTTGGGGAACGCCCAAATTTGCAGATCAGGAAAGGAAGGGGACGAGGGAATGCTCTCCTCTCCTGAACCGCCCTTCCCTCTGAAAACTGTCTGTTCGCCCCGTTTGGAAAACACCAGAATTTTCACCCTGCTGAGCTCCCTGCAACGCGTGGGGTCCCCTCCCCAAAATCCATGCCGGACCCTTATCCGAGCATGCAGCTTGGCAGGTCAGGAAAGGGAGGAGACAAGGGAACGTCCTCCCCTCCTAAACCATACCAGGCAACATGCCTTTAACATGGGGGTGTGGGTGCTGTGGGACACCCCCCCATCCCAAAGCACCTTGTCCCCATGTTGATGGGGACAATGGTCTTTTCCCCACAACCCTGGACTGTGGTTGTGGGGGTCTGCGGCCAGGGGCCTTATTGAAATCTGGAAGCCCCCTTTAAGAAGGGGGTCACCTAGATCCCACCCCCCATGTGAGTATGGGGTACATAGTACCCCTACCCATTCACCAAAAAAGTGTCAAAAATAATAAAAATACAGACAGTTTTGACAATTTCTTTATTAAAAAATAAAAATAAAAAAGTGTCCCCCGATGTAAATCCATCGTCAGTCACACCGCCCACAGCACCCAAAGAAGAACAAAAAAACACACTCCGTACTCATTGATGGCCAACCTTTGCCGTTTGACATTTCTTATATAGGTAAGGACGGGGCCGCCTGGTGAAGTCACCTGGTGAAACCGCCCCCTTGTGACATCACCAACCCAGCATGCACTGGTCGCAGTTGGCTGTCAATGAGTGCGGGGCATTTTTTGTTCTTTCTCGGGGTGCGGCAGGTGGCATGATTGATGATGGCTATACATCGGAGGACGCATCAACATGGGGACACACCCTGCCCCAAAGTACCCCCCCATGTTGAGGACATGTGGCCTAGTATGGTTCAGGAGGGGGGCGCTCACTTGCCCCCACCTTTCCTGACCTGCCAAGCTGCTCGGATAAAGGATAGATATAGATTATATATATATATATATATATATATATATATATATAGAGAGAGAGAGAGAGAGAGAGATATAGATATAGATTTTGGGGGGGACCCAACACCATTTTTTTCCTAAATTTTGGCATGGGGTCCCCCTTAAAAACCATACCAGACCTCAAGTGTCTGGTAAGGACTGAAGAGGGGGAGCCCATGTCATTTTTTTTCTTGTTGCACTATATTTAAAGGAATTTTTATTTTTTATTTTTGCGTCATTAAAATCACTGCTCCTCAAAAAAAGGTTGTTTTAAAAAAAACATATTTGCATTGATACATGTCCCCCAGGGCAGTACCCAGACCCCCATAACCCCTTTTATGGCCAATTACTTGCATATAAGCCTTAAAAAATTTAACTTTTGAATTCTGGTTTGGTTCATATAGACTTCAATGGAGTTCGCTGTTCGGGGCAGAACTTTTCCTCTGTTCAGGAGCTCTGCTACAAATCGAACAGGATGGGGTTCGGCCCATCTCTAATTGTTAATATAGGCATAAATGCCACAAAAATGTGACTTAGCAATGTTTATAATAATAACATTTTAGTCATAGAGCCATTAGGGCCAAACTAAAATAAGAAAATATTTTTACAGATTCACATGTTCATCAAAGTTGCTGAGTCACTTGCTGTGGCTTGTTGGCTTCTGTCTGGCACTATCACACAGTAATCTCCATGGATACCTATCAGTCATAATGACTAAGCTACCATGTGCTTAAGTTTTACACCACCCATATTGCTGAGTCTTATAAGATCTGCTGTCACAGAATATTATTTTGCATTCTTAAGTGTAGAAACACAAAGTGAACCACAAGTGATAAACACTTACTGTTCTTTTTCTTTTAAACTAGTCTGGCAGATGTTCTTTATTTTCTTTACTGTCACCTAATTTTATTTTATTATGTACTCCTACAAGCTAAAGTGGAACTAAACTCTCTCAATCAACATTAACTATTTTTAATTCTGATGGTGCTAGCCGTAGTAACTAGATAGAATGGTTTATTGTACTTACTGGTTCTAAACTTTGTTTTACATTTCTTCTGTTGCTTATTGGATCTTGGCCTAGGCCAAAGTGATGTCATGAGTCATGTCAGGAGTCTCCATGGGCATTTTTTTCCTTTCATCTGGTTGAGGGAAGGAGGGGCTTTCTTAGCTAAGCACGCCCTCCTGCCTACATGCCTGAGAAAAGGACAGATGGATTCCAAGAAGTAAATGTTGCATTAATCATCTGCCCTTACTCAAGATGGCCTTAGCCTGAGATGCTAGGGAGGTGTTTTTCCAAGTGATTTCTCAAGATATAGCATGGAAGCATGGATGGATAATTGACTTTGAATATTTTAATATTTAAAAATTAATTAAATAGAGTTTTCAGTTTGTGATGCTCACATACAGTTACGTTCCACTTTAACTTAAAGTGAATGTCCAGCCACAACTTTTTTTTTATTAGCTTTGGGGAAGGAATAGAACCCCTGTCAGGTTTTTCAATAAAGAGGGTTCCAATAAAGAGAAACTTTTATTTAGCTCTCCAATGGCCAAATATGCATTGGATTCACAAAGCCTTTGAGAATTAATAGCAATAGCTTTACTGGCTCTTGGATACCATTAGGCTGACTCAGTTTCCTCTTTCTTCACTTGATCGCTTGCCTTTTAACACATTCCATTGTTCTCCAGTGCCCTGTTATACATATCTCTGTATCTCCAACTCAGGATAAATATGATGTAGCTTGTGGCAACAGTAAATTGTTTTTGTAGGTCTTGACAATTTCTGCAATATATTCAGCCCATCACCAAGTTTCCCCTTAGAATCACGAAAGAGACTGAGCAAAACGCAGTGGAATCTTTTCAAGTACACCATTGCCCTGTGGTGGTATGACACTGTCTGAAACATCTTTATCCTAAGCAGTTTTACTCAACTCTGGAATCACTTGGTCCCACAATAATATCTTCGAAAATTCATAAAGGTAGAAGCTAAGAGATCAAGAAATAAGGGATGTGGTTCTTATAATTAAGTCAAAAATTGGTATTACAATACCAATAATCTGGTTTCAAAGTGTTGACCCACTGGTAACACACACCTGTCAAGATTAATAAAATGTTCCCTCATTGCACAGATCTGTGCTGGAGGTGTGGAGAGGAGACTGGCTTTCTTCTCCATATCTTCTGGTCTTGCAGTTGCCTACAGTCTTACTGGGCAGATGTTCATCATATAACTTACAAAATTCACAGAATAAGATCTACCGAGAGATCCTGCACCCTTCCTTCTGCATCACCACAGATTTTTCCGGTAAGGCATACAAACACTCCATCTTACCACTACTGTCCATCTAGTATAATCCATGTATTGAGTCTTATATGAATATGTTCTATTTCTGGACATGAATGTCATATGATTTCTGTATTTTCTGAGTGATTTCTTTTAAACGAAAGTATTGAAAAAAAAATTGTATTATTGTTCCACAGTGTTCAGTAGGTTCATCCACGAATACCTGCATTGTGCTTTGTACATTGTAAAAAGTGGCATTTCTGCAAATCTTCTGGAAAGTAAAGGTGACATTAATTTGTGAATCCAGCCAACGTGATTCAGTGCTCACTTGGCTAAGCATGCACACTACATACAGTAGATTAAAGAGATCCTGTCACCAGCTTAAAAATTGCAGGAATTTTTAACTAAAAAAACAAGTAGTTTAAATGTTTACTTGCAGTGTCTTCCTTTCCATAAAATATTTTATGTTCATATGCAATGAGTCTTTAAACTTGCTAAAAAATAGACTACTCCAGAAGAGCCCATTTCTAAGCACAGCCCCTCCCTCCTTTCATATCATAGACCTCTTGTGGAAGTGTATATTTACTCTGTGTGCAGGCCCAGACCTTGTGCCTCACTCTTTCCCTTTTGTGTAGTTGCCAGGGAAGGAGCAAAGGGGAATACTGTAGAGTGACAGCTGTGAGTCTGTTGGGACTGCTGACATCACATTTAAGAAGACAGCCACCGCAGCACTCAGTACTTTTGAATTTCTACACAAGGGAGGATAAATAACATGCATAAAATACATTAAATGCACATATACTCCAATTGAAAGATTTTTGTTGACATATGTATTTTTTTTAACCCCTTAGATGCCATCAACGCATAGGGTAGCCATGGTAGATTGCCTTCAATGGAAGGTGGGTAAGACATAAGGGTTCTATAGACCCTTCATGTCTCAATAAAGATAACCTATCATAAAAAATGTTTCTTTCCCCTATGTTGTAAAAAATACTGTTTAGTGAAAAAAACAAAAAAGAAAATCAAGTTCCACCCAAGCACCTAAAACCCTCCACCCAAAAAAATGTAAGTCTCCCCCCACCCCTACATACACACATACAAACATAAACACATGTGTCGGGGCACCTATGTACAAAATTGTTGACTGCCCTACACATGTTACTTTCATGTACCTTCAGGTAGAACCTGATGAGCATAGAATGGCCTCTCGTACAGCCCCGGTTCCCACTGAGGTTTGCAACTGTGGCTGCGAGAGCACGGTAAGGTAGGAGTGCCTGCGGTGTTCTCTGTAGCAGGTGAGCAGGTGAAGCAGCCGGCAGCGGTAGTAGAGCTGCGGGTTATGGCTATAGATGCAGGCACATTGTGGATGCAGGGGTGCTGTAGATGCAGGTAGGTTGCAGGTGCTGGGCTACTGCAGATGCAGGTATATAGAGGCTGTAACAAGTGGAGGAGACTGGTGCAGAGTCAGACAAGCCAGGTTATACATGGAAGATCAGGTACATCAGAGACATCGAGCAAAGAATGGTACAGGCAGAGGTTTGGCAATGGAGAATCAAGCAGATAAGAAAAATCAAGGTCAAGCAAGCCAGGGGTCAGGAGTGGAGAGAATCATAGTAGTCAGGAAACTGGGTCACAATTAGATCAAAGGCAGGCATAGGATACAGAGGAAAGCTGCAGAGCAGACAGCAAGGCCCTAGTGCATCTGCCATCCTTATTTAGGGCTTTTGGGAGCCAATGCTAATGGAGCGCGTGCATGCGCAAACGTGCACATAGGCATTTGCACAATTTGCGTGGACATGTCTGCCAGGAAGGGTATCATTAGAATTGTGCCCACGCATGTGCAATGGCCTCTGCCTTTGCACATACGCTGCTCTATGGCCAGCATGTCCCTTACAGTTACATATTGCTGAAAATGCCAGAGTAAAAATTTTAAGGTCATTATTCATGATTAGTTGATGACCTATAAGGGCTTTTAAAATGTAATATATGGAAAATTTTGACTATCAAACTTTATCGCCAATTCATGGGAGCACGCAATTGTAAGGCTTCACATGTTGAGTATTTACTTACTCAATGCAACCTCATCTGTTTATCTTTCACAAAATCAGTTAAAATGTTGTGTTTTTGTGCCCTAAAATTAACTTTAGTGTATTTTTTATATAGATTTTCCCCTTGATAAACAGCTGCACTAATACTGCTTGACATAAAATATTGGAACTACTACCTATTTTCTTCTCCATGTCTCTTGTTTTTAGAAAAACATGTGCTGTTTTCAGCGTTTGGCTAATCCTCAGGCCTAAAATCACTTATTAAACATGTGTGTAAAAATTGCAGGAAAAGCTGGTGGAGCTGCCCGGCTATTGGATCCTTTTGGCTACAAGTTTCCTCTCTGGTTCAGACCTTAACCAACTCTCCCCAACAGCTGACCTCGCGAATGGCTCTCTTTGGTCTGGATTCCCAATGTTGGCCCTCCCCCTGTCTACCCGTGGTACACCACGTCTTAATCTCAGCGCGCCTGCTCATAGCTCGTGCGTGGAAAAACCCCCTCCCTCCAACCCTAACTGAGCTTATTAACACACTTAATGTTCATTGTCGCATGGAATTTCTTTTCTCCAGAGTACACATGACAGAAGCTAGATTCCACAAACAATGGTCTTCCTGGTTATCACACCCAAAATGTGTTAAGCTTGTCTAACTAGTAATCCATCATCCCCAGACCAAGTAGAGCCGGCAGCGAAAGTCACTGGTTCAGTGTACTATTTCTCATACAGTATTTGTAAGTTAGCTCTGATTATCCTGCAGCTCAGGTTATTCGATTCAAGCATTTCCATCAATTTCCTCCTCTATCTTACCTGTTTCTCTTCCCTTCTCTTCTTCCTGATCCTTTTTACAACCGCACTGGGACTAAATTTCACTCACACTCTACCTTACCTTGCACTGTTTTATCTGGCGTGGCGTCCCCACTCGACACAGCCCACTGAGGTGTCGGGAGGGGACGGGATGCCCCCGGACCTACCGGACCTAGCGATACGGAATGTATAATATACAGCAACTGGGCCCCAGGCCCATAGGCCTTCTCCTTTCTCTTTTTCTTTCCTCTGTTAGTAACGCATGTTTTTCAATTTATCCGGGCACTTCCTGCTTGTCTTATTTTTCTTTGGCCCGTCAACTCTCTGTATCTTATGTACAATGGTTGTTATCAATATCTGTTATTGTATTATACTACAATAAAATCTTTTGAAAATAAAAATTGCAGGAAAAGGACTAAAGAACAACTCTACCAGAAAATTATGTTCCAATTTGTTATATCCTTTAGGGACTCCAGTTGAGGGTTTGTGTCTCTTCCGCCTACCACATGGCTAAAGAAAAGTGACCCTATCCTGTTTGAATTCCTGAATTTTTTATCATATAAGTAGGGCTGAAACAACTAATCGATTAATCAACAACTAATCGATTATGAAATTGATTACTATTTTTATAATCGATTAATCGGCTAGTAACAAAATGGGGTTAAAAAAACTAAAATGAGCCCTTTATAGTACAAAAAGAGCAAATAATCGCTACCGTAAATATTACTTTCACAGTTCTACAGTAAAAAAACCAACCCCTTACACTAGTGATTATTTTCTTTTTTGTACTATAAAGAGCTAATGTTAGTTTTTTTAACACCATTATGTTACTAAACGTCTTAGACCTGGTTCACATCTATGTGTTTTTTGGTGCTTTTTGCAGAAACACAGTATAGTTCATTTACATGGTTTCCTATGGGACACATTCACATCTATGCTTTTTTCAGCCGCAGTGTATTTGGAAACGGTCAGGGACTTTTTTTTAACACAAACCGGTGCTTTTTTGGTTCAATATACTTCAATGGAGAAGCTGCAGAAAAGCATGTAATACGTTTTTGCAGCAATTTGTGTTTTTTAATCTGTCCAACAACAAATTGGCCAAAAAAAAAAGCAAAAACGCAAATTGCAGCAAAATCATGTGCACAAAAATCAAAACGTACAGCAAAAGGCACTGCAGAAACAGATCAAAAGCAAAGCATAGATGTGTACCGAGCCTTATTCTGGCCACACGGATCAATTTTCAGAAGAGAATATTCAGACGAAAAATATTTGTACATTTGCTGAATGAAAGAATGTCGTATGATATTTTCACTTGTTTTTAACATTCTGTTTTTAAAATGAATGTAACTTCTGAACGAAAAACGCATGCACTGTCTGAAAATTCCTTGGACCAAGACGTTTTCTATTATTTCCAAATTTTCCTGTCACTGTGTTTGAAAATGAATGTTGATTTGACCTCACTTACCATTAGAAAATTGAACGAACATTCTTAAAATGAATTTTTTTTTGAAGGAAGACATTGTTTGTTTGTTTTTTAAATTAAAAAAATGTGATCTCTGAGTATATTTACCAGTTTCCATTTACCGTATTTACCAAATATTTACCAGATTCACCCTTATATACAGTATATCTTCTCTAATAGTATATACAGTATATCTATTCTAATAGTATATACAGTATATCTCCTCTAATGGTATATACAGTATATCTCTTCTAATAGTATATACAGTATATCTCCTCTAATAGTATATACAGTATATCTCCTCTAATAGTATATACAGTATATCTCTTCTAATAGTATATACAGTATATCTCCTCTAATAGTATACACAGTATATCTCTTCTGTCTGTTATTCTCAGAGTGGATTAGATATTTTGCTCCCTAACCATATAGTTGGTTATTGGTATTTACCACTGCATAGAGATCTTTAAGAATAAATTGCCTTTTTTTTACAACTTTACATATTAAGTAAATTATACACCGCACTTTTTTTTTTAAGGTTATTAACTGATTAACCCTTTGAGGACCAAGGGACGTATTTGTCCCGTGTTTTTAATTACCTGTATCATCTGATTAAGAACTTAAAATACTTTTTTTTTTGGTTTGAGTGAAAATATTAGTTTTTATCAACAAATGGATCTAACTTTTTACCAGTTATTTCATGAAATGGCTTAGTTACAGCAACTGAAGTGTATGAACTTAAAAATAAAAAAAAATTACGGTAATCTTATGGTCCTCAAATGGTTAATGGATTAATCAAAACAATAATTGCCCAACTAATCGATTATGAAATAATGAATAATCGTTAGTTGCAGCCCTACATATCCATTGAGGTAGTGTGGCATCATCAAACAAAGTGCTAACAGCTGTGGTAGCTGGACAATAGTCTAGTGTCTTTTGTCTTTTCTATGGACTGCCTAAGAAATGTAGGAAGCCAACATAAGATTCACTTTACCAGCAAACATACAAAATTCCAATATCTATTTTACAAGAAGTGAATATAATATACGTATTCCGCGCATATAAAATTAGTAACCTGTCCATGAAGAACACCACCTGCCTCTGCATGTGCACTTATTGCCTTTTAGTCAGAATTAGAACTTTGATGTAGGTCCTACAAGGTTATGGAGAGAACAGCTTAGATGGTGGCAAGCGAGCAGCTCAGCTTATAATAATTGAAATCGGTTATTTATGGAAGTAAAGAAGGAAATAAAGTAATAACAAACAGTATACCCTTATTTCTTATGCAGTGAGGATTTGTTAAATCATACAATAAAAAAAACTTTCAGTTCACTTTTCTTTAATTATAACATCCATGTATGTCTATAAAAAAAGAATCCTTTAGATGGCTTCGCCATTACAGTAAGTACTGCCCTGAAAAGCCTGAGACATCATGTATGAATGTTACTATTGTGTACTTTTGCTTTTCATGTCAGCACTAATGACATTGCGGTTAAAGAGTGTATAGAATGTATAGGTAAAGTGTTGCGCAAACGGTTGGCGCTATATAAGCCCTGTATAATAATAATAATAATAATAGTAATAATAATATAGAGGTTTGTGTTAACCTTCAAAATCTATATTTCTGATTTATTAATCAGAAGATATGATATGGGTTGAAAAGAGAATTCTTATTGACAAAGGAAAGGAAGGTTTAACATAACACCATTTATTAGAGTACGTTACAGGTTTATCTAATACACAGAAAATATCTATAGTCTAAGTGAGGGAGTAAAATATTAGTTTAAAATACAACAAGAGTACAATACATTCATTACAATACAAAACAGGACATATGACAATTCGGTATACCTTGTAAGTGCTGGGAGATGATCTGATATGTTACCTAATATTGGTCCATAGCTCTGGTCAGTTCTCATCTGCCATTATCCTAGGGTTGGGGTCCCCTTAAAAAGGGCCATCTCTCATTGACTTGCATAGGACCACACTGATTGGTTAGCGATAATTAGTCTGAAGCCCACTTAATTAAAGAGGAAGTTTGCTCTTGAATAGGACACTTAACTATGCATAGTCCCAGCCGGGGTAAATTGTCCATTCCTGAACAGATCAAAGAAATATTTTAAGCATATCAACCACCCTTTGAAATGGATAAATGGTTGATTAGCACGGAAGAATACACAAGCCTTTATCTAGCAAATGAATTCGGCTCCGTACCGACTACACACCCCAAATGGTATCTGTTCGTGGGTTTTGATTATTACATTAGGTAAACAGCAGGACATCTCCCTCACACCCACACTTAGCATACCTGTGAGACAAAGGTATTGTTAATTGAATTATATACGCTGACCAGACGTCTGTTCCTGTACATCAAACCATCTGGGCAGGTTAAGCTAAACTACTTCTTTATTTCTTATACTAATATCTACATCTATAATACAAATATTCCCAGTTGCTAATGGAGATTACTCATAAACTCCTCATAAGGCAACAGATGACCCCTTGTGGCAAGTTGAGTCCAATGAAACGACGCCACACTTAAGTGAGTAATTGTTTATGTCTAATCTCCATTAGTGAGTTCAGTTTCTCCCTCTGCCATCTTAGAAGTCGGCCGAGATATATCACCATACCCGTCATAAATAACAGTACCCCACACTGCAATATGAGAAGACCTTTTATTCCCATTTCTACCCAGGTCCTGGTGGTGACCAAACTGAAATCCCCATCATGTAAAAGTTCATTCAACCTTTTCCCTGTTTTCTCCATATCATTACTAATTTGAATTATATGGGTATCCTTCCTTGCGAGCAGATTGTGAAGGTTTACTGACAGAGTATCAATTTTTATATCAAAATGGGGTAGATAGGTTATAGGATCTGGGACATCAGGGGGACTCTCAATGATATAGTCTTCTGTTAACACTGGTATGGGGGTTACTACAGTTTGCCCAATAATAGTGTACTCGTGTGGAATGAAGCAAAAATTTGGATAGGGTATGGGACACGACTGACCCCCATAGAGAAATGTCTGGTGATTGGTAACGACACAGTACAGTCCATCCATGTGGTAGGTGACCTTTGTGCTAGGTGTTCTCCATTTTGACAGCTTCACTGGGCAGTTAGCTTCCATCTCACTTGTGCTGGTTTCTTGAGGTGGGTGGCGTGGACTTTCCAGTTGGGGGTCCCTCGCTACTTTGGCGGTGGGATCCGGGTCATTGCTTAGACCACAGACTGGAGTGTCAATTTCAAACACATCACAACGGCATAAGTACCTATTGTCTTTGACAGTGCAGCAGGCAGTGTGTGGTGCTTTCCATCGCCCTTGAACTTGAATGAGCATTTCGGGGAGGTGCAACCTTTCCTTGTACACGTCGTTTTCGAGGTACCCGAGGGAGTGTATGGACGCCATCGTGTTAAAGTAGTCATCTTGTGGATGGAACACTGGCAGCGACATGGTGAAGGAAACATACATTAGGTCCCGGTAGGCGCACAGGGACGGGCTCTTCTTGCAAGCAAATGGCCCTCTATTTGGGTGTGGTGTTACTATCCCTATATTTCGAATTGTGGAAACTGGCAGAGGTTTGCACTTGTCTCCAGAATGTACATTCATTCCACCACTATTATTAGTGTGAGTACAATACCATTGGGTAAGGTCGGTATCTCTTAATATATCAGGGATTTTACCTGCTTGGATATCTCGGATGATATTAGTGACCTTGGTTAAAACAAAATTTCCATACGCAGTGCATATTACCTCTTTCCCCATACCATCCTCTCTAGCTTTCTGATTATTTATGTTTATGATTTCGTTGATTTTCTGTTGTGTCTTTTCAAACAACTGGGCAATATCTTTCATGTTATACACCGTAAACCTTTCCTCCTCTGCAAGCCCCTCAACACCCTGCAGAACTGGTTTCAGCACTTGCCGACCCTCTTTTTGTTCAAAATTTCCGATATGCCTGCGAATCGCTGACAAATCGGCTCGGTTCCAAATTGACATGCCAGATCCAAAAAGTCCTGGGATGGACCCAAGTATGCTGTCCAACCCCTTTAACTTTCTGGATCTGAAAATTCCCCTATGGGGAGTGAGGTTTGGTTCTGCAAATGGGTCCTGTGTTCGGCTTGCATGGGAGGCAATCAAATCTACCAGCAAGGAGGAGTAAAACAGAGACACATTTGTCCGGGCACATGAGCCGAATTCAGCCATGTTCCACTGGGACAAATTAAGTACCACGGGTACATGAATGAACTTAACGTTATTGAACAGAATTCCAGGGATTGATGTTGCCGTTAGGCCACTAGGTGGTCCCTCTTGCAGTGATGGGCATTCCAAGGATGTTGGTTCATAGTAGGGGATTGCAGCTGTATTTTTGGGCAAAATTGTAGGAGCAGGGGTGTTAGTCTTTGGGGACACGTGCAAGGTGACTTTTCCTGGGACGTACTGAAGAGTGGATGCCTGTGTGTTGCTGGACAAGGGGATGGAGATAACCAAAGAATATTTCCACTCTCCGGCATCACTCAACCGTGTCTCTTGAATCAACAAGGATCCATTCTGAAAACTCATGACTCTATCCCGGTAGTCAGTGATATTCCCTGTGACGCCGTTACCCCAGACGAGATGATTATCAATGGGACTCCACCAATATACTTGCTTCCCCACAGTCCCTACAATGGCCACAGGTAATAAAATGGATTCCCCCTCTAGGCAGTAGACAGGATTCTTGTCAACGATCACGCTGATGAGTGGTCCAGTCTCCTCTTCCTTGGTAGTTGTGATCAGCTGGAGCAGGATAACGATCCACATCGACTTCATGGCTCTAAAAGGAAAGAAAGCAGCACATTTTAGTTGATTTCTTTGGCTCCATGGAACTGTTTCAGTTGGTTCGCATGAACCCATTTATCTTGTGTCTTTTTGCCCGCCTCTATTCTGATTTTATATACAGACGGACTTAATTTATCAATAATAGAAAATGGACCTCTCCATTTTTGACTTAGACTGTGATCCAGGGGACGTAGTTCCAAGAACATAACTCGGTCTCCTATGGCCCAAGTGCATTCTCGAACCCCTTTGTCAAAATACGCCTTGGCTTTCTTTTGACTTTTACCCATTTGTGCTGCGGCAAATACATGGATCTCTTTTACCGCTTTTTGGAGTTTAAGGAGGTATTGGTCCATTGAAAGTCTGTCTATGGTAGGTGTATGCATCTCTAGCCAGAGATGTTCAGGGAGTCTCATCTGTCTACCTGTCAGCACTTCAAAGGGTGTCAGCCGGGTAGCATATGAGGGGGTTGCTCGGATGGCCATGGCCAGTAATGGCAACAGATTATCCCAGTTCTTACCATTGATGTGTACAAATTTTTTTAGCATTGTCTTAATCTGCCGATTGGCTCTTTCAACCTGACCTGAAGATTCTGGGTGATATGGAATGTGAAATTTTTGCTCCACCCCTAACATCTGTAGGCAGGTTTTTACCACCTTTCCATTAAAATGGGTCCCCTGATCTGACTCTATTGATCCTGGGAGCCCCCATCTACTGAACACCTGTTCTACTAAAATCTTAGCCGTATTTTGTGCAGTGTTACTTTTGGTTGGGAAGATCTCTGCCCATTTAGAAAATAAATCTGTGACTACGAAGATGAATCTGTTGTTTCTAGCAGTGACTGGCAAGGGTCCCATGTAATCCATTTGTAAGGCATTCCATGGCCCTTCTTTCAGTCTAATTCGTAAAGGGGCATTGATCTTCCTTGGTGTGGGGTTAACCTGTGCACAGACAATACAATTGTCACAATACTGCTTCACATCTGTCATCATGGAAGGCCACCAACCTATGTTCTTGAGCCGCTCACCTGTTTTCTCTGACCCTTGATGACCCCCAGTAGGCAGGTCATGCACTATGTAAATCATTTCATTTTGGTATTTTTCAGGAACCACCCAAGTTACTTCATCTCCATGATGTAACAATACCTTTTTATCTTCTGACAATGTGAGGTGTTTTATATATTTTGCCAAAGTATTCCCCTCAGAGAGTTCTCCAGTCTCATTTTGCAGTTTTTGCATTATTTCCTTAATGTTGTCATCCTGGCATTGTATGTCCGAAATATCCGGAACTACTATGCAGGATTTTGTGAGGGCACAAACACTGGGGCACAAGACTAGGTCCGGTAAATTCGACGGAATTTCCCAGATCTCCCCTCCCTGTGCTCCTTGTTTGGCCAAGCAATCCGCCGCCTCATTTTGTTCCCAGTATGGGGCAGTACCTGAATGACCTTTAACTTTGCACACCCATGGTTTGACTGGCAACTTTTGCACCAATGATACAATATATTTCAACAGGGATGCATGTTTAAGTGGAGACCCATCTGAGGACATGTACTGGTGGGTGTGCCAGAAGGGCAGAAATTCTGTAAGAGCATTACAGACCCACGCAGAATCTGAGTATAAAACAATTTCTTGGTCCCCTTTCATCAGTTCTAGGGCATGAGCGATTGCAGCCATTTCCGCAAATTGTGCTGATTTGACTTTACATGACCGAAAGATTGATGTTTGGGTCTTTGCTTGTGGATTGATATAGTATATTCCAAATCCTGCACATGGAGAACCCTCCACGTAAAAACATGATCCATCTGTGAAAATTTGGCCTGCGTTTTCAGGGACTGTTTCCTTTACTGACAAAGGTCTAAAGAATTGTTGTGCCGCTGATTGTGGGGTGATATCACATTCATATGGTACTCCCTGGTAAAGGAGGCCATGGGCTCTAGTGGACGGATTATTTGTGTGTTGAACTTTAATGTCTCTGTCTTGAAGCAACAAAGCCCAATGGGCCAATCTGGCATTGGATACATTGCCATCCTTCACTCGGTCTGTGAGTAAAAATTTAGTGGGAGTGTGAGTTGTGTGCAGGATGACTGGGTTAAGTCCTATGATGTATGTGAAGTATTTCACTGCCCAAAACGTAACTAGGAGGTGTTTTTCACATAGAGAGTACTTCATTTCCACAGGAGATAATAATTTAGACGCATATGAAATGGGTCTCTGTTGCCCATGGATTTCCTGTGACAGAACAGCTGACATGGCTGTCTCTGATATGGCAGTCTCAATGTGAAAGGGCAGTTGGTACTCTGGGTTGGCTAATGCTGGCGCTTGCGCTAAAGCTTCTTTAAGCTCCTGCACTGCCTTGGTGTGTTGCTCAGTCCATTGCCATTGGGTATCCTTTTTCAACAAATCATACAGTGGTGCAGATTTTTGTGCAAATTCAGGGATGAAAGCCCGTGAATAATTTACCAATCCTAAAAAAGATCTCAGAGTCGGGATGCTCACTGGCAGCGGTAATTGTAGAATGGCTTTTACCTTTTCAGTTGCTATCTTACGTCCGTTTGCTGTCACTGTAATCCCAAGAAAAGACACAGATTCCTTCAACAATTGTGCCTTAATGGGATTACACTTCAGTCCCGCCTTTCCTAGGATCTGCAGAAGTTCCTCCAATAGCCGCAAATGTTCTTCTTTGTCGCATGTGGCTAGCAACAAATCGTCCACGTACTGGAAAAGATTCTTTGGAGAAGAAAAATCAATTAAAATATCTCTCATGGTTGCATGAAATAACGTAGGAGAGTTATGAAATCCTTGAGGGACAGAATTGAAAGTATACTGTTTTCCGAGAAATGTAAATGCAAATTTGTATTGACATTCTTCTGACAACGGTAATGACCAAAAACCATTTGATATGTCCAGCACTGTGAAATATTTGTGTTTGGGATTTAACATGCTCAACACATCCGGGACAGATGCAACGGTGGGGGCGCAATTGTTTGTAATACTGTTCAATTTGCGGTAATCGATTGTTAATCTCCACGAATTGTCAGTACTTTTGCGAATCGGCCATATTGGCGCATTTGTTGTTGATACACATGGTCTGATGACCTTTTGGTCAAGCAGTGACTCTATGGTTTCCTGTATGTAGCTGATAGCTTCCTTTGGAAAGGGGTATTGTTTCTGCGGAACTGGGTCTGGCCCACTGATGTGTATTACCGTATTTACCTTTCCACAGTCATGTTTGTGTTTTGCAAAGGATCCCTGATGTCTTTCTATCACAGGGTGCAGAAGCTGATGTTCTGGGTGATCTGTAATGATCTCCAGTATGTCATATTTTAAATCATTGCGTTTGATGGCTGCAATTGTGTGAGAATCAGGTATCACAATGGTGCTATTCTGATCAGTTGGAACCCCTTGCAATAATAACAGGTTGGTCAGATCCAACATACATCCATTGGGAATTAAGAAGTCTGAACCCAGCAGGCTGGTTTCATTTGGCAAACACATTAATGCTAATGGCTGTTTTAGGGTTAACTCACCAATTTGGATTGTTAGGGGCTTGGACAAGGCAGACTCAACATTATGTCCAGCAAAGCTCTGGAGCTTCAGTGGCTTTCCTGAAGATAGTGTTGAGTTTAAGGGATCTTTGTCATGCATAATTGATATCGCCGCCCCTGTGTCGATTAACATGGCACATTGACGGCCCCTAATCAACGCTGACACTACAGGGCGCCCACACCTATCCAGAGAAATAGGTGCTAAGATTTTGGGGCCTTGTAGTTGTCACCATTGATGACGGTTAGCCTCTGTCTGGGAAGCTACCTGTACTTCCTTTCCAGGGCCTACTTGAAAGGCCTGTAATTGTTGTCGCAACTCTGCATAAGTAGGAGCTCTTTCTGTGTCACTGACATGCTTGCCCTGTGATAGGTGGCTATGAGAGTTTTCTCTTCCTCTGCCTCTGCCTCTATAACCTGATTTCCCCCTATATCCCCTCCCCCTCCCTTGTAAACTTTTGTCCCAGTTAGGGTTGTATGGAGGATTGGCTTCTCCTGGGGCATGGGGGCCTTCTACGGTGGTAGTCCTGCATTGTACTGCAGCCACCTTCCTAAACAGCTGTTTCTCTTCTCTTTCCTTAAGCCTGTGCTGTTTATAGGCTTGGATGGCATGGAATGATCTATGTATTAATCCAATCACCTCCTCATAGCTATGTTTTCTAGGATCTATCAAATGCTCACATTTTATTCGAATAGCGGGATGGGCATTGTGTATCAGTAGGTTCTTATATTCCATGTCCTCTCTAGTGGTTTTACCATTGTTAGTGTTATATGCTGCCCACAATCTATTGGCATAAACTAAAGGATTTTCCTCATTACTTTGTTTGATTTGATAGGCCACCATCAAACCTATAGCTGAGGGGTTTATGACTTTTTGCAATTCGGCCACGGTTACTTTGTAGCTCCCTTTGCCTTCCTTAATTTGATCTGGGAGTGCATTCCAGGTGTGGGCGTCAAGGGTTAATTGTAACACCTTAACTTGGTCACTAGGATTTCGCACACCTAAGAGCTCACACCTCTGTTGTACATTGGTTGCATGTGAAGTGATGTGTTCATTCGTTTTAATTTTGCCAATGAAATCCGCTACACTCATAAGGGTTTTTACAGGTTGAATTGGATATACATTGGAAATCACCTCATTTCCTCCACTATCAAAGCCCAAAAATGTTTGATTTCCTTCAGTAGAGGAGGAAATCTGGGTCCTACCCATGATGGGGAACTTGTCATGCTCCTCATTTGTAGATAGCTGGTCCCCGTTGTCTGGTGGGTCTATGACAATGGTGCATTCTCGATTTTCCTGTGGCTCTGCGATTTCTCCCATCGCCACAGGAAATGTGGAATCGGAACCCATATCTTCCTCTCCCCAATACTCTTCATATTCCTCTGTGTCCCCAATTTCATAGGCACAAGTCGGTGCCGTAGCATTACCTTGTTCGCATCTGTTGGCCACAGCCGCCTGTCCTTTAAGGATAGAAATTGTTTGTAGCAACTGTGACTCGTTTTGCGTGCAGTGTGTGTGATCTATAAATGTTCCTTTCTTAGCTTCATGTAACTGATTTTGGACTACTTTGTATGCAGTAGTTATGTGGTCCAGCTCAGTCTCAACTTTAGTTAGCATGCTTTTATATTGTACCACTTCTTTCTGGGCCAAATTTACACTTTTAACATTTTCCTCCTGTGAGGCATTAACTAATTGATTAAGGGTAGTTAATGTTTGTACCTGGTTCTGTAAAGCTGTATTCTCTTTTTCCTTCTCAGAAATTGTAATATTTTTATTATAGACTATATCTTCTAATTTCTGCATTTTAGTATTCATAGCCATGCAAGCTGCATACATGCCTGCTAAGGCTAGACTTTTATGCTGATTTTTTTTGGTTGTTTTAACTTGTTTCTCAAATAACTCCTGGACATAAGTCCAAGGAGATGCTTTTAACTTGGCATCACAGGCAAATTCATTGTTCTTATGTTTACGAGTATACGTTGCTACAAAACTTTCTAGACCGGACATGGCAGCCATTACCAATCTATACAATGCAAAATTTGTAAGCTAAATTATGTTAACTTCCCCTGTACTATACAGCCACTTTGAGATTACCGTATAGAAGGAGGGAAGGAAAACACCTTAAAAATAATAATTAAAAAAAAACATAAACAGACTCAAATAAAAATGCAGAAAATACAGTAAAAATAAAACAATATTTCAGCTCACAATAAAACCCTCTTTTATATTAGTGGGGGAACACTAATTATGCTCACCATAACATTGAGCCTTCAATACAACAATTGACCCAGGGGACAATAGAACCAAGAGCTTTGAGAATGTGTACTGTAAGCCCCCAAGGATCTATATGCTGACAATAGTAATGTAAACGCAGCCGTGTTTACACTAGTATTTGTAACTCAATTCAGTAATACAAACAAAAACCAACAACAAAAACTTTTGGAAGGTCTATTATACTATGCTCAGTGCACCTTATTTCACACTAATACACTACTAATAATCTTTCTCAAAGATTAGCTTCAGTATTCAGCAACAAGACTTCCACAGCTCTGTACTTTAACTGACAACAATGAGAATATTACTGCTTGTAAAATTCCACCGTAAAAACAAACAAACTACTTTCTTAAAGCTATGTTATGCATTTAGTGGATAGACCATTTAAATTAAAACAAACATTTGTTGAACCTTTTCAACAAAACCAACACCACACTCAATTGGCGTCTTTTCAATAAAATAAATGTACTCACCATGCAGGACTCTCAAGCAATTGTTAGAGACAGCAATGAAGCTTGGTGAGCACCCAAGAATGCAATAATAAAAAAAATTAATAACACTTTTCCCGCAAAGTTACTTCCTCCCCCTTACATCGACCGGTATATAAAGGTACATCCAAAGAACTTTTTCAATTATAATTTTGGGATATTAATGTAAAAAATAAAAAATAAAAAATTAATAATAATAAAAAAAATTATTATTAAAAAAAAATCCAAAACATAAAAAAACAATAATAATAACTTGTGGTGTATATTCTCTCCTTAGAGTTAATCTAATACTCACTTAATCATAAAAACATATAATAAAAAAAAAAACATTTACCTATATTTTTCCCTCTATAGATTGGATAAGCTGACTCAGCTTAAATTCCCCCTAATAAGCTTAATCTCTAATAAACAAATTGTGGTATTATATTAAATACTTTCAGTCCCTTCGTGGTCGCCACTGTTAACCTTCAAAATCTATATTTCTGATTTATTAATCAGAAGATATGATATGGGTTGAAAAGAGAATTCTTATTGACAAAGGAAAGGAAGGTTTAACATAACACCATTTATTAGAGTACGTTACAGGTTTATCTAATACACAGAAAATATCTATAGTCTAAGTGAGGGAGTAAAATATTAGTTTAAAATACAACAAGAGTACAATACATTCATTACAATACAAAACAGGACATATGACAATTCGGTATACCTTGTAAGTGCTGGGAGATGATCTGATATGTTACCTAATATTGGTCCATAGCTCTGGTCAGTTCTCATCTGCCATTATCCTAGGGTTGGGGTCCCCTTAAAAAGGGCCATCTCTCATTGACTTGCATAGGACCACACTGATTGGTTAGCGATAATTAGTCTGAAGCCCACTTAATTAAAGAGGAAGTTTGCTCTTGAATAGGACACTTAACTATGCATAGTCCCAGCCGGGGTAAATTGTCCATTCCTGAACAGATCAAAGAAATATTTTAAGCATATCAACCACCCTTTGAAATGGATAAATGGTTGATTAGCACGGAAGAATACACAAGCCTTTATCTAGCAAATGAATTCGGCTCCGTACCGACTACACACCCCAAATGGTATCTGTTCGTGGGTTTTGATTATTACATTAGGTAAACAGCAGGACATCTCCCTCACACCCACACTTAGCATACCTGTGAGACAAAGGTATTGTTAATTGAATTATATACGCTGACCAGACGTCTGTTCCTGTACATCAAACCATCTGGGCAGGTTAAGCTAAACTACTTCTTTATTTCTTATACTAATATCTACATCTATAATACAAATATTCCCAGTTGCTAATGGAGATTACTCATAAACTCCTCATAAGGCAACATTTGTATAGAAGACAGATGAGTATGCTGCCTAAAGCAGCCGTATTCCAATGTTTATTTTTAAGGAGCTTCTCGAAAAAAAATGGATTTGACTGTTGTGAACAAAATGGAGCAGAGATCGATCCTCTGATGAATCTTAAAGGAAACCCAGGGTGACACAAATAGACTGAACATTGTTGTTCTCTTCTTCTGAAAATGCTACTTGCTTGACTGTGATTTCAATCCAGTGGCATCAGGTGCTTTATGAGCAACATTAATTTTGACGTCAAATTTCAAATTCGTTTTAATCATAGTCTTTTGACTAAAATGGCATTTTAGTTTTAGTCATATTTTAGATATCTGAATTGTTTTAGTTTTAGTTGTATTTTAGTTGACTAAAATCTCCAGTACATTGTAGTTAACTAAAGTCTAATGGCTTTACCACTTACGAACCAGGCCTCTTTCTGAGATTTGGTGTTTAAAAAAAACATTTTTGATAGAAAATTACTTAGAACCCCCAAACATTATATATTTTTTTTTCTAACACCCTAGAGAATAAAATGGCGGTAGTTGCAATACTTTCTGTCACACAGTGTCACACAAGACAACAGTAAAGTTAGCCCAATTTTTTTCTAGTGTGAAAGATAATGGTACACCGAGTAAATTGATACACAACATGTCACACTTCAAAATTGTGCCTGATCATGGAATGGCGACAAACTTTTACCCTTCTCCAAAATCTCCCAAAAAATTCTACAGGTTGCATGTTTTGAGTTACAGAGGAGTTATTGCTCTCGCTCTAATAACAGCGGCGATACCTCACATGTGTGGTTTGAACACCGTTCAAAACACCGTTTTCATATGCGGGAGCTACTCACTTATGCGTTCGTTTCTGCACACGAGCTCAGCGGGACGGGGCGTGTTAAAAAAAATTCTTATTTATTTTACTTTTTATTTTTAATTTTTACATTGTTCTTTAAAAAAAATGATGTCACTTTTATTTCTATTACAAGGAATGAAAACATCCCTTGTAATAGAAAAAAAAGCATGACAGGACCTCTTAAATATGAGATCTGGGGTCAAAAAGACCTCAGATCTCATATTTACACTAAAATGCAATAAAAAAAAAAAATACATTTTGTCGTTTCACATTTTTTTTTTAAATGTCCAAAAACTCCACCCTGCAATGGTATGGAGACAGATGGGGGCCATCTTCCCCTCCGGTAAGTGGTGGAGGGCACCGTAGAGCAGCAGGAGGGGGGACTTCTCCCGCCACCGATAAAAGTGATCTCGCAGTGAATCCGCCGATGAGACCACTTTTATCTAGCTCGCTGCAGAAGAGGATACCAGGGGTTATGGTAGCTACTGCCATAACAATGATATCCCTCTTCAAAGTGCCGACGTATATTGTCGTAAGCCAGTCTGGAAGTGGTGAAATTGTAAAGCATTATTTAAGCGTTTCTCTAGAATTGCCAAACCCATTATATACTGCTGGCATAAAAATCCAATAACATGTTATTATTTATGGTATTAAAGTTTGAACATGCACTACAGATACAGATTTAGCCGTTGTGATATATACCGTCTTTATAAATAAAAGAAAAGTTTAAAAAAAAAGTTTTAACAAACAAAAATATTTATTTTTGACAAACAGAAGTACAACTTTAAAATGTAAAAAAAATCCCTGAAAAACTAAACTCTATTGGCTGTAATGACATTGCTCATATTACCTGAATATATTACCAACATAAAATATTTAAGCCACATATACACGATCGAAGTGCAAAGTGCAAACTACAAGTGCAACGTGCACTTGAAATTGCACTCAAAATGCACTTGGAAGTGCAGTCGCTGTAAAGGCCCATACACATGATCGGACTTTTTGACAACAAACATGCAAATTAGCTGTTTTAAGGCAACATCCGGCCGTGTGTATGCTCCATCGGACAAACTTTTTCAGTTTGCATTGGACAAAAGTTTGCTCTGCAAACAGACAAACTTTTTGGCAACAAAAGTCTGATGGAGCAAAGTCCGAAGGTGTGTAACAGAAAACCATAGGATTTTAGTCCAAATTACAAACAGGCATGCTCAGAACCAATGCAAAAGATTAGACAACAATACAGAAGTTGACCAAAGGGTGGTGGTAAAGTGCAGAAAAAAAACACGTGATTTGGTGAAAGTTGGCTGAAAAAGTCCTGCCGTGTTTATGCTTAGCAAGTTCATGGCCAACCCTTTCTACAGAAATCCACGGGGAAAGTTTGTTTAAAGTCCAATTGTATGTATGAGGCTTAAATCCGAGAAGATCTGAAATTAAGGGAAGCTCTGCTGGTTTTATCATCCAATGATGTGCAAGCTAAAATGCTGTTTTTTATTTTCCTTGCATGTCCTCCCTCGGATCTACAGTGACTGCACTTCTGAGTGCAATTTCTAGTGCACTTTGCACTTGTAGTTTGCACTTGTAGTGCAAAGTGGATTTTCCTTTCGTAAATAACCCCCATTTTTTAAAAATGTTTGTCTTTTTTTGTGCAAAGCAGCAAAAATAAAAAAACACAGAGGTGATCGAATAACACCAAAAGAAAGCTCTATTTGTGGGGGAAAAAAGGACATAAATTTTATTTGGGTAGTGTTGCACAACTATGCAATTGTCAGTTTGAGTAGCACAGAGCCGTATTGCAAAAAATAGCCTGGTAATGAAGGGGGGTAAACCTTCAAGAGGGCAGGTGGTTAAGCACCGTAGTAGATTTCTCCTACTTATTCTTATATGGTAGTGCAGTATTAAATTTGAAGTCAAATTTCGATTTAGTTTTAGTCTTATCCTTTTGACTAAAATTCAATTTTTTAGTTTTAGTGGTATTTTAGACATCTGAATTGTTTTAGTTTTAGTCATATTTTAGTCAAATACAATAGTGTTATATTCTTCTACAAAAATATTTTCGTCCATGAAATTAACAGTGTTTATGAGTCACAAATATGCCAATCAAGAGCTCTGACTTGACTCTAATTTTCTTTTCCCAAAAATGTTTATACAGTGTTTAAAAAAAGAGAACAGAGGATATATATGTTATAAATACTCCTCGTTTAACGAAAATAAAAGGATGAGGGATCATCCTCAGCATTCAGACTTTATAAAGAATGCAACAAGAAATGTAAGGGTGCAATAAGGATGGCTGAGATAGAACATGAAAGACACACAGTGGAGGAGAGCAAAACAAATCCCAAGAAATTCTTTAAGTATATAAACAGTAAAAAAGGGAAGACAGACCATATTAGTCCCATAAAGAATGAGGAAGGACAACAAACTCCCGCATCCACAGCCCTCCACAACAGTGTAAATCTACACTCAGAAAATATTACATAGGTACAAAGTAGGCAAGGTTGAAAAAAGACAACCTATCAACCTATTGAAGCCAGAGGGTAACAAATACGGTCATGCAACATGCTTTTCAGAAGGAGAGCAACAGTGGAAGCTTCAATATTCGTATAGGAAAAGTTTTCGTCCTCCTCCAGACTAAGGTTTGGTTTTCAGAGAAGTTTCACTCATCTTTTCAAGTAATTTATCCACGTAATTCCATAAAGAACCATTGGAGTACAAAGATCACACAAATGCTGTATCTAATAAATGTTCTGGAAATACATACAGCATAATCATTGGTTGGGGACTATAGTAGCTTAGCTGAACAGTCAAGTTCATCTACTGTTATATACCCACTGGGTTTGAAAATGGCAGCCACAAATGAAATGTAGCCCACTCTATCAAAAAAAAAACATCTTATATCCGTTTTTCATTTTCAAAGGTAGTAAGAACTACTTTTTTCTATGAATGCAGTTTCTCTTAAACTCAGTTTTATTATAGGCTGACTCGATTCCTCCAGTATCATTAAAATGGGAAAACTTAAGTTAGCTGGCCAGGTGTACAAACAAAGGGCATGTGCGGTGTTGTACTTAAGCTCGTAAATATAATGCAGCACTGTGAGAAGGCTTCTGGGGAGCAGGTGTATAAGACTGCTGAAGTACAAAGACTAAGCACAAGAACACAAAGAAACACTTCAGCCTGTTGAGGAAATGAACATAAAGAGGAAAAAATCCACTGTCTTCAGATTTTTTTTCTGATATACAAATATGTCTGCATTATTGCTATTGGAAGCAGTTCAAAACTATTGATATCATTTACTCCATGAAGAAAACTTTGGGTATAATTTCATGCTTTCAGACAACATTAATATGGTATTTGGAGGAGATATAAATCCACTTTTTTGTGGAACAAACATATCCACATCCAGATATCTCCATATAAAATTTGCAATGACATCATCACTGCACATAACTTTTGCGAAGGACAAAGCCATGGGAGGCATTCAGCAGGCTCCATACACGGTTCCAAGTTGGTAAAACAAAGGTGGATAGACAACCCGAAATTCGATCTTTCAAAGCTTCAAAGCTTTCAATCCATCCCGAGGGGGACACTATCCAGCTGGACATCCATCATCTTTGGCTATCGCAGCCTCTCAAGCTCGCATGACGCATTGCCGTATGGTAGATGTGTCCAACATTCATGGTAAGAGTACCCATCCTCTTGTCTGCATGCTGTAGCAGTTTGATGCAAGATCCACTGTGTTTGTTGGCGCTGGAAGATATGACCCTCTAAAGTGGACAGATATTCGTGGACATTTATCTTGGACTTAAAGTCACTGTTGTCACCCCTTTTACTTTTTGAACACATTTTTTATAAATATATATATATATATATATGTATATATATATATATATATATATATATATATATATATATATATATATTACATTATTTTTTCCCACCAATTCTTAGCGCTGCACTTTATATTTGAATTTGTGTTTAACCTTTGTTTGAGTGCTAGCAGCTTTGCTGTGTAAACTTACACATTGGGAGTACACACCTCACATATGTTTGGTATTAGATGTTTTTGGTTTAGTGCAGTGTTTTCCCCTTATCTACACAGACCCCATCCACTACAGGTTGCATACAGATAAGTACAGGAGGGGGCGGAGACAAGACCTATTACCCTGCACAAGGAGAGAGCAGCAGTGATCGGTCTTTATTACAGCTCCTACACAGAGATAAAGTTTCACACTAGAATTCTTCACAGATTAAGAAGAAATGCAGAAACCCACTAAGATTTAAGGAAGAATACATATTCATTGTATAGTTAGACAACATTTTCTTATCACAGTGTTCAACTTTAAAGTGGTTCTAAAGCCTTAAGGCTTTTCACCTCAATGCATTAAGGTGAAAAAACTCCTGTGCTGCAGCTCCCCTCCAGACCCCCCCTCTTTTCCATAACAGAGCCCATCAGATCTAGCGATGTGCACGAGGGTCCCCTTGCTGCATCTCCCCTCTTTGGACAGATTGATAGTTGCTGTCAATCAAATCTGGCAACATGGAAGTGGGGGGAGGGCAGAGTTCTGCTCTCTGTGTCAATGGACGCAGCAGCGGGACTCGGGAGGCACCCACACAAGTGCCCCTAGGGAAAGCGGCTTTTCCTGGGGGCACCCGATGAAGAGAAGGGGGACCCCAGAAGAAGAGGATCGTGCTGCTCTGTGCAAAACCAATGTACAGAGCAGGTACTTATAGGCATGTTTGTTATTTTTATTTAAAAAACCCAAAGCTTTATAACCACTTTAAGTTACTTTAAGATCACATTAGTTATAAATATGTTGGCTTTAGCACAGTTACAAAGGCTATAATTTTACTGCAGCTTTTGAGGTTTCTGATAACACCATCCTAGTAAGTAATAAATACTGGACAAATATCAGAGGTTGAATTCTGAAAAAAATTCTGATGCATTTGCAAAGGACCATTGCATTTGCTATGGCATCCGTGGAAGTCTCTTATACAATAAAAAAGAAAAAGAAAAAGACTACTGCGAGGACCCTCATGTAAGTAACTGGGCTGTAAGTAACTGGGCTAATTGAGTTCAGGGGGGATTCTCCCTTTAATTTTTTACAATATCCAAATATCATTTATTCCCCTTTTTTTCATTCATATATCTCTACCACGGTTTTGCTCCTGATGATAGGCTATAAGGCCTTGAAACGCGTAGAGCTAACAACAACCGCGTGTACATACGTATGAATCCTCTTGATGGTCGTTCCTTCTTCATTTGCTCTTTTTTTATTTATTTTTTTATTTAAATTTTATCGTTTTTTTGCGATATTTGTACAGTCACTAATTCCATTTTACAAAATCATGTTCCAATTATTGTTTGTATCCCACAATGTATGTACTAACGCCTTGTTGGAATGTCAGTCAATGTGCAATATTTTCTAATGAATTGTATAAGTGTAAAAATATTAATATATAGCACAATTCATGGAATCAGTTAATATAAATACTTTCTGACAATTTGAATCAATTAAAACTTTTCTTTGATTTAATTTACTTCATTGCTCCCATGTGCTTCATAGAAAAGTCCCACTATTTGTGCTCTCTTTTTTAATCTCTTATACAATGTTACCAGTGCCTTTTTCAATTTGTTAAATAGAGCATAATTTATAAATGGGGAGTTTTTAGCTTTTTACAATTACAGACCCCCAATAGATTGTCAAATATGTCCCTATACCTCATTTGCCAGACTGTCAAATGAATTATCATCATGATATTGGGTATTGGTATGACTTCAAAAGATGTCAGTTATTAGGCTTCATGTACACTGCTGCTGGTAAATGGACGCTTAGGAGCAGTTGGGCGTTTTTTTCAGCTGCCCCAGAACTCTCCTCTATGTTTTCTTATCAATACATGTACACAGAGTCGTTTATAGTCATTTCTAGGCAGTAGAGTTTAGAAGCATTTTTTGGAAATCAAGAAAATGTGTTCAGGATGGATGTTCAGCGGCATTTGAAACCCCAAATGCCTGTAACAGCTTGTAAACGCGTGTAAACACAGTAACTTGTGTTTAGCCATGTTTCGTTTACAGGCGTTTTTCATTTTTGACTATTTGCAAAAAAAACAAAACATTTTAGTATTTTTTTTAAACGCTTCTAAATGCAAATGCGGCTAAACGCAGCTAAAAGCATGTAAATGGACATAATTTTTGCTTTACATATGGATAACTTGAACCAGAACAGCTGAAAGAAAATGGTAGGGATTTTGTCATATTTATTTATCTAAAACCAGCAAATCACAAATCCACAAGCCATCTAGTGAGATTGTTGTGGGTGAGCTTTCTGCAATCAAAACATGGAATCAAAGTACAGTTACTCACAATGTTACTTATATGTCATCTGATATAACAAGTCGATTGCACCATTTTGATTTCTGGCTTTTTATTAATTTTTTAGAGGTCCAGTCCCATACTTCCATTATTTGGTTCTCATACCAATTGGAAGTATGGATACCCCAGGTATAACTGTTAATACCGCATACACACGATCGGATTTTCCTGACAAGAAATGTTCGATGCAAGCTCATTGTCGGAATGTCCGACCGTGTGTATGCTTCATTGAACATTTGCTGTCGAAATGTCCGCACATAAATGCTTGAAAGCAGGTTCTCAAATTTTCTGAGAACAAAACTTTGTTGTCAGAATGTCCGATCATGTGTACACAAGTCTGACGCACAAAAGTCCACGCATGCTCAGAGTCAAACGCTTGGTATAACTATAAGTGCACTTGCAGTGCAAAGTGGATTTGCCTTTAGTAAATGGCCTCCATAGTGCTCTAAAATTTGCCCCAATCAGATCATTTTAGGGACTGCAAGCAATTCATTCATGGAGTTGAAAAGAATGATTATTTTTATGATGAATGCATTACATACATTAACAACAAAAACAAGGTTTGTGTGTAGTAGACCCATAGCATAACATAATAGTGAAGAAGAGATTGCCATCTCACGTATCAATTAAGTTACGTTTGCACTATTGAAGAAAATGGACAAAACTAAAAGGCCATTGGAGAACCTAGGAGACAGCATAAAGAAATGCAAGCAGTAAATAAAATTAAATATGAGTTCAGTTTTTAACAATTTATAAAAAACAGGTTACATGTTCTCTGGCATATCAATGGCCCCCCTACCCGCAAATTACTCTAGATACTTTTGGCATAATTTGGGGGGCAAGCCAGGATGGCCAGCTTCAAGAGCCGTCAGAGTTGTTGGATCCGGTAAGCCGGCCTCAGTCCCAACTGAGGCCGCACAGGTTGATGCATTTTTGCACAAAAAGTTATGTAAAATGCAACATGTAAGAATTATGTGATTGAGTTTATATTCCACCATATTAATTGCAGTGAGGAATAAGCGGAACTGGCTGGCCATTATGCCAAAGGCATTTTCCACCACTCTTCTGGCTCTGGCCAGTTGGTAATTAAAAACCCTCTGATCCGGTGTGAGGGTCCTCATTGGGAATGGCCACATAAGATGGTCCCCCAGTGCAAAAGCTTCATCCGTGATAAAGATGAACGGGAGTCCTGCCACATTGTCCTCTGGAGGTGGCAAGGCAAGCTGCCATTCTGGAGCCATCTGTAAAACTCCATCTGGGAGATGACTCCACCATCCGAAATCCAGCCATTTTTCCCCATGTCCACATACAAAAACTCATATGTCGCCAACACCACTGCCAACGTCACTATACTACTATACCCCTTATAATTATAATAGTATGGCCCCAAGTTGGGGGGTGGGATGCTGTGGATGTGTTTCCCATCTATTGCCCCACCGCAGTTGGGGAAGTCCCACTGCTGGTCAAATTATGAGGCCACAGTCTGCCATCCTTGTGGGTTTGAAGGAAACTGTGGAGGTAAACAAGAAAAAAAAAATAGTAATTTTTCACATAACATTGCAAGCAGATTAGACAGAAAGATTATTGGCCAACATAAGTATAACATTTATATGTTATAGGAGTATTTAAAGACAAAAGTATAAGGTCCATTTCTCAGATTCGCAGCATATTACAATCATGGTAATTATGGAATGAAGAAATTAATACAATACATTAGCAAACATTAAATACATAGAATGTGATGTTAAAGGATAACACTTACCTTAATATAGTCCTTCTGCAGGGCCTGAATTATGGCAGAACAGGTCACTGAAATAATGATTCCCAGAGCCTGGGGGGAGATTCCATTCATGAACTTGATATCCTGGAGACTTCTCCCTGTCGCTAAGTACCACAAGGTGGCGATGAGCCTCTGCCGGGAGTGATGGCTTCCCGCATGCAGGTGTCCTGCTTCATAATATAAGGGGACAGCAGAGCCAACAGACGGTGAAAAACAGGGTTCATCATCTTGAGATAATTCCAGAAATCATCGGGATTATTTTCCTGGATCTCCCGCAACAATGGCATGTTCAAGAATTGGTCACGCTAGAGCAATCAATTCTTCGTCCATGAACTCCTTCTCACCCTGTTCATGGGCTGGACTTGAGTCAAAGCAGGAACTCCAACACCAAGCCTAAGCACAGCATGAACTCTACAACTAGAATGTACCCGCAACATGGCTTGAAAACGGTCGGCTGGTCAGAACGAACTGACAGAACACACTCAAAATCAGAAAGGACCTGAGAAGAACAATCTAAAAATCAGAAACGAGCGGACAAGAACGTAATGAAAAACAGAATGGAACTATTAAATAGAACACACTGAAAGACGGAAACGAATTGACAACACGCAACAAAGAACAGATACCAACCCACAAGCACAAACTGACAAGCAGAAATTAACTTAAAAGCACAAGGCTGAAAAGCGTGAATCGTCTTTCACCAAACTGCTACTAACACGAGATAAACACGAGATTAGGAGAAGGAGGCCAAAGGGTAGTGCACTGGCTATTGAGCTTCCTTTTTATAGTCCCGTCGTACATGTTGTACGTCATTGTGTTCTTGATGTTCGGAATTTCCGACAACATTTGTGTGACCATGTGTATGCAAGACAAGTTTGAGCAAATAATCCACGGTTTTGTTGTCAGAATGTCCAATCGTGTGTACAGGGCTTTAAGTCCCACTTCCCGAGCTTGGGGAAAATACATTAAAATGGATCTGTAGCAACTCATAAAATACTCCCATGATTTCTGGCAGACTCACCGTTCCATCAATGCTGTATTGCATCTCTTCCGAGTTGAATTTTGCCCAGAGTTATTGATCTGCCTCTCCAATTTAATCATTGAAAGTGTGATCTCCGTAACTTACAGTTAGTTGTGTTGAGATGTCGATAACTCCAATCTTATTTGGATAAACAGACAGTGACTCAATCCAGACGACACCTTGTTGATCTTGTCAAGTTTAATCCATAAACTGTGAGGATCTTGCGACAATGAACATCGGATAGGTCACAAGATCATAATGTGATCCAGTCCATGAGACATGTGCTGAGATTCATTACTGGGAAATTAACAAAGGGTGGAGCTAACTATACAGTATAAGCTGAGATACAGGAAGGGGAGGAACCAAGGACAGAATAATAACATATAACATTTAAAGGCATGTGAAACATTAGACTCCCTGTCGATATCTATGATTTCAATTATTAACAAACTTTAGTCCAAGTCCAAATATAAGGAATGAAGATTCTTTCCAAGAACACCTGCAAAAGAGGGAATGGAAGAACAAGGGAAACAATGCAAACATGAATATATACTTGCAGATGTTGGTCTCGAAGGTCCAGGCTGTGAAAAGGAAATATCTAGGGATGAGCCGAACACCTCCCGGTTTGATTTGCAGCAGAATATGTGAACAGGAAACAAATTTGTGCGAACACGCGAACAGAAAAATTGGGCCTTGTGTCAGGGTACTCACCAAGGCCGAGATGCTGAGAGTGGCTCTCCTTGCATCTGAGAGCACTCTACCGCTAAAAGTGGTACAGAGGGTAAAGGGCACAGAGAGGCACGGGTTACCAGCAGGTAGGTGGAACTTGAGTGATGATCTCCCGTAGAACTGAAATACCGTGCAGGGGTAGACTTGGCACCAAACTGGAACAAGAAGCCTGGCCGGGGCTCTAACCCAACAGATCCAGAAGTAGAGACTGTGGATGAGTCTTTAGGAGGAGGCCGGGGGTCAAACACAAAAAGTCCAGCAGAAGCAAGTCCTTTAATACAAGCCGGGGTCATACACAGAAGGTAGGTAAGTAGAAGAATCCTTTAAACAAGCCGGGTACATACACAGGAAGCAAGTAAATAGAGGAATCCTTTAAACAAGCCAGGGGTCATACACAGGAAGCAGGTGGAGTAGAGAAGTCCTTAGGCAAACCGGGGTCAAAGTAATGGAGAAAAGCAGAGCAGGTCAGGGTCAATCTGGGTCACAACAGGTAAACACAGGTTAGCAGAACTTGGAACAGGAACACAGGAAGCTGAGAGAAAAAAACAGCAATTAGATAAGGGGCTGGACAGTCTCCTATAGGCCAGAAAGTGGGTATCACGTTATGCTCAATTCAGTGCTCACGTGCCTGCCGCGTCACACTGTATCGCGTACTTGTATGCGCTCTCCCACTGTATCACGTACCTGCATGAGCCAGAGCGATATTCTACCGCGCATGCGCATGGGAAAGTGCCAAAACTGGCAAGTCTGGCTTCTGCTATTTCTCTGGCCAGGGGAAGCCTCTGGATGTTCAACTTGGCCTGCACCTCTGGGTATCTTTTGTGTAAGGCTTGTACCAAATGTGGGGCATGTATATTTGAAGGTTCCCAAGAGTTGACTTCTGGAAGGTACCCCTTCCACTTAATAAGAGACTGGATTTGTCCACCCCTTTTCCTACAGTCTATTATCGCCTACACCTCAAACTCATTTTTGCCTTCAATTGTAACTGGAGGAGGTGGTAATTCTTCTCCCCCCGAAAAAAATGCTGGGGGACCACTGGTTTCAGCAATGATGTGTGGAAAACAGGATGTACTTTGTAGGAGCTAGGTAGGGCTAATTCAAAAGCCACAGGATTCACCATTCTCTTTACTTTTAAGGGGCCGATACTGTACATTTTGGGCCCAATTTCCATGATGGACATGGTAGCTTAAGGTTAATTGCGGATAGCTAAACTTTGTCTCCTATTTTGAAGGTCGGGTTACTCCTTCTTCCCCTGTCATAATATTTTTTGTAGCTGTCCTGAGCCTTCTGCATAGCTTCCTGGATCTGCTGAAAATTTGTTTGAATAAAACTTATTCGGTCCTGCACTGCAGGGACTGAATCTTGGGGAATAGAATCAGGCAGGAAGGAGGGGTGAAACCCGTAATTAGCCCAAAAAGGAGTTTGATTGGTGGCAGTGTGTATGGAATTATTGTAGGCAAACTTCGCAACAAGGAAGAAGAGAAGTCCAGTTGTCTTGGGAACAAGAACAGAAGCAGCAAAGGTATTGTTCTAAAGTCTGATTCGTCCTTTCTGTTTGGCCATTACTTTGAGGGTGGTATGTTGAGGGAAGGCAGATTTTGATTTCCAAAGACTTGCAGTGGTCCTTCCAGAAATTTCACTAAGCGGTGCACTCTCTTTTGTTGTCAGCGGTTTAGACATTAATGGCTGTGTGTTGAGTTATTTTGGGGGAACAGAAAATTTACACTGTTATACAAGCTGTACACTTACTACTTTACATTGTAACAAAATGTCATGTCTTCTGTGTTGTCACATGAAAAGATATACCGGTAATAGAATATTTACAAAAATGTGAGGGGTGTACTAACTTTTGTGAGATACTGTATAAATCAAATACACTACCACTAACTGAATAACCTGTAAGACAAAGACAATCCATTGCTCAACTCACCAACCACTCTGCTGACCAACCAAATTAGCATGTCTAACCATCTGTTAAAAGCAGGGGTTTAGTTAGCACACATTTGCAAACACATGTGAAAGCTGCAAGGCCTTGTCACGGCTCCCTGTGTTGCTTGCAGTCCAAACACTACAAATTTATAAGTGTCTCCACAGTCAAAGCACATGCATTGAATGGATAGATGTGGGACAGGTGAGCCTGGAGGCTGCCCAAGCCCCCTTAAAGGTACAGGAGCACACTGGACACCCAGCAAGAGCACAATGGCAGGAAAGGTGCCCAGTGTGTCCCCGAACCATATAAACGAACAGTAACAAAAAACTGGACACTGCCCACACCCATAACTGGCCTTCACAGTAAGGAGCACACAGAGGGGCATATACATATAAGACAAAGACAATTCCATAGCTCAACTCACCAACCAGTCTGCTGACCAACCAAATTAACCTGTCTAACCGTCTGTTAAAAGCAGGGCTTTAGTTAGCATGCATTTATAAACGCATGTGAAAGCTGCAAGGCCTAATAACGGCACCCTGTGTTGCTTGCAGTCCTAACACTACAAATGCATAAGTGTCTCCACAGTGGAAGCACATACCGTATATACTCGAGTATAGGCCGACCCGAATATAAGCCGAGGCCCCCAATTTACCCCCAAAAAAACTGGCAAACTTATTGACTCGTGTATAAGCCGAGGGTAAGACATGCCTGTCCATCCCTGTGTGTGTGTCCGTCCATCCCTGTGTGTCCGTCCATCCCTGTGTGTCCGTCCATCCCTGTGTGTCCGTCCATCCATCCGTGTGTGTGTGTGTGTGTGTGTGTGTGTGTGTGTGTGTGTGTGTGTGTGTGGGTGTGTGTGTGTGTGTGTGTGTGTGTGTGTGTGTGTGTGTGTCCAGCCTACCTGTGTCCTGAGCCTTTGTCCCGAGCCTCCGTCCCGTGCCGAGCCTCCTTGCCTCCGTGCCTCGCCGCCGTGCCTCGCCGCCATGCCATGCCTTGCCTCCGGTCCCGTCCCGTGCCGTGCCGTCCTGTGCCTTGCCTCCGTCCCGTGCCCTCTTCGTTCGTCGGCGCCTCGGCGGCCATTGTAAAATTCAAAAGCTGCGCCGCCGCCTTCGCCTGTGATAGGCGGAACACTGAATTTCCCAGCAGCCTGTGTTCCGCCTATCACGTACATCGTATCATCCTCGTCCGTAGTACGAGGATGATACGAAGTCCGTGATAGGCGGAACACAGGCTGCTGGGAAATTCAGTGTTCCGCCTATCACAGGCGAAGGGGGAGCCGGAGGCGCGGCTTTTGAATCAGAATGGCCGCTGTCTGTCTGCTCGACACGCTGATCGAGCGGGCAGACAGCGATGACTCGAGTATAAGCCGAGGGGGGCACTTTCAGCCTCAAAAAAGAGGCTGAAAATCTCGGCTTATACTCGAGTATATACGGTACATGGAATGGATAGATGTGGGACAGGTGAGCCTGGGGGCTGCCAAAGCCCCCTTAAAGGAACAGGAGCACACTAGACACCCAGCAAGAGCACTAACTGAATAACCTGCCTGTTTAATATAACTCAAGCTATCTCTCTGTCCACACCAACAACACTACAGACAGCCATTGTGTAAGCAGCCTTATATAGTGTGGGACATGGACTTAATCCCCCTGAGCAATGAAGCCCAAAGGCACCCTGCCTTTGGCCAATTATTGCTCGCTCAGCAGAGCGTGCTGTGATTGGCCAAAGCATGCAGGTAAGGTGCATGCTTTGGCCAATCATCATACAGCAATGCACAGTGATCTTGCAATGCATTATGGGGCGTTCCACGGCACTCGAATTTCCTGCGAACGCCCCATAATGTTCATTGTTCTGTGAATGGGAGAACACTCAATGTTCGAGTCGAACTTATGTTCGACCCAAACATCAAGCTCATCCCTAGAAATATCCAACTTCAGGGGGAAAGGCAGCAACATGCATCAATCCTTCGTACCTCCCTTTGAATCAAGTTGATGACTTGTGAGACTTGTCTTCTTTGGGCAAAAGAAGTACTAGTTCCTTTATAAGCCTGAAGTAAAAATGTGTAGAACCTTCTTTTATTACTTTTAACTTCTACTTTCCATACTTTTCTGTCAATACTTGGCATAGTCTTTGTAATAAGACCCATAGGGCAATGGTTGCGATGAGAATCTGTCTCTTTCAAGAGAACTATGTCTCCCACTTGTAGGTTTGTTAGTTTGCCATTTACTGCGACTTTGAAGGTTAGAAAGGTTCTCCATCTTCCAGTGATTCCAAAAACACATTAGCAAGATATTGAACCTGTTTACATTGATGCTTGTAAACATTAGGATAATAAAGTTCCTCTGTGGGAACAGTGGCTAGCCCAATTTTTTTTGGTAAGAAAGGTGGCTGGAGTGAGCAATACTGGAAACTCTGGATCTGAGGACACGGGGACCAGAGGCCTTGCATTGATTATAGCAGACACCTCTTCCATGGTAGCTGCCAACTCATTGCCTTTAGTGGTTACCTCGAACACTGTGTTGCCGATGTTGTCATTCCAGAAATTAAGGGCTTTCTTATAGTCTTGTATGATGTGCCATTCTGTATCTTTTTCAAACAGTCTGTCTTTCACATTATATTGATGTGGTCGTTGTGCAGAACAAGTAGTCCTTCCATTTGACAGGGCGTGTTTTTTAAAGGAAGAGACTAAGTAAGACCTTCTGCCTTTGTCTTGACAAACATTGCCTATGATGGCCCAGCCTAGATCCAGACACTGAGCATATGGTGCATCATGTGGACCATTGATTTGCTGACGAACCTTGTGCACCCTTAAGATGTCTTGGCCAAGTAACAGCAGGATATCAGCACTTTCGTTGAGGGCTGGTATTTGGTCGGCTATGTTCTTCAAGTGAGAATGGTGAAAGGCAGCTTCAGGAGTAGGGATCTCCTCTTTGTTGCTTGGAATCTGGTTGCTCTCAGTGATAGTGGGCAAGAATATTTCCACATTGTCATTCAGGGGAGCAACTACAAGACTGCTGGCTCTCCTACCTAAGACTTCTGTGAAGCTGGCACAAGTAATTAGGGTATAAGGTAGAGCATATCCTGTTATGTTCAACGGTTCAAAAAACGGTGTTCTTGCAAGAGATCTATTGCTCTGCTCATCCAGAATAGTATACAGTGATATAGACTTTTCAGGTTGACCTTTGGGGTATACACGAACCAATCATATCTTTGCACAGGATTTGTCACAGAGCCCTTCTCCACAGACTTCTGTACATGCAGAGAACACTGAGGTGGAAGGTGCTGTTTGATTTATGAGCTCCCCGCATTGATTTGCCTGAGGAAGATTGTTTGTGAGATGAGCGGATATTGATGAAGAGCTTGCACATGGTCATCACTGTCACACTCTATACATTTGATGATAGTTTTACAGTCCTTTGCAAAGTGTTCTGTGGAGGCGCAGCATTTGTAGCAAACTCCAAATTTCTTTAAAAGTTCCTTACGTTCTTGTAGGGTTTTCTTTCTGAAGCCGATGCATTTCTTAAGTGGATGTGGTTTATTATGTATCGGACATTGGCAATTTGGGTTCTCAATTTTTTGGTTTTGATCAGTCTTTTGGAGAACTGGTGCAGGTAGAACATTAGTCCTTTTCACTAACACTGGACCTCCATGATCTCTGCGTGTCATACGTGTGTTCATAGGTCTTGGAGAGGGTGAACTGAGAGGGTTACAGTGACCATAGAAGAAACTTGGGTCATTCATAGTGTCTACAATTCTTTTGATGAACTCGCAGAAGTAGGAAAAAGGAGGAAAGGCAACTTGATGATTTTCCTCATACTTTGATCCAAGCCTGCCCATTTTCCGTAAATGCCATATGATAGCTTGAGAACAATAGGGTTGATGCCATAAGTGGTCTCAAGTTAACTGAGACCAGGTAAGTTGATGTCCATCTTAGCAAGTTGAAGCTCTAATAGAAAATTGCTGAGTTCTTGAAACTTTAGATTGTCTCTAGAAGAAATCTTTGGGAAGCTTTGCAACCTTTTGAATAAGGCATCTTCAATGGCCTCTGGGCTGCCAAAGGTACGTTCAAGTCTGTCCCAAGCAGCATTAAGGCCTGCAATAGAGTTGATATGAACTACTTTGAGCCTCTTGATGCATTCAGTAGACTAGGAATCTAGCCATCTGATGAGCAGATCTAATTCCTCTGTGGCATTGATATCTAGGTCACTCAGTGTGGCCTTCAAGGTGGATTTCCAGCCTCTGTAATTTTCAGGCTTGTCATCAAACTTGGTGAGGCCTGCCTTAGTGAGCTCTCTGTGGAACATGTATTAAGCAAACAGTGAGTTGTCCGTGTTCTCAGACTTTAGATGCATGACTGCAGGTGGAACAGAGTTAGAGTTAGTTGTCATGGCTGGTGCATTGACATTAAGTGACTTGGGAACATATGTTGGTGCGAAGGCATTCAATGCTGGAACTGGCTTAAAGTTCATTGACATGTTGGTTTGTAGTTGTGGATTAGTGTGCTTGCTAGGAGGTACTTGGTTAGTGCCAAAGTAAGGTGGGCAGTCTGTTATATGCATACTAGTGTCTGCTGCTTGCTGAGATGCTGCAGTCTGATGTACTGAAGGTCATAAACGCAAATTGTCCTGAGGTACAGTAGGTGCAGAGAGGAGACTTTGAGTGTCTGCAACTGTTGTCTCTATCGCTTTCACTAGCGACTTGTTCTAAGACCCTTAACCTCCCCACAGCTGTAGCATGCTCTCATTGTTTTTCCAAAACATCCATTTCTACTTTCTGGCATGCCGCTTCAGCTTCCTGGCTTTAGCTTCTTTCTCTGCATTTTGGCATGCGGCTTCAGCTTCCATTTCTTCTTTCTTTTGGGTGAAAGCTGCCTGAATTTTAGAAGCTTCAGCACCTGACTGAGTGCAGAAGATCTTGGTTGTAGGGATTTGGAATATCTTGTGGAGCGTTTTGTAGATGTGGAGCTGCCTTTGTATGCACCACTAAATTGTCTCTTTCAAGCTCCTCAAATCCCTTTAATTCTTCCAATGACCCTTAAGTGTTGTACCACTTTAAGAGATCGGTATAGTTAACTCACAGTCTTTGATAACTCTCATAAGCAGCATTCAATTGCTTGATAGAGACCTCTAGTTGTACTGGCTCATGAGATTGTTGGGAGAGAGCAGACATGCATTTAACAGTATTAGACAATAAGTCATTGATATTAAACAGCAGTTCTTCTTTGTCAGCTTTAAGATTCTCTTGCACATTCCAGGTTGGTGTCAGGAAATGTTCCATCCGCTGATAATATCTGTCTTTTGGCGTGCAGTACTGAGGTCCACCAGCAGGTGTCTCCTGTCAGTTTTGAGCTGTCAGGAGAGCTTTTCCCTGCTGATGTTATATCATCTTTGGGCTGCAGTACTGGCGTCCACCAGCGGATGGATCCTGGCAGTATGGAGCAGGCAGCACCTCCTGCAATCAGGTGTCACTTGAGGCCAATCACAGGCCTATAAATAGCTGGCAAGCACTCATATGTTTGCCTTGGTATTGTCCTTGTGCCCTGACCTGCTGCTTGTGATCCTGATCCTGATCCTGAGCCTGATTCTAATTCTGAACCTGTTCCTGTGCCCTGAACCTGTGACCCGTGGTTCTGATCCTGTTTCCCTGTCCTGGTCCCTACCCTGTCCCACCTGTTACCATCATCCCTGTCCTGCAGTCTGATCCGTCCATCCTCTCCCTATCCTGTGTTCCTTACCCCATCTGCTGATCTTCCCGTGTATGACCTTGGCCTGGCTTGTATCTCTGATTCTGGACTGCCCTTGTTTATCTACTGATCCTCTGTGCATGACCCTGGCCTGCCTATCTTTTAAGATCCTGGTATTTCCCATTTATTGTACATATCTGTCAGTTGTTGTTTGGGGGTCTCTGTTGGTTGATTTATTGCACTGTGTGGTTGTATTTATATTATTCACTTTCCTTAATAAATCATTATATTTCACTTATACACGTTTGGGTTTCCTCTGTTGCAGTCCACACAGTTCTGGTCTTATCTGATACATGACAGTTGGTTTTGTTAAGTGTTTTTCCCTTTGGTTTGATTCAGGGTTTAATTCCTCATCTGGAAGGAATACTAAACCCGGCTGTGCATCCCCAGGTTGCATATTGTCCTGCTGAAACATCTTGTCAACAAGGAAGAGGGTTTAGAGCCGGTTCACACAGCGGGCGATGCGAGGCGACACGACTCGCCTCGCCTCGCTCTCGCAAGTCGCCCCCGTTCTGTACAATGGAACCGTTCTGAGAGGAGCGACTCGAGTCGCTCCGACTCAGAAAAAAGGTTCCTGTACTACTTTTGGGCGACCTCGGGGCGACTTGCATTGACTTCTATACAGAAGTCATTTGCAAGTCGCCGCCGAGGCCGCTGCAGGTCGCGGCGAGGCAAGTCGGAGTCGCCTCGCCTCGCCTGCAGTGTGAACCGGCCCTTATTGCAAATTTTTCCAGGAGCAGAGAAATGTATCAATTTGCTGTGTCTGAGATCAGGTTTCCTATGTAGCAGTTGGAGAAAGGCTTACTCTGACTTTCTTATAAGATTACACAGAGAAAAAGCCATGTGCTGATGCATACAGAGCCAGTGTATAAGCTGTTTGTATGAACATTCACAGCAATAATATTGTCCTGTGGCTGATGAGTGCTATGCTGAGACTTGCTTGCAGACACACACAGGCTTGTGTAGTAATGGCTGATAGCTGCTATTTCCAATGTCCATATAACATCTCACAGTGTATCCAGAGCTAAGGATCAAATCTTTTGATTGATCTTTCTAAGGATCTATTGAATGATCATTCTAATGATCTTTTGACTGTGCTGCCTCTCTAATCTAAGTGTAGCGCCGACTCCTGAATGTGTTTTTCTCTATTTAAAGTTCCTAGAACTGCAGTTTAGTTTTGGGTTTAATTATATCAAATTATGGTTTCAGTACCAGTCCCAGGACAGACCACAGTCATTCTGATTAGTCAGTGCCCTTACAGTGAATTGTTCTGATCCATCCTAGAAGAGCTGCACAGAGAAGATGGATAAGCACAGCATTTCAAGTTCCAGACTGGCTCTGTGGGCACTGGCAGCTCAACATCTTGGAGGTAAGTACAGAGGGAACCAGGGGGGCTGGGGAGGGCATATGGCATTAGTTCATTTTTACAATTTTTCTTTAAAGATTAACTAACACTTTAACTACTTCCCGCCCCCGGCCTATAGCAAAATGACAGCTGTGCGGTGGTTCAGTTATTCTGACTGGGCATCATATGACGTACTTCAGGATAACAGCCGCCTTTGCACCGATGGGGTCGTGCATTGTGGCAATCAGTGGTGCGGTGTGTCAGCCTGACACACCGCTTCACCGATCTTGGTAAAGAGCCTCCAATGGAGGCTCTTTACACATGATCAGCCGCGTCCAATCACGGATGATCACGATGTCAACAGGAAAAGCCGTTGATCAGATTTTCCTCACTCGACAGACATGACTAGAGGAGAGACGATCGCCGGCTCTTCTCACAGGGGGGTCTGGGCTGATTGTTTATCAGTGCAGACCCCCCTCGGATGACCACACTGGACCACCAGAGACGCCACTAGGACCACCAGGGAAGGGGGCAACATGTGGATGGTCAGGTATATACCCCATGGCCATCCACATGTTCAAATGAATGCCCAATCTGTGCCAATCAGTGCCCACAAATGGGCACTGATTGGCACCAGTATGTACTAACATATAACAGTGATGCCCAGCAATGCCACCCATCAGTGTCATCAGTGAAACCCATTAGTGTCATCAGTGCCACCCATCAGTGTCCATCAGTGCCACCTATCACTGCTCATCCATGCCCATTAGTGCCCACCTATAAGTGCCCATCTATGCCACCTATCAGTGCCACCCATAAGTACCCAGCAGTGCCGCCTATGAGTGCCCATCAGTGCTGCCTATGAGTGCCCGTCAGTGCCACCTATGAGTGTCCATCAGAGCCGTATATGAGTGCCACCTATCAGTGCCCATCAGTGCCACCTATCAGTGCCACTTATCAGTGCCCATCATCAGTGCCCATCAGTGCCACCTCAACAGTGCCACCTCATCGGTGCCCATCAGTGCCGCCTTATCAGTGCCCGTCAGTGCAGCCATATCAGTGCCCATCATTGAAGGAGAAAACTTACTTATTTACAAAAAAAATTAACAGAAACAAAGAAAAACTTGTTTTATTTCAAAATTTTCAGTCTTTTTTTACTTGTTACGTAAAAATCGCAGAGGGGATCAAATACCACCAAAAGAAAGCTCTATTTGTGGGAACAAAATGATAAAAAATTTGTTTGGGTACATTATTACATGACCGCACAATTGACATTCAAATTGCGACAGCCTACTGATCCACTATGGAATTAGAGCTGGGGAAGCGGTATGCATCCATTGGCTGGGCTGACTACAGTGGGATTTTCAGCACTGAGATGTTTTTTTTTTAAGTGGAAGCCCCTTTGCTTGAGTCACTGAGTCAGTGATTATGGGCATTGGTAATTTAGTAGTATGGCAGGGTGCCAGGGTAATTTCTTTAAGTGATTGATGCTTTCACAAATCTAAAGAACCCTTCTCCACGGGCCACCAATGGAAGAGAGCATTTCACTGATCACCAGTGTAAGGTGACAACACAATGACTACTATTTTAAGGATCACTTCACCTACCACTAAAGCTTCGGGTCACTTTTCAATTGGCCATCGTGGAAAGTAGAATTTCTCAAGTGACAAAAAATGTGAGTGAACACTGCAGCTTTCATTGTCTTCATTTATTTTCTGGCCATCATTATTATTATTTGTTTCATTTCACTATTACTGAAAATAATAGCATTGTTTAAGTCAGTCTTGGGTATCAAATATGCTAAGTATGCCATATTCCTTATTATATTTTTCCTTATATTGCAACTTACTGTTCATGTTATACAAAGTAGGGATACAGTAATTATTAGTAGGGGCTCCCCAAGACCTAAAAGTTATTTCAAGGATTCCACCATGTTAGAAAGGTTAAGGAAGTCTGTCAAAGGTAATAGTTTTTGCTGTCAGAGATCTTAGAGCTGCTAAAAAAACTCAGAGTTCCAGTTGATCTTTCAGGACATCGTAAACAGCACAAAAACTACTTTATACCACCATCACTACTAACCACTAGCCGCCACACTGGCACAATGGCACGGCTGGGCAAATGGGCGTACAGGTATGTCTTTAAATCGCGACATTGTAGATGTGCGCGCGCCCGCTCGCCGCATACTCGGTGACCGTGCCAGCGGGTCCCGCGGATTCGATGTCCGCCATGGACCCGCCATTGTGTCAGAGAACAGTAGAACGGGGAAATGCTTTTGTAAACAAGGCATTTCCCTGTTCTGCCTAGTGACATGACAGGGATCTACTGCTCCCTGTCTTCGGGAGAAGTGATCGCTGTCATGTCACTGGAAGCCCATCCCCACACAATTAGAACACCTCCCTAGGACACACTTAAGCCCTTGTTCGCCCCCTAGTGTTTAACCCCTTCCCTGCCAGTGTCATTTACACAGTAATCAGTGCATTTTTATAGCACTGATTGCTGTATAAATGACAATGGTCCCAAAATGGTGTCAAAAGTGTCCGATGTGTCTGCCATAATGTTGCAGTCCCGCTAAAAATCACAGATCACCGCCATTAATAATAAAGAAAAAATGAATAATAAAAATGCTATAAATCTATCCCCTATTTTGTAGACGCTATAACTTTTGTACAAACCAATCAATATACGCTTATTGTGATTTTTTTCTTTACCAAAAATTTGTAGAAGAATACATATTGGCCTAAACTGAGAAAAAAATTTTTTTTGGGGATATGGGGATAAGCTGCTGTATGGAGATAAGCTGCAACATATGACACATTTGGTTTTGGGTTTAATACCGCTTGAATCTTATAGGGGACTTTGCAATAGCTTACTTAAAGTATACATTAAAGTGTCTCTAAAGGCTCAAGGTTTTTTACCTTCATGTATTCTATGCATGATAGTAAAAACCTTCTCTGTGCAGCATCCCCTCCCAGCCCCCTCTAATACTCACCTGAGCCCCATTGAAATCCAGCAATATGCACGAGAACCTTGGGTTTCCAAGGACTCTCACTCCTCATTGGCAGCAGTAGGATCCAGTGAGGAACAGTGGTGAGTGGTGCTCAATTTTCTTGGGGGAGTGTTCCATGGCCCCCCAGCCAGTCAGCCACCCCCCCCCACCTGGCGCTTGGTCGATCGATCGCCGCTCCCCCCGTTGCTAGATCACCACATTGCTTGCCCATCGCCTGACAGGCCCCCCACAGCCCCGCACCTACCCCATCCAGTTTGTGGCTTTGGCGGCTTCCCCCCTGCATCCCCTCCCTATTCTCGGCAGTCGCTTCTCCACCCATCGAATCAGAACTTAGGATTTGTGGCTAATCGGGTCTTAGGACTCCAGACCAATCGGGTCTCAGGACCCGCTTCCTGATTGGCCGCGAGGGGAAACAGGAAGACATTGGTGAATATGAATTTTTGTCACACAACTGGATGGGCTCGGGGCACAGTGCTCTGCGCCCTGAGCCCACCCTTTTTTAAGCCAATTAGAGCCTCAGGCTCTAATCATGTGCTTCAAATAAAAAACCCCATTGAAATCCATGTGTCTGGCACCTCGCATGTAGATTAGGGGAGCGACACTGAGCCGCAGTTCTATGTGTGAATGAACACGCAGAGCAGCGGCTCGGGAGCAAGCCTGCTCGGTGCCCCTAGAGCAAGCTGCTTGCTCTGTAGGCACTTGGAAGGAGGGAGGGGCCAGGAGCACTGGCAGGGGAGCCGAGAAGAGGAGGATCTTGGCTCCTTTGTGCAAAACCCCTGCACAGAGCAGGTAAGTATGATATGTTTGTTATTTATGTAGCACTGACCCCCGAAGGAGCTACTGGTTTGATTGGGCTTACCGTTACTGTCTCCTCATTGAGCTGTGTCTAGGGGTTCCCGTGGTAGATGACCCAGTAAACTCGGAGACTGGCGACAGATCCGCATAAAGGGATTTTTATTTGCAAAACGTAGACAACAAACAGTCTCTTATAATAGGATCAGAGGGTTAGGAAGGAAGTTCAGGTACTCTTAAACCCCGTACACACGAGCAGACTTTTCAACATCCAAAGTCCGACGGAATGATTCCGTCAGACTATTCGATCGTGTGTGGGCTGCAACGGACTTTTGATTCGCAAAAGTCTGACGGACTTTAGAAAATGGAACATGCTTCAAATTTTTCCAACGGAACTCCGCCGGACCCAGTTCCTAGCGAAAAATTCGCTCGTGTGTATGCTATTCCGACGGACTAAAACCGACGCTAGGGCAGCTATTGGCTACTGGCTATGAACTTCCTTATTCGAGTCCAGTCGTACGTCATCACGTTCGAATCCGTCGGAGTTTGGTGTGATTGTGTGTGGCCAAGTCCGCTCAGTCGAAAAGTCCGTCAGAACTCTGTCGGAACTCTGGCAGAACTCTGGCAGAACTCCTTCGGAAGTCTGTCGGACATAAGTCCTCTCGTGTGTACGGGGCTTTAGTGTCAAAGTCCATAATGAAGAACTTGCTTACTTTGACTAAATCCAGAGAATAGCCATTCACAACTGGATGTTCACTCAAGTTGAATATTACCTCTCTCACAAGGCCTAGCAGCCAACATGGTGGTGCTTTACTCAGGAACAAGTCTCTGGCACAGACGTTGTTGTAGAACATACAGGAATACATCTCTGCCACAGACGGTGTTGTAGACTTCAGGAAACTAACACTTATGGAACACTTGTGTGATACCTGGATCTTTCAGCCAGCTTGGCGATACCCACAAGACTGGATTCACTTAGGTACTTCAGCCCCTTCAGGCTGTTGCTAAGAAAACAACCCATACGTGGCCTTCTTCTGAAGAGTCCTGCCCTGGATAGCTATGAAGTTACTGGGCCTCTCCAACTACCGGAGACGGCACCGGACCACCTCGGAATCCTGCTTTAGTTTCCTTGCCTCAGGCTAGCCAGCCCCGAGACAATAAGTCGGGTGGATCTGCACCCCAGGCCATAGCCTTCCTGGGGGCTGGTCAGGAGGACCAGGACCATGGAGTCAGAACATCCTTCTGGACCGGAATCCTGAATCACGTGACATCTGCATCTTAAGTACCCTCTCCCAGAAAGCACAGCAAGAGTGACACTCCCACTGGGCGGGCTCAGAGAGAGAGTAAACTTAAAGCACCCAACTAGACTGTGGTTTTATGCCTGCCGGAAGAGACAGTGCCCCTTGTGGCCAGGCTGAACATCCTATAGTCCAGTCAGACTGATGCTGAGGTCCAAATTTAGAACAATTGTACCCAAACCAAACTGCAGTTCAGGTGTATCTTTAACTTTCAAAAAGCATAGCGCGTGCTCTTCAGGAGCCGGTGCTACATTTAAAAAAGAAAAAAACAACAAGCCTTTAATATCACTTTAAATCAACATGCTTTTAGCATTGAATACAGTAGATGTTTAGAACTCTTTAAAAAAAATGTACTGTCTGTGTCCAATTGGAATGATGTCCCTTCCCTTGCTGTCCTGTAGACACATCATGAAGTAAGAGAAAATCCATCAAACATTTGATTCAATTTCATTCTTGTTTTGGTGACAGCTCAAAATTTTTGAGTTTCCCTCATTTTCAGTGCCAATGTCAGTGGTCACAGGACAAATGGAAAGACTCCCCTGTGGGGTCCTAGACTACAATAAAAATCTGGCAGGGTGTCAACCCCTTCCTTGTTTATCCAAAACCGAAAAGTAAAAAGGATTGGCCTTAGATACATTTTAGCAACCTTAAAAGTTCAGACAGAGGGTTGAGATGAAGAATGGGACAGCAAGCAAAACGGTAAGAAAGGACTTTTCACATGAGTATAGTTAAACATTTGAAGGCAGAAACGTGCTTTGCTCTATTTTATGTCATTTTTTTTATTTGTTTATATGCATTTATGTATTTATATGCAAATAAGGAAATTTTCATGCATGTTCATGATTTTGACTGCAAAACATTTGGAGCAAAAATACATATTATGAACAGCATAGGTCAACATGTTGAATTGACATGCAATAGGGCAAAACATAATGTTTATCTAAATGAGACCAAAGTGAAAGATAAAAAGAAACAGAGATATGTAGTGTAATACAAGGACCAGAAATAGGTACATATGGAAATTAGCACTTCAGTGATGAGTGGATTTTTGCTGGGGGTCACCATCACTATTAGATCTCCCATTCTTTGATGTCTTGATGAAGTAGTCCTTTACAATATATATAGAAACAACAAAACAATGCCTGCAGTCCTTCAGCTTGTCACAATGCATCCATAAAGAAATGCCCACGTTTAGTTTAACCAACCATAGCTTAGGGCCAATAATCAACTGTATGAGAGCAACAACCTCAAGATCCTATTTCCTCTTTGCAATTAATATAATGTTAGGTTTGAGATATATATATATATATATATATATATATATATATATATATATACAGTATCTCACAAGTGAGTACACCCCTCACATTTTTGTAAATATTTTATTATATCTTTTTATGTGACAACACTGAAGAAATTACACTTTGCTACAATGTAAAGTAGTGATTTTACAGCTTGTATAACAGTGTAGATTTGCTGTCCCCTCAAAATAACTCAACACACAGCCAATAATGTCTAAGCCGCTTGGCAAGAAAAGTGAGTACACCCCTAAGTAAAAATGTCCAAATTGGGCCCAAAATGCCAATACTTTGTGTGGCCACCATTTTTTTCCAGCACTGCCTTAACCCTCTTGGGCATGGAAGAACTTCACAGGCTGCCACTGAAGTCCTCTTCCACTCCTCCATGATGGCATTACAGAGCTGGTGGATGTTAGAGACCTCGTGCTCCTCCATCTTCCATATGAGGATGCTCCACAGATGCTCAATAGGGTTTAAGTCTTGAGACATGCTTGGCAAGTCCATCATCTTTACCCTTAGCTTCTTTAGCAAGGCAGTGGTCATCTTGGAGGCGTGGTTATCATGTTGGAATACTACCCTGCCTGGAGGCTTCCTTCTGGGACGAAAGCCATGCAGACCAATTTGATGCAGCATGAGGCAGATGGTCTGGGCACCGACAGGCTGACCCCCCACCCCTTCAACCTCTGCAGCAATGCTGGCAGCACTTTGTCTATTTCATAAAGAAAATCTCTGGATATGACGCTGAGCATGTGCACTGAACTTCTTTGGGCGACCATAGCGAGGCCTGTTCTGAGTGGAACCTGTCCTTTCAAACTACTGTATGGTCTTGGCCACTGTGCTGCAGCTTGGTTTTAGGGTCTTGGCAATTTTCTTATAGCCTAGGCCATTTTTAGAGCAACAATTCTTTTTTTCAGATCCTCAGAGAGTTGTTTGCCATGAGGTGCCATGTTGAACTTCCAGTGATCAGTATGAGAGAATGAGAGCGATAAGACCAAATTTAAAAAACAAATGCTCCCCATTCACACCTGAGATCTTGTAACACTGACGTGTCACATGACACCGGGGAGGGAAACTGGCTAATTTTGCCCAATTTGGACATTTTCACTTAGGGAGCTACTCACATTTGTTGCCAGCAGTTTTGACACTAATGGCTGTGTCTTGAGTTATTTTAAGGGGACAGCAATTTACACTGTTATACAAGCTGCACACTCACTACTTTACATTGTAGCAAATTGTAATTACTTCAGTGTTGTCACATGAAACGATATAATAAAATATTTACACGCTGGGTCGGTCACTAACAGGCACTTCAGCAACAGAGCAGTAGTCAGGGCCAGGCTGGAGTTGGCAACAGCAAAAAGACAAAAAGAACAATCAAGCAAAATTGTGGTTGAAGAGCAAGCCAGGGTCAGACGGATCAGAACGGCAACAGGATCAAACACAGGAAACAGGTAGCAGAGTGTTGTAGACCATAAGGCAAAGTCCTAGTGCAGCCGAAGGGTTTATATAGTCCATTTGACGCCACTTAGTGGTGAGCACGCACACATGTGTGATTCATATGCACATGTGTGCAGGTCAGGCTAACTGAAATTCTCTGTCCATGGGTTTGGCTAATATGTTTTTTCTGTCTGTGGATTTGGCTAATTTATTTTTTTTGACAGGAAGTGAGAAGAAATCCCTCCAAAGTGGCATCAGGGTCACTAGAACTAGTGTCCCTATTGGCAGATTTGAACCTGTGTTCTGGGGTGAACCCAAAATGTTTGATTGTCTTTTACTTTCACTTTTAGTGATAATAATAAACTGGGTAAATCTCCCTAACAGAGGCACACACAACAATAAAAACAGACAGATGTTCTAATACTTCTCCATGTCAGAAACCATGAAACAGACTGAGACAGAAGTACAATCAAATCACACTTTTTTATTAATAAAAATAAAAGGTAAATAGAAAAAAGCAAGTCAAGCATATCCAGAGTCCAGTAGCCAGATCGGGTAGTCAGCCAGTCCAAAGTTCATTAACCACTTGCTTACTGGGCACTTAAACCCCCCTCAGTCCCAGACCAATTTTCAGCTTTCAGCGCTGATGCACTTTGAGTGACAATTACGCGGTCATACAACACTGTACCCAAATGAAATTTTTATCATTTTTTTCCCACAAATAGAGCTTTCTTTTGGTGGTATTTAGTTACAGCTCGGAGTTTTATTTTTTGCTAAACAAACAAAAAAAGATGCAAAAAAAAAAAAAAATCATGTTTTAATAGTTTGTTATAAAATTTTGCAAACGGGTCATTTTTCTCCTTCATTGAAGTGCGCTGATTAGGCGGCACTGATAGGCTGCATTGGTGGGCACTGATGGGCTGCATTGGTGGGCACTGATGGGCTGCATTGGTGGGCACTGATAGGCTGCACCGGTGGGCACTGATAGGCATAGTTAAGGCGGCACTAATAGGCACAGATAAGGCGGCACCGATGGGCACAGATAAGGCGGCACTGATGGGCAAAGATGGGCACAGATAAGATGGCACGGATGGGTGGCACGGATAAGTGGCACGGATGGGTGGCACGGATGGGCACTGATAGGTACCACAGATAGATGGGACTGATGGGCACTGATAGGTGGCTCTGATAGGTGGCACTGCTGGGCACTGATGGGCGGCACTGCTGGGCACAGATGGGCGGCACTGCTGGGCACTGATGGGCGGCACTGGGGTGCAGCACCTTTGAGGCAGATTGGGTGGCACTGTGGGTGGCACTGTGGGTGGCACTGTGGGTGGCACTGTGGGTGGCACTGTGGGCACTATGGGCACTGACGGGGGGCACTGACGGGGGGCACTTACTTTTGCTTTTATTTTATTTCAGGATGGCACTGCGGGAGGCAGGTGGGCACAGGCAGGTGGCAGGTGGTCCCTTGTATTGATGGCCGTGATCGGGACTGATGTCCCGATCACGGCCGCCGGTGATCGGCTTTTTTTTTCTCTCCTCGCGCTGTCAGCGCGAGGAGGAATAATAGCCGATTACCGGCTCCGTTCTATCACATGATCAGCTGTCATTGGCTGACAGCTGATCACGTGATAAGGGGTCGGGATCGACCCCTTACACGGATCGGTGATCAGGCGAGTCTCACGGACTCGCCGATCACAGAGCGCGCCGTGCGCGCCCCTCAGGGGGCGCGCAGGCCGCTCGTAACCGGGACCACGTCAATAGACGTAGTCCCGGAAATGTAGGTCCGCGCTAATGCCGTCATTTGGCAATAGCGCGGATCTGTAGTGGTTAACCAGATCGGGTAATCCGCCAGGCCAGAAGTCAGGGATCAAAGGAGAGCAACTGCAAGCCGGATAAGAAGCCAGGAGGGATGTCAGCAAGCCAGTCTTGAAACAAACAGCAGGAGATGGTTCCTTGTGATGTGACCAACGTGAAGGCAAAGGAAAAAGTAAGCTGGAAGGCTTTAAATAGGCAGGTCAGACGAGCATCATCGGGAACAGCTGGTAACTGTGGAAAGAGAAGAGAGCTGCTGGCAATTAGCCGACAGCTGAGTGGCCAGCCCAGAGAAGGAAGGGCTAAGCCAGCCCTGCCACTCCACTCTATTCAAATATAGAGTAATAAAAAAAGTTTTGGCATTTAAGTGATGTGGCGGTTAATCCCTCGCAGGCCACTGTCATCTTTCCCTGGCTGCTTCCAGGTGCTGGCTTTTCGGCCTCTTGATTGGCTGGTCAGATAATAACACCACCATCCTGTGCATGCACACATGTCATTCTGCCACAACTGGAGTGTGCAGAGACTGCACACTGAGGTGCGCATGCACAGTGTGCATTCATTAGAAGACTGAGCAGGCAGGTAAGTGTTTGTTACTGCATAAAAAAAATAGCATGTGTCTTCTGCAAGTTAAAGAGCCGATAGTAGTTAAGTTTAGTTCCATTTTAAGATCCTTGCATACATGTAAGGTTACTTGTACAATTACTTGTATATAATTCATTCTGCAGTACAGAAAAGTAAACATTTATTCTTTATTTGTAACCTGTTATTTGTATTTATAAAGTAATCAACAAGTGACGAAGACCATTTCCCTAGGAGAAGCTGCCATATAAGCTGCCCTACACTAATGGAGTTATCTAACAATAGTAACAATGGCACTCAAATTGTTTTTGTAATATATAACAGAGCACATGACTGGATAGCATGATTACATCATTTACCTAAACACACCATGTTTTCAGTTCTCCCATTCTGGGTTTCAGACAGACATTAATCAAAGTGAGCTGCTTTGTTTTGCATAGTAGAGATCGGGGATGGGGTCTTGTTACTGTTGGGGGCAGGGGGTTTTGTAGCTGCTGCAAAGACAGAAGTGGAAATGTAACAAAATATTAACTCATACACAGCTCTTATGCAAGCTGAATATCAGGCATGGTAGGCTGTTTTAAAAATGTTCTGTTAGTCATCTCCCCCCCCCTCCCCCAAATCCACTCCCCCTCTGCACATATGACATAAAAAAGACTTCTCGTTTGCTTGTTACCTGTTCTGGATCTGGAGAAGGCAGGATGGATATTTTGGCTGTAAATTGACTGTAAACCTAATTCTGTAAGCCTTTAAGCCTAATTCCAGCCATTTTGCTATAGAGTGGAGAAGATTTACAATTTCTATCAGGTTTTTACTTCTGCGACTCCATTTTGGAGATTAAGAAATAGGGATAGAGAATGAAGGTCACATGCATCAGGGAGACAAACAGAGGTTACAGTAGGTGAGGTTGAAAAAAGACACAAGTCCATCAAGTCCAACCTATGTGTGTGATGATTATATGTCGGTATTACATTCATTGTATATCCCTGTATGTTTTGGTTGTTCGGGTGCTTTTCTAAAAGTTTTTTGAAACTACCGATGCTGCCCGCTGAAACCACCGCCTGTGGAAGGGATTTCTACATCCTTGCCGCTCTTACAGGAAAGAACCCTCTATGCAGTTTAAGGTTAAATCGAATTTCTTGTAATTTTAATGAGTGGCCACGTGTCTTATTTAACTCTCTCCACTGAAAAGTTGTATCCTTATTGTGGGGTCACCAGTATGATATTTTTAAATTTAAATCATATCCTCTCTTAAGCATCTCTTCTCCAGAGAGAATAAGTTCAGTGCTCGTAACCTTTCTTCATAACTAATATCCTCCAGGCCCTTTATTAGCTTTGTTGCCCTTCTCTGTACTCGCTCCATTTCCAGTACATCCTTCCTGAGGACTGGTGCCCAGAAATGGACAGCATACTTCAGGTGAGGCCAGATCAGTGTCTTGTAGAGTGCGAGAGTTATTGCTTTATGCCTGGAGTTAATCCCCTTTTTAATGCATGCCAATATTCAGTTTGCTTTGTTAGCAGCAGCTTGGCATTGCATGCAATTGCTGAGCCTGTCATATACTAGGACTCCCAGGTCCTTTTCCATCATAGATTCCCCCAGAGGTTCTCCCCCTAGTGAGTAGATTGCATTCATATTTTTGCCACCCAAATGCATTATTTTACATTTTTCCATATTAAACCTCATTTGCCATGTAGTAACCACCCCACTAATTTGTTCAGATCTTCTTGCAAGGTTTCCACATCCTGTGGAGAAGTTATTGCCCTGCTTAGCTTAGTATCATCCGCAAATACAGAGATTGAACTGTTTATCCCATCCTCCAGGTCGTTTATTAACAAATTAAATAGCATTGGTCCCAGAATAGAACCCTGGGAGACCCAACTTTCCACCCCTGACCATTCCCCGGACCACCCTATGGTCCATGCCAATGGACCTTACTTTGTACAGTAAACATTTATGGGGAACTGTGTCAAATGTTTTTTGCAAAATCCAGATACGCCACATCTACAGGCCTTCCTTTATCTAGATGGCAGCTCACCTCCTCATAGAAGGTTAATAGATTGGTTTGGCAAGAATGAGTCTTCATGAATCCATGCTGATTACTACTTATGATAACGTTTTCTTTTTTTAAATCTTGTATCTAGTCCCTTATCATCCCCTCCATGAGCTTGCATACTATTGATGTTAGGCTAACTGGTCTGTAATTCCCAAGGATGTATTTTGGCCCTTTTTTAAATATTGGTGCTACATTGGCTTTTCTCCAATCAGCTGGTACCATTCCTGTTAGTAGACTGTCAGTAAAAATTAGGAACAATGGTCTGGCAGTTACTTGACTGAGTTCCCTAAGGACCCCCGGGTGCAAGCCATCTGGTCCCAGTGACTTATTATTGTTAGGTTTTCCAAGTCTATCTCTAATTGGGTCCTCTGTTAGCCATGAGGGTGCTTCCTGTGATGTGTCATGAGGATAAACACTGCAGTTTTGGTTACTGAAACCTGATTCCCTCATGAAAACTGAGGAGTACAGATGAGCCGAACATCCCCCCCAGTTTGGTTCGCAGCAGAACATGCAAACAGGCAAAAAATTTGTTCAAACACACGAACACCGCTAAAGTCTATGGGACACGAAGGTGAAAAATCAAAAGTGCTAATTTTAAAGGCTTATATGCAAGTTATTGCCATAAAAAGTGTTTAGGGACCCGGATTCTGCCCCAGGGAACATGTATCAATACAAATTTTTTTTTTTAAATGGACGTTTTTCAGGAGCAGTGATTTTGATAATGTTTAAAGTGAAACAATAAAAAAGAAATATTTCTTTAAATATCATGCCTGAGGGGTGTCCTTAGTATGCCTGTAAAGTAGCACACATTTCCCATGTTTATAACAAATGAATAGTGCCACAGCAAAATTAAATTTCTAAAGGGAAAAATGTAATTTAAAACTGCTCGAGGCTGTAATGTAAACGGATCCCGGCAATATAGATAAAAATACCAAAACAAATTGATGTGGATCCAATTTTTTTTTTAAATGTCGTGGGGGCCCCCAGGCACTATATACTCTGAACAGCAGTACATACTGTACACTATATGGCCTGCCCTATATACTCTGCAGAAAAATTGGCCTTAGGTGTTGGTGGTACCAGAACACTGTAAGCCCTCACTGTTGTAATTACATGCCTTTGTTAAACAGGGGCAGAAAAATTGGGCCTTGGGTGGTGGTGGTGCCACAGCACTGTAACCCCTCACAGATAATCTTGTTGGGCGCAGGATCTGGTCCTGCTGTGAAACATGACTGTCAGTTTATTTTCCTTCTGTGGCACCCCCTCCCTCTAGGCTCACGTTACTCTCTTCCTCAACCTGGGAACTAACATTGGAGCATTCAAATCGATGCGCATCCTCCAGCAGCATATTACCGACACTGTGGTCAAATAATTCTGGGGACTCCTCTGTGCATGATGGTGGGGCTACGGAAAGGGTGACAAGGAGCCATGGAATAGGCCACTTTGGCAGCTGCGTTGGAAGGCAAACTACTCTGAGCCTAGGTGACAGAGGATGAGGAGGGCTTTTGTTATCCACGCCACCAACTCTTCTGCATGTTTTGGCTCAATAACACGGCCAGCAGCAGAAAAAAAGGACAAGCGTGCCCCATGGCCACCTACAGAGGATGCACCATGTCCATGACCACCACAGTTGACTGTAGACACGGAGGCTGCTTGCCTCTCCTTGATGGCCTTACAGACATGATGTATTTTATGTTTTGCAACACCACACTACACTGTATTAGATACTGTGAACACCGTCTGAAGTGTATTACGGCTGCACTGTATTTTATACTGTGTACACCACAAGTGTAGTAGAAACTATACACACTGTATTAGATACTATGTACACCTCCTGCACTGTATTAGCAACTGTACAACGGCTGCACTGTGTTGTATACTGTGTACACCACCAGAAGTGTAGCAGAAACTGTACACACTGTATTAGATACTGTGTACCCTGCCTGAAGTGTATTAGAAACAGTACACCACAGAATGCACTGTAGATATAGGCTACACTGGATGTAGAGTGTGTATGTATATATATATATATATATATATATATATATATATATATATATATATATATATATATATGTGTGTGTGTGTGGCGCTAGCTCCTGAAGAGCACATGCTATGCGTTTTTCAAAGTTAACCACTACAATACAGGGCACTTTCGCCCCCTTCCTTCCCAGCCCAATTTTCAGCTTTCATCGTTCTCACAATTTCAATGAAAATTGCGCGGTCATGCTACGCTGTACCCAAATTAAATTGTTATAATTTTGTTTGCACAAATAGAGCTTTATTTTGGTGTTATTTATTAACGACTCCGTTTTTTATTTTTTGTGATACAAGCGAAAAAAGAGCGGAAATTTGAAAAAAAAACAATATTTTCTTCTTTCTATTTTAAAAGAAATCCAATAAAATCTAATTTTGTCATAAATTTAAGCCAAAATTTATTCTGCTACATGTCTTTGGTAAAAAAAATTTGGTTAAGTGTATAATAATTGGTTTGTGTGATCATGGACATATGTAGGCAAATGATCATGTACATATGTGTGCAGATGATCACGGACATATGTGTACAGATAATCATTGGGACATGTGATTTTAGTGGGACATATGTGGGGGACATGTTTTTATTATTAAGGACATGTGTTTTTATTATTTGGGGACATGTGTGTTTTGGGGACATATGTGGGGACATTGTGTTTATACTGTGTGGTGTGTTGTGTGTTTACACTAGGCTGGTGATCAGTGAGTAAAAAGCTGTAAAAAACAGCTCATACTCACTGATCATCAGCCGGCTGCAGCGATCTGCTCTCCTCTCCTCAGCGATGACTTCTGTGTGAGGAGAGGAGGAGCCCATTGCCTAGCAACCGGCTGTTTGTTTACATCACATGACGGCCGTCATGTGATCAGGAGGGCCAATCACAGAGCCCTCCTGCCGATCCGAGATGCGCCGTTACCGGGATCGTGCCACTGCGTGGGCACGCGCGCGCGCGATCCTCCTACTTCTGATGGACGTTCAGGAACGTCCACTCAAAAGTAGAGAGCTCCCACCCGGCCGTATATGTACATTGGCCGGGTGGGAAGTGGTTAAGGTTATACCTAAACTGCAGTTTGATTTGGGTACAATTGTCCAAATTTGGACTTCAGCATCAGTCTGACTGGACTATGAGATGTTCCGCCTGACCACAGGGGGCGCTGTCTCTTCTGTATGGAACTATGGTCTGGATGGGTGCTTAAGTTACTCTCTCTCGCAGCCTGCCCAGTGGGAGTGGCACTCTCGCTTTGTTTACTGTGAGAAGGTATTTAAGATGCGAATGTCAAGTGGTTCGGGGTTGTGGTCCAGAAGGATGTACTGACTTAATGGTCCTGGTCCTCCTGACCAGCCCCCAGGAAGGCTATGGACTGGGGTGTGGATCCACCCGATATTTTTGTCTCGGGGCTGGCTAGCCCGAGGCAAGGAAACTAAAGGAGGATTCTGAGGTGTTTGGGTGCCGTCTCCGATTTGGGAGAGACCCAGTGACTTCATGCATTCCAGAGGAGGACTCTTCAGAAGAAGACCACGTATGGGTTGGTTTCTTAGTAAAAGCCTGGAAGGGCTGAAGTACCCAAGAAAATCGGGTTTCGTGAATATCGGCAAGCTGGCTGAAAGATCCAGGTATCCCACGAGTGTTCTTCAAGTTTAGTTTTCCTACGTGTTCTACAACAACGTCTGTGGCAGAGACTTGTTCCTGAGTAAGCACCTTGTTGGCTGCTAGGCCTTGTGAGTGAGGGACTGTCCAACTTGAGTGAACATCCAGTTGGGAACGGTTATTCTCAGGATGCAGGCAAAGTAAGCAAGTTCTTCAATATTTGACTTTGACACTAAAGCCCCATTGTCACGTACCTTAAGGCAGAGCCCGGAGTGCAGGGAGTGGCTTCTCGTAGACCTCTGACTCGAGAGACCCTGGTAGTGATGACAGGGGCTCGGGAGCACAGAGGGGCACAAGTGCCTGACTGGATGGTAGATGTAAGAAGCAGCAGACCGTTGATGGTGGAGGTGTATTGTAGTCCAGTAGCGGAATGCAGGCAAAGATAAGGTTCAACAAACAGCAGAAGGATTCCTGTAGTCCGGCAACGGGATGCAAGTGATCGCAGGGTGCAGCGAACAACGGGAGGGGTTCTGTAGTCCGACAGCGGATGCAGGTGCAAACGGGATACTGCGGGAAGTGGGAAGAGTCCAGTAGTCTGCAGCAAGAGGTAGAAGGCAACAAGCGCAGAGGGAGTAACAGCCGGGTATGGTGGAAGACTGGGAGGTGTCCTGTAGTACAGCAGCGGTGAACAGGCAACTTACAGATGACGGATGGTGTAACAGTCCAGGTCAGGCACAGGCGAGCAGATCAGGTACAGAAACGGAATCCAGAAGAGTAGTCGGGTACAAAGCCAAAGTCGGGGGGCAGGCAGCAAACAGCAGAGTCGGGAACAGGCCGGGTTCAATACGGATCAGGATACGGATGCAGGTTCAGGTTCAGATACAGGAAACACAGGAACGCTGTTGATCAGGCAGCAAGGCAGTGAAGCAAGGATCCAGTTTAAATAGCGCTATTGGCGCCAATTGCGTCAAACGGCCGCTCGCGCACCCGCGTGATCGCGGTAACGCTCTTGAAACTGCACAGAAGATCTCCTGCGACTTACGCCGCTCGGACGCCTGTGAGAAGGATCTTCCTGACACCCATACACACGATCAAACAATCAGGTAGAAAAGTCCAGCGGACTTAAGTCCGCCGGACAATCCGCCCGTGTGTGGGCTCCGGCGGACTTTTTTTACCCAAAAGTCCGGCGGACTAAGAAAGTAGTTTTGCACATCAATCTGTCCGCCGGACTCGCATTTTGGCGGACAATATGGCCATGTGTGTGCTAGTCCGGCAGACAATACGGCCGTGTGTGTGCTAGTCCGCCGTACTTTTGAAATGAACAGACTTTTCCCGCCCGAAGAAAAGTCCACTAATTTTGAGCGCGGCTCCAGGTAGCCAGGACCAGCGAAGGAGGCATCGCTGGCCCTGTCACCTGGTATGGACTTAAAGGGGAATCCCTATGCTGAAAAAATGGCGTGGGGGTCCTCCAGGTCCATATCAGACCCTTATCCGAGCACGCTACCCGGCCAGCCAGGAAAGGGGATGGGGACGAACGAGTGCCCCCCCTCCTGAGCCATACCAGGCTGCGTGCCCTCAACATGGGCTATGTGGCCCCCCACCCCAAAGCACCTTGTCCCCATGTTGATGAGGACAAGGGCCTCTTCCCGACAACCCTGGCCGTTGGTTGTCGGGGTCTGCGGGCAGGGGGCTTATTGGAATCTGTGAGCCCCCTTTAATAAGGGGGCCCCGGATCCCGGCCCCCCACCCTATGTGAATGAGTATGGGGTACAATGTACCCCTACCCATTCATCTGTGAAAAAAAAAAAAAAACACAACACACAAAGGTTAAAATAGTTTATTGCACAGCTCCGGGGTCTTCTTCCATCTTTGGGGGTCTTCTCGCCGGACTCCTCCGCTATCTTCTGCTAGCTCTTTTACTAGAGGAGGAGCACGGCTTTCTTCTTCGCCGCCACCCTCTTCTTCAGACTTCGGGGGTCTTGTCCCCCTCTGCGGTTCTTCTTGCCACCCCTAGACGTGAAGTGAGGAGAAAAGAAGGTAATGGTAAGCCCAGTCTAACCAGCAGCTTCTTTGAGGGTTAGTGCTATATATATATATATATATATATGAGACTGTGTGTGTAAACATGGAATATATAGTCCAGGGATATGCAATTAGCAGACCTCCAGCTGTTGCAGAACTACAATTCCCATGAGGCATAGCAAGACTCTGACAGCCACAAGCATGACACTCAGAGGCAGAGGCATGATGGGACTTGTAGTTTTGCAACAGCTGGAGGTCCGCTAATTACATATCCCTGATATAGTCTATGCTAAATGCAGAGTATACATATATATATATATATATATATATATATATATATATATATATATATACACTAGACTGACTGTAAAAATATACACTATATCAAATACACTGCCACTAACTGTCTCTCTGTCCATGCCAACCACTCTACACACGACCACCGTGTAAGCAGCCTTATATAGTGTGGGGTGTGTCCCCCTGAGTCATGATTGGCCAAAGGCACCCTGTCTATGGCCAATTATGGCTCTCTCAGGAGAGCACACTGTGATTGGTCAAAGCATGCAGGTCAAGTGCATGCTTTGGCCAATCATCATGCAGCAATGCACTGCGATCTCTCTGTTCCGCGGCACTCAAATGAACGCCCCATATGTTCAGTTAGTTTTACCTGATGTTGGAGGTGAACTTACGCTTCGACTAGAACCGTAGGCTCATCCCTACTGAGTAGAAGAATAAATTCAATACCTTCTCCATCTCCCCATCCTATGTAACCAGATTTCCTTCCTTATTCTTTATGGGGCCAATATGGTCTGTCCTCCCTTTTTTACTGTTTATATAATTTGCTCTCCTCCGCTAGGTGTCTTTCATGTTCTATCTTAGCTGCCCTAATTGCACCCTTACTTTTCTTGTTGCATTCTTTGTAAAGCCTGCATGCTGATGATGATTCCTCAGCCTTGTATATTTTGAAGGCCTTCTCCTTTGCTTTTATATGCATTTTTACATTGGCGTTAAGCCATCCAGGATTTTTGTTTGCTCTTTTAAATTTATTTCCCAATGGGATGCACTGGCTCATGCCCTTATTTATTTTACTCTTAAAGCAAACCCATCTCTCCTCCGTGTTCTATCCAAATTTATATCTTCTAGCAATGTTCGTAGTTTAGGGAAGTTTCTCTTTTGAAATTCAGTGTTCAATAGTTTTCCCTGTGTCATTCTATTTTATTACACATAACTTAATTTCTGAACTTACTTGTTTAGGTGTCTTTGTATGTATGGATTGCATGGATTGTTACTGAACTTGTGGTGAAAATTGAATGTCAATAGCACCTTTTAGAAATATATTTACCTAGAAAAATTGTGACGTGTTCAATACTTATTTTACCAGCTGTATTTCCTTGATGCATCTTCCCGATCGTGTGAAACGCATAGAGGAACAGGACACCTATCTTACTCCTTGTACAAAATCTGAATTTCTCTTATTTTGAAATATCTTAACTGACCATTTAGATTTATGCAGGACTGAATATCTATAGGTGGTTGTTTTGGTGATTGTCCAATTTGGTAATACTATGATTAAAGAACTCCATGAAAAATCTTAATTCTCCCATGCAGTTAGGATCTGTCCGTTAACTGCACATTTTGTCTAGGGGTCAAATGAAATCTGTACTTACCCGGTCCATCGATCCTCCAGAAAACCGCGCTCCCCACATACAGTGGTGGACTGTTCCTCTCGTCCTCACATCCAGATCTGGTCTATGGGCGTGATAACGTCAGGAACAGTCCATTCCCATGACTGATAGGCAGTAGTGGAGAAGGCTTTCTGCTGTCTTTTGGAAACAGAGAGCTAGTGGTACCTTGCAAAGAACTGCTGCAAAAAACGATATAAAAATACCAATATACAGTTGCAATAAAAAGTATGTGAACCCTTTTGGAATGATATGTATTTCTGCACAAATTTGTCATAAAATGTGATTGGATCTTCTTATAAGTCACAACAATAGACAATCACAGTCTGCTTAAACTAATAACACACAAAGAATTAAATGTTACCATGTTTTTTATTGAATACACCTGTTTTGGCTATGGGACAGGAAGTGAAGGTAAATCTCCCCAATGGGGCACATATGACAAAAAAAAGTTTTGCCTACATTATAGTTCTACTTTAAATGCACCCGATGCTAAGTTACCTCTAAAAAGATACACTTTAAGGACTCTGTTCCAAGCTCTGCAGTCACAAACTATTAAAACAAATTGAACTGTTTTGCCACCCTAAAAAGTCACAAAGAGGACTCAATATGTAGTGAGATATAATTGTGGTGCTGTACAGTAGAACATTTATTGTATTGGCTTCATTGTTTCCATTGTCTCAGTCCTGTTGTGTTGGCAAAAACTATTTGATCTCTCTTTTCTGATGCTTTTATACAACTTTATATTTTCCAAAATAAAAATATTGATGCAGAAATCCATGCTTACCTTCCTATTCTTTAGTTATTTGTACATAGAAAAATAGGATTGATAGGTATACACTGACCCAGCACCATATCCCCAATAGCATGTACAGATAATTAAACAAATAGATTTGGGACTTTTAAGGTGCCACCACCAAACGAATAAAACTAAAATATAAATAAAAATGTATTTTTTATTTTGCAAATGTTAAAAATTGCTTAAAAAATAACCTTTAGAACTATATATACATACATAGATTATTGTAGATTACAGATAAACTTAAGGAAGATCTTTGGGGAATTTTTTTTCCCCCATGCAGTGAGACTGCTCATTTTTGTCTAGGAAATTGCGGAGCGTACCACAGAAATTGGGAGCATACCACAGAAGAAGCCACTGCTGTCCAAAAAAACATTGCTGCACATTTACAGTTTGCACAAGAGCACCTGGATGTTCTACAGCAGTACTGGTAAAATATTCTGTGGACAGATGAAACCAAAATTGAGTTGTTTGGAAGAAACACACAACACTATGTGTGGAGAAAAAGAGGCACAGCACACCAACATCAAAACCTCATCCCAACTGTGAAGTATGGTGGTGGGGACATCATGGTTTCGGGCTGCTTTGCGGCATCAGGGCCTGGATGGATTTCTATCATCGAAGGAAAAATGAATTCCCAAGTTTATAAAGACATTTTGCAGGAGAACTTAAGGCCATCTGTCCACCAGCTGAAGCTCAACAGAAGATGGATGTTGCAACAGCACAATGACCCAAAGCATAGAAATATATCAACAACAGAATGGCTTAAACAGAAGAAAATATGCCTTCTGGAGTGGCCAAGTCAGAGTCCTGACCTCAACCTGATTGAGATGCTGTGGCATGACCTCAAGAAAGAGATTCACACCAGATATCCCAAGATTATTGCTGAACTGAAACAGTTCTGTAAAGAGGAATGGTCAAGAATTACTCCTGACTGTTGTGCACGTCTGATCTGCAACTACAGGAACGTTTGGTTGAAGTTATTGCTGCCAAAGGAGTTTCAACCAATTATTAAATCCAAGGGTTCTCATACTTTTTCCACCTGCACTGTGAATGTTTACATGGTGTGTTCAATAAAAAACATGGTAACATTTAATTATTTGTGTGTTATTAGTTTAAGCAGACTGTGATTGTCTATTGTTGTGACTTAGATGAAGATCAGATCACATTTTATGACCAAATTGTGCAGAAATCCATATAATTCCAAAGGGGTTCACATACTTTATATTGCACCTGTAGTAAACTAAGTGATCATACTGACCCTACCAGGGCTGCAATATTTCCTGGTTATCATCAGCAGTTCACTTATAAATCTATGTTGTTTGTTTCCATAAGCAAGCAAGAAAAAAGCTGATAAAGGTATTGGCAGGCAATGGTTGGACCAGATCTTCCTGTCTATGTAGTTATCTAAATAATTGTGTGGGCGTGCCTTTATGTAAAAACACCATACATGGCAGTAGTACATCAGATGTAGCACAGTTCCATACCTGGCTTTTCAGTTTGCCAGGCAGTATTCACTTTTCAGTTGTATTCTCACCCTCATGCTTGAGTGCGCAGGCACAAATTAAGAAAGAAAGAAATGAATGGGAAAGTGGTGCTGGGCTTACCTATTCACCTATTAACTATTTCAGATAATAAACTTGCACATGCACAATGTAAAGACAATTGTAGGTAGACAATGCTTGCCTGTCGCAGTCAAGAATCAGTGCAGTTTTAAAGGAAACCTGGGAGGGACAGCCTGGCAATGGTCACATAGTATTTTTAAATTAATTTAAACTGCGATAATGATCCGAGGAAGAGTGCTAGTTCCCTGAAATGCGTCAGCATGTGCATCTGAGCTTGAATGATGCCTAGATCTCTGCACAACTTGGGTTTATTAACAGCGCTTGGGTTCTGCTTTATTCCACGCTCATAGCTTTGTGGCAGGTTTTGAGTATGTTTTTGCACTTTTGTTATTTAATAAACTTTTTAAGGTAATGCACTAGGTGTTTGTGCCCTGTTTTTTATAATTGTCTTCTTCAGCAAAAAGATTTAACCACTTGGAAGAGGGCAGCATTCTTGAAGCATTGCCCATTATAAAAGTGAATGGCTGTGATGATGATGGTTCAGATCTTCAAGTCAGTTTTCGCTCAGTGCAACATCTTAGTGGTGTTGTGTCAACATCCTGCACTAATTGTACTTTAGAAAATACACTTAAAGTCAGCAAGTTTAAAAATCAATCAGCACAAGGGACATTACTTACAGTCAAAGCAATGTGTCCCTTGTGCTGATAGTTGAAATCTTCCGTCCTCTGCCCCCCACCACCATTAATGGTGCAGCAGGGATTAATAGATCCGAGGGACCTGCCATATGCACCCATCAGAAGTGGCAATCACTCCTGCCCTTTCTAACCCCCTTCTCCATTTATAGAAGCTATGAATAGAGGAGGTGGACCTTTTATTCATCTGTCTGTCCTCCATTCATAGATTGCTCTTCAATCATAGAAGCTATAGTGAAGGCTCTTGAAATAAAGGAGAGGGGCATAAAGGTCAGACATAGTTGAAACTCAGGATGAGTTTATATGACAGGTCACTCAGCTTTATTAAATAATATAGCAGTGGGAGATTACGGTGCCAGGGTTAAGTTCAGCTGATTCTGCAGCCATCAGCACAGGAATGTGAAGGACACATCACATTGACTGTAAGAAATGTCTCCTGTGCTGATTTTTTAAAACCTTTTTTAGCTAAACGTAGACTTTATTAATTTTTAACAAACAAATGCCTGCATGAATTGGTGTTTTTATCTGCCCAAAGTTCAGCGTGTAATCTTTGTCGCTAAAGCTGTGGAGTAGATGTGGAAAGCAGCAGTAGTTATTACTGCTCTAGTTAATGGCAGAAACTAGCCCCAAGGTGTTGTGCTTGTTTTATATTACTTGATTTTGCACCTACCACATTATTGCTGTTTAGCTACGTAACTACAAAAGGTGTGATTTATATTCTACCAGATTACAAATCAAATAAGATTAAATGATTCCTTAAGGCAATGTAAAATATTTCCTCTCTGCTGCTTGACTGCTCTCATCATTAAAAGTTCACACCATTGCTAAGACTTTTTGTACACCAAGAAACAAAAATCGAAAGAAGTAGTGAAAACTCAGAAAGAGCAGATGGCGTCAGATTATTGAGAAGATCAACCTGCTATTGTCATTCCTCTTTCTAACTTGCAATGAAAATGCCTGAGGGATTAAACACATAAAACCACAATGCAACTAACTCTGGTCCTTATGTGCTTGCTGCATCATCATGTGACTGTTAGTAAGGTCTTATGTTCTTTAACTCTTAATTCATTGTTAATAAATTGATGTCTGCATGACAGCTATGTAGCTGTGTTTATGGGAAAACACAATACATTTGAACTGTAATTAGATTTGAATAGTTTCTTCTACCTGTAGCTTGGGTATTAATTCATCCATAAATAAGAGAGATCTTTGCCCATTTTTTACTTTTGGTTATCCAACTTCCTTCAACATCACTCTTCCATGAGTATTAAAATGTACATATGGTGACCCACGTGTGTCTCTCAGTGGAAAAGGCAGCAACTTTTCTGTAACAATAGAAAAAGTGCATATCCAATAGCAGTAGATATACCAATCCTGAGCTATAGGCTATAGTGGTTTTTAAATATGGAACTTGAAAACGAATCAAGAGGATAGTGATTGCTACTTAGCGTGGGACCAGCACATTTTTATTGCTACATTTAGTGTTAACTCCATCCTGGACCTCACCGCATGTAGACAGGTGCAGGTATTCTTCTTCTAGATGGCACTGTGCCAAAGCTACAGGAGAAGAGGTGTCTTACATAGGGAATTATCTCCTTATGGACTCCACTAATCCACTACTCCGCTAGTTCTCCCTGGGAAGGCAGGTGTCCGATTGGATATTCAATTCCCAAGAGAGATCAGGTGGCTATCTTATAAGGGAAGCCTTTAAATAAGGAAGCCCACATTATTAGGTATGCTCTAAGCAAGTGACAGGTTAGGGAAAGGAACCCCCTGGATAGAGACAGTGCTTAGCGCAGGGAAATGTTTGGTTCCTGGCAAGTGGGGACAGCGTAAAGGACACTAATGCCATGGAACCACCCCCAGATCCTCTTCATTGAGCTAGTGAAGCCTGGTTATACAGCACCCTTCCAGCAGAAGCTATCCTCTAGTAACATTACACTGTAATACAGTACTGAGATCTGTTCTGTTCTACAGTGTGCCAACATTTATTTATTGAGACTTTGCCAAGGCTTAAGTGTGTGAGTTGTCTCTCTCAATAGGTACCTTGTCTAGGCCGTGCTTACACACAAATCTCCTAAACTGGTTGAAAACGTCAGTAAATATGGCTTTTTTTGTTTTTGTAAATGTACCCAAGGGTGTTGGTTTACTAAAACTGCAGAGTGCAAAATCTGGTGCAGCTCTAAACAGAAACCATTTGTTTTTCAGGTTTTATTGTCAAAACTTAATTGAACAAGCTGAAGTTAGAAGCGGACTGGCTACCATGCACATCTGATGCACCAGATTTTGCACACCCAGGTTTAAATAAATCAACCCCAATGACTTATAGTCTTTGATTGGCTTAAAGCAGAACTACAGTCTCAGTTTCAAAAACTGCAAGCAGACAGGCTCACAAACCTACCTGCCTGGTCTCAGTCTTCCTTAGAATTTACACCAAGCTTTGCAAGCGCAGACCGGTTTACATTCCACTAAACATCTTGTGTGCCGGAATGCCTGAATTTCTGTGCATTTGCAGGAGTGATATTATTTCTGTGCCAGCCAATGAAAACATCCACAGCCTGGCACCCAGAATAGATGTGTCAGCAAGAGAAGTCAGACTGCTGAAGGAAAGATGGGTATTTTTGACTTTAGTTCAACTTTGACTACTAAAATACAGGGCACTTTCACCCCCTTCCTGCCCAGACCATTTTTCAGCTTTCAGTGATGTTGCACTTTGAATGACAATTGCGCGGTCATGCAACACTGTACCCAAATACATTTTTTATCATTTTCTTCACACAAGTAGAGCTTACTTTTGGTGGTATTATTCAGTGCTGGGTTATTTTATTTTTTGCTAAAAAGAGTGAAAAATAATATCAAAAATTCTGAAAAAAAAAAATTATTTGTTTCTGTCAATTTTTTTTGTAAATAAGTAATTGTTCTCCTTCACTGATCGGCACTGATAGGTTTGTACTGATGGGCATTGATGAGGCAGGACTGATGGGCACTGATGAGGTGGTACTGACAGGGTGGCACTGATGAGGAGGCACTAATATGCAGCACTGATGGGCACTGATAGGTGGCAGTTATATGCAGCACTGATGAGCACTGATAGGCGGCACTAATGGTCACTGATAGGTGGCACTGATAGGCAGCACTGATGGGTGGCACTGATGAGAACTGATGGGCGGCACTGATGGGCACTGATGGGTGGCACTGATGGGCAGGCACTGATAGACACTAAAAGGCAGCACTGATTGGCATAAAGGATGGGCACAGAGTGGCTTCACTGATGGGCACAGACTGGTGTCACTAACAGGCACAGGATGGTGTCACTGATGGGTTACACATCTTCCCTGTGAGGAGATGCCATGGATTGGCTCTCCACACCTCACACTCAATCAGCGTGAGGCAAGCAGTGCCGATTAACATCTCTTATTTGTTTACATGTGATCGGCTGTGATTGGACACAGGCGATCACATGGGAAAATAGCCACAGCTCTTTGCCGAGACCGGGGTCATGCCGTATCCCAGGACCATGGCTTGCTGGGAATTGCCGCGCGCCGGCAGCTAAACTGGGAACCTTCATATGACGTTGTCCCAGAATGAGAGCAGCACTGGTCCCGTGTCATTTGATGGGGGGTGAGCAGCAAGTGGTTAAAGTGGAATTAAACCAAATGATTTAACAGTTTCCTAAAACAACTACATTAAAGGCATTCCATGAATAATAACTGTCACAGTTGCTTGTATTCTCATCCAAACTGTCAAGCTCTCAAATGGCTGGTGGCCTAACTGATCACATCTGCAGCACCATGGCAACTGCAGATCAAACAGAGGCTAAGATGGCAGCTTCCTTGGCTGTAAATGACAGGAGGGTTTAGTTCTGTACTTTCATCTGATAAATCATGGGGTAGAAATGTCTACAAATATAACTAGCCCCTAAAATATGTACAAAAACACCATTATTATTTGCCTTTTTACTTTGTCAAGCAAATTCAGACTTGCTTTCTGCCTATCAAATATAGTAATGACTTTCAGTTTTGAATGACCCTGTAAGAGCAACAGATGCTGAAGTGGAAAGCAAACAATTTCACAGTGATAGACTCAATTCCATGTATTCCATCACAGAGAGATGCTTTGAGGAAATTCTATTTGCACAGTCACTGACATCATTCTAGAAACATTCTCTTAATGGGAATTTCATGGTATGGTACAAACATCTGTGAGCTGTAACCAGACAGCATGATAAAGGAGCAACAACTCAATAACAAGCAGGGCCAGGTTAGAAAAGATGTCCATAAATAATTAAGTGGTATACGCAAGCAAAACATATTACAATTAAATACTTAGGCTAGCCATAGATTATGCAATTTTCTTTCCTTCATGGGTTGAAGGAAAGAAAATTGCTCAATTCCGATCATTTATGGCCAGCTTTAGATTGAAAAAAAGGAAAGACATTTTAAATATTATGGCTTGGTTCACACCTATGCATATGTGTGGGCTTCATTTGCTCGGGCACGGCAGCCCATTTCAATGGGCTGCCGTGCCTGCATTTCCCATAGAAAAAGGTGCATGCATTTTGACAATGAGATTTCCCTGCGGTTCATGCACCCACAAGCATACTGCATGAGGCTGAATAAATGGCAGCCCCACGCATTTTCCTACAGCAGCGCATTTTCACTGCAGGCGGTTGCGGGTGCAGCCACCCACATAGATGTGAATCCAGTGTTAAAGTGCACGTCCAGCCAAAACTTTTTACATTTTGGATAGAGTGAGAAATTATTAGAACCCCTATCTGGTATTTATTGCTATTCAAGGGTCTGTTTGGCCTTATTCAAACCTGAGTGCTTTGTAGCTGGACACTCCAAAACATTCAACACCTAAAAAACAATATTTTTCTCTAGTAATTAGCTTTCCACAGGCAAAAAATTATTTAAAAAATGCCCAAGCCACAGAAAATGCCTCTACAAACACCGCAAGAAAAGCCTGAAAAATGAGCTGAGAGGCTCAGCTCATGTAAAAATGCAACATTAAGCCTCATACACATGATCCAATTGTTGGCAGGGGATTGTCTGTTGTCCTAAAATCAGACTGTACAATCCTTCAGACAATTGTTGTCCAACTTTGGGCCAAACAATGTTGGATGGCAGGCTAGTAAATTTTCGGCGGACAACAGTCTGTTGTCTGATTTTCATATCGTCTGTACACAAGTCAGTCACACAAAAGTCTAAAGTACAAACATGCATGATCGGAAGCACGGAACGAGGCGGAAGCGGTCGGTCTTGTAAACTAGCATTCGTAATGGAAAAATTTGCCAAATTATGAAATGTCGAAATGCAGTGCACAATTCTCTTCTTCTTTAATGGGATAATAATGAAGCTGCTTTGTTGGTGATACTGATGGAGTTATAGCAAACATATTTTAAAAGGCATTTGTTTTCTAGTGATATCAAGAATAATATTATTATGCTTGTTGTTTTATTTTTTGTGCAAGTAACCACAACACCATTATCCCGTAGTTTTTAAGATCAAAGATACAACTGTTGGTGTCCCTTGTTAATTTTACATTGTATTTTTTTAAATGTAACTGCCTACTCCCAAACTGTCATTTGAAGTAAAACACATAGCCAAGTATTATTCTACCCAATTTTTTTATTGTGCATCAAAAAAATAAAGGAAATTAAATTAGAGATGCTGTCTGTCATCCAAATTAAATTAGAGATTAAATTAGCAAATTAAATTGGAAATGCTATCTGTTAACAAAAAAGTGCATTCTATGCATACAAAAATATAGAAAATATAACGAATAAAATCATTATTCCAAAAAAGAAAAAGAAAAAAAGGAAATTAGTAAGTGGTGAAGGGGCGAAATTCCCCAGTCCAGCGGGCTTGTTGGGGGTCTTGTGGTGGGTATTGCCACTGACCGCCATGCTTCTGTGGTGGGTGGGGTGGCTGATGTTAGAGGCGAGGCCACAAAATCACACAGGTGTGTGTTTTCTGAAATTTGGCCCCCTCATCCCCTTGTTGAGGAGCTGCAGGATGATTTCCTCACACCTGCTCCTTTGCTCACTGTCCATCTCCTTTAATTTATTGTCCGTCACCACGGCAAATCCCTCAGCCTCATCTGGGTCTGTTCAGATGGCAGTAGTGGCCCAGCTGAGGAGGGCATCTGTAGCCTCCTCCAGATTCCTGCTCTTCCTGGCCCTATTAGCAGGAGGGCGTAGGGGAGGGAACTGGGACTCTGTCTGGCTGCTGACTGCTGGCTCCTCCAGACTGACACTTTCCAGTGTATGAAAATGGACATAATTAGAATCTTTTTTAGGGTTTGGACAATCGATCATGCACAATTTTGATCTCCTCCGCAAATTGAATGTGGACAAATAGAAAAGGCTATCATTCTGACCCCAGCATTTTTAATTCTTGTTCAAATAATTTTTGGTCAGAAATATTTTAACGATAACGTCTAGTTATCATTATTGTATTTTTGGATACAAATATGTTCAACAATGTTATACCCAGGTCAAACTGGGATCCTCCACATCTTCTTCCTGTGCAGCAGGACCTGGGTGGACCTGTGGCCTCAGCAGATGTTGAAGGAAGTGTAGTGTCCTTGGTTTTGTATAGTCACTCAAAAACCATACAGCTGTAATACCACAGCCTGGGGACATATATGTCATCTGAGTCCATGACCTTGTTGAGCTCCCTTTTAAAAGTACTCCTCAGGTATGATATTTTTGTCTTGACATAGTTGATGTCTGCCTTAGGGTACACTGGTTTCACCAACTGAGTAGTTTCTCCAAAGCTGCCTTCCTCAATATTTTATTGGAGTAGTCTCTACTCTTGACCTTCCAGACACAGGGCAGCTCCTAGTACAGGTCAACGATTTGGGGTAGAAAATTGAATATAAATTTGTTCCTCTTATGGGACTTTGAAGGGAAAAAGCTACTCTGGGGTGATAATGAGTATAAGTTTTATTAGCAAAAAGGGTATAGATATGACAAATCTACAATGCACAAAAGTGGATATACAAGGGAATACAGGATGCGTAACATAACAAACATGCAATACAATGTATGAAGTTCCCAATCATTTGACTACGTTACATATGGAATACATATATGGGGAGTACCCAATGCTTTTCGAATTATACTCTTCTTCAGGGGTATCTGATTGGAATCAGCACGACAAGGGTATGTCTATAATTGAAAAGACAGTCATGGGCCAGAGGTGAAATGGCAAAAAAATTATTGACATGAATGTATGCAAATAATACCATTATAGTGAAAACATATATAAGTAAGTACTGACCATATAGTATTGCTTAGGGACATCATAGATTATTGCATCCACTAGAGAACACTTTAAAAGAAGGATATAGGGATCAGATAGCCACTATTCCTGTACTTTCTCCTGATCCAGACTAGGCAGGCCGTATGTGCCAGGCCTAGCAGAACCACAGGGGGAGTGCCCCAACAGAGGGTGTCAGGACACCAACCAATCGGTGTATTGTTGATCCTGAGGTGGGACTCCATTACATATGGGAGAGGGGGATATATAAAGTGATACTAGGCTGAGTGGAGGCCAGAGGTACCTAGGGCCACCGGTTGGCGCTAGTCCCACATGCACATACAGTCATAATGAAAAAAGGAAAAGCACCTGGGAGCGTGTTCTGGCATTGGAGTGGGAAATCCTGCACAACAGATAGGCTAAGCCATCCTGTGGGGCATTGTAAGTGCCACAGTCCCAGAGCCCACACTGGGGTGTGGTAGGGCCCAGTGTGAAGGAGGTCCTGGTGGGGGTTGGCATGTGCTGGACTGCCTAACACCGAGAGGTGCATAAAGGGAGGCTGCTGGGGTGCTGCTTGTGGCGTCTAAGGATTGGCGCCTGCCCCAGGGTCCAATAAAGCTCTGGGTGTCCAACCTGGAAAGGAAAAGAATGTAGGTAATGGCCAGGAGGAAAGTAAAGGGCAAGGCTAACATAAATGTGGGGCTGCAGAGGCAACAAACACAGGATGCTGGCGCATGCCAGGTGGGGTTTACCTTGAATGGTGCTGGGAGAGGTGCTGGCCCCGAGCCTATGGCATGCGCACTGCCCCGTGGAGAAAATGAGTGTGGTGAGCTCACCCAGGATGTTTGTTTGGAGTGATGGGGTCTGACTCCTGGACGTAGCACAGACCTTGCCATTGTGGATGTCAAATCCCCTGACGTGAGTCACACTGAGGGCAAAAGTGACCCAGAAGAGGAAGAAAGTATTCGGGAGCCTCTTGTTTGTGCAAGTAGGTATTCTTGTAATCTGGCTTCAAATGTGTATACATGTCGAGTGTTTAGATGTCCAAACAAAACACCCACTCCACACATTAGCAAAGTATGTAGTGCATTAACATTAGCATGGAGAAGGAAGAGGTAGAAGGAGCTGGCAGTGTTGCTAGGAACTCGAGTTTTGGAGACCCATGCACCAGGGCCAAGATTACAGAGTAGTGGCAGTGTGAACATTCCTAGTAGTGTAGGTGTCTGACTGGTTGCAAGCAACAATAGACTGGGTAGGTAAGTATTTCCTGAATCTGACTAGTAACTTGACCATAACTCACTATGTAGGGCCTCAGCTGCTTGACCATCATTCCCTTAATACTTTTTACTCTTCTTACTAGGTCATGATCTTCCACGATGCACTATTAGCAGAATGAGTGCAGATATGCTGCATTGTTTGAAGGATCTGGAGCAAATCAGGGAGGCTGCCACTGCTTTACAGCGAAGAATCAGAGATTTTTTTGGACACTTGCCAAATTGCAATTTCCTCTTGCCTGTTCTGAAGTTTTTATTCCACTTGTTGGCTCCTGTTTGCCCTTTTAATTAATACCATGTTTTTAGGACTTTGAAATGTGAAAGTTTAGGGACAGAACTCAGTGATTCTCCATTCCACTTCTCTAGGTGCACCACCAGGTCATGCTTTCTGTATTTTTCTCAGTCTAAAAAGGACTGTGCGAATTACTAACCATGAACATGACAACATCACCTGTGCCAAATTCTACAATTATATAGAAAACATCACCTGGGTTAGCATTGTGAGGAGGAGAGTTGGGACACACTTCCCTAACTAATGTGAATTGTAATGTTTCTGTGTTTTTAAGAATATAAAACCCAAAATTTGAAGGTGCCCCCAAATTGTGCCTTAACATTCTTATTTCCCTTATGATCCCATGTCTTAAATGTGTGTATTTCCATATATCTAGTTGGCAAAAAGCCCCAAAACACACATTGTGTCAACATGTGCTATACACGATCACTGGGTATCAATGGGCATGTTTTGGGGGTGCAACCCCTTCCTCGTAACTAAAGAAGCTCAGAGGAAGGGGTTGCACCGCCAAAACACATCCATTGATACCCCGTGATGAGAGATAGCACATGTTGACACACTGTGTGTTTTGTGGGTTTATAAAACAAGATGTTTGTAACTACACACATTTATGGCATGGGATCATAAGGGAAATTTAATTGTTATGCCTCTACGTGTACGTGGGTTCAAATTTTGGCTTTTAAAGGTGTGAGATCACACCATAAGAGGAAGGCAACGGCCACAGTCTTGGGATATTAATGTCTCATTTGGCCTTCACTTTACCAAAATCGAACTCTGTAAGTTCCTGAGTTTGGGATGTTCATCAAATGTTTTAGAACATGCCTGTTTAGCCCCAAAAAATGAGAAATAATGCAAAACATACATGTTATACACCAAGATGTTTAAAACCTTAAAACGCACATGTGAATGTGCTTTGAGTAAAATAATTTTTATAAAACAATGTGTGGCTTATTATTTCAATGCTCAATACCAGTATTTCAAAAAATACCAGTATTTATACCAGTATTTCAAAAAAAGGCTGCGCTATAATGATCCAATTCAATATCTATGAATATATAAATAATTTATACGAAAAATTGTGCAAAAAAATAATAAATGAATAAATAAATAATTTGTGCAAAAATTAATATATACACTACTCAAATTAGAACCTGCACACACTGCACCTATGAAAAAGTGTCACCAAAACAGCAGGAAAGGACTTTCTACCACCAAAAGTACTGACGCTTACCAGCTACACAGATCTCATCTCAGAGATCTAATATCGCCACTGTCATATCCCTCCTTCTGGACCTGAGCTGCATGGAGGATGTATCCCTTTAGGCACTCTGTTCCAATTGCTGGTGTATTCCTACGGCCACACCGCTCATTGCCAATCACATAAATAAAGAAGGGGAATCGTCATAGTATAATATTTCCAGGATATTTTAATAAAATTAAAACAATCACGGGCTACATGTAACGCTACCCGTCGCTTCCAGGTTCAGCGTAGATCACGGTGACGTCAGCACGCCGCTCCTCCCAAAGCCATTTGGTTAGAGATAACGTCTTCCAGGGGCACTAAGAGGAGCGGCGTGCTGACGTCACCGCGATCTACGCTGAACCCGGAAGCGACGGGCAGCGTTACATGTAGCCGGCCGGCAGAATTCTTTCTATTGGATGTGAGCTTTTTATGACTTATGTAAGTGTGATTGTTTTAATTTTATTAAAATATCCTGGCAATATTATACTATGGCGATTCCCCTTCTTTATTTATGTGATTGGCAATGAGCGGTGTGGCCGCAGGAATACACCAGCAATTGGAACAGAGTGCCTAAAGGGATACATCATCCATGCAGCTCAGGTCCAGAAGGAGGGATATGAAAGTGGCGATATTAGATCTCTGAGATGAGATCTGTGTAGCTGGTAAGCGTCAGTACTTTTGGTGGTGGAAAGTCCTTTCCTGCTGTTTTGGTGACACTTTTTCATTGGTGCAGTGTGGTTCATCATGGTGGAGATCACAAGCAAAAACGTTTTTTAGCTAGAGATGGACTAATATTTTGAATTTAAGTTCTAATTTGAGTAGTGTATATATTCATTTTTGCACAAATTATTTATTTATTATTTTTTTTTGCCCAATTTTTCGTATAAATTATTTATATATTCATAGATATTGAATTGGATCATTATAGCGCAGCCTTTTTTTGAAAAATTGGTATTTGAAATTGTGGGTATCTCACATTTAGGTTGCAGCTCTATTTTCATGATTTTTTTTGGGTTTGTTAATTATTTGAATCTTAAATAGCGCTGTATTACATTTGTTTTATTTTACTCAATACCAGTATATTTGTTAAGTTGTTGTAGTTACAGTGACAATGTACTGTTAAATGTGGCCAACTCCTGCAATTTTTAGTCCTCAAAAACATGATAAGAGTTGAAAAGGCATAATGTTTTTGAACTTCATGCATTAGATCAAATAAGAACAAAAATATTGTGTGTGTGTAGCAGACCCACAGTATACCATAATAGTTAGCTGAAGAAGATATTGTCACCTCATGTAGCAAATAAGGTGCATTTGCACTAATGGAGCAAGTGGCAAAAATAAAGCCCATTTGTAAACATATTAGACAGATAAGAAACACAGTAGTTCAATTGAAATATGAGTTTATGATCCCAAAAGTATATTAGGCATGATCAGCTACAATTTTGCTACCAAGCCACTGCCCCTCTACCCACAAAATATTTAAGGTATTTCTGCCTTAAATCTCTGGCAATTTGTGAGGGCAATGGCCGAGCTGCAGTCTCTTCAACTTGGCCTGCCACTGCAGGGTCCAGGTCACTTGGCAGTGAGGTAAGGTAGCTGGTAGCTTTCCACCTTAAAAAATTATGCAAAATACAACAGCATAGGACCACATGATTGATCTTGTAGAGTGCCAGGTTAATTGGAGTCAAAAACAGCCTGAAATGACTCGATAGGATGCCAAAGGCATTTCTGGCATGAGATGCATGAGCCTGTAATTGAATATTCTCTGCTCTGGAGTGAGGTTCTTCATTGGAAGTGGCTTCATCAGATGTTCCCCCAGAGCAAAGGCCTCATCTGCAACAAAAACAAAATTAAGGCCCTCAACATTCTTCTCAGCAGGTGGCAAGTTTAAGGTGCCATTCTGGAGCCGTTTGTAGAACTCTGTCTGAATAATCACTCCTCCATCAGAGTTGCGGCTGTTCTTTCCAACATCCAGATACAAAAACTCATAGTTGGCAGACACTACAGCTAGCATGACTATGCTGCAAAGGCCCTTCTAATTAAAATAATATGAGTCAGAGTTGGGTGGTGGGACAATCCGGACATGCTTTTCATCAATAGCACCACCACAGTTGGGAAAATCTCACTGATGGTGGAACTGGGCTGCAACGTCCTGCCATTGCTCTAGGTTGGAAGGAAACTGTGGATTAAAAAAATAAAAAATGAATTACTACTTCTGCACATAACATTGCAAGCAGATTTGACACAAACATGCTTAGCCAACATAAGGATAAAACTTAAATGAGTATTTAAAGACAGATGTGTAAGGTCAACTTATCTGATTTATCACCCCCTCTGGTGGTCCATTAGCAACATTTTAGGGTGGGGGGAGGTAATGGGTAGATGTTTTGGACAGGTAACCCTGTCCACTTCCATGAGAGCTGTTTGCATAAATAATCTGTGATACTTTAGCCAGCCCGCCCTTACTTACACTTTTGGCAGCCCGGGGGACAGGTAAGAAGTGTAATAAACTAAAAATCTGCATACACACTGTCCAAATTGCAGCACATTTTGACATTCTGAAAAAACCTATCAATATAATAGGAGACAAAAAATTTCTATGTTACAATTTGTAGGTAATCAGGCAGGCCCTTGCACTACATGGTTTGGTAAATTTATACAGAAACATGAACACAAAAGAGGGATAGTGTGTATGGGTTTTGCAAAGTCAGCAGAGCATTTGCATCTGTTTACTTAGCATTTTTGGGGGGTTCCAAATGAGTTTGGGCCCCAAAAAATAGTCTCTTGCACTCTGCCGGAATTTGAGGACAACAATAACATTTGTACACATTTTAGGGGATGTTTAGGGTAAGCCCCAAAATGTAGCTGACAAAAAACATTGTTAAATTACTAGGCTAGGTGTGTGTGGGCCCAAGATAGCATGCTGGGAGGTTAGTTATGGAAAATATGCATGTAGGCCAAAAAAAGGAGCAGGAAAAGCTTACAGCATGCATGAGGACAAAGAGGACATTCACACCATATTACAATAGTTATAGTTATGTAATCAACAACTTAATACAATACATTAGCAAATAATAATACATGAAATGTGAGCAGGTCTCTGGAATAATGAGTCCCAGAACCTGGGGGTAGACCCCAGTGGTAAACATGAGGTCCTGGAGACTTCTCCCCATTGCCAAGTATCGCAAAGTGGCTATAAGCCTTTGCTCTTGAGTGATGGCAGGCCTCATGCATGTGTCCTGCTTTTTAATATAGGGGGTCACTAATGCCAAGAGTTGGTGAAAGCAGGGGTCCTTCATCCGTAGATAATTCACGAAAATCATGCAGATTATTCTCCTGGAGCTCCCGCACCAATGGCATATAACATAATTGGTCACGATTAAGCAACCAATTTTTGGTCCAAGAACTCCTCCTCCTGTTCCTGGACTGGACTTGGGTCAAAGCAATAACTCCAAGACCAATAATAGCACGTTCTCTCCTCTGATTTTGCAACATGGCTGGTTGACGAACGGTCGTTCAGAAACTAACTGAAAAGCATTGAACTGAAAAACGCAAATCAACACTCACCAAACTTCTACTAACACGAAATTAGCAGAAGGAGCCCAAATAGTGGTGCTTGAGAAATTAACTTCCTCTTTGTAGTCTCATAGTACATCTAGTACATCACTACCTTCGTGTTTGTTGGCTGACAATTGTGTGCCGTTAGTATGCAAGACAAGTTTCTGGCACACGCCCTTTGGACAAAAATCAGATGCTCCACAACAATCGGATCGTATGTACGAGGCTTAAGAGAGATTTCCTGTTACTCACCATCCCAGTATCAACAATTTTACTGGACAAAAAGTAAGAGAAATCTGCAACAGGCACACTAACAACAATAAAGTGCTGACTTAGGTCTTGCCTTCTCGTACTCTGCTAAAAAATTTCATATCTGTCTGTGGCTCTTTTGAGGATAATCCTTAATTGTCTATCTGATGATACCGTTGTCTCCATGGCAGCTGATATGGTGAAATCTCTCCAGTATCTGTTACAAACATACAGTACATGTAACCATTGAATGTTTTGTGACATCATAATTAAAAAAATATTAAATTATTATATATTACCATTATTTGTATTGGGACGCCTACCTTTATATGCACATAAACTTTAATGGCATCCCAGTCTTAGTCGGTAAGGTTCAATATTGAGTTGCCCCACCCTTTGCAGCTATAACAGCTTCTGGGAAGGCTGTCCAGAAGGTTTAGGAGTAGTGATGGCCGAACGGTTCGCCCAGCGGTCGTTTCGCGGTGAATTTCGGCTGTTCGCGGTCCGCCCGTTCGGCGGACTATTGGCGCCGTTCGCCCGGCGGACTTCCGTGTTTACTGTGTAAAAGAACTTTGACCTATGATGACACATCCATCATGGGGTACAGGACAGCCAATTGAGACATTACAGCACATGGACACTTGGACATTCCCCCAACTTATAAATAGACCCGATCCAGCAGCCATTTTACATTCTTTCTTCTGTCACTATAGGGATAGGTTGCTGTGTGGAGCAGGGAGAGATTGCAGTGACACAAATCGCTAGCTATTTGGTACACAAAAGTTCTTTTCAGGACTGGTATAGGTGTTAGGTGTAGTTCAGGATAGGCAGTGCTGTGCTAGTGATTGTTGCAGCAGCCTGAGTGTCTTTTGTCAGTTTAGAGAAAGGGACAGGACGGTGTGTCTGCTGTAGGGACAGTTAGTTTAGTCATTAGCTGTTACTATCAGGTCCACAAAAGTGCTATTCCAGTTATTGTTACAGTAGCCTCTGTTTTGTCAGTTTATATAGGGACAGGCAAGAAGCAGTGTGTGAGGCAGTGAGGGTCAGTTTAATCAGTAGCTGTTACTATATTAGGTCCACAAAGGTTCTTTTCAGGACTGGTATCAGTGGTATGGTAATAGGCTTGTACATGTATAATATTCTTTCTTCCAAATATAGAAAGAATATTATACTTGACTGCTGCCCTTCTGCTGCAGTCTGCTAATCATTCACAACCTACTTGTTCCACAAAGCTCCTTAAAAGGACTGGTAATAACCTGGTGTAGGGTGCTATAGTACATAGGGCTGAGTGAGGTACAGTCTGCCATTCTATAAGGACTGGTATAGGTCCACAATAAATAGGGTTAAGGTACGCTACTGTTGACCGCTGCCCTATACTGCAGCAGTCCTTCATCGGTATAGGGACTGACGTACAGTCTGCTAATCACTCACACACAACCTACTTGTTCCACAAAGGTCCTTATAAGGACTAGTAAGGTATAGGGTACTACAGTACATAGGGTTGAGTGAGGTACAGTCTGCTATTCTATAAGGACTGGTATAGGTCCACAATACATAGGGTTGAGGTGCACTACTGCTGACCGCTGCCCTATACTGCAGCAGTCCTTCATCGGTATAGGGACTGACGTACAGTCTGCTAATCACTCACACACAACCTACTTGTTCCACAAAGGTCCTTATAAGGACTGGTAAGGTATAGGGTACTACAGTACATAGGGTTGAGTGAGGTACAGCCTGCCATTCTATAAGGACTGGTATAGGTCCACAATACATAGGGTTGAGGTGCACTACTGCTGACCGCTGCCCTATACTGCAGCAGTCCTTCATCGGTATAGGGACTGACGTACAGTCTGCTAATCACTCACACACAACCTACTTGTTCCACAAAGGTACTTATAAGGACTGGTAAGGTATAGGGTACCACAGTACATAGGGTTGAGTGAGGTACAGTCTGCTATTCTATAAGGACTGGTATAGGTCCACAATACATAGGGTTGAGGTGCACTACTGCTGACCTCTGACATCCTCCTGGGGCTGTACCTCTGCTGTGCATATTATGAGGGGCTCCCACCATCCCTGTGCTGTGCTGACTTCCTCCTGGGGCTGTACGTCTGCTGTGCATATTTTGAGGTGCTCCCACCATCCCTGTGCTATGCTCATTATGAGGGGCTCCCACCATCCCTGTGCTGTGCTGACTTCCTTCTGGGGATGCTTATTATGAGGGGCTCCCACCATCCCTGTGCTGTGTTGACTTCCTCCTGGGGCTGCTTATTATGAGGGGCTCCCACTATCCCTGTGCTATGCTGACATCCTCCTGGGGCTGCTTATTATGAGGGGTTCCCACCATCCCTGTGCTATGCTGACATCCTCCTGGGGCTGCTTATTATGAGGGGCTCCCACCATCCCTGTGCTATGCTCATTATGAGGGTCTCCCACCATCCCTGTGCTATGCTCATTATGAGGGGCTCCCACCATCCCTGTGCTATGCTCATTATGAGGGGCTCCCACCATCCCTGTGCTATGCTGACTTCCTCCTGGGGCTGCTTACGGTGCAGGTGTCAGTGCTGTATATCACGGTGCTGATGTCAGTACTCTCTATCACGGTGCTGCTGTCAGTGCTGTATATCACGGTGCTGGTGTTAGTGCTTTATGTCACGCTGCTGATGTCAGTGCTCTCTATCACGGTGCTGTTGTCAGATGACTCTATCACGGTGCAGGTGTCATTGCTGTATGTCACGCTGCTGATGTCAGTGCTCTCTATCATGGTGCTGCTGTCAGTGCTGCATTTCACGGTGCTGGTGTTAGTGCTTTATGTCACGCTGCTGATGTCAGTGCTCTCTATCACGGTGCTGTTGTCAGATGACTCTATCACGGTGCAGGTGTCATTGCTGTATGTCACGCTGCTGATGTCAGTGCTCTCTATCACAGTGCTGCTGTCAGTGCTGTATTTCACGGTGCTGGTGTTAGTGCTTTATGTCACGCTGCTGATGTCAGTGCTCTCTATCACGGTGCTGCTGTCAGTGCTGTATATCACAGTGCTGGTGTTAGTGCTTTATGTCACGCTGCTGATGTCAGTGCTCTCTATCACGGTGCTGTTGTCAGATGACTCTATCACGGTGCAGGTGTCATTGCTGTATGTCACGCTGCTGATGTCAGTGCTCTCTATCACAGTGCTGCTGTCAGTGCTGTATTTCACGGTGCTGGTGTTAGTGCTTTATGTCACGCTGCTGATGTCAGTGCTCTCTATCACGGTGCTGCTGTCAGTGCTGTATATCACAGTGCTGGTGTTAGTGCTTTATGTCACGCTGCTGATGTCAGTGCTCTCTATCACGGTGCTGATGTCAGTGCTCTCTATTACGGTGCTGTTGTCAGATGACTCTATCACGTGCAGGTGTCATTGCTGTATGTCACGCTGCTGGTGATCATCTCCTGCACCCTCTTCTTTGCCTACCCTGGTCCCTGACCTTCCCTCTCCTCCATTGCCTTCATGCGCTCCACAGTCCTGAATTGTCACAACAATTTCCCATATAAAAAAAGAATGCTTGTAGTTGTCAATCCCAGATTCACCTCATACATGTGTTATGTCATTGGTCATGTGATGGGACTATGTTTGCACAGCTATTAATTATTTTGTGGCTGCAAATTTGACCTGTAGGTTTGCGAAGTTCGCCTCCCATTGAAGTCAATGGGGCCCGCCGTGAACGTTCCGCGTCGGAAGTTCGTCCATCACTATTTAGGAGTATGTCTATGGGAATGTTTGCCAATTCTCCCAGATGCGCTATATATATATATATATATATATATATATATATATATATATATATATATATATAGTCCCTTTCAGATAATTTATGCAAAGCTGGCAGGGAACAATGGTAGCTCTATAGCAGGTATCGTGCCATACAACACACCATCACCTGATCCCACATTTATTTTCAGGTACAGAATTAACTGAAACAACTTCACTTCAGAAATATAAAACAAAGAACTATAGTTCTGCTAATTTCAGCAAATACATCAGTCCATATAGTGGGCATTTCCTCAGCTTGTTCACCATCCTCAGAGTTGTTTTATAATATCCTTACCACAGCCTCTTCCTATGTAGTTTCCAGTCCTTCTTTAATGAACCAGGTCTTCTATCAGATGGATTTTTGGACTGAGGCAGTCAGGCTGCCGACCCACCCAATCTTTTCTGCAGCCCAAACTCCAGACGCAACAGGGAAATTTTACGATTCAGACTTGTTTAATGTACCGTATGTTTATTAATGTTTTTCCATAATGATAGATTCATCGTTATTGGAAAATAATATTCACAACCCTACATTTACTATGCTTTAACCAGTTCCCGACCGGTGCATGCCGATGTACGTCGGCAGAATGGCACGGGCTGGCATATTGGCGTACAGGTACGTCCATTTCTATATGCCGCCCTGCCATCGCGTGCGCACTGGCGGCGGCACACTCGCGCGCTGGTCGGGACCCCCGTGAGTCCGGTCGCGGGTCCCGCGGACTCGATCGCCGCGGGGATACCCACGATCGTCTCACGGGGAGGCTGAACGGGAAGATGCCATTGTAAACAGCAACTGTCTAGCAACAAGTGGCACTGATCTCTGCTCCATGTGATTGGAGCAGAGATCAGTGTTCACTAACACAAAGCCCAGTCCCCCACAGTTAGTAACACGCCCCTAGGAACACTTAACCCCTACACTGCCACCCCTGGTTAACCCCTTCACTGCCAGTGTCATTTACACAGAAATCAGTGCATTTGTATAGCACTGATTGCTGTTTAAATGACAATGGTCCCAAAAATGTGTCAAAAATGTCCGATGTGTCCATCATGTCGCAGTCACAATAAAAATTGCTGATCGCCGCCATTACTAGTAAAAAAAAAATATTTATAAAAATGCCATAAAACTATCCCCTATGTTTTAAACGCTATAACTTTTGCGCAAACTAATCAATAATCTCTTATTGCAATTTTTTTTACCAAAAATATGTAGAAGAATACCTATAGGCCTAAACTGAGGAAAAAAATGTTTTTTTATATATTTTTGGGGGATATTTATTATAACAAAAAGTAAAAAATAATGCGTCTTTTTCAAAATTGTCGCTCTATTTTTGTTTATAGCACAAAAAATAAAAACCGCAGAGGGAATCAAATACCACCAAAAGAAAGCTCTATTTGTGGGAAGAAAAGGACGTCAATTTTGTTTGGGAGCCACGTCGCACAACTGTGCAATTGTCAGTTAAAGCGACGCAGTGTCGAATCGCAAAACATGGTCTGGTCTTAAGCCAGCAAAATAGTCCGGTCTGAAAGTGGTTAATGAGATAATAGGAATGCCCACATTTGCGCTATTGGGAATAATACCTGATGAAGCATTACCTGCAGAGATGTACACTATGTGGATAAGATCATTATAATTAGCATGTAGAGTTGTTCTACAAAAATGGTTATCTGCTGATCCTCCAACCTATAAACAATGGGTTAAGAAACTTAATTATATACTTAAAAGAGAAAAAATTACATATAAGCATAGAGGTACACCTCAAAAGTTTGATAAAATATGATCATGATGCATAGACACAAGTAACAAACTTTATGACGGTTTATTTAGTAGAGATGAGTTAAGGCAATGGAGATAGTTGGGAGTAAAGAGCTGAGGTAGAAGAAAGTGGAGTCGATGAGAAGAAGAAGAAATGAATATGCAAAAGAAAGATAAACTGAAGCTGCAGGGAAGATGCTTTCATAGTTTGATGACTGATATTAAGGGAGCTTAATTTAATTTGATTAGTAGATTGTATTCATGCTCCTATTATGCTTTGGTTATTATATGATAAGTGAATTTGATATGAGAGGTGCAAGGTTTGTTTGGTTTATGTTTTTTTTTTTTTATTTTGCTTTTGTTTCCTTTTCTTATATATCATTTAATAACTTCAGATATTTAATTAAATTATTTGATATATTATCTGTTTGTATGTATAATTATAAAAAAAAAAATATTTGATATAAAACAAAGGATGTTTAACATGTTATACAGCAAAAGAAAAATGCAAATATTATCTGAATAGGAGAATAAACAACACTCTAAAAATCTATGGGATCGAGCGGGTAAATATCCTCATGTACATCAAAGTAAGGATACATATCAATCGTAGTGAAGAAACAGCCTTTTAATGGGAGACTGATCTATTTTCATCAGCAGGCTTCCTTGGAGCCCACAATTGCCCCAATCCACTGCCTTGTCTGACATTTTTAACCTAGACTCTGGCAGAGTATGCTGAAAGAAATCTAGACTCGGTTAAGACTTTTTTTTTTTTTTTATTAAATCTGCACTAGGAAAATTTGGATTGAATGGGCAGTTTCTAAAATCTGAAGGAATGTAAAATGGCCGTATGACTAAACACACAAATACATACACATGACAAAGCAGAAGAAAAATGGTCTGACTTCTGGCCAGACTTGACACTGCTGCAAGTGCAGGTATTGTATATTTTATATTCTAGTCAGCAAAGTGACTAAAACAAGCAATGTGTCACTGAAAGGACTGGTGGGAATATTTATTGATGGTGGAACGCCAGTTTTGAAATATACCATTATGTCATACTGGCAATGATTTTCCTTCTCAGGTTACCTATTTTAGCAGTGTACTGAGGCATTTTTGGACTAGTACAAACTGTCATTTTATGCGGTATAATATTTTCTCAGGTTTATGACTTTATCCTAGTAATGTGCCAATTTATTTGAGTTGGCATTTATACCACATTGTGTAAAATGCTTAAAATCTTGTCTGAAATTAAGCTGCAGTAACAAATGCAAGCACTCAGAACACGGGAAGCATTGGTTAAAGAAAGGCAAAGGAGGCAAGTATAACCAAAAAAGGCTGACAGTAAAGTAGGTATCCTGAAATTATTACATCTAAGAATGTTAATTTTAATTTCTTTTTATTTTTTAAAATATGGTAAACTAAAATAAAACAGTGTCTGTTACTTAAAAAAAGTAAAAAAAAAAATGGTTTAAACTTTAATTAATTAAAGCATATGTAAGCATATGTAAACCCAATTAGTCAAGCATTTGGACATTGTTACTTTTTCCCTGACGCATAATTTATATACATTGGTAAATACACAGTAAATACCTGGTGATCCTGCTTGTCCCTTTTTCTTCCTGTAGTATTCTCACCTTGCTAAGTACAGGAGCAGATGCATATTAATGTGGTCAGTTTGCATCCTTCAGCTCATAAAAGAACCTACTAGACTCAGTGCCAATGCACTGCAGGCTGATGCGCCTGCAGTTAGTGGTTAATGCTACCCTGGTCAGGAAGGGTGGAATTAATTGTGTTTCCTGGGTCTTTCTTGGTGGGTTTTCTTGGGTCTAATCCTCTGGCCATGTGTGCTATAAGAGGGATGGGGACCCTGGGGGCTCTTACTATGAGGAAAGACTGGGCCTTGCTCACTTTTTGCGGACCCACACACCACCGTTGCCAGAGTCTGAGTTCCCACTACTAAGGGGGATTGTTAGGACTTGCATGCCACCTTGAAGAAACCAAGCATGGACTCTGCCAAGTATGGACTCTTTCCTGTGCAGGTATACTGGGGCAACCACAAGCCTGAAGTTAGGGACTAGGAATGTTAGGGAAAAGACTGCATTTTATTTCAGCTGTTGTCTGTGTATGTCATCATGTTAATTTATTTAAGTAAAATGTTTGAATCTTTGCCTTTGCCTGGTTTGACGTTAATAATGATCTGTAATGCAAGTAATCTGCACACATAGTTACAATTTGAGTCACCAAAAAAAAACATTGGTGTATGAAGATAACAGTACGAGTTTTATATAACGTGATGATAAAGTGGTTAGCAAGGGTAACAGAGGTTTCTCTAGCAGCCTGTCATTAAGCTTGTACATGTGGCAGGTGAGGCAGCTTCTTGCAGTAAGGGAGATGTTGTCAGCATCCCTTCTACAGCGATCCATCTCCCATAGCAATGGGAGTAGATCAGCACCGCAAAGGTCCCCAATCTGTACTTAGATACAGAAAAGAAAGAGTTAGCTGAGGTGCACACATCGAGTCCCTGTTAGGTGCAACGCAGGGCTTCATATCGTTACTGGAGGTGAGGTAGCAGTCATATGCTGGACAGGTGGAGAGGGCATTGGCTCTGCATGTTCTCTTTCTAAATGTGTCAGTAACCTTGGTGGTGCATAATACATCAGTAACCGCGGTGGTGTATAATACATCGAGAGAGTTTATTAAAGTTCAGTTGTTTGTGCAAGTACTCCATGTGTAAGACAGTGACCCTAACCCAAGCGCTTAGTGTGGCCCAGAAAAAACTCACCCCAGGGCAGGCCTCTCATGTGACCCTTGTTTGGTGCCCAATAAGGAAGGAAGCATGGAGGACGTGACTATGACCCCATGACCCCTGTCCTATTAGCCTTTAGCCTAGTCCTGCTCAGTTTAATTTACAGTGACTCCTTGCTTTTTGTTGCCTGCATCTCTGAAATGTAACCATTCAATCCCAGCACTCAGGAAGAGGGAAAGAAGAGAATCCCTATGGTCAGGTGATTAATGATTAAAACTACATTTTATGGAATTAGGCATTTTTTCAACTATTCAACAACATTTGACACAAAGAAATGTCTTTTTATAATATTATAGGATGACAAGGGAGTCAGGATTTCACAATTTCTGCTGCCTTTTATGATGGCAGTTTGCATATACTCCAGAATGTTATGAAGAGTGATCAAATGAATTGCAATTAATTGCAAAGTCCCTCTTTGCCATAAAAAAGAACTTACTCCCATTAAAAAAAACATTTCCACCGCATTTGTGAAAAAGGTTTCAGGGCACCCAAGAAAGTCCAGCAAGTGCCAGGACTGCCATCTACAGTTGATTTAGCTGTGGGATCGGGGCACCACCAGTGCAGAGTTTACTCGGGAATGATAACAGGCAGGCATCGTGTTATGCAGGCATCTGCACTTACAGTGAGGAGAAGACTTTTGGAGGATGGCCTGGTGTCAAGAAGGGCAGAAAACAAACCACTTCTCCAGGAAAAACATCAGGGACAGACTGATATTCTGCAAAAGGTACAGCGATTGGACTTTTGAGAACTGGGGTGAAGTCGTTTTTTTTATGTATCCCCTTTCTGATTGTTTGGGACATCTGGAAAAAACCTTGTCCAGAGAAAAAAAGGTGAGCGCTACAATCGGTTCTGCATCATGCCACAGTAAAGCATCCTGAGACCAAGGGCGTGGGCTCACTCACAATTTTGCCTAAGAGCACAGCCATGAATAAAGAATGATAAAAAACATTCTTCGAGAGCAACTTCTCCCAACCAACCAAGAACAGTTTTGTGACAAATAACGCCTTTTTCAGTGGAAAGAATGTTCCTTACATGGGTGATCAGCAGAAGGAATGTTCCTTACATTGGTGGTCAGCAGAAAGAATGTTTCTTACATTGGTGGTCAGCAGAAAGAATGTTCCTTACATTGGTGGTAAGCAGAAAGAATGTTTTTTACATTGGTGGTCAGCAGAAAGAATGTTCCTTACATTGGGGGTCAGCAGAAAGAATGTTTTTTACATTGGTGGTCAGCAGAAAGAATGTTCCTTACATGGGTGATCAGCAGAAAAAATGTTCCTTACATGGGTGATCAGCAGAAGGAATGTTCCTTACATTGGTGGTCAGCGAAAAGAATGTTCCTTACATTGGTGGTCAGCATAAAGAATGTTCCTTACATTGGTGGTCAGCATAAAGAATGTTCCTTACATTGGTGGTCAGCAGAAAGAATGTTCTTTACATTGGTGGTTAGCAGTAAGAATGTTCCTTAAATTGGTGGTTGTCAGAGAGAAGAATGTTTCTTACATTGGTGATCAGTGGTGGAAAGAATGCTCCTTACATTGGTAGTCAGTTAGGATAATGTTCCTTACCTTGGTGGTCAGCGGAAAGAATGTCCCTTACATTGGTGGTCAGAGAGAATAATGTTCCTTACATTGGTGGTCAGCAGAAAGAACGTTCCTTATATTGGTGGTCTGTGAGAAGAATGTTCCTCCCATTGGTGGTCAGAGAGAATAATGTTTCTTACATTGGTGGTCAACGGGAAGAACGCTCCTTACATTGGTGGCCTGTAGAAAGAATATCCCTTAAAATGGTGATCAGTGGGAAGAATGCCCCTTACATTGGTGATCAGTGGGAAGAATGCCCCTTACATTGGTGGTCAGTGGGAAGAATGCCCCTTACATTGGTGGTCAGTGGGAAGAATGCCCCTTACATTTGTGGTCAGTGAAAATTATATAAAGTAAATAAAAATGATTAAAAAAAATGTAAAGCACACCCATGGCCCCCACACATGCTCTATATGAAAAGCTTTATGTAGGACGAGCACATGTATGTAAACAATAATGGCACCACACATGTATGGTATTGTCAGGAACGTTGGAGTAAGAGCAATTCTAGAGCCATCATTTTGTAACATGCTGGACAGAGCTTTTTATTTTTTTTATATTTTTTATTAAACTGTTCAGCTAAGAAGACATTTGTTGCACCTGTTATATTGTGTTAATTTATGAAATCCTTAATTTTGGAAATGTACCATTGCTGCACTTTCTTTAATGTAAGTTTATTTTTCTTCATATTCTATAATAAACATTTATTTTGAACATAGTGCAGACAAATTCTGTGACGAATGCATGTAGTGTGGCCAGTGCAATATGTAGGTGGGGATTTGTGTGGATGTGGTTTGAGTGTGGGCGGAAACACATGGGTGGGGACAGGGGGCACCAGGATCTACTATTGCCAGGGGCCCCATGAGTCGTCAGTCCACCCCTGCACTGAAGCAGCAGACTTTGTGAAAATTAATATTTGTGTCATTCTCAAAACAGTTGGCCACAGTAGACAGAAAATATCTCCTAAACGGCGCAGGTTATTTGCAGTACCTATAGGTAAGTCTTATTCTAGGCTTACCTATAGGTACAACTTACAAAAGAAGGTTTACAACTTCTTTAAGAGCAACATCCATGTTGATGGTGGCATTGGGCAGCCAACAGGAGATTGTGCAGTCACCACCCATATAAGATTCATTACCACATTGACGTTTTGACGTTCTGCTCCACCGTTTGGTAGAGCACATTTTGAGTCAGGCTAACTCAGGGGTTGACAAATTTGCTTGGAATCTAGGAGCCAGCTAAAAAAGTTAGGAGCCAGGTCCGTGACGGCGATCTGGACCTGTCCCTGGCCTGACATGGAGACGAGTGAGGGGAAGATAGCCCCCAGCCCCCCACCTGTCTCCAAGTCATTGCCCATAGCTCTTAGAGGGACATTTTTAAATTGCATTTTAGTGTAAATATGAGATGTGAGGTCTCTCTGACCCCAGATCTCATATATAAAAGAGGACCTGTCATGCTCTTTTTCTATTACAAGGGATTTTTACATTCCTTGTAATAGGAATAAAAGTGACACACATTTTTTTTTTTTTTAAAAGAACAGTGAAAAAAAATAAAATAAAAGTTAAAATAAGAAAAAAAAATTGTTTTAAATGTGCCCTGTCTTGCCAAGCTTGCGTGCAGAAGCGAACGCATATATGAAAGCGGTGTTCAAACCACACATGTGAGGTATCGCTGCGATCGGTAGAGTAAGAGCAATAATTCTAGCCCCAGACCTCCTCTGTAACTCAAAACGTGCAACCTGAAGAATTTTTTAAACGTCGCCTATGGAGATTTTAAAGGGTAAAAGTTTGTCGCCATTCCATGAGCGGGCGCAATTTTGAAGCGTGACATGTTGGGTATCGATTTATTCGGCGTAACATTATCTTTCACAATATATAAAAAAAAAAATTGGGCTAACTTTACTGTTGTCTTTTTTTTTTATTAAATAAAAAAATTTTCCCCAAAAAAAGTGCGCTTGTAAGTCCGCTGTGCAAATATGGTGTGACAGACAGTATTGCAACGACCACCATTTTACTCTCTAGGGTGTTAGAATAAATAATAAAAAAAAATATATATATATATATATATATATATATATATATATATATATATATATATATATATATATATAATATAATATAATATATATATATATATATTTTTTTTTTGTTTTGTTTAGGGGTTCTAAGTAAAGGGATGGAGAAAGACTGGCCCATTAGCATTGTTGGTTGTAATTCCAAAGGCCACCACAAGAGGGCGCCAGATTCCAGAAGGAACCATAGGATCACAGAAGGCCTCAAAGACGGGGGCTCAATTACCGGCCGCCTGCGGCACGGCCCGACGCGATCGCGCGGGGGGGGGGGGTCCACGGAGACGGGATACCCCCAGCTATGCTGCCCCAGGCGCAAGGTCGCTGATTCTAGTCGCCAATGCGACCTGGCGACCGGGTTTTGTCGAGCACTGGGCTAACTCATTGAAAAATTTGGACTTTAAAGGGTTAAGAGGAAATTCCTGGAAAATCAAAGTCATATACCACATATATGATTATAAGAATGCATTTCAAGCTTAATTCCCAGTTAGGATTTCTTACTGCATTCCACTCAACTCCAACAACCTGGTGACTGAAATCCGGGCATTCTGCTGGTTATACTGCACATCAGTCTTTAAATGCTCAAAGCATTGGGTTGAAGACATGATTTTGCACATTTCTGTTGTGTGAAATGTGTCTACCTTGACTATTGCTGGTGTTCTCTGGTGTCATTTTGGATATTTTGATATTCCAATAAACTTTATTTGGAGCCCACGTGAGGTGCAGCTGATAATGCAGTCTGTGAAACTATCTATCTATCTATCTATCTATCTATCTATCTATCTATCTATCTGGGATGTGCAGTCAGGGGAGGCAGAGCCATTAACATAAAAAAATAACGATCAAGCTTCGAGGGTCCTAGCTCGGCGACCTGGGGGGTAGGTAGCTGAAGTCCTACCCCACCACCGGTCAAAATTTGTGGCTCTTGCCACCTTTAATTCTGGAGATACGGGGCTCCTTGCGCAGCCTGTCAAAAGCTACATACAGAGCTGCCAGTATAAATACAAGCTGGCACACTCTGTTTACAGTTTGTGACAGTGGTAGGGGGCGCTAATGTGTTACTTTGATCAACTAATTAATCAAAAAAAATATATAACATATACAGATTATTGTACATAAAGTGCTCCATGCTTAATAATTTGTGATTCAACACTTAATAGACAACAATTGGTGAAAACCTGAATATATAAAATCATTTAAAAGTCCATGAGTTCTGTGATATATTGACAAAGCCTAACACCATCACCATATGCACATAGCTTTGTAGTTGCAGCCGATGTGTGTTGTATCACTTTAAGACCAGGCTTCTTTTTTAGATGTGTTGTTTACAAGTTAAAAACAGTTCTTTTTGCTAGAAAATTACTTAGAACCCCCAAACATGGCAGTCGTTGCAATACTTTCTGTCACACCGTATTTGCACAGCGGTCTTACAAGTGTACTCTTTTTGAAAAAATACACTTTTTTAATTAAAAAATAAGACAACAGTAAAGCCCAATTTATTTTTATTTTTTTTATATTGTGAAAGATAATGTTATGCTGAGTAAATTGATACCCAACATGTCACGCTTCAAAATTGCGCCTGCTCGTGGAATGGTGACAAACTATTACCTTTAAAAATCTCCATAGGCGACATTTAAAAAATTCTACAGGTTGCATGTTTTGCATTACAGAGGAGGACTAGAATTATTGCTCTCGCTCTACCGATCGCGGAGATACCTCACATGTGTTGTTTGAACACTGTTTTCAAATGCGAGCTCTACTCACGTATGCGTTCGCTTCTGCATGCCAGCACAGCATTTACATTTTTTTTTCTTATTTATTTTACCTTTTATTTTTTTATTTTTACACTGTTTAAAAAAAAAAGTGTCACTTTTATTCCTATTACAAGGAATGTAAACATCAATTGTAATAGAAAAAAAGCATGACAGGACCTCTTAAATATGAGATCTGGGGTCAAAAAGACCTCAGATCTCCTATTTACACTAAAATGTAATAAAAAAATGTCAAAAAAATTTGTCACTTAAAAACAATTTATGAATGGGAATGGGAAAAGGCATTTAATTTATCCCACTGTTTATCACCGACAATTAAAGCACAAGAGACGAACTATAAGTTGCTCTCAAGATGGTACTGGAGCCCAGTGACACTCCAACGTATATACATAGATGTTGGCGGTGCCATACAGACAAAGGTTCATTGCTCCATATCTGGTGGGAATATCCCCCAATTTTTGGTTTCTGGGAAAAGATTATGCAACTATACACATTAGTTACTGGGGAGGTAATCCCAAATTACCCCCCTCTCTATGTTACCAGGAACATATAAAAACATCAAAAAGAATCTTCTTGGGTACTGGTTGACGCCAGCAAGAACTGTGATACCGCGGCACTGGCGATCAACTCAGTCTCCTTCAATAAACGAATGGGTCTTAGAAATGGATAATATAGAGAGAATGGAGATACTTTTAGCACAAGAATTAGATACGTACGAAAGGTGCCTCCTGGTTTGGACTCCCTGGAGGCAGTATAGGAAATTGGTAAAAAGCTGAAGGAAGGAAAAGGAGGAAAGAAATGGAAGGAAAGATTCTGTTGGGGGGATAGAAAAGGGGAAAAGAAAGGAGAGAGGGAAAGGAGAGGAAAGCGGGGGGGGGGGGGGGGGGGGGTTATTTATTTATTTATTTTTTATTTAATTTAATTTTTTTAATTATTATTTCCTATTTTATTTCCTTTTTTATTTTATTTTTATTTTTTTACTATGTGTTAAAGTATTCAAGATATGTGTAACAAAATAAATGTGATCATTATGTATGTAAGTAATGTATATGCTTGAAACTGTTTAAGTATGTGTAATACCTTATAATAACTTAAAATAAAATTAGAATTGAGATAAAAAAAAAAAAAAAAAAAAAAAAAAATGGCCCTTTAAGTGCTATGGGCAGAAGTGACGTTTTGACATTGCTTCCGCCCTGCAGTGTCATGGAGATGGGTGAGGGCCATCTTCCCCTCACTCGTCTCCATGCACAGCCACAGGAAGGCTCTGATTGCCGACGGCTCCGGTAGGTGGCCGAGGGCACTGGATTGCGGCAGGAGAGAGGGTGGCCCTCTCCCGCCGCCGATAAAAGTGATCTCGCAGCGAATAAGCCACAGAGACCACTTTTACCTTGTACCAGACCGCTGGCCGAACGTGGAGATACTGGGGTTATGGAAGCTAGCTGCTGCCATAACAATGATATCCATCCGCAAATTCAGGACGTACATCGGCTTGCGGCGGTCCAAAAGCGGTTAATTTCCTACTCACCAGAAGGACATTTAACTAAAAAGAAGGTCAAAATGGGTTTTGTTTGTGGGTCTTTAGACTTGCTTGAATATTAACTGGAGATGAACCAGGACGGCCTTCCATACAATAACCTCCTCTCCCCCAAGAAATCCCATTAAAGGTAAGATATAAAGGGTACCACAGCGTAAAATAGTTTATTTAAAAATGACACAAGAGGCGCATTCCGGTCGCGTCACTTCCGGGTTCCGAACTTTCGGGTTCACTGTACCACGGCGCTGGAATGCACGCAGACCCATGAGCACAAGGCGGCTGACAATCCCTGCCAAGTACTACATGAGAGTATCCTCAGTGCCGGGAGAAGGCACTTTTAAATCTAAGCAGCCAAAAATGTGTGTCATTTTTAAATCTGACATAATCATACCACCAGGGTGGCTATGGGATCATTGAGTGTTTTCCTTCTTATGTTAATTGGGATGCAGCGCACATAATTTTATGAGCTGGTCCCACTGTAAACTTTTAGTTTTGTTTTACAATATGATAACCCACTTGAAAATCAGTTTTCAAGTTTACATAAAATGTAATTCTTTTTTTAAACAATGTATTATATATACAGTATATGTTAGCGTACAGGAAAGTAAATACGATAGCTGCAGTGTATATGAAAATGGTGTAATCGTTATCAGAAGTCATTATGAACTGCATGAAGTTTGATTTACTAAAGGCAAAAAGACTGTTAACTTTGCAAGGGAATTTTCCCCAGGGCTTAGTGCATGGGGTGAAGTTCTGCTGGCTTCCATCATCCAATCATGTGCAAGCAAACAGGCTGTTTTTTATTTTCATGGCACATGATTGGGTATTCTTTGCTAAGTGAAATTTCAATACATTTACTAAGCTCTGAGAAAAAAATCCCATGCAAAGTGCAACTTTCCCTGCAAAATAAACAAGGAAATCAACCCACCAGTGGTAACTGTGGACTCCCTTAGCAACAGAAGCTAATTTTTAGTGAATACAGGTGTCAGAAACAAATCATATATATTGTATTTGAGATCAATCTATATAGGTGCTATATAATATCTATATATTGGTATAATGAATATTGCAATCCGTTGTTATTATGTGCATTTATTTAGTTGTGTTGGTTTACTTTATGTATTTACTACATTTGATATTTTAATTTCTGTAATATTCATTTGTATTCTATTTAAAATTCTGAAAGCTAAAAACAAGAAAAATGATCTTTGCAATATAGAGGATGTTCTATATTCTAATGCTGCCTTATGAGAGCAACATGTGCAATTCTGATAAAATAGCAGGGTTGGTGACAATGAAGATATTTAGGTGTGTTAAAGGTCCAATAGCGAAAGAATGGAAATTACTTTTATGAAAACATATTTCTTATGAAAGCATTACCTCTCGCTGACTAATGTATGGACTTCAGAAGAAAACCGAGAAACAAAAGTGCACTCTCAGAACTATGTATATATCAGCAGGTGCACACAGGCTTTCAAGTGTGTCTATTATATATTCTCAACAAAAAGTGGAAGTGCAACATTCCAAAGCAACCAATAGGACATTTGCTTTCATAGTCTAAATTGAAATGCATCAGCAAAAGATAGCTGGCGTTTGCTTGATAAAGTGCTGCACTACATTTCAAAGATACCATTTTTTTGTTTGTTTATTCTATAAGTTACCTTTGCCAGATCTAAAAGTGCTAGTATATGCCAATGTATCTTGCAGAACAGCAACTTTGATTTAATTGAAGGAGTACAGATACTAAAAATAGAAAGTGCATAATTTGCGATAGATATACAGTGCCTTGCAAAAGTATTCACCCCCTTGGGATTTTACCTATTTTGTTACATTACAGCCTCTAGTTCAATGTTTTTTTTTTTTTATCTGAATTATATGTGATGGACCAGAACACAATAGTCTAAGTTGGTGAAGTAAAATTAGAAAAATATATACATAAAACTATTTTTCAGAATTAAAAAAGTATGTATTCACCATTTTGTTATGAAGCCCATAAAAAGCTGTGGTGCAACCAAGTACCTTCAGAAGTCACATAATTATTGAAATGATGTCCACATGTGTGCAATCTAAGAGTCACATGATCTGTCATTACATATACACACCTTTTTGAAAGGCCCCAGAGGATGCAACACCTAAGCAAGAGGCACCACTAACCAAACACTGCCATGAAGACCAAGGAACTCTCCAAACAAGTAAGGGACAATGTTGTTGAGAAGTAGAAGTCAGGGTTAGGTTATAAAAAAATATCCAAATCTTTGATGATCCCTAGGAACGCCATCAAATCTATCATAACCAAATGGAAAGAACATGGCACAACAGCAAACCTGCCAAGAGATGGCCGCACACCAAAACTCACAGATCGGGCAAGGAGGGCATTAATCAGCGAAGCAGCACAGAGACCTAAGGTAACCCTGGAGGAGCTGCAGAGTTCCACAGCAGACACTGGAGTAGCTGTACATAGGGTGACAATAAGCCATAGGCTCCATAGAGTTGGGCTTTATGCCAGAAGAAAGCCATTATTTTCAGCAAAAAACAAAATGGCACGTTTTGAGTTTGCAGAAAAGGCATGTGGGAGACTCCCAAAATGTATGGAGGAAGGTGCTCTGGTCTGCTGAGACTAAAATTTAACTTTTTGGTCATTAAAGAAAACACTATGTCTGGCCAAAACCCAACACATCACCCAAAGAACACCATCCCCACAGTGAAACATGGTGGTGGCAGCATCATGTTGTAGGGATGTTTTTCAGCAGTCGGGACTGAGAAACTGGTCAGAGTTGAGGGAAAGATGGATGGTGCTAAATACAGGGATATTCTTGAGCAAAACCTGTACAACTCTGTGTGTGATTTGAGGCTAGGAGGTTCACCTTCCAGCAGGACAATGACCCCAAACACACTGATAAAGCAACACTTGAGTGGTTTAAGGGGAAACATGTAAATTTGTTGGAATGGCCTAGTCCAGGGGTGGCCAACCCGCGGCTCTCGAGCCGCATGCGGCTCTTTGATCGGTTTCCTGCGGCTCTTGCGTTCGGGCTGGTTCATTCGGCTTTTGCGTTCGGACTGGGCCGATGGTTCAGTGGGCTGGTTTAGTGACAGGCAGCCCGAGTCTCTGCACTCCTCCGCTCCTCCGCTCCTCCCACACATCATCAGCCAATCAGCATGACGGGCAGCACAGTGGTGTAGTGGTTAGCACTTTCACCTAGCAGCAATAGGGTTGCTGGTTCAAATCCCGACCACAACACTATCTGCCTGGAGTTTGCATGTTCTCCCTGTGCCTGCGTGGGTTTCCTCCGGGTACTCCGGTTTCCTCCCACACTCCAAAGACATGCTGGTAGGTTAATTAGACCCTGTCCAAAAAAGAATTGGCCATAATATGTGTATGTGTATGTCAATGTTGTAAGTGTGTCGGGACTCTACAGGTTAAAGGACCACATAAATAGCTGCAGATGGACACCGGTGGCAAGAAAAAGCGCCCAGAGGCGATTCAGTTCGTATAGGTAGCTATATAAGTCATTCATTCATTCATTCATGTAGTGTCCCCTGCCCACCACATTTGAATACATAGGCGCTGGAGTGAGGCTGAAGGGGGGCAGAGGAAGGAGAAACACGCTGTATCTGAAGTCGATGAGATACAAAAAGGTATGACCACAAGTGTGCAGGTTACTGATCTGTCCTCCCTTCTCCCTCTGTCTTGCTCTGTACTTTTTTTTTTTTTTAATAACTGTTTCACCTGAACACTGATAAGATCTGCTCAGCACATTCTCTGTCTGTTGATAGTGTGACACACGGCTGGCTGTTAACCATTTCAGCTTCTTTTCACTTATTTATCCAGAGCTCTGTGTGTGCTGCATGCTTTCTGTGATGTTTTTTGGAAGAATTTACTGCTAGTTCAGGCTAGAAGACCCATTAACTGTTTATTGTTATCCTGACCAGTTCACTGTTTGTAAGACAATTTGTATTTTGGAAATTAGATGAGCTGCTGTCTTCTGTCACATGGATGTACTTTCAAAGGAAGATTACTGACTTGATGAAAATGACTGGCCTGTGGTCTTTGTAGTGTTAAAACAGTGTGTGCAGTGTGTGTGTGAAAGTATGTGTGTATGAGGAAGGGATGGGGTGATGTTCATGTGTGCCCATGCGTATGATGTGGCTCTTTGCGGTAACTCGGTAAAAAATGTGGCTCTTGGTCTTCGTCTGGTTGGCCACCCCTGGCCTAGTCAAAGCCCAGACCTCAATCCAATAGAAAATCTGTGGTCAGACTTAAATATTGCTGTTCACAAGCGCAAACCATCCAACTTGGAGGAGCTGGAGCAGTTTTGCAAGTAGGAATGGGCAAAAATCCCAGTGGCAAGCTCATAGAGACTTATGCAAAGTGACTTGGAGCTGTGATAGCTGCAAAGGGTGACTCTACAAAGTATTGACTTTAGGGGGGTGAATAGTAATGCGCACAGACTTTTTCTGTTATTTTGTCCTATTTGTTGCTTGCTTCACAATAAAAATTAAAAAAATTAAAATTTTCCAAGTTGTGGGCATGTTCTGTAAATTAAATTATGCAAATCCTCAAACAATCCATGTTAATTCCAGGTTGTGAGGCAACAAAACCCGAAAAATGCCAAGGGGGTGAATACTTTTGCAAGGCACTGTACATGCTCTGTATTGTGTCATACCTTTTTATCTCCTTTCTAGAGTAATTCTAATTTCTAACAAAAAGTAGTTGTAAAGGCAGGAGGTTTTTTATCTTAACACATTCTATGCAAAAAACCCTCTGTGTGTGACAGCCCCCCCCCCCCCAATTACCTACCTGAGCCCCTTCTTCTTTCCAGCGGTGTCCACGATCCCCTCAACCATCCAAAACACTCCTCCTGATTGGCTGTGACATAGCAGCGTGCTCCATTGACTCTCACACCTGTCGATCAAAGTCAGCAGCCAATCAGGAGAGAGACGGTGGGGCCAGGCCGGGCTCCGTGTCTGAATGGATATACAGAGCTTTGACTTGGCTTGGGTGCCCCCTGCAGCAAGTTTCTGGCTGAGGGGCACGCAAATGAGGGAGGGGCTAGGAGCAGCAAAGAGGGACCCGAGAACAGGAGGATCCAGGCTGCTCTGTGCAAAACCAACTGCACATAGGAGGTAAGTATAACATGTTTTTTTTTGTTTTGTTTTTAAATGAGCCTTTACAATCACTTTAACTTGTGTGATTGCTCTTAGGTATATGTACAGCATACATTATAGTGCCATACCAAATTGTGAAGAATACCGTATTTATCAGTGTATAAGATGCACAGGTGTATAACATGCACTCCAATTTAAGGAGGGAAGTTTAACCACTTAACAACCGCCCATAGCCGATTAACGGCTTCAGGGCGGTTGTTTAATTCTGAGAGGTCGTTAATTAACGGCCTCCCAGAATTCTGCTCTCACGCGCCCCCTGGGGCGCCCACACGAGAGCATCCGTGACGGCCGGGTCCAGTGGACCCGGCACATCACGCATCACGGTAAACAGCCGCTCGTCGCGGCCGTTTACCACGTGATCGCTCCGTCAAATGACGGAGTGATCACTTGTAAACAAACCGGCATCATGTTAGTGCCCACATCGCTGCTCACCGAATTTAACCCCTCAATTCCCTGCCATTACTCTGCAATACCAGCTAATACTCTGCAGTACCCTGCCATTACTCTGCAATACCCTGCCATTACTCTGCAGAACCCTGCCATTACTCTGCAATACCCTGCCATTACTCTGCAGTACCCCCCATTACTCTGCAGTACCCTGCCATTACTCTGCAGTACCCTGCCATTACTCTGCAGTACCCCCCATTACTCTGCAATACCCTGCCATTACTCTGTAGTACTCTGCAGTACCCCCCAATACTCTGCAGTACCCTGCCATTACTCTGCAGTACCCCCCAATACTCTGCAGTACCCCCCTAATACTCGGCAATACCCCCAATACTCGGCAATACCCGCCAATATCCCCCAATACCCGCCAATACTCTGCAATACCCCCAAAACTCTGCAATACCCCCCAATACTCTCCAATACCCGCCAATAAATACCCCGCCAATACTCTACAATACCCTGCCATAAATTGCCATACCCAGCCATACTTGGAGATACCCTGCAATACCCAGCCATACACGGAGATACCGAGCCATACTTGGAGATACCCAGCCATACTCGGTGATACCCTGCAATACCCAGCCATAGACGCCCCCCCCCACCACCGCTCACCGCCCTCCGGTGCTTCTACCAACTCGCCAATACGATCAAAGCCAGAATATTTTTTTATTTTTTTTATTTCAGGCTTCTCAGCCTAGAGATGAGATGTAGGGTCTTATTGACCCCCAGATTTCACTGTAAAGAGGACCTGTCATCCCATATTCCTATTACAAGGGATGTTTACATTCCTTGTAATAGGAATAAAAGTGATCAAAAATTTATTTTTGGGGAAAAAAATGTCAAACAAAAATAAATAAAGTAAAATGAACAATAAAAAAAAAAAAAATTTAAAGCGCCCCTGTCCCCATGTGCTCGCATGCAGAAGCGAACGCATACGTAAGCCCCGCCCACATATGAAAACGGTGTTCAAACCACACATGTGAGGTATCGCCGCGAGCGTTAGAGCGAGAGCAATAATTCTAGCCCTAGACCTCCTCTGTAACTCAAAACTTGTAACCAGTAAAAAAAATTTAAAGCGTCGCCTATGGGGATTTTTAAGTAGCGACGTTTGGCACCATTCCACGGGCATGTGCAATTTTGAAGAGTGACATGTTCGATATCTATTTACTCAGCATAACTTCATCTTTCACTTTATGCAAAAATTGGGCTGACTTTACTGGTTTTTTTTTAAGCACAAAACTGTTTTTCCCCCCAAAAAAACGCGTTCGAAAAATTGCTGCACAAATACCGTGTGAGATAAAAATTTGCAATGACCACCGTTGTATTCTCCAGGGTCTTTGCTGAAAAAAAAAATATATATAATGTTTTGGGGTTCTGTGTAATTTTCTAGCAAATAAATGATGATTTTTACATGTAGGAGAGAAATGTCAGAATTGTCCTGGGTGCTCCAGAACGCCTGATGGCGCTCCCTGCATGTTAGGCCTCTGTATGTGGCCATCCTGTGTAAAAGTCTCACACATGTGGTATCGCTGTACTCGGGAGTAATAGCAGAATGTGTTTTGGGGTGTAATTTGTGGTATGCATATGCTGTGTGTGAGAAATAAACTGATAATATGACAATTTTGTGGAAAAAAAAAAAAGGAAAAAAAATCTTGATTTTGCAAAGAATTGTGGGAAAAAATGACAACTTCAAAAAACTCATCATGCCTCTTACTAAATACCTTGGAATGTCTTCTTTCCAAAAAGGGGTCATTTGGGGGGTATTTGTACTTTTCTGGCATGTTAGGGTCTCAAAAATTGAAATAGGCCGTCAGTACTTCAGGTGTGATAAATTTTCAGATATTGGCACCATAGCTTGTGGACTCTATAACTTTCACAAAGACCAAATAATATCCACCAATTTGTACTTATTTTTACCAAAGATATGTAGTAGTATAAATTTTGGCCAAAATTTATGAAGAAAAAATTACTAATTTGCTAAATTTTATAACAGAAACAAAGAAAAATTCATTTTTTCACAGAATTTCCGGTCTTTTTTCTTTTATAGCACAAAAAATAAAAAACTGAGAGGTGATTAACTACCACCAAAAGAAAGCTTTATTTGTGTGAAAAAAGGACAAAAATTTCATATGGGTACAGTGTTGCATGGCTGAGTAATTGTTATTCAAAATGTGAGAGCACCAAAAGCTGAAAATTGGTCTTGTTATTAAGGGTGTTTAAGTACCCAGTGGTCAAGTGGTTAAGGAAAAAAACTTAAATTTAAATAAAGAACTTTGACGCAAAATTAGGGTCACAGCTCATCAATGCACCCTGCTCAATGCCTATCTACAGCCTCTAAATTGCCAATCAGTGCACCCTGCTCAGTGCCCATCTGCAGCCATTAAAATTGACCAACATTGCAGCCTTGTCAGTGTTGGATTATCTCTGCTGTCTCCGAGGGAAGAGGAGATCGCAGCTCTATGTAATTCAGCGTCGTTCGCTCCTCTTCCCTCAGAGACAACAGGGATCGGTGTATAAAATGCACCCTCGATTTTCCCCTGATTTTAAGGGGAAAAAAGTGTGTGTTATATGCTGATAAATACAGTAACTAGTTTATAATGTGTGTCAACTGTTATTTGTGATGATGAGACATTTTTCTCTTTAAATCTAGTTTTTGGTAAAAATATATGGGTAATAACCAGGCAATTGTGACAATATGCTGGCAGCAAATAGGCAATCATTATACCTGGTATGCATCAAACATGTAATCATAACAATAAGTGGGCAACAAACAGGCAATCATGGGCAAAAAATGGGCAGTTGCTAAAATACAAAGGCAAATGGGCAATAGACAGGCAATTGTTACAATATGTGGACAACAAACAGTGGACAACAAACAGGCATCCGTCCCAATATGTGCAGAACACATGGGTAATCATGACAATATGCAGGCAACAAAAGGGAATTTGTGTCAGAGCACAGTGAGACAAAGCCATTAGGTCAGACTACCTAATGTGAGTGATAGGAAGAATGGCGCCTGTTTTGGTGTTCAGAGGAAGGAATGCTTCAGAAGCCAAGTACATTTTTGCAATGTGTTAGCGTGTATTAAAGCATGTTATGTCATGTGTAAATGTGCATTACGTTAATGCAGTCCATTGAAATGAATGGACTGCCAATGCACCATAATGTACCAAAATTAGACACCCCCTTTTTAATGCAACTTACTGTGTTGGGGGTGCCTTTCAAGATGAATGGCACCGAATGCAGTGTGTTAGGTTCCTTATGTGCCTTTTGGAATCTTAAATGGGCCCTCATTCTTCCCACTGACCACCTGGGTAAGAGTTATTCATTGCATTGCTTGGTCAGTGGGAAAACACAGAGAGGCACCTAAAATATCATTGGTGTCAATGACACTACTAACCTGTGGATAACTTTCAACTAGTTCTCTCAGTAGCTCAGCTATCCTACTCCTTCTTCAAAGGGCAGCTGCACTGTGCTTAGAGACTAGAAGGCTGGAATGCCACCAAGTCTGAGCTGCCTTAGCCCTTATACACACGGTCAGAGATTCCGACGGAATATGTCCTATCGGACCGTTTTGTCAGATATTCCGACTGTGTGTGGTCTGCATCAGACTGTTTCCGTCTGAATATCCAACGGATCAAGTTTTCCAACTTGCCGGTAAAATTTTCCGACAAAATGCTCCTATCGGACATACTCCGATCATGTGTAGCCTACTCCGACGGACAAAGTGCCACGCATGCTCAGATCAAATTCCTAGACCAAAGCTATTGGCTACTAGCCTGAACGTAGTCCCGTCGTAACAAAATAACGTCATCACATTATGTACAATCGGATTTTCCGACAACTTAGTCCGACCGTGTGTATGCAACATCACTTCCGGACCTCTTACTGAATTAATCAGTCGGAATTACTCCGACAGATTTGGTTGTCGGAATCTCTGACCGTGTGTACAAGGGCTTAGAGAATGACTTGAATAACTTCAATGCTCCTGCTGTAAAATGTGAGGATAAATTGCTCCACACTCAACAGTTTTTTTGAATCTTGTTTGAGGTTTAAAAAGTCTATAGGGGGTCCAATCTTGTTATTTGATTCTAGCCACTTGTAGAGCAAGCTATTGCCAAACAACAGGCATGGGAAGTCAGGGTTATCAACCTCCTCAAACTGGCTCTTGGAACTCAGCAGACTAGGGACACAGGCCAAGCTTGTATTTTAGTATTAATGGACTGGTAATAATTTAAATAACATCCATTGCATATCCATTGAGTCATGAAGTGCTGATTTGCTGTATCTAAAGACCCTGTAGAGAAGTAAAAAAAAAAAATGTGATCTTAAAAAAGAGAAGTAATGGAAAGGGCACAGGAGTACACTGCTTATTACACAATTGTTTTCCCCATTTCTAATCACATCATAACAACCACAAAGCATTTTCACAGAACAAAAAGAATAATGGGAACCCAAAGTTAATTCAGTAAAAGCATGGTAATTCCCCAAACCAAAAATTGTAATAAACAAAATCACAAGAGTCTGCATACCAGAGCCATTAGCAAATAAAACATGGTCTCTATTGCAAAACACGTTTACATTACATAACTACTTCACCAAAAACAACCAGCTAATAATAAAAATCTTCTGTAATATATGTAAACAATCTGACCTTATGTGAAATAAGGACACCCAATACAATTATATTGCAGTATTTTATCAACACCTGTATGTAGAATAAACAACCTGCTGTGTGTCTTTCAGGTTAAGTAGCCTTCTACACCAGTAAAGGTTTCAGGAACAAGGTCAGATGTTGAGTAGCTCCAAACAAGCCTATATTGCCTTATCTGGTTGATGCTTCTCCTTTGGTTCCTTTTGCTCTTGTCATGTCTAGTCTTCCTAGATCATCCTACGCTATGGCTCCACCTGATGGGTTCTCTCACACCTATCCTGAATCCAGGTATCTATACTAGCATTCTCTTTATGCCATGAGATGTCCATTAAACCTGTTGGGCCTTGGGCAAGCATGCCCATGGATCAGCAGATTGTCATGTGTCCCAACTCATCAAACTCCTTTTTTAAGATAAAGTTGCTTCTAAGTGGCCCCTTAAGGAAATAGCAAATTGGTGCATGTGTCTTGCCCTTGCTAGAAATCTACCTTCCATTGACCTTTGTGCTTTCTCACTATATGTTCTCTCCATATTTTTGTTTTGATGCTTGGCTCTGGAAACCCTGGCAATGACCTCTAGATTGGCCTCTCAGCTTCTTCTAGTATTAGAACCAAACAATGTAAATATACTTGTAGCGCCGGTACTCCTAACGAGTACGCGCTATATGTTAAATTTCGTTTTTTGCCCAAAACTGTAATGAGTTTTGGGGCTAATTGTGCTAAATTTTACTTTGGCATCAGTTTGGCTGGGCTGTATAGAAGTTCTGCCTGGTCACGGGTGGGGTTGTACACCTGTAGGAGGCTATAGAACACAGTCTGGTAAGCACAGGGCTGGCTGCTCGGTAAGAACCTGGAAGTTGAGCTGTCATGGACATTGATTGAACCCACAATTCTTAAGGTATTGCCAGACCGGCTGAAAGATTCTGGTACAGTAAGAAAAGTTCCTACTTCTACCCTTCCAGTTGTAACTAAGTTTACAAGTTTCCAACCAAGTCTGCGTGAGAGACTTTGAAAAGCTAGAATTAGCTGTTGGCTGCTAAACCCAAAACTTAAGGCTTTATCCAACAGTTAAAGAGTCCAGTTGCGAGCGGCTGTTCCCTGGACTGTGTACATAGAGAGAGACTTGTATTGAAGTCAACAGTTCCAAGCACCTGGGCTAAACTCTACCCTGATACCCTCTATTCCCAACTTAAAGACTGAGTTTGTTCAAGAGTTTTATGCAAAATAAAAATCCTAACAAGGAATTCAAGTGTTGCTCTCTACAGTTACTGGGTTATCAACCCTGAGAACCCCTAGACAAGGACAAAGAGTATGAGCTGGAGGAGGTAATTGGTAAGCCCAGAAAAATTCAGCCGCTCCTTCGGGGATCAGTGCTACATACTTCTGTCAGTTTGGAGGCCTCTTGTGTGAAATACCTGGTCATCGGTAAAATAGGTACTGTACCACTTACAATTTACCCATTTGAGCAGAATCCAGGGACAATTCAAATCAAAGAATAAATGTGTTAAAATACTTTTTCAAGGTACAGATACCCTTTAAGTCATAAAGTAGGAACTGTAGATATGCTGGACTCTCAAATGTTAGTGTATAACTTGTCTTGGACTTTGATATTGTGCTAGACTAAAAAAAAGGATGTTATCTGTATTTCAAACTTACAAAATACCAAAATACACATCATATACAATTTCTTGGTTGAGTACATTTTACTGAAGCTTGGTTCTGGTTTATTTTCCCTGGTTCAGCTGTAATAAATGCTAGTGATGACCATGAAAATGTACTTACGTTAGGACATTCGCTTTATCCTATGATAAACATGCACTGTGTGAAAGCGTATTCTGTTTTTATTTTTAATCCTTGAAATATTATATTATGGGCAAGTTAGCTAACATTAGATTATTAACACAGAGACACAACAAGTATATGGGTATGGTTCTGTACGTTCTGAAATGGCCATCACCATAAAAATACTTCAAAATGAGTAATCTTAAAAATAAAAATTAGAAGAACATATAATGACCTGTTTACTGATGTGTCACACAAGCAGCAGTTTTAATATAGCACTTTGTTTATGAGGGTTGCATAGGCTAAATAACATTCTGCAGCATACTCTGTAAAATTTATATAGGTTCTGAGAAAAACACTGGGCTCCATGCTCATAATTTATTTCCAGTTTATGTTCATGTCAACTTCCCCAGATGTGCTATGGTCCAGCCACCCCGACACTTAGAGGTCATCCTTTACAAAGCTTTTCTTTAGACCAACACCAGATTTTTTAAAATCCTAGTTATTTTGAGCATGGCACTTTTGTATTAAATTTAAAATGATTGCATCTATATATAAACTGAATTATAACTAATGATTCATTAATTTATTTGTATTTATTTTATCTATGCAGGGTCGTTAACAACAAAACATTTATGCACTACAATTGCCAAACATGAAAAAAAATGTTCTTCATGGTGTATCTAAACCTGAAAACAAAAAAAATATATATATACATTGTAGCTTACCAGGCTTTAGATGATTTGACTGAATTTGTTTTCTTTTTTTTCCAGGCTTTTTTTTCCCAAAATTTCACCTGGTAATCCTGAGAATAACATACTTTCTATCTCTTAATGTAGAAATATCTGCGCTCACAGTTAATGAGGTAGAACCATGATTAAACAGTTTCTCACAATGAAAAGACAAAAAACAAACAAATATAGCAGCTACCGGTAGCATAAAAATTGTTTATTACAATAGAAATTATATAAAAGTTCATATGCAGCGCTATCTCTGCATGGCTAGATTCACTCCAACACTTTATCTATGGAAGAAGCCATGGTTGTTAAACTAAGCTGGACTCCAAACATATCTGCCTTTGTTTATCCCTATTACATTGGTTGATTGGATTAGTAGGTAACCACTTGTCGACTGCTGTTGGCATATATACGTCAGCAGAATGGCATGGCTGGGCAAAGTAATGTACCTGTACATTACTTTGAATTTCCCACTGTGCGCGCACACCTGCCATGAGCTCTGTGACCATGCCCGTGGGACCTACTGACTTGATCGCCATGGGGATACTGGCGATTGTGTCACGGAGCTCAAGAACGGGGAGATGCCGATGTAAACAGCATCTCCCCGTTCTGCCTAATGACAGGACACTGATCGTCTGCTCCCTGTCTTCGGGAGCAGCGATCAGTGTCCAGGTCACACACAGCCCATCCCCCAGACAGTTTGAAACACGCCCCTAGGAAACACTTATCCCCTCCCCGCCCCCTAGTGGTTAACCCCTTCACTGCCAGTGCTATTTTTACAGTAATCAATGCAATTTTATAGCATTGATCGCTGTATTAATGCCAATGGTCCCAAAAATGTGTCAAAATTGTCCGATGTGTCCACCATAATGTTGCAGTCACAATAAAAATCGCTGGCCGCCGCCATTAAAAATATTGTTAATAAAAATGCCATAAAACTATCCCCTATTTTGTAGATGCTATAACTTTTGTGCAAACCACTCAATAAATGCTTATTGTGATTTTTTTTTAACAAAAATATGTAGAAGAATATGTATCGGCCTAAACTGAGGAACTTTTTTTTAATATATTTTTGGAGGATATTTATTATAGCAAAAAGTAAAAAATAATACTTTTTTTTCAAAATTGTCTCTTTTTTTGTTTATAGTGCAAAAAATAAAAACCGCAGGGGTGATCAGATACCACCAAAAGAATGCTCTATTTGTGGGAAAAAAAGAACGCCAATTTTGTTTGGGAGCCACATCGCATGACTGCACAATTGTCAGTTAAAGCGACGCAGTGCCAAATCGCAAAAAATGGGGGTAAATCCTTCCGGGGCTGAAGTGGTTAACACAAGAAACATAATATAATTATTATATTTAAATATAATATAAATATATTATATTATATATAATAATATAATATAAATACATAAAAAAAAATTCTGCTTCTAGTTTGTCTCACAGGAAGTGATGTGGGCACTGCATTTCTGCCAACATCAAAAGGTGTTTTCTGTAATTATTGAAAATGTTCTTAAAATGAAATGTGAAAGGAAAGGCAGTTACCACATCTAAGCATTTTTTTTTTTTTTGTTTTTGGGTTTTGCGACAGACTCACCCGGGACAGAGGCTTTTGGAGTGGACTGAATGCTGGCCTCTACCGATTATGGTCCCTGGCATTTGGGGGAACAGAGCTCTTTGTGAGCTGTATGCCTGGGGACCCTTGAGGTGTTGTAACTTTAGATTCAGGTCCATGTCCCCCAAGACACACACCCGGACCCAGACTCTGGGAACCCTGTATATGCCATATTAGAAATAGTGGCTGATTCATACTGTTGGGACAAATACTGTTCGAAGATGCTGATGTCATCAACTCTAGCCACCTGTCTGTCTGTTCTCTGCTATAATGTAAATTAGTCTAGTATGGCTTCTAAGGTTCTTTTACCCATTGTTGTTTGGATAATTAACCCTGCAATTACATAGTTACATAGTTGGTCAGGTTGAAAAAAGACACAAGTCCATCCAGTTCAACCACAAAAAAAATTGTATGAAGGAGTTCTGTTTTGATATGTATGATAATGTATTGTAGTTAGGGAGTCATATTGGCTACTTTAAGGGAATAGTTAATTAGCTCATGTTAATTTATGTTTCTGGTTACAGGTGTATTGTTAGAGTAATATGAGCAGGAGGGGGAACCTCCTCTTTAACTGTATATAAGACTTGCATTCATGTTCTAATAAAAAGTCCATGTTCAGCAAGCAAACGAGTGTTGTAGTTTGTAGTTGTCAGCGGTTGGAATATCTGATATCTATATCCAGACTGGGAGGAAGCGGTATATGACGAAAGCACTCAAGCGGAGTGTGGGACATTTCGTTATAGGATTAAATACACTTTAAAATGGAATTATACTCTTCTCCACTCCAACAATGCAGTGTCCCGGAACTCCTTTGACAGCCACTGAGATCTTGGGCCAGTTTTCTTCTGGGTTTCAATCTTCATCCAATTTGATTGGCCAGGCCGAGATAATGTCACTCCCATGAATGTGTGGGAGTTTTTTTTATCTCTTTTAACAGATGCTGAAATTGTACACTGAGCTGCATTTTTGAAGCTCAGTGTACATTATGAATAGGGTGGTAAGAATATTTTATTATAGAAGAGACCCAGTGTGGGAGATTTACTAAAATGGGTGCAGCTTCTAGGTTTCATTACCAAAGCTTAATTGAACAAGTTTAAGTTAGTAGCTACTGGTTATAATGCAAAGCTGCACCAGATTCTGTGTGCACCAGTTTTAGTAAATCCCCTCCAGTATTTCTGTTCTGTATTAAAAGAGCCTGCCTGTTAGCAAATTTGTATTTGTTGAGTAAAGATCTGTTGTAAATGGGGGTAAACAGTGCATGTTTGAGCAAGGAAGAAAAAGTGCCGGAGGAGAGGGAGAGGTTGAAGATGCGGGTTAGGGAGTTTAGGATAGAGTGGAAAGGTGGTCGCAGTAAATGTGAGGGGACAGGGTCCAGGGGACAGATGGTGAGGTGGGCCATAGAGAGGAGTTAATACTGTGGAATAAACCAGTTATATCAGATAAGCACAGCATAAGCCTAAATAATAAACCGTTAAAACACAAATTATTTTTTTTTGTATTTTGAGAGCTTAGCAGAACTGACATGTTTTGAGCTAAACTTGTGACTGTGAGTAAAGACAATTTATTACATGGAGGATTTCCTCTACAGAGAAAAGGAACCTCTTCTCAATAAGGCCTCATGCACACTGGGCGTTATTGCAGCTTCTTCTAGGGACATCAGTCATTTTTTCCCCTGCCTCTAAACTCCCCTGCATGTTAGCCTATGTGTATAGCAGCAATTAGTGGCAGGAGCTTTTAGAGGCAGGAACAAAAACCCACTGGAAGGAAGAGAGGACAGATCCCCGGAGCCGCACATCCATGGAGTCCTAGGGTTACCGCTCTAGGACTCCATGGATGTGCGACTCCGGGGATCTGTCCTCTCTTCCTTCCAGTGGGTTTTTGCGAGAGAAAACCCTAGCCTGGGCTCCCACCAGGCCACACTTCCAACAAATTTTACTCCACCCCTCGGAGCTTAGTCATGGGGACAAAAAAACACTGCCAGTAAATCCAGGAGCAATAGCTTTTTTGCAGGAAAAATTCTTGACACTTGTTAACGCATGTTAACACTTGTTAACGCTAGGCGCGTTTAAACTTTAAAGCGTTTGTTACCCCAACACTTCATATTCCTGATATGTGCCTGCTGTACCATATACTTGTATGAGAAAGTATCCTGCTCTCTTTGTATTGCTTCCTTTGTATGAAATCCCTTGTGTTCCTTCCAGTCCCTGTGCTTTCCTATTAAAAAATTACCACACTCGTTGACTTATGGATCTAAATTGTGTGACCCTCTTGGGTATTTTAATTTGATAAATACTGTGTTTCCTCCTTTGTTTACCTAACAGTAGACTGGAACTTTTTGGAAAAGAAAGGAATTACAAAAAACTGACCATACTAAGCAGGAGAGCACACCGTGGTCAGTTTTCTAGTTAAGGTGGGAGCTCAATGTACCCTGCACAACCATTTACTGGTAAGCTCGGTGTGCTGCTGCTTTTCCTCCCCCAGCTCTTATGCAGCTGAGAACAGAGGGGATGCAATCACTTATAAAAAAGGGAAAAAATGGTTTATATACAAAAATATTTTGCCTTTCATTTCCATTTTAAACTGAATAGCTTGTTTTATAATGTTTTACAAGGTGATCATTTACTTTTTTTTTTTTTTTTATATTTTTATTGATTTTAAGACAGACAAACAGACATTCAACAGGTAACAGTGACATGCCACATTAGTAGGACTAGACCCACGCAGGGGCCAACTAGTTGCTTCTATCATTATAAATCTACAGCTGTAGCACGTCCACAAACAAACAACAACTAACTTAGTGCTAGGTTGGCTCCCACTCGATGGAGATAATTAAGGACCAAATTCTTCAGTCGGGCCGCAAGGGACAATAGAAGAAGTGAACTAGACCCATAGTAGTGGCTACACAATATAAAAGTAAATAAAGAAGTAAAGCAATATTAGGCACCCACTACAACAAGAATCCCATCCACCCATAGAATGGCAACACGTACATGTTCAATTTGTGGTCGCTGTGGAGGCCTCAGCCAGCCATCTGGCCCACACTCTCGTGTATTTTTTGGGACATCCCCTATTTTGGTATGTTTCCTTATAATGTGGTAGTACTTTATTGACATGAGTTTTCCACAACAGCATTGACAGCGGGGCCTGCTTTTTCCAGCATAAAGTGATCATTTTCCTGGCATAAAAAAGTAGGAGTCCTATCAGAGTTCTGTCCGCTATCCTGGGAGCCAACCCCTCTACTAATCCTAGAAGGCATATCCGCGGGGTTTGGGCTACATCTATTACCACCACTTCTTGTATTACAGATAGTACCTGTGACCAGTAGCTTTTTATTGCCGGGCAGGACCAGAAGATGTGTATGAAGTCACCCGGATCCCCAGTACATCTCCAACATTCCGAGGACAGGGAGGTTCTCATTTTATGTAATCTATACGGGGTAATATATGCCCGGTGTAGTATTTTGTACTGTATGAGACGGTCTCGAAGTGAGACCAGGATTGTGAATGGAAAGTCCCACATGTCCTCCCAGTCCTCGGAATCCAGATCCAAAATGTCCTGAGTCCATCTTTGACGGAGCTTTGACAGATCTGGAGAGGAGACCCTAATGAGGTGCGCATAAAGGCCCGAAGTCGGCTTCCTGGCGCATTCAGACCTTGTAACCTTTTCCAGGGCGGACTGCACTATTTGCGTGGCATTGGGCAACAATTGGGCTTTGAAAGCACGGGATAGCTGCATATATTGGAATACATGCGAGGGGGGTACGTTATTGCGAGATACCAAGTGATTGAAGGGGTGTATAGTTGTGTCGGTTGTGAGGTCAGATATGAGTTTAATACCACATTTGGCCCAAACTTTGAGGTCTGGTAGTGAGTACAGATGGGGTAAGGTAGGATTGTTCCATAGGGGGCCGTGTGGGGAGATCGCAGTCCGTGGAGACCCCTCCAGTCCCAGTCCCGCCCTCCAGGCCCTTAGAGTCATGTGCATGGAGGGTGTCAGATCGTAGGGGGCTTTGGGACCCCGCAGGGGTAAATGTGTTAAGGCCTCCACGGAGCGGACCACTGCAGCTTCCAGAACCGCCGCAGGGTTGGACGCGTCTGGTAACATCCACCAGACTACCGTGACTAACTGCGCTGCCAGAAAATATTTCTGCCAGTCAGGAAACGCCAACCCCCCCCCCCCCCGTAGCACCGGACGCATCAACGTGGATAGTTTAAATCTATGGGGGCCGGGGCCCCAGAGGAAGGAGGAGAACATGTGGTTCAATTTCGTAAAAAATGAGGAAGGTATCCATTGCGGGGAGTTACGGAATAGGTAGGTAAATTTAGGCATGATCTTCATCTTAATTAGGTTAATGCGGCCTAATAGGGATAGAGGAAGGTTTTCCCGGGCTTTCAACTTGGCCTTGACTCCTTGGATCTAGGTTAAGGGGGATAAAGCTGGATGCAGCTCTCGAGACCCTCACCCCCAGGTATACCATGTCTTCTACCCATTGCAGTTGGAGATCTGGCGGGGCTAGTCTTTTTGCCTCAGGGTCAATAGCAAGTAACTTGGACTTCGTCCAGTTCACCCGCAGTCCTGTTATTTTGGAGAAGTCAGTCAGCACGCGCAGCGCTCCTCTAAGAGAGGGGTCCGCGTCATTCAGAAAGAGTAGGAGGTCGTCAGCGTACAGTGCTACCCTCTCCTCCAGCCACGCTATTTTTAGTCCTTTTATGTGGGGCGAGACCCGCAGTGCCTCCGCCACCGGTTCCATAGCAATGGCGAATAGTGCTGGAGAGAGAGGGCAGCCCTGCCTGGTACCCCTGGACAACGGGAAGGGAGCAGAGACATCCCCCGCCAGCCTGATGGCCGCCTTTGGGGATCTGTATAGGGTTTGTAGCCACCCAATAAAAACCAACGGAAATCCCATCCTCCGCAGAATTTCCCAAAGATAAGGCCACTCGATTGAATCGAATGCCTTTTCGATATCGAAGGAGGCAACCGTTCTAGTGCCCACATTATCATGTATGGCATGCAGATTGGTGAATAGTCTGCGGAGGTTGATATCCATCGATTTCTGGGCCATGAACCCAGTCTGGTCAGGGTCTATAATGGATTTTGAAATTTTGAAGTCAGTGTTGAGAAGAGCAATGGGTCTATATGAGGCGCACTGTGTGGGATCTTTATTGGGCTTAAGAATTAGAATGATATGAGCATCTGCCATGGAGGGTGGGAGTGCTCCCCCTCCAGACACTGGGTATACAGGTCAGCCAGCAGAGGGGCCAGCAGATCTACGTGGGATCGGTAGAACTCGACAGGCAGACCGTCCGGGCCTGGGGCCCTCCCAGCTGCCAACGAGTTAATAACAGCATGCACTTCCTCTGCAGTAATAGGCCTGACCAGATGGGACCTCTCCTCATCCGAGAGCCACCCCAAAGCCAGGGGGTCTAGGAGAGGTGCCATCTCGCCCGGATTTACATCAGAAGGGAGCGTGGTACTGTATAGTGTCTGATAGAAGGCCCGAAACTCTCTTAGGATACCCTCCCGGGATGTAATAGATTCCCCAGTAGGAGAAACTAATTCGGGGATCAGGGTCATAGGGGTATCGTGATGAGACATCATTGCCAGTAGCCTACCATTTCTATCACCCTGCTCAAAAAACCTTTGTTTAGTGTGAAATACCTCCAAACGTGTGACCTCAGAGAGGTGGAGGTGAAGATTCCTCTTGGTGGACTGCAGCCACTCAAAATTGGAAACTGAGGGGTCAGACCCATAGCCAGCGGATGCCTCCTCAATCTCTCCCTCCAACCGGGTTGTAGTGGCCTGTTGATTAACCTTTACTGCCTTAATTTCTGACATATAGTGCCCTCTAGTGAATGCCTTGAAGGCATCCCAAACTGTGGGAGGAGAGGATGACCCCGCATTATGTTCCCAATATTCTCGCAGTATTTGTGGGATTCGCCCCGCTATCTCTTCATGGGAGATCCAGTGGACCCCGAGGCGCCACAGGGAGCGGCTGCGCCTCTCCGTCGTCCGCATAGTAATCTTGAGGGGGGAATGATCAGACAGCCCACTAGGCAGGTATGTCGCCTCTACCACGTCTGATAACATAAGTTGATTTGCAAATGCATAATCAATTCTAGAGGAGGTTTTATAGGACGTAGAGAAGCATGAGTAAGCCTTAGTGTGTGGGTGCAGCCATCTCCACACCTCCGTAACTCCCGCCGCGTGTGTCCACCCCAGCAGGTCCCTCCTAGAGGATTGCGATGGAGTGGGCCTATCAAGATCAGGGGAGAGGGTGTTGTTAAAGTCCCCCAGGATTAGTAATTTAGCTGGACAGTACGGGGTAATCCTCTCCAAAATAGTATACAACACTTCCGGCTTAAAAGGCGGCGGGATATACACTCCGTGTGAACAGCTTCAACCGTACACAAAAAGGATTTGTTTATCAGGATGGAGACCCCCCTGGCATATGAGGAATACGTGGCATGAAAAGTTTTCTGAACCCAATGCTTTTTCAAGGCCATCAGCTTACTCCCCATCAGGTGGGTCTCCTGTAGGATCAATATGTGTGGGTTGTGCGTCTTGATATACTGGAACATCAGTGCCCTTTTGAACTTGGAGTTGAGGCCTCTGACATTCCAGGATACCACAGACATAGTTCCCTGATCACGTAATGCCATGATTCCAGGGGGAAGATTCTAACGTTCGGATGATTGAGTCCCACCTGAGACCCGCCCGATGAGTAGTTTTAGAGCAAGAGCCAACCGCACATAACATACACCAACCATAAAAAACATTACAACTTCCCAAGCACTGGGTGCTTTTCCTACCGGTACCCGGTGCCCCCCAAAAACACCGGGGGTGGACCAGGAACCGGTCTATACCCAAAACTCACCGTAACATTGTGGAGTGATAACCCAAAAACTAGGCCACACTACAGTCCTCCGCAGAACCGCGGACTCAACCTTAGAGGTGTGTACTCGGTAACAGTTCACTGACGTGCATGTGAATTATGGAAGCTCTCTGAAGGGCCATAACAACCCCCCTTGGTATACCGAGTTCCCCTAAAGTGGGGTGGGGGGACTTGTATCCTCCCACGGCAAAAGGGTTCGTTGAGATTGCCTCCAGTTGGGTGGAGAGCAGTTGGTTCCCAGCTTCTTGTGGATGAACCCAGTCGTGGGGGTTCAATGTGGATCACCTGTTCAAGTACTTGTGAGGTGGCTCCGGTAATGATAGGAGGTTTGCACCTAGAAAACAAGTAAGGTCCGGGGCAATCCGCGCATCAGAGACCTTTAGGAGGATAGGCCATCAATGCAAGGTGGTCAGCCAGTCGTCCGCATCCGCAGGGTTGTCAAAGAACCGGATTGCTCCATCGTGTTGGACACGCAGGCGGCTAGGGTAAAGCATGCTATATTTTATGTTCTTGTCCCTGAGCCGTCTACGAACATCATTGAATGTTTTCCTCTTCCGCTGCAAGTCAGCCGAGAAGTCGGGGAAAAGATGAATGGAGGCGTTGCCATAGTTGAGAGTAGGATGCTTGCGGGCTTCAGATAGAATTTTGTCTCGATAATTAAGGAAGCGGACCAGGAAGGGCCTGGGGTGATTCCCGGGGATGGCACGTCCGGAGGGCACCCGATGGGCCCTTTCAACCACGTAGGTAGGAGGGACGTCGGTAAGATCCAAAAGATTTTTAAAGAACTCCTCCGCAAAGACAGCCGGGTGGTCCCCTTCTTCTTTCTCAGGAAGCCCCAGGACTCTAACATTATTACGTCTGAGCCGGTTTTCCAAGGTGATCATTTACTTTACTTTAATTAATTTCAATGGCCAGAATGAAATATTATTCTGGCAAATTAAATTAATTAACGTCCAAGTGCTTGAAGCCTGTAAATGCGCCTAGATGTGCTACTGCTTTACAAGCATCAGGCATTTTTTTTGTCAAAATGCTGCTGCCAGGAGGAAAGGCTTTTAAGAGACTTCCCAAAACATCTTGTTTGCATGAGGCCTAAAGTATTCTGCTTTAGTGGGTTGCGCTTGCTCCAAAAAAAAAAAAAAAAAAAAATATATATATATATATATATATATATATATATATATATATATATAGTGCCTTGCAAATGTATTCACCCCCTTGGCATTTATCGTGTTTTGTTGCCTCACAACCTGGAATTAACATGGATTGTTTGAGGATTTGCATCATTTCATTTACAGCACATGCCCACAACTTTGAAGTTTTTTATTTATTGTGACGCAAACAACAAAAAGGTCAAAATAACAGAAAACGTCAATGTGCATAACTATTCACCCCTTAAAATCAATACTTTGTAGAACCACCCTTTGCGGCTATCATAGCTCCAAGTCGCTTTGGATAAGTCTCTTTGAGCTTGCCACATCTTACCACTGGGATTTTTGCCCATTCCTCCTTGCAACACTGCTCCAGCTCCTTCAAGTTGGATGGTTTGCACTTGTTAGCAGCAATCTTTAAGTCTGACCACAGATTTTCTATTGGATTGAGGTCTGGGCTTTGACTACATTTACATGTTTCCCCTTAAACCACTCAAGTGTTGCTTTAGCAGTGTGTTTGGGGTCATTGTCCTGCTGGAAGATGAACCTCCATCCTAGCCTCAAATCACACACAGAGTGGTAAAGGTTTTGCTCAAGAATATCCCTGTATTTAGCACCATCCATCTTTTCCTTAACTCTGACCAGTTTCCCAGTCCCGACTGCTGAAAAATGAGGTGTTCTTTGGGTGATGTGATGTGTTGGGTTTGCGTCAGACATAGCGTTTTCTTTGATGGCCAAAAAGTAAAATTTTAGTCTCATCAGACCAGAGCACCTTCCTCCATACATTTTTGGAGTCTCCCACGTGCCTTTTCTGCAAACTCAAAACGTGCCATTTTGTTTTTTGCTGAAAGTGATGGCTTTCTCCTGGCCACTCTGCCATAAAGCCCAACTCTATGGAGTGTACAGCTTATTGTCATCCATTGTACAGACACTCCAGTCTTTGCTGTGGAACTCTGCAGCTCCTCCAGGGTTATCTTAGGTCTTTGTGCTGCCTCTCTGATTAATGCCCTCCTTGCCCGGTCCGTGAGTTTTAGTATGCGGCCGTCTCTTGGCAGGTTTGCTGTTGTGCCATGTTCTTTCCATTTGGTTATGATAAATTTGATGGCGTTCTTAGGGATCATCAAAGATTTGGATATTTTTTTATAACATAACCCTGACTTGTACTTCTCAACAACATTGTCCCCTACTTGTTTGGAGAGTTGCTTCGTCTTCATGGCCGTGTTTGGTTAGTGGTGCCTCTTGCTTAGGTGTTGCCACCTCTGGGGCCTTTCAAAAAGGTGTGTATATGTAATGACAGATCACGCGACACTTAGATTGCACACAGGTGGACATCATTTCACTAAGTATGTGACGTCTGAAGGTAATTGGTTACATCAGAGCTTTTATAGGCTTCATAACAAAGGTGGTTGAATACATACGCACATGCCAATTATCATTTTTTTATTTCTTATGTATATATTTTTCTAACTTTACCTCGCCAACTTAGACTATTCTTCTGATCATCACATATAATTCAGATAATAAAAAAACATTAAATGTAACAAAATAGGTAATAAGCCAAGGGGGGTGAATACTTTTGCAAGGCACTGTATATGTGTGTGTGTGTGTGTGTGTGTATGTATATATATATATATATATATATATATATATATATATATATATATATATATATATATATTAAAATGATATACTGTAGTAAATTATGTATACAGGTTGGGGTATTTTTTTTACATTTATTTTCCCTTTAGTCTAACATCTGAGGCTAGAATAAATGTGAAAACATTCAGTGAGTAGTAGGGATAATATTTTACTTTTTTTCACTGGCCTCTTTTATGATTTCAGCTATAACTAATGTTGACTTGCCTTTCAAATTATTGATCTTTCTACAGACACAGTTGTTTTGGGCATCAGAGTTCCTTTACTTTCTAATAAGTTAATTGAAATGTGGAATATTGCTGGAACTAAACAGTTTTAGCACCAGTTTTGTATATCTATCTATCTATCTATCTATCTATCTATCTATCTATCTATCTATCTATCTATCTATCTATCTATCTATCTATCTATCTATCTATCTATCTATCTATCTATCTCTCTATCTCAATGCTCTAAAGTAATGACAGTAACTAAAAGGACTACATAACATTTATGTTAGAATGTCCATTTCCTATACAATTAGAAATCACAACTTTTATGTTGGGTTCCCAGGAGACAAAAAGCAGGAAATTGTCCATGTAACACATTGACCTTAGCATAGTAGGGGATCTTGGAGGACAATTGCTTCTATTTAACACCTAATTTCCAATGTGTGATTATCATTAAACTTTAGGCCATAGATCTTCCTCAAAGCCATGCTGAGTTAATTCTTGCCATATTGTTTTTCTTTTTCCCCTCTCAATTTGCTGGTGTTAAATCTAGTAAATATGTGTATTGAGGGTTTCTCACTTGTACCATTAGCAATGACACTGGTTTGACCTCTCAATGCCTCACAGGGTTCCAGATACCTGTCATCCATCTACATCAGCTATTATTCAGTGGCAACAGACTGGATAAAATAGCATTTTACAAATTGACAACTACAATTTACCAAGTTTGTTTTGAACAAGTTGGCCTTTGCTCAATAGACATTTCCTGTATGTATCTTAAAAAATGTAGTAGTTTAGTAAAAATGAAAAATATACAGTTGCATGTGCAGAAAAGAAATGATAATAAAATCATATATCTTATCTTACATGTAAAAAAGCAAAAGTAAAAAAAAAAAATCTGACCTCAAAATATATGTGACGAATATGTGTTGTTGATAGACAGTGTTGCAGAATACACTATATTACCAAAAGTATTGGGGCGCCTGCCTTTACAAGCACATGAAATATAATGGCATCCCAGTCTTAGTCCGTAGAGTTCAATATTGAATTGGCACACCCTTTGCAGCTATAACAGCTTCAACTCTTCTGCAAAGGCTGTCCATAAGGTTTAGGAGTGTATCTGTGGGAATGTTTGACCATTCTTCCAGAAGAGCATTTGTGAGGTTAGGCACTGATGTGAATGAGAAGGTTTGTCTCGCACTCTATGCTCAAATTCATCCCAAAGATGAGCTATTGGATTGAAGTCAGGACTCTGTGCAGGTCAGTCAAGTTCCTTCACCTTAAATTCGCAAGGTCTTTATGGACCCTGCTTTGTGCACTGGTGCGCAGTCATGATGGAACAGGAAAGGACTATCCTCAGACTGTTCACACAATGTTGGGAGCATGAAATTGTCCAAAATATCTTGGTATGCTGATGCCTTAAAAGTTTCCTTCACTGGAACGAAGGGGCCAAGCCCAACCCCTGAACAAGTACCTCACACAATAATCCCCTTCCACCAAAGGATTTGGACCAATGCACAAATGCACTTCTGGCAGAATGGTCAAACATTCTCATAGGCACACTCCTAAACCTTGTGGATGGTCTTCCCGGATGAGTTGAAGCTGTTATAGCTGCAAAGGGTGGGCCAACTCAATATTGAATATTGAAGCCAATAAAGTTCATGTGCGTGTAAGGGCAGGCTTCCCAATACTTTTGGTAATATGGTGTATGTTGGTATATTATGAAAGACTACATTAACATGGGTTTAGTAGACATACCAGTTGGTATAATATATCCCATGGGACTATATTGGTAGAAACAAATGGGCACTGTCCTCACCTATAACTGGCCTTCGCCGCAAGAAGCACATGGAAGGGCCACGTATGTAAAACAAAACCAAAGATGATTCCCAGCTCAACCTGCCAGCCAGCCTGCTACCAACCAAATGATCCTGTCTAAAGCCGCGTACACACGGGCGGACTGTCTGGCCAACTTAGTCCGCCGAAACACATTTCAGCGGACAGTCCGCTCGTGTGTGGGCTTCAGCTGACTTTTTCAGCGTGCAGTCTGGCGGACTAAGTATTTCGGAATTTCCGTAATACTGTCCGTCGGACTCGCATTTCGGCGGACAATCTGCCCGTGTGTATGCCAGTCCGCCGTACTTTTGAAATGAGCGGACTTTTCCCGCCCGGAGAAAAGTCCGCTCATTTCGAGCGGGTATCCAGGTAGGCAGGGCCCGCGAAGGAGACATCGCTGGCCCCGCCGCCTGGTATGGACTTAAAGGGGAACCCCAACGCCGAAAAAAATCGGCGTGGGGGTCCCCCCCAAGTCCACAACAGACCCTTGTCCGAGCATGCTACCCGGCCGGACAGGAAAGGGGGCGAGTGAGCACCCCACTCCTGAGCCGTACCAGGCCGCGTGCCCTACACATGGGGGGGTGCCTTGGGGAAGGGGGGGCCGCGCGGCCCCCCCACCCCAAAGCACCTTGTCCCCATGTTGATGAGGACAAGGGCCTCTTCCCGACAACCCTGGCCGTTGGTTGTCGGGGTCTGCGGGCGGGGGGCTTATCGGAATCCGGGAGCCCCCTTTAATAAGGGGGCCCCCGGATACCGGCCCCCCACCCTATGTGAATGAGTATGGGGTACAATGTACCCCTACCCATTCACCTGTAAAATAAAAGTACAAAAAAAACACAACACACAAGATAAAATACTTTATTGCACAGCTCCGGGGGTCTTCCGTCTTCGGGGGTCTTCTCGCTTCTCATCTCCTGGAGAAGAAGAAGAAGAAGAAGAACGGAAGGCGGCGGCGGCGCCGGCGGTGACAGAAGACCGGGCCACCGCCTGTAAAAGAGCTATAAGAAGGCGCGGTGGCCCGGCAGAAGAACCGAAGAGGGGGACAAGACCCCCGAAGTCGGGAGAAGAGGCCGGCGGCGAGGAAGAAAGCCGGACTCCTCCGCTAGCAAAAGAGCTACAAGAAGATAGCGGAGGAGTCCGGCGAGAAGACCCCCGAAGACGGAAGACCCCCGGAGCTGTGCAATAAAGTATTTTATCTCGTGTGTTGTGTTTTTTTTTGTACTTTTATTTTACAGGTGAATGGGTAGGGGTACATTGTACCTCATACTCATTCACAAAGGGTGGGGGGCCGGTATCCGGGGGCCCCCTTATTAAAGGGGGCTCCCGGATTCCGATAAGCCCCCCGCCCGCAGACCCCGACAACCAATGGCCAGGGTTGTCGGGAAGAGGTCCTTGTCCTCATCAACATGGGGACAAGGTGCTTTGGGGTGGGGGGGCGCCCCCCCATGTTGAGGGCACGTGGCCTGGTACGGTTTAGGAGGGGGGGGCGCTCGCTCGCCCCCCTTTCCTGGCCGGCCGGGTAGCATGCTCGGACAAGGGTCTGTTGTGGACTTGGGGGGGACCCCCACGCCGATTTTTTTCGGCGTTGGGGTTCCCCTTTAAGTCCATACCAGGCGGCGGGGTCAGCGACGTCTCCTTCGCGGGCCCCGCCTACCTGGAGACGCGCTCGAAATGAGCGGACTTTCCTCCGCGTGTGTGGGCGAGTCCGTTCATTTCAAAAGTAGGGCGGATAGTATGGCGAACTTAGTACGCCGTATTAGTCCGCTCAAAAAGTGGTGTGTGTGGTCAAGTCCGTTCATTCGAAAGTATGACGGACTGTCCGTCGGATTATCTGACGGACTAAGTTGGCCAGACAGTCCGCCCGTGTGTACGCGGCTTAACAGTTTGCCTTAAAAACAGGGGTTTAGCTTGCACACATTTGAAAATACATGCATAAGCTGCAGAAGCCGTGACAAGGCATCCCAGTATTATCTGCAGTCCTAACTCTAAACATTTTTGAGAGCCTCCATAGTAGAAGCACATGCATTATAATGGATAAACAGAGGGCAGGTGAGCCTGGAGGGAGCCCACCCCTCCTTAACCGCTTGCTGACTGCCTCATGCTCGGCAGAAGGACTCAGGTTTAGGTACCTGTACGTTGGCCTTTAGGAGGCGGCCAGCGGGCGCACAGCAAGCTCTGTGAGTCGGGTCGCGGGTCCTGCAGACTCGATCGGTGTGGGGATACCCATGATCATCTCACGGAGAGGAAGAATGGGGAGATGCTAATGTAAACAAGCAGCTTCCCGTTCTGCCTAGTGACAGTGTCACTGATCTCTGCTCTCTGTGATCGGGAGCTATGATCAGTGACATATCACACGTAGCCACGCCCCCCCACAGTTAGAATCACTCCCCAGGACATACTTAACCCCTACACTGCCCCTAGTGGTTAACCCCATTTACTGCCAGTGTCATTTACACAAGAATCAGCGCATTTGTATAGCACTGATTGCTGTATAAATGACAATGGTCCCAAAAATGTGTCAAAAATGCAGTCATGATAAAAAATGCTGATCGCCGCCATTACTGGTAAAAAAAAAATATTAATAAAAATGGCATAAAACTATACCTTATTTTGTAAACGCTATAACTTTTGAAGAAACCAATCAATAAACGCTTATTGCGATTTTTTTTTACCAAAAATATGTAGAAGAATGCGTATCAGCCAAAACGGAGGAATTTTTTTTTTATATATTTTTGGAGGGATATTTATTATAGCAAAATGTAAAAAAATAATGCGTTTTTTTTCAAAATTGTCACACTTTTTTTGTTTATAGCACAAAAAATAAAAACCGCAGAGGTGATCAAATACCACCAAAAGAAAGCTCTATTTGTGGGAAAAAAGGACGTCAATTTTGTTTGGGAGTCACGTCGCACAACAGCGCGATTGTTAGTTAAAGCGATACAGTGCCGAATCGCAAAACGTGCTCTGGTCAAGAAGGGGGTAAATTCTTCCGGGGCTGAAGTGGTTAACGGCACAGGGGCACACTGGACACCCAGCATATAGCACAATGGCAGCAATGGTGTCCAGTGTATCCCATCACCATATGTGTATAAAATATATAATTGATATGCTCCTTTGCATATCAAGAGATGTTGCATCAACTTACAACAGGGCTGACTCTATCCAAACGAGGAGTACCCCATGGCTTGTCAGGCTTGTTCAGATTATGTAGTGACTCTACTGATTCATTATAAAGTGACTGCAAGTGACATCCAGTAGTGTGCTCTGTAATGTGTATGTGTGTGCTATGTATGCTCTGTGATGTGTGCTGGTGGTTGATTAGTGTGTGCTCTGTGCTGTAAATGGGCCCACCACTACCCCCTTTCAGACAGCAATTACTCCCGAGTTAGTGGCCACCAGTGAGAACACATAAAATGATATCATCTTATCCTTATGTGTCTGTAGCCTTAGCATTAGAACTTGCGAGCTTTGTACAGTTCAAGAGAAAGACGTAAATGCAGATGCCATTTTCTATCCACAAATTGCCTGCAAGAAAGAAATATTGTATTTCTGGACAATCAAGTTAAAAAAATCCTTTAAATGTCAGAACGGTTATCTTTATATACAAGCACATAGTTAAAAGTTGTAGCTTAAAGCCTCATATACACGATCAGATTGTTCGCCAACAAAACCTTGGAATTTTGTCCGAAGGGCGTTGGCTCAAACTTGTCTTGCATACACACGGTCACACAAATGTTGGCCAACAATTACGAACGTAGTGACGTACGACGTTGTTTTTCAGCACTTTAGCGCCACCCTTTGGGCTCCTTCTGCTAATTTCATAGTAGAAGTTTGGGGAGTGTTGATTCTCGCTTTTCATTTCACACTTTTCATTTAGTTTCTGAACAGCCGTTTGTCAACCAGCCATGTTGCGGAATAAGAGGAGATAACGTGTTATTTATTATTTGCCTTGGAATTATTGCTTTGACATTATTTTTTTGGTTGAATAAAGATTTGATTTGGTATATTTTCTATATTTTTGGATGCATAGAATGCACTTTTTGGTTAAGTTCTATTGGCAGATAGCATGTCTAATTTAAATTGTTTTCTTTTTTTTAATGCACAATAAAAAAAATTGTGGAGAATAATACTTGGCTATGTGTTTTACTTCAAATGACAATTTGGGAGTAGGCAGTTATAGTTCAAAAAATACAATGTAAAATTGACAAGGGACACCAACATAGTTGTATATTTGATCTTAAAAACCACGGGATAATGGTGTTGTGGTAACTTGCTCAAATAAAAAAAAAAAAAAAAAAAAGCATAATAATATTATTCTTGATATCACTAGAAAAAAAAAAGCCTTTGAAAATATGTTTGTAATAACTCCATCAGTATCACCAGCAAAGCAGCTTCATTATTATCCCATTAAAGAAGAAGAGAATTGTGTGTTACATTTCGAGATTTCATAATTTGCCACATCACGATAATTCTCCATTACGAACGCTAGCTTTACAAGAACGACCGCTTCTGGCTCGTCCTTGCTTCCAAGCATGCGTTTTTGTACTTTGTGTAAATAAGGGGACTATATCGCGCTAAACCCAAAAACATTGAACCATTGCCTTGGAACCATCATCTAACCTATGCGGATTGGAGTTGCACCATTCACCTTGGCTTCATTCCACCACTGGGAATCCAGTATTACAAGCCTGTAAGATGCACCACCATATGGTTTGTGCATCCACCTGTTTTGGTAAGAGTACCCACCCTTTCATCTGAATATTTTACCACCTTAGTCTACTCTGACCATATGTTCCCTGCTCCAGCTCAGGATTGAAGAGCAAGTCCTCTATGTATTGGACATTTTGCATGTGGACATTGGCTATTTGATTAGTGTCCATCGCTGTTTCATCACTATTTTTTCACTGTGATTTCATGTCATATGATTTGTTTCATGCTCATAGGTCACTTCGATTTATTTCGTGTATTTTGTGTTTGTACTTTGGACTTTTGTCCGACGGACTTGTGTCCGAAGTGTTTGTGTGTCAGAAAATCCAACAACATTTGTCTGAGGAAAATTTGAAAACCTTCTATCCAACAGAAGCCTGTCATCAAATATTTCTCGTCGGAAAAAGTCAGTTCATGTGTATGCGGCTCAAGTCTTTGTAAGAGCATCTCACATTTCTAATTGTATGACATTTATTGATAAATACAATGTCTTATTAAAAAAGAATATTCTCCACATGTGGTTCAATTATCTTAGTCATCTGCTTACATAGTACATTAAAATTGATTATTTATCAGATCTGAACATTCCTGTTTTGTTTGCGATTATGGTGATTCTGAGGCATTTCCTTGCAGAGGATTTACATTGCATTCCCTCCTGATTAAGACCATGACCAATAATAGACCATGACAAATAAATAGCATGTGCCCATAGGGGGTATTCATATCTACATATTGTCATAGTGAGACAGCTACTGAAATGTTAGTTGACACATCAGTGAGTGATCAGAATTCATATTCTATATTTATGATATATTACCAGGATTATACATTTAGGGAATTTTCTTCTCTTTTGATCCTGTCACTACTGCTAAAGCACAAGAAGCAAACAGACCTTAGGCTCAATTCACTAAGCTATAATGCATTATTTTCAGCCATGTGATTGTTATTTTCAGCTCTCACTGGTGAAAATAATGGTCGTTATGGCAAATAACATTCGCTATAGCTTTGGGAATTGAACGTCGCGTGTATGACTGAATACATCCTGACAGTGGTTTCTCGATGACAGTAAGTGCCCTCTTACTGCTTAAAAAATGGTAACCAAGAGTCACATTCTGCTACTGAACAATGACTGATGATACATGTTGCACAGAGCACAGGGACAATCACTGCACAGTATCATATAGTTCTGGGTGCAGCGCTTTGTTACAAAGCCACTGTATTCTCTGGGTCACTAGTGGCAAATTTTATTTGCACAAATGTATATACTACAGTATAAGTAATGCGTGCAATACTAGGCTTTGTTAAACAGTATGCAGGGATGACAGCTGTCAATACAGTCTCACTGCCACCAATTAGATTCAAGTCTAGACTGGGGAATGACATTGGGAAAGGGAAGGTTAGAATGTGACTGGCTTTGTGGAAAAGGGTGAAGGGTTGACATACTCCGTTTTTAAATGACACTTATTGATGAATAGGGTTCTCTGTGTCTTTTTACTTACCCAAGACAGTTCAAGGTCATTATTTTTATTAGGATAAAAATTTGTAGAAAATGTACGGCCATCCAGAGCAGTCCATCCATCTATCTCTTATGCTTTTTGGGGCTTCAGTCAGGATAATATCCGAAAAAGGAATTTCTACTGAAATTACTGCAGGAGGTTAATGTAATGCGTTAATTACAGATACCTCTGTTCTGTTCTTTCTAAAACTCACAAAAAATACACTCAGCGAAAACCAGACTGTTGCCTCGTAGGTGGAACCCTCCCATTGAACATCCTTGGAAAAAAAGTTGGGCAGAAAAAAGTCTCTGGAACAGTTGTTACATCCAATCAGATGCAGCCGCTGGGTACTCTGACAGCTGCCAGCATTGTAGATTGGTCCATCTGTGCTGTATAGTATGGATGGAGGAAATCTGTTACACTTTTTTTATTCAGCGGTGGGTAGAATTAAGAAATCTATCATTGCCTGGTCATATTAAGATACAACTCTTCTAACACATCTGTAAGGCTGGGTCCACACTAGTCCAATGTGAATTCCAGCTGTTCAGCGGTTCCTCTCCATTGTAGCTGTGGATCAGCTGACCTCGGAGAGAGGGGAGGTGTAGCGAGGAGAGGGAGAGAATTTGTGTTCAGAACAGAAAGCATCTGCGATTCAGATGCGTTCCCATAGAAGATTATGTGCCTGCAATTCGCACCACACACACTTTTTTTGGGCAATGTGGATGCAACACACATATGTGAACCAGACTCATTCAAATGAACAGATTTAAAAATGTCCTGCGAATTGGATGCAATGTAATCCGCATCCAATTTGCATAGGTGTGAACCCAGCCTAAATGCAGGGGTACCATTGGTTGACAACTTCCAGTGCTCTACATTATTTGAATTAAATTTCATTCCAGTAAATGCAAAGGGGCCAAAAATGGTCAACTAATTGCTCACTGTGCTTCCCAGGAGGGTCTTTCTGAGAGCTGCACATTGGAAAGGACAGCATAGCAGTGAGTGTAAATAACACACTTACTTCCCATAGTCCTTTCAGAACATGATTCCTAAGGTTCTTCTTTTAGGCCCTAGTGACAGTCATTGAGATATTTCTGGCACATAGACAGTTGCAACAAGCTAGTTAAGGATTTTGCTGAAGGAACTTCACAATGCTAGATCATCAGATGGACTAGAAATATGTATGATTTTGTCAAATTGTTGTAGCTGTGCATATTTACTTATGAAAGATGCTCCTTGATTTACCTTTCTTACTCTGTCTGATCCCAATATTTCAGGCTGAGTGTCAGAGGTCATCTGAACTCTGAGTGTCAACCCCCTGATCTCAAACAATGACTCTTAACTCCTCAATGTGCATACCAGGTTCAAAAGACAGTGCCCCAAAATTGTTTAGATTCCTCTTAAAGTGGGGCTCCAGCCAAAAGAGGAAGCTCCAATTGTCTGTCCCCCCCCCCCCCCCGCCCTACTGCCACAGTTGACACCTTTTGGGGGGAGGGAGGAGTGGGTACCTGGTTTTGACAGGTACCCATTCCCACTTCCAGCACAGTTCGTCATGTCCCCCACCTTCCTCCGCAGCCGGCCCATTCACAAAGTACAGCGCATTTCGCGCAGTAAGAAGCCTTGAGGCTTCACTGCTGGTTTCCCGTAGTCGAGATGGCGGCACAGCACCTGATAACCAATTTAATAATTGGCTTGGGTGAGGACACCGCTAGATTCTTGGACAGGTAAGTGTCCTAATATTAAAAGTCAGCAGCTACAGTATTTGTAGCTGCTGACTTTACATTTTTTTGGGGGGAGCCTGGACGTCTTCTCTAACTATGGACCTCTGTTAATTAGCACTGTTATTATTATTATACAGGATTTATATAGTGCCAACAATTTGCACAGCTCTTGGCAACATAAGAGCAGACAGTACAGTTACAATACAATTTAATACAGGAGGAATCAGAGGGTCCTGCTCCTTTGAGCTTACAATCTAGGAGATGCATTCTCTGGAGCTAGAAAACAGTGGGAATTTGTGCAACTAATGTGACAGCCACTATAAAGTTTCATGTGACTTTTGGACCCTGGCACTCAAGCTGAAGACTCTTATTTCAGTGATGATGATCAATATTATGTCATTTCTCTAGCTGGAATTTTTTAAGAAAACAAGTTTACAAGAGCTGGTGTAAAATGTATCCCTAATTTAGTTCCTTATTATTTTATTGAACAATATTTTGTTACTAAAATCCTATTGGATTTTTGTTAGAAGGAAAAACAGTGGGGAAAAAAAGCAGAATTCAGGAAATATGGAGTACAACAAACCAACTACAAGTTTCTAATTGATATCTTTTTGTCAGCCACTAACTGGGGAACCAAACTGTGTCAGAAATGCTTGATGAATCCCTATAGCTTACAGAGCAAACAAGAGATCAGATAACATGTGCAAATACCACACATAGAATGATAAATATTGGAAAGAAAAAGCATAGGATTAAAGTCAGATACTCCAATGGTAGGAAGGAAGTTTATTTAATATTCTGAGATGATCAGGTGAAAGTATCTGCATGCAATTTCAATCTGAACTCTGTAATCTGAAACTAAATTAGGACACCTTGGTTACATGTAAAGCCTCATGCACACAGACATTTACATACTCAAAAGTCTTCTAGGGTAAAATTTTGGTGTTTTCCCCACGCTTGGGGTGTCATATGTACAGACATCCATACAAGTTAATTGCTGCATGTGGCCGTGCGCTTGTAAATAATGGCTCCAGCATTTACCCGTGCATGTGCATGCAGCATGTTTCCACTCACATACATTTTATTGACTTTATTGCTATCACCTAGAGTGCTGACAACCCACTATATGATAACATTTTTCTGTGACAGGTTCTCTTTACTATGACATGAGGGGTCCCCAACACTCCACTGCACAGCCAAAACCAGAGGTTATATATCCGTCATCGTCTTTGGATTCTTACTAGCTAGGGGAGATCAACTGATCCCCCTCCCCCTACCCAGCAACACCTACCATACCACTCCCGGGCCTGCACATGGGACAGTGGAGCCAGAAGCATGGCGGAGATCACGGTGGGGTTGCCCATCCTGGAGGTCAAAACACTTCCACCTGAAAGTCAACAGTTAGCTTTCAGGGTGGAAGCCTGGGAAAGAGACAGCTAAAGGCAGAAGTAGCAAAACACTCAACACTTCTGGGTCTGTGTACCCCCCCCCCCCCCCCCCCCATTGCAACTTTACATCCAGGCATGTGCTGCAACCCATTATGGATAGAATCAAACAATATGTAATATTTCAATTAAATAATTAAGGGATGTGAGATGAGGCGCCGGCATCTTCACTAAGGGAAACATAAAGTGAAGCCTTGCGGCTTCACAGCCTGTTTCCTACTGCGCATGCACGTGTTCTCTGAATGGTCCTGCTGTATTATGGGACCTGTGGGTTTCCCAGAAGGCAGCGGGGGGAAGGGGAAATTTCGTAGATTGCCACACAATGATTGACAAACCTCTTTGTTTTGCTATGGATTAGACCGGTGGTTCTAAACACTGGGTCACGGCCTATTTCCGGGCCACAGCCTTCCTCCTGCAGCTTCCTTTCTGCTTTAGTCATGATGGGTGTCGCTAGTGTTGGGCATCCAGGGCACGTGTCCCAAATGTACTGCTTGGTGCCCCCGAGGCTGTTACCACCTGCCATTATTTTTCTTTTTCAAATTCGTCAGTTTCATCAAATTCGTCATACTCTTGTCCATCCACCAGCATCACCACACTTCCTGCATTTTTTTTTAGCCTGGACCTAAAGCTTGTGGGTAGCTAAAAGCCATTTCATCTGACTCCACCTTGGTACCTCCACTGGCAGGAATAGGATTCCTGTTAAGCCACTAACATATCATATCAAGCTGTCTGCAACAGTTGTAGGGGTGAGTAGAGTTCCAACAGAGTTATAAGGGTGAACAGATTTGGAAGAGGGCGGTGGGGATGCAGAGGTGAGCAGTGTTTGAAGAAGGTGGGGGCGAGAGATGTAGATATGAGCAGTGTTGTAAAAGCGTGGCAGGGGATGCAGAAGTGAGTAGTGCTGGAAGAAGGTAGGAGGGGATACAGATGTTAGTAGTGTTGGAAATGGGTGGCAGGGAATGCATAAGTGAGGAGTGTTGGGAGAGGGTGGAAAAAAAGTCTAGAAATGAGAAGTGTTGGAAGAGGGTTGCAGGGGGTACAGGGATGATCAGTATTGGAAGTGGATTGCAGGGGTAAGCAGTATTGGACGATGGTTGCAGGGTGTGCAGGGATGAGCAGTGTTGGAGCAGGGTTGCAGGGGTGAGCAATGTTGGAGAAGAGTTGCATGGGTGAGCAGTGTTGGAAGAGGGTTAAAGGGAATGCAGAGGTAAGCAGTATTAAAAGTTGCAGGTGGTACATAGGTATGCAGTGTCGGAAGAGGGTTGCAGGGGGTATAGAGGTGAACAGTGTTGGAAGACAGTGGCATGTAATGCAAGGGTAAGAAGTATTGTTGTAAGTGGGTTGCCAATGTTGAAAGCAGGTTGCTTGAGGCACAGGGTTGAGCAGTATTGGAAGAAAGTTGAAGAGGGTACAGGGAATTACCCCAATGCTGGGGGTGCAGGCTTGCCATGGATCGGGGGGGAGGGGTGGTGATCAGTGGTAGCATAATGTAGTGGAGGAAACCCACACTGCTGAATGACACACATCTAGGACTGTTAACGTGGTTGTAAACCCTCCCACACAACTTTACTGTTTCGTAATCCTCATTAAAAACACTATTAATTGCTACTGGCAAATGTCTCCTTACCTGTTTAGTTTTGCTGTAATCCTTTCTATTAGGTTTACAGACATCACTGGTGCATGCGCTTCCCTTCCCTTCATTTATGGTACACTCTGTGTGCGGTCCATCCATTGATGGTGTGCCTTGAATGGGATTTCTTCTTCCAGCAGCACATCGCTGTCTGCCCTCTCCTCGTGAGACTACAGATTTTCTCCTGCATCCTGGAACTCCCCATGTGACTGCATGACGTAACATGGAGAGTAAACCTACTGCATCTGAGAACGTGATGAGGAAAGGAGAGCTGGAGCAGGACTGATAGGTACGCATATACCCAGAATGGGTATATATAAAAAGCACAAAAACAATGTAATATGCTGGGTATGCGTGGTAGTCCAATAATGCCAGATCATGCATGCGCGATATTATGGTGAGAAACAGGAAGGGGCGGAAATTATATTCTACACAGACTAAAGATGACAGTACTAAAGATGTCCTGGAAGACAACATTTTTAAAAGTTTGAAAATAAAGTAAGTAATAGGCTATTCTGACTTGATTGATGTAATACTTGCTAAAAGGGCGCTCGCTTGTCCCCACCCCCTTTCCTGACCAGCCGGGCCTGATATGGATTCTGGGGGCGACCCCATGCCATTTTTTCGGTGTAGGGCTTCCCCTTTAAGTCCATACTAGGTGACGGGGCCAGCGACGTGTCACTAGGCAGCTGAAAACACACCAATGTCAGAATGCCTCGCAAAGCATGGAAACACATGGAAAGTGTGTTTCATTACAAAAAAAGTATCGTGCAATTTTAGGAAGGTTAGAATATATTGGCAGCTCATTAATTTTTATGTGTGGTAAAGTATATGGGCCCTTACAGTTGGGGCATGGAAGGTAAGGAAACAATTTACAAGGCCCTGGTGTCCCTAAGGTTTGACACAATAGGGCCTGGGGGGTACACTGAAGAGATTGTGGAAGCAAAATAAGCACTGTGGTTTCAAGATTTGTGGCATACAGAAGCATAGTATCTGCTGTGGCATTCTGGCATCACTGCTATAACAATTGGCATCAATGTGGGATAATAAAAAAGGGTATTACTATAATTGCTGACGGCAGCATAAAAGCCAGGGAATAAGTATACAGGCAGACAGGGCAGTCAGCCAGCCAGCCTAGCAGACGGGACTCCATTCCACGCTGCTTCCTCTTTGCTGCAGAGAGGCAGAAGGCAAATCACTCTGCTAGGGATGGACATCCCTGAAGTGGAGGCAGCCAGAACTGTAGGCTGCAGCTGCCTGATTACTCCACAGACCAACAGTTAATTCCCTGATTTCCTGCTGCCATTGCATTTTAGCTTGGTTTGTAGGAAAAGGCAGACTCTGAATATGGCGGCTACTGATTGGGGGTGCTAGTTTAATTTTTGGAAGTGCTTTAGAACATTCAAACACGCCTGGTGCTTCCATTGCAGCTTACCGATCACAACTCAAAAGCCATGGCTGCAATTTTTTTTTCAGGCTAGCAGCATTTTCTATAACTTCCTGTTGTGTTCCCAGGACAGGAAGTGAAGGGAAATCTCCTTAATGAGATGCAGACAGCGAAAAGAAACCTGACAGGGATTTACCCTTTCTTTACTTTATCCATAACTAAAATAAAAGACTTAAATGCCTTAGAAGAAAACAGGAAAGGGGAAGCTGGTTTACTTTTAATGACATATTTAATAGGGTATTTCTTCACATAGTTGGGCAGGCACTATTTTTTATACCTTACAATATAGAAATATACAAGTCGTGGGGGAATAGGGCGGAAAAACAAGCTTCACTGGGTACAAAGGGGGCCTACGATGAACCAGATTTGGCGGACAGGAAACAACAGAAGTAGGTGTAGAGGAGGAGAAGGGGAACTTGGGGGGGGGGGGGGGACTGATCTTTAAGATTAAACCTAAGTACCCATGAACATAAAGTGATCATTAGCTGGTTGATTTTGATCAGAAGCAGCAATAATTTTCAATGAGGCCACTCATGAACAGGGCAATACCTGAGAATGAGGGGTGCTTGGCCCTTCCTAAATTAAGGGCTGGGACTATCCATAATTATTTCTGTCATTTGTTTGGCATTGATTTGTGGTGCACACATGGTAAAAGGCTTTCACAGAGACAATGAAACAAGTGCCAATTGTTTGTATGGATTGTTCAAAATATCAGAAACTCTGTGTGTGTTAATAAGTACTTCAGATTCCAAGAATGGTTTGCTATCACGCTGTTGTTAACCAAAAATGTGCCTGATTATTGCATATTATCCAATTTTGCTGCAGCCAGTCACCGGTGTGAGCATATTCTATGGACAGATCAGGTGTAGGTATCATTATGCTGACAGTTTAAACCAATTGTCAACCAAATTCTATCAGCTTTTGATTGCAAAAATGACTAAACAAACCTACCCAATCACCAAGAGTTTCTATTAACACACTGTGTATTTGATTTACTAAAGGGGTAGAGCATGTTCACTTTGCAAAATAATTTTTGCTTAGATTAGTGAATGTGGTGAAAATTAAAAATCAATAGTATTTTTGATTGCACACGATTGGATGATTGAATTCAGCAAAGCGTCACCATATTCACTAAGTTAATGGAAAATTCCTTTGCAATGTGAAAATTATCTTTGCCAAGTGAACAGCCCAATTGCTTTTAGTAAATTCAGTAAATCCACCCATGTGTGGCCAGCAGTGGCAGTTGGTTGGTCGATCACCAGCTCTGCACTTTGCCCATATAGGTCGTGGGTAGCGCTTACTCCGGGCGGTGGCTTCACCCTGCGTCTCCTCCTCCTCGGCTTCGGCGGCTTCCCCTGAGTCTCCTCCCTCCTCCTTCTGAGCGGTCAATGGGATTGCTTCTCCTCTGGGCCAATTGGATGATGGGTTTCAGGACCCAAAATAAAATAAAATAAATAAATTGCTGAGCTATCCCCATTTAATCTGCTGAACCTGCAGCAAAAACCTATAAAAAGACACCAATAATTGACTAAAATTATGCACCTATGAAAAGACACCAATCATAAACTGTAATATTAGCGACTGATGTCACCATGAAACTTTCCACATCATACAACGTGAATGAATATACACACACATCATAAAATTATATGTATAACATACATAGAAACACAAAAGTGATCCATAAAGTGTTCAAGTGCATATGAGTCCGTGACACTCTGACCATAAAAGATCAGTTTTTAAATAATAACGTCTTTAATAAAAAGATAATAAAGATGATAAACGTGACTTGATAGGTGACTGTGAATATGACAATCTTTTGCAGTGATTCCACTCAGGTGCTCCCCACCCTAAGGTAATAGCCGCTCACCTCAGAGCATGTGACCTTAGGTTTGGTCAATACACGCTTGTGAATCACCTTAAAGAATTCCAGGTTAGGTTGCAAGGTCCCAAACTGCTCAATGATGTTGCCTCCTCACATATAAATATCAAAAAGCAACTCCATAGTGTGATATAATTTAAAAAGATTTTAATTTATGCAAACTAAAGTTTACTCACATGGGTCTGGTGCGTTAGTGCACTGCTCTATAACATGCCTTAACCGGCTCCCGACCAGTGCAGGCCGATGTACTTCGGCAGAATAGCACGGATGGGCAAATGGGCGTACCTGTACGTCCCTTTAAATTTGACGCCGTGCCATCACGTGGGCACTGCAGGCGGCGCGCACACACGCTGGCCAGGGCCTCCATGAGTCAGGTCGTGGGTCCCGGGGACTCGATCGCTGTGGGGATACCCGCAATTGTCTCACGGGGAGGAAGAACGGGGAGATGCTAATGTAAACAAGCATCTCCCCGTTCTGCCTAGTGACAGTGTCACTGATCTCTGCTCCCTGTGATCGGGAGCAGAGATCAGTGACATGTCACACATAGCCACGCCCCCCACAGTTAGAAACACGCCCCAGGACACACTTAACCATTACCCTGCCCCTAGTGGTTAACCCCTTCACTGCAAGTGTCATTTACACAGGAATCAGTGCATTTGTATAGCACTGATTGCTGTATAAATGACAATGGTCCCAAAAATGTGTCCGCCATAATGTCATAGCCATGATAAAAATCGCTGATCCCCACCATTGCTAGTAAAAAAAAAAGTTATTAATAAAAATACCATAAAACCATCCCTTATTTCGTAAAAAAACGAATTTGCTCAAATCAATCAATACACGCTTATTGTGATTCTTTTTACCAAAAATATGTAGAAGAAAACGTATCAGCCTAAATTGAGGAAAACATTTTTTTTATATATATCGTTTTGGGGGATATTTATTATAGCAAAATTTAAAAGATAATGCGTTTTTTTCCAAATTGTCACTCTTTTTTTGTTTATAGCGCAAAAAAAAAAACACAGGGTGATCAAATACCCCCAAAAGAAAGCTCTATTTGTGGAGAAAAAAAAAAGGACGCCGGTTTTGTTTGGGAGCCACGTTGCATGATTGCGCAATTTTCAGTTAAAGCAACGCAGTGCCGAATCACAAAAAGTGCTCTGGTCAGGAAGGGGGTAAAATCTTCCGGGGGTTCAAGTGGTTAATAGCGCCAAGCTGTAGATGAGATTGTGTGCTCCCACTCCATATGACAGACCAGCTGTCTCCTGCGTCATCCAGTCCCCTCCCCTACGCGTGTTGAAACAAGGGAAATTACATATCTTCATCAGGGGGATGCTTTAATACTGTTTGATATATGGGTCTCAGGACCCTCTTCCTGATTGGCTGGGAGGAGAATCAGGAAGACAATAGCGAATATTAATTCGCTATTGTCACAAAACTGGGTGGGCTCAGGGCATAGTGCTCTGCGCCCCAAGCCCACCCTTTTTTGAAGCCAATTAGAGCCTCTAATCATGTGCTTCTAAAAAATAAACAAATAAAAACAACATTGGAATCCATGCATCTGGTGGATAGCTGTCAGTGCCTAAAGTAAATTGATACCATGGTGTGCCCCAGAGAGAGCTTGCACTGGAGTAGGGGTGTACAGTATGTGATGAGCAAGCGGGGAACCTTTTACATTTTTGCTAAGAGGCATGGGTTTTATAACCCTGCTCAGTAATACATGAGGTTCATAGAATGTTTGGTGTACTTCAAATTAATTACATTATATGTTTAGAATGCAATGCATCATAGTGAGAGTCTAATGTAAGTAATGGCAGTTGGCTTAATTTACAAAATGTCCACGTATATTTTTCTTCTAGATGAATAAAGAAATTCAAGCCAGCTTTAGAAAAATGTGCGTGTAAATTTAATTGACTATAAACTGGGTGTGACTGCAAATGTATATTAGAGAGAACAGAACAGTGGAGTTTGTAGTCTTATATTTAAGCTATGAATTCCACAGTTCCCTTAAGCATACACATTAAATGTCTGTTTACAGTCCCTCCATATGGGGAATTGCAGAAATGCCTTACAATTAATCACAAAGGCTCTACAAATATGCCATGTTAAGGCTCTTTACAGCATGAATACACATTAGGGATTTAGGCAGTTTTGATACCTTGTCCCTAACCAAGCCATTTGTCCAATTAATGGTCCCTCCACCGTGTCACAGGACAAGACATGTGTCTTTTAACACCATACCCTAATGGCAATATCCCCCCAGAGAACAGAGGTAGTGGAACAAGTCAATATAACAATGAACTGTGATACATACAATAAATCTCACCATCCCAACCTACTGGTAATGTAAGAAATGTTAAAGAAAAGCTAAAATGCTATAAGGGCACAATAATTGTAAAAAAAATGATTAACCAATTGTATCAGTGCTTCATCATATTAATTGTATTAACAATTAAAAAAATATATTATCACTATCAGAAATCATTCATATATGAGTCATCTTACTTGTTAACAGCTATTCATTAAAAATGCAAACGTAGCATGTCAGAGAAAACTGTAGACCACAAAAGAATAACGTATTTTTCAGGTTTTTGTTTATTTGGGAAGGGTCATATTATGTCCCACCTCACCTGCTAAAGCCCCGTACATTCGATCGGACTTTCCGGTGGGAAATGTTGGATGTCAGTCAGGTTGTTGGTGGAAAATCCGATTGTGTGTATGCTCCATCGAAATTGTTGTCGGACTTTCTGCTAACAAATGTTGGCTAGCAGGTTTTCCAATTTTCCGCCAACAAATGTGTGTTGTTGATTGTGTGTACACAAGTCTGTACAAACATGCATGCTCGGAAGCAAAAGCGGTCAGTCTTGTAAACTAGCATTTGTAATGGAGAATTAACATTTGTGACGTAGCAAATTATGAAATCTCCAAATGCAGCATACATTCTCTTCTTCTTTAATGAGATAATAATGAAGCTGCTTTGCTGGTGATACTGATGGAGTTATTGCAAACTAATTTTCAAAGGCTTTTTTTTTTTACAGTGATATCAAGAATAATATTATTATGTTTTTTTTTTTTTTTAATTTGTACAAGTTACCACAACGCCATTATCCCGTAGTTCATAAGATCAAAGATGCAACTATGTTGGTGTTCCTTGTCAATTTTACATTAGCAATATAAGCAAGTGGATTTACAGTAAATTGACAGTAAGAGAGACAATAAGGCAGCTCTCTTGGAAGCTTGGGTCCTACTTTCCCTTCCAGTTCCATGATCAGGTTCTTTGCAAAGTTTGGACATTTACAGAGTCCTGAGATGTTGCCTACAGCACCCTCGGCTGCATCAAGCATTTTGCTCATATACCCTTGGGTGAGAACAGAAGGTAGGAAACAGCCTCAAGAACGATTTCTTCCTGCATCTGTAAGCTGGTTCAGAGGCGTATAGGGCTGGAGGTTTGGTTCCTCCGGCGGTTAGAACTCACTCATCAAGGGCAGCTTCTTCATCCTGGGCGACAACGTCTCTCTGGAAACAATGGGCAGAGCGGCTACTTGGAAAATCTCAAGTCATGTTCATACAACGTTATAACATTTGTTCCAGGGGTGCTCTCCTCAGTAGAGTTTGGAAGGGGGACAATTGAGTCAGCTCTTTCGATTCCTCAATATATATATTTTTTCTTGTTTATGAGCATTTCCCACCCAGTTTTTTTGTAGCTATTTATTTTATCACAGGTATGCTGCCATAGAGGCACCAGGAAAATGGAAAATTGTATCATACTTACCGTAATTTTCCTTTCCTGGTGCCTATCCATGGCAGCCCTCCCATGGTATTCGATATAATAGGAGAATGCTAATGGGGGGTATGGTTGTCACTTTTATAATCTATTAACTATCCTGAGGGGAGGAGTCCGGGGCGGAGCTTATCACAGGTATGCTGCCATGGATAGGCACCAGGAAAGGAAAATTACGGTAAGTATGATACAATTTTCCGTTTTATTTCTAGGTCCGCCGGACTTTTGGGGAAAAAAAGTCCACTGGAGTCCACACCCGATCGAATTGTTCGAGGCCGCCGGATCAAGTCTGCCGGAATGTCTGCTTATGTGTATGCGGCATTACTTGTAACATTCAGAATCAATGTCCTTTGTTACCTTATTCTGGTAAAAACCAAGAAAATCAAGAAAAGTTGAAAAGTAAGCATGAAAGTAAATAACACCCTTCAAAATTATTGTTCAGCATTATTCTCTATCCCAATTTGTCTGTAATAAGTAAATGTTTTCAGAAACAACTATATGACCTCATAAAAACATTTTCAGTCCTATGGATAAAACTTTTAACAATTCTTTCTTTGTTAAAAATAAATATTTAAATATGAAACAATAAGTAGGTTATGAGGTGGTTTATTACATAGTTCAATTTTTAGTGGAATACATAGTACAGAAAACTCATTTGTAGGAGCGTATAATTTTCCATTGTGCATCAATAAACTGTACTGTTCAGCGTAAACATTTTAAGAATTGTTTACATAATGACAGAGGACGACCTTGAAAGCATTCAGCTGCTTCTTGAATCCGGTGTTGTTTGTAGCAAATAAAGCACTCTCCATTCATTGCCATAGAACACTGATGGAGTAAATGACACATTGCATATTTTATTTCTGCCATTTACGATATACACAATTGGATACAAGCACTGGAATACATGGGTAATATACATATTGAAATAAGGGTTTTATAGAAGTACAGTGTGCTCTAGTTACATAATAAATGTGATATTGACAATTTAATCTTTTATGTAATTAAAATATGTGTGTGATTTCTCGGTTTCTAGAAATGCCCTGTAAGATCCGGTCAGTAACCACAGCTTGGTTCTACAGTTATCTCTTGCACTATATGTATATATATATATATATATATATATATATTTTTTTTTTTTTACATAATTCCATAGTTTAGCATCACATATCTGGATAATTAACAACATGCAATTGACTCCCTTTGTTCTAGCTCCCTGTGTGAAAAGCATCACTATATACCCCCAATGAGTTGAAAATGTAAAGCCCCATACACACTATCAGATTTTCTGATGATTTTTGTCTTCAGATTTACCAAAAACCATGTAGAGCAAGGGCCTGCCTGATTGCATACACATTGAAACTCCTAAGGTTTGACCTTATATTATATGGTTTTGGTAAATCTGAAGGAAAAAAATCAGCAGAAAATCTGATAGTGTGTATGGGGCTTAACTGTATTTGTTTGCTCAATGCTTTACAAATATTTTCATTTTATTGATAAATATTTATAATGACATGACTATTAATATATCCCTATGTAAGGATTCACGCATTAACATCTGTATACAGTGTGTATTCAATTTTTATCTATGTAATTATATAATGTATACATTACTAATGGATGTTTCATCTGTAGAATTCACACAACGTCATACTGTGCTATCTTCAAGGCCCTGATGAAGCGGCACTGTCCACGAAACGTGTAGGCCATATTTCTATTAATTGTTGGGGATCTGCACACCCTGAATTTAAATCTAATCGTACAAATTGTAATGTACTTTTTAAAACTGTTTTTATAGTAAATAAAATTGTCTATTTTTTAAGTTTGTTACTGTATTTCATTTGTTTACACTTCTCAGAGGCACAATTAAAGTCCCATCAAGTTCCATATATTTTTTGAAACATAGTTGCATATCTCTTGCTTGTGTCTAACTGTAAAATCTGGCTTTGCACTTGCCTTTAAAGGGGAAGTACAGCCAAAGCTCATTTGGCTGTACTTCTCCTGTGGATCACAGGAGTGCAGGTTGTTCTGCACTCCTGTGACCGGTTTTCAGCAGACAGGAGCCCGCTGTCACAGAACCGATCCAGGCTCACAACCAAATGGTCGAGATCCGCCCACATGCCTGGACTGGCTCAGCCTCTCAGCAAGCCACTGAGAGCCTGAGCCAGCCGCTACCACCTCCTCCACAGTCCAGGGCTCCAGTAAATGCAGGGTAGGGGGGCAGAGCAGAGAGCTGCTGACTGACAATCACCAGCTCTCTGCTCATGGAGCTCTGGGAACCGATCAATTGGCAGTGATTGATCGCTCAGTTCTCAGTGTTAGAGCCAGCGGGGTCAAATGCAGCATCGGACAGATGCTGCATCCAGCTAGGTAAGTATGATTCACAAAAAAAAGTGAATCCCATACTTCTCTTTTAAGTGTAGTCATCCTGCCTTAACCACTTCCCACCCGGCCAATGCATATATACGGCCGGGTGGGAGCCGTCTACTCCTGATAGGCCGTTCAGGAACGTCCTTCAGGAGTAGCGGGATCGCGCGCACTCGCGCAGCGGCGCGATCCCGATGTGCTCGTGTCACCCGGACACGGCACATCTCAGATCGGCAGGAGGGCTCTGTGATTGGCCCTCCTGATCACATGACGGCCGTGTCCAATCACGGCCGTCATGTGATGTAAACAAACAGCCGGTTGCTAGGCAATCAGCTCTCCTCTCCTCACACGGAAGTCACCGCTGAGGAGAGGAGAGCAGAACGCTGCAGCCGGCTGATGATCAGTGAGTATGGGCTGCTTTTTACAGCTTTTTACTCACTGATCATCAGTGTAGTGTAAACACACAACACACCACACATTCCCCACATATGTCCCCAAAACACACATGTTCCCAAATAATAAAAACACATGTCCGTAATAATAAAAACATGTCCCCCACATATGTCCCACTAAAATCACATGTCCCAATGATTATCTGCACACATATGTACGTGATCACCTGCACACATATGTACATGATCATTTGCGTACATATGTCCGTGATCACACAAACCAATTATTATACACTTAACGGAATTTTTTTTACCAAAAACATGTAGCAGAATACATTTTGGCTTAAATTTATGACAAAATTTGATTTTATTGGATTTCTTTTCAAATAGAAAAAAGAAAATATTGTTTTTTTTCCAAATTTCCGCTATTTTTGCGCTTATATCGCAAAAAAAAAAAAAACGGAGTCGTGAATAAATAACACCAAAATAAAGCTGTATTTGTGCGAACAAAATGATAACAATTTCATTTGGGTACAGTGTAGCATGACCGCGCAATTGTCACTGAAAGCGCTAGAGCGCTGAAAGCTGAAAATTGGGCTGGGAAGGAAGGGGGTGAAAGTGCCATGTATTGTAGTGGTTAAGCAGTAGTGTCCATCAAACATAGCACTGCCTGACTGTATCCACCTAGTGCTTGACTGATAAATAGTACTCTATTCTTTTGGTTTCCCTAACTCCGATCTAAAGTCTCTTTGACACTACTGGGCCGATCTGGTCGCCTGTCAGTTTTTCAGGCAGATCTAATCAGACCACCCATTGTTCTCTATGGGGAGGTGGATGTAAACAGACATGTCTGTTTTCTCCTGCCTGCAACCGCCCCCCCCAAAAACAGACCAATGGGGATCCAGTCCTCATCCGTCTAGTGGATCGGATGACAGTTGGAGGGAAGCGGACAGGTGGTCCATTTCCATCTGACCGCCCCATAGAGAATAGCAGGCTGTGCCTGTGTCCGCTCTGTATAGCGTAGTGGACATGGACCTGTCATCTGCCTGTTCAGCAGGGATCAGAGGACAGATCTCCCACTGGGCAGGCGGATCCACTTGATGGAGTACCTTGAGGGGCCTAATCACTAGCTCCTGCCTGCTATCAAGGACTGTCTCTGATAATAGAGAGCAGAGAGGCCATAGGACTGGAGTATAAATATTTGTATAGTATACAATTTTCCTTGTAGAGCTTTCCTTTAGATTTATCAAAAGCATATAATATGAGGTCAAACCTTAACACTTTCAAAGGTATGCAATCAGGCAGGCCCTTGCAGTACATAGTTGAAGGTAAATCTTAAGGAAATTGAACAACAAAAATTGTATAATGTGTATCAAGCTAAGGGTTTTGTTACCATAGTATAAATATTTAGGTTAACCTTTGCGGAGCTCTTTTTCCCAGCCTTAAGATAGGTTCTATCAGTTCCTGCTATCCCCCTAGGCCTGCTGCCTAGAAAGGGTCTACATGTGTTCTGGAAACCAGGCCTGGGTTTAGGTCCGGGGCTGTCCTGCCTGGAAATTGGGAAATTATACTCACCTGTAGTGGCAGGGGAAGAAACTTTGCTGAAGAATGTATCCTGGAAATTTGTGTGAAGCTGAATATACAGTGCCTTGAATAAGTATTCATACCCCTTGAAATTTTCCACATTTTGTCATATTGGGATTTTATGTGATAGACCAACACAAAGTGGCACAAAATTGTGAAGTGGAAGGAAAATGAGAAATGGTTTTCAACATTTTTTACAAATACATTTGTGAAAAGTGTGGCGTGCATTTGTATTCAGCCCCCCTGAGTTAATACTTTGTAGAACCACCTTTTGCTGCAATTACAGCTGAAAGGCTTTTCGGGGATGTCCCTACCAGCTTTGCACGTCCAAGTAACATTTTTGCCCATTCTTCTTTGCAAAATAGCTCAAGCTCTATCAGATTGGATGAAGAGCATCTGTGAACAGCAATTTCCGGGTCTTCCCAGATTCTCAATTGGATTTAGGTCTAGACTTTCACTGGGCCATTCTAAAGCCCTGTACACACGGTCGGAGAATCTGTCGGAATGTGTCTTATCGGACCGTGTCGTCAGATAATCCGACTGTGTGTGGTATGCATCGGACTGATTCCGTCCGAATCTCAGTCCGACCCAATTTTCCAACATGTTGGAAATATTTCCCGACCAACTGGGCCGGTCGGACCTAATCCGATCATGTGTATAGCATTTTGATCGGACCAAGTGCCACGCATGCTCAGATCAAATTCCTACATCAAAGCTATTGGCTACTAGCCTGAATGTAGTCCCATCGTAACGAAATTACGTCATCATGTTCTGAAAGATCGGATTTTTCGCCAACTTGGCCCGACCGTGTGTATGCAACAGTTTCGGACACAATCCGTCGGACTAAATCTGACGGGCAAAATCCGACGGATTTGGTTGGCAGAATCTCCGACCGTGTGTACAGGGGCCATCACATGAATATGCTTTGATCTAAACCACTCGATTGTAGCTTTGGCTGTATGTTTAGGGTGGTTGTCCTGCTGGAAGGTGAACCACCTCTCCAGTCTCAAGTATTTTGCAGACTCTAACAGGTTTTCTTCTAAGATTTCCCTGTATTTGTCTCCATCCATCTTCCCATTAACTCTGACCAACTTCCATGTCCCTGCTGAAGAAAAGCTCCCACAACATGATTCTGCCACCAACATGTTTCACGGTGGGGGTGGTGTGTAGAGGGTGATGTGCAGTGTTCATTTTCCGCCACTCATAGCATTTAACTTTTAGGCCAAAAAGTAAAATTTTGGTCTCATCTGACCAGAACACCTTCTTCCATGTTCTTCCATGAAATGGACCATCTCGTGTCTCTTCATTATCCATAGTCTGAGCACAGGTGTACATTAAATAATGGTGATTTATTAGGACAAGATACAACCATTGAAAGACCTCGTACACACCTTACACTATTTATATTATACAACCTGTACATAGGCTAGCTGTAATTTGGGAAGGTGATACAACCTCTGAATGGACTCATAAGATAGTAAACACACAGCATCGTAGATGTAATTATAAAACAACATTGTCCATCATGGTAAGAATCCACATGACTGACAGATATATCAAGTAGCTGGATCTGCTGGAATGTGACCAGCTTTTGGGATGACCATTCTGTGCGAAAGTAGATACTGTTGCTTTGTTTCCTTGCAAAATAATATTTTGTTTCTACTCAAAATGTTACAAGTGAGTAGAATATTAATTCTGATGTATTCCATTTCACACATGTGCATTAGATTGGATTATGACTCTGTGCACATTTCTTTTTGAGGATTTTACTGAAATCAAATTCTAATTTACCTACGCAGAAATTCTGTACAGTAGACAATACATTAGTGTGGGAGAATTCTCAGCTCAGTGCTGAAAATAAATTTTAACTGGATAGGGCATATTTCCTTCATTCTTATAATAGGTTACACAGTATATCCTGGGTAAGACTTCACATGGTTCATCTGTATTTTTTTTCTATGCCAACCTTCCAAATTTATATTTGGCTGGAGTGGGTGAGTTTACATCGATGCAGTTCAATTCACAATACTGAAATTTTAACTCAGCATGTTGAGTTTGACAGACAGCAGCACATGTCAAACTGACCCCTGGAAGTCAATGAGACCACAAAACCACCGCCACAGCCACAGCCACGATTTTGACGTAAAATCTCCATTGGGGTAGAAAAAATCCTCCAGGGATTGAAAAAAAAAAAAAAAAAAAGAAAAAAAGGTGTACATGAGGCAGCAGTGATACCTCCTGATTGACTGTAAACTGTCAACTGCGGATCATTTTTCAGAGGGAAGTAGAGTTTGCCTCCATGTGAAAGAGACCTAAAGCAAGAAGTAACACAATTCATAATAGTAAACATAAAAGGTGGCAGCACAACATGCATGCACAACCTGAGATACAAATACACACTGGCGTGCATTGTAAAATGTAGGGTTTTAGGTTTGTTTCACAATAGGACGACTGTCAGGTGAGTTACTCACCTGACAAGTCGCTTTCCATTCAGTGCAATGGAACCGTTCTAAATGGAGTCAAGTGTAGCTGACAGAGGGGGGAGAGTAGCTGACAGAGGGGGGAGAGTAGCTGACAGAGGGGGGAGATGAGCTGACAGAGGGGGGAGATGAGCTGACAGAGGGGGGAGATGAGCTGACAGAGGGTGGAGATGAGCGGGGGAGTAGCTGACAGAGGGGGGAGAGCAGCTGACAGAGGGGGGAGAGCAGCTGACAGAGGGGGGAGCAGCTGACAGAGGGGGAGATGAGCGGGGGAGTAGCTGACAGAGGGGGGAGATGAGCTGACAGAGGGGGGAGATGAGCGGGGAAGTAGCTGACAGAGGGGGGGTAGCTGACAGAGGGGGGAGATGAGCTGACAGAGGGGGGGAGCAGCTGGCAGGGGGGGTGTAGCTGAGAGAGGGTGGAGATGAGCTGACAGAGGGGGGAGATGAGCGAGGGAGTAGCTGACAGAGGGGGGGAGCAGCTGACAGAGGGGGGTTGTAGCTGACAGAGGGGGGGGTGGAGCTGACAGAGGGGGGAGAGCACATGACAGAGGGGGGGAGCAGCTGACAGAGGGGGGGAGCAGCTGACAGAGGGGGGGAGCAGCTGACAGAGGGGGAGCAGCTGACAGAGGGGGAGCAGCTGACAGAGGGTGGAGATGAGCTGACAGGGGGAGAGCAGCTGACAGAGGGGGGAGAGCAGCTGACAGAGGGGGGAGAGCAGCTGACAGAGGGGGGGTGTAGCTGACAGAGGGTGGAGATGAGCGGGGGAGTAGCTGACAGAGGGGGGAGTAGCTGACAGGGGGCCAGCAGCTGACAGAGGGGGCAGTAGCTGACCGGAAGGGGGCAGCTGACAGAGGGGGGAGTAGCTGACAGAGGGTGGAGATGAGCGGGGGAGTAGCTGACAGAGGGTGGAGATGAGCTGACAGAGGGGGGAGATGAGCTGACAGAGGGGGGGAGCAGCTGACAGAGGGGGGGAGCAGCTGGCAGGGGGATGGGTGTAGCTGACAGAGGGTGGAGATGAGCTGACAGAGGGGGGAGATGAGCAAGGGAGTAGCTGACAGAGGGGGGGAGCAGCTGACAGAGAGGGGGTTGTAGCTGATAGAGGGGGGGAGCAGCTGACAGAGGGGGGGAGCAGCTGACAGAGGGGGAGTAGCTGACAGAGGGGGAGTAGCTGACAGAGGGTGGAGATGAGCTGACGGGGAGTAGCTGACAGGGGGGGAGCAGCTGACAGAGGGGGGAGAGCAGCTGACAGAGGGGGGAGAGCAGCTGACAGAGGGGGGAGAGCAGCTGACAGAGGGGGGGGGAGTAGCTGACAGAGGGGGGAGAGCAGCTGACAGAGGGGGGGTGTAGCTGACAGAGGGTGGAGATGAGCAGACAGAGGGTGGAGATGAGCAGACAGAGGGTGGAGATGACCGGGGGAGTAGCTGACAGAGGGGGGAGTAGCTGACGGGGGGAGCAGCTGACAGAGGGGGCGGTAGCTGACTGGAAGGGGACAGCTGACAGAGGGGGGGAGTAGCTGACAGAGGGTGGAGATGAGCAGACAGAGGGTGGAGATGACCGGGGGAGTAGCTGACAGAGGGGGGAGTAGCTGACGGGGGGGAGCAGCTGACAGAGGGGGCGGTAGCTGACCGGAAGGGGACAGCTGACAGAGGGGAGGAGTAGCTGACAGAGGGTGGAGATGAGCGGGGGAGTAGCTGACAGAGGGGGAGTAGCTGACAGAGGGGGGAGCAGCTGACAGAGGGGGGAGCAGCTGACAGAGGGGGGGAGCAGCTGACAGAGGGGGGGAGCAGCTGACAGAGGGGGGGAGCAGCTGACAGAGGGGGGGAGCAGCTGACAGAGGGGGGGAGCAGCTGACAGAGGGGGGGAGCAGCTGACAGAGGGGGGAGCAGCTGACAGAGGGTGGAGATGAGCTGACAGAGGGGGGAGATGAGCGGGGGAGTAGCTGACAGAGGGGGGAGAGCAGCTGACAGAGGGGGGAGAGCAGCTGACAGAGGGCGGAGATGAGCTGACAGAGGGTGGAGATGAGCGGGGGAGTAGCTGACAGAGGGGGGAGCAGCTGACAGAGGGGGGGGCAGCTGACAGAGGGGGGGGCAGCTGACAGAGGGGGAGCAGCTGACAGAGGGGGGGTAGCTGATGGGGGGAGTAGCTGACAGGGGGGGGAGTAGCTGACAGGGGGTGGAGATGAGCGGGAGAGTAGCTGACAGGGGGGAGAGCAGCTGACAGAGGAGGGAGAGTAGCTGACAGAGGGGGGAGATGAGTGGGGGAGTAGCTGACAGAGGGGGGAGAGTAGCTGACAGAGGGGGGGAGCAGCTGACAGAGGGGGGTGTAGCTGACAGAGGGGGGAGATGAGTGGGGGAGTAGCTGACAGAGGGGGGAGCAGCTGGAAGAGGGGGGAGCAGCTGACAGAGTGGGGAGAGTAGCTGACAGAGGGTGGAGATGAGTGGGGGAGTAGCTGATAGAGGGTGGAGATGAGCTGACAGAGGGGGGTGATGAGCTGACAGAGGGGGGAGTAGCTGACAGAGGGGGGGGAGTAGCTTACAGAGGGGGGAAAGTAGCTGACAGAGGGGGGAGAGTAGCTGACAGAGGGGGGAGAGTAGCTGACAGAGGGTGGAGATGAGCGGGGGAGTAGCTGACAGAGGGGGAGTAGCTGACAGAGGGTAGAGATGAGCTGACAGAGGATGGAGATGAGCTGACAGAGGATGGAGATGAGCTGACAGAGGGGGGAGATGAGCTGACAGAGGGGGGAGATGAGCTGACAGAGGGGGGAGATGAGCGGGGGAGTAGCTGACAGAGGGGGGGAGTAGCTGACAGAGGGGGGGTAGCTGACAGAGGGGAGGTAGCTGACAGAGGAGGGGTAGCTGACAGAGGGGGGTGAGAGGGCAGATGTAAAAGATACCTCAGTGAGGACTCGAGGAGACACAGCAGAGCACACGCCAGGCGAGGAGGCGGGACTTTGGGCGGCCGCGATCACCCAAAGTGCAGCCCCGCCTCCACATGTGACCGTGTCCACCGAGCCGATCACAGACCCTCGTGTCCGCCGCCCGCGACCCTATCAGCCAATCACAGGCTGAATAGGTACGCCTGCTGCCCATCGCTGAGCGTGGCTCGGAGGCGGAGCGCGCAGGCACTAATATATGTTACACTAATAAATCAGGATTCACAGCTCTAACTGCAGCTATATGTGCCCGGGTTTCAGGCGGCTTAAAAACCGGCACATGTGTCCAAACCCGGACTGTCCGGGTCAAAACCGGACAGGTGGCAACCCTAGGAGGCACGCCTCTCACTGCAGTGTCATAGGAGCGCGCATGTGTCTAAAAGAGAAATACTCCCTTCCAGCCCAGCCCTCTTAAAGTGGACCTTCAGGCATTGTTTAATCTTTCCATCTATTAATATAATCTTCTACCCTTGTTGTTGTTGTAACTTTGGATAGTAAAACATTTTTTTTTTCTGCCAGTAAATCCCTTATACAGCCCACTTCCTGTTTCTTGTCTGGTCATTAGCCTAGGCTTATGACATCATGCACAGCTCTCTCTCTCACTCTTGTGAGAGTGTGCCAGGAAGGAAGGGGGGATGAATCATAGGAGGGCCAAAGAGAGCTGCAGAGCTGGATGCGTGCCTCTGTGTAAATCCAGGAAAAAAAGTTCCTGCACCACTTGGGAGCCACTTTGGAGCGGCTTCCATTGACTTCTATTACAGAAATAATTTGCAAGTCACGCTATACGGGGCTGCATCAGAGTCGGGCAACTTTGAAGCTGCCCCTGTGTGAACTGAACCTGACTGTGTGGCAGTTGTCAGTGTGAGGTCCAGTAAGGGGTGGTGCAATTTAAGCGCTTGCACTGGGTATTTTGTTTGCTCTTTCAACTTTATTGAAATGTCAAAATACCAAGAAATATAAGGACATAGAATAACACAATACTTGCAAGCCTTCGGTTGAGTTCAGGTCCTTTGGGGAAAAAAATCAATACAGTAAGCTCGGCACCCAGGGGCTTTGCTGCAGGGTGATCAGGGCATATAGAAAAGAATTATGTGTCCTTGCTGTGACTAGTGCTGATCCAATGCAGAAAATGCTAGTCACTGCACATAGCGTGAACAAGCCCTTAAAGGATATGATCACCTTTTAGAGCATGTTATGTGCCAACACCTCTCCCCGCACCCCTGATCCTCCTACCAGTGACAGAGGGAGGGAACCTTCTCCCTGCACCCCTTGCCACATCTGAAAAAGGCGCAGATGTGTGAGGCCCTGCCTGCACAGCCGCGTCATTCATTCACTGTCTCATTCATTCACTATCTCCACTGTGGTAGATGGCTTGTAGTTCTCAACGGACTGCAAGTTTTCTGCAAGACTGTCCTCCAGATTTTTACAGATAGCAGTTAGGGAGGTTTGGGCAGAAAACCACTGGACATGTCTGCAGGAGCCTGACATTACAATGCTTTACAGGCTCCTGCACAAGAAATAATAAATGCACCTTTCTCTCCTCCAAAAAAAATAAGTACATTTATTTTATAAAAATAGCGGTTGTTGCAATATTTTATGTCACACGGCATTCGTGCAGAGGTCTTTCAAATGCATTTTTTTGGGGGAAAAAATACACTAATGATTTAAAAAAAAAAAAAAACAGTAAAGTTAGCCCATTTTTTTTTTCGTCCAAAAGTTTTGACTACCTGTTTTTATTTAATATATAGTTGTTTTTTTTCATCTAAATCGTACATACAAGTAAACTGATTGGAGGTTTGTTTTGTTTAATAAATGTTTAAATGTAAGAAATTTTCTGTATCACTTATGAAGGCCGCTTTCACACTGTAGCGGGCAGGCGTTGATGGTAAAACGCTGCTAGTTTTAGCGGCGCTTTGCCATCATTTTAGTGGAGCTATTCAGCTGCTAGTGGGGCACATATAACCCAGCTAATGGCTGAGGAAGAGGTTAAATGCGCCCGTGAAGCACCGCTGCCAAAGCGCATTGCATGCGCTTTGGCAGTGGTGCCCATTAATATCAATGGGCAGGAGTGGTGGAGGAGCAGCATAAACCACTCCAAACGTGCTGCTTGCAGGACTTTTTTTAACATCCTGCCAGCGCATCGCCTCAGTGTGAAAGCACTCTGTCTTTCACACAGACTGCAGGGGAGCCGTTTTGCAGGCACTTTACATGCGCTATTTTTAGCCCAAAAGCGCCTGAAAAAACGCCCCAGTGGGAAAGGTGTCTGTTAGATTTTATGAGATGAAGGGGGATTAAAAATAAATAAATGAAAAAAATCGGCCTAACATATCAGCATCATATATCGGCCATCAGCTGCCATGATTTCTAAATATCGGCATTGACCAGAGAAAAACCCATATCGGTCGACCTCTAGTCACAATTACTCAACTATTAAGTCTTTGGTGTTGTTGCTGGATGTAAATTCTAGTGTCCAAACATACAGTCTGATATCAGCTTAAAGGATAACTCCAACTTTGTTAAAAACATTATTTTCAGAGGCTATAACTCAAGATAAAATATCCAACTTTGAGAATATATGGCATCCCTGGGTGACTCACTTTTGATGCTTCCCTGCTAAGACCTTGGTAATCTCGATTTATACTTCCATTCTCTGCATTCATGGTATGTGTTTATTACCATGTACTACCCCGGGGACCCCTACTACCTCTCATCTCTTTCTTCCCTATCTATTTTTTCTCCTACTCAAGATTACTTTTTCTTTTATCTTCTCTCTCTCTTCTACATTTTCTCCCTATTCTCTCTCTCTCTCTCTTCTAATGCCGCGTACACACGACCAGACTTTTCAACATCAAAAGTCTGACGGAATGATTCCGGCAGACTATTCGAACGTGTGTGGGCTGCAGCGGACTTTTGATTTGCAAAAGTCTGACAGACTTTAGAAATGGAACACGTTTCAAATTTTTCCGACAGAACTCTGCCGGGCCCAGTTCCTACTGAGAAATCCGCTCGTGTGTGTGCTAGTCTGACGGACTAAAACCGACGCTAGGGCAGCTATTGGCTACTGGCTATGAACTTCCTTATTCTAGTCCAGTCATACGTCATCACGTTCGAATCCGTCAGACTTTGGTGTGATTGTGTGTGGCCAAGTCCGTTCATTCGGAAAGTCCGTCATAACTCTGTCAGAACTCCGTCAGAACTCTGTCGAAAGTCTGTCAGACTTAGTCCCTCGAAAAGTCTGGTTGTGTGTACGCGGCATTTCAATTTACTCTTGATATAGTTCTGGTAGCAGAACTTTTATTTCCTTGGTTATCATTAGACCAATTTTTTTTATATTATTATTATTTAAAAAATATACTATTGATAATAGTTAAGACCTTTTTTTTTATTTTTTTTATCTGAGGTCATCTTATATTAACCTAAGTTGGCTTTATCCTTTCTTGTACAATGTATGACATAATCTTTTGCGTAGTTAGATCCATGCTAAAATTATTTTAGTTAGAATACTTTTAGTTTATGTTGGAACTACAAATCAATATTATTACCATATATGTGATCTTTTCTTTTGCTGTCAACATATGTACCATATTTATCGGTGTATAACACACACTTTTTCCCCCTGAAAATAGGGGGAAAATCAGGGTGCGTGTTATACGCCAATAGTGTACCTCGGAGAAGGAGGGGAACGAGCGCCGCTGGAATAACTGAGCCGGCATGCCTAGTTCACGAACACCGCCAGAATCACCGAGCCGTCATGTCTTGTTACTCGGCTCTGACGTCACACACAACACACGTCTCCCCTACGCCACTGGACCAGTGTTCTGTCAATCACAGGAGCTGGTCCAATGGCAATGGCGATGGCAGAGGCGGGATGTGTGTGTGTGACAGCCGAGTACTGTAAACAGAAGATGACGGCTCGTGATTGCGGCGGCGCTCGTCCCCCTCCTGATTTCCTGCACTGCATGAGAAATGGTGAGGCTGCAGATGGGCATTGAGGCTGCAGATAGGCATCAGGCTGCATTGGTTTGGCACAGATCAGGCTGCAGATGGGCAGAGGCTGCATTGTGGCTGCAGATAGGCACCAGGCTGCATTGTGGCTGCAGATGGGCATCAGGCTGCATTGAATGGGCACAGATCAGACTGCAGATGGGCATCAGGCTGCCTTGAGTTTGCAGATGGGCACTAATCAGGCTGCATTGATTGGCACTGACCATTATTTTGCTTCAAAGTGGTTTATTTGAAAAAAAAAAAAAAAATTCCTGAAACTTCAAATTGGGGTGCGTGTTATACGCCGATAAATACGGTACTTATGTATGCTAATTGTTAAAATTCAATAAACAAAATTTGACAAGAAAAAAAAAAATGTGACATATACACTATATATATATATATATATATATATATATATATATATATATATATATATATATATATATATGCTATGATGTTCTAAAACAGGTACAACCAATGCAGACATACTTTCCTTTTATGGGGTGTTCCCTAGAAATGAGAGTTACTGCTCATGTCATTGACTCGTTGCTGTTCCAAGTAGTTTCTTTCCTGATACAACACAGGGAGGTTGGTTTACTAAAGGCAATTATACTGTGCACTGCAAGATCACTTTAAGTGCATTTGTTCTAGATATGAGGGGTAGCTCTGCTGATTTCTATCATCCAATCATGTACAAGCAAAAATACAGTTTTTTATTTTCCTTGCATGTGACTGGGCATTTCTTTGCAAAGTGAAGCTTTACCTTCTTTACTAAGCTCTGTAGCAACTGCAATTGCAGCGCACAGTATATTTTCCTTTAGTAAATCAACTACTTATATTGCTCCTACAGCAGAAAGACCATAAGGGCTCTTTCACATGGGCAATCCGCCCGACAGACTCTGCCTTGCTCAGTGGGGGATTGACCACTGACCCCTGCTGAGCAGGTGGATGACAGGTCCATCTCTGCTCACTGTGCTGAGATGGACCTGTCAGAGCCCCGCTCTTCTCTATGGGGAGATCTTCTGAAAATTGACCACCTGTCCGTTTTCATCCGATCCTCCAGATGGATAAAATAAATATGGTCTACATCCGGCTGGATTTTATGGACAAGATCAAATTGGATAGCAGCAAGTGCCAGCAGACATATCACTGCTGAAATCTGCCACTCCATAGGGCCGAATGGAGGCTCCGATCAGGTCCGCCCGTCAGTTATTCAGGCAGACCTGAAAGACTGTGTGAAAGGGGCCTTATGCTCAGCCTTTGGAAAGTGGCTTCAGGAAGTAGTGAGTGCAATGAATGGGTACGTTTTAATACACGTGACAGCAGGAAGGACTGCACAATAACATTAGTGAAATTCCTTGCAAATTTATGTCACTGATCAGCCAAGGATTTTTATTGTTTTTCCTGCAGCAAAGAGTTCAAATAGAAGTCTCCAGTGATTTGGGCACAAAAACTGCACTTAGCAATAAAAATAAAAAAAAAAGACGTCACATCTCCTATATATGTCTGGTGAGCATTAAAATGAATGCAGACTACATAATTAGCCTGTGTCATGTTGCAGTCCTACTGCAGCCCCTCCCCCTGTCACCAGCACCAGGGACAGCATCAGATGCGATGGTGACAGATGTGTGTCTACAGCCACTGCCTGTTTTTACCAAGGCTTCATTAAACAATCCCCTCCACGTGAACTATATAGACTGCAAATAGTTTATCAAACTATATTACAGACATACTGAATATCAAGCACAGCATTGTAAATGGAAAAAAGAGCAACATCTGCATATCTTTAGACGTGAGGAATATTAGAAAAACATCTTTGCAAAAACAAATCTCCCATTGGAATGATTTCAGTTTTATTTTCGGCCTATGCAGTGAGTCAATCATATGAACAGAGAATGACATTTCTGGGGCTGTCTGTCCACATATAGTACACAGAAAAGCCTGCATCTTTGGCAGACAATTGTGTGCTGTTAGTATGCAAGACAAGTTCACAGCACACGCCCTTTGGACAAAAGTCTGATGCTCTGCTGGCCAACAATCCGATCGTGTGTATGAGGCTTTAGTCTATTATTTTCTAAACTTACTTTAAAAGACCAAACTGTCCAGACAAAGTAGCAGTTAGAGGGTTGAAATAAACCATTTAGCACTGATAGGGGTGGTTATTGTGATCAGCTTTTTATTACTTTATGTAAAACTTTTATTCAAATAAGTAGAAAAAAACTGTTGCTGTAACTAATTATAAAGTGGTAGCTGGACTGGTTTATTCAGCATTATTGTAATTACTTAAGATAACAAAGTAACATCTTAAAGCGGAGTTCAGGGGCGGACTGACCATTGGGCCACTCGGGCACTGCCCGAGGGCCCCGAGCCACTAGGGGGCCCCATCAGGGTTGCCAGCCTCAGTAAAACCAGGGACAGTATGCAAAAAACTGTGTTTTTTACATCTGTCTCTGAAATGTCCCTTACCGACATCCTTTTTGTCTAAAAATCACAAGATTATAGCTGCCCCACCTCTCCAGTACCTTCTCAGCCAATAGAAACATGTCTGTGTATACTGTGTGTACATGTATGTGTATACTGTGTGGCCCTATAATCTCCTGAGTTGTCAGTCCACCCTTGGCAGAGTTCCACTTATTTTTCAGTTTATTAAAAGTCAGCAGCAACAAAAAGAGTAGCTGCTAACTTTTAAAAAAAAACTCACTCACCTGTCCCACGGTCCAGCTATGCGGCCGCACAAAGCCTCACTCCTCTCCCCCGTGCCAGCATCACTACGGTGGGCACCTGGCTGTGACAGTTTGCGGCATGTGCAGTGTTCTGAATGGCCGAGCAATTTTCTGGGACCTGTGACGTGTCCCAGACGATTGCAGGGAAAGAGAGGAGGGGGTCGCCAAGGTGGCACAGGCGGAAGTTGGATCTGGGTACCTGTCAAAACTAGGTACCCACTCTCCCCCCCCAAAAAAATGAAAAGCCAAAATGTGGCATATCAGGGGGTTAGGACACCTTAAAGCTGGAGTTCCACTTTTGGGTAGAACACCACTTTAAGGACAAACAAAAAAACACAATGCAATCCATAGACAAAAACATGTAACATTTTTTTTTTTTCCTCAAATGCTCCTTTTCTTTTCTGACCAATGTTCATTAACCACTTAAGCCCCAGACCATTTTCCAGCTAAAGGACCAAGCCCCTTTTTGAGATTCGGCACTGCGTCCCTTTAACTGATAATTGCGCTATTATGCGACGTGGCTCCGAAACGAAAAAAAAAAAAAAAAAAATCGCAATAAGCGTTTATTGATTGGTTTGCGCAAAAGTTATAGCGTCTACAAAATAGGGGTTAGTTTATGGCATTTTTATTAATAATTTTTTTTTTACTAGTAATGGCGGCGATCACCGATTTTTATTGCGACTACACATTATGGCGGACACATCTGACAATTATGACACATTTTTGGGACCATTGGCATTAATACAGCAATCAGTGCAATTAAAAATGCACTGATTACTGTAAAAATTTCACTGGCAGTGAAGGGGTTAACCACTAGGGGCAGTGTAGGGGTTAAGTGTGTGTGTTTTTTTTTTTTGTAACTGTAGGGGGCTTGGGGGTCTGACGTCACTGATCGCCTTTCCTTATAACAGGGAACAGACGATCAGTGACAGGCTCAGTAGGAGGCACGAGGAGAGGTTTGTTTACACTTACCTCTCCTCGTTCTTCAGCTCTGTGATCCGATCGTAGGACACCGGTGGCGATCAGGTCCGTGGGTCCCGCGGCCACGGAGCTCAGAAATGGGTCGCAAGTGCGCCGCTGGCGGCACGCTCGCGACCCACGGCTGGGCACTTAAAGGGCAACATACCTGTACGTGCTTGTGCCCAGCCATGCCATTCTGCCGACGTGCATCGGCTTTAGGCGGTCCTTAAGCGGTTAAAAAAATATAAATAAAAGAAGGTGCTACCATAGAATAAAAGCATACATTTTATTTTAAAATGTGTCCTGTTTAAAATGACACCCAAAAAAATTGACTCTCATACAAAGCATTGCAAAGTTCTTTATAATTGAAATATAGTTTTAATTTTTTTCTTTCTGCCTTTTTTTTTTTTTTTTTTTTTTGGTAGAGTGTTTTACAGTGGCTGGGTGGGACAAGGGCTGTTCGTCCTGTTAGAACGTGTGGCCGTGCAGTGGCACGATTTCATGATGGCTGTGTCCTTCAGACACAGCACATCACAGATCAGGATATAGGCTCTCTGATTGGCTCTCCAGATCATGTGATGGCTGTGTCCAATCAGTGCACAAAAACATTTGGCACAGCATACCAAATAAACTTTTTTTTTAAAGAAACAGAGTAAAAAAAATAAAAATAAAAAAATAATAATTTTAAGCGCCCCCATCCCCCCGGGCAAACGTGAATACACGTGTTGGTCCTGTACACATACAGCTATGGCCAAAAATATTGGCACCTGTGCATTTCCGTCAGATAATGCACTGCTTCACCAACACTGTTGCAATTACAAATGTTTAGGCATTCTCATGTTTATTTCTTTTGTTTGTAATGGTATGACAGTGGAGAAACAAAAAGCCAAATCTGACACATTCCACGCAAAACACCAAAAATGGACTGGACAAAATTATTGCCACCTTCTCAAAATTATAAGAAATAATTGCATTCCAAGTTTGTGATGCTCCTATAATTTGTAATTAAACTCACCTGTATGAAGTAATCGGTTCTTATCATACAGAAATCACACTGGCAACCAGTTTAAATGGTGAAAAGTTTACTCAACCTTTCTGTTGTGTGTCTGTGTGCCACACGGAGCATGGAGAAGAGAAAGAGCAGCAAAGAATTGTCTGAGTATTTGATAACAAATATTGTAGAAAAGCATGGACAATCTCAAGGTTTCAAGTCCATCTCCAGAGATCTTAATGTTCCTGTGTCCACTGTGCGCAACATTGTCAAAAAAATGTACAGCCCATGGGACTGTAGCCAATCCCCCTTGACGTAGAAGAAAGAAAAAAATTGACCAAAGAATGCATCAAAGGATTGTTCGAATGGTGGATAAAGAACCTCAGTCAACTTCTAGATGAATCCAAGCTGACCTTCAGGCACGAGGTACAACCGCATAATCTCGCACTATACGCCGCCATCTGAATGAAAATGGATGCTTTGGTACGAAGCCCAGGAGGACCCCACTGCGGACACCAACATAAAAAAAAGCCAGACTGGAGTCTGCCAAAACTTACCTGAGGAAGCCAAAATCCTTTTGGCAGAATGTGCAAGATGAAACAAAATGACAGCTTTTTGGTAAAGCCCATCATGCTACTGTTTTCAGAAAAAGAAATGAGGCCTTTAACCACTTCAGCCCCAGAAGAATTTATCCCCTTAATGACCAGAGCATTTTTTGTGATAGGGCACTGCATTGCTTTAACTGACAATTGCGCGGTTGTGCGATGTTGCATCCAAACAAAATTAATGCTCTTTTTTCCCACAAATAGAGCTTTCTTTTGGTGGTATTTGATCACCTCTGCGGTTTTTATTTTTTGCGCTATAAACAAAAAAAGACCGACAATTTTGAAAAAAACTATATTTTTTACTTTTTGCTATAATAAATCATCCCCAAAAAATATATATAAAAAACAAATTTCTTCCTCAGTTTAGGCTGATATTTAGTCTTCTACATGTTTTTGTTAAAAAAAAAAAAAAAAAAAAAAATCGCGATAAGTGTATATTAATTGGTTAACGCAAAAGTTATAGCGTCTACAAAATAGGGAATAGATTTATGGCATTTTTATTATTCATTTTTTTTCTATTAGTAATAGCGGCGATCTGCATTTTTTATTGTGACTGCGACATTGCAGCAGGCAGATCAGACACTTCTGACACTATTTTGGGACCATTATCATTTATACAGCGATCAGAGCTAAAAATAGCCACTTATTACTGTATAAATGTCACTAGCAGGGAAGGGGTTAAACACTAGGGGGCAATCAAGGGGTTAATGTGTGTGTTCTAACCGTAGCGGGGATGGGCTCACTAGAGATGGTACGCCAATTTGCATAGCTGTGCCATTCTGCCAATGTACATCATTGTGCAGCAGTCAGTAAGCAGTTAAAGAGAATACAGTGCCTACAGTCAAACATGGTGGAGGTTCACTGATGTTTTTGGGTTGCTTTGCTGCTTCAGGCACTGGATGTCTTGACAGTGTGCTTGGTATTATGAAATCTGAAGACTACTAAAAAAAAATCCGGGGTGCAATGTAGGGCCTGGGATCAGAAACACAAGTCTCAGTCAGAGGTCATGGTTCTTACAGCAGAACAATAACCCAAAGCACACATCAAAAAGCACCCAGAAATGGTTTAAGACAAAGCTCTGGAGAGTACTGAACTGACCAGCAATTAGTCCAGATCTAAATCCAGCAGTTGGAAAAGGAACTCTTCCAATCTCAGAGACCTGGAGCAGTTGGCAAAAGTGTGGTCCAAATTTCCAGTAGAGAGGTGTAAGAAACGAACTGATGGTTACAGGAAGCAATTGATTTCAGTAAGTTTTTCCAGGGGGTGTGCTACCAAATTGAGGGTGCCAATGATTTTGTCCAGTACATTTTTGCAGTTTTGCATGGAATGTGTCGGCTTTTTGTTTCACCGCTTTTTTACATACCAATACAAAAGAAAGAAATAAACATGAGAATGCCTAAACTTTTGTATTTGCAACAATTTTCTGGGCCAAGCGATGCATTATCTGACAGGAATGCAGGGGTGCCAATATTTGTGTCCATGACTGTATTTTTTATTTTAATTAATTGAAATGTACTTTTTCCCCAAAACAATTGGGTTCGAAAAGCGCGACGCATAACCCCTGTGACATAAAAAAATTGCAATGACCGCCAATTTATTCTCTAGGGTCTCTGCTTTTTTTTTTTTATAAAATGATTGTTGGTTCTAGCAAAAAATACAGATTTTTACTTGTGAACAAGTGTCAGAAAAAGGCTGGGTTCTTAAAGTGTTTGTAATGCTGGGTTCACATCTCTGTGCGGAGCGGCTCACAGCAGGGGACAAGTGCATCCCTGTTCCAGGTCTGAATTTTTGGCTAAATTCAGACCTGGAACAGACCAGAAGACGCACAGAACTTCTGTGCAATTTGCTCTGCAGCCATCCCAGAGCTGTGTAAACCGGCTTCATTAAGAGCCAGTCACAATCTCCTGAAACGCGAATTGGATACAGGGAAACCGTGTCCAAATTTTTAAATTGCAAACATGTTATACGGTACTTACCTGCTCTATACAAGGGTTTTACACAACGCAGTCCTGATCCTTCTCTTCTGGGGTGCCCTGCCGGTGCTCCTGCTCTTTATCGAGTGCCCCCAAGAAGAGCTGCTTTCCATTGGGGGCACCCATGCAGGCTCACTCATGAATACCCCTGCCCCCCCCCCCCCCCCCGCGTCACTGGATTTGATTTCACTCTTAAAACAGGGGCAGTTTCAATTATTCCCATTCTCATTATGGTGCTGTCACCTTCTATTCACACTGAATTTGATAGCCAATGGCTCCTGCTGCTATTAATCTGTCTAATAAGGAGAGCGCCATTGGCTGGAGCCACTGGGCTTGTGCACATCACTGGATAACATTGGGCTCAGGTAAGAAAAAGGAGGTGGGGGGGGGGGGGGGGCTGCAACACAGAACCTTGAGGCTTTACAACCATTTTAAAAAGGAGTCTCCCCAGAAAAAAAAAATAAAAGTCAGCAGCTACAAATATTGTAGCTGCTGACTTTTAACCACTTAAGTCCCGGACCATTTTGCTGGGCAAAGACCAGAGCACTTTTTGCGATTCGGCACTGCGTCACTTTAACTGACAATTAGGAGGTCATGTGACGTGGCTCCCAAACAAAATTTACGTCCTTTTTTCCCCCACAAATAGAGCATTCTTTTGGTGGTATTTGATCACCTCTGCAGTTTTTATTTTTTGCGCTATAAACAAAAAAGTGCGACAATTTTGAAAAAAAAACTCATTCTTTTTTACTTTTTTGCTAGAATATCCCCCAAAAATATATAAAACATTTTTTGCGATGCGTATTCTTCTACAAATGTTTAGTAAATAAAATAAAAAAATAGGGGATAGTTTTATGGCATTTTTATTAATATTTTTTTTTGTTAACTAGTAATGGCGGCGATCAGTGAGTTTTATCATGACTGCGACATTATGGCGGACACGTCAGACGACAGACAATTTTGACACATTTTTGGAACCATTGGGATTAATACAGCAATCAATGCTATAAAATTGCATTGATTACTGTAAAAATGTCACCGGCAGTGAAGGGGTTAATCGCTACGGGGCAGGGGAGGGGTTAAGTGTGTCCTGGAGAGTGATTCTCTCTGTGGGGGGAGGGGCTAGCAGTGACACGACACTGATCGCTGCTCCCGATGACAAGGAGCAGACGATCAGTGTGCTGTCACTAGGCAGAACGGGGAGATGCGGTTTACATCGGCATCTCCCCATTCTTCAGCTCCGTGACACGATCACAGGCACCTGGCAGACATCGGGTCCCGCGGGCATGTCGCTTGCACGTGGCGGCAAATTCAAAGTAACATACAGGTAACTGGCCCAGCTGCAGAAGGAGGAGAGGAACAAACTTTCCAGTGAGTGCGCATTCTCCCAGAAGTGGTGAAGGGGACCTGTGAAAAGCAGGTACCCCTCCCCCCCTGAAAGGTGCCAGATGTGGCAGCGGAGGAAGCAGATATACGTGGCACTTTCACTTTAAGGCAGGTCAATGTGCTTTACGTGGACAAAATAGGAGCTTTTAGGCTCCGTTGATGTCTGTGTGTTGTGGGAACGTGTACAGAAGCTCAGATTTCCCAATTACTTCCTGGAAAGTGTGAAATTCGCACGTGGCGCTATTGTATATGGCCCGCAGGAAGCAAACGCACATTTTTCCACACAAAAGTGTAGAGAAAGTAAAAACTGAAGGACAGAATGTCGCTCATGACGCAGTTTGCCGCGCTCCAGCTTGCCCTTTTTTTTTTTTATATTTTGCCATGTTTGATGGCGATTTTGTGTGCCACAAACCCTACGTGCGTTTTTCCCATATCTAGGAAGGACGGCCCATTGAAATCCACAGGCTGCTGTATGGCGTGCAGGGGAAAACTGACAAAAAAAACCCCAAAAAACAAAAACACCCCATGCATTTTAAAGCTGTCATTGTGAATGGGGCCTTGGTTGTGTTTTAAGCCTTGCATCAGGAGAGGGGGCAGTAAAAAAAAAAAAAGTAGAATGTTTTGTAAATGTCTCCTGGCAGCCAATGAGGGGGAACTAATAAAGTTGAGTGACCCCAGAGACTCGTCCCCGTCTGGGCGCGCGCACACAGCGGGGCTGCAGCTGCACACAGCGCGCGGGAGCGGAGGAGCCTCAGCTGGCGCTCAGCCGCTGTACAAGGGGGAGAGGTCGCGTGCACGCTCAGCGTGGGCGAGCCTCATTAACACGTCTGTCAGCCGCGGGAGCGCGCCCTCCATCCAGCCAAGGGACTATATCCACAACAAGTGGAGTCCGTGAAGCCGGGACGGGGCGCGCCGTCCTCCCCCGGCTGTCCCATGTGCCGGGACTTGTCGGAATTAATGAAGCCGCCCGCTGTAGTGACAGAACATTCATCACCCGACTGTGACAGCTTCGATCGCTGCGCCTGACACACTCGTCTTCTCCAACCCCACAGAGGGAGCCCCGCAGCTGCTCTCCTCCTGACCGACCCGTCTAAGAAGGCCGCTCACACGGCTCCAATTAGCGGCGTCCTCCCTCACAAGCCCAGCCAATCCCGATCGGGCCTTGCAGTTCTCGCACTGTGTATACCTCCGCCCCCTAGTCCCCGCCCCCTCACCTCCTCACATTGGATCGGCGGAGGAGTCGGCGCGAGGAGAATGTAGCGCCGGCCGTGTGCCTGGGGCGGAGGGATCCCTCGGAGCTCTAACGTGGTGCTCAGGCTCGACGGGGAGCGAAAAAAATGTCTGCCTGAGGGAGAGGGAGGGAGACAGCCACAAGTTCTACCGGGGAGAGGAGCGGCTCCGCCGACACGCCAAAACCGCACTAAAGCCGCACAAAGCCTCACCGGAGCCCAGCCAGAGCTCTCCGCCCGGGACGGGGAGGAGACTGGAGCGGGACAGGCGGAAACTTCAACCCAATTGTTGGATGTTTAAACGGAAAAAGGTAAATGGGGGGGCCCGGGGGGAGAGAGGGGGCGGGACAGTCTCGGTGTGCCCCCCCCATGTCAGTGTGCGGGATCCCCGTCCTGTGTACCCCCTCCCCCCCGTGTGCCCCCCATCCCCCCTCCACTAACTTACACCACAACTTGTCTCCTATTGTTAGCGGAGGAGGAGGGGAGACCCTTCTCCTGTATTGTCTCCGGGCAAGGATAACCCCCCCCCCCCATTACCCATCATATCCCCCCCCCCTAATCATCATCCATCATCATCATCATCATCATGACCACTTGCCCCCCATACCCATCATATCCCTCTCATCAGCACTTGCCCCCCAATACCCATCATACCCCATCCTCCTCATCACTTACCCCCATACCCTTCGTATTTCCCCCCCCCCCTTTCCTCCATCATCAGCTGCTTGCCCCCCCCCCCTCCTCATCATCATCACTTACCCCCAATACCCATCATACCCTCCTCATCACTTACCCCCCCAATGCCCATCATATCCTCTCCTCATCATCACCCCCCCAATACCCATCATACCCCCTCATCATCACTTACCCCTCAATACCCATCATACCCCCCTCCTTATCATCACTTACCCCTCAATACCCATCATACCCCCCTCCTCATCATCACTTACCCATCATACCCCCCCTCTCATCATCACTTACCCCTCAATACCCATCATACCCCCCTCCTCATCATCACTTACCCCCCAATACCCATCATACCCCCCTCCTCATCATCACTTGCCCCCCAATACCCATCATACCCCCCCCCCTCCTCATCATCACTTACCCCTCAATGCCCATCATACCCTCCTCATCATCACTTACCCCTCAATACCCATCATACCCCCCTCCTCCCCATCATCACTTACCCCTCAATACCCATCATACCCCCCTCCTCCCCATCATCACTTACCCCTCAATACCCAACATACCCCCCTCCTCCCCATCATCACTTACCCCTCAATACCCATCATACCCCCCTCCTCCCCATCATCACTTACCCCTCAATACCCATCATACCCCCCTCCTCCCCATCATCACTTACCCCCTCAATACCCATCATACCCCCTCCTCCCCATCATCACTTACCCCTCAATACCCATCATACCCCCTCCTCCCCATCATCACTTACCCCCAATACCCATCATACCCCCCTCCTCCCCATAATCACTTACCCCCAATACCCATCATACCCCCTCCTCCCCATAATCACTTACCCCCAATACCCATCATACCCCCCTCCTCCCCATAATCACTTACCCCCAATACCCATCATACCCCCCTCCTCCCCATAATCACTTACCCCCAATACCCATCATACCCCCCTCCTCCCCATCATCACTTACCCCCAATACCCATCATACCCCCTCCTCATCATCAATTAATCCCCAATACCCATCATACCCCCTCCTCATCATCAATTACTCCCCAATACCCATCATACCCCCTCTCATCTATTGCCCCCCATCCCCCCCCTCCTCATCATCAATTACCCCCCAATGCCCATCATAGCCCCCTCAATACCCATCATATCCCCTTATCACTTACCCCCCCCCCCCCAATACCCATCATATCATCTTCCTCATCACATCCCCCTCCTCATCATCACTTACCCCCCCAATACCCATCATATCCTCTTCCTCATCACCTACCCCCCCAATATCCACTCTATCCCCCCCTTCCACCTCGTCACTTACCCCCGTCATACCCCCGTCATACCCCCCTCCTCATCACTTACCCCCCCCATACCTATCATAGCCTCCCATCTTTTTCAAATAGTCTCCCTGCACATCACCTATTACTCAACCTCCTCCCCCATCCCTGCACACCTCATTGGGGGGGGGTTCTTGGTTATGAAAGGGAGTCAAAAAAAACTCGGGTTTGGGGGTTCTATACAAATGTTGATAATATAGTTACAGAAGTGGTGCCCCCCCCCCATCCCAGTGTGAGGACAGTACAGATTTGGTGGGGGGGGGCGCATTCTAGATGGGGAAGTGTCTGTCTGTGCCCCCTCCCAGTACACTGATCAGGACAGGGGCAGAGATCAGACTGTTGGCTGGGGTATAACTTCTGTATGAATAATGGAGACATTCTAGTTGTGGAAGTGTCTGTCTGTCTGTGTGTGTGTGTGTCTCTCTCTGCACCCCTTCCCAGTGTTCTGATCAGGCTAGAGGCCAGGAGAGACATAGATTTGAGGGGGGGGGGGGGGGGTTCTTTAGTAAAAATAGATACATTTTATGTTGGGGATGGATGTGACTGTCTGCCCTCCCATAATCCCCCCCCCCCCCCCACCACAAATCCCTTTCTCCTCCCTGCCCCTTATCCTGGTGTCAAATGGGTTAGTCGGGGTCGGGGTCAGCAGAACATAGACGGGGGGGATAGTTAAAATGAAAAGGCTAAAATCTACCTCATTTATAAAGATGTTAAACTGAATCATCGGCCCTCCTTCCAGCCTCTACCTCTGTCCTCTGACACCCAGATATGTCCAGGATTGTAAATGGAGACACGCTGACACTTTCCCAACACACTTGTATCCGATATCTGTAAAGGATTTGGATACATTTGTGTTGGTGAAGTGTCTGTCTGTGTCCTTTCCATTCTCTGCCTCTCTTCTCGGTGTAAGATGGGCTGATCAGGATAGAGGTAGAGGCTGGACGGTGCAGTTTAACTTCTTTACAAATAAAGGGTACATTTATTTTAGTTGGGGAAGTGACTGTATCACCCCGATCTCTACATTCTCAGCCTCTCATCTGGTGTCAGCTGGGATGATCAGGGCCACCAAACACTGTCAGTCCTCTGCCTCTCGGATGTTCCGATCAGGGCAGGAAAAAGACATGGGCAGCTTCAATTTCTTTATATTCTCTCTGTCTCTCGTTTTGCCTTCTCTGCCTGACATCCCTGTGCCAGATGAGCTGATCAGGACAGAAGAGGCCTGCAAAGACATAAGTTGGCCACACACTATACAGTCTGATTGTACAATCTCTGTCAGGCGTCTGATAGATGAGCTCTGATCAATAATGTTGTATTTGATCACACGGAGCTAGTTGCCTCTTGCTCGGTCAAAAGGGAATGTATGGGTCATTGCTTTGTTCCTGAATCTTTTTGATTGAATTGCACATCGATCGGATAAAATCTAAGCATGTATGCTCACCGTCAGATCTACCAAAACTATCTAATCTGAGGACAAACCTAAACCTTTTATTCAAATGGTATCAAATCAGGCTGTCCTTTGCACTACAGGGTTTCTGGTTGATCTGTATGTACAATCTGATTGTATCGTGTAAATGCGAGGGGGTTAACTACCTAATAATAAATAATGGATATAGTTATATGGGGGCGGGGAGGTTATATGTTTAACTTCTTTACAAATAATGTATACATGTATGTTGGGGAAGTGACTGTCTGCCTCCCCCCTCTAGTGTCAGGGTAGAGGCAGACTGGGGGGTGGGGGGTTTGCTTGTGATGCAGCTGGTAAGTGTGTCTCTCCTTCTCTAGGAGCCGATCTGAGTGGCTGGAGATGAATCCTCAGCAGCGGATGGCCGCTATAGGCACAGACAAGGAGCTGAGTGACCTCCTGGATTTCAGTGCGGTATGATATCCTTTGGGCTCTTATGGCTTCTTCCTACTACATGGTAAAAGCAGCTCCTGAAACACGCAGACTGCTAGACACCTTTACTTTGAAGTCATGTCTAGACTGGTAACATGTAATCACTTAAAGGACTAAAAGGGGGTCAATTGGTTTAGAACTCGGAGGCTGTTCATTGACCCTAAAGGCAGCAAATCCAATTACAGTTGCTTAAAATTTGCTTAATACTTTATGTACTTTAAATGTAAAACTGGAGATAAAATGAAGTAACCTATCTGGATGATGGCTTAATCCACACTTATTGCCTTGAATAATTAAATCATCTGCTTTAAACCGTGTGTATTTGTGGAGTTAATTTGCCAAGGTAGACACCAGAAAGATTAGGATGCATTTTTTTAATATTGTACACAAGTGGATGGGATTGATGCTGTAATCTGTCGTAGTGTAAAACTCAGTGTTTTGATTATTTTTATTTTTTTGAAGGTTACTATGCCTACCATAGATTGTTTATTTGAGACAAAGAAGGTAAAAAATAACCTCATAGTAAGCAGGCAGTCAGGTCTGTAATATTTGAGATATATTCTATCACACTGAAGTACCGTACAATAAATCTGAATTCAATTCTTCTTCTGTTTTTCCAGATGTTTTCCCCACCTGTTAATAGTGGGAAAACCAGACCAACTACACTAGGAAGCAGTCAGTTCAGTGGATCTGGTAAGGAATGGTTAATATGAGATTTATTGCTTTGCACAATTGATTCTTGTTTACAAGTGATGTTTCGTTTGTTGCGGTTGATTTTATTACTTTTGGAATTGTTTTCTGTAAGTTTGTATTTCATAGCATTGCTATTTCTCCTTTGGTAGTCCTGTATGCCTTTCGTGTGTGTGTGTGTGTGTGTGTGTATATATATATATATATATATATATATATATATATATATATATATATATATATATATATATATATATATATATATATATATATATATATATATATATGTGTATATATATGTATATGTATGTGTGTGTGTTTAATGAACAGATTTTGGAATGGGTTTAGCCGTGACCATTTTGCTGTCATTCCTTACAGCCAAAGCTTGGAATGGGAAATAAGTTTGTGTGCTGTGTTTTTGGCTGAACTGAGTGTGCGCACTTTATTTTTGTAGTTTAGTACTTCTCTGCCTTGTAAATAAAAAAACAAAAAACAGATAAGAGATTCTTAACACCATTTTAACATTTGTGCGTCTATGCTTTAGAGTACATAAGGCTCAGTTAAACAAAGGGCTGATTACTAGATCTATTGGAATGAACATGGATAGCCTGCAAATTGGTTCCACATGTTTTGCTGCATGTAGCTAGCACCACCAGATGTAGTGTGCAAGACAGATTACATTATGGCAGCCTAAGATATTACCTGGATACATTATATCACAACCTTTATCTAAAGTGCTGACTCTTGAATATCGGTTTGATTCTGCTATGATGTAATTTGTCTTGTTTTTTCGTTTTTTTTTTTTTTTTAAATGCCCCTTTTAAATTGGTATGTTACAGACGGTGGTCTATTGCAGTTGAAATTTTCTGATGTAGTTTGGAGGTGTTTGAATGTTGCTGTAAGGTTAATTTCTGAGTTGATTATAGTAAAGTTTGGTAGACTTGGGTTTATCATAATTTGTTTTAAATAAATAAGTTTTTTTTTGGTTTTGAGGAAAAACTTGACAAATTTTTGCCACCTTAATTTCAAAATGTTTTATTCTTGAAACGTCTTCTGTGTTTTGATTCATAAAAGTTGTTGTTGTGTAATATGTCTACCTACTAGAACTATAGTATTAGTACCTAAATGTCTATTAAATTTGTCCCTTTCTTAAATTTTATATGTAGCTGTCTAAATTTAGAGTATACAAAAAAGTACTATTGCAATCATTAAAGTCTATTAGTTTAACGACTGATAACTCAAAACTTGGTCTGTTTTAAAAGAAATTTGTCTGTGTATGCAGATTGATTCCAGTTTACATGAAGGGTTAATACACAGGGGATCATCATGGCATTTGTGTACATAATGCTTTTAAAATGAAGGAGCCTTTGTATAATGTTGTTTTTAGGTAAAATATTTAGTGAGTATTTTGCAGCAATTGCAGTGTTTTGTAGGTATTTGTGTGAACACTTAAGTTTTTTTGTTTGTTTATTAAAAATATGTTGCCTTGTAAGAATTTACATGTCTTGCATGTCATTCATTCACAAGACATCAGTGGAGATATGTTGATAGCTCAAGTAAAAAAACAAGTAGCGATGGTATGATTTATTTCTTGCTGTGTGTGTTTTTTTTTTTTTTTTATCTAGTCAGATACTTCAAATGGCTTGTCAGTAGTACTGTATGCAAACAAAGCATCAAAACTTAAATTTGATTACAAGTTTAGCTTCAGGAACTGCCTTCAAATACATTTTTTTTTTTCTTTTATCTTTTAAAAGATTAAAATTTGCAGGGTGTACAGGTTTTTATCTTTTTTTTTTTTTTTTCCCTCTTGTTATCCTAAACATTAGTGTTTCGATTTAGGTGTTTTGTTGTGATGGGTGCAGACACTATTTGATTTCCTGTGTAATTTTAAAAGCTCTTTTATTTTTATTTTTTTTTTAAATAATAAATCCACCAATGTAAGGTTGATAGTATCTGTGAAGATCATTGTGAAAGTTTTATGGCTAATAGCTTTAGTGATTGTATATTTTTAAACAGTATGAAGAAGAATATTAACATCTACTAGAGTACATATAAGCTTCCAAACAAAATAGCATAGCTTAGATGTCACCAGGGTGTGTGTGTGTGTGTGTGTGTGTGTATCTATCTCTATATTATAAAATAAGTGTGTGTGTGTTTTAAAACACAAGTCAATATAATTTAACATTTTATAAAAGCTAAGAGTTAAATGTGCTGTGTTTATGGCGAGTGTTTTTAGTTTCTTGCGCTGGTGTACAAGTAGTATTATCTCCGTGTTCACCTTGTGCATTTTAAAAGTTTTCAATCCAAAATCTATCTGAATGTTTTGAAGGCCAGCTATAGATATTATGGCCTCACAATACACATGTAAGTAAAGACAGAATGTGCTCTGTGCTGCCTGTGTCTTTAGTTTTGCTAAATGAAGCAGAATGTAAAAATAAATGCATTTTAATAATAATAAAAAAAAAGTATGTTTGTGTGAAAATTATTTAAGGGAGTATGTGTTTGTCATCAAAAGCTTGTATTTTAAATGTGATTGGTATGATAAACCAACTGGCTTTTAATTTAATAAAATCAGCATCTAATCTTGCACTGGTGCAGTTGTTTAAATACGCAATAAAACAAAACGTTCTGCTTTTCCTTCAGTGCGCTACTGAATTACTTCTCTTTTTAAATATTAACCTTCCTTTAGATCAGGCCATCTGAGATTTCATGTTCTTGGTGGCAAGTTGTCCACCTGTGGGGATGGTAAAATAGACGCACATATGTAGTTGATCCAGGTGGGTACTGACTGCTCTCATAATCGGGGGGGGGGGGGGGGGGGGATGGGTCTTGTCTGGAAGCCATTGCTGCTCTCAGATGATGCCTATGCTGCCTTGTTATTGAGAAGTAGGCTGAAGCCTATATGGTTACCTGTTATCTACAGGTGAACTGTTTCTAAATGTGACATCAAGTCCCACCTGCAGTGCACAGTTTTCAGGTAAACTTGTGTATACTAGCGTCTTATTGGATATCCGCAAAACATGAACATTTTGAGAAACACTGATGTAAGCCAAGGCTTTGGTTGCGTAAACAAATGCTACCTAGTTCTGTATAAATGCATGCTCTATTGTTTTCAATTGTCAGTGTATATAGCTTCAGAGCTTCTAAGAGAGCAACAGTTATGTAGTTGGCAACCTTCTGAGATATTTGGTGTTGCGGCGTATGGCCACATAAGCATGTGAAGAACAATTGTGGCTGTTTTTGGGAAGGCCTGTGTTGCCTGCTAATGTTGGCCATAAATATTGTGTGTTTAATTTGATGGACGATAAACCCAAACATATGTTGTACAGCACTGCAATAATGTAATGCAGCATACATATTAGTGTTCTGCACTTCTTTTGGCTCTTTTTTTTTTTTTCTCCCTACAATTATCATTAAACATTTCCAGTGTTTCATATAAATGACCACAATGTAAGTGACAGCGTTGGACATATGAAATAACTGGCTTTTATGCTGCACTGTGAGATCCGGGATGGGGCATGCTGCAGACTTCTCTAGAGGAAGTTAATTGGGTCCTTTTTGGCTACGCAGAGCCTGTTGGATGCTGTTGTGGTCACGTGATATTCTTTGAAGAATATGTAAGGCACTTTCTATAGTATAAAACATAAGCTGTAAACCTATTAAACAAATACTTGTCATTTCTGCTGACTGACTCCCATTCTCTTGCCCTACAAAGTCTGTGTGCCCTTGTGAGGGGCTAGCAGGAGAGAAGATGCTTCTATCGATCATACCGGCTTCTTAATAGGTAAGAATGTGGAGCACACTGAAAGTGACAATCGGAAGATTGGCTGTTATTTTTTTTGGTTTGTCCTGTCCTCAAACAACTTTCAGGTTGTTGTGGATGATCTGATGATGCTGATCAGATCATGTTGATAGTTTTTATACTGTAGATGCTTGGAGACTATGGGGGAGATTTACTAAAACTGCAGTGTGCAAAATATGGTGCAGCTCTACATAGAAACCAGTCAGCTTCCATGTTTTCTTTGTCAAGGCTTGACTAACCCACTGTAAGACAGCAAATCTTTCTGGATGGAATAAAACAATTTACACATTTTATGTAACCCATGCCAAGACTTGTGTACATTGCATTGGAGTCTGAGTTCCTAAAGTGACAAACTTCTGCTGGTCTAGAGTTAAACTGCAACACAAGTGAGCACTCTCTTCTAGGTCCCCATGCACACTTGAAATTTGGCACTGGCGCATGTAGGTATGGGTGGAAGGTACGGGTACAAATACAGTCCCATTGCTGGCAAAAGCACAGAACATAAAATGTCTGTGTGCTGGGCACTTGTCTATGGGTGTATAATACGCTAAATGTTAGTACTGCTAGGTGGAGTAGATGCAGCAGCTATTAGCCACTCAAGAGTTTGACATGCTGCTGGATTGTGCACCTATGCCTTCTGCCTTTACCGAAATGCTGGATTCTGATGCACCAGGACTAAATACCCAGTGTGTACAGCACCTTATAAGTTTTCAAAAGCCAAATATTTTGTATACGCTTTTATAAAAATATGGGAAAACACGAACTGACACTAGAAATACGATTAATATTAATCTTCTACAGTATTTTTATATAACACCAACAGTTTGAGCATCCCTTTACGATATTAAGAGAGACCGTAGAGTTACAATACAATAAAATACTAGAGAGTTAAGTGGGCCCTGCTCTTAGAGGACGTAAAGCCCTAATGGGTATTACTTCCCCCCCCCCCCTTCTTCTTTTTTTTTTTTTTCCCTGCAAAGTAAAAGCATAATGGGCTAGTATGCATCGCATACTAGCCCATTATGTGGCACTTACATGCAAACAAAGCCAGCGCTGTCCCTGCTGGTGTCCGCATCCATCTTGGCCCCTCTTACTTCTGGGGCTGCAGACTCTGGCTTTGTGACTGGCCGGAGCTGCGTGAAGTCACCCCCTGCGCATGCACTTGGAAGCAATCAGTCACGACTACAACATTGTGGCAGACAGATGGACACACTTGGCACTATTTTGGGACCATTAGTATTTATACAGCGATCAGTGCTAAGAAAAATGCACTGATTACTGTGTAAATGTCACTTTCAGGGAAGGGGTTAAACACTAGGGGGGCTATCAAGGGGTTAACTGTGTTCCCTCAGCATGTTCTAACTGTAGGGGGGATGGGCTCACTAGAACATGACAGAGATCACTTCTCATCACTGGGAGCAGTAGATCCATGTGATGTTGCTAGGAAGAACAGGGGAATGCCTTGTTTGCATCTTCCCGCTCTGCCTCTCCGTGCCACGATCGTGGGCCACTGGAAGACATAGAGTCTGTGGGACCCATGGGCGCGCGCGCTAGCCGCGGTTGATGCAGCGACTTACGGGTACATTTTGTGCACCCATGTCACTCTGCCGACGTATATAGGCGTGAGCTGGTTGGCGGGAATTTTAACCACAAACTATTACTGATATTTTAATCTACACAAGCCAATTATGATGTAGCTGTAAAACCTTACCCTAATAAAAGCATACTAGGGAGTAGGAAGTGTGTGTGTGTGTGTGTGTGTGTGTGTGTGTGTATGTATGTATATATATATATGTGTGTGTGTGTGTGTGTGTGTGTGTGTGTGTGTGTGTATATATATATATATATATATATATATATATATATATATATATATATATATATATATATATATATATATATATATATATATATTACAAAAAAAAAAAAGCAGCTTTACAAAGAAAAGGCATGCTATATATTAGCCACATTTAGTAGTAACAATTATCCAGTGAAATCAAAGCTACATTATTATATTTAACAAACAAAAGTTTCTTTTTACCCCAAGCCCCCCCCCTCTTACTCTCACTTGCTATTCAGTGAACATCTTCACCAGAAAGTATGCCCTTTCTATTTTCACAAGTTATGTTTACAAACACAGCTTTGTTTTATAGATACAGCAATACAAAGCATCTATTCAGAGAGGGCGCCAATTATCTCACCCTAGTATCGTAATAGAAGACAACCTATCTCCTGAAATACTAGTAAATGATGTATGGAGGGCATCATGCTCCCAAAAAGGCCCAGACCAACCACAAGGCATGGGAACAGTTTTTACTTTGTAGTAGTATTTCCTAAGCAAGATATACCGGTGGTACACAATCTCTTATACAAGATGCATTGTTAATAAAGACAGACAGAAAATGTTAAATAAAAGAGATGCATAAGGAGGTTATTTGCTCGATAAACTCCTCATTTGCACTTGACTCAAATGCTGACCACATTTTTCAATCGGAATAAGAAATTAATGTTTCAGGCTGTTTGCAGGGAAACAAAGAGGCATTTGTAACACATTCCTCATGCCTGCAGGCAGGTGTTTTAGCTAATGAAAGATACCAATTTTAATCGTGTAGCAAGATCACAAGAAGTGACTGATGCTTTCACACATTTTAGAGTTAAAGACAATCACACTTATCAGCTAAAAGGGATCTTAAATGTCTGAAAAAGCGGTATTTCTCACATGGCTGTCATCATACCATCAGTTTTATGAACACTGCAACAGCAAGATTTCTCTTGTTAGAATTTTTTTTATTAAGAGGTGATGCAAGCAATATTTGAATGTGTCTCCTGTAAATTTTGTTAAAAGTAAATATAAAATATGTGCGGACTTACTAAAATTTAGATGTATTCAAATTTTTTTTTTATTTTTTTTTTATGTTGAAAAAGATTACTATAAATAACTTGCACTTGTTCCATGACTGCATGAACTGTATGATCATTGCACTAAACCACTTACCACACTCATCTTCACACTTATCTACACAGTCATGAATCAAGCTTGTTGCTACTTTACACCATTCTACATAGCAAGGAAAAACTAAAGCTTAGGCTAAGCTTAGATGTGTGGCTGAAGTGCCACACTTCTGAAAAGGTTAGGGTCGCTTTTCAGGAGTTTGGTAGGCGGTATGAAGGCAATATAACGCTTCCTCACCACCTGTTTTAACTCCATAAATGCCACACCAATGCGCCACAACCACATGCATTGCATGCAGTTGCCGGGCATTTGCGTCACTTCTACAATCACTTAAAGTGGTTGCATTCTGTGGCGGTACTTCCCACCAAACACTACAGGGGTGATAATCTTTGCTGTGGGCACAAATCAAAGCAACATGTGAACACTCCTGTCCACTGCCTTTTGTAAACTAATAGGGCGCGCTAAAAATGTGGTTCAATCTCTCTTGTTTTTAAACTCTCCCCAACCGCAAGTCTCAATCGACCATTAAAGCTTTGTTGTTTTTTTGTTTGGGGGAGCTATTCTTATTGCTTTAAAAGCCAGCCTCCCACCTGCATGCAGCAGATAAAGATGCTTGATTTGTGTGGAGCAGTCTCTGCAAAGCTCAGACATTCCCCTTGTTATGTCAGATTTCCAATCAGCAAAACTCATGCTCCCTGTTGATTGGAGATCTATAGTGCTGACTCAACAGAGGGCCATGCAGTTTGTGCATTTTTAAGCATTCCCCTGCCATATTTTATTATTCTAGTCTCGGATAAATAAAAACAAGGTTTCCAAAAATATGTTTTAGAAGACCACAAAAACCACATGATGTAGTACAAATTCCAGCATGATTTTATTTTCCATAAGGCACTGGACCTGAGTGATCTGTACAATGCTGTGTTTGCTGCAGTTTCCCTGTGACAGTTATGATGCTGCAACATCAATGCAGCTCAATTTTACAGACACCACAGAGCTCACCTGGAAGCAGTCTATAGGCATTCATCACTACTTAAAGATATATTTTAGTGTGTGTGTGTGTGTGTGTGTGTGTGGTGGTCGTCTCCCTCCTCTTGGTTGCCAGGCTCACCTGACACCTTTTGTGAGGCCAAGCCCACAGCAGAAAGTTTAAGATGCAAAGTGCATAAATGAAAGTACTTACCTCTGAATGTTTCTATGTTTTTGAGACTTCAAAAGTCCAGAACAGTGGCAGGTAAAATGCAGACCAGGAATTGCATGTCCCTGAACTCTATGGATCAAAGGCGGAGGAAGCATTAGGTCTAATAGTGTTGATAACGTTTCAGATTCTTTGTGGGTCTATCACAGTAATAGACGTTAGAAAAGGAAAAAAACAATTTTTGCCTAAACTCCACTATGCCACTCTGTACGTTTTTTTTTTTTTTTTTTTTTTTTTTTTTTTTTTTTTTTTTTTTTATAGCGCAGGCACAATTGGGTCTACTTTAGATGGTGCATAGAGTTAAACAAGTGCTTCAGCATTTGTATTTGTTTGTGATGTGTATTGCCCTTCCATGTGCACTTTACTGCAAAGGCTAGTTATAAATTGGGGTGGTTGCCATCTTTTTTTATATAGCTTGATCGCCAGTTTGGTGTGGGGTCATATTAGATGCCTTCAGCTACCATTGTGCTATTGCTGAGCATCCAAAGTGTCCCTATGCCTTTAAAGAGGAGTGGGCTCCCTCAAGGCATACCTGCCCTTTTATCTACTGCTATATATGTTCCAACTTGGAGACTCTCAGAACTAGAGAGTTAAGATTGCAGTATACAGAAGAACCTTGATGTGAGCATTAAGGCTTCCACATATTATTTGCAAATGTGTGCAACAAAGCCCTCCTGTTTTTAACGTGAATTGTTAGATCGGGTCAATTTGGTTTGTTTGCAGGCTAGCTGGTAAGTGTGCTGGGAAATTTTTGTTTGACTCAATGCAGTATCTATAGTAGATCACAAAGAACCTCCCCAACTCTCCAAGCACTCCCCTCATATGCTGGCTAGGAGACTGTCACTCCTCCACATGTAACTCGATACAATACAAAGGAAAAGCCACGCACCAAGGAGATTGTCACAGGCAAAACTTTAATTGGCCAATGAAGTCCTAACATGTTTTCCCCAATGGGCTGTAGATGGTCTGCTATGGTAATGTGCATTCTAATGTAATTTTATCGCAACACAAAACGGTTTTGAGTCAGTCCAAAGACCTCCTCATGTACATGCCTATACATTCTAAACATACATCAGTAAAATGCTCAATGCACACACTAGGTATCCCCATGCCTCGCTAGTAGAATATTAAGGTCATCACTTTAGGTTTAACTCTAAAGTGAAGATCTCTAATAATGTTTTTAAATGTGTTCCCCATTCATAATATTGGAAATTGAATTTGAGGTTTTGTTATTGGATAACTTTTGTTCATCAAAGTCCTACCCTCCAATAGTTTATGGGAAATTTCAATATTATATTGTGTCTATGAACACACTAAAATGTAACTTTTTTTGGAAGATGAGATTCCCTAAACATTTGCACAAGGTTTAAAAAAATAAATAAAAATAAATAAATAAAAAATCATTAATTTCCAGCTGATCTGCCCCATTTTTTTTTCTGACCACCAAGCTGAAAAATACATTCTAGGAAAAACAATGTTGCAAATTTTATAATGCAAAGTACATAATGAGATTACAGGAGGAGCCAGGTCACTTCCAGGTCTGGAGGTTTTGGGGTGAATTTTTGTTTACTGGAGCTTGTTGTTTGGCTTACACTATGGATATGAATTAGGTAAATGAGGTATGTGACATAATTATTATTATTTAAGGTACTTTATATAGCGCTGTCACTTTACGCAGCACTTATACATTCACATCTGTCCCTTCCCTCAAGGAGCTTACAATCTAAGGTCCCTAACTCACATTCATATTTCATATACTAGGGTAAATTTAGACAGAAGCCAAGTAACCTATCAGCATGTCTTTGGATTGTGGGAGGAAACCGGAGTACCCGGAGGAAACCCACTTAGGCACATCAAGAAAATACAGACTCCAGGCAGATAGTGTCATGGTTGGGATTCAAACCAGTGACCCTTTTTACTGCTAGGCGAGAGTGCTAACCACTACACCACTGTGCGCACGTTATGCTCTGGGCTTGAGAGAGAGGCGGTTGTAAGCGTCAAACATCGCTCATGGAGGAGCTATTCTTATTGCTTTCAATTATTTACCAATAAAAGAGCTATTTTACTTCAAAGACCTGTGTGCAAATCACAATTTGCTGAACTTTCATAATAGGATTTCAGACACTCATTCTTTATCTTGCTGCTTGTATGGCTTCACTATCAATTGTATTTTATAAAGCAGTTAATGTGACCGTAAACGGTTACTGCAGGTGAATCACTAATTTTAAAAGCAGTATGATTCACCTGCAGTGATGTTTTCACGAATGTAATATTCTGTGCTTTATAAATATGTCCCTTTTTTATGTTGTGTGTGTGTGTGTGTGTGTGTGTGTGTGTGTGTGTGTGTGTATAATAAATATATATAAAATATACAACGCTACCTGCCTGGAGTTTGCATGTTCTTGCCTGTGCCTGCGTGGGTTTCCTCCGGTTTCCTCCCACACTCCAAACACATGCTGGTAGGTTAATTGGCATCTGTCTAAATTGTCCCTAATATATATTTATGTGAGTTGGGGACCTTGGATTGTAAGCTCCTAGAGGGTAGGGACTGATGTAAATGTATATGTAATGCGCTGCTTAAATTAACAGTGCTATATAAGTACCGATACCTTTTAAATTTTATGTGTGTGTGTTTATTAACCAAAATCTAAATATAGCTGGCTAGTTGTGTGTGTGTGTGTGTGTGTGTGTGTGTGTGTGTGTGTGTGTGTGTGTGTGTGTCCCCAAATTGTGTTTCAAGCAAACACAAAGGTGGCTACAAATGAACATTAATTACTCCTGTGTAACTTTCAGCAACAATTTGCTTTTTCATTTTTACCCGATTCCTTTATTAAAGTGGTGGTAAATTGTCAAAGTACTCTTTTTTTTGCTCATTTAAGCAAAACATACTGTGCAAATCGCTGTCTTTAGATCTCTTCTATGCTGCTTGCTTTTCTTGCAGACCGTTTCTGTTGTATGAAGTCTACCAGCGCATGCGCATAATTACCTCTGTTTACGGCATGTTTCTCATGCCGTTAGTCCCTGTGATAATATGCCGCACCTTGCTCATGTCCTCTCTGTGGCATCGCTCCATATTCCCACAAGAGGAGAAGAGATTGACTGTATTGAACACACACTGTACTCGGTGCTCATGAGCGAGATTTCCAACAGGGAGAAACGGGGCGAAAGCCCAAATCGCTGCAGACAGTAATTAACATAGCGCCGGCTTTGGATGAAGAGGAACAAATTCTAATCTACACCAAATGCAAGTAAGACATCCCAAGTGGTCATCCAACTGGACAAAATGTGTTAGAAACCTTGAACATGCTGACTGCCTTGATAGGGAGCACTGGAGGGGCAGAGTTTACTACCGCTTAAAAACTAAATCAAAACTAGTTTCAAAAAGAAAAAGTGAAGGTTATGTTTAGTCTTTACAACTTAATGTAAACCAGTGTTTCTCAATTCCAGTCCTCATGGCCCAGTAACAGGTCATGTTTTCAGGATTTCCCTCAGATGAAACAGCTGGGTTAATTACTAAGGCAGTGAAACTGATCAAATCACCTGTGCAAAATAATGGAAAGCCTGAAAACATGACCTGTTAGTGGGCCATGAGGACTGGAATTGAGAAACACTGATGTAAACAATCCTATCGGAGTGTGTTTGTCTTTTAAAACCCCTTCTATGTATGTACATGTGGGTAGCCATATTTGCTCATATAGGCATCTTCTGTTTCCTACTTTGCAACACTACACAATTATTTTGGTTTATTGTTGCCTATCGTAGTATATTTCTGTTAAGCAGCTCATACATGAATCCTTTCAGCCCCCCCCCCGCCCCCTCTTCGTTCAAGTACTTAATTACCCCATTCACACATGAGGGTGGAGGCCACAGCCAGCAGTGCTGGTCAGCTGGTCAAGAAGCAAAAATCCAATGGGGTGTGTTGTGTGGTGTGTGTTGTGTTTTTTTTTTTTTTTTCCTCTTCAAAAGTTGATCACTAGATTGACTTCTGTTCAACTACCCCGTCCATACATGGAGTGTATCTCAAAAAAAAAAAAAAAAAAAATTATATATGTATATATTTATATTATAATTTTATGAGGTTTGTACTTAAGCTGACCATGTACTGATCAAAATTTGGGCAGTTTAGCAGGGACCAGCCAAATACCAATTTGGTCTATAGCTGTGGCCACTTAACAGAAGTCAATTGTTTAATAGACTTCTGTCAAAGGGATATGCTGGAAAATGCGTCGATCAGTGCAATCAGACATTGACAGGAGGATTCCACATTTGTGTGGATGGAGGAATCCTTTTGGACTTTTTTTTTTTTTTAATTCAGCTTCCTGGGACAGTGTATGGCAGTTGTATACAAGTTAATATCTGTAACAGTTGAACATCTTTTTTTTTTTTTTTTTTTGCACACTTGATTGACCAGTAAATATTTCTGTATAAAATCTTTGACTCCATATAAAAAGTTTACTTTAAGTTTTGAATACATTTGTATGGGGATGGTGGAAGAATATTATAGTATGGTAATCATCTTTGAATATTCCATGCTCCTAATACATAAAAACATGGGATATAAAGTCCTTTAAAATTAAAGGAACACAGCAGAGGAGAAGCTACAAAGCATGCACTGAATTTGTGAAGTAGTAGTATAAAAAGCCCACACGTTCCTGCCAGGCTTTGGGGGTGTAAAAAATTTAATAAAAAATCAGAAGATAAAAAAACTTTGGAATTTTCTGCACCTTTTTTTAGGGCTGGTCCACACCAAATGCAATCCAGTGCATTTTTATTCTGCGTCAAAAACGCATGGACAATGCTTAACATGGATTTCAGCTGTTCCTATCTCACAGCAGTGCAGAGCGTTCAAGAGCAGGAAACAATAGTAGAACATGTTGCATTTTTTTTTTCTAGATCAAAAATGCACTGGAACATGTGTCCTTAATTGAGATGAAGTAAATGGGCAAAAACACACCAGAATGCTTAAAAATGCATTGAAACGCTGCAATTGTGGTGTAATCCAGCCCTTAATCTGACCTATAATCTGTACAATTCAAGTAAAAGTTAAGCAGGGGAAAAAACACATAACATTTTAAAATAATGTAGTGTTTGTAGATGTACACAACCTCCTTAAAATTTAGAGGTGGTTGTGTTCAAAATTAACCAATCATATTCAAACTGTTGGTAAAGAGTAGTCAGCATACACCTGTTCTCAATGAAATTGAGCCCATATAAAGTTCAGCCGTTCTTGAAGGATTTCTGTTTTATATTGAGGCCTGATTCACACCTATGCAGGTTTCAGTTTGCATACTCCAGGTGCATTTTGCGTTTTTTTTTTTTTTTTTTTTTTTTTTTTTCAATCTACATTTTTGCTCCTTTGAAGTTTTGGAACCAGAAAAAAGTCCCTTGCCCTTTCCATAAAATGCACAGATGTAAACTACATCCATAGGAAACTGGCACTAGGAAAATGTTAAATCTATGCACTAAAAAAAAAATATGTATAGATTTGAACCAAGGAGACTAGAGGCAGGATTCCCATATGTTCATATTTTGTTGCATATTCATGTGAACCAGGTCTTACTCCGTCTCTTACAACAAAAGCCATGGTCCACAAAGAGCTTTCAAATCATTATAGGGATCTTATTGTTGTAAGGTATCAGTCAGGAGAAGGATACAAAAAAATCTCCAAGGCATTAGATGTACCATGGAACACAGCGAAGAAGGAAGTGGAGGGGAAAAAAAGTCACCACTGTGCAAGAAGTACAAGAACTGAACAAAACTCAAAAATGTATGCAGGGAAGAAGGAGGGGGGAGCACAACTGGAAGAAAATTGGTCCGGAAGGCTGTCAAGAAGTCTACAGCAACATTTAAATTGCAAGTAAACCCATCGATTTAAACAGTTAAAAAAATAAAAATAAAAAAGGCATGCCGGGAATGCTAACTGCACATTGGCTGTGCTCTCAGCCAAACTATCAAACCATCCAATGGCTGATGTCATAACGAATCACATGTGCAGCACCATAGCAGTTGAAGATTAAACGGAGGCAAAGATGGCAGCTTCCTTGGCTGAAAACGATAGGGGAATTTACTTCCACTTTAACCCACTTCTATTACATCATCCCATCCTCTCTGCACCATTATAAGAAGTTTCCCTCTGCCTGTGTTCTGTTAAAAAAAAAGACAAAAAATTTATGATTCTACCTGTATGAGCTCCGCTCTGAGCGCTCAGCTGATTCCTCTCCTCTGTTCTGTCTCTGGATCATAGCTTCAGTGGGTGTGGCCAAGCCCTCCCGCTGACGTCAGCCGAGGAGGAGATGGAGAGACTGCGCCGTGCTGCCAACAATCAGCTGAGCGGCGGGAGCGGAGCTCATACAGGTAGAATCGTGCAGTATTTTTACAGAGCACAGGGAAACTTCTTATAATGGTGCTGAGATGATGGAATGATGTAATAGAAGATATGAGAGCAGTCAGAGCAGCAGGGGGAGGGGGGAGGACACAGGAGACAGACACAGAAGAGCAGGCTACGGTTGACGGAGGCTTTAAAATGGACAACGATGTCAGCGGCTCAGCAACCATGATTGTCATTTTCTATTTGCAGAAGGGAGGGCATAGCTAGGCAGAATCGGACAGTTATTTCGATACGGGGGTCCAAATTACACGGCACAAGCACTGTGCTGTATAACGTGCTTTAAGGGAACAGGATCTCTGTTAACCCCACAAAAGAAAACTTTAAGGGAGCTGCAGGAATTTCTGGCTAGTACTGGTTATGTACTACATGTGACAACAATCGCCAATATTCTTCAGATGTCTGGGCTGAGGGGTAGGGTAGCAAGATGAAAGCCCTTTCTTACGAAGAAAATCATCCATGCTTGGCTACATTTTGCAAAAACCTTCACCAAGTCTGCCAAAAGCATGTAGGAAAACGTGTCGTGGTCTGATGGGACCAAGATTGACTTTTTGGCAACAATTCCAAAAAGTATGTTTGATGCAAAACCACACTGCAAATCGCAAAAAAAAAAAAAAAAAAAAAAACATAAAAAACCCACAGTGAAGCATGGTGGTGGCAGCATTATGGTTGGGGATTTTCCTTCAGCTGGAACTGGGACCTTAGTCAAAGTGGAGAGAATTGTGAAAAGCTCCAGATATTCTATTCCAGCACAAACCTTTTTCAGGGCTCTGTTAAAGAGCTGAAGATTCAGGAATTTTCACCTTTCGGAAACACAACGACCCAAAACGTACATCTCCAAATCAACAAAAGAATGGATTCACTAGATGATCAAAGGGTGTTTTTATTATATATATATATATATATATATATATATATATATATATATATATATATATATATATATATATAAATTTTCACTTTTTTTTAGAATTGCATGAATCCAATTTAAAAATCTGTGGTGGTGACCTGAAGAGGACTGTGCACAGGAGATGGAGTCATTTTGCAAGGAAGAGTGGGCAAAAGGTGCTAAAACAAAGTATTAGCTTAAGGGTGTGCATATATTTATGCAACAGTGTTAATTTAAGTTTATTAATATTTTTCACCCTTTTTTAAAGATTTCAGTTTGATTTTAATTAAATAACACAGATTATAGGTCACATTTAAAGGTGGAAACTTTTTTTTTTTTTTTTTTTAAATCTAAAAAACCTGGCATTTTTTTTACAGGGGTATTGTAGACTTTAGACCCACTGTATTGTTTATATTGTCATTGCAACGATGATGATAAATATGTGCAAGAGTATGCTGTAGTGCAGGGGTTGACAAATTTGCTTGGAATCTAGGAGCCAGCTTAAAAAGTTAGGAGCCAGGTCCGTGACGGCGATCTGGACCTGTCCCTGGCCTGACATGGAGACGAGTGAGGGGAAGATAGCAGCGCCGTCGCCCCCCCCCCCCCCCCCCCGTCTCCAAGTCATTGCCCATAGCTCTTAGAGGGACATTTTTTTTTTTTTTCTCAAATGACAATTTTTTTTTCAATTGCATTTTAGTGTAAATATGAGATCCGAGGTCTCTCTGACCCCAGATCTCATATTTAAGAGGACCTGTCATGCTTTTTCTATTACAAGGGATTTTTACATTCCTTGTAATAAGAATAAAAGTGACACAACATTTTTTTTAAAAGAACAGTGGAAAAAAAAAAGTTAAAATAAGCAGAAAAAATAATAATTTTTAAACGCGCCCTGTCCTGCTCGCATATAAAATCAGTGTTCGAACCACACATAGGAGGTAGCGCCGTGATCGGTAGAGCGAGAGCAATAATTCTAGCCCCAGACCTCCTCTGTAACTCAAAACGTGCAACCTGTAGAATTTTTTTAAACGTCGCCTATGGAGATTTTAAAGGGTAAAAGTTTGTCGCCATTCCATGAGCGGGTGCAATTTTGAAGCGTGACATGTTGGGTATCAATTTACTCGGCGTAACATTATCTTTCACAATATAAAAAATAAATTGGGCTAACTTTACTGTTGTCTTATTTTTTTATTAACTAAATTATTTTTCCCAACAAAAGTGCGCTTGTAAGTCCGCTGCACAAATACGGTGTGACAGACAGTATTGCAACAACCACCATTTTATTCTCTAGGGTGTTAGAATAAAAAATATATATAATGTTTAGGGGGTTCTTAATAAAGGGCAGAAGAGGCAGGTAATATAAAACAGGCAGAGGAAACTTTGCAGAAGAAATTAGCATTGCTGGTTTGTCATACCAACAGCGACCACAAGAGGGCGCCAGATTCCATAAGGAATCATAGGACCGCAGAAGGCCTCAAAGCCGCGGCCTAAATTTTCGGCCGCCGGCGGAACGGCCCGACGCGATCACGCTGGGGGGGTCCACAGAGACAGGATACCCCCAGCTGTGCTGCCCCAGGCGCGAGGTCGCTATTTCTAGTCGCCAATGCGACCTGGCGCCGGGGTTTTGTCGAGCCCTGCTGTAGTGTAATAAATCCTTTACCGTAAAGTAAAAGCGATTCATGTGCATTTTGTAAGGGATACAGCAACTGACCTGCACTGCTGTATGCTATGCATGACTGTCGTTTTACTATGTTTTTAGGATAAACGTAGCTAATTTAAATATAGCAAAGTTATAGTGTTGTCCTAAAAGAAAAATCAATCCTGTTCCCTTAACGCATGTTACACAGCACAGTGCATGTGGTATGTAATGTGCCCCCCTCATATCTCCTAAAAAAACAAAACAAAAAAACAACCCTGGCTGATTCTGCCTGGTTCTGCCAACCCCTGTAAACTGACCATGGTTTATCATGGCTGCTGAGCCGTGACACTGGGGTCAGTTTATGTGCCTCCGTCATCCGCAGCCCTGCTCTGTCCTCTTCTCCCCCCCCCTCCCTCCCTACCCATCAAGATACTGCCTGCCCCTCCCCTCCTGCTGCTTTAAAAACAAATCTATTCATGCCATCCCCTCTGTAATATAACTATGTGTCTGATCCATATGCAAAGAAAATAAAGATTCTACCTTCTATCGGAGCATCTCCTGGTGCTCACGTTTCTCCTCAGCTGTTTCTCCCCTCTCCTCCCCAGCTGACGTCCGTGAGAGTTCTTGGCACCGCCACTATAGCTGTCATCTGGGGAGAGGAGAGAGCCGAGGAGTCACGTGAGCACCGTTGGAGGCACTGATATAAGGTATAATCTACTACTTCTTCTTTTTTTTTTTTTTTTTTTTTTTAATATAGATTAGACACTGGGACATGTTTATATAACCGATGGGATGGCATGAATAGATTATAGTGGCTTAACAACCACTTTAACATACAGGGGTTGATTTACTAAGACTGGAGAGCGCAAAATCTAGTGTAGCTGTGTATGGTAGCCAATCGGTTTTAATAAGTCTTGCATCTTTCTGAATGTGGTAGTGAGGAGACTTGTGTAGGGTCTGTACCTTCCTGATGAAGTTATTGGAGCTGAATTGGTGGCCTTGCATATAAAATCTAGTAAATTTCATTACATGCTTTTCCTTTTAGACTCCATTCACACAGGGGTAACTTTGGTTCCGACTTCAAGTCGTCCCTAGTCGCCTCAAGTCGCGCTACATGAAAAAATCAATGTAAGTGAATGGATCCGTCTTAATGCACACTACTGCAGTCGCTCAGACTTAAAAAAATAATAATTCCTGTACTACTTCAATCCGACTTCTAGCTGACTTGTACCCATTGATTTCAATGAAAGTTGCCTCCAAGTCAGATCCCCTTTCTTAACTGAGGCAACTTTCCAGGAAGTAAAAATAGTTTTCTAGGCAAACCCCTCCCTCCCACAGAGCTGATTATTATGTGATTGGCCACTGGCAAAGTCCCCTGTCCTGGAGCCAACTTCAAGTTGCCTTGTAATTTGCTCTGTGATTCATACTCAAGTCGTGTCCAAGTTGCCCCTCGAAGAAAAAAAAAAAAATGCAAAAACTGCTCTGGCTGTGAAATGGTTTAAAGTGGAGGGCCACCCTGAAAAAAAAAAAATTACATTTAAAAATTTGAAAAAAATCAGAAAAAAAGAGAAATCATTTTTTTGTTTCCTTACCAGAAATGCCTGTTGCAAGGCACATCGTCCTAATCTGCCTCTTCCTCCTCCTCCCGGAGATCTTCTGTCTTCTCTCCTCCGTGTGGCGTCTTCTGGGTCGTGCTGTGTTCTGGGAACTGTCTGTCCCAGAACAGAGAGCGCCCCATTCACAAAGCGCTGCGCGGCTTGCGCATGCGCAGTAGGAAACGGGCAGTGAAGCCGCAAGGCTCCACTGTACGTTTCCCTTAGCCAAAATGGCGGCGCCGGGACCCCGAGAGCCGAGGGACGGGTCAGCCTCGGGCGGCCGACATCGCGGGCGCCCTGGACATTTAAGTGTGCTTATTAAAAGTCAGCAGCTACAGTGTTTGCAGCTGCTGACTTTTAAATTTTTTTTTTTTATTTAAAAACTGGCCCTCCTCTTTAAGGATAAGTTCACCTTCAAAAATGTATTACAATTTCCACCTGTAAGCTTTGTTGGTTAAAAACAAAAAACTGGCTACACTGCTGCTAATAAACAGACATTCAGAAGCAGTTGGATACTTTTTTTCAGCTGGAGATGCTGCCATGACCTGAAAGAAAGCCAAGTTAAATTTTTATAGGTAGTTAATTTTTGCACCATTGAATGTAGACAAATTGGCCAGTATACCCTGCAATTTACAGCTTCCTAGCTCAATGTTTTCTGGGTAAGGCTCAGTACTTATCAGCACCCCCTCTTTAATACATGATTTAGGCACAGGTTCACTTTAAAGTTATTTATTAAGTGTAAGTATTTTGCTGTGGTTGACTCTCCTCCTACATGAAGCATCATCAACTTGAAGGCAATTGATGCTCCCCTTGACACGTTTCACTGCTGAGCAGAACTTAAGTACAGAATTTAGTAAAGTTAAAGTGTTGCTAAACCCACAATGGTAAAATCTGTATATGCAGCATAGCATGCTTGTTATACTCACTGTGGAACTTAAGGGGTTAATCCTCTGCATTGTGTTTAAAAAGGCTATTTTATCCTTTATATGCACAGATCCTTCCCACTGTCTATCTGGGGAAAGCCAGCTAAGGCAGGCAGGGGGTAGCCAACCTGCACATGCTCAGCTGTGTCTTGTATGCTGGAGAGAACATTTACTTGTTCTCAGAGAGAGCCAGGATATGTAATATTGGCATCACACATGTGGGCATGTATACGGGCTGCAGTGGAAATCTCCTACCTGACCTCTCTGCACTGGAGAAACTGGGCAGTTTATCACTGACCGTGGTATACAGATCAGCCAAAAAAGTATATAATGCAGAACTGCATGATTAATTGTAAAAAAATTGTGATCTTGATTAACCCCCCCCCACGATCTCTATGCTGAATTTCCCGATTCATTCATGTAACAAGTATAGAGAGTTCTCTGCTCACTGAGCTGTCAAAAGAACAGGGCAGTCTGCCAAGTTTTTCACAATATTGTCAGCACTGGTAGATAACTAATAAATATTGTAACTTTTTGTTCTTTAGATCACAGGAATGAACGTTTGTCTGTAAATGAGAAAAGTTTAATCACTTAAAGACCTAAACCTGTTTCGGACACTTGTTTCTTACAAAGTCAGTCAGTGTTTTTTAATTACTTGGAACCCCCCCCCCCCCTCCCCCCAAAAAATATATATAAATATATATATCTATCACACACACCCTAGGGAGTAATAAAATGGCGCTTGTTGCAATATTTTATATTACACTGTATTTGTGCAGCAGTCTTTCAAACACAGTTCTTTGGGAAAAAATACTATTTACACCTGACCACCCATAGATCAGAGCGGGCTGTGGCTGTGTGCATTAGGGGAGTGGACACAAACGGTGATCTGCCCGCTACGCTCAGCAGACCGACCCCAAGCTAGATGTCTGGAAGATTTTGCCCCTCTGTCCCATCCTTTTACCCATGCGGTGTCCCCACCTATTCCTCATGTGTTCACCCCTTGATATACAGGTCAGCAGGCTGCTAGACATAAAAAAGGACAAGTTCACGTTCCAGTGAGGCCAAGCGATCCCTCCAGCTTGGTGCTGATCATTGCTCCTGAGCCTGCTGGTCCCTCCTCCTCGTCTCCTCTCACCTCACACACCTCCAGTTCAGCCATTGTCTTTGTGCTGGACTGGTGGCAGCGTGGAGCCTCTGCTACCGCTCAAGTGTGTGGGAACTGTTTACAGAGAGAAGCAGTTTGGAAATAAAGGCGGCTGAAGTTCACAGCTCCCGGTCCAGGACTGTGCTGCCTGTCGTGGTGCGCTCTGTGTTAATTGTCATGAGTCAGGTGAGAGTGGGGCCAGCGCCAGCATTACCTTTTTATTGAAGGACCGTTGTCACCCCTGGCTTTAGTGCCCCCCCCCCCCGTAAACTCTTAAAAATATGGGGTGGCAGTAGAAACAAATATGTTATATAATAGTAAAATAAAACTTTATTTTTTTTGATTTTATATTCTGTAAGCTACTAATCATTGGCAATCTGTAGACAAGGTGTAAACTGAAGCTGGAGGATTTGTCTGCTGGTTTAGAAAGTACATTTTTCTTCACTCCTTATCTGTGGAACACTTAATGGAAAGTTCACGGATAAGACCATTTAAAAGCATTACACAGCTGCCAATAGACAATTTAGAAACCATAAAATACCCACACAGTTGATGTTAAAGTAAAAATAAATTAATTTATAGTGAATGCATTTACTTTATTTATCGGCGTATAACAAGCTCCCCAAGTTTAGGAGGGAATTTTAAGGAAAAAAACTTACATTTAAATGCCCATCAATGCAGCCTTGTCAATGTCCATCTGCAGTCTTGTCCGTCATTGCACCCTTGTCAGTGTCCATTTGCAGCCATGTCAGTGTCTCTATTGCAGCCTTCCTGTTTAAAAGTGACGCCGCCGAGATACAGAGCCAGATGTCCTGTGTATCTCGGGAGCGCTCGGTAGCTCTTGGCGCCTCACGCGGGACTGTGAGACTGGCCGAGAGAGCGACCAAGAGGATCACAGTCGGCGTATAACACGATTTTCCCCTGAATTTAAGGGGGGGAAAAAGTGCGTGTAATACGCAGATACATACAGTACATTATGTCATTGTATTATAGTTTTAGTGGTGCTACTATATCCAAATAATAAAGGCTGGATTCATTTTAGAGCTGGTCCAGGGCGCGCGTGTGTGTGTGTGTACGTACACACACACACACACACACACACACACACACACACACACACACACACACATAATATGTGTATATATGTATATATATAATATAATATTATGTGTGTGTGTGTGTGTGTATGTATGTGTATATATATATATATATATATATATATATATATATATATATATATATATATATATATATATATATATATATATATATATATATATATATATATATATATATATATATATATATATATATAATATATATATACACACACACACACACACACACACACACACACACACACACACACACACACACACACACACACACACACACACATACACACACACACACACACTAATATATATATTAGAGGCGATTCAGTTCGCACTGTGCGCTATATAAGTATTTCATTCATTCGTGTGTGTGTGTGTATGTATATTTTCAGCTTTCATTGCTCTCGCAATTTCAATGACAATTGCGCGGTCCTGCTACACTGTACCCAAATTAATTTTTTATCATTTTGTTTGTACAAATAGAGCTTTATTTTGGTGGTATTTATTCACGACTCCGTTTTTTTTCTATTTTAAAAGAAATCCAATAAAATCAAATTTTGTCATAAATTTAACCACTTCCCGACCAGCGCACGACGATGTACGTCGACAGAATGGCACGGGCAGGCATATTGGCGTACAGGTACGTCCAATATTCAATGCTGCCCTGCCATCGGGAGCGTGCCGCCAGCGGCGCGCTCCCGCGCTGGTCGGGACCCCCGTGAGTCCGGTCGCGGGACCCACGGACTCGATCGCCGCTGGCATCCCCGCGATCGTCTCACGGAGCGGCCGAATGGCGGAAATGCTGTGTAAACAACATTTCTCCATTCTGCCTACCAACTAGTGACGCTGATCTCTGCTCCATGTGATTGGAGCAGAGATCAGTGTTCACTAAATGAAAGCCCAACCCCCCCACAGTTAATAACACACCCCTAGGAACACTTAACCCCTACACTGCCACCCACTGGTTAACCCTTTCACTGCCAGTGTCATTTACACAGGAATCACTGCATTTATATAGCAGTGATTACTGAATAAATGACAATGGTCCCAAAAATGTCCGATGGGTCCCCCACAATGTCGCAGTCACAATAAAATTCGCTGATCGCCGCCATTACTAGTAAAAAAATAAAAATAAAAAATTATTAATAAAAATGCTATAAAACTATCCTTATTTTGTAAACGCTATAACTTTTGCGCAAACCAATCAATAATCACTTATTGCGATTTTTTTTTTCCCCCAAAAATATGTAGAAGAATACATATCGACCTAAACTGAGGGAAAAAAATGTTTTTTATATATTTTTGGGGGATATTTATTATAACAAAAAGTAAAAAATAATGCGTTTTTTTTCAAAATTGTCGCTCTATTTTTGTTTATAGCGCAAAAAATAAAAACCGCAGGGGTGATCAAATACCACCAAAAGAAAGCTCTATTTGTGGGAAAAAAAGGACCCCAATTTTGTTTGGGAGCCACGTCGCACGACCGCGCAATTGTCAGTTAAAGCGACGCAGTGCCGAATCGCAAAAAGTGGTTTGGTCTTTGACCAGCAAAATGGTCCGGTCTGCAAGTGGTTAAGCCAAAATGTATTCTGCTACATGTTTTTGGTAAAAAAAAATTCTGTTAAGTGTATAATAATTGGTTTGTGTGATCACGGACATGTACGCAAATGATCATGTACAGATGTGTGCAGATAATCATTGGGACATGTGTTTTTTTTATTTGGGGACATGTTTGGTGACGTGTATTTTGGGGACATGTGTGTTTACACTGTAGGTTTACACTAGACTAGCGATCAGTGAGTAAAAAGCTGTAAAAACAGCTCATACTCACTGATCACCAGCCGGCTGCAGCGATCTGCTCTCCTCAGCGACGACTTCTGTGTGACGAGAGGAGGAGTCGATTGCCTAGCAACCGGCTGTTTGTTTACATCACATGACGGCTGTGATTGAACACGGCCGTCATGTGATCAGGAGGGCCAATCACAGAGCACTCCTGCCGATCCGAGATGCATCGGTATCGTGCCACTGCGTGGGAACGTGATCCCCCTCCTTCTGAAGGACGTTCCTGAACGTCCAGTCATAAGGAGGCGGCTCCCACCCGGCCTTATATATGTACATTGGCCTGGTGGGAAGTAGTTAAAGTGGGATTCCTAAATCGTGTTGTTTTTTATATATACAATGACATGGATGACATTAATTAAAATTAGTACTTGTTCCAGTTTTTAAGTGTTTTAATAAATATATTTTCTTGTTAGATTGCGTCTGTTTGTGGGTTCTCACCTTGCCTGTGGGCATGTGAAGCCCACAGGCATCCTCTTCCGGGATACAGTGACACTCATGTTACATCATGCAGTGCATACTGTATCTCCGATCTCGTGCATGCCCAGTGACTTAATTTCGAGACAACCGTTCAGGCTGCCATTGTAACAGGTGGCGTCGTCGAAAGTCCCGCCTTGTTCTGATGGCAACCTGGTTGATCATGTAGTAAAGGATTTCTTAATCCCGCGATAACTCATGGCCGGCCACCGCACAGACTCCTGGGAACAATGAGAAAAGATCCCAGGAGACAGTGACAGTTGCGGAAATGACGAAATAGCCGCAGGAACCCCGCCCATATCCGCAAGACACACATTCAGGAAGCGGAGAGATTAGAAGAAAAAAAGGTACATTTAAAAAAAAAAAAAAAAAAAAGTTCAGTTTTAGATGTTCTAAGTCTATCTCAGGAATATGCAATTAGCGGACCTTCAGCTGTTGCAGAACTACAAGTCCCATGAGGCATAGCAAGACTCTGACAGCCATGACATCCAGAGGTAGAGGCATGATGGGACTTGTAGTTTTGTAACAGCTGGAGGTCCGCTAATTGCATATCCCTGACCTATCTGATCACTTAGAACTCTTATATATAAAATAGGTGGACCTTGGTTGTAACGAGTGGTTATTTGAGTTACTGTTGCCTTTCTATCATCTCAAACCAGTTTGCCCATTCTCCTCTGACATCAACATTTCATCCATACAACTACTACTCGCTGGATATTTTCTCTTTTTCGGACGCTAATGATGGTTGTACATGAAAATCCCAGTAGATCAGCAGTTTTTGAAATGCTCAGACCAGCCCATCTGGCACCAACAACCATGCCACATTCAAAGTCACTTAAATTCCCTGTATTCCCCATTCTGATGCTCGGTTTGAAATTCAGCAAGTTGTCTTCACCACGTGTACATGCCTAAATGCATTGAGTTGCTGCCATGTGATTTGCCGATTAGCGATTTGTGTTACCAAGCAATTTAACTAACAGGTGTACCAACATAAAGCCAGCCTGTGTGTGTGTGTGTGTGTGTGTGTGTGTATATATATATATATATATATATATATATATATATATGTATGTGTATGTGTGTGTATGTATATATAAATTATTTTTTTTTTTTTTTTGTGCATGTTAAACATTTATTTATGAATCTGAATGCAGCTTCATTGTTTCCAATGGAGACATTAACGCTGTGTTTAGATTTGTAGCACAAAATCCAAAAATCGACATCTCGACATGTGCCTGGGAAGATGGAGGTGGGGGAAAGAAACGGGAGGTCAATTTTAAGAGATTTAAAAGAATGTATTTTACTGATCATTTACATAGGAACTTCTAGTTCAGTAAAACCTTGCCTTTAAGATGGACTTTTTTTTTTTTGCCATGTGAATGTATCTAAATTAGCACAGCTACAACCTAATTTGGCCGTGATCAGTGCAGTGTAAGGAAACGATTGCTTCTATTGAGTAGGGATTGTGGACCGACCATGACTGGGAGGGAGATCGCTGTATTAACATTGGATTGTTCGTACAGCAGTTCCGACCTGAACTGTGTGTGTTTGTTTTTTGTTTTTTTGTTTAGCCTGCTGGGTTGAACAAAAAAAATAGCTGTGTGTATAATGCTTAAGTGCCTTTATATGCACTAAACTAGCCTCAGAACCTGTGTAATTAATGTGTTTGGTTTTAAAGGAGTGAGGTGGTAACCCCATGACACTGATGCCGCAACACCAAAGCATATAGAGCATATAGGTCATCTTGCCATCCGGTAGATGCCTGAATTGTACATTTTGGCTGTGCATGTTTTTATATTGTATATAATGTGTTTTATCACTTTAGCTTTCAAATGTATGTTAAGCCAAAAGGTGCATTAACACCTGCGAATGCACTCAAGCGGTTACATGCTAGAACCTCAGTAGGGGTTCCTGCGATTAGGCAGCCCCTTTGAAAGCAATAGGAGGCTGTTGGCTCACCGCTAATCACCTCCACTTGCGTGTGATTGTTCATGCTCTGATCATATGCGAGCAATTATCCCTGGATGTAGAGTGCCTTCTTCCAGGGCCAATCATTCAGATGTGATCGCAGCATGAACGATTACATGGAAGTTGGTGCGACTAGTTGCAAGAATGCGCAGCCTCTCATTGCTTTTATTGGGGCTGCTTATTCACAGCTAATTGCAGAAACCACCACTGGGGTTCTTGCATGCGGGCGTGGTATATATGCAAGTGTGTGCATCCAAAAACTTTTTCTAGGTTTTGGTGAGGAAGGATAAGGCTTCATGTACACGGGATGTTTTTACAACCTCTCCTGAACGATTTAACTTGACAGATAGTTACCCATGTTTAAAACCTCTGTTTTGCCGCATTTACATGCCGTGTTTAGCAGCGTTTTGTTGCGTTTACATGCCATATTTAGCTGCGTTTGCGCTTAGAAGTGGTAAAAATGTTTTTTCAAAATAGGCAAAAAACGCCTGTAAACTAAATGCGAGTTACTGTGTTTAAACGCATTTGGTGCTTGAAATGCATCTAAACTCAGATTCTGAACCTATTATTATTTTTTTTTTTTTTGCGTTCCAAAAAAAGCCTCTAAACTCAACTATGAGAATAATGTGCAAGTGAATGTCAGCGATGACATCACTAAGGGGGCTAGGGAGGAGGTAGCTAGAGCTCCAAAGGGATGAAGCTAAGGGGAAAATACTGGGAGTATGCTATAGGCCGCCTAACCTGTGGGAGGAAGGGGCAACAGATCTCCTATCAAAATTTGGATTAGAAGCGAGGATGGGAAGTGGTATCGTAATGGGGGATTTTAATTATCCAGACATAACTAGGCGTAGGGAACCGCACATTCATCTAAGGCTCGTCAGTTCCTAAATGTCTTGTAGGACAATTTTATGGGTCAGATGGTAGACGCACCAACTATAAATAACACGTTACTAGATCTACTGATCACCAACAATACAGACCTGATCACGGATGTGGAAATATGGGGCAATTTAGGTAACGGTGATCACAGGTCAATTGGCTTCAGTATAAATCACACAAATAGCAAACATAAGGGGAATACAAAGACACTGAATTTCAAAAGAACCAACTTCCCTAAACTACAAACCTTGTTAGAAGGCATAAATTGGGATAAAATCTTAGAAACAAAGAACACGGAGAGATAGGTTTGCTTTAAGAGCATATTAAATAAGGGCATTAGCCAATGCATCCCATTGGATAATACCTTTTTTAATGGAGCAAACAAAAGTCCTGGGTGGCTTAACTCCAATGTAAAAATGCATATAAAGGCAAAGGAGAAGGCCTTAAAAAAAAAAAAAAATACAAGTTTGAGGGATCATCCTCAGCATTCAGACTTTATAAAGAATACAACAAGAAATGTAAGGGTGCAATAAGGATAGCTAAGATAGAACATGCAAGGCACATAGCGGAGGAAAGCAAAAAAAAAATCCCAAGAAACTGGTTACAAAGGATGTTGAGATGGTGAAGGTATTGCATTTTTATTCTTCTCTCAGTCTTCATGAGGGAATCGGAGGGGGGGGGGGGGGGGGGGGCTTATAGTAACCAAAACTGCAGTGTTTATCCTCATGACACAGGAAGCGCCTCCATGGTTAACAGAGGACAGAATTAAAATTTGTCTTGGGAAACCTAACATTAATAAATCACCGGGACCAGGTGGCTTGCACTCGAGAGTACTTGGGGAACTCGGTCAAGTAATTGCTAGACCATTTTTCCAAATTTTTACTGACTGGTATGGTAACAGCTGATTTGGAGAAAAGCCAATGTAGCACCGATATTTAAAAAGGGCCCAAAATGCATCCCTGTCAATTACAGACCAGTTGGCCTAACCTCAACAGTATGTAAACTCTTGGAGGGGAAGATAAGGGACTTTAGTAATGAGAACGGTATCATTAGCAGTAATCCACATGGATTCATGAAGAATCGTTCTTGTCAAGCCAATCTACTAACCTTCTATGAGGAGGTGAGTTGCCATCTAGATAAAAGAAGGCCCATGGACGTGGTGTATCTGAATTTTGCGAAAGCATTTGACGCAGTTCCCCATAAACGTTTACTGTACAAAATAAGGCTCATTTGCATGGACCAAAGGGTTAGTACATGTATTGAAAACTGGCTACAAGGGCGAGTTCAGAGGGTGGTGATAAATGGGGAGTACTTGGAATGGTCAGGGGTGGGTAGTGGGGTTCCCCAGGGTGGACCTAGAGGATGAAGTAAACAGTTTTAGTCTCTGTATTTGCGGACGATACTAAGCAGGGCAATAACCTCTCCGCAGAATGTGGAAACCTTGCAAAAAGATCTGAACAAATTAATGGGGTGGGCAACTACATGGCAAACGAGGTTCAATGTAGAAAAATGTAAAATACATTTGGGCGGCAAAAATATGAATGCAATCTATACACTGGGAGGGACCTCTGGGGGAATCTAGGATGGGGGAAAGGGACCTAGGGATCCTAGTAGATGATAGGCTCAGCTGCTACTAACAAAGCAAACAGAGTATTGGCATGCATTAAAAAGGGGATCAACTCCAGAGATAAAATAATTCTCCCACTCTACAACACTCTGGTCTGGGCGCAGCTAGAGTATGTTGAGTGCCATCCATACGCTGCACATAGAGGACTGCTTTGCCGTTTGTAATTTGTGGTTGGACTACAGCTTCCAGTTTTCCTTTTGGGCTTATTTCCTGGGAATGGGACAAGGCAACCCTGGGTGCAAGTCATATACATGCTAATTCAGCATGACACACACATGAAGGTGGACTTGAAACCAGATAGCCATTGTTTGTTCCAATTAATGTCTCACATAGAAACAGAAACCCCCCTTGCCATAGAATCTAACTGATCTAGAAGTAATTTGCAGGACATCCTGTACTTGGTTGACATCTCGATAGTATTTGAAGTACTCTTCAGACATACTTATATTTTTCTAAATGGCAGGCATTTTGATCCTCGAACTTACACCTCACTAGATTGCTATATCCTCAAGTTTGTTCACCCCTGATGAAGGTTCTGAATTATCAGCAACTGGAAACGCATCGGGTGTGGGTGATATAGGACAAGCATTGTTTTAATCATATTTTGCTCTGTATATATGTTTGTTTATTAATATACTAGGAGGACATTGTTTAGCCCATTTGCACTTCCTGGTCATATTATGTACATTGTGTAATTTATGAATAAAAATTGTATATTATTGTGTCTGGAGTTGATGGTCATTTAAAATCCCACCCACTCAGGGGGAAGCCTTTTTTTTTTTTTTTTTTTTTTTTTTTTTTTCAGCTAGAGTATGCTGTCCAGTTCTGGGCACCAGTCCTCAGGAAGGATGTACTGGAAATGGAGTGAGTTCAATGAAGGGCAACAAAGCTAATAAAGGGACTGGAGGACATTAGTTATGAAGAAAGGTTGCGAGCGTTGAACTTTTTCTCTCTGGAGAAGATGCTTGAGAGGGGATATGATTTCAATTTATAAATACCGTACTTGTGACCCCACAATAGGGATAAAGCTTTTTTGCGGAAGGGAGTTTAACAAGACACGTGGCCACTCATTAAAATTAGAAGAAAAGAGGTTTAACCTTAAACTATGTAGAGGGCTCTTTACTGTAAGAGCGGCAAGGCTGTGGAATTCCCTTCCACAGGCGGTGGTCTCAGAGGGGGGCATAGATAGTTTCAAGAAACTATTAGATAAGCAGTTGAATGACCGCAACATACAGGGATATACAATGTAATACTGACATATAATCACACACATAGGTTGGACTTTTTTCAACCTCACCTACTATGTAACTGCCTAGAATTGACTGTAAACAACCCTGTGTATATGTACTGATAAGATAACTTAGAGGAAAGTTCAGGGGCAGTTGGGAAAAAAATGCCCAACTGCTCTTAAAGGTCCGTTTAGTAACAGCAGTGTAGGTGAGGCTTTAGATTTCCTGTTGAGGTTTTTATTGCTATCCACGTTAGAGATAGTCCACTCACTTTCTTTCCCATGATATTGGTTTTACCAGACAGGAAGTGAGGTAAAATCTGCAGCAGGGACACGGGCGAATACAAATCTGACACAGATTCTAGCTTTCCCCCACTTTCTCCAAAGATTTAAAAAAAGAAATTTTTGTCTTTTGCCGTTTGAGATTTTAATGCTAAAGAGACTAGTACACCTTACTATATATTTTTTCAATTCATCCCGGTGCTTGCGTCTGATTTAGCTGTATCTCCATTAGGGCCATTCACGTGCCACATCCGTTGGACTTTGCTGGCACAAAAAGGAACACGCGTATTAAAATAAGACACATTTTATTACAAAATTTCACTTGTTAACCACTTAAAAACCGGCCCATAGCCGAATGCCAGCTAAAGGGTGGCTCGATAACTCTGGGAGGGCGTACATTGACGTCCTCCCAGAATCTCGCTCCCACGTGCCATATGCGGGGTGCACACTGGGAGTATCGGTGACTGGACCCGGCGCATCACTGACAGCGGCCGTTTACCACGTGATCGCTCCATCAAATGACGGAGCGATCGCACGTAAACAAACCGGCATGATATCTGGTGTCTCTCAACCCCCCCCTCGTACAGTGTAAGCGGAGAGGGGAAAGATCGTATGGAACATCGCTGTGGGCTGGATGTGTAGTCCCCACAGTGCTGCTCAGTGAGAAATCCAGCACTTATCCATCCCTCTGTTTAAGCCATCCACACTCAGCCATCCCTATGTCATACTTATCTACCCTTCCATGCTCAGAAATCCATACTGAGCTGTACCCAGCCATGCTCAGTCATACCCAGCCGTACTCAGCATCTGTATGTGGCCAGGCTGTGGAAGTCTCCCACATGTGGTATCGCCATACTCAGGAGTAGAAGAATCTGTTTTGGGGTGTCATTTTTGGTATGTACATGCTATGTGTTAGAAATATTGTATAAATGGACAACTTTGTGTTAAAAAAAAGTGCATTTTCATTTTCTTTCCACATTTTCCAAAAATTTGTGGAAAAAAAATGACATGACATGTTCAAAAGACTCATTATGCCTCATAGATTGTAGGTTGTTTTCTTTCCAAAATGTTTTTTTGGGGGGGGGGGGGGGGCGATTCCATTGTCCTGGTGCTCTAGGGCCTTCAAAAGTGTAAGAGGTAGTCAGGAAATTAGATGTGTAATTTATGCTCCAGAACGCTTGATGGTGCTCCCTACATGTTGGGCCTCTGTATGTGGCCACGCTGTGTAAAACTCTCACACATGTGGTATCGCCATACTCGAGAGGAATAGCAGAATGTATTTTGGGGTGTAATTTGTGGTATGAATATGCTGTATGTGGAAAAAATAACCTGATAATATGACAATTTTGTGGTGAAAAAAAAAATCTTGATTTTTGCAAAGAATTGTTAGAATAAAAATGGCAACTTCAAAAAAACTCACTATGCCACTTTCTAAATACCTTGGAATGTCTACTTTCCAAAAAGGGGTAATTTGGGGGGTATTTGTACTTTCCTGGCATGTTAGGGTTTCAAGAAAGGAGATAGGCCAGTGATGGCGAACCTTGGCACTCCAGATGTTTTGGAACTACATTTCCCATGATGCTCAACTACCCTGCAAAGTACATGAGCATCATGGGAAATGTAGTTCCAAAACATCTGGGGTGCCAAGGTTCGCCATCACTGAGATAGGCCATCAGTACTTCAGGTGTGATCAATTTTCAGAGATTGGCAGCTTGTGGACGCTATAACTTATACAAAAAACAAATATACACCGATTTGGGTTATCTTTACCAAAGATATGTAGCAGTATACATTTTGGCCAAAATGTATGAAGAAAAATTACTAATTAAATACCACCAAAAGAGAGCGCTTTTTGTGTGGGGGAAAAAAAAGGATAAAAATTTCATATGAGTACAGTGTTGCATGACTGAGTAATTGTCATTCAAAATGTGAGAGCACCGAAAGCTGAAAATTGGTCTCTGGTCTGGTTAGGAAGGGGATTTAAGTGCCCAGTGGTTAAACAATGACCTATTGTTTTTATGACCTACAAAAGGTCCTTCTTTTAAAGTGTTACTAAACCCACAGCACTACAATCAGTCTGTATATGCAGTAAAGCATGTTTTATTATACTCCCTATGGAACCCAAGGAGTTAATCCTCCACGTGTTAAAAAGCTGTTTGATCCTGTCTTCTGATCTTCTTCTTCCACAGTCCCCAATCCATCTCCTGATAGAACAGAACCTTGGGTGCTCTCTGCATATGCTCGGTTTGGTGTGTATTGCTAGAGTGTTTGTTTTTATTTATTTATTTATTTTTTTTTTTTTGGGAGAGTGCATGTGATCAGCACAGGGCCAAACGGCCCTGTCCAGAGAGAGTCAGGGGTCCTGCAGCCTCATAGGACAATCGGGGGAGAATCAAAACTCTTCCTACAGTCTTTACCCAGACACAGACGTCACAAGAGTGCTCAAACTGCTGATGAGAAAAGGTATTTAGCAGTTTATATTTACAAAAACGATTGCATTTGCATGTTCTGTGTATTGTGGGAGATCAGATATAGTGAATGCAGGGTCCTGGGTTTAGTAACACTTTAACATGTATATTCCTTTTTTTGTGCCGGTAAAGGCCCATAAACTCTTTTTGGTTCATCTGATTTAGATGCAGGTACTGTTCAGCTGAGGTTTTTTCACCCAGCATCTTTTTATGTTTTATCTAACTATTTATTCATACTGAAGAGAAAGTATGCTGGGGTGCATTGGTGCCAACAAGGCCACCCACAAATCGAATTTCTCAAAGTTTATTGGGCCAAAACTTTCCTCTCTGTTTATGACCAGCTTTAATTAGCAGTTGGCTGCAAATTTCTTCTTCTTCTTTTTTTTTTTTTTTTTTTTCTTTCGTTTTAAACTAAAGTTTGAAAATAGTATTGGTTAATACATTATTGAAACAGTTTTTGACATTGTAGGTTCAAAAGAATTTGTGTTTTTATAAATTTGATTCCATTCTGTATAAATCTGTTACACTTAGGAAAAAATTCTACTTGACAGTTGGTTGGATGTACCAGTGATTGCCTTTGGCAGTGAGTTAATCATAGTTATGTGAAGCAGCTCTCCAAAGGACTTCTGTAATACTAATATTTGTTACTGCTGTGGATGAATTCTAAGCAAGATGCTTCCACGGGGAAATGCAGTACAAACCTGTATAAAATGTGATTTAGCGAGATGTAAAATCTACATAAGTTACCGGAATAACATTATGCTTTGTTTTGGAAGCTATTCCCATTCGACACGTAATCATGGGGTGTTCTATCAGACTGGAAGAGCCACGGCAAAGGTTCTCTTTGCAGGAGGGTTTGCAGTTAAAATTTGGGGTTGTGATTGTTAGTCCTGGAGAAACCGTTTTAATTAAAAAAGCCTAGTGAGGAAACACGAGGGAGGAGGTGGACAAGATGTTTTGCGGAGGATTTTCCCTTTTTTTTTTTTTTTTTTTTTGCTATGGTTCTTGGATTTTGGGGTGGGTTTTTTTTCTTTGAGTAAAATAGGAGGGAAGAGATGGTTTGACACATGAATATATGAGAACCCCCCCAGAGCCCGGGACACTTTCAGGGCCGCAGACATGGGGTTGTTTCTGAATGTATGACTAAAAGGAGATAGTTGCTCTTGACGTATTGAGTTGACAGGTTTTCATGCTTAAGGGAAAATGAACCTAATGTACAATGGGTTAGCAGATACCCTGTCATGTTTTTTTTTTTTTTTTTTTTGTAAAATGTATTCCTTGTTCCCAAAAAAAAAGAAAAAAGCCTAATGCATGTGACGTTTTTATTGTGATAAAAAAGAGTATCCCTGCACTATCGTAACTAAAATCGAATAAGCCAAAATAGGGTTGCAGCCAAGCACCGACAGGGGTATAAGCCCTACCACTGAAACATATAACAAAAATCAAATAAATGGTGCTGCGCTCCCTTAAACCATTAAACTAAATAATATTAATCCATAAAATGCTGATCAATAAATACATAAATTATCTGTGAATAATTCGTGATCAGTGATTAAAGTGACTAGTGCAACAAAACATTCCAAACGAATATACTACGTGACTTCCTGTATAGAAGTGATTGTGGATACAGGAAGTCACGTCTGAGAGACGAATAGGAACATTTAACTGCTATTTGGCGTTTTAAACTGATTTGTTTGTGAGTACCTTTCCATTTGTTTGAGTTTTTTAATAAAAGTGTATACATACTTCACCATTTGGAGCCCTCCTGTTTCCTTCTCTGTGAGATCTTGCCTTAATGTGGGGAGAAGTCCTCCTAGTTTGGAACTAAGGGTACACCGCTGTCACCATCTGAGACCTTGGTCTCTTTATGCTGTTTGCCTTACCGCAGTAAGGTAAGGGGCCACCCTATATGTTAGAGGCGGGACACTGAAGAGACACCAGAGTGTGCACAGTTTGCGTTGTATTGCACCTGCTACTACAAGAAGCACCTTACGGACTCTTTGCCACTTTTTAATTTTATTTTTATTTTGCTTGCAGTCTGAGAGATTTTTACATTTGCCTGCACTGAATGTTTCACCATCAAGTTTTGCTTTATACACACTTTGTGTGATATTTTATTTTTTTGCATTTATCACTGTATGGGTATATGCGATTTCTTTTTTACTTATGCGACTTTATGTGTTTTTAGTTACACCGAGTAAGATAATTTATTGGCATTTATCACTTTCACTGTGTGATTTTATGCGATTTTGCCTTGATCTATGCGATTTTATATATGTGATTTTTATTTCTGTGTGTATATATATATATATATATATATATATATATATATATATATATATATATTCATTTGGAATGTTTTGTTGCACTAGTCACTTTAATCACTGATCACGAATTATTCACAGATAATTTATGTATTTATTGATCAGCATTTTATGGATTAATATTATTTAGTTTAATGGTTTAAGGGAGCGCAGCACCATTTATTTGATTTTTGTTATTTGACGTTTTTATTACTATAGCTTTGCTTCAGCGTTTGATTGAAAATTGTCTTTTTCCTTGACTGCAAAAATTTGTTTTTCGAAGATTGTGACTGTGAGACTGTAAGAATTATTTTCTCTTCATACTGGTAATAACTGAGAGGTACATTGAGGTTTGTAATAGACCATGCATTTGTTTTTGTTTAAGGGAAAATAAATGGATTCCCCCATCAACACACACGGTGTTGATGGGGGGGACCCCCAACCACCCCCCGTGGAGCCGTTGTATTCTGACAGCGGGGAGAGTTCCTCACTGTCAATACAATGCTTAGTGTTGGCACTGATGAAGTGATAAAACCCAACCTGCTGTTTGTCCAACAGTCGATTTGAGAGTGACTTCTGGACATGGATCAGAATTCGGCCAGCTGAATTTTGATCCATCTATGGCTGACTTAGTGAGGAACCAGAAAAGGGAGCGATTTGGAGTGGAGGTAAAGTAACAATTTGTAAGAACCGAAGTCCATTCCTATTTAAGGCTCCATGCACACTGAAGCTCAAAAAAGCTATTTCTGGACGCCAGATTGCTGGCAGAAAACGCTGGTTGAAAAACCTGCTTTTAACAGCGTTTTATACTAGCGTTTATGAGCGTTTTACAGCGTTAGCGTTAATGGGCGTTTTTTATAAAAATACACAGAGGACACTCCAAAAATACCACAATGCATTGAAAAATAGAATGCCGAACACTAATGAACGAGCGTTTATCAGCGTTTATCAGCGTTTGTCGTTTTTTGGCGCTGAAAAACGGCACTTTGAACGCGAATTTCTGGCGTTCAGAAAAAAGCCCATAAACTCCACTGCTCATTAAAGCTGAAAAACATCCATGTGTGGACACATAGGCTAACATAGAGTGGAGTTTATGGGCTTTTACAAAAAACGCCCAAACTCCAATAAACTGCAGTTTATCAGCTTCAGTGTGCATGGAGCCTAAGTGAAAAAAAAAAGTGATATTTGTGACCTGAGCTTTAGGGAAAAAAGTGTGTGTGTTTTATTGACAAAGGCCCTGAAACAGTTGATAACTTGTATGCAGTGGTTTCTGTACTATAGTCATACACTTCCTCCACCCCTGGCATTCTCGTTGGTAGCTGGAGGATAACTGTCCTGGTTCAGCACAACATACTGTGCTGTGGAATGGATTAGAGCAACGGTGTACAACACTAATGTTGGCTACTGAGAAAATTGTGTGTTAAATGCCAAACAAAATATCCCGGCTGCCCCGCATGTTTGGTAAACTCCTTTAGCCTGATCTAGCACATATTGCCCTTCTTTATCATGCCTATTACAGCAGTAACTACAGTATGTGTGAGAATGGGGAGTTAGGTTATTCAAAATAGAGTGGATACTGCTTATAAACTGCACATAAGTGGAATTGGCTACAGTGTTGCACCCATTATTCCTCCATAGATACTGCCGCCATTGTGTTACAGAATTACGAATTGCACTTGCCTGGTGCACCAGCATCATCGTCAGTCCATTTTTAAAAGTAACTTAACTTTGTTTAATTTTTCTTCAATAGTTAATCAGCATCTTTATTTTCATCTGGTACAGCTATCTAGTCTGATCTTTATCTTTTTTTATTAATTTTTTCACAGAAGGAGTGGAGAGTGTTTGTCATGATGTGCAGAGTTCTGTAAAACATATATTTCTTTCTACTGAAGCCAGTATTTAATTTTGTGATTGCTTGTATGGGTTAATGCTAACAATACTGCTGATGTACAGAATATACCTGCAATAAACTTCAGATCAATACCTGTAGTCTCCCACATTCCCTCCCCCATCACACATGAAATGCTATCAGTTTTCGATTTAAAACCTTTGTTTTTTATTTTCATTTTTTTAAAGATATCTCCCATAATAAAATCTCAAATTATCAATACAGTATCTTATTTGCTTGTGGCGTGAAGTATCTCTGATTCATGTTGGGATCACTATGTGTTATAGAACAGTCTATTGCAGTACACTCTTATGTGAATTTGTATTGCAGACATTTATTGATATATTTAACAAGTTACAGCTCTTGATGTTTGTATTCTTTTACCTTTCTTCAATAAAAGCTTTGAATGTAAAAAAAAAAAAAAAAAAATGTTACAGCAATGCTCTTCTACCTCAAAATATTCACAGTATCAATTTAAATATTACATATCTTGCTTTCCATTCTTCTCCCTATCTAATCATTGGCCCCAGCCCAAGGGCATATGCAGCTTGGGGATTGTAAGGAGGTGGAGGTCTTTGTGGATGTCATATTAAAAAGTGATGTGAACGAAGCGTTCTATGTGTCTGACTTGTGGTTTACTGCAGTAATCTGGTGCAGATCTTGTTTGGTGTATGGAATCAGTACCGTATTTATCGGCGTATAACACGCACCCCAAGTTTAGGAGTGAAATTTAAGGAAAAAAAAACTTACATTTAAATGCCCATCAATGCAGCCTTATCAGTGTCCATCTGAAGCCTTGTCCGTGTCCATCTGAAGCCTTGTCCGTGTCCATCTGAAGCCTTGTCCGTGTAATTTGCAGCCTGTCCGTCATTGCAAAATTAAAAACCACAAGAGACAGGTTTTTGACAAATCCTTTATTAAAAAAGAAGAGTGTCCCACAAATTAATCCACTTTCAATCTCCACCCAATGGACCCGAAAAATAGAAAAACGGAAAAAGCTCTGCCTCGGTGGGAGGCCTCTCGACAACTGCTGCTGCTTTGCTTTGACAGCTGTTATCTAGGCAATGGTGGGGCCACCCGGGGACACAACCAAGTGGCCCCATCACATGACATCAGAAAGGACGGGATCACTCGGTTATGTCACTGGGTGGCCCGCCCTTGCCTATGCATCTCATTAAAAATAGAAAACCATCAAAAAGTTAATATATTTCAGTTATTCAATTCAAAAAGTGAAATGCATTTTTTATATAAGCAACCTGGGCTTCCATAACATCTCAGCATTGCCACAGGCTGATCGCCTCCATGTGACATCACACTGATGCAGTAATTCATGCAAAAGGATCCCCGACCAAGTATTGAGTGCATACTATACTGTACATAGACATCCTTTTCAGTAAGCCAATATTTCTGTATTAACACACTTTTTTTTTTTTTTTTTTTCTTTTTTTATTGGTCTCATGTAATATTCAATTTTTCTGAGACACTGACTTGGATTATCACCAGGTGTAAGCCATAATCGTCAAAATTAAAAGAGAGAAATGTTTGAAGTAGATCACTCTGTGTGTGTAATGCATCTATTGAAAAATATGAGTTTCACTTTTTTAATTGATCTACTGAAATTTAACTTTTTGATATTCTAATTTAGTGAGATGCACCTGTATATGACAAAGATGTAATGTTAAGCCAGTGAATGAATGCAGTTTTCTCCCTCCACACATGGACCTGTCAATTTCTTTCCAGATTTATGGCTGCATCCCTGTGTGGCTCACTGAGCCCTGCAGGGGGCTAGGATCCTTATGATGGCATGGTCTGGAATGTCTACACCGCTTTCTGCATGTACAGCACGGACTCCTCTCAGTCACGGTGAATGTCCCTGCCATTTCTCCCCCATGTGAGGCTTGGATTCTCTTTTTGCCATGTGGCACACCTAGCTATTTTGCTTCCACACTACACAGTTGCCATGTTGATCGTTGCTCCCTTTTCTTTCAGGACACCTATTGGTGACTGATAGAGTGGCAGCCAGTAACACTGCAAATAGAGACTTCAGTGACCAGGTCTGAAATCCATCAGGGTCTTTGTACAGAAGTCCATTTATAGATCGACCACCCTACCCATACATGCAATGAAATTGGTCTGGTTCCTGCTGAACCAGCTGAATTTTGAGCCATGTATGGCTGTCTTTACTTTTCACTCTGTTCCATAAGAAGAAAAAGTATTTTGAGTGTTCATGTTAAAAAGGTTGATAAAGGGCTGCTTTGGGATTCTTCATCCAAAATGTCTGACACCAACAAGCTTTCCAGTGTTACTTAAGCCTGGTACACAGGGGCTGGAAATCGGGCAGTTCAGCAGGAACCTGCAGGCTTTCTTTCCATGTGTACATTGGTCTGTTCAACAGAACCCGACCTAATGACTGGCTTCTGGTGAATGGTACTGCTGGAAAACCAGCATTCGATCTGACAGGAAGTTCTCTTGTCAGAATACAATGTTTCAGTGGAAGAGATCCCTCTATCACCTATCTTTGTGTTGATGGGGTGAGTGGAGGGACATTTATTTATTTATTTTTTTTTTTTTTGTGTTTTTAACCTTCTGGTTGAATGAAACTGTGAAATGAACTGTGAACCAAGCATATTTATTATCCCAGTGCTTGGTTGGGTGACAACTGAGCTCTTGGTTATGTCTTAATGCTTTCTGTGTTGAGTTGCAGTCGTGTCTTGCTGTTTGTTTTTTTTCTCTGTTATATATGTGCAGAAACACCATGCACCCCAGTTTTTGTTTGATTTGCTTGTGTATGCACAAATTTACTCCAAGAATGGTTGTTCTCCTTACTGATATGGTTGGTTGCCCAGACCACTTGTCCACCAACACTGAGGCCGGGTTCACACTGGAGCCAGCTGCAGATTACACAGGAGCGCTGTGCGTCCATTCCCTGTTTCAGAGACTAATCGGGGCAGAATCTGTGCCTGAATTCGGCCCTGAAACGGAGCCAAAGACGCACAGTGCTGTGCGCTCCGCAGCCGCAATGGAGATATGTGAACCGGCTCCACAGGGAGCCGGTCACATTCTCCTGCTATGCCAATTGGATGCGGGGAAAAATGCATCTAATTCGCATAGGCGTGAACCCGGCCTTACTGTATATCTTTGGAGATCGCCTGCAATTCGTTTTTGGTAACAATCCCTTTGCAGTTGAAATGTTTGTCAGTAAATGCAATTATATTGTACGGAACAGACAGTCTTCTTTTTTTCTTTAATGTCTTCTGAGAAGTTAAAAGGAATTAAAAACAATTTGGTTTTTAACTAGCTGAAAAAGCACAGTAGGCAACATATCCATTAAAATAGGTTGAAACGATCTTTTATCTGATTGCTTTGTTTTGGTTTTCCTAGCTAATTGTACATTTATTGTATAGTTTTATATAACTATAGTGTTTTTTTCCTTAGTGCTTTACAATAGTGTATCCTCATACATTTATTTGTGTTTATTTTATGCTAGAATTGGTCCATTGTAACAAACCTGTCTAAACTCCACACCCTTCCTGTTTAAGTTATAGCGCATATGTACTTGTTGCTAAACAACCAAAGCAATTTTGTACTCTACCCAACCCTGCTTGCTTCATAGGAGGAGCTTGGAAAGCAAGCAGGCTCATCTATATGAGGGAGCTGCTGTGGCTGGGCATAGTCGGAAATGGCCTATTGAGAGGTAGCCTCGTAATGTACTAAATAATTGTATGTATGGAATTGTAGCCCAGGAGGAGCAGCCTATCACAGCCATTCTCCCAGAAATGTAACAGCTGGGAAACCTAGACCATGGTACATATTTTGTACTATTTTTTTTATTTTTTATTTTTTTATTTTTTTTATTACAAGAATAAAATTATTTAACTGCAAACCTATCTTAATATAACTGGGTACTAACATTTATAGGTAACGTTGATCCGGGGAAAATCAAATTTCCTCTCGGGGGGATCAGGAAGGAATTTTTTTTTTCCCCTGCTTTAGCAAATTGGATCATGCTCTGCTGGGGTTTTTTGCCTTCCTCTGGATCAACTGTGGGTATAGAATTGGGTATGTAGGATTGTATGATAATAATAATAATATTATTTTATTTTTAGTTTTTTTTGTGGTTGAACTGGATGGACTTGTCTTTTTTCAACCTGACTAACTATATTTAGTTATCTTATCTTTTCTTTTTTCAATATCTTTAATGGAGTTCACACTTCTCATATCATAAAATCAATACTACCTGATGTGTTTGTCACCTCGACACAGTGAGAGGATGTTGGTAGTAATACACAGAAAGAGGGCAAGAAATGGGCAAGTCAAAGAGCTGGACGGAGTGCATGAGACTGCCAGAGCAATTGAGACATCCAGAATGCGCAAATGTGACGCCACCAGAGAGTGCAAAATAGACTGCCAGAAAAAGAGCTGGAGGTAGAATGAGAGACTGTCAAAAAGAATCAAAATTTTCAAGTTCACATTTGTTGAAAAGAGCTGAAATGATGTACCAACTGGGCATCCCTGGACTTTATATGGTGCTATGGAGTTCTCCCGGCGGGGGAAAAAACTGATTTATTGCTAGCGGCTATGACTGCTGGGAATAATCTGCATGAAACATCTGACATGTATGGGCAGGCTGGTTGTACCCAAGCTGCTTGATGATTAACTGGGTACAACCAGCCTGCCCATACATGGTTTGAATCTCAGCTGTTCCTTGCTGAACTGGCTGAAATTTGAACAGTCTATGGGCGGCTTAAGGATAGAAAGCTGGGAGCTGCCATTGCCTCTTTTTAGAAGGCTAGGTTTAGGCCTGCTTTTTTAATCCTACCTAGAGAGGCTTGACCTGGAACACATGCATATAACATGGAAGCTAATGTTACTAAACCCATATTAGTAAAAATCAGTCTGTATATGCAGTAAAGCATGCTTTTTATACTCACTGTGGTACCTGGGAGGGGGTAATTCTCTGCATTGTGTGTAAAAAAAAATAAAAAAATAAACGGGCTTCTCTGATCCTCCCCTTCTTCCACTGTCCCCAATCTGTCTCATGATAGTACAGAGCTTTTGGAGTCACTGCACATAATCAGTTTTGTGTGTACCACTAAAGTTTTTTTATTTTTCCCTCTCTTGGGAGGTTGCATTGTGTTTGGACAGGGCCAATCAGCACTATCCCAACAGGGGTCAGGGTTCATGCAGCCTCACGGGATAGCCGGAGTAGACTGAAAACTCCTCCTACAAGCTTTAACCAGACACTGATGGACACAAGGCTGCTATATACTGCTGATGAGAAAAGGTATTTAGCAGTTTCTATTTACTAAAATTGCATTTCCATGCTCTGTGTACTGTGGGGGACAGATAGTGAATGCAGGGTCCTGGGTTTAGTAACACTTTAATATTATTTAGACCTTACTGGCTGTAAGTTGGCTACACTCAATGTGGTCATTCATAACTGAAGCACAGTAAACTTTACTATGCTTCGGTTTGTGAATGAACAGGGAGACTGCGCTGAGCTCTTACTGTTCATTCTAGGCAGCTGAGACTGCAGAGATGGAAGTTGAAGACCTCATTCTCCTTACTGTCTCAAATATGAGACATCGGGGGACTATTTAATCCCCTGATATTTCAACAAAGTCCCCCAATAGGGCTGCTATAAAAAAAAAAATGTAAAAAAGAATAAATTACTGACACTTCCTGCCTAATTACACCATCCACCGCTCTACAGGGACCGTACTTTGACTCGCTGCCACTGTCCACACTCCATCCACTGCCCACTATCCACTTTTGCTGTTTATATTTTTACAGTGACATTTTATTATCTTGTTCTATTTTTTTTCTTATTTATTTAAGCCTTGCAGGTTAAATTCTTGGGGAGTTTAGGGATGATATGGATATTTGGGAGATGGGTTATTAGCCTGACTAGAACCTTTTGGTTTCAGCATTCAAATTGGAGGAAAAATAGGATAAATGGGAAAAAAAAAGCAAAACTTCCACTGCCTGAAAGGTTACACAAACATATACCATCTTCTGGACTGGATAAACAGAACTATTGTGTTACTGCGGGACTCAAAATTTCAAGTCCTGAGCCACTAGCCAAGCCTTAAGTTGCTCGCCATCAGTCACCCCCCCAACGTCTACCCTGTCCTGCCCTTAAGTCCGCCTCTAAACACACCCTCGTAAATTATCTCATAAATTTACACTGTTAAATGTTTTATGCAGGATTTAGTTAAAAAAAAATAATAATATATAAATGTAAATTAAAAACTTCTTTAACAATATTAACATAAAGCTTATCAGTACCCATCAGTTCAGTCTATCAGTGCCCATTGGTTCAGTGCAGCTTCATCAGTGCTACCTCATTAGTGCATATCAGTACACATCATTGCCGCTTCATCAGTGCCCATTGTTGCAGCTCATCAGTGGCCATCAGTGCAGCCTATCATTGCCCAAAAGTGCATCGGGGGGTAATTTGGGAGGCTCTGGCGGCCTATCGTGCAGAGGGGGGGATCACCAGCTGAGATGCATCTTATATTTGAATAGCTGCGCTGTCAAACCAAGTCTCACCTCCTGGACTGGCCACTCTAATAGACAGCTGGTGCAATGCTGGTCTAGGAGATGGGACTTTGTTTGACAATGCGGCTATTCATATACATGTCTGTCTGTTCATATTTATGTCTGCCCGATTCTCCTGACTGTTTCCTGGCTGATGGCTTCTGGAAGAAGCTGTGAAGCTTTTTTTTTTTTTTTTTTTTTTTTTTTTACAGGACATCAGGGGGTCCCCCTCTGTGCCGCTCTGCCAGAAGCGATCAGCCAGGAAACTTTTAGCCCAGTCTGCCCCTGCTCCTTACTCACCCTCCGCTAAATTCCATTCACCAAATGATAGCAGGTGAGTGGAAATTTTGAGGGCTGTTACTGTATTGCAGTGAGAAAAGTCTTAAAGATTATACAAAGAATGCACCAATGTGCCTTTTGGCGGCATTTATACCTGAGTCATTTTTGGATGCCAAAAAAGAAGGTAGCCAGCAACTCCAGTAATCCAGATAGAAAGTCTTTTATTGCTATATACAGGTACTGTATAAGAACAGTACAAATCTAATGCGTTTTGGCATAAAATGCCTTGATTACTGCATTTATGTATGTATTGAGTATTTGTGTGTTTGTGTGTATATGAGCAGTTTAGAGGCACATTTCAAATGTTTTTTTTACATGTGTTCAAGCTTTGGACGTTTTTGATTGTTTGGAGAGTAGCCCGGCTCTTACAGGGTAAGCTGCTAAACGCCTTAACACTGTCCATTTCCACACATTATTTTTCAAGTCTATGGGGCCAAAAACATCCAGTTCTTCCTCCAGAAGTATGTTTTGGAGCAGGTAGGATATCCTCAAAATGGTAGTGGATTCTTTGATTGCTTGGTCAAGACTTTGTCAAAAGCCAGACAAGTGACAGGGAATGCCGTTGACGCATTTCACAATATATGTCTTGATCAAGCAACATATATCTTGTGAACACACAACTGGCTTTTGACAAAGTATTCAAGCAACCAAAGAATCCAGTGTGCTACTATTTTGTTGATCTCCTATGTGGTGTGGATGGTGCTGAGCCGAGGTAGGCACCTGGCACTTAATTGCACCCGTGTTAAGGTGTCCTTTTATGAAGCAGTGAAATCTATTCACTGCTTCATTCTCAGACATTCACAGAGGAGATCTTTCTCCTCTGTGTGCCAGTTTATGAGGTGGAGTAGAGCGCTTCACCCTTGGAGGAGTGAAGCGGTCTACAAACGCTTCTAACCCTTGAGAAAGGCCCCTGATACTGCAATCTCATGAGACTTTACGAGATTACAGTACTAGAAATTCACCGATACACAGAGATGTCAGTTTATTAAGCAGTGATAAATTATCACAGCTCAATACACTGACACACGGTGTAATTCATGTTAGTAAAATAAAGAGTCCCCCTACATTATTTATATATATATATATATATATATATATATATATATATATATATATATATATATATATATATATATATATATATATATATATATAATATACACACACACACACACACTATATTATAATAATATATACACACACAAATATGACAGGGGGACATGGTTACAGTGTTGGAGGGGTCTGAACGAGGCATAAGGAAGTTAATTCTCTTCCTCTTTCCTCCTCAGATCCCCCCCACATTCTCTCTTCACTCCCCGTTTCTCCACCTCTGAGTTGGTGAATCGGGGAGTGTGAATTCTGACTCCGATCGCCAGTGAATCGCTGAGATCCCAGCTTCATAAACTGGCCGTTACTGTGTCATTCAATGAGGATTTTCAGTGTGTGGAGATAATCAGTGGGAGAACAAGTTCAAACACTTCTCCCCCCATTATCTCTGGTTCATAAACTGTTTATGGGCTGTGATCAGCGGCGATCCTCTGGATCACTGCTGATCACTGCTTTATAAAGGGACACCTTAGCCTGGGTCGGTGTTTTCTCTGTTTTCTCTGTTTGGCTTCTATGTTTTGGAGCAGCAGGTGTTGAACTACAGGCACCTGAGTGCTCATACTGTATGTGAACGCCCATCATTGTAATGCATGAGTTGTTGGATGTTGAGCATTTGGAGCTTCATGCTACAAAATGCTCACATGTGAATGGGGCATTAATTGATCTTATCCTTAGAAACCTAGAAAAGTGACAGTAGAAAAATAGGTGGTCCATCTAGTCAGCCTCTTTTTTTTTTTTTTTTTTTTTTTTTTCTGTCTGTTCGCCCCAAGCATGTTTTGAATTCGCTTATGTTCACTTACTACTCCTGCTGGAAGTCTATTTCGAGCATCAACTACTCTTTTTCAACTACAGCTGGACTACTCCTTTCATTTCTTATAGGCACAATCACAGATGCATTCAGAGATGATAAATCTATTGTGTAAGTCATGTTGATTGTTCCTGGAAGGAGCGCTTTGGCACATTGCAGGCAATAGTATCATTTTTGAAAGATGTATTTTGTTGCAAATGTAACCGAGTGGATTTTTCCTTCTGACTGAGAGATTTCTCTACTTCTTTGTGCTTGTTTGGTAACTTTGTAGACCTTGCACTGCAATTATTTATGAAGCGGTCTAACTTATAAAGCTGTGAATGTGACTTTCACCAAATATTCACTGGTGGAGAATCAATTGCTGCTGTTTAAAATGTATGGATCAGTTAGATTCTTCTGCAGAGACTGTTTGCTGAATGTCAGATTCAATGCTTCATATTTATGCCCTTCAGTGTAGGATGTGAAATGAAATCAGCGGTTCAATAAATGTACCATACAATCTCATTTTGCCAAGCTGCTGTGTTTATTAAAAAATTTAAATCGTCTGTGCAACGCTTGTTTATTGTGGAAGTGTTACCTCTAGGCTGAATTAACATGGTTGTCCATCTACTATGTATGATCTGCTGTTTTCTGGAGTAAAGTGTTGATTAAGTAGTTTCCATTTTGGTATTACAGCGTGCCCTGTTGTAAGTTGCTGACTGTGTAAAAAAATCTTAAGTCAAAAAAGCAGCTCAGCTTAAACCCTGGTATTTATTAGATCCCAAAAATAGAAATCTACTGGTAGGTGCATAAGCTTCTCAATACACAGCTGTATGCCTGAGAAATTAAAAGAAGGATCTGTGATGATATAAGAAACAAATATCAGCAGTGTGTGGGACACATGCCTTGATTTCTGGTATATGGTCAGAACTAATTAAACATAGTTAAATAATTGCATCTGGTTACAATGGTTGTTGGATGTTCTCCATAGGCTTGGATATCCATTATAAACTTGTAAATTTAAGGGCACATTTCACCTTTTGCAAAAATGTAACAAATACACTCACTAAAAAAAAAGTTCATGCATTTTTACATTTTGCATGGAAGCCTGAAGAGTAATATAACCAACATCCATATAAGCATCCATTTGCATTTGGCGTTTTGGGATCTTGGGCAGAATTGCTGTAATTCTGCCTGTGATCTCAAAACTCACTGTAATTGCAAACCGCAGGTTCAGGTGCCATTATTTTCAATGGCACTTAAAACACACTCCCAGTTTTTCCGTGATTGTCGCATGGCAATAGTGTCAACTTGCATTGTGTGAAGCTTGTTGACCAAAAAGGAGCAGGAGCTTTTTTTGGGGTGACAAGCCTCATGCAATGCGATTTGAAGCATGGCAAAATTGCAATGCATTTTAGGTGCCATTGAAAATGATGGCACCTTAACCTGCAATTTGTAGTGCATTTTGAGATCTCGGGCAGAATCGCAGTGATTCTGCCCAAGATCTCAAACTGCCAAATGTGAATGGGAGCCCCAATGGTTCATTAGCACAGGCTCTTGCAAACTCTTCTCCCAGCCCCAGGCTTGTATGGAGGTACATACTTTCTGTTATAGGCTGGAAGAAGCAGTCAATACTTTTTGATGTCGGGTTAAGGGTGGGATGGTTTGAGGAATGTGATGATGTTTCATGTTACACCTTAACCACTGAAGGATGGAGCAACTTTCTGAGATTTTTTGTTAAAAACTTTTTTTTTTTTTTTACTTTTTTTATTTCGACCCTCCCTCAAACATAATTTTTTTTTTTCTAGCACCCTATAGAATAAAATGGTGGTTATTGCAATTCTTTCTGTCACACTGTAATTGTGCAGCGGTCTTACAACCGCACTTTTTTTGGAAAAAATGTAAAAAGACAACAGTAAAGTTAGCCACTTTTTTTTATATTGTGAAAGATAATGTTGCGCCAAGTAAGTTGATACCAAACATGTCACGCTTCAAAATTGTGCCCACTCGTGGAATGGCAACAAACTGTTACCCTTAAAAATCTCCATAGGCGATGTTTAAAAAAGTCTACAGGGGTTGCATGTTTTGAGTTACAGAGGAGGCCTAGGGCTAGAATTATTGCTCTCACTCTACCGATTGCGGCTATACCTCATGTGTGTGGTTTGAACACTGTTTTCATATGTGGGCATTACTCAGGTATGCGTTCGCTTCTGCACACAAGCTCTACATGGGTCTAACAGGAAACCTGTTCATAAGGTGGAGTTATGTTTTTAAAGGGGAACTACATTTTAACAGTTTCTCAAAACCGTTGCATGCAAACCACGCCTCTGGTTATATGTCACAGGGCTTGATTTAATGAAGGTGTAAAGACTGCAGTTTGCAAGGGCATTTGCTCCAGAACTTAGTAAATGAGGGGAATCTCTGCTGACTTCCATTATCCACTCTGCTGGGTTTTTTTGTTTTTGTTTTTTCCTTGCATGTGATAGAGTAGTCTTTAAAAAGTGAAGCTTCCATAGTTAATGTGCTCTTTGACACGCTTAATGTTTTGTTGTTCGCTATAATTTCTCTATTTGATTTACAACTACTACTGACTTGCAAGTAATTGCTGATGCACTTTTATCTGTATATATGATCGCAGTTATGTATTCCTTAAAACTGTTCAATAAACATTTATTGAAAGAGAGAAAACGTCACCTCGTTTAATAAGCTCTGGAACAAATGCACTTGCTGAGTTCAACTGTGCATACAAAGTACACAGTCCTTGTGTCTTTAGTAAATGGACCCCAGAGTTGCCAGTGTGCTCATGTCAACTTTCTGTTGAACTTTCGAGCCCTCAGATGGTTGTTATAGCTGTTTACATCAACCGCACCAACCATGAAAACTGCAGATGTAAATAGAGGTTAAGAGTGCAATCTTCAGCTGTAGAGAATCCGATTTAGTTCTGCCTGAAGCGCCCCCGTACACAGGGGCCGCATGTCAGGAGACACCGGCCAGTTCAATAAAAACCAGCTGACATTCGGGCCGTGTTGGTCTGTCCAACATAAGTTAGCCGTTTTGACTAGCTTCTGTCAGCCAAGCATGCAGGAAAACCAGCAGCCAACCAGCTCCTGATCAGCATTCTGGCTGTGGGGCCGCCCCTCTGTTAGAACACAACAGCTCAGTCTGGGAGATTGCTGCACTAACTGCGGATAGTCAGTTTTTCGGATGAAAAAAACCCAAAAAACTTGTGTACGCGCCAGGCTTTAGGGCCAGTTCACACTGGTTGCATTTCTTTGTGCAATTTTAGCCCATTCATTTTGAATGGGTCGACATCGCACTGCACCCCACCAAATGTAATACATACACTACTTTTGGAAACTCGCTGCAACTGGATTGCATGGTACTTCTGTACTATGTGATCTGCACTGGGCTTATTTGCTTTCATCCTCTGTCGGTTATGCCATACACCAGTCTGAACAAAGCAGACTGACAGCAGTATGAGTCCCTCTTCTGAATCATTGAGAGGTATGTAAGTTATAGTAAAGCCTAATGTAAACCTTTTTTTAAAAATGTTCCCTAATATCTCCTACACCTCCTTGCATACCCTGTGTAAAAAAACAAAAAACTTATACTTGCCCATCCAGCTGTGCTCTTTTTTTTAGAGAAACAACATTGGACATTATTGTAGCTGACTATAAACTGGCAGATATAATGGCTCAAAAAAGGTACATGACATGGGACTGGGCCATGTTTTCCATTAGGGGAGTTTAATAAATCTGCAGATGATGGCTTGTGGTTTTTCTCATCCTTGCAGAAGCAAACTAATAATTGCATACTTTTATTGAACTTTTATTGATTATTCCTAGCCTCCCTGCCAGAGAATCGTAGCAAAACTGTAGAATCGTGCCTATACATGGTCCCTATTTATAATGGTGTCTCGGGCAGTCTGTTACTGGCTAACCATCTTTCTGATTTTGGAAAAGTAAAGCCACCAGTATCTAAAATGACCAATCTCACGAGATCTGGAGATTCAGTTACTTTTTGTCATGTGGTAATTTTTGTTAACTTTTTTTTCCTTCTTCCTGAAAATTGGGAATACTAAAGATTTTGTTCTTAATGGTAAAATACTGTTTTTATCTGTTATGCTTGCTTTTGCCCAGCTCACACAATCTTCCTGTTTTTCCAGCTTTAATAATTCGTCCATTGGGTATTTCTCCTCCTCCGTTCCAGTCCAACGATGCCTCATTTCCTTCCCATTTTATACTGCATTTTTTTTAAAAACCGTTATAATGTTGTTCTCTACTTCTAGTTCCTGTGGAGGAAATGATCTTAGGTTGTTTCTTGATGGAACATGTGTGTTAATATTTTTGCGTGTCTGTCTGTATTTTTATTTTTTTTAAACGCATATATAGTGGGAAAGGATCACAACCCTTGTCGGGTTTTACTTGCTATCCATGTCTGATAGAGATTTCCCTTCACGTAAAACCCATTCACACCAGTCTGGTCCGCTGTTATGTAGGATGTATTGTGTCTCTCTGTAATCTTCATATTCTCTATAATTCCACACTACATACTAGTGCTGTATATATATCACTGAATTTTATGTGATGCTGTCAGTCAATCATTGTGTGTATTTTAAGTTATAATATGCAAACATGTTCAATAAAGTATTTAAAAAAGCTGTAGTCATACATTTGCTGAACAATGTACCCTGAAACACATTTTGAAAATGAATGTTGTGTATTGTCTGTCTTTCCCTAACAGTGATGTCTAGCGGAAGTAGTTAATGCAGAATTAAACTCAAAAAATAATGATAGAAGGTAGGAATTTTTGACAGTCTTACAAATTGTTTGCCAAGTCTCTTCGGACAAAAAAAGTCTTCCCTTTTCATATATACATATTTTTTCTGTGTACATTGTGCTGGCTCATGGGCAGTGCAGTGCACACTCTTGGCTTAATCCCAGCATCTGCAAAAAGTGCCTGGGAATGGACCAGGCATCAGGAGGGATGCAATCCCTTGTGTGCCTGTGCAGGAGGTAAATCATCAGTGGCCCAAGAGGATGCCTGGGAATCTGGAAGTGTAGTTGTGGTGGAGATGGCAGGGGACAGAGTCTGCACACAACGCTGGAGATCAGCACACATGTGAGGTAAGTGTGTCATGTACAAGTATGCTGTGCATATGGCAAAAGCCCCACCCAGCACACAGCAGTGCAGTATGGCTTTAAATAAGACTTTAGATACACACTGCCATATGTATTACAATGTACATTTTGTGGCATCTTTGTATTGTTTGCAGATGGCCTGGATTTTCATTTCTACATGTCACTAGCAAACTAAAGTATATATTGGCTTTTTTGATGCTCATTTAAGTACTCATGGCCGTTATCAAGCTAAATATTTAATTTATATGTAGAATATACATATTCAGTCCTCTAGCTGTGGACAATGTCCTTTTTATTATTGTAGGGGATGCACAAAGATGTAAAGCACCATCACGTCTTTAGCTGGGGTCAAACCTCTGCATTATGACATGTACAATGCAATGCACAACATACAATAAAGCAGTAGTATATGTAATGCCACTTTGAATGGCACCCCAAGGCACATAGACAGTATGGAAAAAAAACAAAAAAAAAAAACCGGTGTGATTGATCTTTTTCAAAAAGTAATGCACTGACTGCAGGGCAACTGAACGGCACTAGGGCCCATTCACACTGTAAATTGCAGATCACTTAGTGCTGCAGGTTTTTGTATCAGCAGCTGCATTTTACACACATGCAGCTCAACTGAACGGCCAAAAAAAATGTTGCCCAGTATGGTAAGAAATTATAACGATGAAAACCAAAGTGGCTTTCGCAGCAGTATTTTTCATCACTCCACCACAAACGTACCACTTTTTGGTACAGCATGGTTTTCTCCCTGGTTCAATGATTCCCAGCAGTTAGATTTTGCGTTGAAAACAAACATGCTATGGCCTTGCAGTGCAAAGCAACAGGTTTACTTTACAGCCAACTTTCCCTTTTGCTCCATTGTCATTCTGTTTAGCTGCGGGAAATTACAGCAAATTCCCAGTACTTCGAGTGTGTGTGTCTCACTCCCCTTCTAAGCGGCATTGCTTGGTTGTTGGCCTAGCAATGGTGCATGGAGAGGAGAGAATTCTCAGCCCCTTTATAAGCTCAAGTTGGAGTGAATTGGAGCATGCACAGGGCTTCTTTAGCTACCAGCAGCTAAATGGAGCAGAGAGGGGGCAAAAGGCAAAATAAGTATATGGTGCTGAGGAAAGTGCCATTAAATTAAATCCGTTGCTATGCCTTGCATGGGCATAGCACAGGCTTGCATTAAAGTGGAAGTATACTCTCCTTCTATCCAGCGCTGTAATCTCCCAGAGCTCCTCAACGGCCGTTGACTCCTTTGGCCAGATCATCTTCTGGGTACAAATCTTCGACTGTTTTTTCATTTGCTCTGCCAAGATGACATCACTCCCATGCTGGAGTTCATCTCGGACGTGTGGAAATGTATATACTGAGCTCAGTGTACCGGACATACAGGCACCTAATGGAACTTTAATGCAGGAAAGACATAGCACATCTCTACTGCATTAAAATCCTGCCAAGTTTGCCACATTTTTCTTCCATAAAGTTCCACTTTAAGGTGTTGAAATGAAATTAAAATGTATCTAAATCCAACAACAAAAATGTATAATGTTCTGGCGTTTTTTATTTCTTTTTTTTTTTTTCAGCTGGTAAACCTGCAAATAACACATTTACTATGCCTTTGTGCCTACACACATTTCTCCACTTTGTGTAAACACCTTTTTACATCGTGTCTATTGAAGATGATATGGTTGGTGCACAGGCTGGCAATATTTCTGCCTTTGTTCATCTCTGTTACATGGTGGATTAATGTGATCATCGGTTTACATAAGAAACATAGAAACATTTGTGCTTTTTCAGCTCACAGGAAGTGGAACGTAGACTGCATTTATGGCAAAATCAAAATCAATTTTCTGTTGTAGCGCCTCTGTTGTTTCACCCCATGGCTGAGTCCATGGCTATAATGAGGGGGGGGGGGGGGGTTCTGAGAGAGGATATTTGGCCCCAGTCATGTTTGTCATTATAAAGTTTTATTGCAGAACAGTTAAGGAGGGGAGGGTAAGGGTTCCCAGATTCTGTCACTTACAGACTCTCCAGATCAGTGTCCAGCTTCAGTGTAAGAACCTTTAAGATGACCTGGTAACACTGTAAGCATGTTCCTAGAATCCAGTGTGTCCTCCAAGTGAGTCACCTGACCTTTCTGAAAGACCAGCTTTCTTTCTGGCTCTCTTCAGCAAGGGGCCTCCCTGGGTCTCCTTCAGGGAACAGCTTCCTCCATATCAGGCAGGACCGCTCCAGGACCACTTTAACCACTTTAGACCTCAAAGCAGGGTATTGGGCCTAACAGCAGAGCTCCATCTAGCAGCACCTCCCTAGGCCTCAGCCCATGGAGAAAGTGCACACATGGTCTGTCTCAAATATGCATGGCCTGTGCCAGCATGCACCAGTAGCCTAAATAGCCTACTGGATTGGCTGAAGGAAATAGAAATATTCATTGTGAAATCTCATATTATGCCCAGTGATACCAGTGACCTCTACTGGCGACAGAAGTCCAAAGCCAATTTAGGCTTGGGGAAAAAGCCAGGTGAAAAACTATGCAATCGGTCTGAACCAACTACAGCCCAGTGAAAAGCTAACTTGACATAGTAGCCCCTGTTTAGGACAGGGGGCTACACTATACTTGCTGAAAATGTCCCATTGATGCCAGTTTGGAGTGAAAGCAGTCATGGCAACCAGATTTTGTTTGTAGAGAAAACATTAGTTATTCCGGTGTTGGTGTTTCTTGTAACAGGTTGATTTATCTGTAAAATTGAGAAATGGATGTATTTATGGCAAGCTGTACAGTTATTTTTCTCAAATTTCTGAAAATGTCCTGAGCATGAAAAAAAAAAAAATAATGCAGTCAGTACATCTAAGGCTCCATGTACACTAGCTTATAAAAACACTCCTAGCAGCAGCCTTTGAGCATTTCTTTCCTGCTTCTAGAAGCAAATGGGGTTATCCTATGTGTCCCTAGCTTCAGCTTCTAGGAGCAGAACTTTTTTATTTTTTTATTTATTTTTTTATTTATTTTTTTTCTATATATATTTTTTTTTTTTTTTTTTGCAGTTTTGAGAGCAATTTGCCAGCAGGAAAAAATGCTGAATACTCCTAACTGCTGCTTAAAAAATGCTGCTAAAAGCTGGCACAAAATGTTATTATTAGTGTTTTTCATCTAGCCTTGTTCTGACTTTTTTTGTTTTTTATTTTATTTTTATTTTTTAAGCTTATAGTGTGCATTTAAGCCCGGAAAGCTGCAATATATTAGCGTGTGTGTGTTTGTTTTTTGTGTGTTTTTTTTATTTTTTTGTAAGGTATAGATACCGTATGCTTTATGTGCATCTGTTCCCCCAGATCCTAAGTTCTTTGGGTGCAAAGTTTGCCAGCTAATGCACTTCTACATTTAGCACACCGATACCAGATTTGGTTCTCAGTGTACCGTGCTTAGAAAACTTGGTTATATCCCTTTCTGAGTAATGTTTCCAACACCTTGTTGAATCTGCCACGAAGAATTGAGGCAGTCCCGTAGGCAAAAGGGGTCCAACAACCCAGTACCACACACATAATAATGTATGTGTGTGTGTGTGTATATGTGTATATATATATTTATATATTATTTTTTTTTTTTTTTTTTTTTTGTTACATAGGTTGAAAATTTTATATATAATATACTGTGCCTTGAAAAAAATATATATATATATATTTTTTTTTTTACAAATATCTGAAAAGTGTGACATGCATTTGTATTCAGCCCCCTTTACTCTGTTTCCCCTAACTAAAATTCTACAGGAACCAATTGCCTTCAGAAGTCACGTAATTGGCAATTAGAGTCTACCTGTGTGTAATTTAATCTCAGTATGAATACAGCTATTCTGTGAAGCCCTCCAGAGGTTTGTTATTGAACCTTAGTGAATAAACAGTATCATGAAGGCCATGGAACACACCAAACAGGTCATGGATAAAGTTGTGGAGAAGTTTTTAAAGCCGGGTTAGGTTATAAAAAAAAAAAAATCACAAGCTTTGAACATCTCCCAGAAAATGGAAAGAGTATGGCACAGCTGCACACCTACCAAGACAGGGCCGTCCACCTAAAATGACAGGCCGAGCAAGAAGAGCAATTGGAGAAGCGGCAAAGAGGCCCATGGTAACTGGAGGAGCTGCAGAGATTTTTCAGCTCAGATGGGAGAATCTGTCCACAGGATAACTATAGATCGCACACTCCACAAATCTGACTTTTTATGGAAGAGTGTCAAGAATAAAGCCATTGTTGAAAGGAAGCCATAAGAAGTCCTGTTTGCGAGAAGCCATGTGGGGGACACCGCAATCTCATGTGGAAAAAGGGGCTTTAACCTTTTGGCCTAAAAGCAATATACTATGTGTGTTGGAAAACTAACACTGCACATCCCCCTGAACACACCATCTCCACCGTGAAACATGGTGGTGGCAGCATCATGTTGTGGGGATGCTTTTCTTGAGCAGGGACAGGGAAGCTGGTCAGAGTTGATGGGAAGATGGATGGAGCCAAATACAGGGCAAGCTTAGAAGAAAATCAGTCCTCAAAAGACTTGAGACCGGGGTGGAGGTTCACCTTCCAGCAGGAGAATGACCCTAAACATACAGCCAGAGCTGCAATGGAATGGTTTAGATCAAAGACTATCCATGTATTAGAATGGCCCAGTCAGTCTATACCTAAATCCAATGGAGAATCTGTGGCAAGACTTGAAAATTGCTGTTCACAGATGATCTCCATCCAATTGGACAGAGCTTGAGCTATTTTGCGAAGAGGAATGGCCCAAAAATGTCACTCCCTAGATGTGCAAAGCTGGTAGAAACATACCCCAAAAGGACTTGCAGCTGTAATTGCAGTGAAAGGTGGTTCTACAATATGGGCTGAATACAAAAGCAGGTCACACTTTTCAGATATTTGTAAAAAATATTGAAAACCATTTATAATTTTTCCTTCCACTTCACAATCATGTGCCACTTTGTGTTGATCTATCGCATAAAATCCTAACAATACATTTAAGTTTTTGGTTGTAACATGACAAAATGTGGAAAACTTCAAGGGGTATGAATGCTTTTTCAAGACACTGTATATCAATGAGTATGTTGCTGGCACCTTATGGCCCGTGGAGTGCTTCACTAAGAAAACAAGCATGCTGGCTGCTGAGCTTTATTCATAAATATCTCCAAGGGTAAAAGGGTGAAACCAAGAATTAAGCCCAGTGTTGATGGTCCTTTTTTTTTTTTTTTTTCTCCTGTCCCGCATATGTGCCGTCTCGGTGTGAAAAGGCACACTGCAGTGACTGAGAGGTGGTTTCCAGGCACTTAGCAGAGGCTATTTCTAGCACTAAAATGCCTAAAAACCACCCATTGTGAAAGGGGTCTAAAAGCCTACCTGCTTTGTTTCTTACAGGAGAACTTTAGTTCCACTTTAAAAGTGTCTCTACATTTCCAGCTCATAGCCCATTGTAGAGCTGCCACGATGCGTCGACGTAATCGACTACGTCGACTAAGAAAATACGTCGACGTGCGTGCAGGTCGTCGATGTGTCACAGTGGGGGCAGTGCTTAGTATCTACCGCTGCCCTCCGTGCCGCCGTCCACCTCTCTTCTCCCCCGCTGTCCCCCTCTCTTCTCCTCCCTCCGTGCCGCCGTCCCTAGGGGTGCAACGGATCGTCACCGATCCGTGATCCGAGCGCACATGCCGCGCTCCGCGGTCTCGGCCTTAGGAGAGGCCGCGGCTTCGGCCTAGCTCCAAAGCGGCGGCCATCTTTCTACACCCAGGCGTTTACAATGTGATCGCTCCATCGCAATGTGACCGGCGTTATGACATGACGCCGGTTTCTCTCTCCCCTTTCTGTACTGACCTGTGCAGTGGAGGGGAGAGGTCGGATGGAAGCAGCCATCCCTCCATACCCTGCCAATACTCTGCCAGCCAATGCAATACTCTGCCCGCCAATACTCTGCCTGCCAATGCAGTACAATACTCTGCCCGCCAATACTCTGCCCGCCAATGCAGTACAATACTCTGCCCGCCAATACTCTGCCCGCCAATACTCTGCCCGCCAATACTCTTCAATACAATACTCTGCAATACAGTACTCTGCAATACAATACTCTCAAGGTTATCCAAAGGATTAATTGGCTAATCAAAAAAAAAAAACACTAGATTCATATAAAAATAAAAATAAAAATCGGATAGTCGTTGACTAATCGAAAAAATAATCGATAGATTAGTCGACAGACAAATTAATCGTTGCAGCTCTAGCCCATTGGCACTGGCCTCTATGCACATAAAATTACCTTTCCTTGTTGGATATCTGTAATACTGGAGTTCCCCTTTACCGCTCATGGGCAGAGGGTTTACACACGGTGTGTTCTTCATTAGTTCTTTCTAATAATCAGACAGAACATGTTTAATATATGCCACATGGCTTTAACAAGTGCCTTTGTGAGCAAGGATATAATTGCATCTTATAATTAGAAAGCTTCAGATGTAGCCAGAGGTAACACAACAGTAACTACTGTGCATACTTGGCATATTATGATGTGTGCTCATTGTAATTTTGCTTTTAGTCACTTTTGTTTTTTGCTATATAGATATATATTAAAATGAATGGCTATGTATTTTCAAATATTAGTGTTTTTTTTTTTTTTGTACATTTTTACATACAGTATATACAGTACGTCAGCACTGGTTTTAACCCTTTCACTGCCAGAACCGTTTGTTTAATTGCTTGCTATCCGCCCACCATCAAATGACGGCAGAGCGGTGCAGCTCTTGTTCTGACACACTGTCATGACGGCATCCCAGAACAGCTGCTCTCGCGTGGCGATCGCAGCTGCGCCATGTTGCTAGGACACAGCGCAATCCTGATCTATGTAAAGAGCTGCGTCCGTGGCTCTTTAACCATGTGATTGGCTGTGTCCAGTCACAACCGGTAACATGTAAACATGGAGATACCAGTGATCGGCTCTCTTCGCCTCATACTGACAGTGTGTGTGGCGTGGAGAGCCGATCAGCGGCATCGCCTCACAGGGGGACATGCAGGAATGTAATCAGGGCAATGATCATCAGTGCCTTGATTACAATAGTGAAATACGGTGTCACAATACAGTGCCCACAAGTGGCAGCAATCAGTACCCATTAGCCATGCCAGTCAGTGCTGGCAATCAGTGCTGCCCATCACTGCTGTCAATCAATGCCCATCATTGCCACCCATTAATGCCCATCAGTGCCCATATGTACCGCCTATTAGTGCTCGCCATGGTCTCCTATTAGGTGGCACTGATGGGCACTAAGTGCGGCATATTAATGCCATCTCATAAGTGCCACCTCATCAATGCCCACCAGTTCAGGCTATCAGTGCCGCCTCATCAGTGAAGGCGAAAAATTATTTGGCTACAAAATTTACTGACAGAAAAAAAGGAAAACAATTTTTTTTCACAATTTTGTGTTTGTAAAATAAATTACAAAGAAAAAAAAAAAAAACATCAGTGATTAAATACCACTAAAAGAGAGCTCTATTTGTGTGAAGAAGAAAAAATTGTTTGGGTACAGTGTAGCACAAGCATACACTTGTCATTCAAAGTGTGACAGCGCTGAAAGCTGAAAAATGGCTTGGGCAGGAAGGGGGTTGTTAATGCCTGGTAGGAAAGTGGTTAAAAAAATTATTTTAGGCCTGGAGATTACACAAAACCCACAAATATATTTGTGGGTATTTTTATATTTTCTGAAAGCAGATGCCCTAGAGAATAAAATAGTGGTAATTCAAATTTTTTTGTCGCACGATATTGCCGCAAAATTTCAGTACAAAGCACACAAATGTGAATTTTTAGGGCAAAAAATCACAATAAATTACCCAAATTTTTGGTAAAATAGAAAAAAACGAGGTTGCACAGAGTAAATACCTAACATGCCAAACGTTCAATTTTTATGTGCCTGTGAAATGGCGTCAAACGTCCCTACCCTATATTTTCTAAAACGCGACGTGTCAAAAGCCCCCTAATAGGTATCAGTTTAATGTTACGGAGGAGGGCTTCACATGTAGGCACCCTGACGCATACGTTTACGTTCATACATGTGGGGGTGGGCCTCAATCTTTTTTTGGGGGGGGGGGCAATTTTATGTGCTTGGGTGTAACTTTATTTTTTTGCAAGAAATATAAAGTAAACTATTTATTTTTCACATCACATAGGTGATATTAAAAACCCTATTTGATTTTTTTTTTTTTTTTGGTGACAGGTTCTCTTTATTGAGATATGCAGGACCCTGCATGTCTCCCCTGTGTTCCACTAACTGTTTTTGCAATGTAGATCCTTATTTCCTGGCTGAGCTAGCTGGGAACACTGAGAGCTTGACCTGGAAGTGATGTCGGATATCGCTTTCTGGGTCACAAGAAGAGGCGGAGAGCAGATGTGTCCCCTCCAGCTGCCAACACCCACCTTAGAGCTCCTGGTCTGCTGATGGTGGGCAAGTGGAGCCCGATAAGCATAGCAGGGGGGTGGTGCCAGTACCAGAGGTTTGAGAGCGCAATCGGGTGGCAGCTCTGCTGCCCGAATGCTCTCGCCTGACAGCAGGAGTCTGCCTGTCCATTTCAACACAAAATCCTGGTGGCTGCAGGGACCGGATTGTGTGTAATACCCCCCGCTGTCAGGTCTGTACGACATTCGGACTTGGCGGCAAAAGGGTTAGGGAATAGCAAATGCTATTCCCTAACCCCTTTGCCACCAAAGATGTCCAAAGTTCACAAGACTAAATTTTTTTATTTTTTATTTATGGAGTATGAGAAATCAGTGTAGTAATCAGATTTTATATTAACACACATATTGTGACCTTTACATGCATTACAGGTAAAGTAGTAGTTGGAGGCAAGAAAAATCAAAACCTCTTGGTATTCTGGTAGTAATTTGCTGTAAAATGTGATCTGATCCACATCTAAATCACAATAATAGACAAACGCAATGTGTTTAAGCTGATAAAACACAAACAATTCTCATGTCTTTATTAAACACACTCATTTAAACATTCACAGTGCTGGAGGAAAGAGTAATTGAACCCACAGACTAGTTTGCACACCTGGAGTCTAATTGTGAAATTAATTTGGAGATATGCTTTAGAGCTTCTTTGATAAAGTATATTCAAACATTCTAAGATTGCTATTCATAAGAAGCATCAACTGATGTGAACCATGCCTCGCAAAATGGAGCGCTCGGAAGAAATACGGTCAAGAGTAGTTGATGTGCATAAGTCTGGAAAGGATTAAAAAGCAACCTTAAAATGTTTTGGGCATCCATCAGTTGACAAATTGTCTATGAATGGAGACCCTTTTAGTACTGTGGCTGCTCTTCCTAGAAGTGGGTGCCTTGCTAAAATGACCTCCAAGGCATGAAGGAGAATCCTCAATGACTTAAAGAAAACTCCACAAGAAACAGCTAAAAGCTTGAAGACCTCACTGGAACTGGCAAATACCCTGTTCACAAATCTACCATACCAAAGTTTTGAACAGGCGGATATCCATGATATAACACCACAGAGGAAGCTGCTGCTTACAGAATCAAAACATTATCCCAGACGTATGGTGGGGGGAACATCATGATTTGGGCTTGCTTTGCTGCCTTAGGACCTTGAAAAATGTGCCATTTGGCAGCTGAACCTTAGAAGTTGTGTGGTGCAGCAGGACAATGACCCTAAATATTGAAGTAAATCCACCACACATCAGCTTCAAAAAAAGAAAATGGAGCTTTTTGGAGTAGCCCAGTCAGAGCTCAGACCTTAAAGAGAAAAAAAGACCTTTTAAAGATGAAAAAAAAATCCTGTTCCTTTAACGCACATTGCTTGTGCGGTGTTGTTTGTTTGACGACACTACCTGCCTGGAGTTTGCATGTTCTCCCTGAGCCTGCGTGGGTTTCCTCCGGGTACTCCGGTTTCCTCCCACACTCCAAAGACATGCAGGTAGGTTAATTGGCTTCTGTCCAAAATTGGCCCTAGTATATGAATGAGGATTGTGGGCTCCTTGAGGGTAGGGACTGATGTACAGGGATAGGGGCAATTGTACACACTCGCCCAGGTTGAACTGGATGGACTGAGGTCTTTATTCAATCTTCCTATGTAACTATGTAAAAAACCTGATTTATCCTGCCATTTCCCTTTTGTGGCTGTTGATCCATAATACTGTGGTCAGTTTGTGCCCCTGCTGTCCCTCTCCCCCTACCTGGCTGTCCGCTCCTGTGTGTGAGCTGAAAAAAAGACGGCCCCTCTTCTCCCTTCCTGCCACTATCCTGTGCAGCAGTAGGATTCCTGCCAGCCCCTCCATAATACTAAGGTATACTTCAGTGTGGTTTTTTTTTTTTTTTTTTGACACTACATACCTTTTTTTCATCGCCAATCTGAAAAAAGGTGTATGCAGCTGCCAGATCTTCTAAAAACATTAAAAAACACTACGAAGTATACCTTGGTATTACAGAGGGGCTGGCAGGATTTCCAATCAGTGGCTTTACATCCAATTTAAGCTGGGTTCACACCGTTGTCCCAGAGCTGTGTGAACAGGCTCCATTGAGAGCAGGTCACAGGCTCCGTAAATGCAAGTTGGATGTGGAGATACCCACATCCATTTCGCAATAGCGTGAACCCAGCCTTAACCCCATAGAGATGCTGTGAAATGACCTTGAAAGCCGTTCACACCAGACCTCCTACAAATGTATCTGGTCTAAAGCAGTTTTGGATAGAGGAATGGTTAAAAGTTTCTCCTGTAGTTGTGCAGGTCTGATCCAGAGCAACCAAAAGCACTTGCTTAAAATCCTTGCTGCCAAAAGGAGGTTCAACCATCTATAAACGCCAAGGGCTCACTTACTTTTCCCTCCAGCACTGAGAATGTTTAACCAACTCAATACCAGGCCATAAAAATACGTCCTGACTTTGGGGGGGGATATCTGAATGATGCCTGAAGCTAGAGGCATCATTCAGATATTATTTGCAGCCGGCGATTCTGTGCTTGATATGAACGATCATAGCAGCAGTTCCACGGATTGATCGTTCTTATAGATGACGGGAGGGGACTCCCCTCCTGCCGCCATCCGGTGTTTATCCGGGCTCTCCCATGCCATTGGGGGCCCGGAGAAAGAATCGGCAGGACGATGGAGATGGTCACCAGTCATCTCTATGACCATCGGAGGCCCGGAAATGAACAAAGCTGTGATCACGACTGTTGGCATGAGATTGGTGAATTTTATCCCCCCCCCCCCCGATCTCAATTTTTCCAGCCTGGAGGAGAGATGTGGGGGTCTTATTGACCCCATATCTCTCGATTAAAGAGGACCTGTCACATAGATTCCTATTACAAGGGATGTTTACATTCCTTGTAATAGGAATAAAATATATATATATAAAAAAAAAAATGAAATGCCCCTGTCCCCGGTAGCTCGCGCTCAGAAGAAAACATAAGTCCTGCATATGTTAACGCCGATCAAACCACACATGTGAGGTATTGCCGCGTGCGAGGAAGGTCAGGTGGGGAAGTCAAATATTCTGAGGCACCTCATCCCAATATAGATAAATTGGAAAAATGGAGGTAAAGAAAAAGGGATTATTGTGGTGCCTAACGATTTAAGCTAGCAAAAAGGGGGAGAAATATTTTTTATATAAATTTTATCCCCAATTGTGGGATGAGAAAGAAAGAAAAGAAAATAATATACCATATGTTAAAAAAGAGAAATTATTTTGTTTATTAAATACAATTTAAAAAAAAAATTAAAAAAGTAATCAAAGTGACACACAAACCACATTGATTAGTTTATAATTTAAAAGTCCATGTCTAATCATTCAACTTGGTCGAAGTTGTATTGGCTGATTTGAGAATATCCCAACATGTTTCGCCTTAACAAAGGCTTCTTCAGGGGAGCCAGTATTCAACACCAAGAGGTTTCGACAAGATACACTATAAACATAACAGAAACAACAAAACTGTAAAAATAGAGCTGGAAGTATGGTGCTGCCGGAACCCCAATTCTGGCACTAGACCTCCTTTAACTCTCATCTAGGAACCTGTAAAAAAAAATTTAAGGTGTCGCCTATGGAGATTTTTAAGTAATGATGTTTGGTGCCATTCCACGATTTTGCGTAATTTTAAAGCGTGACATGTTTGGTATCTATTTACTCGGTGTAACATCCTCTTTCACATTATACAAAAAAATTGGGCTAACTTTACTGTGCTTTTTTTTTTAATTCATGAAACCATTTTTTTTTTCCAAAAAAAATGATTGCCCAAATACTGTGTGAGATAAAAAGTTGCAATGACTGCCATTTTATTCCCCAGGGTGTCTGCTTTAAAAAAAAAACACATTCATTTTCTTAGCAAAATTTTTACATGAAGGAGAGAAGTGCCAGAATAGGTCCGGTATTGTGGTGGTTAATGGGGGTGTTCAATAAACACATGAGAAATTTCGATTGTTTGTGTTATCCGCTTAAAGCGGGGTTCCACCCTAAAGTGGAACTTCCGCTCATCGGAACCCTCCCCCCCTCCGGTGTCACAATTGCCACCTTTAAGGGGGGAGGGGGGTGCAGATACCTGTCTAAGACAGGTATTTGCACCCACTTCCGGGCATAGACTCCCGTGGGAGTCTACGCCATTTCCTGTCCCTGCGCGCTGTCTGCTGGGACACACACGGGTCCCAGAGACAGCGCGGACAATTCCTATTGCGCTGCGTGACTCGCGCATGCGCAGTAGGGAACCGGGAAGTGAAGCCGCAACGCTTCATTTCCTGATTCCCTCACCTAGAATGGCGGTGGCAGCAGCTGCGAGCCGATCCATCGGCCTCGGCTGCCGACATCCCTGGATCCTGGGATAGGTGAGTGTCCATTTATTAAAAGTCAGCAGCTGTAGTATTTGTAGCTGCTGGCTTTTAATAATTTTTTTTCACAGTGAAATCCCTCTTTAAGCACATTGTGTTTGTCTATAGTGTCGTGACTTAGGCTGGCCATACGATATACAATTTTCTTGTACAATATTCCTTTAGATTCAGCAAAACCACAGAATGAGGTCAAACCTAAACACTTTCAATTTGTATGCAGTCTGGCAGGCCCTTGTTCTACATAGTTGAAGGTAAATCTAATGGAAATTGAGCAAGAAAATGATATAATGCCTTGGATGAGGATCGGATCACATGGCAAATCGCTGCAGAAAACAAGTTCATTCCTCGCGGTTCACATAACATTTTCTTGTCCTGCATATTTGATGAATGATTATCACTGATAATTTTGGTTATTGAGCAATAAACAGTCTGTGATATATATATATATATATATATATATATATATATATATATATATATATATCTCTATCTATATTAGTTTTAAATCATGTTTTTTGTATAACTTGTTGACCCAGTAATTGTGTGCCTCAGATATTCAAAACAATTATGAAGTGTTTCCCAATCTATAGTGCTTTGATTCATAGACTGACGGATCATAGGTTTTTTGTTCTGCAGCCTGAAAGCCTGTTGTATTTATAAAGGTTCATGTGTTGCCTATTTTTAGTTTTTTGCTTTTTTAGTTTATTTTAGCGGGCTCGTTTTTGGAAAACCCTCAACATGGACTTGCTTATAAAATCCACTTGGCTTTCTTGTAGAAATAATTATGCCACATGCACATTTTTTTTTTCTTTTAAGTTGGAGTGATTGTGCGGGGACCTCTTCTGAAAGGTATTGCAGCCACGTACAGTATATACATTCATAAAAATGATCATCTCATCAGTATTAAAGCCCAATTCAGGACTTCAAGGGTTACATACTCATTAAAGATGAGTGTCCTCTAAAAAAAAATAAAAATAAAAGTCAGCAGCTACAAATACTGCAGCTACTGACTTTTAATAATCGGACACTTATCCGTCTCAGGGTCCAGCGATGCAGGGGAACGAAGCCCCGCTCGCCACCCCCCCCCTCCCCTCTGCCGCGCCGGCATTGCAACTGTGGGCACCCAGCTGTGGCTTCACAGCTGGGCACCCACTGCGCATGTGCGAGCTGCGCTGTGATTGGCCGCGCAGTCCTCTAGGACCTGTCATGTGTCCCAGATGACTGACAGGAGGGAGGGGGCGGAGCTGAGCCCTTCCTGCGCCGAGGGGAAGTGACATCAGGAGCCCAGGCACTGAAGGAGGCAGACTATGAGGGACCCCCTAGCAACGGGCATTTAGAGGTGAGTTAAAATAGAATTTTAAGCTCTTCTTTTTTTTTTTTTTTTTTTGTGTGTGTGGAACACCACTTTTAAGTCTAAGGGGATGCAGAAGAGCCTTATTGCCTATCTTTTTTTTCCCGATCCCAGCAGCATCACTCCAGCGGTGCGACTAGTCCCCCATAGCTGCCTCTCTAAACTGGTCTTGGCTGCTCTGCTGTAGCACCCTCATCTCTACCATGTACAGTACAGTGTTAATAGAGGAGATCGCCAGACCAGGGAGTAGGGTAAGTAATGCGGTCTCTTCCTGTACCCTCTAGAATTGGCATTTAACTCTTGCAGTATGGGGTGTTTTTAAATCGGCTGTGCTTGCTGCTTTACAGTGCTGCACAGTAGCTGTGTTTACTATTCAATCAGAGTTGACTGACACCATGAAAATAATGCATTGTGTGATATCTTATCTCACCAATAAAATGAGCTATGAGTTGGTGTGGTTTTGTTTGTTGTCATCACTTTGCTCTGTAGTGCGCCAAACCTAAAGTGTTGCTTTGTCATTCTTTTAGGATGGAACTACAATGAATTTTCAGAATGTATCTCTGATGAGTTAATAAAATAATCCTGAGCATTTTTCTTTTCTTCTGTGGCATTGCAGACCCATTTACAATAAATGCGCTGCAGTAATGCACAATGTGTGTTGCAGCGTTTGCATTACTGAAATACAGAATGCTGTAAACATGCTTTTTATTAGCTAATCCATCCTTCTCCAAGTACAGGTTTGTCAAACTGGTATTTTATGGGCCACATACCTCCTTCTTGCTCCTTCTTTGTTGCCCTCAAGGGCCAAAAAACAATTTCCTCGATGTGAGCTAGTTGCAAGTTACAATTCTAATTTGAAGCTGTTTTACAACTCCTTTCCCTATTAAAGGTGTGTGTGTTTGTTTTTTTGTTTTGTTTTTTTACTCGCAGCACCATTAAACAGTTGCTGGTAATGTAGTACACTATATTTACACCCCTTCTAATATTTGTTGCTCTCATTTTGGCCCAATGTTTAATCTGAGTTTGACAAGTTTGCTCAAGTAGATTGCACTGAGCCACTTTTATTTATTTCATGTACTTGTATGGCGCCGTCAAGTCACGCAGCGCTTTACATATACATTGTACATTCAGATCAGTCCCCACCGTCGAGTGGGGGACTAACATTCATGCACACTCATACTAGGGGCAGTTTAGACAGGATCCAATTAACCTACCAGCATGTCTTTGGACTTGGCACAAACCACTCCAGTGGTTAGTCTACAAATGTACAGTATAAAATGTATATAATGTCTATAATGCCATAAAGATTGTAAAAGGACAAGTGTGTAACCATGTCAGTAAAGGTCAACAGTGTAGCAGAAACAGGATAAAAATAAATGAATAGGCCATTAAAACAAATAAAAATAAAACAAAAATGGTAGAACCAATATATATGTGGACACTAGACACAGAAACTGAAATCCTGCCTCCCTTGAGGCTATAAGACCTCAAAGCTTTATAGTTACATTAAGGCTTGCCGTACACGGTTTGAATCTTGGCCAGTTCAACAGATCGATCGATTTACTTGGGTACAACCAGCCTGCCAGATTCTCTTAAGGGTCTTGAAGGCTTTTTTTTTTTGTTTTTGTTTTTATTCGCTGTAGCCTCTGATGCTGCCTACCCAAAGGGCATCATTGCCTTCAGGGAAACCAGGAAGTGGGCACAAGAAAAGTAAGTAAAAACAAAAAAAATGAAGGTTAGATAAGTTTCATATCTACATTAGTAAAAGTGCAGAAAGGTCCGCTTTAAATAATATTTTTACCCGCGTAGTGCAGGTGTGGAAATTTGCGTTTTATTGTCTTTTACATTGTTTAAATATTTCTGTGTTCATTGCTGCATTCCATTCAATTTTATTTTATTTTTCCAAGTTTTATACATTTTTAAAAATATTAATACCTTTTTTTTTTTTTTTACCACCATTGTATGTTCAAGCCTTGTTTTACCAACAAACATTTTAATAAATGACAAGCAGCGCTTGCTTTGTGACTGTGGTTGGCTTGATCACCACTAGTTCTTAGCCCTCTAATGAAGGATACGTTTATTGCTGCACTGCTGGCTATTGAAATCAGGCAGCCGCAGCACCAGTGAAAGGCTGCCTGAATACAACGACTGCATTTGATAGGATGCAATCATTTTTCTGCAACTTTTCCTCCCTGCTCAGATGATTTTCAAACCAACTTTTATTGAGCTTGGTGGTGCTTGCAGGGACACCATGGCCTGACTTTCAGCCAAATTCAGCAGGAATTCATTTTTTTTATTTGTAACTTGGCCATGTATCAAACTTCTATATTCCATTTTAACCACTTGCCGCCCGCCCTATTACAAATAGACGGCGGCAAAGTGGTTTCATAATCCTAACCGGACGTCATATGACGTGATCAGGATTATGAGCCGCTGCGCGCCCCCGGGGGCGCGCATCGCGGTGATCGTTGTTGCGGGGTGTCAGTCTGACACCCGGCAACTACGATCTCGGTAAAGAGTCTCCGACGGAGACTCTTTACCACGTGATCAGCCGTGTCCAATCACGGCTGATCACAGTGTAAATGGGAAGAGCCGGTGATCTCTGACAGACGCGAGTAGAGGAGAGCCGATCGGCTGCTCCTCTGACAGGGGGGGTCTGTGCTGATCGATTATCAGCACAGCCCCCCCCCCCGAGGATGCCCACACTGGACCACCAGGGACGCCACCAGACCACCAGGGATGCCCAGCAGAGGTAATCCTCCAGGGATGCCAGTCAGGCACAATGGATGCCAATCAGTGCCCATAATGGATGGCAATCAGTGCCCACAATGGGCATCACTGATTGGCATGCATTATTGTTTGGCACTGATTGGCATCCATTAGTACAGTATAACACCTGTGCTGCTAATGAGTGCCCACCTGTGCTGCTAATGAGTGCCCACCTGTGCTGCTAATGAGTGCCCACCTGTGCTGCTAATGAGTGCCCACCTGTGCTGCTAATGAGTGCCCACCTGTGCTGCTAATGAGTGCCCACCTGTGCTGCTAATGAGTGCCCACCTGTGCCGCCTATCAGTGCCCACCTGTGCCGCCTATCAGTGCCCACCTGTGCCGCCTATCAGTGCCCACCTGTGCCGCCTACCCATGCCCATCTGTGCCGCCTACCCATGCCCATCTGTGCCGCCTACCCATGCCCATCTGTGCCGCCCACCCATGCCCATCTGTGCCGCCCATCCATGCCAATCCGTGCCAGCTATCAGTGCCAATTTGTGCCACCTATCAGTGTCCATCCGTGTCGCCCATCCGTGTCGCCTATCAGTGCCGCCTATCAGTGTCCATCAATGCCACCTCATCAGTGCCACTTCATTGGTGCCCATCAGTGCCGCCTTATCAGTGCCCATCAGTGTAGCCCCATCAGTGCCCATCCGTGAAGGAGAAAACGTAGTTATTTACAAAGTTTTGAAACTGAAACAAAAAAAAACATTTTTTTTTCAAAATTTTCGGTATTTTTTTATTTGTAGCACAAAAAATAAAAACCGCAGAGGTGATCAAATACCACCAAAAGAAAGCTCTATTTGTGGGAAAAAAATGATAAAAATTTCATTTGGGTACAGTGTAGCATGACCGCGCAATTGTCATTCAAAGTGCGACAGCGCTGAAAGCTCAAAATTGGTCTGGGCAGGAAGGTGTTTAAGTGCCCTGTATTGAAGTGGTTAAGTTCCCTAAAGACTTGGTTTGTATTTTGTTTGTGTGTTCTGATTAACGTTCACGTTTTTCTTTCATGTTCTATGCAGTATGTGTTTTTTTTTTTTTTTTTTTTATCATTTTGATGCTGCCGAATAGCAACTTAAATGAAACTGATTTTGTTTCATTTTTGTGGTTACTTGTCAACTCTAAAATAACAAAATGTACTGCTTAAGCCAGAAGAATGCTGATGAAAAGTTCTGACTGACAAGAGTTGCATGTAAATGAGCTAATTTTGGCAACCTCTAATAAAAACACTAAAAAGGTCACTCCCTTTTTCAAGCAAAAATAATTGAGCTTTATTTTTGAACAATACAGCGTTTCACGCTTGTGTGAGGCTGCACTCTGTTTGACCAGAACCCCAGGCCAGAGGTCTTTTAATGATTTTTCTATTTTTAACCTTTTCACAACACTCAGACTAATGTTTGTTGAACAACAGAGCATAGTTGATGCGTGGTGTGCTTGCGTCAGACATTTTAATCTCACTAGTGTTCACTCAGTGGTAGAAGATGTGAGCGACATACTGGCTTTTCTATACAGCATTGTCCTTTTTAAAAGGTTGTTATTGTGGGTGAGTACTGAAAAATGTAACTGCTGTCACTGCAGAGCTAGGTTTATATGTTTTTTTTCATACTGTTTTTTTAACTTTATTCTTTTCTTAAAGTTTGTGAGGCTGATTTACTAGGTATCTTCACAGTAATTTGTCAGATATTTACTTCAATTATCCATTGTGTGAAAAGCAACTTCCGGTTCCTATGCTTTTTGTTCTTGGATAATTGAAGCAAATATTCACACAGTTTGCCTGTGCCATATGTGTTCTTTAGGCTAGGTTCACACTATTGCGATGCGGGAACGCCGCGAATCCGCGGCGTTTTCCCGCATCGCATACCTCCCGCCGGCAGTTCACACTGCCCTATGCGGACGGCTGGGGGTGTCAATGTTATGTTAATGACACCCCCAGATCCGTCGGCATATCGCAGTGCGATCTGCCGACTCGCACAGGAATCGGATCGCATGGTGTGAACCCCCATGCGATCCGATTCCGTTGCGGACCCAAAAAAGGGTCCTGTGCGAGTTTGCTGCGGGACAGCTGCGAGTTCAGCCATACTATCTGTATGGCTGAACTCGCAGTGCTACGGAGATCGGATGTGATTTGCTGTGCGAATCACATCCGGATCTCCCCCCGCAGCAGTGTGAACCCAGCCTTAAAGTAGAACTATGGGCAAAACTTTAATTTTTTTTTCCATTTTGGATAGAATATAGGAGGGTTCTACCCCTATAAGTTTTATTTTTGCCATCTTTGTCCTATTTGAGAGATTTACCTTCACTTCCTGCCCCATAGCCAAACAGGAAGTGAGAGGAAATCCCTGCAAATTAAAGTGGCACTAAACATGCGCTGTTTAATTTACATTTGTCCTTTCTATTTCGATATATCAATGATGGCACTGTAGTTATTAAAGTTTTGTGACCCAGATCTTTCCCTGCATTCTAGTCCTCTGCTGCTGGTCACATGTAAAAAAAAAAAAAAGCCTGTGGAATACAATAAATTACTAAAAATGAATATCAATAAACTGTTTTACATTTTTATACAAAAATCTATATACATTTGAAAATGAATCTATTGTTTTTAGTTAATTGCATGGTGTGGGTAGATTTCAGTCTGTGTCTTGGAGTTAGTGAGGTGAAGCCTCAACCAATCTATAGGTAATATCCCGCCCCAGTTGTGTTGGTTAGTGGGTATGGGGGGGGGGGGGGGGGTCTGTCATAGACCACTGTGTGTACACCCACATGTGTCACTCTATAGTGACATGGGGTGCTCAGATGCGATAGGTAGTAAATGCTCAGCATAGAAACACATTGAAAACTGAGCATATGCAGAGCTGCCAACACTGCTTTCAAAATCCCTAGATAAATTGGGGACATGGACAGAAGGTGGAGATCTAATGTCATGGTGACTGAGTATGAACTAAATGTCATAAAGCATAGTGATAGTTTGATGTGGGTTTAGTGACACTCTTGGGGTCACCAGAACTAGTATCCTCATTGAAAAATTTCCCCTCTATTTCTTTTCTGGGGACAACCCAAAATGTGGGATTTTCTTTTCACTTTAAATGATAATGGTAAACAACTGGACAAACAGGGTGAATCGCCTAAATGGTGGCACAGAAAGCAATAGAAGTTGTATGTATTTTTTTTTTTTTTTTTTTATTTTGTTTTAATTTTTTTCAAAAAATTCATACTTGCCTAGGTTGATGCCGTATCAGTCAGATGCTGCTTCTGTCCCCTGCCTGCTCTCTACTCTGATACACAACCCCCCCCCCTTACATGCTCACTCTGGAGTGCTGGACTGTGGAGGGGGTGGCAGTGGCTGGCCAGGCACCGCTCCAGGGTTGTGGGTAGATCCCCCTTCATATTGTCACAAACTTTCCCCAGCCTGGACCGGCTCTGTGATGTCAGCGGGCTTCAACCTGTTGTCTGCTGAAAACTGGTCACATGAGTTCAGAATGTGGGCTGCCTTAGAAGGTGGGGGGTGGCTGAGCGAGCACTGCTGGCATGCAGGGTTGAATGGGAGCCATTCTCCCAGTGGAAGATAGAGTGAAGGAAGTGGAGAGCGGGGATTGCCCCCTGTAGCAGCTTTCATTTGAATTGCTGTGCGCTCGCTATCACATACAGTCCCAGCTACAATTCAAATGAAAGCTGCTACAGCGGGCAGTTCCCGCTCTGTGATCCGGCCGCTCTCCACTTCCTTTACTCTCTTCCTCTGAACTGGTCGGGCTGCATTGGTGGGCACTGATATAGTGGTTAATATTTATTTTTGTAACTTCTGCATAAAACCTTTAGGTGTTATTTTATGAGATAATTTGAGGGCGTGGTTAGGGGCAGAATGGGTGGGGCAACTGGTGACGAGCAACCCTTAATGCCTGGCTAGTAGCGCAGGACTTGAAATTTTGAGCCCTGCTTTATTTAATTTAAAAATATATATGGGCGATAAGGATGTTGGTGGAGTACATGTGCGTGTATTTTAGTTTTGAGGAGCATGTGGAATGTTTGGATCTTTGTCGTGTTTTTTTTTTTTGTCTGTGTTCCTGTCAGGGGGACTTTCTGATCACTTACTGTGTTATCACCATCACTGGAAAACCAGGGACACAGGCAATAAAATCATGACGTAGGTACTAACCCAGCTGCATCCTGTCCAAGAAGAACTTGAGTTCCCTTTAAGAACTTCAGCTGGCCATACACTGATGCCATTTTTTTCCCCCTTCAGTCTGTAGGCTGTACGAAAAATTCTAAAGGTTTCCTCACTCCAAGATACACAGTACGGATAGATGAATCTACCACTGCATCTATTGTATTTTTCACAGCTGGTTGTCAAAATACCCAAGCGCCTTTGTCTGATTGGATGCAGCCACTTTTTTCGTGCAACAACTTTCCACCTAGCTCCTTTGATTTTTCAGTTGAGGGATGTCGGGTGGCTGACTAGGCCACCCCCTGAGTCAATTTTGCCTCGTTCCCCTGGAAATTCATACAGTATATGGTCAGCTTTAGACACCAAGGTACCCTGCCCCCACCACATTTGTGTTGCCCTAATATTATGATGAGCAGTCTCTCTTCCCAATGGGCATATGTAGAAGATGGGCGGTGTGGGCTTCAGCCTTATTTTGTCCCCCTACACCTGGAGTATTTAGCTCCTATACGTGCAGTTCTGGTATTTTAGTATTCCCGAGTGACAGCAGCCTTTCAAAGTCTATGGAAGACTGAAATATGCTCTGGCTGAAATGGTGTACCAAGTAGTGCTTGCTTTTAAGTGCCCAATGTGTTCAGCGATGAATGCCCAGAAAGCAGTGGCAGAGAATGCTCAAAGCTGCTGCATGTATATGCTTTCTGTTGGTCACTTTCAAGTGATTTTGGCTTTCTAACATCCTCCTGCCCGCATGTCTGAGCTAAGGGCAGATACATCAAGAAAGTAAATACTACATGAATCGTGTGCCCTTACTTAAGTTTGCCACGGCTAGAAATGCTAGAGGGTGTTTTTCAAAATGATTTCGTAGCAAAATAATGCGGGGAGACCTGGATAGGGGAGTTTTCTTTGAATATTAAAAATGAAGTAAATGGTGTTTTTGGTTTGTTGCGCTCAGATGCAGTGTAGTTCCACTTTAAGCACTGTGTTTCAATATGAAATCCTTTGACTGCTAGGGCTAAATCAAGCCGCTACTGTTGGGAGAACAAGAGAAAGCTGTGTTAATAAACATCCAGTGGATGTAGATATTACCCAGTAAAATAACTAATGTGCGAGGCATTATGGTAACCTTTCATTTCCCCTCACATGTGCCATGCATAGTAATAGACTGGCAACTTACTGACATCCCTGTTATGTGTTCCTTTTTATTTTGCCAATGATTTTACATAATCTTATTTTGCAACCGTTATTCTGCAGAAAAAAAAACGAGGTTTTTACTAGACTAATTAAAAAGCAAAGACATATTGTTTGCCTTTGTTTTAGCCTTTTAAAAATACTAGTTGCTGCACACTATAAAGAACCTATTTATTGAAAAGTCCAATTAAAAGTGATTCCAAAGTCAAAAGGTACATCTTTACCTGAAATTGATATTAAAGCGGAGTTCAGCCTGAAAAAATTAAGTTAGAGGCTACGAATACTACAGCTGCTGATTTTTTAAATAAGGACACTTGCTTGTCCAGGGCTCCCACGATGTCCTCACCCAAAGCCGACCCGTCACTTGGCTCCGGGTGGAGGCGCCGGCATCTTCAGCAAGGGAATCGGGGCATGAAGTCTTTACAGCCTGTTTCCTACTGCGCTAGCATACTTACCTGCTCTGTGCAGTGGTCTTGCGTAGAGCAGCCCAGATCCTCCTCTTCTTGGGTCCCTCACTGGTGCTCCTGGCCCCTCCCTCCTGCTGAGTGCCCCCACTGAAAGCAGCTTGCTATGAGAGCACCAGTGCCTAGGCACTGCTCTGTGTGTCCATTCAGACATTGTAGTGTTTTTGCAAACCAGCATATGCAGTTTTCAGTTTAGTGTACATGGATAATATAAAATATAGTAGTTGGTCATAAATAGGTGTGTTAGAAAAAAATATTTTATTGACATGGAGACACATAAGGGCATTTCATTGTGTGGAATTTTTTATTTTTATTTCCCTTAAATTCACATTGCATTACACATTGGGTATATGTTAGTCCTGCTACTCATAATTTAAAAACCAATGCTTTCTCTCAATCGTCTTCTAGGGCAGCATCCTACCTAAGAACAGGAAACACAATTATCCACCGCTATAAAAAGCTAGTCATACCTGTATGCCTCAGTTCGTGTTTCCTCCGGAACCACAGGAGGTGGGATCAAAGCTCGCTCTACCAGGGCTTGGGCTTCATCGATTGCAAAAAGAGCAGGGGCAGTGCTGAAGCGGGTCTGCAGGGCAGCGACACGGTTGAGCTTCAAAACCTTTGTTAGTCACTACCAAATCGACTGCCTTTTCAGTCAGGATCTAACCTTTGGTCGAAAAGTGCTACAGGTCCTATCCCCACTTTTAGAAGGTATTGTTTGCTACATCCTCTCAGGCGAAGACGATTGAGAGAAAACGGGTACCTGGTAACTATTTTTCTAAGAAGTCTTCCAGGGCAGCACTCATTCCAACCCTAATTGTCAGATCTAATCAGCATCAAGGCATTTAGGTTACCTGGGGTTCCGTCGGTACTTTATGAATACTGAGGCATACAGGTATGACTAACTTTTATAATGGTGGACAATTGTGTTTCCTGTTCTTAGGTAGGAGGAGCCTATCTCTCAGATGCTGCCCTGGAAGACTTCTCAGAAAAAGTTACCAGGTACCTAACTCTGTTTTCCCTGTGTGGCTGATATCGTTAACAAGCATCTTAAAGGAGCAGTAGGGTCAAAGCTCATCGCTTAGCCCAGGGCTCGACAAAACCCTGGCGCCAGGTCGCATTTGCGACTAGAATTGGCGACCTGGCGCCTGGGGCAGCACAGCTGGGGGTATCCTGTCTCCGCGGACCCCCCCGGCGTGATGAGATCTGGGGTCAGAGAGACCTCACATCTCATATTTACACTAAAACGCAATTTAAAAAAAAAATTATTTTGAAAAAAATAAAACAAATAAAATGTCCCTCTAAGAGCTATGGGCAATGACTTGGAGACAGGTGGGGGGCTATCTTCCCCTCACTCGTCTCCATGTCAGGCCAGGGACAGGTCCAGATCGCCGTCACGGACCTGGCTCTTAACTTTTTTAGCTGGCTCCTAGATTCCAAGCAAATTTGTCAACCCCTGGCTTAGCCGATCCAGACTCTGGAGGGAACCTGAATTTAATGTCTGGATCCACCCAGACTGCTGACCAACAGCTTGGCTCAGCCTTCCAGTGAGCTGCTGAGAGCCTGAGCCAACAGCTCCCGCCCCTTTCTCAGTCTGGTGCTCCAGTGCGTAATTGAGATGCAGAGAGTTGTGACTTCCAGTCACCATTTTGCGCTCTGAGTGGACCTGAGAACTGAGCAGGCAGCGGTCTTTAACCACTTTCGGATCATCCACCGCACATATACTGCGGCAGGGTGGCCCGGCTGCACGGACCGACATACCTGTACTCCAGACCATGCATTTGATGCCATGTGCGCTCGTCTGTGGCCACCTGCTATCATGGTGAAGAGAGGCAGAATGAGGATTTGCCTATTTAAACAAGTACTGACAGGGGAGGAGAGTGAGAGATCTGCTGTTCCTAGTGATCAGGAACAGCGATCTCTTTCTACTTCCAGTGAGCCCACCCCCCCTGACAGTTATAAAGCACCTTCCTACGGAACACTTAACCGCTAATTGCTATTTTAAATATGTAGCAGAATGCATATTGGCCTAAACGGATTCATTTTTTTTTTTTATATATATACATTTTTTGGATATGTATTATAGCAGAAAGTAAAAAACACCCCGCAGTGGTGATCCCACCAAATGCCACCTAAAAGAATGCTCTAGTTGTGGGACAAAAAAGAAAATTTTTGTTTTGGGTACAATGTAGCATGTGAAATTGTCAGTTAAAGCGACACAGTGCAGTATCGCAAAAAATGGGCTGGTCATTAAGGGGGTAAATCCTTCCGGAAGCTGAAGTGGTTATTAGCTCAGTTCTTTTGTCATCCAGGTGTTGGGGTACATGTATAGCATTGGTTTCATGCATCTACCTACATGAATATGAAGTTTATTTAACCACTTGCTTACTGGGCACTTAAACCCCCCCTCCTATCCAGACCAATTTTCAGCGAGCTTTTGTTTATATCATGTGATCAGCTGATCACATGGTAAGGGGTCGGGACTGGCCCTTACTCAGATCGGTGATCACCCGAGTCTCAGTGACTCAGTGATCACAGCGCTCGCAGGGAGCGTGCGCCTCCCAGAAATTCACATCCACGCCGTGGCCGTCATCCGGCTATAGTGCGGATGCCAGGAGGTTAAAAAATAAAATAAAACCACGCTTTTTTAAGTTTTTGCTGACGACACAATGACACCCCCCCCCCCCCCCGCACACACAGTATTGCCCCCTTTACATGACCCCCCACACAGCATGAAAAAAATCACATGTATATAAGTATTCATGGTTTTTGCCATGACACTTAAAATTGAGCTCAGGTGGATCCTGTTTCCACTGATCAATTGATTGGAGTTCACCTGCGGTAAATTCAATTGATCGGCAATTATTTGGAAAGGAACGCGCTAGAGCTGCACGATTAATCATAAAAAAAACACAATCCTGGAAAAAAATAAAATAAAAAACACAATCTTGACACTTGACAATCTTGACCCCCCCCCCCCCCCCGCCCCCCGTGCGATCTCAATCCGGAATTTCCACGATTCTTTGTAACAAGTGCAGAGCCGTTGTCTGCTCAGAGCTGTCAAAAAAATAAAAGCCGGAATAAAATGGCGGTCATTGCAATATTTTATGTCACACTGTATTTGCGCAGCGGTCTTTCAAGAGCAGTTTTTTGGGAAAAAATACACTTCATTGTATTTGAAAAAAAAATAGAGAGTAAAGTTAGCCCAATTTTTTGTATAATGGGAAAGATTTTATGCCGTGAGAATCATAATCTTTATTCTAAGCAAAAATATTGTAATTTTAGCCAGAATCGTGTAGCTCTAGCAAACACCTGTTTCTATATAAGGTCCCACAGCTAACAGTGCATGTCAGAGCACAAAGCAAGCCATGAAGTTCAAGGAATTGTCTGTAGGCCTCCAAGACAGGATTGTATCGAGGCACAGATCTGGGGAAAGGTAAAAAAAAGTTTCGGCAGTATTTTAAATCCCAGTCAGCACAGTGGCCTCCATCTGTAAATGGAAGAAATTTGGAACCACCAGGACTCTTCCTAGAGCGGGCCGCTCAGCCAAACTGAGCAATTGGAGACTGGTATATATAATTTTTTTTTAAAATATGAATTTTATTTAAATAACTATGTTTAAAAAATACATTCAATAATCAATTGTATAATTGCAGTATTAAACTTCATGCAGCACTATAAAACTCTTGAAGCTCCTTTCAAGCGAAACACGTTGAGTACTGTGGCTGTAATGGTGTATGAAATGTATACAATTATTGAATGTATTTTTTAAACATACTGTTATTCAAATAAAATTCATAATTAAAAAAAAAAAAAAATATGGTTTATTCAATTGGCATCTTAAAAGTCCCACTTCCTGTATCCTTGAAATGATCTATTTCTAGGGATGTGGTGCCTGTCTCTGGTTTTACACTACCCAGCAAACCCTTTTTCAAAGATTTAACACTTTGGCCTGAATGGCAAGTGTCCTGTCCAGAGGAAACCCGGCACCATTCATCACCTGGCCAATACCATCCCTACAGTGAAGTATGTTGGTGGCAGCATCATGCTGTGGGGTGTTTTTCAGCGGCAGGAACTGGCAGACTAGTCAGGATTAGAGGTCGACCGATATGGGTTTTTCTCTGGCCGATGCCGATATTTAGAAATCATGGCGGCCGATAGCCGATATATGATGCCGATTTTTTTTTTTGGGCCGATATGTTAGGCCGATTTTACTTTATTTATTATTATTTTTTTTTAATCCCCCTTGATCTAACACACCTTTCCCACTGGGACATTTTTCAGGCGCTTTTGGGCTAAAAATAGCACCTGTAAAGTGCCTGCAAAATGACTCCCCTGCAGTCTGTGTGAAAGACAGAGTGCTTTCACACTGAGGCGATGCGCTGGCAGGATCTTAAAAAAAAAAAAAAGTCCTGCAAGCAGCACGTTTGGAGTGGTGTATACCGCTCCTCCACCACTCCTGCCCATTGATATGAATGGGCACCACTGCCGAAGCGCATGCTAGCGATTTGGCAGCAGTGCTTCATGGATGCATTTAACCTCTTCCTTGGCCGCTAGCTGGGTTATATGTGCCCCACTATCAGCCAAATAGCACCGCTAAAATGATGGTAAAGAGCCGCTAAAACTTGCGTTTTACCATCAACGCTCCAGTGTGAAAGCAGTCTTCATAAGTGATACAGAACATTTCTTACATTTAAACATTTATTAAACAAAACAAACCTCCAATCAGTTTACTTGTATGTATGATTTAGATAAAAAAAAAACAAAAAAACTATATATTAAATAAAAACAGGTAGTCAAAAAAATGGGCTAACTTTACTGTTTTTATTTTATTTTTAAATAGTGTATTTTTTTCCCAAAAAATGCATTTGAAAGACCTCTGTGCAAATGCCGTGTGACATAAATTATTGCAACAACCCCTATTTTATTCCCTAGGATCTCTGCTAAAAAAATATATATAATTTTTGGGGGGTCTAAGTGATTTTCTGGCAGAAAATACAGTATTTTTACTTGTAAGCAATAAGTGTCACAAAAGATTTAGTCTTTAAATGGTTAAACTGAGAACTTCTACACACTGAGATGACTTCATTCATTCAAGTGTAAACATTGTATCATTTTGTTCTTTTCTTGGCAGCCTGCCCAGAGAGGAGGAAGACATTTCTATGATGACTCAGGCAACTTACACTGACTTCTATACAGAAGTCATTTCAAAGTCCCGCTGTAGTTCTAAATCGGCTTTTTATCAGCACAATCGGCCAATGCCGATTAATTAAAAAACGGGAAATATCGGCCGATATATCGGTCGACCTCTAGTCAGGATACAGGGAAAGAATTCGGCAATGTAGAGAGACCTCCTTGATGAACCTGCTCCAGAACAATCTGAACCTCGGACTGGGGCGAAGGTTTATCTTCCAACAGGACAATGACCCTAAGCACACAACCAAGATAACAAAGGAAGGGTATGGGACAACTCTGTGAATGTCCTTGAGTAGCCCAGCCAGAGCCTGGATTTGAACCCAGTTGAACATCTCTGAAGAAATCTGAAAATTGCTGTACACTGACGCTCCCCATCCATCCTGATAGAGCTTGAGAGGTCCTACAAAGAATAATGGAAGAAACTGGCCAAGCTTGTAGCATCATACTCAAAAATACTTTTTGCTGTAATTGGGTCCAAAGGTGATTCAATACAGTCCTGAGCAAAGGCTGTGAATACTTGTGTACATGGGAATTTTTATTTTATAAATTTTCAAAGATTTAAAAAAAAATTTTTTCACATTGTCATTATGGGATATTGGTTGTAGAATTTTTTTTTTTTTTTTTTTTAGGAAAATAATGAATTTAATCCATTTTGGAATAGGGTTATAACATAACAAAATATGGAAAAAGTGAAGCGCTGTGAATGCTTTCCAGCTGCACTGTTTTAGTAAAATAACTAGAAGTGGCAGGTCTCTTGGCTCTGATAAAAAGGGTATGGCTCTCAAAGTGTCAGCTGTCCAGACCTGTGCAGCTCCATCTTGTGATGAGAGGGATATGCAGGAGTTTTAGCATTCTGTTCCTGGATGTGTTCAGATGAGCTTGTACACACATTGGTTTGTGAGTATAATATGTACTCTATTTTATTTAATGTTTTATAAGGATAATGCATAGGCTGGTGTGCCCTCTTTTTGTTCACGGTTTCAGCATACTGACTACCCGAGTCTTAGGAGGGCAGCAAAGCATGGTGCTTTTATTCAGTTCAAGAATGGAACAGTAAGAGGCAAGAGTCTATAGTATCTGAATACCACACTCAAGCGCATTTGGTTTTAACATTCTGCCAAATTGTATATGGTTGGGTCATATATGCAAATATTTTTTGCATGTTGCAAGATTGAAGTAAAACTTGAATGTGTTCACGAGCCCATCTTTGCTGCACAAACTTTAATAATAAAGCAATATAGTCATTCCTGAAACAAATCTAATAGAGAAAAGCAGTGGATAGGATGGAAATTCCTACCTACAATAGCTGGTGTAACAGAGAAATTAGATTTTGTTTGGTTAGGTATTCTTATTTAATCCACATGTAACAGCTGGTAAACATATATTGTATATTGTCGTGCTTTTTTTTTTTTTTTTTTTTTTTTTCCTTGTCTGAGATGCTATCAGTTTTCTTTTTCCCTTAAATTTCAATTGATTGTGTGTGTGTGTGTGTGTGTGTGTGAGATCTATGCTTCTCTGGGTGGAAAAAAAAAGTTGTATTTCAGGTTTTGAATCTTTTAAAGTAACATTTAATGTATGCTTTAGGGCAGGGGTCCCCAACCTTTTTGAAGAGTGAGGGCCACTTAAGCGACTTGGTAACCTGTCACGGGCCACAATAAGCAGAGCAGGTGGATGACAGGTCCGTGCAGAGCGGACACGGACACAGCCCACTCTACTCTATGGATCGTCTGATCTGCCCTGACCGAAAGGGATTGATCCCCTTTTGTTTATTTTATTTTTTAGCGAATCGGATTAGAGGTAGGCAGGTGTAAAAGGACACATCTGTTTACATCTGCCGTTTAATAGAGGTGAATGGAGGGTCCAATTGAGTTGGACCGATTGTGTGAAAGGGGCCTTTCACACTAATGAAGCGCAGTGCACCTGTGTCTTTCCTGCGGGTTAGCTACACTTTGCCATAGACTTCTATTATATAGTGCAGGTGTGGTGCACTTTCTAAAAGCTCCCCAAACCCGCAGGTAATAACAGAAGTCAATTCCTCAGTGCAGGTTACCTGAAGGTGCACTGCACCTGTGGATCAGTTTGAAAGCAGCCCAGTAACAACTGTGCAGTTATGCCCATATATACACTGCAATTTTAGTAATAAAATTACCTATAATAACAACAGTCTTCCATTCAGGTATCGCCTGCTGTTGCTGTTCCCAGCAGAGTGCATTTGGTATCACGCCGCCTGTGGCAAGGGGTGGCGCTATACAGGAAGCATTAGCTTATACAGCTCTGCTCCACAGCTACTTGCTTTGCCGGCTTCATTAACAACACAGATGCTCTGGTCTGCAACCTACGATCTGGGCTTGCCAATCTGCCATCCCTCAGGAGGTCACGGGCCACATCAGAGGGCTCCGTGGGCCACATGTGGCCACCGGGCCACTGGTTGGGCACCCCTGCTTTAGGGTAAGGCAATATGCTTAAAATCTCATCTATTATACATTGAGGTACACAGGTATTGTGTATAATTTGAGGCAGTTGGGTTATACTGCCACCATAAGGAAGTTAGGGCACTGGCAAAGAAGAAGAAAAACGTAGTGTCACTGAATCCACATCATAAAAAAACTATCAATAAATGGTGTATCACATGTTGTTCATATTCCCTGGTCACTATGGGGTTAGTTTTCTTTTTTCTGCTTTCTGCTAACAACCTGGTTGATCCTGCTGTTTTCTATCTCCACCTTCTGTCCATACTCCCAATTCAGCTAGGGATTTTGAAGCTATTGAGGCAACTCTGCACATGCTCCGTTTTCAGTGGTTTTTTCTACCCTGAGCAATTCTTGCCTATCAAATCTGAGAATCCCATGTGACCATAGTCACACTTGTGGGCGTATACGCAGTGGTAAATGACAGCCCCCTCCTTCGTTTCCTCCATGCCCACTAACCAGGTAAACACAATGGGGGTGGCATATTACATCTTGATTCACCTCCCTCTTATTATAAGACACAGGCTGGAGGGGCGGGACACAGCCTGCGAATGGCAGAAATTTGCCCACACCGTGTTATTGGCAAAAAATAAAGGATTAATTTCAAATTTATTTGTATGGCAGCTGCTTACTCTTTTGCTACCATTATGCTTAGAAGTACCTTCCACTGCTGCTTGAAGTGAATTGTAGTTCATCCAAGCTCTGATCTTGTTCCCACTGCCCACCTACGGTGTCTTGGTACTCTCCGACCACCTTGAACCCAGTCACCAGTATTAACTGCTTGGGTGTGAGTACCCAAGGCCTTGTTTTACTTTTGGGCCTAGTAGATGTTCTGCTAAGTGTTACAACATGTTTTTTCAGGGACTCCCTAATGACTGTCCCACTATGACGGTGACATATTCCTTCACTTGCCTACTGTTGAGGCGATTCACCGGTATACCCAGATGGAACCGATTCATGTAACCTGGATCCTGGACCCTTATTTCTATAAGATCATCTCCATCAGCAGTTTCTATAGCTCTGCTGAGTGGGCCAGAGACCCATAATGTGTCTGCAAAGCCTCTTGCATAGACTGACCTAGCCTATGCCCATTTTAATGGAGCAGTCTGCCAGCAGAAGCTCTGCATGGCCAAATCAAATTTTGGTCTTAGCAGAACTTCAGCTGTCTGTGTCTCTGAGGCCCTTGTTACCAACTCTGATTCAGGCTTGCAGTCTTTGGCTTTTAACCTGATTTTGATGCATTAAGCTTTACTACGCAGCCAGGAGGTTGAATGAGACCCTTTCTGTTTTTTTATTTTTCCACAGCTATTAATGCGGTCACTGAAGTATCTACGAGCTTAAAGTGATGTTCCACCTAAAAGTGGAACCTTCGCTTATTATCTGAAGGTTGCATTCTTATTTCTTCATGAGACATGCTTAGTAATGTATGGAAACAGTACAGCATTTCTTGTGCTCTGATCAAAATACAAAAATTGTTTTTTTTTTTGTTTTTTAAACCACTTCAATACTGGGCACTTTCAACCCCTTCCTGCCCAGGCCAGTTTTTCAGATTTCAGCACTCTCACACTTTGACAATTAGGTGGTCATGTAACACTGTACTCATTTGAAATTTTTATGAGATTTTTTATTTTTATTTTTTACACAAATAAAACTTTCTTTTGGTGGTATTTATTCACCATCGTTTGTTATAACATTTTGCAAATCATCTTTTCAAAAATGTAAGCCAAAATGTATTCTAATACATTTCTTTGGTGAAAATAACCCAAATCAGTGTTTTAGTCTGTAGCAAACCCAAGTACAAGTTCACAAATGTAGTAGTAGTAGTAGTAGTAGTAGTAGTAGTATAACAATAATACAGGATTTATATAGTGCTTACCGTTTATGCAGCTCTTTACAACTTGCGGATAGACAGTAAAACTACAATACACTTCACTATGTGGCATGTATATATAGCTGAAAATTAATTGTGATGTACTGATTTTCCTGTAATTTCTTAACCACTACGGGACCAGCTCATGCCAATATACACTGGCACTTTAAAAGGTGATAGCGTTGTTATTGCAGCAGCTAGCTACCATAACCCTGGTATCCTCTTCAGTGAGTGATCCGGTTTCAGATAAGTGATCTCTCCAGCAGATTCGCTTTTATTGATCGGCGGCGCTTACCGGAGCCGTCGGTAGCGGCAGAGGCGATTGGGTCCTCTTCCTGGCTTGGTATGGAGACGAGTGAGGGGAAGATGGCTCCCACCCATCTCCATACCAATTCAGGATGCAAGCGACATCAAAACGTCACTTCTGCTCATAGCTCTTAAAGCAGCATTTTTTTTTATTTTTTATTGCATTTTAATGTAAATATGAGATCTGAGGTCTTTGACCTCAGATCTCATATTTAAGAGCTCCTGTTATGCTTTTTTTTTTTTTCTATTACAAGGGAAGTTTACATTCCTTGTAGTAGGAATAAAAGTGACACAATAGATTTTTTTTTTTTTTTTTAAGAACAGTGTAAAAATAAAAGGTAAACTAAGAAGACATTTTTTTTTAATGCGCCCTGTCCCGCGAGCTTGCGTGCAGAAGCGAACGTATACATGAGCAGCGCCCACATATCAAAACAGCGTTAAAACCACACATGTGAGGTATCACCGTGATTGGTAGAGCAAATTTCAAAGCGTGACATGCTTGGTATCAATTAACTCGGTGGAACATATTTCACAATATAAAAAAAAATTGGGTTAACTTTTTACTGTTTTATTTTTTAATTCAAAAAAGTATATATTTTTTTTTCTGAAAAAAGTGCGCTTGCTCAAATATAGTGTGACAAAATGTTACAATGACCGCCATTTTATTCTCTAGGGTGTTAGAACCCCCAAACTCATAAACCACAAATCTGAGGCTCAGTCCTTAAGTGGTTAAGGCCTGAAAACACCACGACAGTAAAGATATCCCCCAAATGACTCATTTTTAGAAAGTAGACAGTACAAGGTATTTAGAGTCATGACAACTTTTTTGAAGTTGTATTTTTTTGTCACACTTTTGTCACAAATTAAGAAATTTTTAATAAATTGTGTTTTTTTCACAAATATTATTTTTGCATACTGTCACCAGTGCAGTACAGCATGATCACATAACTGGTGTGGCGGTGATCAGGGACATTGACTGGTGACAGTAAGTACAAAATACGTGTGTGTGTGTTTGTTGTTTTTTGTGTTTTTTTTTTTTTTTTTTTTTATGTAACCAGAGCATAATAACACTGTAATGCTCGGGAGAAGTGATGAGAAAATATATAATTTATTTTTTTACACATTGATTACTTTATACCAATGAACTTTATTGATGTAAGCAAGCAGTGAGTATTGTTGTGGGTTGTTTTGATGGCTACAGCTAATCGCATGGTACAGATGGGCTGTGATTGGCCTTGTCTTTACCATGTCATCACTGTAACCGATCACAGCTAGCAACACAATTGTACATAATGGATGGCATTAAAGTAAGCCTTCCATTGTTCACTACTGTCATGTGATCTACTGTGATTGGTCACGGAGATCTCATGGTACCGGCAGCGGCCAGTACAGTGATCTGTCATCCATGGTGTCTGGACACTGCTGGTGACAGCGCCCACAGCAAGGCATTTTCCAGAGAGGACATCATACTACATCCACCTGGAACGACAAAAGGCCTGCTGGGCCTTCATTTTGCAATAGGTGGAAAGTGGTTAAGCCTGTTGCTTTTGCTGCACTCTTTAAATTGAAATTTCTAAACCCACCAACCACCTTAAATGGCCTGTATATTGATGGTGGGTAAAGCTGTTTTCTTGTTTAGTTTACAAGGGTAACTGTTTTTTTTTTTTTTTTTTGTTTTTTGTTTTTTTATGTATTGCCTACAAAAACTAACTATTTTTCATAATTTGTAGGCATAGATGAAAGATCTGGTACTTCATCATGGGGAACTGGCAATCAGATGAGCCCATCTTACGAATCTTCAAGGGTAAGTGTGTGTTTTGTACTTGATATTCTAACTAGGTCTTCAGTGGGGCAATATATAATAATAAGGACGAACAATGTGCATTAATTTCCAATGCATAAATTAGAAAGCTATGAGCATATTTTAAAGGATTTCCGTTTTTATGTTCTATTTTTTTTTTATTAATTGCTCTTACTCATGGTCCAATGCTGTAACCTTTTTTTCAAGGTTTAAGCCTTCTTTCATGTATCTGTTTTTGCAAAATCTGTCCAAATTGGCGTTAATTCTGACCTATTATATGAAATTTCAATATTTAAAGGTGGCCATACCACACACCATTTTTTTTAGTCAACAGATCGACTTGTGTACAACCAGCCTGCCCATACGTGGCTCAAGATTTGGCTGGTCCCTGCAGAGCAGGCCAAATTTTGATCCATGTATGGCCACATATATTTTTCTTTTTAAATGCCCAAAAGTCTTGTCTTGTGTTGCAGTAAATTGGTATAGCTGAATTCCAGGCAAAGGGGTTAACATCACGTTAACCCCTTTGCCTGGAAAAAGGAAAAGAAAGAAAGAAAAAGGAAAAGTTAAAAAATAAAATGTACTGTACATGATTCAGATTATTAACATAATTAAAGCAGTCTGTTTTCCTGCATCCCCATGTTTTTTGCCTGTTTATCCTGCTGTTATATCTTAATTGTACAGGATACAGGCTTGGTCTTTATAGTCTGAGTAGAGTTATAGGTTGGTACCTTCAGGTGACTTGGCACTGGCAAAGATTGGAAGGACACTCCCCTGGGTATCTCTTCTATAATCCTACTTCAAGAGTCCCCAGGTTTTTTTCAGTATCCAGTGGTGATATAACCGTTCTCCTTTATGGAGGAGTCACTCTTCTTTTAACTAGTTTATTATTTTACGTAAGACCCTTCAATCAACTTGTCAATCAAACTCCTGACAGTCTTCTAATACTATACAATAGCAGTGCAACCCAGATTTTTGAAACCTCTGTAAAATCTTGGGGATTGCACCCAGCCCTTATGATGTGGGCACAGCCTGTAATGTTTTGGGCACAGCCTGTAATGTTTCGGGCACTGCATTCCTCTTGGTTGCTCACCTCAGCACTTTGTGCAATGAGTTTAGTCAGCCTCAGGATGCTTGACAGGTCCAGGGCCATTCCTACGGACCCTAGATCCTGAAGCTTTCATCAGCTAACAGACCAAACTGTGCAGCAAAAGTGGAAGTGAAAGGGTTCAGACAAACCATTTAGGATTTAAGATTGGTCAGCTTTTCACCTACAACTCCGTTTTCACAAAGTTGGGAAGCTGTGTAAAATCTACATAAAAACAGAATGCAATGATTTGTAAATCTTATAAACCCATATTTTATTCACAATAGAAAACATAAGATGTTTAAACTGAGAAAATGTTCCATTTAAGAAGAAAAAAAAAATGTTGAACTCCATGGCAGCGATATGTCTCAAAGTTGGGACAGGGCAACAAAAAGCTGCAAAAATAAGTGGTTGTAATATGGAAGAGCTAGAAGAACATTTTACAACATGATTTGTAAAACTCTCCCAAGCTTTACTTCTGAGACACTGACTCTCTAAGATGCCCTTTTTTACCCAATCAGTGAAAAATCTGCATAGAAAAATTGACAAACTATTTCAGTATAATGTTCCTCAACATCTTGTAAAGTTTTTAAATATATCATCTACAGTGTATAGTTTAAAAGATTCTGAGAATCTGAAGAAATCTCTGTGCATAAGGGACAAGGCCGAAGCTTAATATTTGATGCCCATGATCTTGGGGCCCTCAGATGGCACTGCATTAGAAACGGGCATGATTCTGTGAAAGACATGGTTGCATGGGTTCCTGGATACTTTCAAAAATCACAGTCTGTGAACACAGTTTGCCGCACCATCTAAAAATAGGTAAAGCTCTTTAATGTAAAGAAGCCACCATATCGTTACATGAGCCAGAAACTCAACCATCTTCTCTGGGCCAAAGCTCGTTTAAAATGGGCTGTTTAAAACTTTTCTGTGGTTGGACAAATCAAAATTTTTTTGTCAACCATGGGTGCTTGCGTCCCCTGGACTAATGTGAAGAAGTGATTGGTTCAAAATCCTGCATATCTGATTGTATGGGATTGCATTAATGTGTATGGACTGGAAAAATTTCATATCTGAAAGGCACCATGAATGCTGAAAGATACTGTAAATCCAGGATTTTAGTGCACCATATACTCGGAGAAGAATGGGACAACATTCCTCTCCCAAAACTCCAGCAACTGGTCCCCTCAGATCCCAGATGCTTAGAGTGTTATGTTTTTATGTAGATTTTTACAGCGTCTCAATTTTTTGGAATTGGGGCTGTGGGGCTGTTTCTCCCTAAAGGAAAAGAAAAACAGTTTATGAAACTTCTTAGGGTCCTTTCACACGGGGCGGATCAGTTCTGATCCGCCCCGTGGATGTCCGTTTGCTCAGCGGGGATCACTCCGCCGATCCCCGCTGAGCAGGGAGATGACAGCTCCGTCTCTGCACACTGCGCAGGGACGGACCTGTCACAGCGCCGCTCTCCCCTATGGGAGATCGGATGACGACGGACCGCAGTGCCCGTCGTCACCCGATCCGTAGACGGATGGAAAAATAGCTTTTTCCTCCGTTACACTTTTTCGGATCGGAGCGGGTCGGATGTCAGCGGACATGTCACCGCTGACATCCGACGCTCCATAGAGCTCTATGGAGCACCCGTTCAGGTCCGCCTGAAAAACTGACAGGCGGGCCTGAACGGGACGTCAGTGTGAAAGAGGCCTTAGACGTTTTTTTGCTTGAATTAGGTTTAAATGTGTTGGACTTTTTAAAATATCAATGACTATCTGAATCCATTATTCCATCCAACACTATTCTCTTCAGACAATGCTGCTGCACAAGGGGGATTCCTTTGTTCCCCAATATAGAAGAGCCACCCTAACAAAAGAAACTTGGTACTGGCTGTGTTGCAAGTTGATAAAAGCCTAAAAAACAAATGCAATCACCAAATTTAAAGTGAATTGTTTTTGTTTTGTTTTTAAGAACGAGACTTTACCAGCATGTTATATTTACCTCCTCTGTGCAGTTGGTTTTGCACTGAGCAGCCCGGATCCTCCTCTTCTCGGGTCCCTCTTTGCTGTTTCTGGCCTCTCCCTCCAAGTCCCCCCACAGTCAGCAGCTTCCTGTGGGAGCACTGGAGCCGAGTGACAGCTCTGTGTGTCCATTCAGACACTGAGCCCTGACCCAGCCTGCCCCCTCTCTCCCCTGATAGGCTAACCGACTTTGACAGCCGCAAGAGCCAATGGCGCTGCTGCTGTGTCTCAGCCAATCAGGAGGAGTATCCCAGATGGCTTAGACATTCATGGACATTGCTGGGGGGGGGGGCTCCGGTAAGTAATTAGGGGGGCGCTGGGGTGGCTACTACACACAAGGTTTTTTATCTTAATGTATGGAATGCATTAAGATAAAAAAACCTTCTGCCTTTACAACTCCTTTAAGGATAGGTAAGGATTTCCGTATATTAAATTTTTATTTTTGAGTTAAATACTGCTTTAACCACTTAAGGACCGGAAGGCTTTGCCCCATTTTAATGACCAGGCCATTTTTTGCGATAGGGCACTGCGTCGCTTTAACTAACAATTGCGCAGTGTGTTCCTACAAATAGATTTCTTTTGGTAGTATTTGATCACCTCTGGTTTTTATTTTTTGCGCTGTGAACAAAAAAAGATTGGCACACAAAAAAGCTATATTTTTTTTTTTTTTGCTTTTTGCTATAATATGCAGAAATTTTTTTTTTCAGTTTAGGCCAATATGTATAAGCGTATATTGATTGGTTGGCGCAAAAGTTATAGCATCTGCAAAATAGGGGATAGATTTCTGGCATGTTTATTTTTATGTTTTTGCTATTGATGGCAGGGATCTGCAATTTTTAACAGAACTACGAGATTACGGTGGACAGATCAGACGCTTTTGGGACTAATTGACATTTATACAGCGATCAGAGCTAAAAATAGCCACTGATTACTGTATAAATGTCACTGGCAGGGAAGGGGTTAACACTAGGGAGCGATCAAGGGGTTAAATGTGTCCTAGGGAGGGGTTTCTTACTGTGGCGAGGATGAGACTAACAGGGAGTAGAGTAGAGAGAGAAAGATGTTCCTGATTGCTAGGAACAGCAGATCTCCCTCTACTTCCCTGACACAATTGGAATCTGTTTACATTGAAGTTGTAGGCAGTTGTAGGAGAGCAGACATGGTGACATCAGCGCCACTCTTTCCAGCAGTATACCAAATTTAGGGTGCCCTGGTGGCAATGCCAGCCTCTGGCATCTGCTCCAGGGACGCTGCACGTGCACCTCCTTCAGACTTCTTAAAGAGCCAACGTACAATGATGGCAATTCGCGCAGCTTTGCCAACCTGCCACCGTACAACTGGATATATACAGTATCTCCCAAAAGTGAGTACACCCCTCACATTTTTGTAAATATTTTATTATTCCTTCCTGACAACACTGAAGAAATTACTTTGCTACAATGTAAAGTAATGAGAAAATATCCAAATTGGACACTAAGTATCAATATTTTGTGTGGCCACTATTATTTTCCAGCACTGCCTTAACCTTCTTGGGCATGGAGTTCACTAGAGTTTCACAGGTTGCCACTGGAGTCCTCTTCCACTCCTTCATGACAACATCACATAACTGGTGGATGTTGGAGACCTTGCGCTCCTCCACCTTCTGTTTGAGGATGCCCCACAGATGCTCAATAGGGTTTAGGTCTGGCTACATGCTTGGCCAGTCCATCTTTACCCTGAGCTTCTTTAGCAAGGCAGTGGTCATCTTGGAGGCGTGTTTTGGGTCGTTATCGTGTTGGAATACTGCATTGCAGCCCAGTCACCGAAGGGATTTGATCATGCTCTGCTTCAATATGTCACAGTACATGTTGCCATTCATGGTTCCCTCAGTGAACTGTAGCTCCCCAGTGCCAGCAGCACTCATGCAGCCCCAGACCATGACACTTCCACCACCATGCTTGACTGTAGGCAAGAGACCCTTGTCTTTGTACTCCTCACCTGGTTATCGCGACACACGCTTGACACCATCTGAACCAAATAAGTTTATCTTTGTCTCATCAGACCACAGGACATGGTTCCAGTAATCCATGTCCTTGGTCTGCTTGTAGGCAGGCTTATTTTTTTGGTTAAACTACCGGGAGGACATTACATGATAAATATTTAGCAAGGAAATTGAATGGTCTAGGGGTTTCACTTGCCTGGTTCCTCACTCCTGCGTTTCCTTCATTAACCCAAAGCTCCAGTCTGTAGGTAGAGCATCAATGTTTTCATGTAATATATTGGGCTGCAACGGAGCAACTGTAGGTGAAGGCAGAGTGAGGCATAAGGCAAATATTATTCCGAAATCCTCCACCCTTAGGCTGCTTTCACACTGGGGCGGTATTCAGGCGTTACAGCGCTAAAAATAGCGCCTGTGTAGCGCCTGAAAAAAACCGCCCCCTTTAACTCCAGTGTGAAAGCCGGAGGGCTTTCACACTGGAGCGATGCGCTGGCAGGACGGTGAAAAAAGTCCTGCCAGCCGCATCTTTGCAGCGGTGAAGGAGCGGTGTATTCACCGCTCCTAAACCGCTCCTACCCATTGAAATCAATGGGACACCGCGGCAATACCGCCGGCAAAGCGCCGCTGCAGCGGCGCTTTGCGGGCGGGTTTAACCCCTTTTCGGCCGCTAGCGGGGGTTAAAACCACCCCGCTAGCGCCCGCACACCGCCGCTAAAAATAGCGGCACTTTACCGCCGACGCCGCTCCCGCTGCAGTGTGAAAGCAGCCTTAGACTAAACTGGCAATAACCCCTTACAGTATTGTCCCCACTGCTTCGGTGGAATTGTAATTTTCCTGGAGTTGGACTTTAAACCACATCCATATACATTGATTACTTGAAATGCAGCTCTGACTAATTTACCTACCCAAACATTGTTTTATGTAAATATACTTAATTTAGTACACAGATTTTTGAAATGCTGGTACCCTATTTAATATGTTAAGCTGTCAAATAGATAAAAAATATTTTTTTTTTATTTTAACATTGTGATGGTCTCCTTTTTAAAAAAACGTGTTTTTCTTTTTTTTGTGTGTGTATACCCTTACTGTACACACAGAATAAAAATCTTGACTGCGGCAACTGAAAAATGTATTTTCCAGCAAATCCCATGTGGTCACCATGCCGTAGCTGTTATGCCAATCGCATGATCAGAAACCTTACTGTTTTTCTTCCCGTGGTTTTTTTTTTTTTTTTTTTTTTTTTTTTTTAAATGAAGCACAGAGCTGTCAATGTCAGCCCCATCTGTCGGTGTGCTGCTAGCTGTTGAATGTGGAACACACGATATACCTTTACTTCAGCACGGTACGAGTTTTTAGGAATTGTAATCTCCAGATTTTGGAAACCTAGTGTTGAGGCTAGAAATGTAGACTTCATTGCCGGCGTTTATTTTTTTTTTATTTTTTTTATATTAAAGCTCTCTGGGTTTGGCACCATAATCCAGCCATAACCTTTTAAGATTCCATTTAAAAATATTTGTCCAAATTTTACATTCTAATAAATGTAATGTTTTGATGGCTTAGTTAGTAAATGATGTAGTAAGCAAAGTACAAGAATGCATAGCAACTGACATTTAACAGATGTCAGGCCAGTATTGCTACCTAGAGTTCCAGTAGTTATTAGGTGGCTGTTTTGTCACTTTTAATTTCACTTCATTAATACAATAAGCTTTATTTTAATTATCTTAAAGGGGTTGTAAACTCCAAAAAAAAAACCCCCTGCGAGACAAAGGCATAATTGGCTAGTATGCATTGCATACTAGCTGATCATGAAATGCTTACCTTGGCTCAAAGCTGTTGTAGCGGTCCCGCACACCGCTGTGACTGGCGACTTGTCTGCCGGAGTGATTTGTGGGTTCGCTGGAGCCGCTGGTCACAGCACGGCTCCTGAAGAAACGGCACAAGCGGGCCGTTTCTTCAGTGCGTATGTCCCGATGATGGTACATGCCGATACAGTGAATATCTCCTAAACTGCAAGTTTAGGAAATATTCACAGTACCTACAGGTAAGCCTTATTATAGGCTTACCTGTAGGTAAAAGTGGTGTAACGGGGTTTATAACCACTTTAGGCAATGTGTGACCTGAATACACTGGACAAAAAGTGTGTAGGTTCCTACAGTATATTCCTGTTGCTACATTTCAATGTATTGGGAGAACAGGGGGTTACTTTAAGGTATTGCCAGTTTTATTTTGTATTGTAGCCCTGAATTAAGTTAGTAGTAGTTTAGAGGTGAATGTCTATTGTACATGTTATATAATAATTACAGCCACTCCATGTTAAATGTGTCTCAATTGTTGTGCCATTGGTCCCTGTTCGATTTTTATGTGGTTATCTTCACATGAAGCTTTTGTTGGCTTTGGCATTATGTAGTTAGTACTAAAACCATCTGCAGCAGCAGATGTGTTTATTAGTGGTCAATCTAAATACACAATTTCTCTTATGGTAATGCTTGGTCGCAGACCACCCAAGGGCAGCAGTTTGCTCGTATTCTTAAAATATACAACGTGATGAGGACATCAGCATGGGGAAAAAATTGTTGCATTATGTTTGACTTGTAGTGAAGTTATACCCAACTACTATAGAATGTTGTCTTGCCCATTTTTGGCAAATGTCTTTTTTTTTATTTTTATTTTTTTTTTTTTTAACACCAAATTGCTGAAATGCTCAGGAACAGTTTATGTACAACTAGAAAATGGTATGTTAGCTGTAGGCTACAATACACATACAACAAAAGACACAAATCATATTACAGATAGCCAAACAGCTGTGTTTCAAATATTAAAATGATTGTTTGGAAAATACTTATACATATTTGTATCTTTTTATTTTATCAAATCATTTGATATTTGTATTGCAGCCGTAGTTACCTGTGGGGTTATGCTAGGCATATTTATTTTATTTTTTTATTATTAGCTTTGTATAGTATAAACAGTTGATAAATCCCCAGTGGATTTTTTTCTTTTCCTCTGGGAGAGATTTTCCTGTCTCTCCAGTCCCAGGAATGCCACAGAAAGGAAGATCAACCCAAAGTAAGGGGAAATCCTTCTTGATTGTCACCAGAAGAAATCTTTTTTTTTTTTTTTTTTTTTTTAAGATTTCCCCCATTTACCTTATATTTCAATTAAACTTGACATTTTGAATTACCCATCAATATCTGTTCTGGTGAAAATAGTCACCAGGGCAAACAGAAAAGGTGAATATACCATTGCCATAAACTGCAATAGTAGTCCCTGAAGAGTTTCACTACTTCTCTACTCCCAAGGCCCCTTTCATGTGAGAGGTCCGCTCGGGTCTGCTGGCTCCATTTTTTTTTTTTTTTTTTTTTTTTTAGGCGGACCTGAGCTGACCTGACCTTCCATTATTCTCTATAGGCAGTTTGAATTAAACATATTTGTGTCTGTACACTGAGCTGCCTTTGATCTGATCCGCCAAAAACAAACTGAAGGGGCACAATTCCCCTCCATCTGGCCTGATTGGATTGGGGGGTGGGGTTGAGTCCACACAGAGGGTTAGGAGTCCTGCAGCCTCCTAGGACAGTCAGAGCAGAATGAAAACTCCTGCTTCAAGCTGAAACCAGACACTGATAGAAGTCTTAGGACTGCTATATACTGCTGATGAGAGGGGGTATTTAACAGTTTATATTATATTTACTAAAATGATTGCATTTCTATGTTCTGTGTACAGTGGGAGATCAGATATAGTGAATGCAGGGTCCTGAGTTTTTAATATAGATAATTTGTATGTCCAGCAAATGTTTACATGCAAAGCTATTTGAGCATTGCCATGACAACCTTTATTAGGAATTTAAGTGTTATCCCTTGTTGGCCAAAACTGCATAACATTTTCAGATTTCTGTGCTTGAAGTGGATAAGGCTACGCGTTTTTTTCTCTCTTGTAGATGGCAGAAGCCTAAGGAGATTACTTCCGATCTGAGGGTGGTATTAGTCACTTGGCGTGGGAGTTTTGATCTGGCTTCTGTCTTGATATCCTGCAGTCCTGGATGTCTCATATAACCAACCTGGTATATCACAAGAATGCTGACAACAGCGGTCAGATTTGCACACTCCTGGTTCAGCAATCCCTATTGTCTAATGAAGCGTGAATAAAGTAACATTTTAAGAATTCAGTTATGTTTTTCTACATTTTTTGTAAGACTTTTAGGATCTCGGATGGCCCTGTTAACACCTGAGTGATTTTTTATTTATTTTTTTGCTTTAAACTGGGTTCACACTAGTGCGACGCCAGCCATCGTATGTGATTCGCACTGCATTGCTGTGTACATCACATGCAATGTCTGTGCAATGCCATACAAACCTCAGTCACACCAAAATGGTGCAGGACCCTTTCTTTGGTCTGCACTGTAATTCGATGGCATGGGTGTTCCTGTCTGATTTCATATTTTGCTTTGGGATCTACAAACCGATTTGGGGGCGTCATTAACTTTACATTGACACCTGCAGCGGTTCCCAGAGAGCAGCATTACCTGCCTGCGAGTGAGATGCAATGCGGGAACCCACACAGGAATTGCACTGGTTCCCGCATGGCACAAGTGTGAACTGGCACTGACGCTCATAGCTCTAAAATGCTGAACAAGCCAAACTTCATTCATTTCAATGACCCTTCACATCTGAGGCTCCATGCGCACCTCTGTGTTCTGAATCGCAGGCGAAATCGTGGCAAATCATGAGATGCCCTGTGTTCTTGGTGCATTGTCAGTCGATTCCAATAGAACCCCCAAACGCGGCGCAATTTTCCCACGATTCGTCAGGCGTCAATCGCGGTAAAAATGCGCAAACAGAATCGCGTGACGCCTTTCACCCAAGAGAAACACAGAAGCTTCTTTTGGGCAACGGTCGTGTCCCGCAATCTATTTGCACATTTTTACCGTGATTGTCGCCCCCATACGTGGAGATGTGAATGGAGCCTGAGTGTTCTGTCACCTGAAGCAAAACTCCTCTCACTCAAAAAAGTACATGAGCTTCTTGCCAGATTACAAGCATTTTTGGCCCCATAGACTTCAATAGAAATGCCTGAACTGAGCATTTTGCAAGAATTTTTTTGCTCAAATAGCCGCTCTCCACCCCTAATTTCCACTGCCACTCCTCCCTCTAATGCTTTCTACTGACTAAACAAAAACACTTGTAATACACTTCTAAAACACGTTAAACATGCTTGTAAAAAGCTACAAAAACACTTTAAAAAATGCCCCGAAAAACGTCAGTAAATCACTATGCTCTGGTGTGAATGGAGCCTTAATGCGTTTTGTTAAAGTGAATTGTTAGAAAATTTTGAGGATTTGAACAGAATGGTGAAATGGAGAAAACGTGTTCCTAGTAAAGCTGTGAAACATACAGTGTATGAGAGCATAGCACCAATGTTTATGCATTTCTAGTAAAAACGCTCTTCACATTTTTATGTCCTCCTGAGACCAGTGTACCATTTATATACGGTTGTAGCCTGTAGTGCTCACAAATGATTTCTTATCACATGTTGAAGCATAGGTTAGGTATTCTGATGTATTCAAGCTTTGTATTTAACCTACACTACACTGAATGGTGCTAACACTTTGTGACTTTGCTTTTCTTATATGCTCTAGTTTAGAAATTACCCTAAATTCCTTGAGGGATCCTTCAGTTATTCATGTCTGTAAACCTATATTACAACCCATGTTTACGCAACACACGAGAACACATAAAGGTTGATTTACTAAAACTAGAGATTGCACAATCTGGTGCGGCTTCTGCATATAAACCAATCAGTCTCTAACTTCAGCCTGTTCAATTAGCCACTTGCCGACCAGCTGCCGTCATTATACAGCGGCAGGTTGGCTCTTTCCTGCAAATCGCCGTAGGTGTACATTGGTCCTCTTTATAGCTATAGCAGGCACGCTCGCCGGCTGCATGGCGGGGGCGCTGATGCGATGTCCGCCGGCATACTGCGATCGCTCCACAGAGAGCTAGAATGGGGATCTGTCAATGTAAATAAACAGACCCCCGTTCTGACAGGAAAGTACAGAGTGATCGTCTGTTCCTAGTGATTAGGAACAGCGATCTCTCTGTACTCCCAGTCAGTCCCCTCCCCCCACAGTTAGAAACCCCTCCCAAGGAACACTTTATCCAGTAATCGGTGCAATTTTTTTCATCACTGATCTCTGTATAAATGTCACTGGTCCCAAAAAAAGTGTCAAAAGTGTCCGATCTGTCCTCTGCAACGTCGCAGTCCCGCTAAAAGTCACTGTTCACTGCCATTACTAGGTAAAAAAAATAAAAATGCTGTAAATCTATCCCTCAATTTGTAGACGTTATAAATGTTGTGCAAACCAATCAATATGTGCTTATTGTGATTTTATTTTTTTACCAAAAATATGTGGAAGAATACATATTGGCCTAAACTGATGAATTTTTTTTGGTGATATTTATTATAGCAAAAAGTAATTTTTAGTTTATTTTTTTCAAAACTGTCAGTCTTTTTTTATGTAGCCCCCCTGGTGTTAGGCAGGGTTACTAACCAATTTTAGTTTGCTCGGCAGTAACCAGCCTGCCTGATTGTTGGGGAGATTCACCGACCTTTTTCCTAAATGGGGGTTGGATGCACCTCTCTCCTCTGTCACTAGGTGGCATTAGGCCAGAAGCTTGAGGCCTATTAGGGAGTACCTGGCTGCTAGGCGGCCCGAGGCCTATCCAGTTTGGAAGCAAGTAGTATGGGGTTGGGGCTTCAGGCTTGGAGCCCAACCAAGTTGCAGGGGGTTCTGCCAGCTGGAGAACTAAGCAGTTGCCACAGGTGAAGGAAAGCAGTTGCTGTCAGACGATCACTCCTGTCGCCAGAGGCAAGCGAGAACCAGAGTCGGAGGTAAAGGGAACACAGTCCCCAGCAAGGGACAATCTCTTCTGTTATCAGAGGCCAGGTTCTGCGGAGACTGAAGAAGTACCAGAGGAGCCTTTTTCACCAGCTGGGAATGGTAAAGAAGTTGGGAAAACTTCAGGAGAGACAAGCTAGGGACCCAGTGGAACAGTGTGGGTGACGCTTGCAGAGTATTCAGCAGGGTAGCTGAAGAGCCAAGTCAGGGACCCAGTGGGACAGTGTGGGTGACACTTGGAAGCTACAGCGGGATAGTTTTTGAAGGCGCTCAAGGGATCCAGTGACGGCTGGGATCTGAAGAGTTTAGTGAGAGACTGGGAGCTCAGGATACTGTTGCTGTGAGTTGTGATCTGTATTAAAGTTGAAGTTACCAGATCATTTGCTATAGGAGGCAGATGCAGTTTGCTGCAATTCAGCCTAAAGGCCCTTGAACTGCATAGCTGTTCTTCTATTCCTATTTCTTTATTGGACATCATGGGACACAGAGCACCATAGTAATCGCTATGTGGGTATATAGGCACCTTCAGGTGATGGACATTGGTATACCCAACCAGTTACCTGGAGTGTCTAGGCGGGATTCTCAACCTAGAGAAGTCAGCCGAAGCACCATGCAAAAAGCTCTTGACTGGTTTTCCTTTTCATGGGGATCGCTATTTGGGGATGATTTGGAAAAATACATCCAAACTATTTCCAGTGGGAAAAGTACTCTTGCCAGTCAAAAGAAAGTATAAACTCCCTTCATTTTAAGTGCATTCTTTCTCCTGCTCCAGGGTCTTCCGCCTCTAGGCAGTGGTGATGGCCGCTGCTGTCAGACTCTAGAGGAAAACCTCAGGGTCAGGCCCAGGCTCAATAGAAGTCCTGGGGCCAGAAACCATGAAAACAGAATTCTAAAGCCTCATTATGAAGAGGCGCCCCCCCCCTCGCCACGGCGGGGGAAAGACTTCTGCAGTTTTCAGAAGTCTGGCAAGAGGAAATTCAGGACAGATGGGTCATCTCCACGGTAACTCTGGGGAGCACATTGGAATTTTGGGACTTTCCACCGTCTTGTTTCCTGAGGTCAAACGTTCCCAAAGATCTAGGGAAAAGACCATCTCTGTTTTGGGTACTAGACCGATTAATGGTTTGGGGGGGTGATCATACAAATCTTCACAGAAGAGGTTTGGGGTTTTATTCAAACCTCTTTACGGTACCAAAACTGAATGGAGAGGTCGGGCCCATTCTAGAGTCGATCAGGGTAGTGGTTTCTATCCTACAAAGAGGAGAACTTCTGCCATCTATCGACATCAGGGATGCATACCTGCATGTCCCTATATTTCCTGCTCACCAAAGGTTTCTGCGGTTCGAAGTAGAACAGCATTTTCAGTTTGTAGCTTTGCCCTTTGGGCTAGCTACAGCACCCCAGGTGTTCACAAAAGGGCTGGCCCCACCTCTTTTTTTTTTGGCCCCACCTCTAGCCTGGTTAAGGGCACAGGGCATAACAGTCTTCACGTACCTAGACAATCTATTGCTAATAGACCAGCCGGTGGCTCGTTTGGAGCAAAGTGTACACATTACAACCAGTTACCTGGAGAGTCTAGGCTGGATTCTCAACCTAGAGAAGTCTTCCTTAAAACTGCTAAAAAGGCTGGAGTACTTGGGGTCTGATCATAGATGCAGCCCAGAAAAGGGTGTTCTTGCCTCAGGCAAAGATCAACTCCATAAGAGCTAGTGCCGATGGTCAGGTCAAAAGGAGATCCCGCCATTTGCCTTTGCATGAGGCTGTTAGGAAGGATGGTGGCTTTGTTTGAAGCAGTTCCCTATGCCCGGTTCCATTCGAGACTGTTGCAAAACAGTATCCTGTCTGCTTGTAACAAAACGATTCAAGCTTTAGACTTACCAACGGGGCTGCCCCAAGGGTAACTCAAAGCCTCAGTTGGTGGTTACTAACCCAGAATCTGCTGAAAGGAAAATCCTTCAGACCAGTTATCTGGAAGATGGTAATGACAGACGCCAGTCTTTCAGGCTGGGGAGCAGTAATAGAAAAGACTACTGTCCAGGGACAGTGGTCAAGAACCGAAAGAGCCTTGCCCATCAACATCCTAAAGGCCTGAACTTTTAGGTTGCGGAATTGTCCTGTCAGGATCCAATCCGACAATGCCCCAGCTATGGCCTATATCAATCACCAAGGGGGCACCAAGAGTCTTGCAGCACAGACAGAGGTGAACTTTATTCTAACTTGGGTAGAAAGAAATGTTCCATGCCTATCGGCAGTCTTCATTCCGGGAGTAGAGAATTGGCAGGCGGACTACCGGAGTCGTCAGCAGTTATTCCCGGGGAATGTTTTCTTCACCCCGAGATTTTTCGTGCTGTTTGCCAAAAATGGGGGACTCCAGATGTAGATCTTCTGGCATCCAGGTTCAGCGTGAAGTTAGTCAACTTTGTGTTCAGAACAAGGGATCCACTCGCATGCGGAACAGATGCATTGGTGACCCCGTGGGATCAGATCTCACTGATTCATGCATCCCCCCCCCCTATTCAGTTGCTGCCGTTACTACTTTGCAGGATCAAGCTGGAAAGAAAGCCGTTAATTCTGGTAGCCTCAGCATGGCCCAGAAGGTCATGGTATGCAGAAATTGTAAAGATGGCAGTGGAGGATCCATGGTCCATTCTACTACAGCCAAACCTACTCTCACAGGGGCCGATAGTCCATCCTGCCTTACGAACGCTAAATTTAATGGCTTGGCTATTGAACCCTTGGAGGTATATCATAAGCAGAATTCTTACATTTCTACAATTAGGGGTAGAGAGGAAGCTGGCCTCGAGTACTATCAAGGGCCAAGTCTCAGCTTTATCGGTCTTATGTTGAAGACAGCTTGCGTCACATTCTTTAGTCTGGGGTTTTATGTAAGGGGTGATGCGGCTTAATCTGCCAGCCAGACCTCCTTTTAAACCCTTGGGACCTGAACTTAGTTTTGTCAGTGTTACAAAAACAGCCATTTGAACCAATACAACATATTCCCTTAGTCCTTCTGACTAGGAAGTTGGTGGTTGCTATATCCTCAGCAAGGAGGGTTTCGGAATTGGCTGCTCTTTCTTGTAAAGAGCCATACTTGATTATTCACAAGGACAGAATGGTGTTGCATCCTCGTCCAGGTGTTTTACCAAAAGTGGTCTCAGGTTTCCACCTGAACCAAGACATTATCCTGCCATTGTTTTTTTCCAAAACCATGTTCCAGGCAAGAGAAGTCACTACCTTGTCTTGATGTGGTGAGAGCGGTCAATCTATTTAAAATCGACTGCTCAGATTCGGGAAGACTGATGTCTTATTTATACTGGCAGAAGGTCCTAAGAAGGGACAGGCAGCGTCGAAATCCACTGTAGTTAAGTGGATTCAGCAGGTTATAATTCAGACTTATGATTTAAGGGATAAGATTCCACCTTTTCAAGTCAAAGCGCACTCTACCAGGGCGGTTAGTGCTTCTTGGGCAATGTGTCACCAGGCCTCCATGGCTCAGATCTGTAAGGCCGCAACTTGAGTACTTACATTCACCAAGTTTTATCAGGTGGCTGTAAGGAGCTATGTGGATACCGCCTTTGGGCGCAGTGTGCTGCAGGATAGGTCCTCAAGTCTGAGGGTGCCCTACGGATTGCGTCTCCCTCCCCTAACATAGCATTGCTATGGGACGTCCCACATAGTGCTTACTATGGTGCGCTGTGTCCCATGATGTATGATAAAGAAAATAGGATTTTTATAATGGCTTCTCTATAAAATCCTTTTCTTGGAGTGCATCATGGGACACAGAGGTCCCTCCCCTCTTTTTGGGGCTTAGGTATATTGCTTTGCTACAAAAACTGAAGTACTCCTGGTAGGAGGAGGGGTTATATAGGAAGTGAACTTCTTGTATTGGGTATACCAGTGTCCATCACCTGAAGGTGCCTATATACCCATGTAGTGATTAGTATGATGCTCCGTGTCCCATGATATACTCCAAGAAAAGGATTTTTACAGGTAAGCTGTTATAAAAATACTATTTTTTTGTCTGCCAAGTATTTTGCATCTGCCCAAGGGTGTTCAGGTCCTAACCCTCTCTCCCCAGTTCTGTTAAGAGATCATGAATCTCTTTTTGCATTCTCAAAGTGTCTGGCACCCAACTTACTCTATGCCACACCCACTATAATTAGTAACCCATGCTGTGAAGATGGATGTCAGTTCTCCCTGACTCTGGAGGTCACCATTATACCTCTAGGGGTCTGGGGCCATGGTTACATTTATAGCTCAAAAAAACCAAAACGCAGAGGTGATCAAATGCCACCAAAAGAAAGCTCTATTTGTGGGGGAAAAAAGGACGTGACATTTTTTTTGTGTACATCGTCGCACAAACGCAAAATTGTCAGTTAAAACGATGCAGTGCCGCATTGCAAAAAAAGGTCTGGTCATTAAGGGGGGAAATCTTCCAGTCCTTAAGTGGTTAAGCTGGAACACCTGGAAGCTAATTGTTTTTTAGGCAGCACTGCACCAGATTTTTCACTTACTTACTTGTTTTAGTAAATCAACACACAAGCTTTTAGCAGAGTTTAAGAGCTGCCATGTTTAGGTGAGGCAAAAGAATGAAAAAGCAGCTTGAAAAAAAAAAAAAAAAAAAAAAGAAAAAGCAGCTTGAAGCAGGTCAAAAGGAGCTCAGCTGCAGGTCAAATCCATTTTTCAGTAAATTCTAAACCTCAGAAGCAGCTCAAGCAGGTGTCAAAAGCAAGCTTGTTGATACAGCTTTGCCTCACTGGTCCTTGCAACTCCAACAAACACTTTACAAACATTTATATATGCACCATGAGATTATGCATATTTATAGATGGCAGGGGGGGCGTGCATGCCCAACTTAATATAGGACTTGGAGATAAGCAAATGTTAAAATACAAGAGGCCTATTATTCTCATGTGAATCTCGTACACACAATGAGAATATCAGACAAAGGATCGTGCTTTTTTTTTTTTTTTTTTTTTTTTTTTTTTTTTTTTTTTGCATGCTAGTCTCATATTGAAAATAGGTTACTCAACTTACGAAAATTCTCATACGATAGAATACAGCTTCGGAAGTGATGTATTGTACTCTATTGCATTCTTTCGTTTCTCAGCATGTGTGGTTTTGCGCTTAAAATTTTTTTGACGAAAACTGTGCCGATTAAATGAAAATCAAATGATTCTGTAACGAATAAGAAAAAGTTTTGATTTTTTCCCTTCGGATAATATCAGATGAACTATCGTGATCAGCTCTCAAAAGCTATGTATTAACGATCAGATTATCGTACGATCGGTTCGAAAGCACTATTTTTCATCTGATTTTCCCATCACACAAATTTCTTTGTGTATTTCTACCAGATCTCTGCAGTAATGCAGCATGTACCTTTGTGTGTAGGAGCTTCCTGTAATAGACTTGTCACTGCTGTTTTCAACTTGTAGTGGGGGGACTAGTCTTGTATATGCCCCCTTGTAGTTTTCTTCAGGCAACATGGGCTTGTTGGGCCCCTCTCCCATCTCTGCTCTCTGCACAGGCTGTGACTTCTACATTTACAAGGTACTATCTGCAAAGACATTTGGTACACACATACAGTGGGGGGGGGGGGTCAAGTATTTGCTCCCCTGCTGATTTTGTACATTTGCCCACTGGCAAAGAAATGATCGGTCTATAATTTTAATGGTAGGTTTATTTTAACAGAGACAGAATAACAAAAAAAATCCAGAAAAACGCATTTCAAAAAGTTAAAAATGAATTTGCATTTTAATGATTGAAATAAGAATTTGATCCCTTTGCAAAACATGACTTGGTACTTTTGGCAAAACCCTTGTTGGCAATCACAGAGTGTCAGCGAAATTGTGGCCATACGCAGAGCACACAGCCGAATCTCCTGTTTCTAATAATAATATTTCCGTCTTAATGATATAATACTTTAGCTTACCTTCCAACCCATTCATCCCAATGAACAGACATGACCATCCTTCTTACATTCTCAGTTCCATGCTTATGCCTCCCCCTGGGGGCCCAACATCGCCTTTTATTATCTCCCAAAGAATGACAAACAGGAAGTGCTTTCCCACAACAGGCAAGCACTTCCTCAGTACAGAAAATGACATCACAAGTAATGACATACATTAAAGGGGAGGGCACTCACAAGAGGAAATGCACACACCCCCTTTTAGTCAGCATGGAACACAGACTTTAGTGTTTTCAAAGTAAACCGTATGGAGTGAGCTCATTCTAATGGTTCCTAAAAGCTTGAGACAATCTGCGGGGACATTGCTACTGGTGTTGTTAATATACGGTACAATTATATTAACAAGGCAGATACCAATGTCCTCTTATTAAAGCAGATATGTATCCAAAAAGGATAACCTAGCCACACAGATAAAATATGTTTATCTCGTTATGTGGGCTTCTCTAATGCGCATAGTCATTTGAAGGTAAGAAGCCCAGCGCATTGCGCTTGATACCTACAAACCAACAAACATCCACAGACAGAGAACACATCTCCAAGCCCATGAGAAGGTTTTCATACTGACCGTTTTTACACCGCTGGTCTCGATTTGACCCAAGTGCGCTCTGCTAGAGCGCTCCTCAATTAAACCAGACACAGGGAGACAGATGACAATCTATAAAACGCACATCCTAGAATAAAATGTTATACAATCAAATTTTCCACAACAAGAGGTCAGACATTTCTTGTAGTTGGCCACCAGGTTTGCAGACATCTCAGGAGGGATTTTGCCCCACTCCTCTTTGCATATCTTCTCCAAGTCATTAAGGTTCTGAAGCTGATGTTTGGTAGCTTGAACCTTCAGCTCCCTCCACATAATTTCCATGGGATTAAGGTCTGGAGACTGGCTAGGCTACTCCAGGACCCTAATGCGCTTCTTCTTGAGCCACTCCTTTGTTGCCTTGGCTATGTGTTTTGGGTTATTTTCATGCTGGAATACCCATCCATGGCTGAGGGAAGGAGGTTCTCACCCAAGATTTGATTTTACGTGGACCCATCCATGGTTCCTTTGATGTAGGGAAGTTGTCTTGTCCCCCTAGTAGAAAAACACCCCCAAAACATAATGTTTCCAGTTCCACCTCCATGTTTGATGGTGGGGATGGTGTTCTATGGGTCATAGGCAGCATTCCTCCTCCTCCAAACACCGCGAGTTGAGTTAATGCCAAAGAGCTAGATTTTGTCTGACCACAACACTTTCACCCAGTTCTCCTGAATCATTCAAATGTTAATTGGCAAACTTCAGAAGGGCCTGTATGTGTGCTTCAGTCCTTCATGGCATAGTGTGTTATCAACTGTTTTCTTGGTGACTATGGTCCCAGCTGCCTTGAGATCATTGACAAGATTCTCCTGTGTAGTTCTGGGCTGATTCCTCACCTTTCTCATGATCATTGAAACTCCACAAGGTGAGATCTTGCATGGAGCCCCAGACAGAGGGGGGATTGACAGTTATTTTGTGTTTCTTCCATCTGCGAATAATCGTACCAACTGCTGTAACCCTCTCACAAGCTGCTTGGTGATGGTCTTGTAGCCCATTCCAGCCTTGTGTAGGTCTACAGTCTTGTCCCTGACATCCTTGGACAGCTCTTTGGTTGGACTCTGATTGCTTCTGTGGACAGGTGACTTTTATACAGGTAACGAGCTGAGATTGGGAGCACTCCCTTTAAGAGAGTGCTCCTAATCTGTGCTTGTTACATGTATAGAAGACACCTGGGAGCCAGAAATCTTGCTGATGGGAGATCAAATACTTATTTCACTCATTGAAATGCAAATCAATTTACCACAATTTATCACTTTTTTTAAATGTGTTTTTTTTGGGGGGGATATTTTATTGTTTTGTCTCTCATGGTTAAAATAAACCTCACATTAAAAATATAGACTGATAATTTCTATGAAAAAAGTACAAAATCAGCAGGGGATCAAATACTTTTTTCCCCCCGCACTGTAGTAGATTTATATCCTTTGTGGCTGTTGCGTAATATATTTAAATGAAAGGATTAATGCCTGGAGTACAACTATAACCGGAAGTGAGGGCAGAATTTTCAGTCGGCTAATATCTTTCTGTTCTAGCTAATGGATTTCCTTTGCTTTCATCAGTCTGCTCGACAGTCTAACTGGGGCTAAAATGCTTCCTTTTTAGGTACAATACTATGTTTACCCTTATGCTCTGAAATATAGTTGAAAAGAAAGGCAAGCTCTAGGTGTGCCACCATAGAAAGCTGCTTCCTATAGTGGCCCTCACCTGTGGGTTCGATCCCAAGGCGGGCCTTGTGTGCTCATAGACAATGCGTGGCTTGGCCCCACCCCCTGCTCCCCCATCACAGGATTTGACTTGAAGCAGCTGGAGCCTGTCTCCCACTACCTCAGCAAAGCCTGTGAGAGTAGGGAGAGCTGCTACAGATGGACACAGCGCTGATCAAGTTAGGCCAGTATAGGGGGGTGCGATACAGGTACTGGAACATTTTTTTTGTTTACTTCAATGGAGGGAATGCATCAACCACTTGCCAATACTTTTACTGAGTGCAGCCTGCATATGCAGGCTGGATCACATACATGTACATGATCCAGCCTGCTTCGGGTTAGGGGCACGCAGCACGCTGTTTCTGCGACCGATGTGCTACCGGACACGGGATTGCAGATGCTGCAGCCTGATGATCATCTAATCACTATGCAATTACAAAGCTGTTATGAATTAGTTTATTCATAACAGCTGTGTTCCCTAAATTACGATTGGCCCACAGCTATCACATGTGACCCATTCATGTCCGTGAAAACTTTGCTCTTAGGCTCCATTCACGCGTCAGCGTTTTGTATCACAGGCAGATTTGCCACAATTTGAAAACACCGATGTGTGAATGACAAATCGCGGAATTTGCATTTTGAGATGCCAATTATTTCAATGACACCTAAAATCGTGGTGCGGGTCTGCTGTGATTGTCGCACAATAAATTGCACTGCAATCATGTTGCCCAAAAGTAGCTTCTGAACGCTTTTTGGGTAACATGCTTCCCTCAATGCCAGTTGAAGGGGGTAAGCTGAGGTGGTTACATTTTATTTTTATTTTTGTTAAACAGTTTTTATTATGTCAATAGAGAAACATCTGAATACATATACATCTTGACCTTGAAAGTGGTTAAATTTTTAGGCTTTAGAACAGGGGTTGGCGACCCCTGACACACGTGCCAGATATTATTATTATTATTATTATTATTATTATTATTTCAGGTACTTGTATAGTGCTGTCAATTTATGCAGCGATTTCAATATACATTATACATCAGTCCCTAACCTCAAGGAGCTTACAACCTAAGGTCCCTAACACGCATTCATACATATACTAGGGCCAATTTAGACAGGATTTGATTAACCTACCAGCATGTCTTTAGAGTGCATGGCACGCAGCCACATTCATGATGGTACATGAAGGAAGCCTGGGACATACTGATCCCCACAAATCAATAAAGCTGCGGCTGAGTGCAATGAAGGGAGCGCAGATGTTTACCTTGCACCTCAGCTCCTGCTCACATCCAAGCCCGCCGACCTCGGAATAGTGTCAACCATTGGGGGTCTTCATCATCACCAGAATACCTAACCCACCATATCTCACCACCCCTCCCTCCTCATCAATCATCACCGTAATATGCCCTACTGGCTCCTCTTCTCTGCCCTGCTGACCCTGTTCTCTGCTTTGCTGACCCTTGTCCCCCACCCTTGTGACCCTTGTCCCATGCCCTGCTGACCCCTGTCCTCCGCCCTACTGACCACTCCTCTTAATTTTGCTGACCCCTGTCCCATGCCCTGCTGACCACCCATCTCCTGCCCTGCAGACCCATCCTCCAATCTGCTGACCCCCGTACACTGCCTTGTTGACCCCATCATCTGCCTTGCTGGCCCCTGTCCTCCATCTGGTTGACCCTATCATCTGCCATGCTGGCCCTTGTCCTCTGCTCTTCTGACCTTTGTCCTATGCCCTGTAGACCCCTGTACACTGCCCCACTGATTTCCTCCTCCACTCTACTGGCCCCTGTCCTCTGTCCTGCTGACCTCTGATCTTCTGCCCCCTGACATTTTCTTACTGCACCCTCACATCAGACAGGCTAGATCCAGCCCTGGTGTTAAGTCAGATGGTATTTAGCCCACTTTTGAGAATTACTCATTTAAAATTGCAGGAATTGGGCTTATTTAAGGTGTGAAGGTGCAGAAATTGGGGTGATCTAAGGTGTGGGAGTGCAGGAATTAGGGCAGATTTGAGAGAACACTATTAGGTTGACCGTTCTCGACTCACACTTTATTTCCAACTGTATAACTGAAATGAATATGCCAGCTGAGTAAGGGTACCAGTTATTTAATTTACCACTTACCATTGATCTCTAAAAGCTCAATATTTTACTATTTATGCCGTTTACAGCATTAACATTCTAAAAATTTGTTTTTGCGATTGAGAGTGTGAAGTTGACGTTTTTTTTTATGTAGCTGCCACTCAGTTTCTTTGAAAATATTTTTCGGCACACTGCTCATAAGGATACATACCCCTGCTTTAGAATCACTTTAATAACTTTGATACAGACAATAATCTTTTTTTGCTTTTCTCAAACTTCAACAGTTGGTGTAAACGCTTTTAACCTGGGCTGGAAATTGCTTGCTTTCCTTTGCAGCTGCTGCTTTAGGCTGCCTTTTTGATATGCGAATCTGCAACATTGGTTACCAGAGGAGATCTTTTGCATTCATGATCAAGTTGTAAATGTCACAGTGATTCTGTCTTCATGTCCATCACTCTTCTGTGCAATCCATTTTATAACTTGCAAATAGGGCTGTAGATCAGTTTGAGACATTGCGTCTCCACAAACCTACCTTGTAGAAGCAGCAGCAGTTACACACAGTGTAGCCATGTGGTCAGTTATTTTTGTAGCCGGTGGATACAATGCCTGTGGTAGGTTTCACTCGGTTCCAGCCAGAATAGATATATTCATCTGAATGTTATCAAGACTCTTGGCCTATGGGCTGAAAAGTGATAAGCGTTTAGCGATTGAGTTTATGGCTCCTGCATGCTCGCTATGAATGTTAATTGATGTAGAACTTTCCTCCCTTCCATCTAAATGACAGATGTCAAAGTATTGTTTGTCCATAAACACCCATTGAAGTGTACATACCATTTACAAAAGTGCTGTCAGGTGCACAACGACATATCTATGCAGTTGAGCATCACTTCTTTTTTTTTTTTTGTAGTACTTATAATAGTGTGCAGTATACTTTTAAGCAGTGTTAAATCCAAAAGCAAACCTTTATTATATTGCAGCTTACTAATTATGTGCAATGGCTGCTTTCGTTTTCTTTTTTAGGCTTTCTTCTATTTTCGCCTGGTGATCTGGCCAGTAACTGTTTTTCAAAAGAACAAGCTTGCTTTCTCATGTATCAGTGTATGGGATGAGACAAACCCTTTAACACTGGCATGGTTGTTTACAATGATCCGCTTTTATTTATTCATGTAAAACCTTTTTCCCACAAGGAAGTAACTGCTTTAACTGATTAGAATGTGTGAGCTGGACTTTGGCTTCAATTTGTTAGTGTATTTAAACATGCTAGTACATTTAATGCTATGCCCCCCACCCCCAAACTGCCAGTGCTGCTGTATGCTGTGCTCATTCATCCAGAATGGGGGCACTCCAATACAGAAGTTGTTACTGGACAGCTCGCCATTTTGAAACTGAGGGGAAAAAAGCCTAAACACAGAAAACAAATGCAGCCACAGCATGATGATTAAGTTGCAATATATTATATTTGTGGTTTTGGGTTTAAGACCACTTTAAAACAACGTCTTGGCAAGCTAAATTGTAAAACATAGCAGCTAGGTGACAGAATATGCTGTCAGGACATACCTCTTGTCTCATGAAGCCCATTAATGGATTTATCACATCCGCTTAACGCGCTACCTGGTATGTGGATATCCTAGCGGCAGTCCTAGGCATATTCGCATACTGAACATCTGCTTTCAGGTACTGGCTGCCGCTTTGATTTTTTTCAGTTTTATTTATGCCTTAGTTTCCCTTTAAAGGTGTATGTGAGCAGGAAACAAAGGTAGTCACCACTGTCAAAGTGTCAAAGCTTGTTATGGTGGGAACTTAAAGTGTGATTAAACCCAAAAGACAAAATCAATGCAGTCATCACATATAAGAAATATTAAGCTATTACTTGAGCCCCATCTCTCTTCAGCGATGTCCACGAGCATCTTAGCCATTTGGGACTCTCCTCCTGATTGGCTGAGACACAGCAGCGGCCTGTGGCTGTCAAAGTCGGGGAGAGGGGGCGGGGCCGAGTCCGGGCTCCGTGTCTGAATGGACACATGGAGCTGTGACTCGGCTCGGGTGCCGCCATAGCAAGCTGCTTTCTGTGATGGCCCCCAAATGGGAGGGAGGGGCCGGGAGAGTTGAAGAGGAACCGGAGAAGAGGAGGATTGGGGCTGCAGTCCCATTTAGATCTGTGTTTAGGTCCCCATACTGGAGCTGAGCAAAAAGAGAAAGAAAAAATGAAAACCGCTTGACGCCTATTGAAATCTTTGCAAATGCTTTCTAAAAGCATGTATCCACATTTTTCTTATACAAGCTGAAGCCCACCTTTAAAATAATGGACAGTCTCGAGGCAACCTATTCTAAAATAATGTAAAAAAAACTATTCTAATAGTTTTACAGAATGCAGCAACATTCACACGTAGGACACCTGTTAGAGGTGATTTATTCTTCCAAAGCAAATACAAGTTGTACACACTGGTACTGACCAGTATTCCTATGTTTCTCTTCTTCCTCAATTCTCTCCATCAGCTAATGTGACCCCAGTGTTGAGGGAAAGGGGCACAGGAGGGTCAAACAAGGATGCTGTCAAAGCAACAGACATACTCCTTATCAACTGATGACGTTATTGGTTGTTAGGATGCCAGTGGTACACAATCTCTTTTTCCTGCAGCGAGAGAAGGGGTTGGAGGAGCCTGCACTTTTGCAGGGTAATCCAAGAGAGGTCCGGATATAACTGTACCGATGCATTGTCAAAGACTACTTTGCGGATAGAGCGGGCCTTGCGCATGATGTTCTCTTTCATAGGGTAAGAGTGAACTCTGAAAATGACATCACAGGGTTTGGAGGCAGCGTCTTTAGGGCGCAGGGCACGGTGTGCTCTATCCATTCCAATGTGTTTGGGTGTTCTCCCAGAAGGTTGTCGAATAATTTGCAGGGTGATTTGCAGGTCTTCTGGGCCCTCCGATTCAAGTAGGCCCCTGACTCGGGTATTGTTCCTGCGCCCCCAGGTTGTTCAGGTCCTCAAAATGGCGCTGCATGTCTCTCAGCAGTATGCGATGGTCTGCACCTAATAGTTGAGTGCGGTGTACTGCCAACTTAGTTTCTTGTATTTCCTCCTCTGCCATCTCCACTCTGTCAAGTGTTTGAAATTGGCATATAGTGTTTGAATCTCTGCACCACAAGTGGATTTAACATCCTAAATGAGCTGTTTAAAGTCCTTTTTGGTTGGTATGGCTTGGAAATATGATTGCCAGGAGAGGTGCTTCTGGTGGTGCGGGTCCACTGCCATTTGCGGCAGTAAGAAGTGAGGAGGAAGGGATGGAAGTTGAGGTTGCAGGGAAGCGGTGGTCTGGGCCTGCATTTTGGGCTTCATTTGGGAGTCCCATGGGTTTACGCCATGCCGTGGTCTGGGACGGAGATGAGGGCTGCCTCATCAGGTCCTCTGTATGAGCTGGGACCTGAGAGCTGACTGCCTGGGCGTAGGTAGTGGTGAAGTCTGCACCCCTCCCAGAAGATCCTGGGTCCCTGGAGCGGAATTGTCTCTGTGATTTGGGGGGAGGCAAGAGCATGGGAGTAGGCCTGGTATGGCGTTAGTCTCCCCTGGGGCTCTGCCTGTGAGAGCTCAGAGTCTTGCGTGTGCATGGGGCCTGATAGGTGTGGGAAATCCTCCGAGACCTGTGGAGGAGGAGGAGAGCTGAGACACCCTGCGGTCAGGCGGGGGTCTGAAGCTGTGCGCAGCAGCTGCCGGAAGGTGTCTGTACACTGTGTGTATGAGGAGGGGGTTAGGCCCAGTGGAGCGGGCTGTGTCCCGTGTGGTGCCACCGCCTGGGAGGCCGGGTGCTGGGGGTGACTCACTGGGCCCATCGGGATGGTTGCATCCTGGATGCCAGCCATGCAGACTCTGGTATGCTCCACGGATGGACCAGAGCTTGGAAAGCTTGCTGTGTTGGAGATCGCATGGAGGAGGTAGAGGCAGCTGGCACCATCTTGTCCGTCCTGCCGGTTGGCATGGGAGGTGGTGAAAAGTAGCCCTGGAGGTCCTGGAAGATCCAGAAGGAGGTTGGGATGATCCCTGTGCTTTTGGAGGAGTGGGTTCTCCTGGATCCACCCATGTATGGGTGCAGAAAGTCCCCTTAAGAGACCGTGGAGCTGTGGGATATGAGAGAGCTAAAAGCTCAAGCGTCCATGCAGGTCGACTTCTGGTCATGCCCCGTTTTTAGTAGCTTTTAGTAAGCGTCAAGCGTGTTTTTGTGCCCAAACTCGGCGGATTTTTTTCCTGCCTCTAAAAGCTCCTGCCCGCTTAGGCCTGGTTCACACTTATGCATTTTTTTTAATGCCTTCATCAATTTTACAGAAACAAACTACAGGCCATTTAACATGGTTTCCTATTGATGTAGTTCACATCTGTGCATTTTTTGGAAAGGGACCAAGAACGTTTTTCTGGTTTTTGGTTCCATAGACTTCAATGGATCAAAAACATGTATTGAAAAATGCAAAATGCCTCTGGCATATGCAAACTGCAACTTGCATAGGCGTGAATCAGGCCTAAATGCTGCTAAAATGTTGTGCATGAGGCCCTACTGAACCTACTGAACCTTTTGGTTATTTAATTACTTCCTTGGCTTCTTTGGTGATTATTTTCCTCAGACTTTACAGAACAAGTTAACACACTTATTTAACAGTTGAGCTTGTTTTTCCTTTATGCACAGCGTATATACAAACTAAAATCGTGTGGTGTTGAATGTATGTACGAATATGATCTTGATGGCCTCCAAGGCTAAAAGCTAACTTTATCATGACAGTGGCCAATTACAACTCTATACATGAATTAGTAGTGTCATTACACTCAATTAGCAAGGCTGCCACATAATCTGCTTAATGCTCTGTTCTCCTTTTTCCCTAGGGTTTTGCAGACAGCCCTCATTACAGTGAGCACTTGAATGACAGTCGATTAGGGCCCCATGAAGGATTGTCCCCGACACCTTTCATGAACTCAAATCTGATGGGTAAGTAGGTAATGCTTTGGAGCAACCACCCCTCAAAGCCGCTTTTCTTGGGAGACAGTTTGATCCCTTTGTGTCTGCATATTGCACACACATGAGGGCATTGGATATTTTCATGTAATTTGCTTGTTTTTTGCATTGGAAGTTAATTTTATGTTTGTAGGTATGTACTAACTTCAAGTATATTAAAGGCTTGCATAGTAATGCCAGAAATATTTGTAATTTCAAACCTCCCCCTTCTGTTTATGGATAAAGCCAATGTCCCATTTGAATTTCTTTTGGGAAGCAGTGCTGGGAAAGACTTGCATTGCTATATAAAGCTGAATTTGCATTAAAAATGTTTGAGTGTTTTTACTTTTCAATCATGTTTTTTTGTTGTATATATTCTATTCTAACTGGTCTGGTAGACGTTACCTCCTTGCCTTAATATGTAGAGCTAGCACTGTTGGTTCTTTTGATCTGGCTTGGATATCCATACTGCACAGCAGTAGTACAGTAGTAATAAACCTGTTGCTTTGCCCTGCATGTGCAAAACACAGGTTAACTTAACTTAGTTAAGTTTGTTAACTTAACTCCGGGTCGGTATGAAAACACGGGTTAACTTAAAGCTAAAGTTTAGGTGTTTTTTTTTTTTTTTTTTTTTTTTTTTTTTTTTTATACAGGACTAAACACTGTCATAGTCCATTCACACAGGGTCAACACGACTTCCAGCAAGACTTTGGGAGGCAACTTGGACACGACTTGAGTATGAATCACAGCACGACTTGAAGCAACTTACAAGGCAACTTGAAGTTGCTTCCAGGACAGGGAACTTTGCCAGTTGGCAATCGCATAATAATCAGCTCTGTGGGAGGGAGGGGTTTGCCTAGAAAACTATTTTTATTTCCTGGAAAGTTGCTTCAGTTAAGACAGGGGATCTGACTTGGAGGCAACTTCCATTGAAATCAATGGGCACAAGTTGTCTAGAAGTCGGATTATAGTAGTACAGGAACCTTTTCTGAAGTCGGAGCCACTTCAGTAGTGTGCATTCAGACGGCTCTCATTCACTTGCATTGATTTTATCACATTGCGCGACTTGAGGCAACTTGGGGTGACTTCAAGTGGGATCCAAAGTTGCCCCTGTGTGAATGGACTCTTAAACGTGTGTGTTTTCCATTAGCTGCAGACTGCTGCTGCTTGTTGAAACATTTCCTTCAGCCTCGGTTCACATTAGCTGCTGTTGCAAATTCACAGCAAAATTGCTCCGTATTCCTCCCCGCATCAAAATTGCAACCCATTCATGCAGTCCAATTGTGAAGTGAATGTTTAAGCTAACACCCCGAAATCGGTTTGCAAAATGCAGTGTGATTTGCAGAATTGGAACACATTGGTGCGAACACCAATGCAATCTGATTCTGGTGCAGACAAAAAAAGGGTCCTGCACGAGTTTGGTGCCAATGCAGTGCAATTTGAGCAATAAAAATCCATGGCTCAAATCGCACTCCAGAGACACCGCATGTAATTCGCACAGGAATGTGCTGTGATTCCTGTGCAAATTAAATGCGTTGACCCGCACCGCATCACTGTGAACCCAGGCTCATTGTCTCCTTCATAGTTGCCCATTATCAAAATGAATAGTTTTTTTCTGGCGCTGCGAAATTTAACAGCCTCTGCAGCTTGGTGCTGTAGCATAATAAAATATATGAACTAGATCCATAACTGTGCCATCCTGTGATGTCACTGTGCATTCAGTGAAGTCTTATTTTTTTATTAAAGTTTATTCTGAAAGCTTTTGAAATGGGTCTAAGCCAGATAACTCGTATTGTCATTTTATCCCTCAGAGGTACTTTGGAAAAAAAAAAGGGTTCCTAAACTAAAATTTGGCCAAAGACTTCAGACAGGCAGGGATGAGTAAACACGTTCTAATCATTTTATGATCTCTCTTGGCACAGTTTGCACAAGTGATAATGATGGTAAACTGTAATGTGTGTCTGCGAGGTTCCTGAAAGGACAATTTCACTTCTACTTCCCCTCTCCTCTCTGATTGCAGCCCACCTAGTAGCTTACCTTCAGCCCCAGTCCAGTGATGTTTGCTTTGTGCCCCTGCCCACGCGTCATACTGACCTGGCAAAGAAAACCTTTGGCTTTTCATCACCCTGCGTAATGCAGTCCCGTTTATTCCTATGGGATGGCTGTACTCTGCGAGACTGCTAGAGGCGGCTGCGAGTATAGCTGTCCCATAGGAGTGACTGAGGTAGCGGTCTGCAGAGGAACCGGCCAGAAATGTTTTCAAATGCTGCTCAGCCTCAGGCAGGACTGCATCACACACATCACTGGATCAGTTCTTTATATAAGTATCTAAACCGCACTCTGCAGGGTGGGGTGAATTAAAGGACCGCTTTACCAAAGGCAGTTGTCCTAAGGAAATACCTTTTGGCTTATGAAAATTCTAGTTCCCTCATTAAGCTGATCCAAAGCCTTCGGCACTTTTGATTCACTAACCTTGGACATTTATGCTGTTGAGCAGTTCTGTCTTCCCTGTGATGTCACAAGCTGTACATTTGTTTCAATTAGTAATTAGTCCAGAAACGGGAGATATTTTAGTGTATATTTTGGTACGGATTCCTTTTTTTGCTGCCAGATAGGTACTTTGTATGGAGCTGATGGCAGGGGGTTTTACACACCCCTCCCCGGTCCCCCACCATGCATCCTGGTCTTCACTTACCCATCTGTGAGCCTGGGAGTGGCATGGTGGGTGGCACCGGTAGAGGGGGAAAGAACTGAGCTGACATGCATCCTCTCTCCTTCTTTTCTTCTTGCTTACCTGGAAGCAACATGTAAAACCACTTCCAGGCCCCTCTTTTACTTTCCCCGATCTGCACTGCATTCAGTTTATTGGAGCATAGGTGAGAGATCCAAGGTGTTTTAGACCGTGGATGTGTCATTAAAGCGAACCTGTCACTAAAAAAAATCATCATACTAGGGACTTTTTGGCTAAAATAATTGCACATAAACCCCCCAAAAAATGTTTTTCAGGCCCGCCACATACACACAGGTACAAACATAAACGCATATGCCAGGGGCGCGTACGCACAAAATATCAATTGTGATACACGTTGCATATCGCCGCACACCGAGTGAGAGCAATAGTTCTAGCACTAGACTTCCTCTAACGCTAAACTGATGACCTGTAGGGGCTTTTAAAGCATTTTCTATAGAAAATAAAGGATACTGAAGTTTGATGCTATTCATGGATGCATGCAAATATAAGGTTTGACATGTTGGGTAATTTATTGCATTTGTGTGCTCCAAAATTACCTTTAGTGTATTTTTTACGATTCTTTTGATTAATTTGTGTTCCCAAATGATCAGTGCCACTGACTATAGCCAGCATCACCTATCATTGTATTTTGATGGTGGGGAAGGCTTCCCGCTGTCAAAATATAATGCCACGGGGAGGGGGGTCAAGGATTGCATCACCCAACTTGAATGTGTGGATGGGGATTTTTTTTTTTTTAATATATATATTTTTCATTAAATCGGCTGGTTGAATGTACAAGTAAAATGATCAATGTATGGGCCGCTTTACTCAGAAGCAGAAAATCTAAATAAACACTCCTTAAACATGTATGGGTAAAAAACAATCAGCAGTCTCAACTCCTATTTTTCTGAGCTTGTAGGTTCTCATTAGTAAAACTTTTACCATCACCAATATACCCATTTGCTAATAGGTAACATGAAACATGAACATACGTATTTTACAATTTAATGTAAGTCGTTCTCTGGTCTTTATTCTTATTGTAAGCTATTGTATTGTTTTCTGTGTGACCTATTTTGCTGTCTCTGCATTGTCCCTTTAAGACGCAGCCTTGGTAATCTAAGTGGATTAGCTAAATCCAAATCCTGGTGGTCTGCAATTTCTTTTGGAAATCTTCCTGCTTTGTATATGTTTTGTTAATCTTTTTTCAAGACGTTTGTGTCTACTAAGGTAACGTCATGGAGATTGCTGACATTTCAGTCACTAATACGCAGGAACCGTTATTTATAGTAGGTTATCCTTGCGTTTATATAGAGTTAACCTATTTTACAGTGTTGTGGCTGAACGGCTGCTGTTTGTTAGCTTTTTGAATATTTTTACAACTAAAGCTGGTGAGTCAGAAGAGAAGAACAAAAAATAAATAACCGATTCTTCCATCCACACATTTAAGGTGGATGTGGGCATCCTCTGGCTGTCAGCTGAAAATGTGTCACAGGAGTGCAGAACGAGCTCCTGAGACCTACACGAGAAGTACAACCAAAATAGCTTTGGCCATACTTCTCCTTGGGGGGGGGGGGGGGGGGAATCAAACGAGTTATACATGCCTGCTCTGTGCAATGGTTTTGCACAGAGCAGCCCCGATCCTCCCTTTCTCTCAAGCACAATGCTGGATTGAGAATGTGCTCATGTAGGTATAAAAGGGGAGGGGGGGGAGGTTATTGAGCTGCACATAGAAGTTTTTTTTAACCTTAGAATGCAATAAAATGGTTGTAAACCTCAGACATGAAATATGAACAAAGCATATTCTTCTAAACCGTGGACTTGTTTCAGAAGCACCAAATGGGGGATATACTAAAACTTGAGAGTGCAAAACCAAGTGCAGCTGTGCATAGAAACCAATCCGCTTTTCAGATTGTATTGTCAAAGCTTAATTAGACAATTTAGAAGCTGATTGGTTACTATACACAGCTGCACCAGATTCTGAGTGCTCCAGTTTTTTTTAGTGAAGGCAAATGTGCATACTCATACTATAGTGTTACCAAAACTTTTCAGCATCATGCACACTGGATGTTTTTTTGTCATTTTTACAGCAGCTGTTTTTGGCTGTAGACAGTTTTTTCTACAGTCATTAAACTCTCCATCGTGTTATCCTATGTGTCCATGCACACATGGCAGTTTTGGGCAGTGGTGTTTTTGAGCAGTAAAAAAACGCAAAACTAGTGGGTTCTGAGTAGAGCTGCACGATTCTGGCCAAAATGAGAATCACAATTCTTTTGCTTAGAATAGAAAAATCACGATTCTCTCATGATTCTCGCGGTGTAAAATTTCACATTATACAAAAAAAAGGCTAACTTTACTGGTTAGTGTGTGTGTGTGTGTGTTTTTTTGTTTCTTATTTTTATTTTTATTTTTTTGTAATTTTTTCAAAAAAAAAAAAATTGCATTGCAAATACAGTGTGACATAAAATATTGCAACAACCACCATTTTATTCTCTAGGGTGTCTTATATATATATATATATATATATATATATATATATATATATATATATATATATATATATATATATATGAATGAATATATATATATATATATGTGTGTGTGTGTGTGTATGTTTGGGGGGGGTTCTAAGTAATTTTCTAGCAAAAAAAAAAAAAAAAGATTTTAACTTGAAAGCAACAAATGTCAGAAAAAGCTTTAGTTTTTAAATGGTTCAACTTTTTTCACTTACACAGTCTATTCCATTGACAAATTGTTACAATGTTTATACTTAAGTTCAACTGATAAAGTATGTTGTGATTCTTGGCAGACTGCCCGGTTTTTCTCTTTCTTTTGAAGGCTGCGGCTTCAGAGAATTCTTTGCATAGAAAGAATTGTGAAACACTTTAGTCAAGATTGCGATAACCATTCTTGACGATTAATTGTGCAGTTCTAGTTCTGAGAGACATTTTTCAGCTGTAAAAATGCTCTAAAGCTGATAAACCAAGATAAACGCTCAAACATCGCTCACCAGCATTTTTTAAAGTTTTTGATCCATTGAAAAAAAAAAATTTTTCTTAAAAAAAAAAAAAAACTTGGAAAAACGCTAATACACTAAAAAATGCTATTGCAAAAACATTGAAAAAAGTTAAAAAAATGCTCACTGCAAATCTACTGTCGTTTTTGTAAGGTTATTTTAACATCCAGTGTGCATGAGGACTTGGTTATATATTTTGTAGCACACCTCAAGGGAACAAATGGACATTCGTTGTTTGGTTTTACTTTCACTTCAAAGTGGAACGAAAGCTGTCCTTTACAGGGAAGCTGTCATCTTAAGCTGGGTATACATTAGTAGAATTTTTTTTGACATATTTCACTGTAAGAACATTCATTTGATTTTCTAATCCATTAGTAGGGTCAACTCAATTTTTGACTGCGGCGAAGAGAAAAATTGAAGGAGCAGGATGGAAAAGTTCTCAAATGTTTGCATATTTTTATAAATTTACGAAAAATTTTCATTTGAAATTCTACTTGTGTATACCCAGCTTATGCCTATGTTTTATCTGTAGTTGCCATGGTGTTGCACATGTAATCAGTTATGATGCCAGCTATTTGATGGCTTGACGGTTTGGTTGAGAGCCAACACACTAGTAAGTGTTTTGGGAAATCAATTGGTGGATTTAGTTTTGTGTTAATTTCAGATAAATATTAAAACACAACCTTTTAGTAAAAAATATTTTTATCCTATAGAAAGGGGCCTCCCTTTCCCAAAGTACTGAGCTACAAAATTATGGCCATATGTAAAAATCCTTAGTGTCAACTAGAGCTGTACGATTAATCGTTAAAAAACTGCGATCTCGATTCACCCCCTCTGATGATCTCTCCCGCTGAGAGTAGCCGATTCTTTCATATAAACAAGTGTAGAGATTATCTGCTCACTCAGCTGTCAAAAGAAAGCATCCAATCTGCCAAGTGTAGAGCTTGAAACATTGTAACTAACCCTTACTACTTAGATCAAAGGGATAGAACTTCTTGTGTAAACAAATAATCTGGGCAGTCTGCCAAGCTTTCAGCCAGGAGTAAATGCAGGAAGTTTAACCACTTAAAGTCTAAATCTTTTTCTGACACTTCTTAAGTTAAAATCAATATTTTTTGCTAGAAAAATACTTGGAACCCCCAAACATTTTATTTATATATATATAATCGGAGACCCTAGGTAATAAAATGGCAATTGCTGCAATATTTTATGTCACACTGTATTTGCCCAGCAGTCTTTCAAATCCAATTTTTTGGGAAAAAATGCACGTCAAATAAAAAAAAAAGTAAAGTTAGCACAATTTTTTTTGTTTTAATGTGAAAAATGATACGGTGAGAGAATCGTGATCTTCTAAGCAAAAAAATCGTGATTCTCATTTTAGCCAGAATCGTGCAGCTCTAATGTCAACACTGCAGGAGCACCTATTAAATGCATAACGCAGATAATTGGCTGCATTGACATAAGGGCTTTGGTACTTGAAATGTAAACATCTACTTCATTGGTAGTAACTCTTCAGTAATTACCCTCTATGGATGTCATTGTAGGGTGCGTTTCTGCTGTGACACCAAGTTTATGTGGGTGGTACTTGGCAGAATGTAGTTTCACAGGTCATGGATACACAAAGTTATGAATGAAATGTCTGTAAAAATGGTGCTTGAATGCAATAGCAACCTGAAGGCTGCTGTAATGTAGAATTGGAGGGCCAATAACCTGATATATACATAGTGTGGCAGGATGTATGTTTGTATGTCACTGGATAAGGACTGCAGCTAAAGTACAAATTGTGCAGCCTTGAATTTGCATGCAACAGCCCACTAATTCTTATTAGGAATCCTTTAGCCTCTTATAGCTTCATGTGAATCACATAGGCCTCACTTGTTTGCCTTGGCTCCATAGTAAACTAGAAATATTTTATTTATACTTAAAGGCTCAATTAAGTAAAATAAATTACTTTTCTAACAGCATGATCACAATCAAAAGCTAAATCCAGGAAAACCAATAAAATGCATATATGAAAGTGGTTTTACCTGCTAAAAGAGTTGTATCTCTGGCCATGCAGTTCTGAGATTTGCACAGATCTGACACGCAGCATAGCCTTGTCTGGCTGTGACTGGATAGTGAAAGAAGAAGCAGCGCAATGATGAGCTCATCTGTCACAACGCTGTCTTCTCCTTTTAAGCATGTCCCTTGTTGGCACACATGCACTGAAGCATAATTGACTGGCTCCTTTTGTCTCTGTCTGGGCTCTGCTGAATGAGGCATTCAAGATGCTGATTTTAGGTAAATTTCAGGTACCTACCTGCTTAATTAAGAAAAGTGTTCGTAAAGCTTCCATAGAAAAAAAAAAAAAAATATATATATATATATTATACACACACATAAAGACTGTATATGCATTATGTAGCACCATACCTTACATCATGGTCTAATTTCTCCCTTTTTGGTTGACCTTTCCAGCATATTGTTCCTTTTAAATGTCTGTGTGTAGAACTTTCACATATAGTGACTTTTTTGTCTTGCGGCATCTCCCTGGAGCCAACCTGACGTGCATGCTTCTAGGCAGGGCAGAATGCAAGGGGCATGTACAGCACACAAGGAATACTTGTACATGTAGTCCTGGTTATTAGACATGTGATGTACTCGGGGTATGCACCCTGACTGGAAGTTCAGGGAAGCACTAAAGAGTAGAATGTAGGCAAGAAAAAAACATAACTACCAAAAAAAATTAAAAATCTAGAACGCAAAGGAAAATAAGAAATTCTAGATTGGCTACCAGTTGCATGGATCCTAAAGCAAATCTGTGTGGTAACAACTTTCATTTTAAAACATCAGCATTGTAATTGCAATAAAAACAATACTCCTTTTTTGGGAATCCAATACCGTATAAACTTATTTTTAATTTTTTTTGGGTGAATTTTGTTTTCCAGTTTTTAATAACCTACAAGACAGCAGACATAAAACACTGGTAACTATTGAAACGGCACCAGTAGCTTTTGCAGCATGTTCTTAGTCCCAACCTGATAAGGGGGGGTGGAGGGGGCGCAAGCCGCCCTCACTGGCAGAATGGGAGAAGACAGTAATTTTTTGCTAGTGGCTATAGCAGCCGCTAGCAATAGTTGCAAGAGAATACGGCGGGCTGGTTGTGCTCAAGTTGATTGATCAATCAACTTGATACATTCAGCTTGCCCATTAGTGTTTTTGATCTCGGTTGGTTCCTGCTGAACCAGCCGAGATTCGAACCGTGAATGGCCGGGCCTAAGTGTGAACAACAATCTAAACTTATTTGAGAAATCTCCTTCCATGTTGTGAGTTCGGTCCATCGCTTTCCAGAACTGCTGTTTACTTTCAATTTCTAAGCACTATGTATCCCATAGTACCTTGCTGCCTGCAAGCAGTAGTTCCTGTACTGGCTCCGCCTCTTGAAACACCTCCTCTCAGCATCTCTGTAGTTCAGAAGGCAGGCTCTGTGAAATGGTGAATAGGGCCCAGTAAATACATGTCACGGAATTCAAGATAAGTTTTCAAACTTCAAAATTGTTCAAATAGGAGTAGGCTAGAAATATTTGAAATACAGTGTAGATATGAATAAATGATTTTACATTTGGACCATAGATACTTTAAATAGCAATGTTACACTGAGGATTTATTACTACAAAAAAACAAAAGCTCATTGAAATGAATGGGCTCCCCTAAAATGCGACACAAGCGATTGTCCAAAAAAGTGCATTGGCTCGAGTGCACTTTTTGGTGGACGAGCCCTCAAAGGGAACCTGTCCTGAGAGATGTATGAAGACTGCTGTTGCACCTTCTGGAACATGCAAGTTGCCTTTACCTTGGTATATTGAGTGACTAAAACAAGCTTGCAGAAGATCAAATAATTTAAAAATCAATTAAGAACTTATCTAGTGCAGACTTTTCCTAGTCATTAACATGGAAGGTAAATTAGGAATGTGACCTTTCTAAATATGCTTTGCCAAATGATTGGCATTAGCAATGTCACTGCATTTGTCTTTGCCGAATTCATGTAAGCATTTGCAGGAATTGAATGTGTTAACATGTGCAGACTTCACCCTCATATTTCACTGCTGCTGTTAGCACTTAAAAGAATCATTACTAAAACAGGAGGAATTATACGTCAAGAGGATGTTGTTATTTTGAGTATTATGCTCAGCCATAAGCGTATTTGCCTGAAGAGATAGTGGATTATAAAGTGTCACTGTCTTTCATGATGGAGCTCTTAAACACTTTAATGATCTTGTACATACCAGAAGAGAGCGAAAATTCTAACAAGGGTTGATAATGATTCAATAATGAACAATTTGCCACAGAAAGATGCATTTCCATATTCATTTAGTTATTTTTGAAGTGTGCTGTGCATGCAGCAAAGCTATTATGTAGCTCATCTCTCGTGTTTCCAACTAATGAATTCCAGAATGATCCTGTTGATTCAGAGGCATAGAGATAGGGACTTTGCTTTTAGCCAAGATGAAAAACGTGCAATCCGCTGGCACACGGGTAAGCAATTAGCATCAAACAGATTATTATAAGGACATCCTACTATAAAAGTCCCTTTTGAGTTTTGACCATAGCTGTGATTTTCTTTAAGTGGCACTATTTAGAGTTTGCATTCTTTTTCTTTCTCTTTTTGTCGATTAATTATGATGCTTTTAAACTTAATAGATATTCTCATATGTTACAAGTTGATTTCATCCCTCTGAGCATGTATGATCTCCCTAGCAATCATTAGAAGTGTATCTGCATGAAACTTATAACCAGCATATCTATTAGTGTTATATTTATTGTCTTCAGCTTGTTTACAATCATGCAAAGCCTGTAAGCTAATAAAATCCATGGCATATTATTGATATTCAACTACTAGAGGGGACATTTTTCAGCCTCAGCCAATCATACTGATTAATGTTTGTGAACAAGTTATCTGTTATAGCTTCCAACAGATCCCTGTCATAAAATGGGCAAGGGAGTATTTTACAAGCACACCCGACCACCGTATAGTGAAATGGCATGCCAGCTAATGGTACTTTTTTTTTTTTCTTCAGATTCTGAATGGTTTCTATAAAACATGCATAAAATAGAAATTAAAAAAATAAAATTAAAAGAAAATATTTTTTTTTCTCCTGTGACTCGCATGAGAGCTCATTTATTGCATAGTAGAGCTGGTCTTCGGGGTAAAATGTCCTCCCCCATTATATTTTCAGTATAATTCTATCAGACCTTCATCACAGGTCATAAGATGGTTCAAAGTTGATATGTTAGTGTTTCGGCTTGCTGGTGATGGCTGACCATATTTGGGTTTTGTTTTTAACCTTTTCGCACATTACTTTTTTTTTTTTTTTTTTTTTTATATTGTTTTATTTCGAACTTGCTTTTATCAAGAACGTTCCACAAATGTTCTTTTAGGCAGTTTCTATTTCATTAATCTATTAAGTACTTAGGTAGTCTTCTGTGCTGTTGACAGATTATCCTGTTTGGACATGCTGAGTGTGAACAAATGTATCATGAAGTCGGCTATCCAAAAACACCGGAAGGTGTAATTATTGCATCTAACTTGTATAAATGCCATTAGTAAAGTTGCTTAAAGGAAATATTTAAATTTAGGTGAGGTTATATTGGTTTGCAGTGCCAAAACAAATACATCATTTAGCAATCTTGGTGCTAGTAGCAAAGATGAGCATAGTGTTTTGAATAGTTTTGTCCTATTTTAATAAGCAGAAAATAGAAATCTCTGTTTTTTCTGTGGCTGGAGATGGAGGATATTTTTATCCTTAGCTAGACTGATCATGCATAATAATACTAGTTTAACAAGGTAATGCTTAATGACATTGTGACGGCAAAGCATGCTGCAGAGATAGAAGTTTTATTAGTGTGCACCTTTTTGTTGTGATTTTGAAAACTAAAAAGGCTTCGCTCTGATACAGTGCAAGGGATTCGGCCTGTGATAGCTGGACAATGCTTAGGTAAAATCTAGCCAATGACTGTGCAGGAATATATTACAAATTTTCACTTTCACTTAGAGCTGCACGATTCTTGCTAAAATGAGAATCACAATTTTTTTGCTTAAAAGATAGATCACGATTCTCGTGGCATATCATCTTTCACATTAAAAAAATTGTGCTAACTTTACTGTTTCATTTTTTTTTTCCCAAAAAAATTGCATTTGAAAGGCTGCTGGGCAAATACAGTGTGACATAAAATATTGCAATTGCCATTTTATTCCCTTGGGTCTCTGATATATATATATATAATAAAATGGGGGTTCCAAGTAATTTTCTAGCAAAAAATATTGATTTTAACTTAAGAAAGAAGTGTCAGAAAAAGATTTAGACATTAAGTGGTTAAACTTCCTGCATTTTAGAGCTTGGCAGACTGCCCAGATTATTTGTTTACACAAGAAGTTCTATCCCTATGATCTAAGAAGTAAGAGTTAGTTACAATGTTTCAAGTTCTACACTTGGCAGATTGCCCCGGGATGCTTTCTTTTGACAGCTGAGTGAGCAGATAATCTCTCCACTTGTTTACATGAAAGAATCGCCTACTCTCAGCGGAAGAGATCGTGGGGGGGGGGGGGGGAGAGAATCGAGATTGCGTTTTTTTAACAATTAATCGTGCATCTCTGTCTGGGAAATGAGCTCCGAAAACGTAGTTCTGTGATAACAAAATAAGTCCTAGAATTCATAAAGTGTATCCTAGATATCTGTGTTGCTGTAGTATGACAGAAGGTGGCACTTGCAATAGATTCATGTACTTGTCTGTAAGGTGTATATGAATCTGTCACAACAACTGGAAGAATGTATGCAAGCATCTCTCCTGCAAAGTGACAAAGCTTTACGAGCAGATAAGATATTTAGAGACATTAGGGTAATAGGAACAAATAAAATATCAGTTCCAGAAAAATAAGATTTTTTTTTAAAGGATGGCCATACACAATTGGTTTGCTCTCAGCTAATGAGGATGAAGCAATCTCCATTGCCCAACTAGTGTATTAAAGTAGCTATAGCACCCTTTGGTTGTCTGAGTACCCATACAAATTTCCACCCAGCTCAGTGGAATTTTCAAATTTTAAGAGCATGTTACATGTTAGACCCGTATTTTGGGTGCTTTCACTTTACTGTCCCAATTGAACTCCTGCCAATGTACAGTTTGGCAGAGCTGGAGCTTGGTTGGATCTCATAGCCTTTCTCAACCAGGATGCTGTGGCACCCCGATTTGAGAAGGGCTGCTATGGGAATATGTAAATCTGGCCTTGTTCAGGCTTATAACCACCATGTGCTTGTTATTTTGAATGGCTTCATTCAAAATTTTTCATTTTTTTTTTTTTTTTTTTTTTGCAGGCTAATGATTTTTGTATATTAATGATTTAGCCATAGAAATCAAATGATGTAGTAGGAGTTAGTGACTCATGTGCTTTTTATTTTTTTTATTTTTTCTACAATCTATAGGTAATTAACTTTAGGACCCAATTCCGATGTGCATATGCATTATTTATCCATAGAATGCAGTAGGAGCTAGCAGAAGATCTGCACATGTCTTTGCGTTTTACATACATACAGCGTTAAGACACATAAGACTATTGGAATGTCTGTGCCTGCGTTCACATGTGTTTTATGCGTAGATGCCTGTGAAAGCTGCAGATCCGTGTGGCTCTGGATGTAACAGTATGGGCAGCTAAACACAGCGCTCATTTTCACTTGCAAGGCTGCTAAACACAGCACACATTTTGGCCTCTTTCACGCGAACTGTCTGTTTAGGTCCGCCTATCAGTTTTTTTTAGGCTGACCTGAATGGACGCTCCATAGACCGCTGACACCCGACCTGAAAAAGTGTGACTGAGGAAAAAAAATATTTTTCCATCAGTCATCGGATCGGGTGACTACGGACTCTACAGTCAGTCTTCATCTGATACCCCATAGGGGAGAGCAGCGCTTTGACAGGTCCGTCCCTGCACAGTGTTCAGAGATGGACCTGTCATCTGTCTGCTCAATGGGGATTGGCAGAGCGATGTCCTGCTGAGCACAGTGGGCTCCGTTCACGGACATGTCCTGTGAAGGAGCACTTTCACTTGTAAGGCCGCTAAACACAGCGCTCATTTTCACTTGCAGACACAGATGTGTATGGCTTCATTGATGACCATATCGCTGTCTTTAGATGCGTACAAAAATGCAAGCTGTATATCATGGTGTTTCAAATGCTGGTGTGAATGAGCCATTAAAGTACCTGTTAAGGATGAGCTCCAGCGTGTTCGCATGCTCCATGCGCAGAGCCTGCCAGGAAGTCGGTGCAGTGCTGCACTAATCACAGGCAGTGAGACATTACCCCGATGCGCGGCTGCAGAGATTGGACGATGTCTCACTGCCTGTGATTAGCGCTGTGCTGACTCCCTGGCGGGCTCTGCACATGGAGCATGCGTACACACCTGAGCTCATCCCTAGTACCCATCTTTCTCAAGACTTGCAACAGTCTCTTTTATTTGTAAAGTCAGAATCTATTTTATTTCACAGACATCTTTTTCCTTTTCGTTTTTGAAACTTACTAACTTCTGTTTGTATGACTTACATGGTGTTCCTCGTTTTGTCTTCTACATTGAGTGTTAGCCTCCCATTCATTTCAGTGTGACTTTTCTGAAAAGTCCTGCAAGCAGCATCTTTGGGGTGGGTTGGGAGCGCTGTATTTAGCGCTCCCAAAGCTCCCTGCCCATTGGAATGAATGGGCAGCGCCTGAAAAGTGATTTGAAAGAGCCGCAAAATGGTAGTTTTTTGGGGGGGGTTAAAATCGCTTCGGTAGCGGCTGAAAAGTGGTGCAAAAAACGCTGCTAAAACAAGCGGCAGTTTAGCGTGAACGGCCTGTGCTTTTCAGTGTAAAAGCAGTCTTCTGGGTGATGAATGAAGAATGTTAGGTGAGATACTGATAAGGGTTACAGCCGTCCATATAGCTGAGCTTTTCTCTGCTAAGCTAATGCATGGATGGAAAAAATAAATAAAACATGCATCATCTAGTAATTGAACACCCCCCCCCCCCCTTCTTTTTTTTTTGTTCTATAATTGTTAAACACTTTTTATGTTCTAGGGGGGTTTTGCCATGTTCTAGTTAACAGCTGCATAACAGGGAATAGCCAAGCTTTCCTTGTGATGAGGAATGTGGTAGATAGTGTTTGCAGGTCACAGGTGTCTGCCTTGATGATCTTTTTATCGCTTTCTGCTGCTGCCGGCATCTAGTGCAGCTGTTCAGAAAAGCCATCTCAGTAGGCCATCTTCCTGCCCTCAACACTGCGAGGAGGATACTGGCGCGTGGTGTTAAGTCAGGTGAAAAGCAGAGCGACTGGGGGAGCAGGTGTGCGTTACTTTATCATCTTTAAATGTATAAAATTGAATGAAAGCAAATGTTTGTTTCATTTCTATCTTGTAATTACATGCTTTCAGAAACCTCAATTTGCAAACTCCGAGGTGCGGAGAACTGAACAATTTAACAATCGCAACACCGTTTAAATTCCTAAATGTCACTTTAAAACATGTTATCAACCTCGGGTTCACAACAGGACAGTGCTTGTTCACAGTTAAAAACAATAATTGCTTGCTGGCCTTTCTCAGGTGTACATGTAATTGTGATCGTTTTCCACTCCTAGACCCACTGAGAATTAGCGTGAAATTATCTCCGTAAATTGTTGGTTAAAGCAAATCGAAATAACCTTCTGGGAAATGTCCTTTTACTGAATGAATGCTGACATGGTCATCTATATGTTCATCGTTTATCTATATTCAGTTTGAGAATTCTTTTTTGACAACAAATTTCTATAAATGAAATAAATAGTTGGACAGAATTCAGCCTTTCTAGACACGGACATGGTTTTGTCTGAATTGCGCACCTTTGCTGATATTTGGGGGCTTTCTAAGAACATTACTTATTCAGGTCCACCCTTGGGTGATGTGATGATTATCTACTTGGGGTAGGTACAATGGGGTGTAATACCGGCCATCAGATTTGTAAATATCTTTATACTTTGTCAAATACCTTTTTTTTTTTTTTTTTTTTTTTTTTTTCTTGTATGTATTTTATTATATATATATTTTTTAAATGGTCTTTAAATATCCTATTGTTGTATTAAGCAGGATTTCCTTCTGATTAATTATCAGTGAATAGCTGTACTAGTGTGTAGGGTCATCGCTATGAAACCTTTTTATCCTGTGCATAAAAGAGACTTGCAGAAAAGCTTCTGAGAGAAGAAGACAGACGGCTTCTTTTTTTTGCCTTCACTTTTTTTGTTGCTAGTAATTTAACTGTCCCCGAGGCAGTTGCTTAGCGACCTGCAAAGTAATTAAAATGTTTGTTATTGCAAACAGATTATGCTTAAGAAAAAAAAGAAACAATGGATGAGTGGCCCTTTTTTATTTAATCTGATTTAATATTTATTTATTTTTTACCCCCCTCTTGCACCGAGAAAACTTATGAAAAGTATGCTGGTTCAGAGATTTTTTTTTTTTTTTTTTTTTTCTCAATTAGAATGAATTTGATAAAGATAAGTGACAGTTATGGTCATTGCAAGGTTGCTTTAGCGCAACTTAATTCAGAACTTTACCCATAACAACTTTATAAAAAATGTTCTTTCGCAGGGAACATACTTTCCACAATAATGCTACCAAAATAGCATTGCTTCTGTTTCTTCAGCAAAATGGCAGCCACCAGCAAGAAGTCCAGAACCCCTGAACAGCAGTAAATAAAAGTTCATAAAGCGGATCTAAATCCATCGGTTAAAAAAAAGCTACATTCCTGGAATGCTGGGATTGCTTACTGTCACATTGGCTGGTGTCATAACTGATCCCATGTGCAGCATCATGGCAGTTGCCGATCAAACAGAAGCAGCATCCTTGGCTGTAAAGGACCGGAGGGTTTAATCCACAACAAGTGATACTAAAGTTTCTTGTTTGTTATTTTTAAATGAAAAAAAAAATGTACTTACCTGTGCTGTGCAGTTGGTTTTGCACAGAGCAGCCCAGATCCTCCTCTTCTCGGGTCCCTTGCCATCTGGCCCCTCCCTGCTGAGTGCCCCCACAGCAAGCAGCTTGCTATGAGGGCCCCTGAGCTGAGCCACTGCTCTGTGTGTCCATTCTCTCATTGGCTCACCCGCTGCTGTCTCAGCCAATGAGGGAGAGTACTGCACACAGAAGGTTTTTTCTTATGCTAATGCATAGAATGCATTAAGATAAAAAAAAAAAAACTAACTTTAAAACCACTTTAAGGCTGTCAGCAGATCGGCCTCAACAAATTCAGCAGTGCCTGAAAATAGAGCGCAACTGAGCATGTGCAGAGCAGGGTGAGAGTGTATTACTGCATTTTAAAATGCATATGCACTTATTTTTAATGCTTTGCATAGCTATACTTGCAAAAGGGACCAGCCTGAAGTGATCTAGCAGGACCTAATTTTCTGACTAAAGTTCCACATTAAGGCAGCATTCACACTACAGTGTTCTGAATCTCGGGCAGATTTGCCTGCGATTTAACAGCACTAAGGTGTAAATGACAAAACGCAGAACTCGTATATGGGGGAAAACAACCTGACCGCTCAGAGAGAGACGCTGTACTAACCATTCAATGTTTGCACAGCAGGGAAGATCGCTGTACTATTGTGTTCTGACAGGGGGATGTTTGCTTGGAGAAGATTTTTTGTTCCGATGCTTAAAACCCATTTCAACCTTTTATGCAGTAAAATTTGATAAACCTTCTTATGTTCGTGTTCCTGATTCTTTGGGGCAAGTTTATATGCAGGAAAATTATGGGCAGCTTCTATTAAATAGCTGGCAATATGGATATAGGGGACAAACTCAAATATTTTTTTAGATGTATTAGCATACATTGCACCCCCCAATCCTTTAGATTTTTAACCCTTTTAGGACAGACAGTCCTTCACATCTAGTTTACAAGTGATAATGGGGTTTGCCAGCACACCCTACAAACCCAACAAACCCAACTCTCCAGCCCCCTCAAAAACCTTACATAAGGAGAATGAAGTAGAATTTTTTTTTTACAGTCCTGGAGTTCTCTGAAGAAGAGCATGTAAACAAAAAGTAGGCAGCAATTTTTTATATTTTTTTTTTGTTTCAAATTAATGCAATGGTATTTGAACAGAGAACAAAGTAGGTGTTATTCCAATTTTGCAGCGAAAGTGGAAATACATTTAAACTTTTCATGACAAGGTTGCTTTAGGTCAGCCAACGGTTTTGTGGCTATGTTCAGACTGAGAAAGTTCCATTCTAAACCCCGATTCAGGAAAGTCACGTCGATATAATAAATGAAGGTGCCAGGAATCATCTGTGTTGCCATGGTGACACTTGGCTCATCCCTTTATACAATTTATGTACTTGCATATATCAGTCACAAGTATTTGAGTTGCCATTCAAGATAACTCTGTGCAACGTGTATAGGAGTCATTGAATAGAGAACATTTTTGCCCCCCCCCCCCCCAAACACGCACACACGCACACGCACACGCACACGCACACGCACACGCACACGCACACGCACACGCACACACACACGCACACGCACACACACACACACACACACACACACACCTTGAGTAATTTACTTATTTCCCTGTCTATAATAGTCATAACATGATATGTTATTTACAGTCTAGTTCTTAGTGAATGTCTCATTTTCAATCCACATTCTTGGTAGTAGAGTGAACATGGCACTAAAGCAGGTTCATTTACACTTGAATAATCAATCGTAAAGAATTTTGGAAATGGGGATGGCATGATTCACATCATTCTTGGCACAGAAGGATGGAGCTAATGATAATACTGATTTTCCCTTTAGAGATTGTTAGTTGTCAAAATATGCACAGAAATATTTGCTAACACTCGCTGTAGGTGTCCAGCTGTTCATAGTCTACAACCATATCTTGTGAGATTGATGATGGATATGAGAACCAAATATGCAAGCAGTTAGTTGCATTAAGAAAATGACTTTTTTCTGGTGTTGCAGGCTTGTGTGCATACTGCCAGGTGTCATTTTTTTGTCTTGTGCTTTCCTTGGCATTATTGGATATCTGCTACAAATATTGTGGCCGTTGAAGGGTATCAACTCATTGCTGTATCACTTGTGGTACTTGCATATAGGTCTAATTAAAAACCAATGCTCCTAAACAGTTTTGCAAAAGTTCTTTATTTTCTGTCTACTAAAGACTTCAAATTTTTTTGCCTCCATAAATTCAATTTCTGTAAAAATAAATACAATGCTGACGTCAGACATTTTTCAGGCTGCTCACATAATCATCCCCATGTCCTTGGTCAGGGTGTTAACGGTTTGCTGTTGCAGGAGGATCATGGGTCCGAGTGGTCATCCTCACCAAAGTGTGCTTCCCTTACTCTAGTCTCTTCTTAGGCCATCCTTTCCTCTACTGTTGTGAATCAAGTCTCTAAGCAGACATCGGTCTACCCCTACGGAACTGATAGTGCTGATCTGGTGGTCCAGTCATCTGAGGTTTGTTGAAGCAGATTCTTCCCACCCACTGGACGTTCTTGTCATTGGAGAACTTTAATCTTCTAATCTACATTCTGGAGCACCAGAAGAGGTGGATCCACCTGCCTTGCGGGATTATTGCCTGAACAGGTTTCTTAAAGTAGAACTATAGGCAAAACTTTGACTATAGAGCATAGGAGACTCTTTTTTCCCCTGGCAGTTTTTTGCCATCTGTGTCCCATCAGGGAGATATCCCTTCCCTTCTTGTCCCATAGCTTAAACAAAGTGAGAGGAACTCCCTGCAAATCCAGGTAATCCTTTTGGGGAGCCCCAGGGTACCAGCACTAGTGTCTCAATGGGATTTTCCCTCTCTTTTCTGGGGACAACCCAAAATAATTTTCTTTAGTTTTTTTACTTTCAATGATAATGGTAAACGGCACAAATCGAGAGGATCGATCTCCCTAATGGGGACACAGACAGCTGTAAAAACCTGACAGTTGTTCTAAACCATCTCCACTCTGTCCAAAACTAAAGTTTTGCCTCTCTTACTTTTTAACACTAATACCATTGGACCAGCTTCATGGTGTTGGGACAAAAGGGGAGTTTGAGTTCGGACTGTGACACAACTAGGGCTGAAACAACTAATCGATTAATCCACAACTAATCGATTATTAAATTAACCGATTACTAATTTCATTATTGATTAATCGGCCAGTAACATAATGGTGTTAAAAAAAACTAAGATGAGCTCTTTATAGTACAAAAATAGCGAATAATCGCTACTGTAAATACCACTTACACAGTTCTACAGTAAAAAAAATTAACCCCTTACAGTAGTGATTATCTGCTTTTTGTTGTAGCATAAAGGGCTACTTTTAGTTATTTTTTTTAACCCCATTATATTACTAAACGTCTTAGACCTGGTTCACATCTATGTGTTTTTTGGTGCTTTTTGCAGAAACGCACTGTTGGGAAATTCCCTTGTGATCAGTAAAAAAAACATCAGGTGTTCTGAGAAGCAAACAATTTATTTCTGATGTGGCCCACAACAGGGAGACATGCTTACAGGACGAAAGCTGAAGAAAAAGTCTCAACAAAAGAAAGTGTTCCGCCCTTACATATCCCACAAGAATAACATCTCCGTGCTTCTATTGGCTGAGGGAACATAAATAACGTGTCATGGCACAGGCTTGCACTTTATAAGCTATACATGTTCCGTGCATTCTTAGGCTATCATATTTAGTTAAATTAATGATTCTACAACTTACTATGGAGTTAATTAAGACAAAACAATACAATGAGTTAATACAATAATGTGCTCAGAAGTAAGCTTTTTAACAAATCAGTCTCAGGACTATTGTTTTTCTAATAGTCACACAATAAACATTTAAAACTTTTCTAACACGCACTACAGTTCATTTACATGGTTTCCTATGGGACACGTTCACATCTATGCTTTTTTCAGCTGCTGCGTATTTGGAAACGGTCGGGGACTTTTTTAACGCAAAACTGTGCTTTTTTTTGGTTCAATGTACTTCAATGGATAAACTGTAGAAAACGATCTCTCCTTGTCCGAAAATTCCTTTCACCAAGCAGTTTTCTATTTCCAAATTTTCCTGTCACTGTGGTTGAAAATGAACATTGATTTGACCCCACTAATGATTAGAAAATTGAACGACCGTTTTTTGTTTTTTTTTGAGGGAAGATCTCCGCTAATAGTATATACAGTATATTTCTTCTGTCTTTGTTCTCAGAATGGATTAGAGATTTTGCTCTCTAACCATATAGTTGGTTATTTATACTTACCACTGCATAGAGATATTTAAGAATACATTTTTTTTTTTTTTTTAATTAAATTATACACCACACCTTTTTTTTAAGGTTATTAACCGATTAATTGAAACAATAATCGGCCAACTAATCGTTAGTTGCAGCCCTAGACACAACCCTTTATTTTGCAATTCAGTCTTTGGAAGGATCTTTTTTGCAGGGAGGCTCTGTGGTGCCTTGCACTGTCTGCATGCTGAACAAACTAGTTTCCTGGTATAGGACCCTCTGCCAGCAGCAGGGATATTCTCCAGGACTTGAGGATCTGCACACCTGAGTCTAGGCTTTTCCTTGCTTTACAGGCTCAAAAGATGGACCTTGCCTCATTGACCTTCGTTCAACCTGCCAATCTTTTTGCTGTCAGAAGATTGTTGTTCGTTCCACCCATCTTGTTGGCTCAGGTTGACCAGCTTCATGAACACTGTGGTCTGTGGCTGGTGTTGTGTTGAGACCTTTCTTCATTGGTTAAGTTACATTTCTGTTAGTCCTTGGGCATCACCTATATAGTTCCCCATATTCTCATTGTCTGGTTAGTTTATTCCCTTTTCCAGGTGGGCAGTGTAAGGTTTGGGTGTTGGCGCTTTAGGTGGCTCATAAGCTTCAGCAGTCCCCGGTTGTTCTTATTGGCCCTGTTAGTGACTGTTTGCTGTTGCCCACCTCTGTCCCAAAACTTAACACTTCCCTGTGTCTCTCAATGGATGGATGTGTCTTGCCATTAAGTCCTTTTTTTTGGAGTCCACTGAGGATCTGTATCTTTTTGTATGTCGGTGTCCAATCCTCAGCAGGAAAACCTGAGTTTATTTTCTGTGTCACTCAGTTTTTGTATGCTGGTACTAGTCTTAGTTGGTTTCAAAATTAACAGGATTGCATGTTTTTTAGCCCTTGCACAGCTCATATTTTTCTTTTAGGTTTCTTCTCATTGAGTAGTAAGGTCACTGGAAAGATTCTTTTTGCAAACCATGCCCTCACAGAAGAACCTTACACATCCCAAAGGGTGGCCTCTCTTCTTGTCACTTCTTATTTGTCAGTTTTCTTGGCAAGAGTTTGATCAGCCAGAAGCATTTTTTTCTATCTTCTGTGCTCTACTTTTAAGATGTTTTGTTATACATCTCTGTGTGAAGGTCATTATGTGAACATAAAATCAACACCGACTATTAGCTTTGTTCAGTAAAACTGTACTGTAGTGTTCTTCAAGCACTTTATTTAATAGACTGCTTGGTAAAGGCAGATGTTTGTTTTTACCAACGAAGGCATGTTATAACTTAAAGTAGGCAGAATCCAGTCTAAAATGTATAACTTGCCTGTATTTGTGGTGTCTTTTTTTTCAATTTCTACAGCAAATTTTGGCATTCGCAAATATTTTAGTTTGGGTATTTATATAGTGCTTTCAATTTATGCAGCACTTTATATATTGTACATTCACATCAGTCCCTGTCCTCACAGAGCTTACAATCTCAAGTCCCTAACTCACACGTTCATGCATGCATACATACATATATGCACTCATATTAGGGCCCATTTGGAAAGGAGCCAATTTACTTACCAGCATGTTTTTGCATTGTAGAAAGAAACTGGAGGAATAGTCCTCGCCTGGTTGGTGACCTTGGTAATTCCTGTGCTCCATTGAAAGTTTTTAAGTTTGTGTCTATTGGCCACACTTATTGACCTTTTATGTAGTGTCTACGTTTAAGGTAATCTTAAAGATACTCTCCAGGCTGCTGCCCCCCACCTTCTGGTGCTGAATATTCTTTTTGTAATACTCTGGAAGAGTGTTCATGCCACCACATGTATGATGTGGTCGGATGGCCAGCAGAGGGGTTCTCTCACGATCCAAAAAGTGGGCTGGAATGGGGTTGTTGGTGTGAAGGGGACTGGTCAGAGTAGGCACAGATGCAGTGCTGGATTACAGGTCCCCAGCCCCAAGAAACCGTGCCTGCAAAGAATAGGTATGGCACACATAGGCAAGTATAAAATTGCTTCAAAAGGTATTAAACATGCTAGAATGTGGCAGGGACACGCCAAGGGTGGTTTGATTCTTATTCCTGGAGTTGGGCTTTAATGTTTTATTTATTTCATTCAATCAACCAGTGATGTTCAGAGGATACATCAGGCTAGACTGTGTTTGGATAAACAAACAAAATATACATTGGCGGCATTTAGGCCAGCTACTTTAGTGACCTTGTTAGCTGACAGATATCAGCAAATTCTAAAACAAGCCATAGATGGCTTAAATCTCTGCTGGTTCAGCAGGGACTGGCTACAATTTGAACCACGTATGGGCAGGCTGATTCTACCCAATTGATTTCTCATGGCCACTAGCAGTAACCATTGTATTCTGGCAGCCGGGAATGCTCCCTATGCCCCTCGCTGGCAGAATACAGTAGTGCAGTGGGAGGCTTTTCCCCATCAACACTAACTCTGGTGATGGGGCAGTCGAGTAATTTTGGGTGGAAGGAAATAAAATCGTATTATCTATGGCCAGCCTATGTCTAGCTCACTAAAACTGAGATGTCACAAAGGACGCCATTCCTGCCAGATCTGTTCATTTTCTACTTCCTTTATTAGAATGACAACACTATTTGTTTTGCAGTGAAATCATCATGCTAATGACACCCTGTGCACAAAATGTTCATAGATGGGCTAGTTTTACATGCACTGTTTTGCATTTGAGTAAGCAACTAATTTAAGTCTAACACTATTGAAGAAGTTACCTAAGCAGTTTTTTTCTTTCCTTTTTGGAATTTTTTTTTTTAGCAATATGAATTTGACCAATGTAAGATAAAGAAAAAGAAGAGAACTGCGCAATCCCTAATACTTCTATTAGGATGTAGACCACTCAACCTTAAAGAAGTGTATCTTGTGATCTATTATTCTAACACACCAAACTTATGACTAAATAAACCATAAGACATTACTTCTAACTAAATACAGTAAACATATATATTGCCCCTCATAGGTTATGAACCAAAAGGAAAAATTGTACAATTCTAAGTCAACGATTCAAAGACAAGAAACATATAAAGTAGAATCAAACAGTACTGAAAATGTATGTGATAACATAAAGTCCATTAAAAGTCCAACTGGAGAAACACCCTGTGTAGAAGGGATCTATTCAATCGTAAAACTTTTCAATCAACGTGAAGTAAAACCAGGTGCACCTCCACCAGACAAGTAATAATAGCCCCTTACCAGACGTCCCGGTAGGGAGCGCTTAATCGCAAAATGGGTCTGAAGATGGATCAAACTTCAGCCCTCCAAATGGAACACTTTTACGTAGGACAGGTTAGGGGATACGCCAGTCATCAACCATCCAGCAGGGGAAAACGCTGTTTGAAGCGGGACTCAGATGTGTAGCATTGTAGGATCAAGGAAGGTTCACCATAGGGAGGAAAAGATGCTCCAAATAGTGTAAAATCATTTATTAAAACAAAAATATAAAACAAGAGATGCACTTACAAACATGAAAGAACATCGGGCATATCATCAAACTGGGCAAGCGTCGGCCGATCGCGAACACCAATCGATATCCCTTCTGGTACCAGTTCACATGAGGCAAGTCAGCGTGTCAATGTAAGATACCCCAGAACTGTTATGGTTTGTTCCAACCCTTGTAACGTCCACTTTTGCTGGACAGCTTAGTTTGCTTGCAAGGGTAGGTTCATACTGCATTGTGTATGACAGTTCTGTGTCAATGATGCACACTCACTGTGTTGGTTTTACACTTGTTGCGATTTTTATGCTTTTCTTTCTGTTCAGAAACATCGCTTTTACACACGTTGTAGCACGTTGACATAATGTTGCCTGTTTGGGCATATCAACACAGCACATTGGTGTGAACTGACACTATAGAGAATCAGACTTTTTACTTTGTCCATGCTGTACATTGGGACTGTGTTGTCCAAAGCAGCTCCACACTTGTGGTGTGAACAATCCCTATACGTGGAGAATACCATAAAGTCATGTAAAATAAAAAAATATAAAAAGTCAACTAAGTGTTGTCATTCCAACAACTGAAATGACAGGAGCAGCTCCAGACCTGACTGGAAGTAGTTTTTTTACAAGGTTGTACCAGGTGAATAGCTAAAGTCAAGGGAGCAGAAGTTTAGCTGGTTAGAATAGTACATTTTTTACTCATCACAATAGGAATTACCAGTGTTAACACGTGGAATCACTTGACTCACTATTCACACCTGAAACATTTCTCAGTGATGAATCCGTCAGTGTTATCACACACTGTGGCAGCTGATAATGAATGGGCTGTCAAAAATGCACTGCCCGTGAATGTGCAACAATGGGCATGTTGTGCCTTAAACATGTCTCCAACTTAAGTCCAACTGAATACGATGAAAACGGGGGCAAAGCAGCGCCTTCTAAGTGTAGCAATTAGATCATTTAATAGTTAAAATTCATAATGGAAACGCTCACAAACGAACGATGACAAACAGCATAGGTATCAAGATCATCTGCGCCGTCCCGAAGATTTGAATCTTTGCCCTATGTACCAGTCCCCATAATTTTCTTTATATAGCCTCACCCAGAGTACACCGAAATAACCCATTGTTTGTATGCAACTGAATACAATGACAAACTACAGGAATTACATTCAATTAAATTCATAAACAGTAGATCCAATAATATAGACTGAAGTTATGCTTTTCCCAGACCTTCCTTATTGAGGTTTCATGCAATTCCTAGTTGAACAGACCAGGAACTTGGAGGTTGGGGAGGGTATGGGACGTTACTCTCGGTGATTGAATGATTTGGTCATTTGTGGCTTTCAGTTAATCTCTTATTTTTCTTTTTGTGTTTTAAGCCCAGTACACACAGGTCAAATTTTCTGGTGCAGCATCAGCCAGTTCAATAGAATTCTGACAGAAGCCGGCTTCTGTCCAAGGGGCATGGCTGAAAAGGGTCTGCCAATCGGCTCACAATCAGCGCTCTCTAAAGTAGTTGTAAAGCTCAGAGATGAAATATGAACAAAGCATATCCCTCTATAGCTGTGGTTCTCAACTCCTGTCCTCAGGACCCACTAACCAGGTTTACAAGAGAACTGAAATACATCCCAGGTGATATAATTTCCTGCTCAGTGACGGCAGTATTCTGGTCTGCATCTCCCCAAGGTAATACTTAAAATCTGGCCCCTTAGTGGGTCCTGAGGACAGGAGGTGAGATCCACTGCTCTATAGTGTGTACTTGTCTCCATTAAGAGCCCAATTAAATGTAATTTCTGTCTGCTGCTTTGTTCCTCTGCTATAAGCATGAATAACTTCTCACAAGTTTTCCTGACACCAAGAGGAAAATTGGTGACAGGGGATGGAGCTCCAGCCTCAGCTCTGGTCCTTTTGTGATGCGTGGAAGAGGAATGTGTCCCTTCCCTCCAATCATCTCTCGGAGCTCTCCTCACTGAGCACTGCAGCGTGCAACTTCAGCTCTCCACCCCCTCTTTTCTGAGCGCTCAAACATGCTTTAGAATTTCTGGACTTTGAATTGCTATAGAGAAGAGGAGACTGCATATAAACAAGTACAACTTAGGAGGATTTGTTTCATCTCTGTGTATCACCTGAGGCCAATCACTTCAATGGGTATATGTAAGGGTTTAAAACCACTGCAGAACGTTAGATGGAGCCTGCCTCTGTCCCAGGCATGGTGTCTAGCATCTTGCAGCTCTCTCCTATGTATAGAAACCTGCTAGACCCTCCCACCATCTCTAATCTACCTGCATTGCACAGAGACTTAGTGATGACATCACTGAAACGAAGATAAAACTAAGATGAGGCATGTAATAAGAATGTAAAGGTTTTATTTAAAACACTTCCCTAGCACAGTAAGGGTGAACCTTGGCACTCCAGATGTTTTGGAACTACATTTCCCATGATGCTCAGGCACTCTACAGTGTAGTGGAGCATCATGGGAAATGTAGTTCCAAAACATCTGGGGTGCCAAGGTTCGCCATCACTGCCCTAGCATGTTCATGAGGACAGAAAGTGGGAAAAGGAGGGGGTACTAGAGAAGAAAAAAACATAGGCAGATTAAACTTCAGAATTAATGTGTTGAGTAAAAAATATTGTACAGTACAGCTACACGTTTCTCATAATTAATGTCACCAGTAGGTGGCACTGCTGCTGAAATTTGTAATGGCCGGAATGGCAGAATTCTGGAGGCTGCAGGAGGACTGTTTTTTGGGGTTTAGTTTCCTTGTTGCTGTACATGTGAAAATATATTTGCATTGTCCTCACGTATGCTGCTGACGAAACCTATGAATTACAAGATATTCTGTGCAGGAAGCCACCTGTATATTGCACACTAGTATTGTCATCATGTAATACGATCAAATGGTCTATTTGAAAATGTTTGCATAAACTAAAAGCACCATGTTCTCCTGGATATGTTTTTTAGCCATGGGAAATGCACTTTTATTTTTATTCTTAATAAGCTTCTAAGCAAAGGAAATGTATAGCTAGGGTCAAGCTGTTTTGTGGCTTCGTGGGTTCTCCATTTAAAATATATTTTTTGGGGATTTGGATTGCTATACCTGAAAACCCAACTTTGGTAACCCAAAAAGTTTTCGCTTGCAGTTGAATTGCACCCACACTGCAAGGGTTAATTGCTCATTTGGATGTAGGAGACATAGAAAAGTTCTACTTACCTGGTGCTTGACTGGTCCCCACAATGTCCTCTCCCCCGTGCTTTAGCGGATTAAGGTCCTGGCAACATCAAGATCAATGCAGGGTCCATAGTCCTGCATTGGATGTGAGGACGCTAAGGGACAGTCCACCATTGGAATGCGGAGGATCGGGTAAGTCTAAGTGAAGAAACTCTCCCCTAGGCTAAAGGAGCAGTTAACCCTTGCAGTGCAGGCACAAATAATTAGATTAACTCCACTTTTGAGAAACGAAACATTCCCCTCTGGGTGATCTGTGTGCATGGATTTTAACAAACTGTGTTGCAGATTCCTACCTTTTGTTATTCTGAATAAATAGCTGGTTTGTGTCAATGTGCTGAGTGAATCTGTATGGCAGTGGTTTTATAATTATCAATCAGCTGCTGCACCTGCAGGGCTCTGAGGAAAGTGCCATGGTCTGCAACCCTTCACATGTGATTTCCCTTTGGTAGTATCCCGCCAAAAATTATTTGTGTTGCAGGGATGCCAAAAATTGAATTTGTATCTTAGTGCTTAGACTTCTGGGAAAATTGGTGATCCAATCACGCAAGCAGGAGATTACATTTACTGGGAGCGTTCTGTACAACATCTGTGTACAGATCAGCTCCAGGCAGCCATATTGCAGTTTACAGAAAATTGTAGAACTGCAAATTGAAAAGGAAAGGTAATTCTTAATACCATTCAATTACAGTATGACTTGTCACAATTGTATACTCTATATATACTTTTTACTTTTTTTTTTGTTCCCACGAAAGTGGAGTTAAAGTGATTGTAAGGGTTCGTTATTTTTTTTTCTTTTAATAACGAACATATCATGCGTACCTCCACTGTGCAGCTCGTTTTGCACAGAGTGACCCCCAAACCTGGTCTTCTGCGGTCCCTCAGCGGCTCTCTTGGCTCCTACCCACATCAGATAACCCCCTAGGAGAAGCATTCTCCTGATTCCAGCATTTGGCATCCATAGCTGCCGAATGTATGACTCGGCCCCGCCCCCGGCTCATGTCATTGGATTTGATCGACAGCAGCAGGAGCCAATAGCTGCGCTGCTATCTATCCAATCAAGAGTCAAGAACCCAAGGTAGAGAGATGATGTGTCCCCGTCAGGTCAAGTTCCAAGGCTCAGGTAAGTAAAACGGTGGGCTGGAGGGCCGGTCACTGCCAGGTGTTTTTTCACCTTAATGCGTAGGATGCAATAAGGTGAAAAAACACAAAGGTTTACAACCCCTTTAAACTTTAACCACTTCCTACCCAGCCTATTGCAATACAATGTCCTCACAGAATGCGCCTATGGCAGTGATGGTGAACCTTGGCACCCCAGATGTTTTGGAACTACATTTCCCATGCTGCTCAACTACACCGCAGAGTGCATTAGCATCATGGGAAATGTAGTTCTAAAACATCTGGGGTGCCAACGTTTGGTACAACTGTACTGCTCTGGTCACAGAGTGTTTTAAAAAAAAAAAAAAAAAACAAAGTACAAAAAGGAAAAAAGATGTATTTTTCACCAGTCAGTATCCCTGACAAACTCCACACCAGTTATGATTACGCTGTACTGCACTGGTGACAGCATGTAAAGATACACATTTGTTAAAAAAAAATAAAAAATTACAACTTCAAAAAAAACTCTCCATGCATTTTACTAAATATCTTGGACTGTCTACTTTCCAAAAATGGCAAATTTGGGGGGTATTTGTACTGTTTTGGTGCTTTAGAGCCTTAAGAAATGAGACCATCAGGATTGATCAATTTTCAGATGTATACCATAGTTTGTGGTCTGTACAACTTTCCTACAGACTCAATAATATACACTGATTTTGATTATTTTCACCAAGAAAATTGAGCAGAATAAATTTTTGCCTAAATTTATGAAGAAAGATTTTTTCCTTCACAAAATTTTATAACAAACAATGAAAAATTTAGTTTTTTTAATTTTCAATCTTTTTTATGTTCAGCAAAAAACAATGGTGATTAAATAACAGCAAAAGAGCACTTTTTGTGTGAAAATAAAAAATAACATTTTAGTTTCCGGTTACAGTGTTGCATAACCGCACAATTGTCATTGAAAGTGTGAGAGCGCCGAAAGCTGAAAATTGTCCTGAGCAGGGGGGGGGGGGGACGGGGGACGTATTGAAGTGCTTAAGTTTCCCAGAGTTGGGTGTTCAACGTAGAACATTCTAAAAATATTCTCAGTGAATGAACATATTTTTAATGTTTCCTTACCTTTTATCTCGTTATAAAATCACTTCGTAAAGAAGGTTTTAAAGGGCATCTTAGACGTTTTACTTGGTATTTTTTGTTTTGTTTTTACAGTTTGCTGTCCTATCATTTCAGGACATGATCTGATCTGTGATGCATCTAAATCAGAGATGACAATTTCCATATTTCCCCTTTATCTTTCCTCCTTTTCATTGTTCAGAATTTGTTTTGTGAAAGATACGTGTACAACAAGGAGACTTTGATGTGGCACAATGAATAATGTTATCCTTGATCTCTGACTGAATGGAATATCCTTCCTCAGACAGAAGGAAGTTTTTAGCTTCAGGTTGTCTGCTAACTTGCACGCTATGTTTCAGCCGACGCGTAAAGGCGGTTATAAACAGTACTCTATTAATATGCACAACATGACGGTTTTTAGTAGAAGGTTATTAGAATGCTAGTTTGTATCCTCCAGTGAATGAAATGATGTGTGATTATGAAGTCATCAGGCATGGACCAGTAAGACTCGAGAGAGCCTCCCCCCTCTGAGGTCCTTAGGGTGCCATTGATTGGTGACCATGTGTTTGTGCCCGATAGACTGTGAAATGGTGTGTTGCTACACGGCTGTGCTGCACCTGCGCCCCACCGAGGTGATTGATTGGTTTGGTCATGTGGAATGTTCCCATCTGGTCTGCAGTAATGTGCTTTTTCTTTTTTCTTTTTTTTTTTTTTCTTCTACAGCAAATAGCAAGTGCTTGCTGGATAGTTAAAGTAAGCAGTTAAGGAAGCTGTTCCAGTCTTCCTTCTCGGAGCATGGAATGAAAATATTTCTTCCAGCGAGGAAGCTGCAGACTCCATCTACAGGGAAACCCTGGGAGGCAGAGTTAAATCAAGGATGATGTAAAGTGCTGGCATTAGCTTGTGGTATGGAAAGGCAGGAAAAAATAGTTTGATTTACATAAGGGAATTACATTGCTGGTGCTTGCCTCCGTGCCTTTTATTGATGGAAGGAATTATTTATTACAGATACATATCATACACATGGTAGCCAAGGGTACAGTATGGTGATACTGGGCGGTCTTGTTTGATATTTCTTAATCTTCGTCCTTTTTCATAATTGATCTATTCATTGCACCTAATGACTAATTACACATCAGAGCACATCAGTAGCTGCATTCATCATTGTAGAATGTAATAATCAATGGCATTTCAACAAAGGAAAAAATAAATATGCAAATAAGGACTCATTAACATTTGCATGAGCTGTTTGAATAATCACGTTGCTGACAAGGCTGTAATTAACAGAAATTGATGCTGAGTTCAGGATTTGATAGTGTGTTTTCTCAGCATTTTATTGTTGTCACTGCGGGGGCTGAAATGAAGTTCTGCTCTACTTGTACCTTGACTGAAGCCTTCCACCACAGTCTGTGCCAGGTAATGGAGGTCTCGGCTTGCGTTTAACCCCTTTTGTGCCAGGAAGACTTGACAAAATCCATTTATAACAGATACTTCATGGGTGGATTCTAACAGTAAATGAATGATGAATCTCTAGTTTTCTCAGGTTGAGGCATATGTAAAAGGAATGCTTGGGTTGGTTTAGGAAAAAATAATAATGTGATTTTATAAATCATTTTTACATTTAGCGGGCTGTTTTATTTCCCGTAGAGCTTAGATCTTGTGGTTTCACTCGGTCTCATGGGCAATAACCACATTCACAGTGACATCACCAATAAGCCTCATTTTGATGAAAGCCGACAGTCACCAGGGAGGTTCATTTTTGCAGCGCAAATTTGCCATGTCACAATTTTGTAATTGGGAGGAATCAGCACAATGTTTTGTTTGTAAACTCACCGCGTTTGCACAAAGTCTTGACGCGTAAGAAAGCAAATATTTCAGACCATTTTATGGCAGTGTAAACAATGCTGACATAATGTACAGTATAAGTGTTTGAATGTGGATCATGGTGTATAAAGTTCATGCTTGATGCACTGGGCCCTGCACTTCATTGTCTGCTAGGCAGTGTTTATTGTAATTGAAAGTCACTTGCTTGGGAGAATGTTGGCTAATTGTGTGAAGTGTACTTTATCTGCTTGGTTTTTTTAGCTAGACTCCCCCATGTTCCTCCTCCTTTTCCTGCCCGGCTTCCTGTTTTTGTCATGGATATTAACTGAAATGCACAAAACACAATAAAGCTGTTTATGTCAGTTTTTTGGATGACTGCGAGTGCTGATTATAACAAGTTTAAGGAATTTCCTTTGTTGAATATGCACCCATGCCATATGGCTGAACATGGAACATTAACTTGACAGGGATAATGGATTGTGCTATATGGAGATGATATTGCCTGCAGCTTTACTATAACTCACTGTGGTTGGGGATCATAGGTTTATAGTACAGAATGCAGCAAATATCCAGATGGATTTACTTTACATTATACAGCTACTTTTCTTTTTATTTTGTGTTTCTAATTAGTAAAAAGCACATTTGTGGGATAGTAAAGTTTAAAGAGAACATTTATATCAGTTTTTTTTTGTTATTCTTTATCTATATTATTGCAATGACAAAACTTATTCTGAACCTATTAATCCAGCAACAAAAACATTGAAAAAAGATTGTAAGCTCCGGTTTTCACAGAAGTATAGAGACCCAAATGTTTCCTAGATTTCAGCTGGCTAGAATATTTAAGCAGAAGTTTGCTGTATATTCAAGCACTAACGGTTGGATATGCATTATCTAAAACATTAATGTTAACAATTACTTCAATGTTACATTTGCTTTTCCCATATTACTTACAAAACAGCAGAATGTTTTTCTTCTTCTGGCTGTTTGAATAAAGTAGAAGAATGCAATGTAATCATGTCCTAACCTCATCATTGTATCTTAACAGTTAAAAAAAATATATACTGTTTTGCAACTGTAGATGTTGCTGCAAGCAGTTTGAAATCACAGGTGACTGCATATGAATGTTGGGGAAATATTTTCAATCCTGTATGCTGCTGCTACAGCTTTCATTGCAAGCAAGTAGGAAAATAAAATTGCGTTGTGCTGCTTGGTAACAGCAGCTTAGCCCCACAAAATGGCAAAAGCAGCTGTAACTCAAAGCAGGTATATGAAAGAAAGACTGTAGGAAGGGTTTTCACTTGATGACTAAATGGCTCTTTCACATTGATGTGCTTTTGATGTGTTTTTGGGGTAAACAAAAAAAAAACTGGAATATAAATGCATGAAAAATGTATCCTGCATGTATGCGCGGTCATGCAACACTATACCCAAATACATTTTTTATAATTTGTTTTACACAAATCAAGCTTTCTTTTGGTGGTATTTAACCACTGCTGGGTTTTTTATTTTTTGCTAAAAACAAAAGAAAAAAAAGATAGTTTCATAGTTTGTTTTTATACTTTTTTTAAAAATTTAAACGGGTAATTTATCTCCCTCACTGATGTGTGCTCATGATACGGCACTGATGGGCACTGATAGGCTGGATTGATGGGCACTTGTGGGCGACACTGGTGGGCACTGCATAGCCACAGTTTCTCTCTGTGTTCGGGACCGATGTCCCTTTGTTACTCCTCATGCTGTTTAGCGTGAGGGGGAAAAAAGCAGATTACAATCTTCTGTTTACATCACGTGATCATCTGTCATTGGCCGACAGCTGATTTATGTGGTAAAGGGCCAGGATCGGATCAAGTCTGACTCGCTGATGACAGAGCGTGCTGCGCGCACCCTGCAGGGGGCGCACATGCAACACATTCTCGGGAGGACATACATGGACGCCCTCCCGGCATTATGGCCTGCGCTGTAGCCGTCTTTCAGCTATAGGGCGGGAGGTGGTTAAAAACCGCATCAAAATGTACCTCCCTATTGAAATGAGTGGAAAACAAACGCAATTGTGAGTTTTTGGTGCTTTATTTTTTTAATCACGTGTCCAAGTTTCTCAGAGGCATGATTGTAGTCAGGAGTCCAGAAAATGTGGCAAAAATGTATATGCATTTTTACTGCCCTTTCTTCAACAAGCAGTTTGAAAGGGCACATAAGGCCCATACACATGGTCAGAAAATCATCCGAAATACTGCTTTCGAAGCGATTGTATGATAATCTGATCATTATTATACAGCTGTTAGGAGCCGAACATGATAATTCATGTAAAATTATCCGATGGGACAAGCATTTAAATTTTTCTCATATGATGCCAGATCATACTATTTACATCTAATCAGTACAGTTGTCATTCGAAAATACAATACAAATACACTTCAACACATTACATCACGTCTGAATTTTTATTGTCATACAAGAATTTTCATAACTTTAATAAACTCTTAATTTTCGATATGAGATTAGCATGTAACAAAAAGGACAATCATTCATCCAACAATCTCATCATATGTACCAGGCTTAAATCTAGGTTTCTGGGCCCACCAAGATCTATGGCCCACCAGTGCACTTTTTTACAGTCATTATCCTGGTGCCAGAGCACCTGTCACCTTCTGTAAAACGAATAATGTACATGGTTTTCATTTGGGAAATTCAGTTTCATTACAAAATTGTTTGGTAAAAGGAAACTAAATCTTGAAGTACTTTAGAGTGACATTTGTCAAGTCTCTCTTTGCATTGGTTAACATACTGATGAGGTTTTTTTGTACAAGCATTCGTATGGAAATCTACCAGTATATGGTCAGCTTTAGTTGCTTTGGGCCAAAATATACTTGAACTGTCATGGATTGGACAGGACTAGAGAATTGAAGCTGCGTAGTGTTCAGATGTCTAGGAAAAGGCCACTATTCTCTGAGGGACTGCCTTAGGCGACCCACACACATAAAGCACGTGGATGAAGAAATCCCCCCTGTGGGCTATTGTCTTCTCAAAGCTGTTGCTTTCACGACTGTCAGAATACTCGAACAATAAGTGTATCTTGCTACAGTCAATGTTCAGCTGATGTTCTGTTTTGGCTCCTTCACTTTTTGAGTAGAAGTGTGTTAAACCAAAGGGGGCCACTCATTGCTTGGATTTCCTGGTGATTCCTACTGAATGCCGGTCATTTTCCTTCTGAAATCTGTGCATGACCAGCTTAGGCTGAGCAGACTTCGGAGCACCCTAACACAGGGTGTAGATTGGTGTAGGGTTGTTGAGCCTACATGTAGTTGCCAGCTGACATAAAAGATTAGTAGTCTGGTGACAAGTCAGGACCTTACCAGTCAGTAGGATGAAAAGGGTGCAACAACTGGATGTTTACTTAAGCCTGGTACACATTGAATTTTTTTCTGTCTGCTGACTGTCAGCTCCAGTCGGAGTCACTGTGCTATGTGAAGTTAGCATAGTGATCTCCCCTGCTGAGCTGTTGTCCTGACAGGAGGAAGCCATTGGCAGAGAGAGCTGATCGGGCGTTGGCCGGCTGTTTGGCCGGCTTCTGTCGGACAGGGTGGCATACACATGGACTGAATGTTGGCCGTTTTTTTTTTTTTTTTAACCGGCCGATGTTTTCCGACAGTCGACCCATGTGTTTACAGGGCTTTAGGATAAGGTGGTGAAAAGGGCATTCAGTATATACAAATATATACACACATTTTTGTTGGGGGGGGGGGGGGGGGGTTAAATATGTAATTGGGGGTTTTGTTTTGGGCCTTTTTTGTGTCTCTTATTTAAATGAGGTTTTGTAAGTCTGTTAAGTCTTCTCAGTTTTTTGTTCCAACTTGGGATAAAGATGGGTGTATTTGGGATGTTTCTTCAAAACAACAATATATTTGTGACACAAGTATTTATCTTTAAATATGAGACCCATGTACAGTTGCGTCCACATAATATTTTGTGATACTTCATATTCCCATCGTACACGTTCCTGGATAAGCTCTCAAAGTTTGGGTGCTGCAGCAACAACCAGCTGGATACTGGTTCAAGTCACGAAGTAGATATTTGCCAGCACACTGGATCTACACAAAGTAGCATCATATTTTGGGCTATTCTGCATAGATAAACAATAGATTCCTGTTAAAATCATTTTAATTCCAGTGTTGCAGCTATAAAGTGGAAATGGTCAAAGGAGATAAAAGAAAAACTTCAGATGTTTCCCCCACCCATCAACACCTACAGTATCTGGCCAAAACTATTTTGGAATTTTGACCTCTTGCCCAAAATTGGCTTTAGTGTGTCTGTATGAGTGAGTCAGGCCTCATGTACACTGCCGCTGGTAAAGGGACATTCAGAGGCAGTTGGCTGCTTTTTTCAGCTGCCCCTGAACTCATCCAATGTTATCTTATGTGTACATGTACACAGGTTCCTTTGATGTTGTTTTTGGGCAGTTGCGTTTTAGAGGCTTTTCTTTGAAGGCAAAAAAATTAGTTGACGCCCAAGTTTCTGACGCCAAACGTGCTACTGGTGTTTAGCCATGTTTTTAAAGGTGCCCTTTTTTTTTTTTATACATTGCAAAACTCAAAAGTGATGGCAAATGATGAAAAACCACAATTTTTTTTTTTTTAACTTGTAATTGCTTGCAATGTTTCATAAACCATTTATATACCCCTAATGAGCCCATCGTCCAATCCAATACACCACAAGCGTTGCTGTTAGCCAAAGTATAACTGGAATTTCACCCATATGTTTTTAGATTTGAACCAGATGACCCCACCATTGAGCTTCACCCCCGATTTGATCAAGCATAGTTGCATGAAATTTAATAGCTGGCTTTTTTAATTTCCTCACATATGCTCATTATAGGATTCATAGTAAAAGCACCGAAATTGAGGTAGATAAAAGTACACTGCTGCTCTCTCAGCTACTGCTACTCACTCTGGTCTCACAGAATGGCTGCAATAGTTTAATAACATTTTTTTGTGCTTTGGAAGGGTCTTATGATATCTTAAATAAACGCTCCTAGATATGAACGTGGCTAAACAGGGGTTTTTAAACACCGGTTTCAAGCTGTCAAAAAAACGCTCAGAAGAGGTTGCCTCAGCATCCCGTGTACTTTAGGCCTTAGGGATAGGTTATGCTTATGTGAGAAATGTCCGTTCCCTTGTAAGTGTAATGCTTGGTTGTAGTTGGACAGTCCTTTGAACTTGCAGCCTTATGCAACTGACAATCCTTAGTATAGAAACAAAATGGCCTTGTACATTTAAACTGCCATATACTATTTGTATTGCAGTTGGTTCAGACAAATTTCCTGAATTTCCAACTGAGAGTGTCGCTGCCTGCTTGACAAGTCCATTGCTCAATAAACTTTTGTCAGAAGATTTTCGACTCCCCAGTCTGTCCCCCCACTTTGCATCTTTGTTTTGAACAGTCTAGGAGACGCCTGGCCTGACCCACCCAGCGTTATGACAGTCCCACCCAGCAAACACAATAGATCAGGGAGGAGATTACTGTACTAACATCGGATTGTTAGTGCAGGATCTCATTCCGAGCTCTTCATGATTTTTTTTTTTTCAGCCCCACCTGCCAGAACATGCAGGTCAGCGCTCTCAGCCATTGGTCTGCCAATATGCATTCGATCAGCACTCTCAGCCAGTGGCTGAGTGTTGATCGGATGTGGATTGGTAGACGTTTTGCAGTCATGAACATTTGACAGAAGCTGGACTGGCTGCCGTACTCACAGGCTGAATGTCAGCTGGTTTCTATTGAACCGGGCAATACCACCCAATATTTGGCACGTGTGTACGGCCCTTAAGGCTCATTCCACAACCCACCCACCATCCCAACCATTGCTTGGCTCATTCGTGCTCATTGCTGCTCCAATTCCCAATGCACCCTGTGATTTGTAGTTTGTTTCAGCGGCTGTGATAGAACATAAATCTGGCACTTCCCTACTTCTGCCTCCATGTGTCTGGGCATAGCTGGCATTTCATATTTGAAGCCATGACACTACAGATTATGAAGGTAATTTACTCATTAAATATATTGATTGCAAAAAAGATGTGCCCATTTAACATTTGTATAGGGACAGGAAGTATGGGTGACAATTGGTAACCAGCCCAGAGTTCAGCTTTAATTGTGTAACATGTTGATATGAAATGGTACACAAAAGGTCCTTCTGTGCTATGTCTGCGGCAATACTGAAAAGTGGTCAGAGGCTAAGACCCACTGGAATACATAAGCTACAGCTGCGTTAGCCATCAAAACCTACGTTTTTCCTGATGAATGTTTGTTTTTTAGTGTCATGGAAACTGTGACTCAAAGAATGGATATTCTATTCATGTGGGAAATGAACAGTTCCCTCTATAAAGCTTCAGTGACTTCCGAAGCTGGCCTTAAAATAGATCATGTGTTCATGTCTCATAGGCCTTACACAATGAAACACTATCATGCTGAGGATTTTATGACAATGTGCTTGGGGTATACTTCTTTTAAAGGTCCAGTTTACCTGATTTAACACACGTTTTGAAAGTAATTCTGCATGTATGGTATAATGGCTGTTCTGGCTTCCTAAATGAATAGAAAGAACCTGAAGCTGGTCCCTTTACCATGATCTCATTTTATGCAACTTCTGACTTGAATTAAGAATGTTGATGCTTGACTCGCCCATACCTCTGTTGACTAGTATTTATGATTATGTACATACCCCTCAATCATTGTAGTAGTATGGACATATACATATCTAGATCTGAGAGATCTTGTACAAAAGAGATAGTTCAATCAGCAATACACATTCATTTATAGGGTTACATAATATATACAAATTACACACCAGACAGTATGTACATCACAATATACAGTGTAGGTCCCCTGGCTTACATGATATTTACAAATTACTCACAGAATCGTATTTACAATACAATATAAGGTGCAAGTTCAGAGTTAGGTTACCTGTTAACTTCAGGTCAGCCCATGGTGACTGCCGTGTGCTCCCACACCAGTGTGTCTTGGCTTGCTCACAAAGCATTATATCCCCCCCCCTACTTTCTGTAGTGTGGCTAATACATTCTCCCTAATTGGTCACTGTACCTAGTCAATGTATATTGGGAACAGCCTGATTGGATGAGTCAACGAAAGCTGTTGTTTACTTCCCAGGTGAGATGTTATCAGGGAAAACAAAAGGCCAAGCTTTGAAGTTGAACCAATTACAGTAACACCAACCCAACACTCAATACTTTACATATATATTTAAATCTAATGGAAATATATTTCTAATTACAATATTGTACAGGTATTAATGGAGATTTCACATAAACTCATAAGGCTACACCTCCTTTCTATTGGTTATGCCAAACAACACATTGGTGGACAAAGAAAGAAGCTTGGGAGGAAGAAGGGGATTTGCTCATTTTGTAGCTTGGCACCCCAAGGTACCAGGGCTACTGGGAAGCCCAAAAACAGAGATACTTTTCAATCAGTGTGTATCCTGCTCTGTTCAACAGAAGCCAGACGTTAGGCCGGCTTCTGTGAAACGGTCCTGCTGGAAAAACCACCATTCAATCAGCAGAAAAGATCTATGCATTTACATTACTTGTGTGGTTGCAGGAGTTTTGAGTTTTTTTGTTTTTAATTATATTTCTTCAACCTGCTGATTGATTGACAATTACCTGTGTAGTGTGTATCCAGCTTAAATTTTTTTTTTTTTTTTGGTTTCAAATTTTTTGCTATGGACATTGTTATTAAATGAAATACATGATAGAGGGGACACACTCTATAGGCCTGGTGTCGATGTGCTTGCGCTTCATTTATGACTTAAGTTTAGCAACCATAACTTTTTTATAGGCACACGTTAATAAAAACATTGCATTGAGCTGCATCATTATTTGGTGAACTGACTGCAAAACATTTTATTGACATTAAACTACAGTATTTTCAGTATCTCACAAAAGTGGGTACATCCCTCACATTTTTGTAAATATTTTATTATATCTTTTCATGTGACAACACTGAAGAAATGACACTTTGCTACAATGTAAAGTAGTGAGTGTACAGCTTGTATAACAGTGTCAATTTGCTGTCCCTTCAAAATAACTCAACACACAGCTATTAATGTCTAAACCGCTGACAAAAGTGAGTACACCCATAAGTGAAAAATGTCCAATTTTAGCCCAATTAGCCATTTTTCCCCAACGTCTTGTGACTCGTTAGTGTTACAAGGTCTCAGGTGTGACTGGTGTGTTCAATTTGGTGTCGTCACTTTCTCATACTGGTCACAGGAAGTTTAACATGGTACTTCATGGCAAAGAACTAGAGCTGCACGATTCTCGCTAAAATGAGAATCAGTTTAATTGCTCAGAATAAAGATCACGATTCGCGAGGCATAAAAATCATCTTTCACATTATACAAAAAAATTGGACTAACTTTACTGTTTTTTTAGTTTTTTTTTTAATTCATTAAAGTGTATTTTTTTTAAATGCACTTGAAAGACCGCTGCACAAATACAGTGTGACATAAAATATTGCAACAACCACGATTTTATTCTCTAGGGTCTCTGTTGAAAGTAATTTTCTAGCAATAACTATTGATTTTAACTTGTAACCAGCAAGTGCTAGAAAAAAGTTTTCGTGTTTAAGTGGTTAAACTTCCCTTACCTACACACAGAAGTTCATGATCTAAGAAGAAAAGTTACTTTATGTATCCAGCCAGGCTGTGATAAAACTTGGCAGACTGCCTGGATTTATTAATTTTTTTCAGTTGTCAGACTTGTGACATGTTGTTTTGAAGATCGTGAAGGGAAAAGAATCGCAGCTGCAGCACACTGGCCAAGACCATACAGCGGTTTAACGGAACAGGTTCCACTCAGAACAACTCTCGCCATGGTCGACCAAAGAAGTTGAGTGCACATGCTCAGTGTCATATCCAGAGGTTGTCTTTGGGAAATAGACTTATAAATGCTGCCAGCATTGTTGAAGTGTTGGGGCCTGTCAGTGCTCAGACCATACGCCGCACACTGCATTAAATTGGTCTGCATGGCTGTCATGCCAGAAGGAATCCTCTTCTGAAGATGATACACAAGAAAGCCCGCAAACAGTTTGCTGAAGACAAGCAGACTAAGGACATGGATAACTGGAACCATGTTCTGTTGTCTGATGAGACCAAGATAAACTTATTTGGTTCAGATGGTGTCAAGCGTGTGTGGTGGCAACCAGGTGAGGAGTACAAAGTCAAGTGTTTCTTGCCTACAGTCAAGCATGGTGGTGGGAGTGTCATGGTCTGGGGCTGCATGAGTGTTGCCGGCACTGGGGAGCCACAGTTCATTGAGGGATCCATGAATGCCAACATGTACTGTGACATACTGAAGCAGAGCGTGATCCCCTCCCTTCGGAGACTGGGCCGCAGGCCAGTATTCCAACATAACGACCCCAAACACACCTCCTAGATGACCACTGCCTTGCTTAAAAAGCTGAAGGTAAAGATCATGTACTGGCCAAGCATGTCTCCAGACCTAAATTCTGTGGGGCATCCTCAAATGGAAGGTGGAGGAGCACAAGGTCTCTAACATTCACCAGCTCTGTGATGTCGTCATGGAGGAGTGGAAGAAGATTCCAGTGGCCACCTGTGAAGCTCTGGTGATCTCCATGCCCAAGAGGGTTAAGGCAGTGCTGGAAAATAATGGTGGCCACACAAAATATTGACACTTTGGGCCCAATTTGGACATTTTCACTTAGGGGTGTACTTGCTTTTGTTGCCAGCGGTTTAGACCTCAGTGGCTGTGTGAGTGATTTTGAGGGGACAGCAAATTGACACTGTTATACAAGCTGTACACTCACTACTTTAAATTGTAGCAAAGTGTTGTCACATGAAAAAATATAATATTTACAAAATGTGAGGGGTGTACTCACTTGTGTGAGATACTATAACAAGCAGTAAAAGAGTTTTATAGCAAGCCATCCTTGACCTCTCTAACTGAGTTTAAGTATAATTCACATCTATGCATGTTGTGTTTGAGTGTTTCTGCAGTGCTTTTTGCAGGATTTTGTCACTTTTTTGCTAGATTTGTGTTTTTTTTTTTTTTGTTTTTTTTTGGCAAGTTTTGTTGACCACAAGAAAAACCTCCAAAGTGCAGCAAAATTGAGGTAAAAATAAACTACTTGCTTTTCTGCAGCTTTTTCTTTTTTTTTATAGTCTATTGAACCAAAAACAAAAAAAAGCACCGGTTTACTTTAAAAAAAAGTCCCTGACCCTTTCCAAAAACGCAGAGGCTTAAAAATGAATTAATGTGAACGTGTTCCATAGGAACACATGTTAAAAAAAATGCCCCACGTTTCTGCAGAAAGCATGTAAAAATGCATTGCTGTGAATGGAGCCTTAGGCTGAGTTTACACTTGCAGCAGACCTTGTCACCTCTCTAAACATGTGAAATGTGGTGGATTGCTTGTCAGAGGTGTTTGACGGGCTGTGAGGAGTAAATGTGTTACGTCTTCACCGACAGATTCCTGTAAAACCCACAACACCGCGGCAAGCATTGCACACAGCCGAAGGGTGCTGCAGCACCGCTCAGGTGAATGGATGACGTTTGGTGACGATACTGCAAAGCATTATGGCTGTAGTGTGTTTAGAACGCCACCTAACTGCCTTTGCAGCTTTAAGGGGTGGGGGTAAAATTACAGCTGAACTATTTTTTTTTTTTTTTCACCTACCTGCAAGCTTGGCCATATTTAGTGGCTCATTAAATCAGGATGAAGGCCAAATTGTGTTTGTTTTTTTTGGTAGTGCATACAAATGGGTCTCAATGATTTTTCTTTTCATACACTCCCTATTGCTTCGATACATTTTCTTTGCCTGAACTTCATAGGTTGTCCAGAAAGTGAGAGACAACATTACTAATTTACTCCTAGTGCATGATAATAATGGAAAATGTCATAGTTCTGTGAATATACAGTGGGTGCTTGAAAACTTTTAAATGATCTCTCTATGGTCTCTATTCTTTAACATATATATTTACTTGCAGTTACTTTTCTTGACACATTTTTTCCTATTCTCATTGTTTTATGTAAAATAGAAAAAATTCAGTTTGGACGAGTTAGCTTAACTCTAATCACTAGCAGGCTGCGATTACTTTAGTTGCTAGCCTCGAACTTTATTGATTGGAGGCTTCTGCCTGTGACAAAATGACTGCACTGGGTTAAGATGAAGAATGTGATGAGATAAGGACCAGGTTAGAAGAGTGATTACAACAAGGGACCTGCTAATCACTGACCTCTGTAGGGATCCTCTGGTTTATCGCTAATCTTGCTTGCACTTGCCATTTTCTTCTGTTGCTGCCTTATCGTTTATAGTCGAGTGAGTAATTTGGCATGGAGAGAACAGGAGGGGAGGGTGCAGCAAGTCCAGCAGCTGTGCTTGTTGTTGTTTTAAACATTTTCACTGTAGCAAGCAGCATGCTTGGCACCAGTATTGTCCAATAACACTTATGTTTGAAGAAGAAAGGAAGTCATTCATATTTTACATAATAGTAATTTTGTGACTGTTGTTATTTTAGGTTTGTTTTGTGGCTTACATTTTTGCACCTTTTCATAGTTATGCAAGTTTTTTTTTTTTTTTTTTTAAACCTTAGTCTGAATATTGATTATATATTGGAACCATAGTCAAACTACAGCAGCAACAGTATTTTATTACAGGTACTTACACAGAGCTATACACACACACATACACATATATATGGGGCCGAAACAATGAATCGATAATGAAATTAATCGATTACTATTTTCATAATCAATTAATTGGCCAGTAATGTAATGGGGTTAAAAAAAACTAAAATTAGCCCTTTAGAGTACAAAAAGAGCAAATATTCACTACTGTAAATATTACTTTCAATATTGCACAATAAAAAAATGAACCCCATACAGTAGCGATTATTTGCTCTTTTTGTGCTATAAAGGGCAATTTATTTATTTTTTTAAACCCCATTATGTTACTAAATGTCTGGTTCACACCTAAGTATTTTTTGGTGCTTTTTGCAGAAAGGCAGTACAGTTCATTTAACATCTAGGCTTTTTTCAGCTGCTGCGAATTAGGAAAGGGTCAAGGAATTTTTTCAACACAAAACGGTGCTTTTTTTGATTCAGTATACTTCAACGGAGAGCTGCAGAAACATATAATGCATTTTTGCAGCAATTTGTGTTTTGTTTGTGTTTTTTTTTTTTTTTTATCTGCCCAAATACAAATTGGCCAAAAAAAGGCATTAAATTGGAAAAATGCAAATCGCAGCAAAATCATGTGCACACAAAATCTAAACGCAGAGCAAAAATCACTGCAGAAACAGATCAAACGCAAACTGCATAGGTGTGTACCGAGCCTTATGCTTTCTATTTCTAAATTTTCCCATCACTGTGGTTGAAAACAAATGTTGATTTGACCCCACTAATGATCATAATATCAAATGAACGTTCTTTAATTACATTTTTTTTTTTTGAAGGAAGAAATTGTTTTTGTATGGCCAGCATATAATATATTACAGTTCTGTTTGAAAATCTGCAAAACAGTCTGTTAAATAAAAAAAAATGATCTCTGAGTCTGATATTTACCAGATTCAACCTCTAATCGTATATACAGTATATCTCTTCTGTCCGTTCTCAGAGTAGATTTTTCGATTTTGCTCCCTAACCCTACAGTTGGTTATTTATATTTACCACTGCATAGAGAGATTTAAGAATAAATTGCCTTTTTTTTAAATTTTACATATTAACTAAATTATACACCACACTTTTTTTTTTTTTTAAGGTTATTAATCGAAACAATAATCAGCCAACTAATCGAGTATGAAAATTAGGGATGCACCGAATGGGTTTTTTGGTGCCCAAACCGATACCGAAAATGAAAAATACACTAGGCCGAAAACCGAAACCGATACCGAAACAGCACCGATACCGAAAATGACTGTTTTTAAAAAATATTTTTATACAGGAGGTGGTCAGAGACTGGGGACATGGTACAGGAGGTGGTCAGAGACTGGGGACATGGTACAGGAGGTGGTCAGAGACTGGGGACATGGTACAGGAGATGGTCAGAGACTGGGGACATGGTACAGGAGATAGTTAGAGACTGGGGACATGGTACAGGAGGTGGTCAGAGACTGGGGACATGGTACAGGAGGTGGTCAGAGACTGGGGACATGGTACAGGAGGTGGTCAGAGACTGGGGACATGGTACAGGAGGTGGTCAGAGACTGGGGACATGGTACAGGAGGTGGTCAGAGACTGGGGACATGGTACAGGAGGTGGTCAGAGACTGGGGACATGGTACAGGAGGTGGTCAGAGACTGGGGACATGGTACAGGAGGTGGTCAGAGACTGGGGACATGGTACAGGAGGTGGTCAGAGACTGGGGACATGGTACAGGAGGTGGTCAGAGACTGGGGACATGGTACAGGAGGTGGTCAGAGACTGGGGACATGGTACAGGAGATGGTCAGAGACTGGGGACATGGTACAGGAGGTGGTCAGAGACTGGGGACACGGTACAGGAGATGGTCAGAGACTGGGGACACGGTACAGGAGATGGTCAGAGACTGGGGACACGGTACAGGAGATGGTCAGACTGGGGACACGGTACAGGAGATGGTCAGAGACTGGGGACACGGTACAGGAGATGGTCAGAGACTGGGGACACGGCACAGGAGATGGTCAGAGACTGGGGACACGGTACAGGAGATGGTCAGAGACTGGGGACACGGTACAGGAGATGGTCAGAGACTGGGGACACGGTACAGGAGATGGTCAGAGACTGGGGACACGGTACAGGAGATGGTCAGAGACTGGGGACACGGTACAGGAGATGGTCAGAGACTGGGGACACGGTACAGGAGATGTTCAGAGACTGGGGACACGGTACAGGAGATGGTCAGAGACTGGGGACACGGTACAGGAGATGGTCAGAGACTGGGGACACGGTACAGGAGATGGTCAGAGACTGGGGACACGGTACAGGAGATGGTCAGAGACTGGGGACACGGTACAGGAGATGGTCAGAGACTGGGGACACGGTACAGGAGATGGTCAGAGACTGGGGACACGGTACAGGAGATGGTCAGAGACTGGGGACACGGTACAGGAGATGGTCAGAGACTGGGGACACGGTACAGGAGATGGTCAGAGACTGGGGACGTGGTACAGGAGATGGTCAGAGACTGGAGACGTGGTACAGAAGATGGTCAGACTGGGGACATGGAACAGGAGATGGTCAGAGACAGAGGACGTGGTACAGGAGGCATCCCCCATTGCAGCCAATTGCAGCCAGTGTGCCCCATTGCAGCCAGTGTGCCCCATTGCAGCCAGTGTGCCCCATTGCAGCCAGTGTGCCCCATTGCAGCCAATTGCAGCCAGTGTGCCCCATTGCAGCCTGTGTGCCATTTTGCAGCCAGCCTGTGCACTGTGTGCAGGGAAGATAGACAGATCATCCGTCCAATCCTGCGGATGATCTGTCTATCTAAGTGCCCGGACAAGGGGGAGGGGTTGCGTGTGACGGCGCACGGCCGGGAACACACAGCAATTGAAATGAAAGCTGTGATGTTCCCGGCGCTGTTATCAAAAAGGCGGCGGAGGTGGCTCTCCTGCGCTATGATGGGCGTCACCAGGGGCGGGGGGCGGTGCCCCGCCCCCACCCAGGCCACGCCCCATTTTCGGCTCCATTATCGGCCGTTTTTCTCTTTCGGCAAATTGCCGAAAAGGGCATTTTCGGCCGATATGTTTCGGCGGCCGAAATTTCGGTGCATCACTAATGAAAATAATCATTAGTTGCAGCCCTAAAATAAATAAATATATATATATATATTTACATCAGTCCCTGCCCTCAAGCAGCTTACAATCTAAGGTCCCTAACTCATATTCATACATACACATGCTAGTGTCAATTTAGACAGGAGCCAGATAATCTACCAGCATGTCTTAGGAGTCTGGGAGAAAAACGGGGTACCTGGAGGAAACCAACACAGGCACAGGGAGAACATGCAAAGTCCGGGCAGGTAGTGTCGTGGTTGGGATTCAAACTGTATTACATGGATATTCCAGGATACTTTTTTTGGAGCATTGCCACTACAAAGTTACATGCTGAGTATTCAGGAAAGTAATTTGTCCAGGTGCTGGCCTATCTTTACCAGTAGCGTCCCTTTCCTAAGCACCTCCTATGGAAATGGCATTACATGTTATATGGCAGAGCTACAGCTGGGATTATTCTTCCTGTTTTGGGCTCTTTCCCACCTAGTTTGGTGTTTTTTTAGTATACTTTCCTCATTTTGCATTCACTATAAAATAAACGTTCAAGTGTTTTTCTAAAGGAAAAAGTTTTTATTTTAATTTTTTTTTTTTTTATACACCTTATGCATTCTCTGCCTTAGGTTCCATTCACACCTGAGCGTTTTGTAGCTTGAAGCCTGAATCTATTATTCTCAATGGAGATGGTTCACATCTCCGCTCCATGTTACCTGAAGCCGAACGCCTGAAGCTCAAACAAGTTCTGGACCCTTTTTTGTCACTCAAATCCGGCAGATTTGGGCGTTTTTCTTCTTTTTACATTGGTGACCTTTTGCCCTGCACAAAATCACGCCAAAACACGGTAAAAAAAACGCTGCAAAATCTCGGTAAAAACTCTGCAAAAATAAAACAAAATCGTGTGGTTTTCGGCATGAAAACGCTACGTTCAGGTGTGAATGGGGCCTAAAGGTAAACAACCTTTCAATAGACTCTTCTCTTGATCCAATGCTGTCCTGTCTGCAGGAGCTGTTCTCACCTTTTACCTGAATATATAGGAGGCTCTGATGACCATTGGCTCCTGCTGCTGTTAATCAAATCCTGTGAGGAGGGAGCAGGGGGACGGGGCCGAGCTGCACTGTGTATGTTTATAGATGCACACAGCCTGGCTCAGGAGTGGGCACACAGAGAAGAGGAGGAGTGGGGAAGGTAAGGGGCTGCTCTGTTTAAAACCATTGCACAGAGCAGGTGTGCATAACTTTTAGATTAAAAAAAAGTGTACAACCACCTAAACATGAATTCTGCTGGTGTTTTATGCTGATTCTTTGTCTTTAGTACTTGAAAAATACTGGACTATATTATGCAAGGTAATGTCTCAGGACATTGGTCAGCATAAGCGCTAGGAAACTAGCCTTAAGTTAGTATTGACCTCTGTGTTTCATTCATAATACCTGGAATTCATAAAGAGTGTTGCTGACTCTGGTGGGGATATATATATATATATATATATATATATATATATATATAATATAAATAATTCACACATGTTTTGTGCTGCCAGTGTGTATAGCTTTTCATAGAATTTTTTTCCCCTTCAGTGGTTTATAGGTGGTCGTTACTGAACGCATCATCCGCTTTGTAGTCCTTATCTGTTTTACATGCGAATCAGAACATGTTTATCCCCAGCCTACTCTTTATCTGTTCTGGGGACTGTGAATGGGCTTCAGGCCACTCTCTTGCAGTGACTTTGCCTTTCATCTCACACCTGAAAACAGTTTAGTTTATTGTTTACATTGGAATCTGATTACTTATCCAAAGATATCTTTATCTAGATGCTTTAAACTCCTGCATTTTGATTTATCAGTAAGATCACCAGCTTTTCTTATCTTCCCACCAAAATGATAAGGCCCCATCCATGTTAGCAGAGATTCCAAATAGTTTTATGGGCATTTTTAAGTGTTTTTTGAAGCATATTGTGTTGCAAACCTTTGAAGGGAGCTTAAAGCCCCCTACACATGGGCAGAATGTCGAGAGGCATTTACCAGTACAAAAAATACTAGCCAACATTTTGCCCGTGTGTATGTTGGTCTGTCCGATAGAAGCCAGCCCTTCGGCTGGCTCTGTCAGACGTGCATGCTTGAAAACCGACTCCTGATCAGCGCTCTTGGCCAATTGCAGAGAGAGCTGATCAGAGTGTTGGCAATGTCAGTACACAACAGCTCAGCGGGGGAGATCTCTGGACTAGCTTCGCATGGTTAGTACAGTGGCTCCCGACCGGAGCTGTCATTTTTTTTTTTTTTTTTATGTGCAACCAAAAAAAGAAAAACTGTAGTGTGTACCTGCCTTTAAGCTGGCCATAGATGGATCCAAAATCATCCAGTTCAGCTGGAACTGGCCGAATTTCGATCTATATATGGGCAGGCTGATTGTACGGAAGTTGATCTATCAATCAAATTCAGTACAGCCAGCTTGTCAGATTTTTTTTTTTTTCTGTATGATCACTGCTGCTAGTTATACCCGGCAGTGGGCACCAGTGATCATTGTATTGTGACGGCGGGGAAACCTCCTGCTGTCAGAGGAATTCACTGTATATAGTGGAATCTGTTTTGGCTTTTATTCAGCTGTAGGCTGAATGAAAAAAATCTTATCCACATATAGCCAGCTTTAGCAGTGGGGGATTAAACGGACAAAAATACAATTCACTTGGTCACCTAGATTTTATTAAACGTCGCAATATAAGAGCTATGGCATCAGGAACATCAGTGTTTATCTGAGTGGTTTCAGAATAAGCGCACTTTGAAGTGGGCACAGCTAAGTCCAGGTGAATTGTGTATATTTTCCTATTTATTATACACGGCTAATTCAGATTGAATTGGATTCTACTTTCATCCTGGGTTTTGTAACCCTAGCTGCAGATCTCTGTGTAGCATAGACTTCAGTCCAAACTATGATCGTTTTATTTCTGTTCACATTCCCGTAGGTAAAGCTGGCCTTACACCGCTAGAATTTTTTTCCCCCACTCCTCTGACTTTTTAGTTGAGGCATGTTGGACCGTAGGTGGCCATAGTGGTCACCCACTGAGCAAGTTTCAGCGGGATCCTTGGGAACTGGAAAGTTTGGAGATCCTTGCTTTAGAAGAATGTAATGTAAAGAACCTTACTTTTTCAGACCTTATCAAAATGTTTTTTTTGTTTTTTTTTTGGTTTGTAACAAATTCAACTTGACCTCTTTTTGGCAGTTCACCTTTACCAAAAAAGTGCCTATGCAGATAAGGGGTGTCCGTAGATGAAAACAAACTGCAGTTTTGACTAAAGGTTGACTAAAGAAAAATGTGCTTGGTATAGGTGTAGGCCCTTTACATACCTTTATGAAGCCTGACCTAAAAACTCCCAGAACGTTGCTAAGAGAGGCCCAGCTGTTACGGTTCACCTTTACCATCTCAGGGGTGATGTCGTTCAAACCCCCTCACTTGCTCCTTCTCCCTCTGATGTAGGAGCTCAGAGTTTGAGAACTCACTCCTGTGATGGTGAACTTTGATAAGGTGTAAAAAGCACAGTAAGGTAAATGTACTCCAAGAGATCAGATCTTACCAACATTCTATAAATGTTGGTATTTATAAAATATAGTTCAAGCTTGCTCATCTCAGGTAGGGTAGTCATAGTTTTTATACTCCGTATTGCCTTGTGAATTGGTCAATATAAAATGTTAACTCTTTTTATGGTCATTATGAATGAACAGAACACAATAGTCTCTTGCTTTGGAATATACTTTGTTGCGGACTAGAAGTACTCCTTTGTTCTTGGTTCTTTAAGATATGAGATTTATTCTATATATACATTTGCCAAATATACTGTACATAACCTTTTCTTTTCTGCACTCCTCTCACTAACATCTAATGCATAAATCATCTTGTTTGTTAATGTCTACGTATCTATAAATTACCGTTGCAAGTGTATTTGTTTTGAAGTCTTTTCAGTAGCTGTCATGCTCTGGCCAACGTTGTTTATCATTTTATGTACAAGTCTCATTTTTAGTTTGAGGAAATGCTGATGCTGAGTAATGTGAACAGCTTGATTCATGCTACTTCAAGTAATTCTGCCCAGTCGCAAATTTGCTTTCAGCCTCATGTCTGTGACTTAAAAATATATTTCCCGTGCATTTAATATCGTATAATTGTGATGCTGCAACTAGTGGTCAGGACATACTATAAAATGTAGCGTTAGCAGAAGGTCTAGTTAGTGCAAGCTCTTCAAATAGTTTTAGCAAACTGCTTCTAATTTTAGAGTATGCTGAGGTTTGGGTTATATTAACAAAACCTGTGCTTCTGCTTGTAGTAAAATGTTCTAGGCTTCCAACATGCAGCATTTGTATCGCTGAACAGTTCCTTTATCGTTGAGGTCACCTGAGGGAGGGCTGGAAATGACAGCATCAATGTGTGACAATACTGCGGTGCTTGTTAAGTTTCGGTGCAATACAAAGCTAAGAAAATTGACAACTCCATCCACAGTGCGGTTATTGCTAGCAAGCACTTGGAGGACAGCAGAAATGAATGATCGTTGTTATCACACTCATCTATGTATGATTCCTAAAGATAAAATTATACAACTGCTATAGAATTGGAAATTGCTAGATTAAGTTGCTGGTGGTAGCACAGTTGCTATTGCAGTCGACTCTTTTATTTTATTATTTCATATATATATATATATATATATATATATATATATATATATATATATGATCCCATAGTGTTGCAATCTTGCCCCAGCCTGGACCGCTCTGTGACATCAGCAGGCTTCAGCCCGCTGTCTGCTGAAAATGGGTCACAGTGATGCAGAACGGGCTGCACGCCTGTGATCCACCAGAGAAGTACAGCCAAACAAGCTATGGCTGTACTTCTCGTTTAATGCAGAGCCCACTCTAGGATTTCTGTAGATCCTGACTTGGGATGCAACTTTAGGCTTCTTAAAAGTTTCAGGTACTAATTGTTTCCTAATAATTACTGATCCCGAATGGCAGGTTTTGCTCTGAGGTGCAGTGAGGGAACAATTAATGGTACATTTTTCTTATTAGTGATGATTTTTACTTTTTTGTTTGCCAAAACATGGTGTTAATTTGCTAAATACATTATAGAGGATACACTGGATTATTGGATTGCATTGGTACTTGTACTTAAGTGAGAAGTATTTCTCTTAATTTTTATTTAAACTTTTATAGGTAAAACAGCTGACCGAGGACCTTTTCCACTATACGGCCGAGATTCTGCAGTGTCTGGTTGTCAAGTAAGTGTTAATTGTTTGTCACAAATTTGTCTTGTTTTAAGCATTCTGTATTCATACTATTTGACTACCATATACACTCACCGGCCACTTTATTAGGTACACCTTGAGAGTACCGGGCTGGACCCCATTTTACCTTCAGAACTGCCTTAATTCTTCGTGGCATGAATTCAACAAGGTTTTAGAAACATTTCTCAGATATTTTAGCCCATATTGACATAACATCGCACGCAGTTGCTGCAGATTTGTCAGCTGCAATGCACATCAATGATGGGAATCTTCCGTTCCACCACATCTCAAAGGTACTCTATAGGATTGAGATCTGGTGATTGGAGGCCATTGGAGTACAGTGACCTCATTGTCATGTTCAAGAAACCAGTGGTGAGAGGATTTGAGCTTTGTGACATGGTGCATTAGCCTGGTGGAAGTGGCCTTCAGAAGATGGGTACACTGTAGTCCTAAAGGGAGGGACATGGTGAGCAACAATACTCAGGTAGGCCGTGGTGTTTAAACAATGCTCAATTGGTGCTAAAGGGCTCAAAGTGTGCCAAGAAAAAATTCCCCCACCCCATTACAATACCATTAGCCTGATGTGTTGATACAAGGCAGGATGGATCCATGCTTTCATGTTTGCACTGAATTCTGATCCTACTATCTGAATGTCACAGCTGAAATCTAGACTCATCAGACCAGGCAACGTTTTTCCAATCTTCTGTTATCCAATTTTGGTGAGCCTGTGCTCTTCTTAGCTCACAACAGTGGCACCCAGTGCGGTCTTCTGCTGCCGTAGCCCATCTGTTTTAAGGTTTTGATGTGTTGTATGTTTAGAGATGGCATTCTTCATACCTTGGTTGTAATGAGTGGTTATTTGAGTTATTGTTGCCTTTCTATCATCTCAAACCTGTCTGCCCATTCTCATCTGACATCAACAAGAATTTTCAGACAATTCTCTGTAAACCCCAGAGATGGTTGTGCGTGAAAATCCCAGTAGATCAACAGTTTTTGAAATATTTAGACCAGCCTGTCTGGCACCAACAACCATGCCACGTTTAAAGTCACTTAAATCCCCTTTCTTCCCCATTCTGATGTTCTTTTTGAACTTCAGCAAGTTGTCTCCACCGCGTCTAGATGCCTAAATGGATTGAGTTGCTGCCATGTGATTGGCTGATTAGCAATTTGTATTACCAAGCAATTGAACATTACCACTTTACCTAATAAAGTCGTCAGTATATATCTATATCTATGGAGGAGATTAAAGAGGAAGTAAACCCTGATGAGTTTACTTCCTCTTTTTTTCCCTGCAAAGGTAAAGCATAATGGACTACTATGCATCGCATAGTAGCCCATTATGTGTCACTTACCTGACACAGGAGCCAGCAAAGTCGCCGCTGTCCCCTGTAGTCCGCCGCATCCATCTTGCTGGTGGCGTCTCGCAGCTACGCCGCTGTCATTCGGCGAAGCCGCGATGACGTCACTCCCGCGCATGCGCACGGGAGTCGACAAATGCGGCAGCTCCATTCTTGGAACTGCTGCGCTCAGTGCGCCTGCGCCGTAGACAGCGGTGCCCGTTTTCGGGCAAATATCTCCTAAACCATATAGGTTTAGGAGATATTGCTTGGACCTACAGGTAAGCCTTAATCTAGGCTTACCTGTAGGTCAAAGGGGTTTGTAAGGGTTTACAACCACTTTAAAGTGTTATTAAAGGCAGAATTCTTTTTAATTAAAAATAACAAACATGTTATACTTACCTGCTCTGTTTAATGGTTTTGCACAGAGCAGCCCTGAGCCTCCTTCTCGGGTCCTGGACCGCTGCTCCTTCCTGTCGATTTTTACAGAAAAAGCTGAACAAAAGCAGTTTCCTTTAAAGAAAAAAAAAAAACTCAAAAATGTGTTAAATATATACTAATAGGTGGTATATATCACCACTTTAAGGCTTACAGAATGTGCAGTCAGAATGCTCAGCTCTGCAGCATTCAAAATCCTTCAATCAGATCCTATACAAAAATGTTTGGAACATTTTAACAGAACAGAATGTCAGCAAAAGATATTACAACACCGCAAAACACCCAGTCATACGGTACTGCCAAAATTGAACTCTGGAAATCCTGCTTTTAGCTTTTGGTAGTAGAATCCTCGTTTTATAATCCATAAACAGTGATCTAGTTGAAACTGAACTAAAGATTTTTAATTAAAGTTAATATTGCAATATTGAGTTCTAAATGAAAAGTAGGGAGATATTCTCTATAATTCACAATATCAAAATAGTAATGTCTCTTTTCTTTGGCTTTGGGTTCCTACTCTATGCACATACCATGCAAGGATGTTTAGCACAGAACATTGCAAGCTCCTACCTGCTGCCATTTGTACTATAGCTAACGTGCGGATTCTGCTTCCTACTTCCTGATGCCACTTCCTCCTTCCCGGGTTCCTAATGGCTGGGTGCTCTTTATGTAGTTACATGATCCAACCCAATGTTGTGTTCAGAGAAAAACTGGCAACAAAAATCCGAAAATTCAGTTTCCAGGACACTTGTATACCAGCTGTGTATAGAACACTCCTTATAAAAGGAGGCCGTTGCAGATTTTTTATTTATTTTTTTTCTCACCAGTTTAAGAAAACAATGATAGACTGAATTCCAAAACTACGTTTTATTAAAGCTAAATTAGAGGTTTGTGCTGTATGTAAATGTCTATTTTTTTTAAACTGTAGACAATGGACCATTCTTTAGAAATGACCCATGATGAATGAAATATGGAACTTGTATGTGTGTTTTTTTTAATGCAGGCTTGAGGCCTGTCATCCTTATCCTGCCTTCATTGCCTAATTTGTTACTAAACTTTAACAAGCATGCTGCCAGTGAACTAGAGAAAGTTCCTGCATACTTGTCACATGTTGGTGACTCACGCAAAAAAAAAGGTTGGCAGCTCCCATATATTTATCCTCTTAAAAATGGTAGCTGCTGAACTGTCACACTGATCTACTAGCTTCAGTACTTTTAGACCCCTTTCACATTGAGGAGTTGTTCAAGTGCTTTTGCGTTAAATAAATCGCCTGAAAAGCCCTCAAACGGCTTCCCATTAAAATCGATGGATGTTTTCACACTGGGGCATTGTGCTAATGGAGAGGTGAAAAAACTCCTACAAATAGCATCTTTGGACCATGTTTTGGAGTGCTTAAAAAAACAAAAAAAATAACTTTTAAAAGCACCCCTCTCCATTGAAATGAATGGGTTGTGCCTGAAAAGCACCTCAAAATGGTCCTTGCAGCAGTTTTATGAGTCACGTGATCTTCAAAAAAAGCACACTGCTAATTCCTCAAAAGTACTGCAAAAGCAGCGAGCTTTATAGGCAGTTTTCAAGCTCCTCATTGTGAAAAGGGATCTTGGTATCACTGAGCTAGGACAAATATGTACAAATATGTACATCTGGAGTTCTGACCTCATCTGCTGCTTGATAATTACAGAATAGCAGCCCATAGTATTGTAGCCAGAGATAGCCAGGTAAATAGCATTATCTGAAGGAAGTAATCTCTGGCACATGATTCTCTGAGTGTAGTACTTTACCTACAGTATAGGCGTGAGCTGATCACTCTTGGAAGTTACAACCAAATCATTCATGGGTGAACTAGCAAGTGACAGGTTTTATTTTTTTGGGTTGTCTGGCATCTCACACCTGCTATACAGTAATTAGACAGTAACATTATTTTTTATATTTTTTTCTTTTTCTTAAAAAAAGCAATATTTAAAAAAACGAAAAAAAATGCATGGGTCATGCCTGTACTGAATAATGAGTAAATTGAACATTTGCACCCAAATTCGTCCATTAAAATTTGCAATATTTTTTTTTTTTTCCATTTTGCTTGGATTTTAAAATTTTGAAAATTATAGACCATTTAGACAAGCAGATATTAGAGATCAAATATTGTCGAATCGGCGTTTCTCCAAATTCACTTATGCCTACTTAAACATCTTGCCAATTTTAAAAAAATCTGTGATTTAAAAGTTTAAAGCTTAAAGAGGAAGTAAACGCTCCAATGCTTCTTTTCATTTAGTCCATTATAATAAGTCATTATCAGATTATAGCCACTGTAATCCAGCCCAAATTGCATATTACTTAATGTTTAAAGAAACTTTAAAAATCTTGTTTCCAGGGGTTAGGCAGCGCCATCTTAAGTATTGTTTTCTGAGTCCACAGTGGAGTGTATTTCCGCCCTTACATTGAGCACTTCCTGTACGGTTAACCAAGCCTCCTTCTCAATCCAACATTTCTATGGCAACACTGCTTCCCTGTTCATAGCTGACTTGTTTATTTCATAGTATTTACTTGTGCTGATTACCTAATGTTTGCCGGTATGAGTCCTATCAGCTTCAGCTGATAAGATGGCAGTACTGCTGTTCCATTCCCTGGTTTACACTGTATGTCATGTCACATGGTCACATGGTGTGTAAGAGGAAGCTCTGAGTGATTAACAGCCTGCTGGGAGTTCAGTGTTGTGCCGTAGGAAGTCCTGATAACAGATAGATGAGAGTGTGCCGTAAATCGGGGGAGATCTGGGCATGCTCAGTGATGTTTTTCTAAAGAACAAAAAGGATTACAACAATACTAAGCAAGTAAGGAGATATCTACAAGCAGTGTTCATTTGGGTTTTTTATGCTGATTTACGTGGGACAAAGTTGTGGGGGAACGCTTTAAGGCCAGCCATAGACCGTTCCTGCTGAACTGGCTGAGATTCGAACTATGTATGGGCAGGCTGAATCGATCATCTTGGATACAACCAGCATGCAGGATTTTACTTACGATTATTGCTAGCAGCTAGCAACAATCACTGTCTTCTCCCAGCAGAGACAGCTCTCCCCGCCCCCTCTTTCACCCCGGACAATACAATGTCTTGACAAGAGGCACTATCTGTGTTGATAGGCCAATCGTGCGAAATGCACACCGTCTACCGCCTACCTAAATTTAGAATGCAAAATGAGTATTGATGTTCTCAGCAAATCATTTATTGTAAGCAAATAGACGTTTTGCTAAACACCATGCACATTATACAAAGCAGCTCCTTTCTTGGAACCAGACCAAATAGGTTAAATATAGGTTTGGGTGTGAGGAAGCTGCTTTGAAATAACATCTTCAGTAATCTTGGGTATAGCTTTAGTTTTATCAGAAACACAAATGGAACATAGGGCAAGCTATAAAGTAGTGGTTGACAGCCAGTCAGATTTTAGAGGTTTTAATACAGCCCTTTGTAAAGGCTGCATGTGACAGTCTTGTTGAGATTAGCAATAAAAACTATTTTGTGGTAAATTTAGTTGCAGCATAAACATTTTTTTTTTTTTATTAATTTCACTTGCAACAGAGAATGAAATGTATATCTGTAAGGATAAAATAAACCTTAGTGACAACACCTTGGTACCACAGTTGGCATGGTCACCACGGGGGACTTGGCCTGGTGTGTGTGCCCCAGCCACCGCTTGAAGCACCATCGCTATAGTTACTCTGTTTCGGTAATGATGTGCCTCTGTTGAATAGCCACCTATGTGTACCAGGTATTGCATTACATTGGCACATTACATTTGTGATCAAAGCAGTGATGATGTGAAAAGCATTTAAATGTTGCAATTTGATAGTAGGTTGTTTATTTAAATGTCACGTACAGTCTGCCTTCATTAAAGCTGAACTCTGGGGGGGGGGGGGTGTTTTAGGACATTTGCGATGCAAAAATAAATCGCCTCTAATTATGTATGTTGAATGTGTGGGTAGTGCTGCGTCAGGCCTACATCCACACTTGAACTGTGCATTTTCAGGTGTTTATCAAGTGTTAGTTCAGGCGGTTTTGAGAATTTTTTTTTTTTTTTTAGCAGATTTGCAAATCTTGTTTTTTCAGACGTTTTTATTTGGGCGTTTTTGCTGTAACCAATAGAAACCTGTGTAAGGTGTGGAGTGATGCTAGAAAAGGGAAGGGGAGCTCCTGAAAACGCCTGACAATATGCTTGAAATGCTCATTTCTTGCTGTCCAAGCATTTTCCATTAAAGTTTATGGGGGACAAATCTGCCTTATATACTTTTTGGAGCGACAGGTGTTTTGCTACAGGTGACAAAATGCTCAAATGTGAACAGGGGCCATTGAAATTAATTGGATTTCCTTTTTTGAGCATTTTGGAGCTGTGTGAACGGGTGGTCTAAGACTTCCGATGTTGAAACTAAAGCTGGCCATACACTGTCAAGATTTCACACGTAGTATGGACCTGCAGAAACCTATCTGAGCCCTGGGTCATATTGCAGCAATTTGGCATGCGATTTGACATGTCATATTGCATGCCAAATCAGCGGCTATTGCCGTCAATGGCACCTCCCAAATCGGCGCACCGCCAACTTTGCGGCGCAGCACCGATTCCCAAAAGTATTTTCTGTACTACTCTTGGCGACTTCGGGGGGCGATTTCAATAGACATCTGTGCAGAAACCTGCATAGATGTCTCTGAAATCGCCCCCCCCCCCCCCAAGTCGGGACATTCAGCTGAACTCACGTGATTGCATTCCCCCTGTCAGTATGAATCTGGGCTGAAAGTAGTTCTTTCCATAGACTTTTGTTGAAAGGAGCGAGCTAGAAAACATTCAGTGGAACAGCGGCTGTATCCAATTAGATGCACCTGCTGCTGGGGTATTTTCATTGCCAGTGTGAGACTTATTCCTCCACCCAGACTTTACAGTGTGGATGAACGTTTTTTTTTGTTTGTTTTTTGTGTTTGTCAACTTTACAATTCTGGATATAATACAGCGATGATCGCGTTGCTCTCCACATCAACTATTTATAAAATGTCTTGTGTTCTTTCCACAGAATCACATTTTGTGATTGGACAATGGGAAATAAGGATGATAATTTTCCCATCCTTTCCCCTCCCCAAAATGTCTGGTACTAGGTCCACTTTAAAGTATTAGTCTTCATTCACATATACAATATATTGTCAAAAGTATTGGGAAGCCTGCCTTTACACGCACATGAACTTTGTTTTATTTTAACTGTTTTATTGATATTTTCAACACAAGGAATACAATAGAAACATGGTACAGATAATATACAGTATACGTATACCAAAAACTTTCTAACATAATGTCTGACACTATAAAAGAGTCAATTGTATTTTGAAAATTATTGTAATAGGGTAAATCTTTAGACAATTCCCCAACTATCAGGACTATCAAACAGCTGTAAACTAAACAAAAACTTAAACAACTAAGCTCTTGCACATGTAGTAATGCACATTAGAAACTCGAGGACAAGAATCGCATTACTTGGGTACCACATAGAAATGAATGTTTCCAAGTTCATTGAAACATATTGAACCCACTAACACTGCCCATACACTGTGAGTCCAAATCACAGATCAGGGAGCACATGAACTTTAATGGCATCCCAGTCTTAGCCCATAGGGTTCAATATTGAGTTGGCCCACCCTTTGCAGCTATAACAGCTTCAGCTCTTCTGGGAAGGCTGTCCACAAGGTTTAGGAGCGTGTCTATGGGAATGTTTGATCATTCTTCCATAAGCACATTTGTGAGGTCAGCAGGGATGCTGAAAGAAATGGGGCACCGTATAGCCTACCTGGCAATGAATGTGCATCCCTAACCTGGAAAGGCTGGATGACATACATGTATGTCATCCAGCCTACATGTGTCATCCTGCCGCAGTAAATATACTGAAGGTGGGTGGCAAGCAGTTAAAAGGGAAAAGGTTGGGGGTGGGTTCACACGACAGGTCTGATCAGGTCCGCCTGTCCATTTTTCAGGTGAACCTGGTCTGACCCTCCATTCACTACTATAGAGCAATGGATCTAAACAGACTTGTGTCCATTTACACCCACCTACCTTCAATCCGATGGGCTAAATAAAATGGAAAGGCATCCATTCCCCTTCATCTGGTGCAGTGATGGTGAACCTTGGCACCCCAGATGTTTTGGAATTACATTTTCCATGATGCTCATGCACTCTGCAGTGTAGTGGAGCACACCAGTTCACAAAGCAAGGTCCATAAAGACATGGATGAGCAAGTTTGGGATGGAGGAACTTGACTGGCCTGCAGAGAGTCCTGACCTCAACCCAATAGAACACGTTTGGGATGAATTATTAGTGAGCCAGTCCTTCTCATCCAACATCGGTGCCTGACCTTACAAATGTGCTTCTGGATGAATGCTCAAACATTCCCATAGACACACTCCTAAACCTTGTGCACAGCCTTCCCAGAAGAGTTGAAGCTGTTATAGCTGCAAAGGGTGGGCCAACTCAATATTGAACCCTACGGACTAAGACTGGCATGCCATTAAAGCTCTTGTGCGTGTAAGGGCAGGTATCCCAATACTTTTGGCAAAATAGTGTATATGCTAATAATTACAGGTCAGCAGTCTGTTTGCGTTTACTAATGTCTTTTGTCAAGTACACCCAAACTTCCGCTTTCATCAAAAAGAAAGTAGCGTAAATGCAGGTATCTGATGGGTAGGTTTGCTGTAATGGTAGGAAGCAGTGTTGTGGTTTGTGTGCAGGTTGGGTGAATGGCACGAAGGAGCCCAAGTAGTAATAACCATAACAAACATTCCTTCCTTTTGTAATGCCAAGTTTGTGCTGATATTATTTTGATTTATGCTGCTCCACATTCACTAGCAATGTGTTTTTTTCTTCTTTTTTTTTTTTTTTGTAATACCAAAAGCATGTTTGAATTCACAGAGCATTCAGCAGAAATAAACTGTGGTCTTGCTTGTATAAACCTGCCTCATACCAGACTAAGGTAGTCACAGTCTGATTATTTTTTGTCAAATCATTTTTCATGTGCTTGTAGGATATTTCTTCCAAAGTGTTTCTAAGCAGTCCAGCAACTCTTTTCCAAATGATTAGAATGTTTCTTGTGAAGAGTTCATTTAAGCGCAGGAAAATTGGTGCGTTAGAGAAATCAGAAAAGGAAGCTATGAAAACACATTTCCTAACCCAGAGATACGAGGAGGTCCAGGGGGCAGCTCTGTCCACAGTGACCCGCGGCTCGGCTCGCACTACTGCAGCTGCAGTTTGATCCAATTTTCAGTGCAATTATGTAGCGTGACTTGGTTGCGTTTTGGATGTGGTTTTCATATTCTATGGGGCAAAAATGTCACTGGAAAGTCGCACAGGACCCTTTTTCAAAACCACGTCATTCTGACTTGCATTGATGTGAACAGGCACCATTGAATACAATGTGATTTCTATTGTCATGCGATTCTTTGCAACTGAATCATGTTTGGGATTGCACTGTGCTGCTGTGCAAAAATCTTCCTCCCTTTTGTTTACTAAAATAATCAGCACAAGTGTTATTACTTCCCTTCGATACAATGTTTCCCTGACTGCTGCTGTGTCCTGGATTTAGCAGAAAAAATAAATAATCCTCAGATTCCTTGCCCAGTCCCATCGCTGTAATCTTCCAGGAGGGCACAGGTTAATAGTACAAGGGAACAGGCACTCCTCAGGCGTGTTCAACTATACCCGCGCTTTACACTCAGCTCCTCCATTCATTGAAACCATTATTACAGCTTCTATGAATAAACTTGATGTATGAATGGAGGCTGATTGACAGCCCCCTCCATTCATTAACAAATTTGAATTCATATAAGCTCTAGTATGGCTTCTATGAATGGAGGAGCTGGGAAGAAAACACAGGCATAGTCAAGCACTCTTGAGTGCATGGCACAGCTCCTTCAGTTCTATTAACCCCTGCCAGACTGGAAGATTACAGAGATGGGGGGAGAGGGATCAGAGGAGGAACATTGTCAGACGCAAGTAGAGGAGAGACGATCGGCTGCTCCTCTAACGGGGGAGGGGGGGGGGCTGTGATGATCGATTATCAGCACAGCCTCCCCGAGGATGCCGACACTGGACCACCAGGGATGCCCAGCACCAGGTATGCCACCCTAGACCACCAGGAATGCCACTCAGTGCCCACAATGGATGCAAGTCAGTGCCCACAATGGATGCCAGTCAGTGCCCACAATGGGCATCACTGATTGGCATGCATTATTGTTTGGCACTGATTGGCATCCATCAGTACAAATCAAATCAAACCACCTTATCAGTGCCCCTCAGTGCCGCCCCACCAGTGCCCATCAGTGAAGGAGAAAACGTACTTATTTACAACGTTTTGAAACTGAAACAAAAAAAAACATTCAACATTTTCAGCCTTTTTTTATTTGTTTAGCAAAAAATAAAAACTGTAGAGGTGATCAAATACCATCAAAAGAAAGCTCTATTTGTGGGGTACAGTGTAGCATGACTGCGCAATTGTCATTCAAAATGCGACAGCGCTGAAAGCTCAAAATTGGTCTGGGCAGGAAGTTGTTTAAGTGCCTGGTATTGAAGTGGTTAATAATGGAGTATTAAAGTTGTGCGTTCATCTTCACTGCAAGTAATGTTACTTACTAAGCTGTAACTAGTATGCAGCCCAGGAAATAGATGGCAACTCTGAGGCTTTTCACTGGTATTTTGCTTTGGAACAGATTCCTATTAGTAACACCTACTTAAAGGTTGGTAAATGTGTTTTGCCAACTGATTAAATGCATTTCTTCTTCCCAATTCATTTAATGTTTCACGTCATTATTCCAATATGACATTCCTGAACTCTTTTTAGCATATTGCAACCATTGAAGTACATGCAAAAGACCAAGTTTTCTTTTAGTGAAGTCTTGTTTTGGTTTATTGCAATATCAGTTGCCAATAATTACAATTTTCATCTGGCTGCTTTCAGAATGAGCTTGTAATATTTTATATTCATGAATACAGCAGGTTTGTTTTCTTATTTGTCCGTTCTCCGGTAAAGAGTTAACTTGTCCTGGCAACATATGCTTAGTGATGGAATACAGTTAGTGATAGTAAAGGCTGCATCTTTTTTTTTTTGTTTTTGTTCTGTATACCTTGTATAAAACAGAGCGGAATAATTTACTTTTTCTCATTATTATTTTAATCCAGTCTGGTCATGTGTTTCAGCAGCTGCAGCTCCCCTGTGTAAGGGGGTGCTAGAAAATGACCCTGATTTCTCGTAGCCATGACATCGCCACACCCCGCCGCTCCCATGGCTCAGCCATTGTTGGTGCTCCCTCCTCTCCCATTGGGCAGCCGCTCACTGACACATGGGAGCCAGAGCTGCAGGATGACATGACCAAACCAGAGCGGATTAAAAATAAATAAGTATATACATTTTTTTTTTTTTTTTTTTTTACAGATCAGAATGTTGTCCTTTGCGTTCGGCTGGCCTGTACAGACAGGCATGTGAATATCAGTAAACTAACATTACAATCGATAAAAAAGAGATCACAAAAATCTGGGTTACTGGTTAGTATTTTATGCGTGAATATGCATTTAAATCCCAAATAGTAGCTAGAAATTTTTTTACGCATGCCCAATGCTGACCACTGACTTTTTGCACGCAAACTTTGTCGGGTAGATCTGTCGTTCATACATTTGTATCATGTGCAAGGGCCCTTCTAGTTCTAATTAGGTTCTAGCCTTGCAACATGCTTGGATGGTTCACAGCTGCCCTTAAATACTATGTTATGATTGCAATTTATTCACTACTCAATACCTTTTGAGGGGGTTCCGGTTTTGCTTTTGGAGGTATACTGTTTAACAAATGTTTATCTACAAGTACAAACACATTAATCCTGATATTTTTCTGTGAATGTATCTTCTGTGAAATCAAACTGAAAGTGGCTGTCATAGGTTCAATAATATCTTAAAACAAGCTGCAAATGGTCAGCCCCTACCTTTAAAACTGTATTAATCCCAAAAGCATTTATTATCCACTTGCTTACTGGGCACTAAGGATGAGCTCAGGCGTGTTTGCAAATAGTACGTGCAAAGCCCGCCAGAAAGTCGGCACTGCACAGCGCTAATCACAAGCAGTGAGACATTCCTCGCTCTCTGCAGCCGTGCATCGGGAAAATGTCTCACTGCTCGTGATTAGTGGTGTGCAGTGCCAACTTCCTGGTGGGCTCTGCACCAAGCAGCTTGTTCAGGCAATTTATTACATATAAAATATTGTTTCACAAAAACTGGGTAACCCACCGCCAACACCTTGACTACATTTAAAAAAACAACATTGTCTGTCTAAATAAGTAGCTTTGATAAAGCATACGTGATTAGGCGAAACATGTCGGCTACGTCACCACGGCAGTGACGATTTTGACATCACGGATGACGCAGCTCAGCACACTCGCGCAGGCGTTATGCATTCCACGAGGACAGCGGGAGCCATTTTTGTGAAGGCACCTAGGGATGACACACTGACACAGCGCCAAGGCTCTACAGCGAGTGGACAAGTTTCACACTCCATTATCCCCGGCACAGAGTTTGAGCATACTGATGACCAGGTTTGGCCGCCAGGAGCTGTCTATCACCAAGCGGGCTTTAACCGACGCACCCGGGATAACTACCCGTCATGGGATATTCCTGTCATATGGTCGGGTGAGTGGACCTAATGGTCCTTGATTGTCTATTAGCCTATTCAGTGCCTAGTTATATTCTACAGACCCTTCCAACCACATGGTTTACCTTCATATTTTGACACACTGAGTCTACTGAGTTGCTTTAATCCCCCTGGCGGTATTCCCGAGTCTAGCTCGGGGTGAAAATTCAGTACCATTAGTGGTAATCCCACGAGCCAGACTCTGGATCGCATCGCTGGATCCAGGATGAGCTTACTTACCTTATCCTCTGGATCCAGCGATGTCCACCCCCCGCACTGCGAGCGGCTCATCCTCCGCTCAATGTATCACATTGCTGGGCTCCGTTCCCTGCGAGCGTTGCGACGCACGGGGATGGAGAATGGTGCCAAATTCAAAAAGTAAAACGCACACATTACATACAGTATGATGTAATCTTACAGATTACATTACTGTATGTAATTATTTCACATCCCCTTTGTCCCTAGTTGTCTGCCCAGTGTCCTGCATGCAGTTTTATATTATAAAAACTGTTCTTTCTGCCTGGAAACTGGAGATTGTCCATAGCAACCAAAACTGTCCCTTTACATCAAAAGGGGTTTTAGACCAGCTAGAAAACAGCGATAATAATTTAGAATCACTCGCAGAATTGAGTGATAGTGATTTGTGGGGAGATCCGTCATCAAATACGGAAGTACTGAGTAATGACAGTGACAATTCTGCAACTGAACAAATTTCAGTGTTTTTGATTTGATTACATTATTGAATAATTATAATTATTATTATATTATTATAATATTATTTGGTATAATTAGTTATTATATTATGATTTCATTTTTCAAACTTTATCATACCCAGGATGTCTACTAGACCCTGGTTTGGACAGATTTAAGTGAGTTATTCCTAAGAATTACAGGCCTACAATATAAAACGCCAAATTTTCATGCAAAATAATTGTACCGCTTTCAGCACCTAAAATCTGAAATAATCGTAGGTTAGGAAAGGCCTGGATACTTTCCTAAATGTACATGATATAACTGGGTACTGACATTTATAGGTAAAGTTGATCCAGGGAAAATCCAATTGCCTCTTGAGGGGGATCAGGAAATTTGATTTAGTTTTTTGGAGTTAAGGAGACCGTACCAGTATTGGAGAGTCAGCAATTCTAGGGACGCTGCACCTGCTCATAAACTGAGCGGTACCGAGTTTATATTTTAGTGAGTTGATGGTGGTTTTTTTTTCTTTTTAGATCATATGTAGATTGGAATTTGGTCCCTGCTAAACCGGTCAAATTTGGATCTATGTGTGGCCAGCTTAAGACTTATACTGATTTGCTATGTCAAATGGGTCGACTTAGTTGAAGAGCAAAGCAGAATCAGCCACTGGCCTGTTGTATGATTTGTATCTCCTGTGATGAGTTCTTTTTGCCATATTTCTAGATCCTTTTCCTGTGGACTGTGATTAATCCTCCAGCTGTAATAGTTGTGTTCTTATTGTATTTTAATAGATATAAAAATTGTAATCAGGTGAGTGGATCGTCCCGTATTGCTGTGGCACATTTGCAGATATGGGAAAGACACTAGAAGTTTTGTGTCACTAGAGCATAAAAAATTCTAAGATTGTTTTTCCGTATTTTCCATTCACTAACGTTAGAACACAGAAGAAACATTTGTAGATTAAACTAGACGGATCCCATGATCTGGTTTTATATGCATTTGAATTCAAAGTAAGCAATGGTTATAAGTAACTTGTGCCAAGCATCTGTTTCATATATTGAGCAAATATAAAACTTGGTACCCTGGCTTGTGTTTGCCATACTGTCTCTTGTGAGATTAGTCTGATTACACTGACAAGATGTATTTGATGGATGACTGTCATTATCTTCTTAAATTTGCAGCATGCTTCATGTGCAGATGATTATAATTTCAGGCTTTATCAAATGCGGCAATATCTCTATATCTGACTTAGTGATGCTCATGGTTACAGTGACCGAATGGAAATGCAAAACACATATACATGCGTTATTGTGTGGTTACAGAAGGCAGCAATAAATATGTGCTGATCAGATGTATACAGGAGGGCTCCAATACTTACAGGTTAGCACAAAGCATTTAATGAAACCTTGTCTGAGACAAAACACTAGAGAGGATCATAATTAACGTCTCATTTTCTGCCAGTTGCTATTGATTACTCATTCAAAATCCTTTTGTTCTAGAAATTGTAACAACTGTATTTCACTTTGCCATCTAATGAGATCCTTAGTATCAGATCGTTTAAACAACATGCTCATAATTGCTATCTTATCCATAGAGTTTCATTGTTAGAAGGATTTACATTATAATGAAAAAAAAAATCCTAAATTTTAAAATCCTTGGACAGCGTTTTTCGCTGTACATTGCATTTTTAGAAATCCTAGCTAGAGGGAGAAGATTTTGCTGTTACTCAGCTGCTAATGAAGCATTTTAAGCGGTATATAGCTCACCCCTGTCCTGGATATGCAGAGTTATGGAAGTTGCAAATGGTTGGAATTTATTGCATCACGGTAAATTGAGCTGCTCTGCGGTAAGCCGGAGCAGTCTGGATATATGCAGGTCAGGCAAGTTAGGTGACTTTTTACTCATGGCTTTAGATGAAACTATGGACACGAAGGGGCATATTTATAAAGCAGTGAAAGAATCTTTCATCAAACAGCCTTACCATTTACAAATGTGTTGCCTTATGTGGCGGGAACATTTTTATTGAGAAAAAGATTTTGGTGTTCATATGGAATTAATTCATTCCATAGTCGTATTAGTTTTCATTAGTATTCAGGGTGTGTTTTTGTTTGTTTTTTGCACAAGAGTGTTAGACTCTTGGCATTGCCAGGAGTGTTTCTGAAGGTCAACTTTTAGTGCTGGTCCACACTTGGTTGGTGTCTGTGTACAAGCGGTGAGGGGCAGAGCCCTGCAGTGTTACAACACAAGGCACTGTTTATATTTTGTTCTTTCTCTATTGAAATGTCACAAATGACTTTTCATTCATTCATATGCGCCACGGCTCCTCTGCTGTGACCGATGGTGACCTGAGCTGGAGTCTGGTGCGTTGCAGTCTACATCAAGGCGGCACTGTGGTGTGAACGGGGCATATAAAGGGTTTTCTTTTTTTTTTTGGTGCCCCAGTGATGAGCCTGCCTTAATCTGTTCAGAACTACACATCAAGTAAATGAGGCCTTCCTTTTTTTTTGTGTTACTTTTTACATTTGCTTGATAGGTTTATTTGTTTCTGCAACTGCTTAACAAGCCCTAGCAGTGTTAATGTACCATAATGTTACCATTACAGACACTAACTGCAGTTATCAAGGTGCAATATTTTTTGCAATATTAGTCCTTAAAAGCATTAGCAACAGGAAAACATTTTAGGTTGGCATTTTTCTTTTCTTGTTTTACTGTTAAAAGGCACAAGCATTATAGGAGAATTTTTTTTAAAGCAATGGACCTGATATTTATTTACTTTATTCACTGCGGGTGTTTCTTCCTGGTGCATGTATGGAATAATGCACAACCTCTGAATGTTTGGTGAATGTCACATTACCTGATTAATAAATATGCACCTATGTTTTGAAATGCCAGCCTATTTTCATAGAAAAAAAGTCTAATGGCATATAAACAGTAGTTTAGTTATTAAAGTATGTCAACGGAGGACCTTCTTTTGTTTGCTTCCTTTTGCTCTGGTAAATATACAACTGAAAGCCCTTTTCTCTCTTGTCCATAGAGGGACTCGGGAATACATTTGGGTTATACTATCACCTGCAGGATGTTTGGACAATGGCAAACAGAAAAATTGTAAGCCAACCCTTATCCCCATTTAACCCCTCCTAGTTCAGAATGCCTTTTTTGTTTGTCCTGGGAGGGGGAAAAACTTTTCTTCAGCTCTGCTAAAAAAAAATCTTCTTTTCTAGTCTTGGTAGATTTTTTCCTCTAAAGGCCCACACACACAGTCAAACTTTTTGAAAACAAGCATGCAAATTAGCTGTTTTGGAGCAACATCCGACCAGGTGTACGCTTCATCGGACAAACTTTTTCGTTTTCTGTTGACTTTTGTTGGCTGTGTGAACGGACAAACTTTTTGACAACATAAGTCCGATGGAGCAAATCCAATCATGTGTACACAAAACCATTGGACTTTTGTACAAAGTACAAACACGCATGCTCAGAACCAATGCAAAAGATCTGACAAGAATACAGAAGTTGACCAAAGGTGGCACTGGAGTAATTGAACGTCCTCTTTTGAAGTGTCGTCATATGTTGAAACGTCACTACGTTTGTGTTTGTTGCCCTAAAAGTCAGATTGTGTGTATGCAATACAAACTTATGGCCAATGCCCTTTGTACAAAAGTCCACGGGAAAGTTTGTACAAAGTCCGATCGTGTGTATGGGGCTTTAGACTTCAGTTAAGCTGCTGCTTGAGCTGGTTTCCATATAGCAGCTATCTGAATTGAAATTTCTGCATCCTAGCTTTGGACTCCATACCTGGACTCCTGTGGACAGTATATGACGTGCCAAGGCTAGCCTGGAGTGTGCCTTGGGTGCTGCATTATAGTTCTTTTCAAATATGAGCACTTTCCAGGCCCAGAGCTGTGGGCACAGCCTCTGGTGTAACCCTTCCTCTGAAGACTTACTTTGTAAGTAAAGGACCTTGGCTAAAGCACCTGGAGCTGCAGTTTATGCTGTTAATACACCTTTCAAATTTCCTTCCACTGCAGGCTTTACTGTGGTAAGAGTTGGGGCTGAGGGACAGAGAGCTTACAGCATCCGCTGGTTGGAGTGACGCAAATGTCTTGCACTCACATTCCTGCCGTTTAGCCTGGAGGAAGCACCACCCTGCTGCTGTTAGTTTGTGAAGCACCACGTTGCTCTCCAGTCTGTTTCCACTGTCTGCCTAAAGTAACCTTGTCACCTCCAGCCACCTACAACCCTCATCGGCACCAGCTGTTCAGGAGTAGTTAAGCCCTTGCTTCAAGTTTGGGTCAGTTGCATACGGTTGTGTGGATGCAATATATCTTCATTATAACAGAGGTGACAATCCTGTTGACATGGGTTATCTCAGCCCACACTCCCTTAACCTATTCGCTGCCATTGTATCATCTGTCATATATCGGGTTGTTTTAAACACACTCTCGGCTGCTGTAGCCCCCTCACACTGAACATCCTTTGAGTAAAAAAAGTCGCCATGCAGAAAGTTTTTATTCAGCCACTGAATACCATATCCATAGTGGGAGATTCGTCCATCAGCCAGCTTTACTCTTCTGTCTCCAGATGAAGAAAATTTCTCCAAAAAGACACATAACCTTTCCAAGAAGAAAGCTTGGCTACCACGTCCCACTTTAATTAAACCAACAACCGATTTTAAAATGCTTCTATACTTCTTTTCTGACTTGTTACTTTGGACAGATGGGTAAAATTATGCTAATAGAAATAGATACTTACATTTTTCACAGCAAGCACAATCTCTTGGGTATCTATATATTCTTTCCTGTAGGAGCCCTGAAGTCAGGATCAGTTATAATCAATAATATCTCTTAGTTGGTTTAAATGAGCAGATAAATCACTAGAATGGATTAATAGCATTGATTTTGGTCTTTGAAAAGACTGCAGACCTTGGCAGCGTAGAAAATGTACTTGACAGATTGTACATGGCCCAAGCACTCAAGCAAGATAATACAAATGGTGTTGCCTAAAGTTTTTTTTTTTTTTTTTTTCTTGGTAAAATATCAGTAGTATGTTGTCTATTTTGATATTTAAAGGGTAATCACATTTTTACGAGTTGGCATAAGACAAAGCAAATGGGGGAAAAAAAAAATTGTAGTAAAGTATATACAATTGTGACACAAGTCATATTGTATTTGAATGTTATTAAAATTACCTTTCCTTTTTAATCTGCAGTGCTGTAGTTTTCTGCAAAAAAGCAATATGGCAACCTGGAAGCATTGTGTACACAGATGATGTACAGAACGCCCCCTCAGAAAATCTATTTCCTGCGTATGTGACTGGTTTACTGATCTTCCCCAGACATCTGCTTGATACAAGTCAGATTTTGGGCATCCACTGCAACAAAATTATATTTTTGGTGAGATGCTACCAAAGGGAAATAATGTCTAAAGGGATTCAGACCCTGCCACTTTCCCCATTAGAGCCCTACAGGTGCAGAAGCTGATTGAGAATTTTACGGTATCTCACAAAAGTGAGTACACCCATCACATTTGTGTAAATATTTTATTCTATCCTTTCATGTGACAACACTGAATAAATTACACTTTGCTACAATGTAAAGTAGTGAGTGTACAGCTTGTAAAACAGTGTCAATTTTTTGCCCCCTCAAAATAACTCAACACACAGCCATTAATGTCTAAATGGCTGGCAACAAAAGTGAGTACAGCCCTAAATGAAAATGTCCAAATTGGGCCCAATTAGACATTTTCCCTTCCCGGTGTCATATGACTTGTTAGTTTTACAAGGTCTCAGGTGTGAATGGGGAGCAGGTATGTTAAATTGGCGTGATGACTCTTACTCTCTCTTACTGGTCACTGGAAGTTCAACATGGCACCTCATGGCAAAGAACTGTGAGGATCTGAAAAAAAAGAATTGTTGCTCTACATAAAGATGGCCTAGGCTATAAGAAGGTTGCCAAGACCCTGAAACTTGGCTGCAGCACAGTGGCCAGGACCATACATCGGTTTAACAGGACAGGTTCCACTCAGAACAGGCCTTGCCTTGGTCAACCAGTTGAGTTGAGTGCACATGCTCAGCGTCATAATCAGAGGTTGTCTTTGGGAAATAGACGTATGAGTGCTGCCAGCATTGCTGCAGAGGTTGAAGTGGCGGGGGGTCAGCCTTTCAGTGCTCACACCATACACCACACACTGCATCAAATTGGTCTGCATGGCTGTCATCCCAGAAGGAAGCCTCTTCTAAAGATGATGCACACAAAATACAAAAAAGCCCGCAAACAGTTTGCTGAAGGCAAGTAGACTAAGGACATGGATTACTGGAACCATGTCCTGTGATCTGATGAGATAAGATAAACCTTATTTGGTTCAGATGGTGTCAAGTGTGTGTGGTGGCAACCAGGTGAGGCGTACAAAGAAAAGTGTGTCTTGCCTACAGTCAAGCATGGTGGTGGGAGTGCCATGGTCTGGGGCTGCATGAGTGTTCATTGAGAGAACCATGACTGCCAGCATGTACTGTGACATACTGAAGCAGAGCGTGATCCTCGCCCTTCAGAGACTGGGCTGCAGGACAGTATTTCAACAGAAGGACCCCAAACACACCTCCAAGACGACCACTGCCTTGCTAAAGAAGCTGAGGGTAAAAGTAATGGACTGATCAAGCATGTCTCCAGACCCAAACCCTATTGAGCATCTGTGGGACATCCTCAAACTGAAGGTTGAGAAGCGCAAGGTCTCTAACATCCACCAGCTCCATAATGTCGTCATGGTGGAGTGGAAGAGGACTCCAGTGGCCACCTGTGAAGCTCTGGTGAACTCCATGCAATATGCATAGATCACCTAGAGGGGAATGTTTGTTTTTGTTTTTTTCTCAGAAAAAGTGGAGTTATTCTTCAAGCCTACCAAAGCAAAACAAAATCCTCATCCCATGCATATCTGAATAGGTCAGTAGGTTGACCTTAGGAAAGGGTGTATGTTACCGTGTTACCTCCGTGTTTACTATTTGAAATGCATGTGATGTACTTTGGCTGTGTACATTTGGCCTCAGTAGATGCAGTAAGACACACCTCTGATTTATATGTAAAACAAATAGTTGATGTGTTTTTGTATATACACTAATATATAGTAGTTAAAGCTTGATTCCAGGATGCAGTATGAATTGTGCTTTCTCCTGGTTTTTCCCAGTTTTGTTATAGTAGTGATGAGAACCATCGTCCTTCAGATTTTTATTTTCAAAGTTTGTATATTTGGGAAAACCTGTTTTTATAAAAAAAACATCCAGTTAAAAGTGAGTTCACAATTAAATGTATTTCTGTAGTCCATGCTTTGGTAAAACCCCTTTCACATGTCCGTCTTTTTAGCTCTTAGTAACAGTCCAGTCTTGTCTGCTAGACGACATCAGCTTAGGAGTGGGTACTTTGACAGGTGTCATGGTGATTTAGGCAATTTACTAACGCGGGACAGAATCCCCCCCTAGGAATTGAGTGTTGTGTATTCTGTCAGCAGTAATCTATCCTTCATAGAGGATTATTCTTACAGAGCTTTGTATTGCTTAGGTTCTAGATGTATTTATATATTATAAACTGCCAAATACACAAGCAATTTGTACCTCACATTAATTGTATTTTCATACTTTATTTTTTATCAAACTGTTGATTATGGATAATTGTAAGTGAAGATGTTGGGTTTCATTCTGAACCTGCTCTTATGGCCTTTTCTATGTTTATTTCAAGGGACTATTCACTGCTTCCTTAAAGTATAAGTTCACGTTTTAAAAATAAATAAATGCACATATTTTTTTTGCAGGTAAAAAGTGCATTTATATATTTTTTTGGAGTCTGAAAGACATTGCACCAATGATCAGCTGATCGCTGGTGTCGTGCAGGTCTCCTGTAGCTCTGTCAATGCATCTGTGCGGCCGTATATCCTGTACAGGCGAGCAGATATACTGGCAGGAAGAATCCATGAACTACAACAGCGCTACACACCGCCATGGTAGTTGAGAACTACAAGCTGACAGCTGCAAAGGATTTCAGGGCTTGTAGTTCATTCACACACCGAGCCAGAGTCCATATATCTGTCATCATGGGTTCATGCTAAAGGACCACTGTATAGTTATCTTTTAGTTTAATAAAATAACTACTTTATATATTGTTTTCAGTGGTTTGATGGCCTCATAAGAATTTATTGTAAAGCACTGCTATTCTGTAGCACTGCAGAGCTGGGTCTGTGTATATGATAAACCATTCTGGTTTGCCCTTTATACACAGATAAAGTATACACTATACATAGAGACGTAGCAATTTTATCTCCCTTTCTCCCTATCTTTAAAAAATGAAGTTGCTGTATAGTCCCTAAAAATAAAGCATTTACCATTCTACGAACATGAAGAAATTTGATAGCCTTATTAAAACACTACTTCATTCCTCCTAAAAAGTGATGGGTTTTTGGTGCCAAATGCTTTGGAGTAATAAAGCTTTTTTTCTTTAAAAAACTGCACTAGCAACTATAAAATGAATGCGGTTCCGAGTGTTTTTTTTTTTGCCAACTGCTCCAGAGTATTAAGGTGCGTCTAAACTCAAAAACAAAAAAAAGGTATGCTGCAGCTTACAATGCCTTAGGTGTGGTGGCTGCATTCATTTTTACTTTAAGAACTTTTCAGCAAGGAAAAAATATACCTGTTGACTATGGGAGAAATACATCATTATCCTTGTCACTTGTGTGAACCTAATGAAAGCGCAAAGAACCATATCTTTGTATAAACTACTAATCCAATCAAACCACCATGTAATGGAGATGAACAAAAGCAGACAAGTTTGATGCGCAGCCTATTTGACAACCATGGCTGCTCCCCATTGATATAATGGAGAAATTAGTGCAGACACGAAGGGGACAAAGAGTGTTGTTCACAGGATTTCCAGGTAAAAAAAGGAAACTAATGCAGGGACCACATCTAAGGATTAGTGCATTGCAATATGAATGGATTTCTTGTTTTTAGTTTTACATACGCTTTAACTAAAAAAGTCATGCAAAATAAAAGAATGCTTTTTGTAAACTTCAGAGCAAAATGGCCAGTTCTCACCTTTGAAACACACAATACTTTTGGTTTGTTGGTTCAAAACCTGTAGTGTATAATTGCAGCTTTCTGATGATAAAAGTAAAAAATATAATGGATGCTTTAATTGTTAAAATGGTTTGTGTGTGCACTTTAGTTTACACCTTGATAGAGCACTGCAAATTGTGAACAATCTTTTTTTTTTTTCCTCTGTGCTTTTCAGACTAGCCTGGTTCGAACCGATATTGGACTTGGGAGTTCAGGGCAGCTTCCAAACTCAGGAAAACCAGGAAGCCCATATTATCCATTCTCCGCATCAAGTTCACGCCGAAGGCCCTTGCAGGATACACCCGCACTGGGTTGGTAAATTTTATACTTTTATTGTTGAAAATGTTGTGGTAATTCATGGTTACCATAACACAACAGCGTAAATTCAATAAATGTATAAAGTGTAGCGCTAAGGATGATAGTCTGGTTAGAACATGTCAGGACCCCCAGACATATAAACCTACGTGAAATGATACTGTAGTGAACAGGTGGCCTATACTAAAAAAATATCAAATAAAATTACAAAATGATGTGATATCAAAATCAAATTTACAAAGTGTAATTAGTGATACACATTAATGACCTGTGCAGATATTAACATTTCACGTATGTAAACCTGAAGCTGGACTAGAGATGAACCTGCACAGAAAGTCTTAATTAATACAGCATAGATTAGCATAAAGCATGTGAAAAAAAGTCTTTGGGTGAAAAAGATGAACGTGTGAGAAAATCCCACATGGATGGATATGGGTGTTTCTTCAAAACCTCAAAGAAGAGAAGTGTGTTGACTCACAATCGCTACTGTGACAGTCCCACCACCTATGAAGATGTGAGCTTACCGGATAGTTTAGACCCAAACAAACGTACGTTCTATGAGTCAAAAGAGCTTGGAAGTGTCAGCTGGCCTTCTGGGATGCGATATCTGGAACTGCGTCCATGAACCTTTCAAAAGGGGTCCATCTCCACACAGGGATCCAATTTCAACCGATATAATGGGAGAGGATAAAGACCATATAGCGTAATTCCATATAACAACGACAATATATTAAAAAGTAACACACTTACATTTTAAGTGTTTCGTCTGAGGTGTGAAGTCTATGGAGACGAAACGTGTCGGTAGGACTCCACTGCCGCCAACATATATACTTTTTACAAGCGCTTGAAACACTTTTAAAATGTAAGTGTGTTACTTTTTAATAAATTGTCGTTATATGGAATTACGCTATATGGTCTTCTCTATCCTCTCCCATTATATCGTTTGAAATTGGATCCCTGTGTGGAGACGGACCCCTTTTGAAAGGTTCGTGGACGCAGTTCCAGATATCGCATCCCAGAAGTAAAATACTAAATACAGATCAGAAATGTTCAGAAAGTGTAACGTATCCTTTAGGCCCCTTTCACACTGGAGCGGTGCGGGCGTCGGCGGTAAAGCGCCGCTAAAAAGCGTCGCTTTAATGTAGATTTAGCAGCGGTATGCGGCCGCTAGCGGGTGGTTTTAACCTCTGCTAGTGGGCGAAAAAGGGTTAAAACCACCCACAAAGCGCCACTGCAGCGTATAGCCACGCTGCCCCATTGATTTCAATGGTAGGAGCGGTGAATACACCGCTTCAAAGATGCGGCTAGCAGGACTTTTTTCACTGCCCTGCCAGCGCACCGCTCCAGTGTGAAAGCCCTCCGGCTTTTTCACTGGAGTGAAAGGGGACGCTTTTTCCAGGCGCTACACGGGCACTATTTTTTAGCGCTGTAGTGTCTGAAAACCGCCTCATGTGAAAGGGGCCTTAAACAACCCCTTTGCATACATTTGCGGCACTGAAGTGTCACAAAGTTATAGAGAGAAGTTATTTTGGACCTAGACAACTGCCTGTGTATGATTTGCTTCAGAGTGCTACCCATATTTACTATTAAATAGGTGGGGTGGGGAATTTTATATTTTTGGGAGCAAATAGTTTGCTGTCATGTCTAAAATAATTGCATTAAAATAGTAGACAATGTATATTTAGATTCTTTGATGTACTAAATGTTTCACTACTTTAAAATAAAGGCTGTGATTAAATCACTGTCCTTGTTTTGAGAGCAAGAAAAAAGGAAAGCTTAGAGATAATACATGTAAGGTCATTCATATTAATAGGGTCTTTAGAAAGAATATTATATAATCAGGTTTGGCTTAAAGGTGAGCTGCTAGTAAATATTAGACAGTGAGCTCTGTGTGTTTTAGACTGTGTAAAATGTCATCTAGTTTAAATTATGAGGAAGAACAGAACTACTAAGTGTAGAATGTTACATTGTGAAATCTTTTAGTGTGTGCAAATTAGTATTCTAATAATCTGGGGTAAAAATACCTATAGAATTAATTTACTGAAATAAGGAAATGTTGGAATATACCTGGGAACCTAACTTTTAGATGCATACAGTTGGTCCATGCTTTATTGGCTCAGTTCCCGGAGGGGATTCCACAATTGATAGAAACAGAATTAGAGCAAATGGTAAGGAAAAAGACCAAAAAAAAAGCAAATTTCAGTTCTATATAGCTACTTATCTAAAACTACATTTTCAGATATAAGTAAGCTATGTGAAAGCTGGACAAGAGATGTTCCAACATTAGTAGATAAAAACTGGGAGGAAATATGGAGATCTCCACTCCAAATACTAGTATCTCTGCGAGATAAATTAATACAATTTAAAATAATACATAGAAGTTATTATACACCATACAAATTATACAGAATATTTCCAACAAACTCTTAAAACTGCTGGAGATGTGCAGGCACCCCAGGAAATGTCATCCACATATTCTGGTCTTGTCCAAAGATAGTGATATTCTGCAGGGAGGTTTTGAGAGTTATTACTATAGTAACATCAGTCTCTTTAAATCAAGGGGCAGAGATGTGCCTATTGGGACTAGTAGGGAATAATATCACCCCTACAGGAAGGAGAATACAGGTGGGTCTGTTGCTTTTTTATGCTAGAAAGACAATAGTGCTGAATTGGAAGAAGGCGGAAGCCTCAACGTTAATACAGTGGAAAAATTTAGTAAATGGTAATCTACCACTATATAGGGACACATATTGGAGTAGAGGACATGGAGAGAAATATGAGAGAGTATGGGCAAGTTGGATAGAAAATTCCATAACGGCATCAGGATAAAACCGTATGGAGATAGGACAAGCCACACCAAAGGGGGGGGGGGGGGGTTTAAGAGGGATCTGAATGTATAAATGTATATGTACAATTTTATAGTATTTGAGGATATGAATGGATTTTATGGAAGCTCATAAGAGAGCAATGAATGGTGAAATGTATAATGGATATGTAAAAAAACAAATGGAGATATTTAAAAAAAAAAATACCTATAGAAGTATGTGGTGATCAAGAGACTGCTCAGTTTATGACTGAAGGGCATTTAGACTACATTGGCGCACTTTATAGCTCATGGTATGATGTGCAGTATGGCACACTGTAATTTATATAATGCTTGTTCATCCCAAAATGCATACATGGCCAAAACGGACGCACCAGCACCTCAGTGCAACACAACACACACAATAATAAACAAATACACAATGCCTTGCTGTGCGCTGAACCGTGGATGTACATTCATTGAGGGTCTATTAAAATAAAATTTGAATTCATGCTAACCTTGTGCTAAATGCCGAAATTTATATCAATGTAAATATTATCCAGTTAAAAGATGTGAATGAACCCTCCTGATACTTAAACTAGATTGTTTTTCTGCCTGTTGCAGAATGCTTTCAGTCTCTCTATTGCTTTAAATAACCGCTGTGTTTAGTTTTTGTAATGTTTTTATTTCCTCTTTTCCCATCCCATGTAATGTAGCAGATTTTTGCCCCTCTATTTTTTTTAATATTGCCAACTTAAAAATAAGTTTCTGTCTGAATATTGATCTGCTTGAAATCACGTTAGATCATTTTGTCAGAAGCAGTTTCCCTGAGATATATACTTTTAATGGATTATTATTTTTTTGTTTTTGTTTTAAGGATTCATTATCTTACTTGTAATTTATGATCTGTCTATATCTGCAGGTGTGCCGTTACAATTAGGTTGTACTGTATTCCATCTCTCTGCAAGTCTTATAAGTCACTGTTATTTAATCCAGCATGCATGGATGGATGTGCAATGCTCTCCCATGAAATAGTCTAGTTCAATCTATCCTTTTAAAACAGTTATATTGATTCAAGCCCAGGAAACGAAGCATTTATGCCACTGTTTCCATAGAGCATAGTTGAGTTGCTTAGCCTTGTTCCTATGTCAGAGGTATGGCTTTTTGGCTGCAATTCTTACACAAAGACCACTTCTGGCCAGACTTCTCCGGGCAGTAGATTGGTGTACCTGGGTCCCACTGGTTTCCACCAGTTATGTGCTGATGGGATTGCTGAACATTCTGATGTTGACGGGGAAATAAGCATGATGTGGCTTTTATCTGCTGCATTACGTTTCTTTGGCCAACGCTGCATCTATAGTTTAAAAACAATGCTTGATTTTGTGCTTCTTCAAAGGTATTTGAACAGCATATTTTTAAACCCGTCTGCTTTGAATTCTTTGCCTGGGAAAGACCTTGCTGATGCAGTATAACTACCTTGTGTCTTGTTGCTGTGCAAAGTCTTGCCATGATGTATGACCTGTGACATGCAACTGTCTTCCGCACTCTGACCTTAGTAGGAGATTTGGCTGTTCCTCACTCTGTTTTAAGCCATTTCTGTTTCAGGAAATGACTGTTTCAACCTACATATGAAATTGATGATCATTAGCACTAGCATTAGCTTGTTATAAATGGTCAATCATTCCCCTGACTCTTATCTTACAAAATTCATGGACTTGGGGGGAGGGGAATGTTTGTATGTCCCTTTCCCTCCACTCAGGTCACAGACTACACTCAGCTCTCCACTTTGAGTTGTGCAGTGTGAGATATCAGATGCCTCCCCTCTGTGTCTGAAAGCTCTGAAAAGCTGTGTAAATTCTGGTCTTTAAACAGATGTAGAGAAGAGATTGCTGCAGATATACATGTACAACTTATTTGGGTGGATTTGTTCATCTGTGTATTACCTGAGGCCAGCCACCTCACTTGGTATATGTAAGGATTTAAAAACGTTTTGAGACAAATGGTGCCATAGCTGACATTATAGTGATGTCTAGAATTGAGAGTATTGCTGTAGAACTGCCAAGCAAAACATTGACTTTATTCTTGTTTAACTGTGTGACTCAGCAACAGGTTCTATAATTAAGGAGCAACGGATTCCAAATTGAAACCAAAGCCCTTCCATCTCTTGGATCGCAGTGTCTTTTTCCTCTCAAGTGATGCTAGATAAAATGTGTTAAGTATACAGACTTTGAGGTGTTCACTCACTATAAGCCCAGGTTCACGCTGACAGCGGGCATGAAAGTTCAGCTGAACTTGCACCATTTCAGTCCCGACCTTGAGGGCGATTTCAGAGAGATCTGTGCAGGTTTCTGCACATGTGTCTATTGAAATCGCACCCCGAAGTCACCAAAAGTAGTACAGAAACTTGGGAATTGGTGCAGCGACATGTCAAATCGCATGCCAAATTGCTGCAGCGTAAACCAGGACGAAATGCTATTTTAATTCATCATCCACATATATATACATATAGGAAGGGTTATTACAGTGTTTAATATTGTGTGAAAAATGCAGAATAATGGCCCGTACACACGATCCGAATATCGTATGAAAACTTTTCGGATCGTGTGTACACAACTTTCGACCGCCGATCACGACCGTTCATCTGATATTATTCGATTGGACATGCACAGAAATTTTCCTCGTACAATTCAAAATCGTACGATTTTTTTTTTTAGTCAGTATGGTTGTCGTCTGAAAATACAATACAAATACATTACAACACACGACATCACTTCTGATTATTTTTTCTATTGCACGAGATTTTTCGTGACTTTATTTAGCTATTCAATTTCTACTTGCGATTATTAACCGAAAACGGTCGTACGATCGGTCGTCCGATATTCGGATCGTGTGTACGGGGCATTAGGATGTTAAACATTAGTACACATGGGTAAAAATGAAACTTCTACACTATAAACAGTTAAACACTTGATGTGTTAAGACAAATGTGTTATGTCTTTTGTATGATTATTTAGGTTATTATATGCTTATCTAAAGTGAACAATAAACAATCTTCCATATATCTCTACCTAAGATATAAGAAAACGTGTCTGATTAACTTTTTACTGCCTCAACCCAAGACTGATCCATATATTTTTCTTGTCTACATGCAGATCCTGTACAAACAAAGAAAATAAGAAAGGTTCCTCCTGGCTTGCCTTCTTCTGTAAGTACTGTCTGCGTTGTTTATCTGATTACTGGAAATAAATTAGACTGGTAGAGCTGTGTACAGGGGTCATACAAATCATTATTTAAACAGGTTTTCAACGGTGACCATAAACTGGCTGCCTTGATCAATGGTAGAGCTTCATTAGGTTCCAACCTAGGTTTGATGTTTAGTCTTTAGATTTGCGGCAGTGATTTGTAGCACGGTCATATGCTCTGGTCCCCTCGTCCCTGTCATTTGAATTCCTCTCATGGGAGGAGAACAGGGCCAAGGAGCTGTCAAAGAAGATCTCCTGTACAGGTCTTTTGATGTTTAATTAGTCATTATGTTGCTGAGCAGGAGGACAGACAGAGATTAATAGCCAAGAATCTTCGAAATTTACATTTGTAATAATCCCAATGGAGCTGAAGACATTAAGATTCGGAGGACACGTACGGCTCAGCTTGCCTCGGTAGGACTGAGGTTATTAATATGCATAAATCACCAAGTCAGATGTTCAGTGTGAAACCCTGGTGGATTTTAAAGCTTTCATTAAGCCTTTCCTAACTTCAGCCTAGCATCAGGAAGGCTTTCAAGCAACTAGTTTGTTGATCCCTCTTTGCTCGAAAATATATCCTTAGAGAATAAAGGGCTTTGATGAAAAAGGTTGCGAGGGTTTTGGTGGAGAGAAAAAAAATCATTAATGGCTGTGATAATCTATTGCTATAGGGGTGTTTTGTGGTATTAAATATGCTTTATTCTTTAAAGAAGGAAAATTGTTTGTAAATGAATCCGCATTTAAAATCCACGTGAAGTGAAAATCCCTGCACGCTGAAGGAAGTGTTTTTTTTTTTTTTTTTTTTTTTTTTTTTTTCCTTTCTGCTCTGCACCCCCACCCCCCCTTCTTGTGGTTTAGAACAAATGAGAGGGGAGGGAGAGGGAGAGCTCTGCTGCCTTGCGGGGTACATCTCTTTGTTGTGTAAATGGATGGAGGGCTTTTATTTGGCAGTACTTAACACTTGGGCGCAGGTGCAATTGGATGAGTAATAACTCAGAGCAGTTTGATTTGAATGCAACATCCTCTGTAGTCAGTAACGCAATTGCATGAGTATAAGCACTGCGCAAGGATTGGTGGTATGGCTTGATTACTAAGTTCTGGTATTTGTGTGAATATTGTTTTCTGCTAAGACAAAATTTTGGGTTTGAAAATAGTTTCTGACCTTGCTTCCAGATGGAGCTAAAATGGTTTGTAGAGCTCAGGGCAGCTGTGCTCGGAACCTGCAGTCTACCTGGAAGCCAGGACTGCAGCTGCAGGCTCTCTTAAAAGCTTTTGCTTGCATAAGCACTTGGGCCCCACTAGAGGCTGAATAGCTGCTTGATAAACAAAATGAACACAATGCTTCAAATCATTTTCCCTAGGCCAGGAATATATTTTTATTTTTTTTCTTTCCCATCAGCTAAAAATAGTTTAGCAATTTACATTTTAACTGTTGTGTCTAATTCGGGATAGACTGTATACTGAGTCGGCTGATTTCTGCTAGATTAACAGAAATATTGTATTAGAAATGAAAGAGCATCCAAAGCATGGAAGCGCATAGACTCATTTCATTTGTGATGATGCCACTGTCTACAAGTTAACACATCGGTATTGAGTAAGGAAGTCCAAGTAGAGACTGCGGTATCACAGGGTGAATAGGTGAATATATACACACTTCTCATCTCCTCATATTCATTTTTTCAGTGCTGAATTTGGATTATTACTTACATTACTGTTCTTGATGTGTAAAATGAAGGCATGGAAATTTGTGCAGCAGTGGAAAAATTTAAGATACAGAGAATGCTGCACCGCCAGAGATAGACACCAGCTGCTCAAACTGTCCATTGATCCACAATGAAAGCTGGACATATTGCTTACGCACTGTGTAGAATGTAGAAATGCATTTTGTATACATGGTGGCATTAAAGATTATTTCACGGCTGCTGAGAAATATATTTGAGATATGTATTTTCCACAAGCAAAATAATGAGATCTTTTTACTATATGTAAAAACTGGCTGTTTGCTTCATTTACTTTTTGTTGGCTGTATGCCTAATAAATCTTATTTTTCTGAATTGCTAGGAGTTGAGGCTAATGTTATAATTAGATTAAATTAGGGATCCACCAATACAAATTTTTTTAAGACTGAGGAACTATTGCTTCAATACCAATACCTATTTTTAGTGTCATGTTTCATATTATTAAAAAGCGAATATATTCCTCTAATTATAAATACATTTTATGTGGTCCTGTTTATTTTATTATTATAGATTGTAATTTGAACAGCATCCAATTTGCATGACATGTGACCCAAACCAGCCGGTCGCTGGTTTTTCAGTCCAGGTGGAATTTCAACTGTCCTACACTTTAAAAATTCACACCTGAACCGCAGAACGAAATGGCGGCACTCTTTTTACAAATCGTACTGAAACTGGCCCCCCGCACATACGGGAATCCATTTTAAAGGCGGCGGTTACAGTCTGCGGACTTGAAGGTATCAGTTTTAGTATCAGAGTATTTGTACAAGTACTAGTGCAAATGCTTAGTATCCGCACAATGCTAGATTCAATCATTCAAGCACTTTCCCATCATGCAGCAGTGCATGACCATGGTGCAGGAATACATATAAACTACAACAGTTCACATAGTACATTTATTTATATTACCAAGGGACGGTCATTTAAATCAGAACTGTGGTCATAATTTGGCCTCAGTTCTTCTCGTCCATACTGTTTGTACAGATAGCTTTGTTTAAGGTTCTGCCTTTCATTTAGTTCTTTTTGTCTAGCTGTTAAGCCCTCTGACAGTGTTTTTGTATAAATGGAGTTGTGTGTCATTTTCTTCTGACAGATCACTGAAGATTTGTGCTCTTAAAAAGAAATTAACAAATTTGTAATTTGGAGGCCAGCAACACAAATGTAAATGATATATATGTAAAACCACCTTGTGACTTTATTTACTTACATGATACAAGTAAAATTTATGTTTGGTTAGGAATGGTCTATTTTGGTGCCAGTGCTACTATATAATAAGTAGAAGTGTTATTGTTTTGCTGCATTTTCATTAGTGTTTGGATAATAGCACCATCTGCAGGTTAATTATGAAAATTGCAACGGTCTTTTAGCTAATTCCCAGCCAGCAGTTCTTTTTACTTTGTATTGTTTTGAGTGTCATGATAAGAATCCTTTTGTCCTGCGTATGGATAAGGAAACTGCTAGTTATACTGGGGTCCCATGAAGGATTCTTTGTTTTATTTGTTGAGAAAAAGTACAGTAAAATGTATGTTTTAAGCAAGCAAAGTTTTTGGCATTTCTGTGTTTACCCAAGTTAGGCTTTAATGAGATTTGCTCATTTGTAAATGGCTGCTTTTCATATGTTGTCTTATTACATATAGAGATTAACCACTTGAGGAAGATTAGTCAGTGAAATCACACAATCTGCTCTTTAAAACTGTTGGGATAAGGTGTTGAGCGTGTAGTTGGGTGCGTTGGTTTTGGTCGGTTGGCCGACATAGATTTTCATTATGAGAAGAAGCAATAATAGCAGAGAAGTAGAATGGTTTACTAGAGCACATCGTAAGAGATAGAAAAATGGCAGCATATGTAAGAGCTTGTAAAAATAACAAAGGGTAGAGCTGCTGAAATTCCATATAGTTGACATTTTGGGTCAACCCAGAAATAAAACTCTCAAATATAAATCTATTAAACTTTTTTATTCTTTCTTGACGGTATTGCTATCACTATGTGGTTAGAAAGCCCCTATGTATTACATGATGTGTCCGATTTTCGGTAACTGTACAGGTGAATGTGTTAAGACTTCTTGTACCGATGATCCTTTGTCAAACTCAATAAATGAATAAAAAAATAAAAAAAGAGAAGCCCCTATGTGATGGCATTGTGCATGCAGGTGGGCAGTCCTTTTTATTGGAGATATCCATTAGACCCCTAATGTCTCCTCTGAAGTTTGTCTTAACAGATTGAGTACAGAAAGTACTTGATCTGTTTACATGGGCCAGCACATGGGCCAGCTGTGAAGCCTGCATGTTCTCAGAGCACTTCCAGGTTCACTGCACAGAGGAGAAATCAGGCATCGGACGGACCTCTCCTCTGTGCTCCTCACTGATCATCCTGAATGTGTTTTTTTTCTAGTCCTGCACCAAAGATAAAGGGTTAATGGGGTAACCTGACAACAGAAGGCAAATTATGCCATATGTAAAATAATATTTTATTTATGGTTATCTTGACCATACAATCCACATTATTTGCACTACATTCTGCCTCCATATTGCCCCCAACAGAGTGAGTGTAAAAGAGATGAGGCTGATGTTGTCATATAAATGTGTTAAAGCGGTTCTTCACTGCATCTGAGAACCACAAACCAAAAACATAAATGTTTAATATTCAAGGCAAACTCCCCCATCCAGCCATGTCTCTGTGCTTTTTGTTAAGAATTCCCTTTTAAAAACGGCCTCCTAGCATTTCTGGTTGTGGCCATCTTTGGTGAGGGAAAATAAAATCATGTAGCATTTACTTCCTGGAATCCATCTGCCCTTAGCTCAAGCATGTAGGCAGTAGCGTGAGCTTAGCTGAGAAAACCCATCCTCCCCTCCTGAAGCTGCCTAGGCAAGAAACCAGGAAGTAACTATAGAACAAATACGTTTCTATTTACTAATGCTAGCAGCATGAGGATTAAATATAATCAATGTTGATTGAGAGAGTGAATTTTTTCACTTTAATGTTTTTCTGTATAGTTTGTAATGATAAATGTACATGGGAGACCATATTTCCTCATTAGATATGTATGCTATGCTTCCTATGGATGTGCTTTACAGCTCCTTGTCACAAAGAAAATGTATGTGTAGCCAAAACTTTTTTTTTTTTTTTTTTGAGTTGATTAAAGGAGGAACTTTTCCCAACAGTTTACAGATGGCAAAAAAATAAACCAGCAGTGGTTTTAAAGCGTTTGTTAACCCAACCCCCAAAAAATTTGTACGGTTTCTTTAAAGCATGTTATACAGCACAGTGCTTGTACTGTGTAATTTGGGCACCTGATATACGTGGTCAGAGTACATGCCTCTGTCATCCGCAGCCTGCTCTCCTGTGTCTGTCTCCCTCTATCCTCCTCCTCCCCCTCCCCTCCCTGCCTGTCTGCTCCTCGATCCGCCTAACCTGCTCTAAAATAGAACAGCTTTTTTCTTCTATAGTTCCCGCTTACACTTTACTGCTGTTATAGCTGTGCTTTTTGGCTGCTAGCTGGGCTCTTTAGCGGTCAAGGAAAGGGTTAAAAGCACCCACAAAGCACCACTGCCAAAGCACTTTGCAGACACTTCAGCAGCGCTGCCCATTTATTTCAGTGGCAGGGTGGTTTAGGAGCGGTGTATACAGTGCTCCCACACCTCCCCATAGACGCTGCTTGCGGAACGTTTTTTTCGGTCTTGCACACCGCTCCAGTGTGAAAGCACTCAGGCTTTCACACTGGGCAGGCTTGTGAGGTGCTTTTCAGGTGCTAAAATGCCTGAAAAGCGCCTTCAGTGTGAAAGGGGGTCTAAGCTCCCCAGTGCATGTCATTTATAAAAATATGCAGTATAATAACTTCAGAGCGCGGTTTGGCGCTCATGTGACTGCCGGTCTCCTCTCCTCGTCTCGGCTGACGTCAGCGGGGATTTCCCAGCACCTACCCTGCAGCTGTCACATCACGAGAGGAGACCAGCGGGCAGTCAGCTGAGTGTCGAACAGCACTCTGAAGTAAGCTATTATACAGCATATTTTTATAAATGACACGCACTGGGGAGCTTAATGTTATATATCAGCGGGAACTATAGGAGAATTTTTTTTACCTTAACCAACACTTTAACTCTTATATACCCTATAAAAAAGACATACTTTGCTTTACATACACTTTAAATGTAACACTTTAAAGCTGAAGCTTAGTTATGGCAATTTTTACGTAGTTATATTGATCCTCATGGAAGCAGGTAGATCACTGTTGTAGTCACCCCCTACTGCAGTAATCTCCACTAGCTGATCTCTTTGCATGCAGCTGCCCTGCTGCTTATTGAACACGGGAGGTCACTTGCTCAGTACAGGCACCATCCATAGAACACTTTGCATCTCATTGAATGCAAAGTGTTCACAGATTGGATGAGGTGAAGGTCATTGTTCCAACTCATCGAATAAGGGTAAACTTTGCATTTAAAAACTGTAACGTCTTCTGAATGGTGCCCCCTGCTGAGTGAGCTACCTCGTGTGTTCAGTATGCAGCAGAACAGCTGCCCAGCGCAGGACCCAGAAGCTGGAGATTGGTATAGTAGCGGTTCCCACATCTCACAGACATTGCTCCAAGCTGGACCAATGTAACTATAAAAATTGCCAAACCTAAACTTCAGCTTTAGTGACCTCCAGAATATGTTCTATTCCAAGGGGCACCAAAAAAAAAAAAAAAAAAAAGATTTTCCTTAACATCTGCTAAAGCTCCTACCAACCACTTGGGTCAGCAAAACAGTCAACTAACACTTTAAGGTGTTCAGCAGTAGCACCTTCCAATTTCTATCATAGATTTTCTTTTAAGTTGCGGTAAACTGGTTGTTTTTTTTTTCCTTTTAGGACCTGCAAGGTAAAGACATAATGTGCTAGTATGCATTGCATACAAGCACATTATGTGAAATCCACCTGAAAACTAAGCCTTCCATCGATGCAATGTGATTTCCAGGTCCTGCTGCTCTGACTGACAGGCAGGAGCCGCAATGACGTCACTCCCACGCATGCGTGGGGGAGCCGTCATTCACGGCACACGTTTCTGAAGGAACGGCGCATGTTTAGGAGATCTTTACAGCACCTATAGGGGTAAGCCTTATTATAGGTACAAATTATGCCCAGGAGTTTTACTTCCTCTTTAACTGCATTCATCACCATCTGCTCAGTGTTTGTGGTATAGAGTATAGAAGGGTATTTTTTGATGCCTGTTTCCTGCTAGATTCCATTTACTTCCTGTCCTCGAGACACAACAGGCAATAAGAGGAAATCTCAGCGTTAGGAACAAGGTGATGGCTCTTACCTCTAATTTCCCATCACTTTCTATCCCAGTGACAATGGTTATTGGAAGGAGAAGGATGTAACTTTTGTATCCAAAATGAAAATGTACCTTTCCATACCTCTAAAGTCTTTCCAACCTGTAGGCCGCGTTTATGCCTTTAGCATTAAAATCGGGCAAACTTTTGTATTGCTGAGAATAAGGCTTTTACAGATCTTCATAAGCAGGAAATGAGACCTTTATGTTGTATTTTTAGTGTGATTTTATTAATGTTCTGTGCTCTTCTAGTTAATTATATTCTTAGACTGGAACATGGTGGCTAAACTCCTACTCTCTCCTGCATTGCTTTGTGGGTCTGGATAGACTATTTGTTTTGATTATACTGGAAGCATCAAGGCCTAGTAAATGGCAGTCTAGGATTATATGAATAATTTAGTCTTCCTGAGTGCTTGAGGTTTGCTGGTTGAGTTTAGTGGGGATGGAATTTAATACTCTTTAGTGACAGTAAGCTTACATGACAATTGATTTTTGTTGCAGTTCTGAAGAGTAATTCAGATAGAACTTGCCGTTTGGAAACGTTAACCCTTGTGTATTCACAATACAATTGTTGGCTTTGTGCTGCTTTTAGAAGAGTAATGCGTAGCAGGTATTAAAAAAAAACAAAAACAGTGCAGTTGTTTATTCATGTGCAAACATTTCCTACTGTTAACATTTGTATCTCTTTTAAATTCATAGTCTGGTGGGAAAGTTGAAATTGAAAGGTAGTTTATCTGCAGCAGATCATTTGTTATTAAAAGTATTAATTTATAAGCCATGGTTGATGCGATTTTGGATGTGTTCTAGAACGCATGAAGTAAAATAAGTTGATTTTCTATAGAGGCTGTTTACGTATATGCAGGGCGAATGCGATGAGATTTGCATGTTTGATATGGTGCGATTTTGAAGTTTAGACTTGAGTTTAAACATCAACTGGCACTGGATGGGCTCCGTGAAATCGCATTATAAAACAATGTTATTCAAAATGCATTGCATCAGTGCAAACCTATCCTTAAGCTCCATACACACACAGGCTGAATATTGGGAGACATTGGACGGTTTAAAAAAAAATGGCCGACCATCAGCCTATGTGTATGCCACCCTGTCCGACAGAAGCCGGAAAGCCAGCAGCTGACCGACTCCCGATCAGCACTCTCAGCCAATGGTGGATATCGCTGATCAGAGTGTTCTGGCGATGTATTTGTAGAAACTTCTAGCTGTGTGTATCTCTACAATTTCTTAAATACGTCAACCATTTTGGTCAAACCACTGGCCATTTAAACAGATATCTCTCCACCAGATCAAATTCAGTCAATACCAAACGTTGTTAAAGACCATGTAATCTCATTTAAAGACTTTTCTAGAGGTTTACAAAACTTTTGCCATTAAAGATCTAGAATGAGCTGTACATGGGGACACCACTTCTGTCCAAGTGGAAATTAGGTGCTGCCCCCTTATGTTAAATTTATTGCATGTCATTCAATACGGCCCACTAAAATGATGGCATTTGGCCAGTAAATGGCAAATTCCCAGTCAGTGGAGCTGGGCAGAAAGGGTAGATCAGTCAGTGTCTCACAGCTCCCTCAGTTCTATTAACACCATCACACCTGAAGATTTCAAGGAAAGCAGGAGCCAGCAGCACAGGGGCTATAGTGGTTTAAAATGTCCCTTGTGATTTTTTTTTTTTTTTTAACCACTTTCAGACCGGACCATTTTGCTGGTCAAAGGCCAGACCACTTTTTGCGATTCGGCACTGCGTCGCTTTAACTGACAATTGCGCCGTCGTGCGACGTGGCTCCCAAACAAAATTGACGTCCTTTTTTTCCCACAAATAGAGCTTTCTTTTGGTGGTATTTGATCACCCCTGCGGGTTTTATTTTTTGCGCTATAAACAAAAATAGAGCGACAATTTTTTCCCTCAGTTTAGGCCGATACGTATTCTTCTACATATTTTTGGTAAAAAAAAAATCGCAATTAGCGATTATTGATTGGTTTGCGCAAAAGTTATAGCGTTTACAAAATAGGGATAGTTTTATAGCATTTTTATTAATAATTTTTTATTATTTTTTTTTTACTAGTAATGGCAGCGATCAGCGATTTTTATTGTGACTGCGACATTGTGGGGGACCCATCGGACATTTTTGACACATTTTTGGGACCATTGTCATTTATACAGTAATCACTGCTATATAAATGCAGTGATTCCTGTGTAAATGACACTGGCAGTGAAGGGGTTAACCAGTGGGTGGCAGTGTAGGGGTTAAGTGTTCCTAGGGGTGTGTTACTAACTGTGGGGGGGTTGGGCTTTCATTTAGTGAACACTGATCTCTGCTCCAATCACATGGAGCAGAGATCAGCGTCACTAGTTGCTAGGCAGAATGGAGAAATGTTGTTTACAACGGCACTTCTCCATTCGGCCGCTCCGTGAGACGATCGCGGGGATGCCCGCGTCGATCGAGTCCGTGGGTCCCGCGACCGGACTCACGGGGGGTCCCGACCAGCGCGGGAGCACGCCGCCGGCAGCGCACTCTCGATGGCAGGGCGGCAAATTTAAAGGGATGTACATGTACGCCCATTTGCCTGCCCGTGCCATTCTGTCGACGTACATCGTCGTGCGCTGGTCGGCAACTGGTTAACTAAACTTAGGGATTATTATTTTGCTAAAGCTAACTGCCCGCTGTTAACTTTAGTAACCAGAAAGGCCTTTGGTGATCCCCACTCTGATTTATATTTTTATGACAGGCTTTGGGTCTGTCAATGGCATCCATTTGACATTAGTTTGAGATGCTTCTGAGATCGTTCACTATTCATTGACGGGTGCATTCAACCTGCATTTGACCTGCTTCCAGTGGGTTATGTATGCCCATAGGCGATTTGTATAGAAATGCAAAACCTGTCTAAAGCAAACAAACCTGCCAACACAGGCCCTTATGCCTGCCATAGATAGTTTGAATCTCTGCTGATTCAGCAGGAACTGGACGAGATTCGAACAGTGTGTGGGCAGGCTGAATGTACCAAGTTGATCGATCAGCCTAGGTGCAACCAGCCTGTGGCATTTTTACTTGTGATTACCAATAGTGGCTGGTAAAGCTTCTAGCAATAATCATGGCTTCCCCATCAACAATGGCAATGTGGTACAAGGGAATCCCTCATCAACACTGTCTGTTGTAGGAAAGGAATTTGCACCGTGTATGGCCTGCCTTAATTTGTTGGTTCACTTTGTCTAAGCCGTTCAAAATGCAGTTCCAATGTCTACAGATAGTACTCTTATGGGTCACTGAGGTAGTGTCCTTGGAGAGTAAAATAGTAGTTGGTTGGGCGTCATAAAGTGTAAAGATAAATGTGTGGCACATACAAATTCCTGAGGGAGGCAGGCAGACTACACCCATTGTAAAGAAGATAGTATTGGAACAATTTGGTACTGGACTTTATAGGCACTGAGATGCACAAAATTAAAGATAAAACATATTGTTTATTTCAAATTAAAAACCTCAAAACCTTCTATTTCACTGTAAAGAAGAGTTCGCCCCAGGAAGCCTTAAAGTGATTCTAAAGGCATAATGTTTTTTGTCCTGCAGTAAAGCATGCTGGTTATACTCGCTGTGAAACCTAAGGGGTTAACCTTCTGCATTGTGTAAAAAGGCTGTTTGAGCCTGTATGCACAGATCCTCCCCTTCTTGCACTGCTTCCAAACCATGTCTGGATAAGACACAGTAAATGGAGTCGGGCTGCACATGCTCAGTTTGGGGTGTATTGCTAGAGAGGTTTTTTTTTTGAGAGAGAGAGAGTACATGTGATCAGCACAGGGCCAATCAGCACTGTCCAGACAGAGGGTCTGGGGTCCTGCATCCTGATAGGACAGCCAGGCACTGATAGAAGCCTCAATACTGCTATATACTTCTGATGAGAGAAACTATTTAGCAGTTTATATTTACTAAAATGATTGCATTTCCATGTTCTGTGTACTGTGGAAGACTAGATGTAGTGAATGCAGGGTCCTGGGTTTAGTAACAAAAAACATGGAGGCTAATTGGTTTCTATGCAGAGCTGCACCAAATTTTGCACTCTCCAGTTTTAGTAAATCAACTCCATTTGGTAAATCTAAAGCAGATTGTACAATGTGTGCAGTAAGGTTACTCCTGGATATTTACTTTTGGAAGTGTGAAATGGAGTTCTGGTTTGCTAGAAGAGGAATGGGAACCCTTTTTTTTAATGTGATTCGATCTATTTTTCTGTGTTTTTTTTATATGAGCAGAATAATAAGGTGATGAAAAGTCATGATTTCATAAAGAATATATTTTGCTGGGAGTTACGCTCAATATTATTTCATTCCTAAATGCTACCTTGTGCACCGCCCACCCGGGACTGTAAGCAAGTTAAGAGTCTTCCATCTGTAATTAGACTTCAGATCCCCGTGCGTCAGACCATGTAATCTGTTTGTGTTCAGAGAAACACACAGTTTGTTTAGCCGCACAGTGTTGGGTTGTGAATGGAAACAATTCAGGTTAGGCAGTGCAGGTCAGTTCATTGCTACTTTTGCTGATGACATACTGTCTGAAAAAAAGTTTAAAAAGTCAACCCGCTTAGCTGATTTAATGTGTCAGGCTGGTCAAGAGATTAACCCCGACCTTATTGTGCAGGGCACAGGAAATTGCTCCTATTTCTTTGTAGGCAGCTTAAAATATTTGTTTTGTATTAAGAAATGTATAGAGAGGAAAATTATGAAAACATAAGTGCTTGAAGTTCATAGTCTTTCATGATGATTATATGTATGTGTGTGTATATGTGTGTGTGTGTATATATATATATACATATACATATACACACACACACACACACACACACACACACACACACACACACACACACACACACACACACACACACACACACACACACACACACACACACACACATACACACACACACACATACACACACACACACATACACACACACATACACACATACACACACATACACACACATACACACACATACACACACATACACACACACACACACACACACACACACACACACACACACACACATATACATACACACACACACACACACACATATACATATACATACACACACACACACACATTGTGAGAGAATAGATGTGTGTTTTTGTGCACATGTTAGCCATTATTTTAATGCTGTAAGTTTACACCTGCGCAGTGCATTGATGTGCGCCTTTTTTAATGTGTAGACGTGACAACAGACTTGCCAAAAGCAATAAAAAAGATTATGTATAGGTTTTGAAACATGCTTGAAAATTCTATATTTTCTTATGTAACGTAAAAATGAAACGACTTGGTTCTTATGAAAAATGAATCTGCAGTGCGATGATATATATGGATACTGAAACAAATGAGGTGGGTGGTGTTGAGGATGTGCATGTAGGATTGGTCTTTGTATCCAGTCAAGTTTTACCTTTCCCTATGTAACTTACATAGTGAAGATTATACACATACTCTGGAGCTCATTTTCATATTTTATCTGGTTTGCTTTTCATTATCCAGAAATGTACATTCCAAAAGAAAAGGGATCCCTTAACATATGTTGAGGTGGATCTCCAATTTTTTTCAGAAGAAAAAAAATACCCTCCAAATAAACTATAATATTACAGGGATTTTAGTAAACCTTCAGAATCGTGCCTTTCTCTGAAGAATTTGCTTTGACTGCTAATGGGGAGGTCTTTGTGCATGTGAGCTTCTGTAATATCAAAAAGAGCTTAATTTTAGCCATGAAGATCTTTGGGGCCTGGTCACACTGCTCTGGACAGCAGCAGTTTAGTGTGCGGCAGTTGTCTGTTCCGGTGTTCTGCCGAGAACTGTCCCCCCATCGGATAATGCCACCCCGTACTGCGCAGGCGCAGCGTTTGCGCAGTACAGAGGACAAGGAGACACCAAAAGTCTCCAAAGATGAACAGCGCCTGTGCACTTAATAGTACCTTGTGCCCTGAGTCCAGGTTCAAGCCCCCCCCCCCCCCCCCCAGGCAAGTGGACATACGGTAGATGTTAAACAGCACTTAGTAAGAGGGCCCCTTGCAGGCTCGTTTGGCTCTCCACGCTTCGGGCACGGCCTCGCTTCACTCAGAAATGTTTTATTCTAACTCTGTCCACTTGGATGGTGGGGCTTGAGCCTGAAATCAGTGCGCAGGTGCCGTTCATCTTCGGAGACCTTCGGGGTCTCCTTGTCTCCCGTAGTGTGCAAGCGCAGTACAGGGCGGACACTATCCGACAAGGGACAGTATTCGACAAGACACCAGCTGCAGTGACCTGGCGTTTCAGCACATCACCCCCCCCTTTTTTTTTGAGTCGACCTTGTTTGACGTGTACAAAGTGACACTTTCTACACGTCACTGTATAGCTGAGCAGTGTGCATACTGCAATCCTGTCCTGTGTGCTGCAGTAAAATTTAGCATGTCCGCACGACTGGGGTGTGTTTCAATGTGAATAGGACAGAGGAAACTATTTTTCTTTTTCGTACATTACGGGACACAGAGCCACAGTATTTACTGATGGGGACCTCTGTGTCCCGTGATGTACTCAAAGAAAAGGATTTTACAGGTAAGCTGTTATAAAAATCCTATTCTTTGTGTGTGTCATAGCGATGATTGATGTACTTCCAATGCTGATCACTGCATTATATGTGAACTGGCCCTTAGAAATGATATTAACAATGAAACTCTTATTGCAGAACATACCTCTAATTTTGCTTCTAGCTCTGTGTAGTCCTCTGGGAAAAGCAGTGTCACTCCCACAAATAAGCATTTTGGATTTCTGGGTTGGATAGATCGCCCCAATTTATCATATTCCATCAAACCAAAGATTGTGCTTGCCATTATCTTGAAAATCCTTGCTGCGCATTGTATTGTGTTAAATAGGAGGGAGCACCGTGAACATGCACAAATTAAAAATGTAAACTGTTAAAGAGTAACTCCACTTTCTTGGGGAAAAAAGTAGCAAATCATAAAAAAAATGTATACTTCTATATCATATACAATTGTGACACAAGTCGTCTTGTAATTGAATGCTATTAAAAATTATCTTTCCTTTTCATTCTGCAGCTCTGCAGATTTCTGTAAATTGCAGTATGGCCACTTGGAGGTGTTCTGTACACAGATGATGTGCAGAACGCCCCCAAATGTCATTTCCTGCTTGTATGATTGGCTCACTGATTTTCCCAGAAGTCTGCACTAAGATATGTCAGATTTTTGCCATCCCCTGCACCAAAAATAAAAATTTTGGTGAGATCATGTCTAAAGGGATGCAGACCCTGTCACTTTCTTATTTAGAGCCCTACAGGTGCTGCAGCTGATTGATACTAATAATCCACTCCCATTATATTCAGTTTACACTTGAACACAGATAAACGGACAGCTATTTCTTAAGGATAGCAAAAGATAGGAATCTGCAACAACGTTTTTTAAAATCCTTGCAATGTACATAGATCACCCAGAGGGGAATTTTTTTTCTCATCAAAAGTAGAGTTGCTCTTTAAAGAACTGTTCAAGTAAATATGCCCAATAAAAATATTGTTTGGAAGTTGTAGTAGTAGTTGACCACTTTTTGCTCGTCATTCATCAGACTGTAAGACCAGCTTGACATCTGTCCATGTCCACTTCCGTCCATTTTTAGCTTTTAGTATTTTTAAAGAGGAGCTCCATTCTGGAAAAAAATAAGACCGCAACTAAAAATACTACAGCTGCTGACTTTTAATAAAAGGATGCTTACATGTCCCGGGATTTCGGCACCCTGAGCTGATTCACCAATCGTCTTCGGGTGCAAGCATCGGCAGTTTAAGTAAGAGAAACTGGCACAGTCGGTTTCCTATTGCGCATGCGCGAGTTACGCTGCGCTTTCTGAATGCTCCCACTATCTTCTGGTGCCAGCGTGCACCCCAGAAGTCGGCGGGGGGGGGGTGGGGTTGGAGAGGGGCGGGAAATGCATGTAGATCAGCGATTTTACCCGCAAGTGGGAGCAGGTACCTGTCTGTCAAAACCAGGCATTTACACAGCTTATATAATGTAGCACTTAGATTAGCTGAAATACTTTATTTGGCCTTGTATACAAACCATTGCTTACCTGTACCTGCCTGTAATGTGAATTCACTTACAGAATTCAGATCCTTGGATATTTACTATCCTGCACCACTGTGTGATAAGACCAGAGGAATCTCCACACCCACGTATCCAGTTTTCAAAAAGATTTTACTTTTCTGCAGTCAGAAAGAGTTAACAATAAAAATCTCTTTGTAAGTTGCCCAGTGCATTGGGCTATTTTTCATAACAGCACCCTTGTGCAATTAGCTAATGCACTACAACACATAGAGAAAAAACGTCTATGCTTTCTGCTGTATTGAAAAAATGCTACAGGTACATTAAAATCCATGTAGTGGTGCATTAGTGGCCTGCTTTAAAATGAATGGGCTACCTCACCACAGTGCTTTTTAAACAGCATCTCAATGCCCTTCTGTTGCATTCCTGTGCTACACAGTACCCTAGCACATGGTGTGCTTTATGGTGCAAAAGAAAATACCCTGTTTATTTCTTGTTATTATTTATATATAATGTATAATATATGTGTGTATGTATGTGTGCGTATACATTGTGTGTGTATATATTGCTTACCTTCTCCCGGGCTGATAATGCACTGTTTTGATCACCCACAATTCTGTATATATAAATAGTTCATTTCTAAAGGTGTTGCTTCACTTCCTTTTTGAGGGCAGCTACGCTCACCTTAAATGATCTCAAGGCATACATACTACATCCATCACCCTCTGTAAGTACCCAGTGAAAGCGTCAAAGCAAAGGGCTAACACACACAGCATTTGCTGCGCCCCCCAATACAAAGTTTAACTGCTTGCTTTTTCTAGGGGAATGTAAGACCACTTTCTTACCTGATCCACTGCTTCCTAGCAATCACCACTTCCCCGTGCTCTGGTGGTTGAGTGGCCCTTTGCATCATCACATCCAATGCAGGGCCATGGACCCTGCATCAGTCTTGATGACTTCAGGGCCTAGATCAAATGGAGAATGGGGTAAAAAATGACTGCCGAACCAGTTTAGTAGCAGCATGGAGGTTTGGTTAAGTTAATAATCTATTCCATGCATGCTAGTCTTAAATTAACAGTTAACCCTTGCAGTTTAGACATAGCTCCACTACAAGTGATAATTTTAAAGTTTTGGGCTTTATAGAAGATTAGCCACTAGCTGACCAGCCACCGTCATTATACTTCAATCTGTCTGTTTACATTGATAGATCCCTGTTCTGATGGGAGGATAGGCGGATCTGCTGTTCCTAGTGATTAGGAACAGCGATATGTCTCCTCCTTCAGTCAGTATATTCCCCCCACAGTTAGAAACACCCCTTTGATGATCCCTGCTGAGCAAGTGGATCATCACGGATTTGTCCCGTGTGAAAGGGGCCTTAGAGCTTTGGAGAAAGATAAGTAAACACTGCAGATATATGTGCTTTGCTCAGATTCCATGACTGGGGTTTACAACCACACATTTAAGGTGTGTCTCATCCGATTCATTTTAGTTACTGTATTTATTGGCGTATAACACACACTTTTTAAAATCAGTGGGAAATCGTGGGTGCGTGTTATACACCGATATCTGCTGTCTCTGAGGGAAGAGGGGTGAGCGCCGCTGAATTACAGCGATCGCCTGTGTACCTGGCGCTTCATCACTCACATTGGGCCACTGTTCTGTTTATCATATGAGTAGGGTCAGGAGGCATGGCTGTGAGTGACGGGTGGTACACAGGAGGTCGTGGCTCTGTGTAATTCAGTGGCGCTAGCTCCTCCTCTTCCCTCGGAGATGGCAGGGATAATCCAACACTGGCAAGGCTGCAATGATGGGGAAAGGCGAGGCTGCAGATGGGCACTGAACAGGCTACATTGTTGGTCAATTTAATGGCTGCAGATGGGCACTGAGCAGGGTGCATTGATGAGCTGTGACCTTCATTTTGCTTCAAAGTTCTTTATTTAAAATCTAAGTTTTTTTTTTTCCTTAAACTTCCCTCCTAAAATGAAGGAGCGTGTTATACGCTGATAAATACAGTAAGGTGCTCCATGCAGTATACTGCATTGTACTATGAAAGGGCCCATCGAATCCCCTCCACAATGAAATGAAGGCATGCAGGGTGGGATTTATTCATTCATACGTTTCTGCTTTGTATTGAGTCATTTCATTCAAACATTGATGAAAATAAACATTCTTGTTTGTTCTGGACTGTTTAGCTTGTGCAGTTATTGAAAAAAAAATCTTCCTGTAAAATAATTTCAGGTCTTGTACCTCTTTTTGTGATTTGTGTGTGTTGTATAAGATGTTTGGGAGGGCGGCTCCCCATATCATACAGGACACATGAAATCTGTTGCTGCCAATAATCATATGAGTGTTTGGTTGTGGAAGGGCTGGTGGCTCGGTCAGACTCTAGCAGATGGTTGTGTTGCAGTTCTAGAACATGCTACATCCCAGCTGCCACAAGTGCTAAAATTTAATTAAAAAGAGAGAGATTAACAAGGCAGTGATTTAGCCATCTACATGCCCGTAGTCACTACTATTTGTGCACACACTATAGCCCGGCCTAGCCCTCTCTATACTAAAGTCAAAAGAACTTTGACATTGTGAAACGTATTCATTCTAAAGGAAAGCTTTCCTGGAAGCATTACCACCGCACAAGTGTGGGTGTGAGCAAGGCTGAAAGAGATTACTGTATGTTACCCTCCCTCTTTTTCTGTGTGGGATGGTTTAGCCCTGCTTTGCATAAGTTTCTTCTGAGTAGATCCATGTGTCGTCTGTGTAAGCGTAGTACTGGTGGAATTACGGTTTGATCGGGTGGATGTATTCCTGGGATTGAAGAAGTGCACTTTAACTGCTACATAGAACCTCTTTTGTAACAACATGTATTGTGCGTACCCTGTGCCTGGAGTGGGCAGTAATTCTTTAATGTACTATTATAATGGCAAAACGGTAAGATGACTTTTTTTTTTCTCTGTGTGTTTTTGTTCAATGCATCCTGCTAAGCTCAGTTCTGAAATCTTTTAGCTCATTTTCTTTCCGACATAAGTACAGTTTTTATATTTGTTATGTAACGTTTGATGCTTTCGGGATGGGTTGTGTAGAAAGTGAGTTAGTGAATGGTTTTGTTCTGCTTGTAGTGTTGTTAATTGACATTTTATTGGCTTTTCAATACTATGTCAATTAAAACGTAACTACTTGGTGTTATACGTGATAAAATGTGTTTAGGATACTTTGTATTTAATAGTTTGTAGAAGAGGAAAAGGAATGGTGCTTCTGATTGTGGGGGGGGAAGAGTAAGCGAATTTCTGGGAATGATTAAGAAAACAGCGCTTTCTAGCCAGTAAGATTCCTGTTTCCTGTTTAGACTTTGAGGTTCAGCGGCAGGGTTGTAATGTTATTCCATCTGCTTCCAATCAAATCACTATTAATACCATCCAGGCAGTGCTCAGATCACGGACTTACAATGTATTGCACTGATTTTTTTACTTGCTTCCCCTCTGTGTGATTTATGTCTCTTGTGATCTTTTATACTGGGACACTTTCTTCTTTTGCTTTTATCCAGATAAAACTTTTTTTGACTTTGGTGTTTTGCAATATATTGAGCATTTCTGATAAGGTGCTGACCAAAGAGTGACCATACACGGCCCAATCATTGCAATCGCTGCTTGCAGTTAGGAAGTCGTTTGTGATGATCTGGCAGATAGTGTCTCTTATCAGTGCAGAAAGGCATAGTTACTTCTCTTTTCGGAGGAGAAAAGGGGAACCCGACTATTATTGCTTGTGTACGGGTAACACACATGCTGCCGAGATCACTGCAGATCTCAGAACATGTCTTGAGAACCATCGTTCTCGGTGAAAAATCTGTGTATCTACGGGCAACAGAGAACTCGTGTGAGATCACTGGATGTTCCAATATTCAAGCTTTATGTAATTACATACAAATCTTGAATTTCATGTTATTTGAACATACTTACCCACATTTAAAAAAGAGGGGGAAAAAAACGATTGAATTAGTTGTGGAGATATTGTTCAAGAAATATGACTAATTGAGAAGTTTAAAATATGCTCTTTTCTTTGTTCTGATGGTAGGAGTTAAGAAAGAGGGGGGGGGGGGGGGGGTGCTTTGATCTCATTAAGTATTTCCAGGCTTCTAAGGGGGCTCCTACCATAGCGAGATTCCTGGCCTGGAAATGTGTAGCATGTGTCTGGCATAGGTCACAACCAGCTTGTAAACAAATGGTAGATTTAGTCCACCTGGTAAACAAATTATATAATGTATCTATAGGATTATCTATAGAATTTACCAAAAAGGTACTGTTTATATCGATTTGAACATGTATTTAATATAAAAAATGCATCGGTTCAAATTATAAAATATTTATATTGCAGCGTTTAGGCCCAAACAGTAAATGCATTTTGGCAGGTTTAGCTATAAGGGCTAGGAAAGATTTTAAGTTGGTTTGTTTATATGTATATATGTGTATGTATATGTATATATATATATTATTGTGTGTGTGTGTGTGTATATATATATATATATATATATATATATATATATATATATATATATATATATATATATATATATATATATAGTGTGTGTGTGTGTATATATATGTGTGTGTGTGTATATATATTTATATATATATATATATATATATATATATATATTTATATATATCTATATGTGTGTGTGTTTGTATGCATAGACATATATTGTTAAGGCAAATCTTGTTTTATTTTTAGATGTTTTCTCTGCTAGAGGTTTATGCGGTGATGCAGCAAAGGGAACCGAAAGTGTTTATTTGTTAAACTTTTTCTTTGGCTAAGTTTTCATTTGTATTGAGAAGTGCCTAGCCAGTGGCTGGCTCAGTTATTTAATGTTTTTCTGCTATTTAATCTTAGTATATTGAGGCTAAAATGTATCAGAAAAAGAATGTGTATCGCAGACATTTTTACCCAGTTTGTACTGGTTAGAAGTTCTTTGATGTTGTGTATGGGGTTCTTTGTAACAGAACTGTATATAGCAGATTGGGGGGTTTCATCCAAGTAAATCATAGTGTGTTCTTACACCACCTAGGATAGGAGTGAGCAAACGTGACAGCAGCCCTGCTAGAGGCAGAAGGATGTTTGTACAGTAAATACTTGTGTTAATCTGGGCATTTTGTCTACTTTTAGGTCCTGCAGGCATTGTAGAATGGGCATTTCCCAAGGATAGCAACCCCCACATGCACTGCCCTATTTCCACTCCAGACACACAATACCCCAGGACTGTGAAAGAACAGGATTTTCTTTTTCAGTCTGCGGCACTAATCTGCAAGTCTATTATTAGCAATATTGGTTTAATGTTTGTGTCCTTTAATTCATTAACACTTGGATTATATCAAACATTTTGCAACAAATTACATGTTTTTTTTTAAACATTACTAAGTGTATGGGACACATTTTCCATTTTAGTACCATATAAATCCATTTGTTTTAGGTCTAAGAGCACTAATCTATGTCCATTGTGAGGCATTAGTGTAATCCCGCATTACCCACTTTTATATCGATATAAAAATAAATGTATTTTTTGTTTAGAGATTACCATCATTGATTTATATTTCATAATATAAAAACTTATTTTGGTAAGTTTTTTTCCTTTTCACAGAACTTTAACCCCCCCCCCCCAACTACCCAACTCTCAACATACACAGACGGAGTGCCTCTTACTTGACTTTCAGTAAAAATTTGATAAAGTATGACTGCTATAATATGTGCTCTCTGGGTTGTGGCTTAGGCCTCATGCACACAGGACATTTTGCTAATTTTCCTAGACTCTTCTCCTGGCAGCAGAGTTTTGGCAGAAAAAGCGATTGATGCTTGTAAACGCATGTAACGCGTTTAAGCGCATCAAGCACTTGGGTGTTAATTCATTCCATTGGACACAATAATAATTTATGCTGGCAATTGAAATGAATTAACACTCAAGCGCTAAACACGCTTAGCCTCAATGCACATTTACTCTTCTGCTCCTGGACGCACTGGCAGTGGGTTTTTATTTTCTGCCTCTAAACTCCCCAAAATGCCTGTATGCATGGACACATAGGCTAATATGCATTTAGAGACAGAAAAAAAAAGCCAGATGCCCCTAAAAGCCAAGTTAAAAATATGGTTGTCAAATTTCTTTCAAATATATTAAACAGGAAAAACTATCTAAGTATTTTTGACATGACAAATGTGCAAAGTTCTAAAGCAGATTGCGAAGTGTGTGCCCCTGCATACGTAATGGGACAGGCAGAAGAGTTTCAAAGGTCCTGTATTTTTACCATAACACCTTAGTGTCTTCCAGCCCATAGGGACAGGTTGTAGAGAGCCAACATACTTTGGCCTTCAACCTAAGGCAGACCATAGCCAGTGCAAATTTCATTACTGCAACCACAGGTTACAGGAAAGACATTCGCACAATTCCCCCATTAGCACAAACCACTCTGACAGGCAATCCCTCCTGATAAGCAATTGTATGCCTCACCCTCTGGGAGAAGACGGTGATTATTGCTAGCAGCTATAGCAGCCCCTACTGATAATCGGATGTGAATCCGGCAGGCTGGCTGTACCCAAATTGCATTGCTCGATCAACTTGGTACATTCAGCCTGCCCACATACAGTTTGAATATCAGTTGGTTCCTGCCAAAGCGGCCGAGATTCGAACCAGCTATGGCTGGCTGCTTGGCAGGTAATCCATGAGATACCAGGAAATTAGTGGTCTGAGTATACAAAGGTGGGGAAATTGACTGTGAGCTCTTGAGTGAGGCACATGGGCACAAAACTGCATCCCTGGTGTTTCATTCTTTCTGCACTTGATTTAAAGTGGAATTATGGTCTTATTCTAACTATTATTAAAGTGCCTACCACCATCCTTCTAACACCTATACTAACTACCCTGTAGAAGAAAGTTCTGTATACCTACCTATTCTCAGGCCACTCCAGTCCTGTCAGCTAGCAGCAGCTTCAGGGCAGAGGAGGGAGCACTGACAACAGATAGCCCATAGTAACCTATACAGCAATGGTCATCAGCCTGGTCCTCAGGGCCCGCTAACAGGCCAGGTTTGCAAGATAACTGAAATGCATCACAGGTGATATCATTTGCTGCTCAGTAATTGCAGTATTCTAGTCTGTATCTCCCCAAGGTAATACATAAAACCTGGCCTGTTAGTGAGCCCTGAGGACAGGGATGATGACCACTGCTCTAGAGGACATCACCGCCCAAGCATTCCAGCCATTGTCAAAGCACCTTCTCCTTTCCCCTGTAGCTGGCACGGGAGATCACATGACTAGACAGGAGCGGCCTGAGAATAGGTAAGTATGTACATCTTTCTTCCACAGGGTAGTTAGGCTGCTTTCACACTGGGGCGGTATTCAGGCGTTACAGCGCTAAAAATAGCGCCTGTGTAACGCCTGAAAAAAACCGGCCCCTTTAACTCCAGTGTGAAAGCCGGAGGGCTTTCACACTGGAGCGATGCGCTGGCAGGACGGTGAAAAAAGTCCCGCTAGCCGCATCTTTGCAGCGGTGAAGGAGCGGTGTATTCACCGCTCCTAAACCGCGGCAATACCGCCGGCAAAGCGCCGCTGCAGCGGCGCTTTGCGGGCGGGTTTAACCCCTTTTCGGCCGCTAGCGGGGGTTAAAACCACCCCGCTAGTGCCCGCACACCGCCGCTAAAACGACGGTAAAGCGCCGCTAAAAATAGCGGCACTTTACCGCCGACGCCGCTCCCGCTGCAGTGTGAAAGCAGCCTTAGTATGGGGGAGGGAACAGTATTAAGATACGTGTAAGCTCAGAATTCTACTTTATATTTTTTGATTGTGTAAGTTAGGACTTTTTGTACTGGTCAAATGTTAAGAATAGTTGAAGTGCATCCCATGCAGACTGATTGACAGGCAGGACAATAGCACTGCCTTTGTCATCCAATCAAATATTTCGTTATGGAAGGAACAGGGTGATATATTTCAATGTATGTTACAATTTGCTTGAAATTATAACCAGTTTTAGGTCTTGTTCACACCAGGAATTGAGCAGGAATGCTTTCATTTGAATGGGCTGATATCGCACCAAAAGTAGTGCATGCGCTACTTTTAAAAAACACTGCAAGCATATTGCATTTTCTATCTGCATTTGGGATGTCATTAACTTTACACTGACACCCGCTGCAGATCAGAGACATTCTTTTTGTGAATGTGGTGCAGGAAATGCTCACAGAACGCTGGTTTTCCACACCTCATTCCTGTGTGACCTGCTACTTATTTGTTGATTGTGGTTCATAAAATATCCAGGAATTTGGTTCCTAACTTCATGGTAAACACTTCTTGTAAGTTAAAGTGTTGTAACCCTCAGACATGAACTATGAAGAAAATCACATCCTTCTATACTGTGTACTTGTCTCTCTACAAAGCTCTGAGTGTCATCTCTCTCTGCTGCCTGGTTCCTCTGTTATCAGCATGTCTCTGGAAGCTTTTCTGGACACCAAGAGGTAAAATAATGATGGAAAGAGCTGCAGCACTGAGCCTGTGACTGTTATCCACAGCTGTGCTTGTCCTCTGTACTGTGTGTCCCTTCCCTCCAATCAGGCCTCAGAGCTGTCAGCTGTGTGAAGACTTTAGATCCATACCCCCTACTGATACAACTAAAGAGAAATAAATCCTTTCCTGTTTGTTTTCAGATTGATCTACAGAAGTGGCTGCAGAGACACAGCTGCAGCTTATGTAGGGGGATTTGTTTCATCTCTGTGTCTCACCTGAGGCCAGTCACTTCACTGGGTACATGTGAGGGTTTACATCCACTTTAAGACTTGGTTCATATCCATACAGCGAGCTTTAAGTGCATTGTATTTTAGGGTGTCACCATTGAACTCCATATAACTTGCCTTTTGATGAAAGATGCAGCCCCTAAAATACACAGATTTGAATGGGGCTTAAAGCATACTGTAAGTGCACTTTGTGCAACATGGTGCCCTGCAGTTATCAGGTGATATGTTGTCAGTGGGTCCCTTTTTAGGCTGGATTCACACCTATACAGTTTTAGTGCTTTTTGCAGATTTGCACTAGAGTCCATTTAACATGGTTTCCTATTGAACACGTTCTGTAGTGCAAATCTGCAAAATGCAAAAAGAACTAAAATTGCATAGGTGTGAATCCAGCCTCAATGGAATCCCTTCTGATTTGCTAGCTTGTATGAGTTCTGTTTTCTAATATTACAGGACTTCTTGGAATACAGATTAGAAATGGGGTCAAGCTGGCTCCTAGTGATTGACCACCCTGAGCCAAACCCCTTCCTTCTCTCTCTGCCCTGTTCTTGCTGGGCTGATGGATGGAAATGCTGGGCCTGGTTGTGCACTCAGATGAAAAAAAAACATTTTTAAGTGCAAAATATTTACACATTTATGCTTACTCTTCCGCTGTCCATTGACTTGACTAATGCTAGGCTGCATTTTTTACAAAAGCTTATACCAAGTTCGTTTCAAATGTGTCCTAAACCCCAAAAAACAAAAGTGTGTTACTGCCATTCACTAGTTCTTAGATTACATGGCTGCATTCATTTTATTTTTCAGCTTTTTTAACCTGATCATCTTGCACATAATACACCTCTTATCCCTGGGTGGCTACACTCACACCTCACTGTATCTATTGAGGGATTCATTATTGTCACACAAACTGGACTACAAATAGGTCTGCCTTTGTTCATCTACATTGCACGGGGGCTGAGGAGATATATATTTTGTTTTTGAGTGCAGCTCACAGAAAGTGACAAGGACACTGCATTTCTGGCGAGATCACTAGGTATTTTCTCAGCTTGCTGAGAAGAAAACGAATGAGGCCACCTCATCTGAGGCCTGATAAGCTGCAATATATTACCCTTGGTTAGTTATTAATACATTATTAATTTTGATTTAATTTCCTGGCTTAAAGTGTTACTAAACTTTTTTTTTTTTTTATTAAAATAACAAACATGTTATACTTACCCGCTCTGTGCAGCGGTATTGATCAGAGTGGCCCCATTCCTCCTCTTCTGGGGTCCCTGGCAGCGATCTTGGCTCCTCTTTTTCTGCAGGACTACCATAGTCAGCCGCTGGCTATGGAGAGAGGTAGTCCCCGCTCTTCCAAGCTGTGTGTCCACAGAGCTGTTCCCCTATAGAAATGCAAAACAGGACTTACCCCCGCCCCCACTTGCTCTGATTGACAGTAGCAAGAGCCAATGGCTCCTGTTTGAATGCAGTGTAAAGAGGAAGTGGATAAAAGATGCAGCCCTGCACAACGCTGATCTCTTCTCCCCTCTCTTCCCCTTCGGTGCACAGGTAAACTGAATTTTTTTTTTACCTTAATGCAAGCAATGCATTAAGGCAAAAAATGTTTTTAGGTTTAGTGACACTAAGTGTCATTCCAGGCTGGTCAATCCTGATTTGGGTACATAAAATCGCATCTCCATTACAGAGACAAGTGTTCTCTAGTCCATGGTGGGGAAATGGGCAGGACCGATAAGTTGCCCCCATGCCAGCCAAATCACTTAGAAGTTATAGTGGGGCTAAGTGGAATTTACAAATGTTTCTTATGCTTTTCATAAATATCTCCCACAAAACAGTCTTGCCTACAAATTAGCAGTAAAAGAATGTATGATTTAGTGGGTAGCTCAGGTCAGTGGGGGTGTTAAAAGTGCCCGGTTTGCGCTGCTTTCAAATCGCTTTGAAAGCGGCACCCATTCATTTCAAAGGGCGGGGGGGTGGCAAAATGGTGTATACAAGGCTCCTGCACCACCCCAAATATGCTGCTTGCAGGAGTTTTTTTCCTGTCCTGCAAGTGCACCGACCCAGTGTGAAAGCACCCAGGCTTTCACACTGGGGCTGCAGAAGAGGCAGTATTTTTAGCACAAAAAACACCTGTAAAATGCCTCAGCGTGAAAAGGGGTCATAATGACAATGTGAAAGAAGTTTGTTTGAAATCACAGGTACATAAGTATTTGCAGCCTTTGCCCAATACTTTGTTGAAGCACCTTTGGCACCAATTACAGCCTCAAGTCTTTTTGATTATGATGCTACAGGTTTGGCACACCTATTTTTGGGCAGTTTCTCCCATTCTTCTTGACAGGGCCTCTCATGCTCTATTAAGGTAGATGGGGAGCTTCGGTGCACAGCAATGTTCAGATCTTGCCAGAGGTTTTCAATTGGGTTCAAGTTTGGGCTCTGGCTGAGTCACTCGAGGACATGCACAGAGTTGTCTCATAGCCACTCCTTTGTTATATTGGCTGTGTGATTGGGGTTGTTGTCCTGTTGGAAGATGAACCTTTGCCCCAGTCTGAGGTCTAGAGCGCTCTGGAGCAGGTTTTCATCAAGGATGTCTCTGTACAGTGCAGCATTCATCTTTCCTTTGATCCTGACTAGTCTCTCAGTTCCTGCTGCTGAAAAACATCCCCACAGCATGATGCTGCCACCACCATGCTTCACTGTAGGGATGGTATTGGCCAGGTGATGAGCGGTAAAGTGCAACTTTGTACACTGTAAATGTTAAAAAAATAAATAAAAAAAAATAAATAAAAACACTGCAATCAGTAGGATGCTCTGTCTGGGGGAACAGATACCAGCTTGCATGCTGAAACAAGGCATTTTAGCATGCAGGTAGTGGAAAGGGGTTCTTAGGACCCTTTCACACTTGTACGACTTGTCCTGAGATTGGGACTGCAGAGTCGCATGACAAGTCCTTCCCCATGATTTCCAATGACAACCATTCATATTAGTATGACTTCAAGTTGTATCAACTTCAAAGTAGCCCCTGCACTACTTTGGTCTGACTTTGATGTGAGTTACACAGGCATTCCCTAAAATCGCGACTGCAATATCATGGCAAAATGGCGTGACTTTGAAGTCGCAGTAGTGTGAAAGGGGCCTTAAAGTGATATTAAAGTCTCATTTGTTATTTTTAAACCAAAAAACCTTCTCTCTGCAGTGGTTTTGCACAGAGCAGCCCAGATCCTCTGCTTCTCAGGTCCCTTGTTGGCCCCTCCCTCTTGCCACGTGCCGCCACAGCAAGCAGTTTGCCCTCTCTTCTCATTGGTTCACTGACGTTGACAGCAATGGAAGCCAATGGTGCCCACTACTGTGTGTCAGTGAGGAGGGAGCATCCCGGACAGCTGAGTCTGGATTGAGATGGGGTTTAGCTATATATTAGGGGGGCTGCTGTACACCGAAGGTTTTTTATCTTAATGCATAGATAGCATTAACATAAAATAAAGTCTGCCTTTAGAACCACATTAAGCAAGTAAAAATGCAAGCAGCTGTTTAGAAAGTTATGCTATGTGAATGGGAACATGTAACACACATGTGATAGAACAAAGTTGGCTGCTAAAGTAGAAATATACTTTAAGCCCCTCCAGTGTGTCTGTTTTTTTAGTTTTTTTAGGTCATTGTAGGTCATTATAGGTCAAGATACTGACCCATTTTGGCTATATATATTGCCTGACAGGTTTCCCAGTCCCTGCCAATGAAAAACATCCTGCACCATGATGCTACTGCCACCAACCTTTACCAAGCTTATCTTGGGGATGAAGGTCTCAGGGTGATGGGCAGTGTCAACTTTCCACCAGTGATTTATGCCAAGGCAACAAAAAGCTTCATTTTGATTACATCGGACCAGAGACCCTTTTCCACGTATCTGCTGCAGATTCTTCATATCTTTTAGAAAATTACAAAAGTGGTTTGTTCCCCTCTTCCCAAAAATAGCTTTATTCTTGTCATTCTTCCATAAAGACCAGCTGTGTGGAGTGCCGATGTTATGGTTGCCCGATGGGCATGGTTTTATCCCACATTGAATGCAGGTCTTTGCAGCTTCTTCAGAGTTTCTCTTGGCCTCTTGTTTGCTTTCTGCCCAATGCCCTCCCAGCCTGGTCACTATGTTTTGATGGATGCCTATATCTAGGCAGAGTTGCAGTTGTGCCGTATTCTATGCATTTAATAATAATCAGTATTTGTGATCTCTTCTTTTATAGCCCAACTTCGATTGACTTTTTTTTCCAGGACTTAATTTATGACTTTATTATTTTCTTGGTCTTCAGAATGCTGTAAAAACAGTTTAGAGATAGAATTATCAGAAGTTTGGTATTGCATACATTTAGTATTAATGAGGAACTGCAGTCTGCTCACATAATTTGTAAGAAAAACACCTTTGCCATTCTGAAGCTTCCCTCCAATCACTTTGCATATTATCTTATATATACTGTAATTTTGTACTTGCCAAATATGCTGCAGAAATCTCCCTCCATCTCCCTGGCTGCATCCATTTTAACTGTGGGCAGCTGAAGCTGCTGCCTGTTCACTTCCAGGATTTGCACAGACACACAGAGGCACACCTCTAGCTCTGCAGCCCTGCAGCTCTCATTGGCCCTCTTATGACTCCTCCCCCCTCCCTTCCTGGCAAACTCTCAGTAGAGTGAGTGAGAGCGCTGTGCATGACATAAGCCTAGACTAATGACCAGACAAGAAATATGACGTGGGCTGTATAAGGGATTTGCTGGCAGAAAAATGTTTTACTATCCAAAGTTAAAACAACAAGGGCAGAAGATTTAATAGATGGAAAGTTGAAAAAATTACCGAAGGTCCGTTACGCTCATTGTAATCTTAAATGATGTAAAATATAACATTGTTTAAAATGAACCTGCTGGCAACTATGTAGCTGTTACTATGTTACTAAAGGTATATGATCAGAGCCCTGGTGTGAGTTCAGCTGGCCTCTGGTGAAGTGAATCTCTTCTTGGCCACAGCTGATAATGGTTCTCTCTCTCTATCTTTATGCCTTCTCCAAATTGTATTTAGCATGGACACAGAAGTTGCTGTTTTTTTTTAGATTATATACTTCTATATCTTTATAATAAACACTTTTAGATATTGATTTGCTGTATGAAGATTCCATATTTGCATCTCTGAGTGCCTCTAACACATACAGTGTGTGTGTGTGTGTGTAATCGGGTATATCAGCCGCATTGGGCAGTGCTGCCCAACATAGTCCAAACACACATAAACAAGGCAGTTTACCATATGTCCTATTGTTTCTTGCTTGCATATGTAGCACTCTAGGAAAGACTATGGGTGGGTCAAACAGTGAGAGTGGGGTGCCACATCCCTATACAGTGGTATACAAAAACTTTTTTGTTGAACTACTGTACTTTATCGGTACCCCAAAGACTTTACAGTGTGGCATAAAAACATAATTGTTTATTTCATAGGTTCAGAGCATACTTATTACATACTCTGTGCTTATGAAATAAACGCTTATGTTTTTAAACCACATTGCAAAGTCTTTGGGGTACCAATAAAGTAATGTTGATTCAATATGAATCTATATATGTACAATACCTACTGTGATGGGTAAGATTGTAATTAAAGAACAGTGCTGCTAAGAATGCATATTTTAAAGACTTTCCCGAGATTATTTTTTTAGATTTTTATAGCGGATCGTGTAATTGTGGTACAACCACAGGTTATAAAATATTGAGGCTTTTAGTTTGTAATGATTAAATCTTTTATCTACTCAAGGCAATTTACTGGGGTAAACCACTCAAATATGGTTAAAGCAAATTATCCGCTCCTAACATTCTGTCCTGGAAATCGCAATATTTAAGACCCCTTTCACACTGAGCGCCGCTAAAGCGTCAGTCATTTTTGTGGTGTTTTAGCAGTGTTTTAGTGGAGCTTTGCGGGTGCTAGCGGACCAGTTTTCACATGACCTTGGAAACAAAGGAAAAAAGACCCACTTTCCTGTGCTTTCAGAGTGCTTTTAAGGCACTTTGGAAGCACTGCCCATTAATTTCAATGGGCAGGGGCATTTGCCAGCAACCTGCCCCAAAGATGCTGCTTGCAGGACTTTTTCTAACCTCCCGCAAGCGCACAGCCTGAGTGTGAAAGCACCCATTGCAGTTAATGGGAGGCAGTTTTCAGAGGCATCTCTGTATGCAATAATACATGTATTTTTTTTAATACAAGTGATAAAAGTATGAATCTGCCTCTAGCGAACACTGTAGAGTAGAAATTAGACTGTGAGAGAGAAGCAAAACTCGGGGACAACCAGCTTTGCTTTGTTCTGTTACAAAATATGTGTGTTGCGCTACAGTGTTTGATATTTAAAAATATTGAAAAGCACACAAATGGATAGTCCAAAAAAAAAAGTATCAGTCTCTCAGATGGACCATAATGGTCAAATGGCAAACTCTGTGATTTAATCGTGAACACGCCACCACCACAATAAGTTGGATTCTTATCGGAGAGCCTGGACCCTTTATTACGAAGGGTCAAACAGTCTTGATGTATGTATCCCAGTAGAAGTCATCAGTAGGGCATGTATAAAGGAACACTGTTAGGATCCATTTCAGAGTATCCAGGGGACTCCACCCAAACAACGATCGTGCTGCCAGATCCAAATAAAACATAAAGCGCTAGATAGTGTAAGACCTCTTAAGAGTTGCATTTAATATAAAGTATTGCACTTACATGTATCCACAGTAAAAACAGCATTGCATGGTAAAAAGGCGGCCTCCACAGAGCATCCAAACATGTAAAAATGCGCTATAGCCGAAACAAACAACTCCGCCCGACTGGTTTCGTCAACAAAAGGACTTCTTCAGGGCAAAAAGCCTATCTCAATTCTTAGCATTGCATACTAATGTACAGAAATGCTATGCTGCTTTTTTGGAGAACATGCTGGCCTGCAGTACAAAGGTCTGAACTAATGACTTGCCATTAGATGGAATTTATTTTTTCTTAAATGATCTATTCCTTTTGGAAGATATGTACTTTACTGCAGTTAAACAGGCAAATACAAATAGATCCCCATTGACGATTTTAGCCTGCGGTCACACTGGGTACTATTTTAGCCTGCGGTCACGCCGGGTACGGTTTTAGCCTGCGGTCACGCCGGGGTACGGTTTTAGCCTGCGGTCACGCCGGGGTACTGTTTTAGCTTGCGGTCCCACCTGGTACAGTTTTAGCCTGCGGTCACGTGTGTCCAGTCTGTGGGGTATTTCTGATATAATTAGTACTGGCTTAGGTGTAGCAGGCACTTGAATCTTAAGGCATACTAATTGTCCATATGGACCTACATTATTTTTTACCATCGGTCGTTTCAATGTTACAGAGACCCTCTTTATAAATGTGAAGCAGCGCTCTCATTCCCCCGTATCACATTCAATAAATATCCCAACACACACATGCGTATATATAAAAGTGTAAACAAATAATTCAGTATACGTGATCAAACCCCTATACCCACAGTTGCTAGACTCCGCTCAGGTGGGCGGTTTCGGATGTCACATGTAGCCCCGCTGTTACATGTCAGGTACCTCCCACCTGATCAGAATCCAGAAACTGCAGGTATAGGAGTCTTTTAGTGATTTTAACCAGCATAACAAATGTGAGTTTATTGCTTTGTTTTTAGGTAAAGCGCTGGTTCTATTAATACTACACTTTGAGGATGATTCTTCTTTTTTTTTTTTTTTTTGATATGTGTCATATGGTGTTATATCATAGAGAGAGCCTAAGTTTAAAGAGAGAAAAGGAAAGAAAAGAATCGGGGATCGGTGGTTTACCAAGCTTTATATGATCTTCTTGATGTATACGTAATGAGAAAATCGGATGAAAAGAAAAATGCATTTGGGAACAGTCGTCTGATAATCTATTAGTAGACAGCTGATCACAACAGTTCATGTGAAAATACCTGAAGGAACAAGCATGAGTTTTTTTTTTTTTTTTCTTAAGATAACAGAACAAAAGATTTTCATTAAATTCCTATACGGTTTGTATGAAAAAAGTTGAGTGGCCAAGACTGCGTATACTCGGAAATGAAAGAATTCATTAGAATGCTTCAGAAGTTGTATTCTGTCTAATGAAAATTTTCATAACTTTATGATAACCATTCGTTTTTGATATAAGACTAGCAGGCAAAAAAAAACAAAAGTGCAGGTGTAACAAGAGGTCCGCTGCTGTCTTACCGTGGCCCGAGTGCAAGTTGTACCAAGATGGGTATTGGGATGTTCAACCTCTGATGGAGACACGGAACGTTACTTCTGTTACCGAATGTGATGGCTTCGGTCAAAAATTCTGATGGAACATGCGGCTGCGCCTTGCATCCCTGCCTCGGCCAGCTTACCTAGTTCCACTGCTGCCAGCCTGTTGAGGACTCGCTCTCCGCTCTGCCCGCTGACTTCCGGTTGCGAGCAACGCTACCTCATTCCCAGGTATCAGATTAGGCGTCGGGAGCATTTGCTCGAGTACAAGTATTCATGCAAATACTCAGTATCTGAACTGTTATTGGGACATCCTTATTCATAACTGATCAGTATATCTTGTCTGTCATTTCATTACCTTTCAGACTGCTAAATGTTAGACAAAAGCCCTCCGTCTGCTTCTCAGCAGGGCAGTTTTTCTTTAGGACAGATATTCATAAAAGTGATGATCGGACTGCAGTCACCTTATGCTCTTTAGCACTAATGTGTCTGTTATGTTGTGGAGAAAACTTGGGAACCATTTTTAATGTGTTACAAGCCTTCCATATAAATGTTCTGTATGTAAAACATTTACAAAATGCCTTTATTGGTTAGAAATTGAATTATAAGACGTCTGTGATGAATTGAATTAAATGTTTTTATTAATAGTGACAATTATACATTATATGCAGATAAGGTGTTCATACCCACTCTTCCTATTTTCTACAAGACTGCCTTGCCTTGTGGTCATCATACACTTTACAGTCGACAATCAACTTTAGATATACCAAAGCTATGTAATATAAGGGCCTACATAAACTATACAATCGGTCTGTATCCAATCAGTTAGGCCCTTGCACTACATAGCTGTTGGTATATCTAAAGGAAATTGTGTAATCAAATTGTAACACATGCGATCTGTAAATTAATTCTAAAAATAAAAGTGCATTCATGTAGTGTTTTAAGGTTGGTTGGTAGGAAGATTTTTTTTTTTCTGGTTTTTTTTTGTTTGCTATTCTGTGACCGAGGGGTTTTTATATATGATTTCTACATTATTTTTCTTCATATGCTAAAATATTGATGTTGACAAATCATTGGGTGGTGCGGGTTTATCAATAAAATTCTGCTGTGAGCAGTAAAGCTGCCATGTGTTGCAGGTTGTGCAGACCTAGGCAGCCACGTACTTTTGGTTCTTCCATTACATTGAAAATTTGGTATTTATTTACAGGCGATCAAATGACAGACACATGTTTTCACTGGCTTTTGCAACTCAATTTTTTTTTCCTTCTCAGTTTGGCCATGTGTGTCTTCACATCTGGAGTCAATGAAATTTCCACTACCACATCACTTAAATTTTCTGCTCTTGCCCTTTGATGTGAAATATTATGGCTGGCAGAAGTGCAGCTCCATAAAGCATGCTTTATTTTCGTATAGCGCTCATTTAAATGTACGATAGAATTGGCCCATATCACGCAGACTACTGGTTTGTTGTAATAGCAGCAGTCTGATATGTAAGAGTCCATATACTATTATTTTACAATGTATCAGAGATTGTCTGAAGAAAACATTGTGAATGCTTGTGCCAACAAATAGTATCTTAGCTCAGTCTGAGAATCTTTCTGTACTGTTGCTGAAATTTGTAGAATTTGTTGCTTTTTTTTTTTTTTTTTAGTTTTTTTCAATTGACTGGTATTTAGACTACATGTAATGCACAGTAAATTACAATTTCTAAAGGGATGGTTCACACTCGATGCAGTCCGGTGTGTTTTTATTCTTCATCAAAAACACATAGTGTTTAACATGGATTCCAATGGCCCTAGTTCACACCAGTGCAGTCAACAAAAGTGGAACGTGTTGGATTTTTTCTGTATGGAACACGGAAGGACGCATCATAAACGCACTGGAATGCACTTGGAAATGACTATGGTGGTGGTGTTGCTGTCACACTAGTTACAAATAGTACGTAGTGAGGAGTTCATATGTGTTAGTCAATTTCCAAAATGTTAATTTGGACCCAAATAAATATAAAAAAGTAAATATGTTATGCAGAATTCCTAGAAATAATTGCGCCTAAGCAGTTTACAGAATTATTATTATTTTTTTCTGCAAAACCTCTTGAAAAGGAAAAAAAAAGCAGTGCACTTCCTGCCATGTGATTTTGCCTATGCACTGCTCCTCCTTACAGCCTCATAGCTGTATCTTTTCAGGGAGAATTTCACGTTTCATAATAAATAGCCTTTTCTAATGTCTTTTAGGCTAAAGCCTTCCTAATGTGCTCATCTCTCACTTACCTAGTCTATGGCAACTTTGACTCTGCACTTCTCTGTTCAAAAAAAAATAAATGCATTCTGAGCCCTGACTTCCTGTAGCATCATGTGACCATCCAGGAACCTTCATATCTCATCATGCACTGCCTTACTGCATCACAGAATAGGGCATGTTTTAATTTTTTTTGGACCACGCCTTCCTCATTATTATACCACCTCTTTATTTCCACCCACTTTCCTTCTACTACTTTTAAGGTGGCCATACTCTGTACAACCTCCTTTAAGCCTATCATCAACTATGTAGTGCAAAGGCCTGTCTGATACTAATGAAATATTGTTCAGGTGGGTTCTCCTTTTACAGTTTTGGTAAATTCAATAGAAATTTTACAGAGATTGTAAAATCAGATTTCATAGTGTATGACCTGCTTTATACACGTACATGGGAGGGAGCGGGGGAATACATTTGTATGTCATTGTTCTTGTGTAAACACAACATGTTCTCTTTCAGGCCCCATTTACATCTAGTATAGTGGGAGCGCACGTTTTATGGCACATTTTTCCTGTGACACACATAGGGCAGCCGGTTTTCATAGGCTGCTCTACATGCTCATGGGGTATATTGGTGTGTTGTGGGTTGCATGTTTTTTTGCCACCATTTTTTTGGAAAATGAAGGAATTCAAATTTTTTTTGTCACAAAGTTGGAAGTTACATTTCGCACACAGCATGGACATGATTATAAGGTGCATCTTCAGGCATTCTAGGGGCATAAATGACTCCGCTACTTTCCTGACAATCTATCACTTTTTTGGAGGCCCTGGAGCACCGGTACAGTGGAAACGCCCACAAAATTTTGTTTGGCATGCAAACGCCTCTATTTTTTAAGAGGCATGGTGATTCTTTTGAAGACTTCATTTTTTTGCCACTCATTTGTGGAAAATGCAGAAAGAAAAATGAAATAAACACAATTTTTTCAATTTAATAAAGAAGCTATTTCACATGCACAGCATCATTACACCTCAAAACACATTCTGCTACTTCTCTCGAGTATGGCGATTCACATGTGTGAGAGCCCTGTACGTCCACTGATCATGACCCATACAAGTGTGTATGATCCAAGGGTTTAAAGCAGATGGTGAGGTGGCCATACAGTGCTCCTCACTGCCTGTCTAATGCTCTCTGAAGATCCATGTGAACACGGATGGCTCTTCAGAAAGCATTGTACATGTGAGCAAGTTCTTATGACGACAGTACGACTGGTGTGGCAGTGATCAGGGACACTGTAACCTATCCTAATGGGAGTGTTGATTGCCACTGTAAGCAAGCTGCTAGCAGGCTTCAGAGGGCTTTTAACAAGCTTCAAGTATTACTGAAGCCTGCATGCAGCTTGTTTAAAGTGGCAGTCAGCACTCCTATTAGGATCTGTGTTCAAGATTTACAAACTGGAGATGAATGGTAATTTAAAAGCTTCAACAAAGCTTGCTGAAATCTGTGCTAATGCTTTGTCAAAGCTTGCTGTTCATACTGCTCTTATACAAACTGATTAGGGGCATTTTTTGGGCGTTTTATGAGCTGAAACCGCTCAGGTGTGAATGCAGTGGGTACATGATTTTCACTTAACTTTAGGCATAGCATTAAATATTACACTGTTCAAAACCCCTCTTAATTTGAATTAACTATAAAGCTCAGACATTTACATACCGTATATTACTTCACATCATTTGGCATTGTCTTCGGCTAGTGTTCTGTTGCTTTCTGCCAACCCTAGTGATTAAAGCAGTGTTTACCCTTGTATTATCTGAGCAACGTTCCCGCTAAACATTTTGGACTCTAAGCAGTTTTTGTGAAGTTCCTTTCTACTTTTTGTGATAGTCAAATCTGGACTCCAGCCTTCCCCTCATTCTTGTATAGGTGTGCACTGCAGGCTTCTCTCTTGTAATGAAATGGCTTTCCTGATTGCATTGCATACCATGAGCCTCTGTATTAGAGACTGCAGCAAGTCATATAGAGCCCACCTCATTTCCTGGCTGAAAGACATTCGGCATCATCCAGCCTTAACTCCCCAGTCTTGTTGTCCTTTGCCCATCACTTTTAATAAGTTTCAGTTCTATCAGCCATGTAGCCAAAGCGTCACATATGGGCAGTTAGCAGAGCTTCCTGTTTTCAGGAGCTATGTAGAGCACCCTGCTGGTCCCTTTCACTAGCCATGATCTGCCTGCATTGTATTGATAAGCGTAGAGGCCCAGTCATGTCATTAGATCTAAAGTAAGGTATGTAATGAAGATGGAAATGTGTTTTTTAATTTCAGTACACTGTTGATGAGGAAGGGGAACCAGGAAAGGCAAAATATAGGCATGTTAGACTTCAGCTTTTGTACTGCTATAGTATATTAAATACAGTTTTACATTTCAAAATTGTTAATTTTCAGACAGAATTTATAAGGTTATTTAATCTAATCCTTTATCCTTTAGATCTGGAGTTATCCGTTAGATCTGAACTTTCTAAACAAAGGGCCAGTTTACTGTCCCTCAAACTTTAGGGGGGCAGCAGTGTGGCCTGTAGTAGAAGAAAATGTCTTGGTGTCAGGGGGAGTAAACAATGCTCCATGAATGGTATTAGGGGGAGGCATATAGTGCCTTGTCATTGATGTCAATGGGAGGAATAATACCTTATTGTTGGTGTCAGTGGCATAAATAGAGGGGGGGGGGGGGGGGTTGGAGAGGGCTGAAGGCCAGATAAAAGCAAGAAATGGACCGCAGTTTGGAGACCACTGCTTTAGATGTCCCAAAACTGAGATACATTTGAAGTCCGTTAAGACCTGCAGTATTTGTGTTGGGCTTATTACATTATCCAGAAGCAATCACACTTTTTGCCTGCAGTGTTCTGGCTTGTCTGATGCTAGTGGTTCACATTTGAGTCCAGTCATTCTTTAGTTAATGCCATTTTTAAAGCAGCATGTTCTGAAATGACTTTGTATTGTATTCATGAGCACAAAGGCTTGTAATTGTTCATTAGACTTTGATAGCTGCGTTTACTTCTACTGCTATTTTTGTGAATGATTCAGATATTGTTGACTTTCTATGACAGAATGCTCGTCTTAAGCAAATCTGTCAAAAGGTTAAAATCGTTATGGCTCCTGCTGTCTTCCCTCCAGTGTTTAAAGTAGCCTGAGTATAGAAAGATGGAAGCTGACATTCATTACTTGATTTAATCTTGATTTTGGCTTTGCTACCATGATCCATGATTTGTAACAAGCATGCAGCCAGCAAAGTCTGAGAATGTAAACTTGTCTCTTCCATACTTTTTCCGATCATTGGTTTACGAGGCAGTGAAGCCAGGTTTAGGCTGACTGCCCTACAAGCCTATCTTCTCAGGTTTTGTATATAACAAATAAACGTGGGAAGAAGTATCTAGACTGTCATGCAGATCCAAAGCTTTCAGGATTGAGTCTTGAACCATTGCATTTTCAGGAGGCAATGTTGGTAATGATGGGTTGCATGATTATCTCTGCTTATTCTTGTGTTTGGGAGATCTGATTGGTGTTTGGAATTCCATATAGGTGATACTTTGTTCCTCCTAATATGTCTTGGATACTCCAGCAGATACTATAATTTTATAGCTCTGTCCTTTTGCTCCTGGAAGTTTCGTTTATTCCCACCAACCTTTGAGTGTCCTAGCCTCTCCTTTTGCATTCTTCAAACTGTGAAATAAAAACTATTTCTAAACATTAAGAGCTGGACCTCCTCATATTGAGCACATAAGGTGTGTAGGCTGTTAGTCAGTTTAACTCTCAGTTCTGTTTTTGGTGGAATGGCCCTTTAAAATGGTTGTAAACCCTTACATATACCCAGTGAATTGACTGTCCTCAGGTGATACACAAAGATGAAACCAATCCCTCTAAATAAGTTGAACCTGTTTATCTGCAGCCTTTCTTCTTTACATTCATTCAAAGTCCAGAACTCTAAATCTTATTTCAGAGTTCAGAAAAGTCAAAAGTTATTTATGCTGATAGCAGATAAAGAAAGCAGTGGGCAGTAGTGACACTTGGGTCTTAATTGAGACAAGAACACACTATAGAGGAATATGCTTTGTTCATATTTCTTGTCTGAGGTTTACAACCGCTTTCAAAAAAAATTCTACCTAGTTTCCGCATAGATTGTACCAAAATTGTTTTTGTGTTGTGCTGACCGTTTAAAATGCTTTGGTGGATTGTGATGATGTATTATTTATTTATTTTTTCAGGTCTATGCACCCTCTCCAAGTTCTGATGACTTCAACAGAGAGTCTCCAAGCTATCCATCCCCTAAACCACCCAGCAGTATGTTTGCTAGCACTTTTTTTCTTCAAGGTTAGTGATTTTGTGTTGATGGTGCTGTTATCAGGTGCAGATGGTATATTCTTATGCCGGCCATAGATGGAACAAATTTCTTTCCTGTAATCATGGAAATTTGGTTTCCCCCACCAACACAGTGTTAATGGGGGAATCCCCCCCCCCCCCTGCTGAGCCATTGTGTTATAACAGCCGCTCACATCTAAATTCTGGCAGTCTGGTGGTATCTAAGTTGATCACCTTGGGTACATTCAGTCTGCCCACCATACATGGTTCAAATCTCTGGACGGTTCCTGCTGAACTGGCAGAGATTCGACCAACTTTGGCTACTGCATACATACTGCAACTATTTTCTACAAGAGTGTAATAGTTAACAATTTCTCTTTTTTTGTAGGGATGTGAGTAGTAGCTTATGGAATTTAATGTCTCTTAATACATTTCAGTGAGGACAAACTTGTAGACTTGATATTTGCGTTCTGCTGACCTCATTTTAGGGTTATGTTGTAAAACTTTTTGGACTTGTGAAAGGTGTAAATGTTTGGTATAAGCTGTGCCCATGAATGCGGGAGTCTTCTTGAGATTAGCTGACTTTTCTTTGAACTTCCTTTTAGTATTAATGGCTTTTTGACACACAACAGTGTTTCACAGCTACAGTGGTATCAAAACTTGGCCACAAATACCACATTGTCTAGTGGAAAATATTCAGTGTGTGCAAAATTTAGATGTGTCACTGGAGTGGGTTGCCTTTTTTGTGATTACCTCAGCATGTGGCTTTTTGAGTTACCATGACAGCGAACATAAGAGAACTACTTTGCAAAGCCCCATTCTAATTATATGCACAATCACCTATGTGTGTCATGTGTCCTCACATGACACATTTGTTAAACATGATTACTGAGCAGTCGGATATGTTCAGACTAGCCTACCTTCTTTAGTTAGGAATACGTTTATTCATATGGACTGTTCATGGTCACAGTAATACAATTACATTTTCAGTCTGACTGCAGTGCTCTGTGTTGTGTCATCAAAGCCTCAATCTTCTATGCGCTAGCATATTTTCCCTCAGATACTGTCATTTATATAGGAAATTCTGATTGAGTTGATACCTGAACTTATTATGAACAAGCATCTTGGCTTTTTTGTTTAATGTGTTGTCATACTAACGTGTTCTTTCTATTTGTAGATGGGAGTCATAACTCATCAGAGCTGTGGAATTCCTCCAATGGAGTTGGTCAGCCGGGCTATGGTGGAATGATGGTCAGTTCATCATCTCACATGTCACAGTCAAATAACTATGGCAGCCTACATGACCGTTTGGTAAGAAAGAAGAGTATAGTTTTATATTTATGGGATACATTGCTTCTAAATCTCCATTGCCTCTGAAGCCTGATCCACATTCTGATTGCGCTCCAGAGGCTAATGATAGGTAGCAAGGAAGCGATATGGCTTCTCCTGCTCTGCCTGTTTTAACCCCATGTCTGCCAAAAACACACCACCACCCTGTGCATTGCTACTAATGTATGCTCTGCTCTATGTGTACTACAACTCACATGGGGCTGAATGTGTCTGCAGGTAGATGTGTAGTCCATCTTTTGGGGGGGGGGGTGTTTAGCGGGAAAGGGTGGTTGTGTTCACATACTCAAGTGGGGCATGGAGAATGATTGTAATCAACCTAGAGCAGGAAGTCTGAGAAGAGCAGAAAAAAGTTTGTGTTTGAGAGGTGAAAGAAAGGAATAGAGATAGTGATGGTACCTTCTAGTGATATTTTGGTAAAACGCTGTTTTTAATTTCAGATAGTGTAAGGGAGGGTTATAACCCCTGTCAGGATTTCCCCTCTGTATCCCATTAGGGAGATTTACCTTCACTTCCTGTCACATTATCAAAACAGGAAGTGAGAGGAAATCACTGCAACTTAAGGGAATTCCTTGGGGTCCCCAGGTCACCAAAACTAGTGTCCCTATTGGAAGATTTCCCCTCTATTACTGTTTTGGGGACAACACATATTTGGGTTTTTCTTTTACTTTCATGGATAATGGTAAACGGGACAAATAGAGAGGGTGAATCTCGCTAAAGGGGGCACAGACAGCAATAAAAACCTGACTTGGGGTTATAATACCTCTCCAAAACCCAAAAAAAAGCTTTGTCTTTAGTTATACTAGACAAATGATGTGTTTTGCAACTTGGTGAAATGGAGCCTGTTAAATCGTTTTACAATTTTGTTGAGTTTATAGTGATTGGAAACAATCTTTACCACTCTTTAGCATGGCCTTTGTAGTGTGAAGTAATCTTCAGCAAATACTATCTAATTATCTTTTTCAGAACTATCCACCACATCCGGTTTCACCAACAGACATCAATGCCAGTCTTCCTCCAATGTCCAGCTTCCATCGGGCTAGCACCACAAGCACCTCTTATGTGGCATCTTCTCACACACCACCTATCAATGGAACAGACAATCTCATGGGTAAGCCTTAATCTACAGGGTTTTTGCAACCCCAAGGTTTGGTTTGATCGTAAGTCTGTAAGCAGCTTTTAAGGAAAATACTTTGGCGCATATGTATATATATATATATATATATATATATATATATATATATATATATATATATTTACAATTTCTGGTTTGTATAAAGCAGAATTTGTATATGTTAGAAATGGGATGTATTTTTTTTGTTTCTGTTAGGTACGGGAAGCAGAGGCAGTGCAGCTGGTAGCTCACAGACTGGGGATGCACTTGGAAAAGCTCTGGCATCTGTAAGTATTTGTATCTTAAGTGCAGCCACAAATGGATATTGGATATTATTTACTTCAATGTTAGTGTTACAACAAATCTTGATAAACGGTGTGGGGTATTTATGCTTAGTTAGTGATAGCCCAAGCTATTTAGCAATGACATTTTTTCACCACAATCTAGAAAGTTCTGTGCAACACTGGTGTGTTTTCTCAGTTGATTAAATGATGCATGACCTTCTAAAGGAAACAGCTGCCTGTCCTGAGAGTATCAGTTTTCACGTGGAATGCAAGCTGGGAGTTGTTAAACATAATGCTCACTCAATGTTTCCAGCACACTAATACCAGGATGTATTGATACCCATTGTGTGCGCGATGCACGCATTTTTATGAGAGCTTTGTTAAAGGGGTTGTAAAGGCAAAAGTTTTGTTTTTTTAATTTTAGTGCATTCTATGCATTAAGATAAAAAGCTCTCTGTGTGCAGCATCCCGCCTCACTAATACTTACCTGAGCCCCATCTCTATCCAGCGATGTCCATGAGTCCCTCAGCCGTCTCTCCCTCCTGATTGGCTGAGACACAGCAGTGGTGCTATTGTCTTCCGCTGCCGTCAATCAGTCAGTTAGCCAATAAGAGAGGGGGCAGGGCCGAACCAAAGCTCTGTGACTGAATGGACACATGGAGCTGCAGCTCGGCTCAGGTGCCCCCATAGCAAGCTGCTTGCTGTGGGGGCACTCGACAGGAGGGAGAGGCCAGGAACCGTGAAGATGGACACGAGAAGAGGAGAATCTGTGTTGCCCTGTGCAAAAGCACTGCACAGAGCAGGTAAGTATAACATGTTATTTAAAAAAAAAAACCTGTCAGTTACATGTCGGATAGAGCTGCACAATTAATCGTTAAAAAAATTGTGATCTCGATTCACCCCCTTTGACCATCTCTCCTGCAAAGGTTGCTTATTCTTTCATATAAACAAGTGGAGAAACTATCTGCTCACCCAGCTGTCAAAAGAAAACATCTGGGCAGTCTGCCAAGTTTTTTTAAATTGCAACATTGTAACTAGGCTTCCTCAGATCAAAGGGATAGAACTTCTGTGTAAATAAATAATCCTGGCAGTCTGCCAAGTTTTCAACAACTGTAAATGCAGGAAGTTTAACCACTTAAAGGGCCACCCTGAAAAAAAAAAAAAATTTAAATTACAAAAAATCTTAAAAAAAAAATGGAATTTTTTTTTTTTTTTTACTTACCAGAAATGCCTGTTGCTAGGCACATAATCCTAATCTTCCTCTTCCTCCTCCGCGGAGATCTTCTTTCTTCTCTCCTCGTCGCGTTGTCTTCTGGGTAATGGGTCGCGCTGTGTTCTGGGAACTGTGTGTTCCAGAACACAGCGCGTCCCATTCACAAAGCGCTGCGCGTCTCGCGCATGCGCAGTAGGAAACGAGCAGTGAAGCCGTAAGGCTCCACTGCCTGTTTCCCTTAGAAGGAATGGCGGCGCTGGGACCCGAGAGCCAAGGGATGGGTCGGCCTTGGGCGGCCGACATCGCGGGCGCCCTGGACAGGTAAGTGTGCTTATTAAGTCAGCAGCTGCAGTGTTTGCAGCTGCTGACTTTTAATTATTTTTTTTTATTTTTTTAAACGGCCCTTCTCTTTAAAGTCTAAATCTTTTTCTGACACTTCTTTGTTAAGTTAAAATCAATGTTTTGCTAGAAAATTTCTTGGAACCTCCAAACATTATGTATATTTTAGCAGAGACCCTAGGGAATAAAATGGCAATTGGTGCAATATTTTATGTCACTGTATTTGCCCAGAGGTCTTTAAAATGCAATTTTTTGGGAAAAAAATTTACTTCAATGAATAAAAAAAAAAAAATGGTAAAGTTAGCCCAATTTATTTATTTTTTGTTTTAATGTGAAAGATGATGTTACGCCGAGAGAATCGTGATCCACCTTCTAAGCAAAAAAATTGTGATTCTCATTATAGCCAGAATCGTGCAGCTCTAATGTTGGAAAATAAAAACATGTTTTCAGCATTGGTTTTTCTTCTTTTAATTTAGTTATATTACTTGATTGTGTAATTTGGTTATATATGGGTAGTCAGTTGCTGGATATAGATTAAACATCCTGCTGTCTGTTCCCCCACCAACCTTTCCCCAACCCCCACTTTTTTTGGGGGGGGGGGGGGTTTGATTAAATTTTTGTTAGGTTTTTCTCCCCATCCCAGTTGCTGTTTTAGAAACACTCCCAAAGTCAGGGTAATAAAGCCAAAGGCATAGATGTTTAATCTTTGTGCTGGGTGGGCTATGGTTGTCATAGCGACTTGATTTTGTCATCCTATGTTGCGGCTTGGCAGGGAGCAGCCAGGTCATTCCATAAATCACCGCTGTCATTTCCAAAGGAGATGCATTCCATCTGCTCTATGAATGCATGCCATAGTCTGCACACTTCAGATCCTCCGTTACATTTCAGGATTTCACTTTAGGATTTTTAAACTTTTTTTTGTTTTAATGTCTACTGCCATTACTTTTGTAAATGATTTAATGTGATCATTGTTATTACTGAGAATAAAGATCTTTCACCTTAATACTAATAATAATATCAGTTCCTTTGTCAAAATGCTCTCTTTAAAATAATAATGCAACTATAACTTTAAATAGAATCTTCATGATCCCAAGGCACATTGCACATGTGATGCTTGTTTTGCTCTGCTGATCATAAATTTGCTAAAGGCCTTTCATGTGTAAAAGATCAGAAGATGAAGCATTTGTTCTTCAGTTTAGGTATTAAAGAGCATACAGAATACTATGTGATTAAACATGTAGGGCCAGATAATACATTTGCAAAGGTTCTTTTATTTTAGGTTTAAGCCTGGATAATTGTGGTCTTAATCTCAGGGTAGCCAAGAAAGAAAATTGTACATGAAAGTATTTACACAAAGTTCCCAAAGCCCTGTGGATTATGCATTAGTTTGGATAATGAACTAGTGTAGATAGAAAGGAAAGAAAATCTTGGTATTTGTGCCATTTCAAATGTGTTTCCCTGAACGTTTGCCAAATAATAACCCTTTAAGATTGTGCCCGCTGCGGGTTATGTTGAAGGCAAGGAACATCTGCTTTATTTTATTATCTAATGCCAAAAAACATCCAGGCTTTAATTCTGAGGAGATCAAATAGTCATGCTATTTAACTTTGTTGATTATAGCAAACATATTTGCAGTAACTTATATTCCGAGCATGATGAAACACACTGCAGTCTGTCTAGTTAAGTGGCCAGCGGTTTTCTGCACAAAGGAAATAAGAATTCGGGGAAGTTGACTTTAAAATTCAATTCATGAATTAAGTTTCTTTGTTGCTTTGAGACTCTATAACATTTACATAACAAGGGGCAACTGAAATGTACACTGCAGTGTTTAAAAAATCGGACTAACAGCTCCATGGTCTGGCTCTGTGGGCTTCCCATTGTGTAGCTTTTGTCTTCATCCCTTTCATTAGATGTGGGCATATTGGCACCCCGCTGACAGGAATGGACCATGACTAATGGGAGGTGGAGTCTTATTTGTTGATGGAGAATAAGTCATGTTACCATTTAGACCTTGAAGAAGGTGTACGAATTATTCATATTGGTAATTTTTAGCTAAGCAGGTCACAAACCGAATATTGAATTTATACACTACAGGACAGAAATTGAAGGCCTCTAGCTAGTGTTGTGTTTATGACTTATTCACAACTCATGAGGGCCATTCTTGGTAATCGCTACCATATCACATTATCCTCTTGGAGTGTGGGATGTATTGTGTATTTTTGTAAGCAGGGTCTATGTATTTCCCGTCAGATCTCATAAGCAATTTGTGCACTGTGCTGCTAACTTTAAGGATAATGAACTCTTCTATTCAAGTGTGTTTGGCCTGTTGCCAGCATTTTGTCTCTTGGGAGGTGAAAATATTGCCTTGTATTTCAAATGCAGGAAGCTTAGTTGAGCTTTTGTTTCATTGACACAATGGGAATTGGCTGACCTCAGGCAAGGTAAAGCATTGCTGTATGACGACAGCACTAGCATTGCGTAAGGAACTAGAATTTCAAAATATTTCAAAGACAGAGATCCCACTATTCTGTGCCTTAAAATTGATTTATTGCTGTGTTTTCAGACTGTACCTCTTATTTTCCCAATGCTTTAAGATGTTCGTGGCCTGGAAAATAATCATCAGCCAGCATGCATGATCGTTAAATACTGACTTTTTGAAACAATTAGTTGTCTCTTTTTATGTTACACTGATGCATCTTAAATTCTTGCTATGGTTAAGCTTTACCTGGTGTTTTTCTTTTGTCTCTTTTAGATTTATTCTCCAGAACACACCAGCAGTAGTTTCCCATCAAATCCTTCAACACCAGTTGGGTCACCATCTCCTTTGCCGGGTATATATATATTTTTTTGTTTCCGTTTAATTTTGAGCTTGAATATGTTTAACTTTAATGTTAAAAAAAAAAAAAAAGTTTTGTAGTTTATAGTAAATGTTCACACTTAGTTTAGATGAAATAATATAAAATTATTGGTTGTAGTGAAGTGTGGTTGATTCCGTCCACAACCTGTTCCTGCACCTACCCACACAGATGCTCTGGATGTGTGCAGGTGCCATTAATACCAATGGCATACCGCACATACTTGAAATCGCACCTGCACTGGAAACTGCACTGCACTGCAGTTCCCATGTGGGCTGCAAATTCTGAAATGCTGCAGGGACCTTTTGCCTGCATTTCAGGAGGCACATCAGCCCATTCAAATGAATAGGCTGCGGTGCCCATGCAATAGGATATGTGTGAACCTAGGCTTAGGCTGGATTCACATCCTAGTATTTTGTAGCACATGAACAAATGTGCCTTGTTCAGATTCCTTTTATTGTACACAAACACTTATAATACCCACGCGTTTGGTAAACTATGAGGTTGCGTCAAATAGTAAAAATGTGATGTCTCAGAACAGGGTGCTCTAATGAAACACTACAGTCTCCAAGATTTTTCATATGTTTTGCGCACACACTCAACTGCTACAGCAGCCAGGAATGGGTGTAAACAGTGCAAGCCCACCGTCAGCTTTCAGATTAAAGTGATCCACTGGATTGCTTCCATGGGCCCCAGAACGTGCAATCCCCCTTCTCTCCATCATGTTCTCCAGGCTCCACTATCCCACCTTCTTCATGACCCAAATGGCAGGTGTTGGGTGGAGGGGAGGGTGACCAGGGAATATCTTAAAGCTGATCACCCTTAGCTAGAAAAAACCTGGAGGGGGTAATATATGAATTTCTCCCGACTGCTGTGTCCAAATAAACAACTAAAGAAATGTGATCTATACTCCGTTTCAGTGGAGGGCAGAAAAACATCAAACTTCTAATAGACACCTAATGTGTCAATTAAAAAGAACCTTTCACTCAAAATGCTATTTTATAGGGGGCTTGTCAGTCTCCTATGACACGGCAATAAGGTTAAGTAAAAAAATTTAAAAAAATAAATAAAAAGGCACAAAGTTAATGACACTGAAGCACTTTAAACCCACGCCCCTACATACACGCTATCACAAATACAAACGTAAAAATGTAATCGTGTTACATGATACCTGTTGCTGCACATGACAGTGCGAGCAATAACTGTTGGGCCATCATTTTTGGCTAACTCTAAGCTGATGACCTTTAAGAGCTTTTAACGTGTTGCGTATGGACAACTTTATATACCTAAGTTTGTGCATGACAGATTTATGTCTCTTGCATTCATATGTCCTTGCATGCAAAAACTTGATCAATAAATAGCTGGGGTGGGTTGGAAGTGATCTTTTCCCTGTGATAGTAAAGGACAACAGTTAAAAGTAACAAAGTAAAGAAGGAAGGGGTTCCCTACTGCAGAAAGTTGGCAGAAAAGTGTAATCATTTTTCTGCCACCACTGTAACTGTTTGCAGAGCAAAGGCTAAAAATAACTTGCAACTATGATTTTGATTTAGAGACGTTCACCCAGCTGCAGTCACTAGTGGAGAATGATTCAGGCAGCTGGAAAAACCTCCCGATCACTGACAATTTACTCAAATGCTGAACTCACGTTTAGCAGTCTCCTTAGTCCTCAGTGAACCTAGAAACGCACGGCTTTGAGAACTTCCTGGTCAAACGCTTTAGACAACCAGCAGAATTGAGCGGCTTTTGCCACTACCTGGGCTTATTGTCTCGTAGGGATATTATAGCCCCCCTTAATATAGTTAAATTGAAAAAAAAGTGTGGAAAAATATAGGCTATTCTCCCAAAAGCACCTTAAGTGCTTTAAAGGTTTTTTTTTTTTTTTTTTTTACAATTTGAATAACGTTCTTGTAAAAATCACTTGACGTACAAAAGCAATAATACTACCAGTTCTGTAGCTACTACCTCTTGCTGTATCATATGAAATCCCCCTTCGTTAGAGATGTGTAGGTGAGATACTCTCCATTGCCTTTTATTTTCTTATCGTGGTCTCTGCAAAACGTTATTCTAATGTAAACCTTTCAACAGCTTACATTAGAATTGCCGTCTGCTCATGGGTACACATAGCCCCGCCTCCTGACCTGCGTCTGTGATAGAATGCATCCCAGCATTGGACCGGTATTCTGTCCATCACAGGTGCAGGTCAGGAAGCTGTGTGTAATCGCAAGCAGACAGCAATTGTAATGAAAGCTGTTATAGTGGGCTATAACCGCGCTCTGTGATCCGGCGGCTCTCCTCTTCCTTTGCACTCTTTTCCCGGGGTGATCACTGGGAGAGCGGCTCCCTGCCGGCAGTGCTCGCCCCCATCTACCAGGCAGCCCTCGTTTTCCACCTGCAAAATGCGAGTAGGTGGGTGGGAAATTTGAGTGCTGATAACAGTATATTTAAAGCTACTCAAATCAGTTCTAGTTTTGATAAAGGTAGAGATCATTGGCATTTCCATGTAGATAGTGTGAGCACCACTTTGAGTTAAAGCAAAGCTCCAGGCCCCTTCAGAGAAAAATTAAAGTCCGCAGCTACAAATACTGTAGCTGCTGACTTTTAATATTAGGACACTTGTCCACGAATTCAGTGGTGTCTTGACCTTAGCTAGTCTTACAATCGGCTCTCAGGTGCTGCCGCCGCCATCTCAGCTAAGGGAAACAGATGGTTGCACATGCACAAATCAGGGGATGGAGGAGAGGGCAGAACTTCCAGATGAGTTTGCCACAGCAAAGTCAGCCCGAAGTTGGAGCAGGTACCTGTCAAAACCAGGTACCCACTAACCCCGAAAGGTGCCAAATGTGGCAGCAAAGGGGGAGGAGGCAAATAAGCGGAGCTTGCCCTTATGGGTGCAACCCTGCTTTAACCTGTTGCTGCCCATGTAAAACGCATAGGTGTGGCAGCAAAGAGGGAGGGCTTTAATGCCCATACACTGCACATATGCATACATGAACGGCAGAGGTTACTGTGCTGAGAGCACACTCCCAGCACAGTGACCAAGCTGTCAGACAGGTCCTGATCTCTGGTATTGTTTGGGATTCGGCAGGACTGGCATCTGATCACATGACCACGGAGAAAGCCAATCAGTGGTCATGTGATTGAGCAGACCTTCTCAACCCCCAGACATAATAGCCTAGTTATAAGGGACGCTGGAGCTGAGCAGGAAGGGGTTCATTGAAGTTCACTGGATGCTGTTTGTAGCATAGATTTAAAATTTGCCTGTTTTAGATGACAAGGTCAGGCAAGACAAACATTTAAAAAATTTAAAAATATATTTCCTCATAGTAAATTTTCATAAAATAGTGGTTACGTATTTTATTTTAAACGTTACCTTTTTAATGGGAAAAAATGACATCCCAGTACCTGTGCCTGAAGATTACCACTCAAAAGTGGAACTTGCGCTCATTGTACTCTCTCCCCCCTCAGGTGCCACATTTGGCACCTGAGGGGGGGGAAGGATACCTGTCTTTCACAGGTATCCTGTTCCCACTTCTGGGAGCTTCAGCCGCTGATAGACGTCACCCAGGCTCCAGCTGCCGGGCCAGTGCGATAGAGGAGCGGAGCCTTGCGAATGCTTTGTAGGATTCCCGGCCTGAAGCCTTAAGGCTTCACTGCCCGGTTCCTTTACTCGCAATGGAGGCGGCATGCACCGACAGCTGATGGAAACATCAGCTGCGGTGCCGACATTGCTGGACTCCAGGACAGGTAAGGCCCCTTTCGCACATGCGGACGATATGTCCGTATTTCATCCCTATGGGATAGCGGGTGTCTGCGGATGAACATCCGCAGACACCCGATATCGTGCGCCTCCGCTACTGTCCGATTCTGCAGACGGAGGAAAATCCTATTTTTCTATCCGTCTGCAGTGCGGATCAGATGAACACGGACAGACGGTCCCTGCTCGCCCGATCCCCATAGAGGAGAGCGGAGAGCTGACAGGTCGGTCCCTGCACAGTGTGCGGAGACCGCCCTGTCCGCCGCCGGCTCAGCGGGGACAACGGAGCGATCCCCGCTGAGCGAGCGGATCATCACGGGGCGGATCATTACTGATCCGCCCCGTGTGAATGGGCCCTACGTTTCCGATTAATAAGTCAGCAGCTGCAGTATGTGCAGCTGCTGGCTTTTCATTTTTGCAGCAGTGGACGGACCTCTGCTTTAAAGAGGATCTTCAGGCTGTATGGAAAAAATAAAGTCAGCAACTACAAATGCTGGAGCTGCTGTCTTTTAGTAAAAGAACACTTACCTGTCCAAGGATCCAGTGCCATCCTCACTGGTTGGTTCTTCACCTGTCTTTGGGCCCTCGGCACCAACATGTTTACTAAGTGAAGCCGGCCATGACTCTTTGCAGCTTCACAGCTGGCTTCCCACTGTGAATGCGCAAGCCGTGCTGTGCTTTGTGAGTGGTCCTGCAGCAAAGGGATGGGGGGGGGGGGGCTGGCGATCCGAGCAGAGGTGGGAGTGGGTACCTGTCAAAATCCGGCACTGGCTCCTCAAAAAACAAAAAAGAACAAAAGTAATAGAGCGGAATGGGTAGGGGACAGAAAAACACAACTTCCCTTTCTGGGTGAAGTTACGCAAGCGAGGATTGTACATTGTTTTTTTAGCCCAACTTTAGCCCTTTCCTTTTCTGCATATTATTATAAGCTGGTTAAATCCATGTTTCCTTAATTATTAATAACTTCAGACGCTGTGCTAAATAGTTGCAAGTATGATGGTTATCTGATGTATGAATAATGAACTGTGGGTGACTGTCTACTCCCGCACTCCCACTTCAGCTGTCTAGTAAAATGTGAACAGCTGTTCTGCTCAGACCAACATTAAAAGCCCTGTGATTTTATTATTCATATTTTTTTTAAATATACAGTGATACAGTAGTATTACCATTTTTTTTAACAGCTTAAAAATAATATAGAAAAGATCCCTGTCTGGATGTTATGGGAACTTATACTGTTGTTTTAGCATTACAATATAAAGTACATCCATCTGATTACATTTTTTTTATTTGATGTATCATAGTGTGGTCAGAAATGATAAACATCCTGCTTTTTGTTAATTGGATGGTTATCTTTAAAGTAAATAGGATTTTTTGGCCCAAGTGGATTCATTTACAGTAAATACACCAGTACATACTTGGCAGTCTTTCAATTCAGATCTTTAAACTCTGCGTTATATGCGTTTTTTTTAACATTATTAAGCACACAGTGCTTCAAACATACAGCTTCGCTGTTTTGTTTAAACAGAGTTTCCTTTGTTTTTCTATTGTTTTCTCCAGCACTTTTAATGTAAATTTTGTTTTATTCCACCAATGTATAATGCTCACTTCGTCCTGCCTACCTGTTTCCAGGCTGATTAGTGTTCATAAAACAGCCCTGTTCTACCCTGGTGGGTATTTTACAAAGTAAGCCGGTTGACAGCAAAACGCGGTGAGGAAAACACGCTTTCTGTGCGTATTTTTCCGCACCACATTCAAACACCTGGCCCTTGTGACGTGCATGCAGGTGCCAATGTAATGTTAACACCCAAACACAGGTTGCAAAAGCAGTGCATTAGCGGGCACCAAATCACATAATGCTGCAGTACCGTGCAATTTGTTGTGGTGCATTTTTTAAAAGCATTCGCACTACTTTTTCTGCATTCAGTGCAATTTCAGCATATTCAAATATGTTGTCTAAATCACTCTGTACAGAAATTGCACATGAACGAGGCACGCAGTCCTGTGTGAACTGGCCCTTAAGTTCACACTGATGTGGGTTAAAAATCTTCTGAATTCAGCTGAACTTGCATGATTTCAAACTGGCAATACAATCCAACTTGGGGGGGCTTAATAGGTGGGTCAATTTGACAGACATCAGCGTGGGTTCATGCACAGATGTCTATTCAAATTGCCCCAAAGGTGCCAAAAGTAGTACAGGAACTACTTTTGGGAATCGGTGCGGCGCCACAAAGATTCGGACAATGCCATTGCCGGCAATAGCCACCGATTTGGCATGTCATATCGGCCCAATGTGAACGTTTGTAGAGAAAACACTGCACAGTCGTTGAAAACAAAATTAGGCATTTATAGTGTCTGTAAAAAGTATTCATTTTATAAAACTGCTTTAGGTTTCATGTAATTAGCAATGATGTGGCAACAGAGTAAAAGAAAATTCACACATTTGTAGTCTGTTTAAAATGGGAACAAATCCTGGTTCTGAAGAAGTTACACTTGGTATTAAGGCTGCTTTCACACTGGGGCGGTATTCAGGCGTTACAGCGCTAAAAATAGCGCCTGTGTAGCGCCTGAAAAAAACCGGCCCCTTTAACACCAGTGTGAAAGCCGGAGGGCTTTCACACTGGAGCGATGCGCTGGCAGGTCGGTGAAAAAAGTCCTGCTAGCCGCATCTTTGGAGCGGTGAAGGAGCGGTGTATTCACCGCTCCTATACCGCTCCTACCCATTGAAATCAATGGGACACCGCGGCAATACCGCTGGCAAAGCGCTGCTGCAGCGGTGCTTTCCGGGCGGGTTTAACCCTTTTTCGGCCGCTAGCGGGGGTTGAAACCACCCCCCTAGCGCCCGCAGACCGCCGCTAAAACGACGGTATAGCGCTGCTAAAAATAGCGGCGCTTTACCGCCGACGCCGCTCCCGCTGCAGTGTGAAAGCAGCCTAAGATGAAGTTCTCTGACTTTCTGTGAAAGAAAAAACATTTTGACCTTTTGAAACATTGGGGGTGGATCTCCAATGGTCGACTTTTTGTTTGTTAGTCCCTCCTGAGTGATTTATTGATTGATTGAGGAAGATTCACCTGATGTGGTAAATGAAAACTTGTGCCGCGTAGATCTTTGTGAGTGATGAGTAGCAGCAGCTGCTAAAACAAGCTCTGCCAAACTGAGCTTCTGTATCAACACATCTAATGAGGAAGAGAGTGGCTGCCCTTCGTACAGTTACATGAAGGAATGGATTCTCTTTCTAGTATCTAAAGAAAGAAGCACAGAATTCATCTGTACAAATTTGTAACAGTCTTTCCAGCATAGATACTTCATTCTTAACAAACTGTAACCACCCAGCGTTTGTGGAATCTGACATGTTGCCTTTTCTCTAAATGCTGCTCACTGCTGTTTTGTCTTTGTGCATTGCTTTCATTGGAAACGATATTCATTCGTGAAATAACCAGCAACGAATTTGTAATAAACTTATCCCTGCTTTCCCAGACACAGTTGTGATTGAAGAAACGTACCCATAGGCCTTTTCTTTGATGTGCTTTTTTCAGTGTTCAGTGGCATATCAATAATTTATTAATGTTGTTGCTGCATTATTCAGTGGGTGAGGTTATATGGAAAGTGACGCGTGAGCAAATAAATCATTTATGTCTTGTTCATCACGGGGAGGAGACCACATCGAACTGATAAACGGGTGTCACTTTTTTATAGGCCGTTTGATATTGTTCATCCATGACCGTCATTGGACCTGCACACAATTATATTGCAGTGTATTTAATAAAACCTGTGCTTTGTTGTACAAATTAGAGGGATTATTCTCAATGGGGATATATGGCAATGTAAACTCCTTCTGCTTGCTAAAGTGAGTATTTTTTTTTCTGAATGGGGTACCCTTTCATAGAGGTGACCACAAACCTAATAATCATTTAGTTAGTGCTCTCAGACTTAACGTGATACACACTATCAGTTTTTCCCCCATTCAACCCAGTGAGTTTTTCTGTACTAACTATCTGATGTTAGTACAGCAATAAAACACCCCCCCGCCAGAACAACACCATTTAGCACTCACAGCCATTGACTGAGAGCGCTGATCGGATACTGATTGGCAGATGTTTTTCTAGCATACCCCTTCAACATAAGCTGGACAGGCTGCCATACACACCTGCCTGAATGGTGGCCAGTTTCTGTTGCATCGGCTGATATTCAGCCTGTGTGTGCCAGGCTTTAGGCCAAGGATCCTCAAACTACGGCTCTCCAGCTGTTGCGGAACTACTTATCCCACGAGGCATTGTAAAAAATCTGAAATTCACAGACATGAACTAGGCATGATGGGAATTGTAGTTCCTGAACAACTGGAGGGCCATAGTTTGAAGACCCCTGCTTTAGGCTGGCCATATAGGATAGATTTTTTCCATGTGGGCTCTGAGGAATTTTTCCTACCCCTGCCATGTCCTAATTTTCTGCATACTATACTCTGGAGGAATGGTCACTCTTTGACTGCTTAGGCATGCTTTTCCTTGCCCGGTTGTTAACCTGCACTTAACTTGAATATTAAAAAATACACTCAAACTGGTGTTGGTCAGGATATTCCCTCACTTTTAAGATTTAATAAATAGCCAAAAGTAAGCATATAACGAACAAGGCCACTTGTGTGTTTTTTTTTTCCCCTACAAATGTATGCAATCAACATCTTTTAAAAAGTCAATGCATGTTTTATCATTGTAGCTTTTTAGTTATAGACCTTTGTCCTATTATTTGCTAGGTGCCAACCAGTGGTCTAGACAAGGAGGGCAAACGCCGTCATCTCCAAGCTATGAAAATTCCCTCCACTCCCTGGTAAGTGGGTTTGTATTGTTGTTTTATGGAAAGTGTGCTTTTAAAGTTCTTACATTTTTCATAGCTGTCCGTTTCTTTATGAAGTCAGCCGTATGATGTTACAGATAAATTCTTTGCTAGCAAGTGGTCTGGTTTGAATGAACAATATAAAACATATAGGGTGTGTCTTTCACCATCTGTTCCCTAGTCGTCAAGCCTCTGTTTAAGAGACAGCTGCTGCTAAATTACTGTTATGGGAGGCTAGTATCCTCCTATAAACCCAAAGCTCGTTTTCAGCACTAATGTGTAGTGAAAAGGGTATAGTTCATGAAATGATGCAAGTTGTTTTGTTGAACCTAAAACCAAAGCGTCAAACTTTTTTTTTTTCTTCTGACTTGCCATATGCAAGGAAACTGCTTCACTGGGCTTGAATGAAGTATAGTTATCTCCACTACTCTTCCCAGCCATAAAGGCATTCACATCTCTCTGTCACCTGTGTTTGCTTTCACACATTTTAGCTTTGTTGTCAAAAGCTTGTTCACTTAACCCATTCCACTTAATTACTTCCACTTTATAACTCCGCTATTAATCCCATGTAATATAATTAACATGGTATTGGTAATAATTTAGTTAGCCTGAATACTCATGATTTAATTTTTTTTTTTAAATCGTATAATTTGAACCTATACCACCAAAATGACTGGAAAAGATGAAAAAAATGCAAAGCATTCATCATTACTGTAATAGGTTATAAAAGTCAAAGATTAAATGATTTCTTTTCACTTCCTGTCTTGTACTGACTGTCTGTAGGCTCATGTATTTCTTAACAATTGGACCCCTGCATTAATGCGACTAACATTTCAAGCACACACGCGCATCAGCCTTTCCTCTTCTTCCCTTTAATTTATCTTAACCTTTGCTGTGCTTCTTGTTCTGTCTTGACTTTGCCAGAAAAATCGGGTTGAACAGCAACTCCACGAGCATTTGCAAGATGCTATGTCATTCTTAAAGGATGTCTGTGAGGTAGTAGTATTTCTCTTTAGCTGGTGCAATTTGTTTTGTGTTTGTTTTTAATGCCGCTTTATCCTGATTTTCCTTCCCTAAACCTTGCTTTGCTTGACACAAATGCCCCTGTATGTTTTTTTTTTTTTTTTTTTTTTTTTTTTTTTATCGGTTTGTAAATAAGTAATCCGATTTCAGAAAGCTATTGTGCTGTTTTATTACATTTTAAAATCCTAAGCTCAATAAGCAATTTATTTCAAATTTTGAAACTAAAAAGAATAGAAATTACAAGATTAATTGATCTTTTTTGAGATACTTATAAATGTGTTTAAATGTGTCTGGCTGCTAAATGTGATCTTATTACTTGTTAAGTGTCGGGTGCCAATATGCAGATGAAATTAAAGAGCGTTCATTTTAGAAGTTTGCACGTAATGGGCCACCGCCATATCTTCAATTGTCTAGTTGTCACATTTGTGAATTAATGCAACTCTTGTATGACTTCTATTGCCCCTGGCTTGGTCTGTGCATTCACCCCCATCTCTTTGATTTAGGTATTTTGGATTGCCAAATCTGTTGAGCATCAGTTCACATGCAGCTAAAGTATTCATTTATGGGCTGCTTCAGAGTTTCGACAAATGTTTTAATCCTGTAAATAAACACCACAAGTTAATAGAGGAAAAAGCCAATTAGATTATCATTCCTTTACTTTTCTCAAGTTGTCATATATCTGTAAATTGCTGTTTAGCCACACAAATATCAATCTTTACTAACATTTAAATTGGCAACCCCCACTTGCCTAACAATTTCTAAATATGTCTATAGCTCTCCTGTTGCCCGCATACAGTGGAAGTGGTTAGTTTTCTGTTCTTGTTGCCTTCACTCCATTAAAGGGAAACAAACATATTTTTATATTTTATTTAGATATTATTTATTTAGATATTATTGCGGTGCTTATCCTGAAGTAATTTTAGCATGGCTTTCATATTTTTACAAGTTTAAACTTTATATTTTATTTAGATTGTCAGATTAGCAAGTAGAGAAGAGCTCACTGCATTTACCCTCTCTCTGTTAGAAACTTTTTAGACCTTATATCTGGTATAAAGCATGTGCATGCTTTTCAGTGAGTTGTCTGATTTATAAATATGCATTATGAGAATGAACAGTAAAGCCCAACCATTGTGCAGCGCTGCAATGAAGAAGCTTGGGCCCACTTCACAACTGTGTGGTGCTTTTTACATGTGTTTTTCATGCATTACCACTGAACTCCCATCTGTCATGTGTAAGAGAGGATTTTGTTTAATGCCCCACACCTAAAACACCCACCCACGGGGCCTTGCTCTCAATATTCAATGAACTAATATGATTGTGCTCCTATGTATAATTAGAAGAACCTTTACACAAGAATATGATTTGCATTACACTGCTCTTTATTTTTTCTACAGAAACTTTATTTAAAAAAAAATAATGATTAAATACATTTTCACATGTTCTAAACAAAAACCATAACGTGTTTGCACATCTCAAACACACAAATCACCACGGTACAGCATCTTCTATTTGTAATTAAAAAAAAAAGTGTAAAGATCATACATTACAATACTGTAATTACTGGCACTTTAATATTCCATATGTTGCTGAATTAACACTGTTATTTGAAGGCTTGAGCTGGTGCACAACCTACAATTAAAACCTTGATAAAGATGTTGGACTTTAGACAGTAAAATAACTGATTTTGTTTCATGACAGCAGTCTCGAATGGAAGATCGTTTGGATAGGCTTGATGACGCTATACATGTACTGCGGAACCATGCAGTAGGACCTTCCACAAGCATGCCCGCTGATATCCACAGCTTACTGGGCGCAGCACACAATGGACCCATTGTAAGCCTGACATCTAACTATGGAACAGCTGGACTTGTACCAAACAGACAGACCTCAATGGTAAGTGCATCTCACTGGTATTTCACATTGTGTTTTATTTGTACTGTTATTTTAACAGCATGTTGTGTGGACTGGTAAATGATCAGTGTTATGGAAATCCTAGCAGGCAGGAGTTAAATAAAATGTATTATTAGACTGCATTATAATATTTTGGACAGACTAACGAGATTAAGTAAGGACGCCTGCTACTCATTTCAGATTTGAGGTACAACATTTAGGAAGAGAAATGAAAAAAAAACTGAATAGCTTGCATACTCTGACCTTGTCAGTGGCCCATAAAATCCTGCTGTGCCATGTGCCGAAAGCAGACACTTTCTGCAGAGTATATTTTAGCTTATACATGCATTTTTTCCAGATGTGTAATAATTGGCAGAACATTTTTTCTCCTTGAAATACTGTGCAGGGAGAGTGAATAGGAAAAGCAGTCAAGAGGGACTGAATTTCAAGCGTTCTGGTCTGGAAAAGCTGTTTATTGTAAATTGGAACTAGACTTCAATAGCAGATGCTGGCAGAATGCAGCTTGAATGTGAATGTTTTTTGAGCAGGCCTAAAATTTTATTTTTTTCCCCCCCAGTTCAACCCCACAAAAATGAATAGAGACCGAACACAGCTGTAGTGGAAGTAACACTGGAAAGGAAACAATTTCTAGAGTAATCCCTAAGCAGGGTAAAATTATTTATTCCATCTTTTTTAAAGCATGGGAACTATTAAGGAAAATAGGGTAAAAGAATAATTTTCAGTCCTAGCATGCTTATTTTTAATTATTTTGTAATGCAGCATTTTTAAAACAAGTAACGACGAATAAATTAACCTTTAAAAAAAATAATAATAAATTACAGAAAACAAGGCTTACAAGCTGTAATTGTCTTAATGCATAGTCCTGTTCGAGGATGCGCCGTTACAATGACAGTAACTCAAGAGACTCCTATACCAATTTTTGAGGGCTGTTGTCTTTAGTAATGCATTCTTTTTTCATAAAATGAAATGCTCTATTTTAAGACACTACCAGAATGTTTAGCTAGTAGGGAATCTTAATCCAGGACCTGTTTATGAAGCAAAAACAGTGTTTTTGTAATGTTAAATTTAATTCCAAAAGGTTTAGTATGTGTATGTTTGTAGTGATGTTCTCTTAATCTCTACATTAGATTGCATTTAGAGGAGAACCCCCCCCCCCCCCCTTATATAATTCATTTAGGAAAACAATCTTATTTAAAGTTAAGTTGTCAGATTTTATTTCAGTTGCTTGTTCTTGCGCAGGATAAGAATCACTTAAAGTGGAAGTTCTAATCTAAGGCTAAACTTACTCCCACTCTAAGCCTATTCTGTCTAACCCTGTAAAGAAAAGATGTTTATACTTAACTATTCTGAAGCCACTGTGGTCTGGGTCCATGATCAGCTGTCAGCAGCGGCTCCAGTATAGAGGAGGGACAGCCGACAATGAATGCCCCATAGTGATCTAGAAATTTTCAGCCATTGTCGTGATCCATCCTCTACACAGACCGCCTCTGAAGAGATCAAATGACCGGACCATAGCGACCTCAGAATAGGTAACATACAGATCTTTTCTTTACAGAGTTAGAATAGGCTTAGAATGGGGGTGGGAGTAGATTTGGACTTAGTCAGATTTTGACTGAACTTTCACTTTTAATTTTAGGATAGTTTTGTAGGCTCAAGAATTGTATTAGTTAAAGAAGAAGTCCAGCCAAAGCTTGTTTTGCTGTACTCCTCCTATGGATCACAGGAGTACAATTCATTTTGCACTCCTGTGACCCATTTTCAGTAGAGACCTGTCTGAAATCCGCTCTCTGCTGACGTCACAGAAATCAGTTCAGGCAAAAATAAAGTCTGGATCCGCCAGGTCCCCCGACTAACACCCATCTCAGCCTCTCAGCGAGCCCCAAAGAGCCTGAGATGGCTGCTCCCGCCCCTCCGTAGCTCAGTGCTTCAGTGAGCAAGGAGGGAGCAGAGAGGAGAGCTGCTGACTGACAGTCTGCAGCTCTCTGCTCGGGGAGCTGTGAGAACAGAGCCATTGGTGATGTTCGATCGCTCTGTTCTCAGTGTAGAGGCGCTGGGGGACCAGTGCTGCATATACCTAGGTAAGTATGAATGGGGGAAATCCCATACTTCTCTTTTTAATACAGGTTGTTGATTTTTGGAACAGATGATTTTTGCTGATTGCCTATATTTCATCTGCCACTTTTTCTGTTAAAGCTCAGAGCTTTCTCGTTGTTTTTCCTTTTGTAGCTAATAGTAGGCAGTTAACATTGTTTGTAGATGGATATTAGATAATCATGGCTACCATTGTAGCTTATGTTCTGTGCCTTGAATATTGCAGGGTATTAAGCTTTTTTCAAAGCATTTAGCTCACATTATTGTTGTTTTTGTAAAGTTACATTAATGACAATGTTGTGCTATACCTGCTGGAAAAGTTTACATCCAGTGCATTTGCCCTGACTGAGCACTGTCAGGAAAAGAATCCTTCAGAATTAACACTTGTCATTTGCTCCCTGGCTCATGTGAAGGAGCTCATTAGACAAGTTCACACATTACAGTTTGGTCATTTGTGCTGGTAGGTTCTTTAAACAAAAAAACTTAAAAAAAAAAAAAAGACCAATGTAGTCCATTAGTTGCAGCCTGGTTTTATTGAGGGTTGAAGTCTCTGTAATTATTGAAATGTAGACAAGTTTGGCTTAAGCAACAGTCCTGAACTCAAACAGCAGACTGTCAGCTGTATGCTAATGAGCCGTACAATTAAAACTCCATCCTATCAGGCCATGCTGAGAAGGCCACTCTGTGGAGACAAAGAACTGTTTGTACACCTGTTGTGTGTGGACATTGCCATCTTAATGGCTTTAACCCTTTGGGTATTGTGCACCTCGGCAAGCATTTGCAAGCGAGATTGACACTAGAGGCGTTGAAAGAGTAGAACAAAGCAGAGGCTCAGCACAAGTTAAAAAGGACAACACTGACTGTGAAAGTTACATTCTTCAGGAAACATGCTAGAAACATTTGCAAATGGAATCGGATTACAGATGGGCTGAAAGGAAGTTGGTGCTAATTTGATTAAGCTTGAATTGCATGCTCCTGGGTGAGATGACGTGATGGGAAGATTAACAATGTAAATATAAATGAACCCCCTAGAAAGGTCATTGGTTTTTAACGTGTTTTTTAAAAAAAATGCTTTTATAAGCTTTTATACTGCTTCTTTAAGATTTTAATTTACTGGTGACACACTTTCTCTTTTTGTGTGCAATTGTATGTAAACAATTATTATTTTACAGCTAGGGTTGCCATCTTAAATGCAAACATGGGCATTGGGGGAATAGAGTACAAATCTAGATTTGACTAGTATTAAAGAAAATGTATAACATTTTTAATGTTCTTAAATATGTTCAAGCCTAAAAAAAATCGAGTTTTATATATTTTTTTGAGATTTATAGTCAGATAAATATGGAATATTATTATTTTATATTGTTTGCTGCTGACCTGAGGCATGCTAGAGACTGCCAACTTCAAGTTTTATAAATAATTTGCTACTATCGTGTGAGTAGTCTGTGAATTAGAATCCCCTGCAGTTTTAGACATCGCTAAAAAATAGCACCTGAAAAAAGCGTCTCCATTCACTCCAGTGTGAAAGCCCTAGGGCTTTCACACTGGAGTTGTGCGCTGGCAGGGCATCAGAAAAAGTCCTGCCAGCAGCTTCTTTGGAGCGGTGAAGGAGCACTGAACTCACCGCTCCTCCACCACTGCTCCCCATTGAAATCAATGGGGCAGCACTGCGATAACCCCTTTTTGGGCTCTAGCAGGGGGTTAAAACCACCCCGCTAGCGGCCGAATAGCGCCGCTAAAATGACAGTAAAGCACAGTTTTACCGCTGACGGCTTGGTGTGAAAGGGGTCTTGCGCACACAGGTAAATTTGTCAAGGAAGGGACGAGACATATGACCTTCCTCTTAACCCATACAAAGCAGAATCGTTTTTTAGCCAATCATAAAAAGAGCAAGGCAGAGTGTTGGGCTTTATAATTGCTTTTTAAACTAAACTTTATGAAAGCGTCTGTTATTGTGTTTGTAGTGTAATGATTGTATATTTAAAAGATTTAAAATGTGCCAGCATTCAAAAAAGGGGTTTAAATTAAGTTTACCTAAAGCTAACTTTTGTTTGAAGAGATATGGTTTAACCTGCAAAACATTGCATGTAGGCTATTCCCCAAAACTTTCAGCCACGTTAAACTTCATTCCAGTTGCATAGGTAGGCCAGACCTTTTTTATTTTATTTATTTATTTTTAACTAAAAATGGGTGGATGGGGGGAATCACTCCTGCAGAGCTATCGATTTGTGTTGCTAGTACACTGATCTCTCCACTGAGCTATTGTGTTCTGACAGGGGGACTGTCCACCTCCCCACCCCCGCCATCAGGACAGATCAGATGCCAATCAGCTGCTGGTTTTCCAGCATGCCTCTTCAATGGAAGCCGGCAAAGTTTCTGTTGAACCAGCCATTACTGGTGGCTATTTGACCCCTGTGTACCAGGCTTAAGGGTAAAAATTAGAAAAAGCAACAGCATTCAAGCAATTTATATGTATGCCACATGTAATACTCACTTTTTGGGCAGGATATAACACTATTGTATAAATATTAGTTATAGTTTTAACCCTAAATGTCTATATCGGTCTGATGTAACTTCTACCTCTAACTGTTTATTAATTTCAGAATTAGCAATACAATGCAAGCCTAACAGGCTAATACTTCTGACTTGAAATATTGTATTGATGGCATACCTACTTGGCAATTCTCATCAGCTACCTTTAAAATATATCCAGTTAAATGGTTTTGGATTGTCTGTAACCTCTGTTTGCAGTGATTATGGCACTTCACAGGTGTACCATTTTCTCTGCCAGTAAAATAATGTCCAAAGAAAACTGTTATGCATTTTCTATTCATTTGAAGCAGAAAAGCTCTAGGTTTCTTGTTAGGGGGTGCAGTTATATCATCTGCATCTACTTTGTTAATCTACTTCTATTATATAAATCTGCTTTTACCAAGTACCTCTTGAGGGTCAACTTATCACAAGTACACTATGGTATGTTTACTACCAGTGCCCTATTATGCTGGATGTTTTCCAAGCAGTTTTCTGTCATTTACTGAAATATTCCATTTTATACAGTATTTGCTCAAACTTCAAAACATTAGTTAAAAATTGCCTTTAACCCATGAACCTGCCTATTACCACTGGTTGGGATCCAGTTTACTGCATGGTGTGATAGTGATAGCTTTATGAATAAGTTACTTGGTGTAGTCCGATAATATGAGCACACTAATCAAATATTATTCTAGTATACAGAATCATTTGTAGAGCACATATTTTGTGAACATTATATTCAGAAACAAAATCCAAAACCAGAAATAGATTGAAAATTGTATCCAGAATCTATCAACCTTTGCCTGTTGTACATTCTGTTAATTTCAAATCACCCTGAATCGGAAAAGCAAAAAAAAAAGATAAGAACTCTAAATTGCCATTAAATGGCTGCGGGAGCTCAGATTGTGTTTGCTGTGGAGATTTGAATACATGTTGATTTTGTAATGTGTTTAATGATGAACAACGTCATTGTGAAGCAACGGAATGTTAAATACTGACTTTTGTATTGTGGCCATTGAAAAGCACAGCTGGATGTTTTGTTTACATCACTCCTCAAAAATGTCTATTTTTGTTAAATATCCTCTGATACTGGTTTGGTTTTTTGCAGGCATGAAGTATTGTGCATATTCTTCAATCACAGGATACTTTCTGCTTTATAATATTTTGTATCTGTTGTCTGTTTTAGTTGGGAAATCAGAGAGAAGATGCAGTGAGCTTAAACAGTGATCATTCAGCTCTGTCCAGCACAGTCTCTGCTGCAAGCACAGAAATAAACCATAAAACCCAAGACAATTATAGAGGTAACATATATACACATAATTATAACCAATCTTAGCACCCACATACCATGAAAAAAGTTCTCATGTTAGGTATTACTACAGCTCCATCTTGGTTGTAATCACTTAATGGCAAACTTACTTAAGAACAACAAATTGTGTTGTAGATAAAGCTCCCCATAAACCCTAAAATACATTGAGACAAAGTATAAGACCCCATTCACACTTGGGGTGAGCATCTTTGGGAGTTTGTATAGGTGTTTTGGGGCATGTTTCAGACTGAGCTTTTTGATTGAAGGCCAATTACTAGACAAGAAAACACACGTTACAAACCTTTTTCAGGCCTTCCTATTGAAGTCTGTTGGGAACAAAACCCACAACTGCCACAAAAGAACCTCGTACTTTTTTGAGCAATGAGCTTCAAGTGACATGATGTGAATGGGGAGCCTTGAATATAATGGCAATCCTAGAGTCGAGCATTGAAGTGCTTCTGGTGAACATTCCAATTGCACAGGTGTGAATGGGGCCTAAAACTTTCACCACTGTACAATGATGTGTATACTGTAATTAGATCATTTTTGGAAGAGATTAGTCTTCATGTGTCCTGTTCATGTGCTTTTTGTATGTCTCTTTTCTGTCTACATTGTGTACAAGTTGAGACTGAGTTGATGCTGATTAGTAGGTTTATTACAGGGATCCTGCACCAAAGAGCACTTGTGTAGAGGAGTCCTATATAGGATTGTTTGCTCTGATACAGCCATTGGTTGTGAGCACTGATCAGCTACTGGTCAGATGCTGGTTCTACAGCATAACCATTAGACGCAAGCCAGTCATGAGACCAGCTTCTGTCAAACAGGCAGCTGTACACATTGTCCGAATGTTGGCCAGTTTCTGCTAAACCAACTGGCTGATATTGGGATCACGTGTTCTCAGCTTAAGGTGGTATGTTTTATGACACACTTGTGTTTCTTTCCTGACATGCAAAATGTGAACATTTATGTTGGCCATACATTATACAGTTTTCTTCCATTTCTGTTAGATTTACCTTCAACTATGTAGTGCAAGGGCCTGCCTGATTGCATACAAATTTAAAGTGTTTAGGTTTGACTTCCTATCATATGGTTTTGGTAAATCTAAAGAAAAATTTTATAAAGTGTAGCCAGCCTTATTCTTCATTAAAGACCAGTATTAAGATACCTTGATCTTGGTTTTTTAAATAAAGTTTGTTGTATTTCATTTGAACTTATGTATGTTTTATTTTTTTGTATGCTTTGCTGCTAGATTACCTACAGCATAACCCACTACAGGATGTTTTACTAATGAGTTTATTTATTTTTTTGTTACAGCATTGCCCGGTGGATTGTCAAGCCAGACTGTATTGTCTTCCCTTATAGAAGTAAAGTCAGAGCATAAAGATAAAGATGAGAATCTTCACGATCATGGCTCGTCAGATGACATGAAATCAGATGATGAAGGATCACAGAGTGACCTGAAAGGTTCTAGAGGGAGGACAAGGTATCTAAAATTGACCTTACTGATGTAGTCTTAATAGCATTTTTGTAACTAAATAACATTAGAATGCTGAAATGAGTACATAGCCAAAATGAGTTAGATTTTTTCACCAAACTGTTTTTAATTAACAAGGGGAGCCTTGTTCTAGCCTGCTCCTTTAAAAGCACACGGACACTTTCTAGGCAGAGAAGTATGTTTCATGGAAGATGAAGATGAATCAAACAGTTTCCCTTGCGGACTTGCAGACAACCATAGATGTGCTTAGTTTGTGAAGAGGAAAGCTTGCACAAGCTGCTGAGGCTCCCAGTAGGGTTATTAAGAAGACTGCCTGACTACAAGGAAACATAATTAATACATTGTAAATTCTATTAAAAATTTAAATTAGCATTCTCTGAAGTCACCATCTGGACTGGTGTAATGTTGCTTTGCGAATGTTATTATTATGTACTCGGCTAGATGGCACAGAGAATGAAATGGTAGCCATCGATTCCTGATTAAAGTCATGTATTTTAACTGCTGTTCAAAATCTGTGTATTACTTTGAAAAAAAAAAAAACATTTTAATTCCCCATAACTATAAATATTTTTCATGTATTCCAGCAGTATTAATGAAGACGAGGATTTAAATCCAGAACAGAAGCTCGAGAGAGAGAGGGAGAGGAGAATGGCAAACAACGCAAGAGAACGTTTGCGTGTTAGAGACATAAACGAAGCCTTTAAAGAGCTTGGGCGCATGTGCCAGTTACATCTAAAGAGTGAAAAACCACAGACAAAACTGCTAATTCTTCATCAGGCTGTAGCCGTTATTCTTAATCTAGAGCAGCAAGTCAGAGGTTAGTCCATTGCTGTTACAACGTAATAAAATATACTTGTGGGGTTTTGTACAACTTTAAGTGCATTGCTGGTTTTGACTTGGAGTGATTTTTTTTTCTTCTTTTTATATTTGTATTGCTTGCACCAAAATTTAGCCGATCCCCGCTGAACTGGCTGAATTTTGATCCATGTAAAGCCAGCTTTACTGACTAAACCGGACAGTTCTCCACCAAATATAATATTCCAAGGGAATATGACCCTCCTGAGCAGGCTGGATAAAAATCTATAATTTTTTTATTTAAATAGGATTTTTTTTTTATTATTTTTTTTTAATCAAATTTATTTTAATAAAATGCCTTTGGAGTAAAAATCTAAAGGTAGTTTTCTATTTAAGATACATTAATAATTTAGTTTATTTAGCATGAAATGAAGCATAGTTATGTAGCAGTATATTCTGCATTATTACAATTTTTGGTAAACTCATTCAATGAATCCAAGCCCTGCAAGTTGAGATAACATGACTGCATTGATGCATTCACACGTTACAGTAACCATGAGATAAAACAAAAATTCTGAAATATTCCTTTATGCCATTGATTTGCAAATCTATGTACACTACAAACTGTAATCAGTTCTGATATTGCTGTTTTACTAACCTGACAGCTTATTCTAAATGGGAAACCTTCATGTTGTTTGCAAATATTAAAGATTCTAACTACCAGCAAGAATAAGTCCTTACATTTAAAAAGTACCTGTCATTTGAGATCCATCAGGGCAGTGCCTGTTAGTGGGCATCCACTCATCCGCCTCCACATCCCTCACCTAGTTGTGTCACTGCCCCATCACCAGCCTTCCCATTAAAGTGAATAAGACTGTTGGTAAATCAACAACGGGTCAGAGGAAGAGCCACTGCAGGACAGAGATGACAGTTGCCCTTTAAGGGCACTTTCACACTGAGTCATGGGGGTGTCTGCGGTAAAGTGTCGTTAGTTTTAGCTATCATTTTAGAGGCGCTTTTAACCCCGCTAGCGGCCAAAGGGTTGATTTCTTAAAAAGCGCTGCAAAGATGTTGTTGCAGGACTTTTTTTGCACGCCCCGTAAGTGCACCGCTCCTGTGTGAAAGCACTCAGGCTTTCACACTGGAGTGACAGTAGTGGCACTTGTAAAGTGCCTCAGTGTGAAAGTAGCCTTAAAATTATGATTTTAAATCAAGCCTTTTTACTAGTGATTTAAATAAACTTGATAAAATAAAATCCACCCTGCTCCCGAGTCAATCAACAGGCTGTGTAATCTGATCTCTTCTGCCGTCGAGGTAAAAAAAAAAAAAGAAAAGGCACAAGCTGCAGCTTTAACTTTAGAATTATCAATCGCTTGCTACATTCAGTAAATATTCATATGTAATATTTCATATTTACATGTAAAGTGTACATGTGTGTATAAATATATATAAAGCTGTGTATCAAACTTTAGTAAGTTAGGCCTTTAGTTCAACCCCTTTTTTATTATTCCTTTACACTAGATGTGTTAAACTGTCATTCCGAATCAAAACATGAACGATGTAAACATAAAAATGGAAAGATAAGTTCACATTTCTGAACATGTTACACCCATATTTAGGTTTTAAGATATAACATGTTCAGTGTGAGACCCCTCTCCCCCCGACCCCCCCCCCCCTTCTTGTGACAGCAAGCTGGGGATCTTCTCTGCACACTATTCAAAGAGAGCGCAGCTGTGCAGGCGTCCATTCACATGACCGTGTCATTTATTGACCGATCCCTGTGAATCAATGAACTACAAGTAACGACAGCCTTTACGGCTCTACGTAGTTCACTGAGCTTCTTGTCATTTACTAACTGACTGCCCATATCAGGGGTACAGGCAGACAGCTACATGGACAGTCTGCAGGACCGTGGCGTTACACCCAATGCTTTGCAGATTTCTAACAAAAACAAATTATAAATGCACATTTTTTTACCTGCAAAAAATAATAATAATAATCTGTGTTATTTTCAGTTTTTTGCTTTAAGAGTCTGTTTATTGAATTTGAATCAATTTGAGTTATATTGTATATTCTGTGTTTTCTAAATGACAATTAGTAAAAGTTTATGTAATATGTTCTTTATTACAGAGAGGAACCTCAATCCCAAAGCAGCCTGCCTTAAAAGAAGGGAAGAAGAAAAAGTTTCTGCCGTATCGGCAGAACCCCCAAATACACATCCGGGAGCACATCCGGGAGCACATCCTGGACTTACTGATACTACCAACCCTATGGGTCATATGTAAACCATCAGCCAGGTAAGCAATGCAATGGATGCTTAGTACAGTGTGTCAGCTTTTGTTTTGGTTTGTTTGAACTCTGTAATTGCTGAGAGAAACTTAACGATTCCTGGTGTCCCCGACACACGTTTAAAAATGATGATTTTAGCTTTAGAACACTTTATTAAAAAGACTTGTATAGGAGCAAAAAGATGTGCACAATGGGTGAGTTGGATACTTTTGGGGCTTGCAAAGTGGCATAGAGAAATACTTTTTGCTTTATATATATATATTATATATATATATATATATATATATATATATATATATATATATATATACTTTTATTTTTTTTTTTTTTTACCTACCACAGCTTAATGCAGTATATTGGTGTGAGCAGAACCACTTGCAAACCATGTGTTTTGCTAGTAATGAAAATACAGCTAAATGTGTGACTTCTCATCTAATGTAAATTAACAGCTTAACAGACATTGCAACCAACCTAAAATGAAATATTTTGTTATAAAAATAATACAGCTGTAAAGAAAGTGGGGGAGATGGTTTATCCTGGGACTCTGCTGCATCATTAATAGGCTCCGCAAAGTTGCTGGGTGAACTGACTTTCTGTCCTGATTGTTGTCTAAACTGCATAACCTCAGTGAAGTGCAGGTGTTTTTTTTGTGTCTTCAAGTGGCTCTGTTAGTCTTAAAATTGTTCTCAATAGAGCTCCCTTGGATCATAGGCTGTATATACGCCAACAGCATTTGCCAAAGTTTAAAGTCATCCCTGCTTTCATTTAACCGTCAAATGCCAGAATAACTTTGGGCAGCAGCGGCTCTGCCAATTGACAGTGGAGTGGCAGGGAGTCTGACTAAATACCAGGTAGGGTTAGGGCTTAATCTTGACCTGAGAAATAGTCAAGCACTTGTGTACAGCTAAGGTCTTTGATCCAAGATCGTTTGATTTGAAAGCTAACAGGTAGAAATGTTTTACACCAGTTCAGATTCACTTTAAACTGATAAAAATGATAGGTCCATTATACTCTTATATCATGCACCCCAAAATACAAATAGAATTTTTATTTTGAAAGGCTTTTTTTTTTTAAATGCTAATAAAAAATAAAAAAAGCCTTTGCTTCTGACCCTTTCGTGTGGAGTGAATAATGACACCTTGCCTCACCACTGCCTCCTGGGAAAGCTAGGTGCTCAAAATCTTGCCAGCATTCACTCCAACTTAGTATTAAGATGATGTCTCATGAAATTTTTGTGAAACTGCTTAAAGTGTTATTAAAGCTTTGTTTTTTTTTTAATACCAAATATGTTATACTTACCTGTTCCGTGCAGTTGTTTTGCACAGAGCTGCTCTGATCCTCCTCTTTTTGGGTCCCCCCGCCAGTGCTCCTGGCTCCTTCCCCTTGAGCAGTGCCCCCAAAGAAAGCTGCTTGCCCTGGGGGCACTGCTGCGTGCTTGCTTCTGAGCCACTGTGCTATGCTCTCTCCTCATTGGCTCACTGGCTGTGATTGACAACAGTGATAGCCAATGGGCTCCCATTGCTGTCCCAGCTAATGAGGTTGGAGAGTTCGGGGACAGCCGAGGCTATCATGAACATCACTGGATCAGAGGGAGCTCAGGTAAGGTCTGTTAAGGTGGCTGCACACAGACGGTTTTTTACCTTCATGCTTAGAATGAATAAAGATACAAAGCCCTTCTGCCTTTAGAACCACTTTAACTATCATAAATTTGCAATAAACTGTTATGTTTATTTGGACTATGCTGTTTCTAGGGCTCTTCTGAAAATTATAGTTGCTTGACTGCCATACTTGACTGCCTTTAATGCTTTTGATTAGCTGACCTGAATCAGTGACATTAAAGTAGTATTAAAGTTAGCGAGTGGGCACAAGACCCAGCTGAAATGCATTTCCATAGATGGCAAGCAATGACGAGCCCTATGTTTCTCTCATGACAAACTTATTGTGTGATATGTTTGAATTGTTGCTTGTTAGTTGCAGGATTGATTTTATGGCTTACTCTGAAAGTTTTTAAAGCAGTCCTTCAGCCAGGTTTCCAAAATTTAAAATTCAGCAGCTACAAAAATTGTAGCTATTGACTTTTAATAAATAATCACCTGTCCAGGGATCCAGCGCTGTCCTTCCCCAGGCCAGAGCATTGCTGGTCTTCATGCTCCCGGCGCCGCCATATTACCAGGAGAAGGCGGTTTGACTTTTTGTGGCTTTACTGCTGGCTTCTCACTATGCATGCGCAGGCCAGGCTGCATCCTGCGAATAGTCCTGCAGCCTCCTAGGACCTGTGATATGTCCTAGAAGGTTGTGGGCAGGGTGGGGGAGCAAACTTCTGCTCAGATCACTGTGGGAGCAGGTACCTGTGAAAACTAGGCAGCCCGCTCCCTCTCCATAAATATAACGTGCCAAAAGTTGAAGTGGAGGAGGCTAAAGAGTATCTTCAACTTTAGTAACTTGTTAAGCTGTGAAAAAACAAATTAATATTAATATATAATTTTTTATTTATTTAACACTTTGATAATATTTATATTGATCTTTCTTCTCTTTCAGGACTCCCACACAATGGATAGGATATATAGAGGGTGTTCTCATCACAAGGACACATAAACTAGCATATCAACGACACAAATCTGACAGGATAAGGAGAAAAATAAGAGTTTTGGGGGGACTTGAATCAAGATGCCCAACACGCATGATGACATCTGATGAAAGCAAATGTGGAACATCTGCATCAGAAGTTGAAATCTGCTCGTATTCAGCCCACATGTGAACATATCTTACTGTTTCAGTGTGTCGTTCCTGCACAATCAGACTGTCCTACTATCTCCACACATCGTGGAAGCTGCCTTGTGCCTAAACTGAATTGACAAATGCATTGTATCTACAAATTTTATTTATTAAGGAACTGTTGTAAAGGTCTACATATAAAAAAGGGAAAAGTTGGGCTGAAAGTGGTAAAGATTTCAGTTGATGCCAGCATTTGTTAGAACTGTTCTCATATAGAGAATACAAACAGTGGCAACCTGTGACCCTTTAGCATTCCCAGCATACCTATTAGTGTCTTAAAGAAGGAAGGGAAATGGATTTTTATGTCATTTCCGCTCCTTTTGCCATATACATAGTGTTTTCCTTCCACAGGAAAATATTCCTTGGTATAGCTTTCTTTTTTCTTTTTTTTCTTTTTTTTTTTGTTCTCTGATAATCTGAACAGTTGTGGTCATAGGTAGCCTCAAGATCCATACTTTGACTAATTTACTGTCTTAGTGAAGATTAAGACTGGAGCAGTGCTGAGATTTAGCGGCTTCCTAAGTGATTTTCCACCGTATTTTTCTGGAATATTTGTTTTACTGATGAATTAAGCAATCCCTAAACTTCACGATGAAACTGAACTGTAATCTGAAAGGGTTAATGTAACATATCAGACCATCTTCGTGTCCCATGCAGTATCTTCTACCTGTAGGACACCAAGGTGTTAGCTGTAAGTAAGCACAAATGTATAGTACAGATAGGATTTTTTCAGGCAGTGAATATGGTAAATTTACCATGGCCCGATGCATGAACAAATCTAAATGTACAATGAAACCTAAGAGCAATGGTCACCATTTAAACACAAATTCTAAAGTTAAAACCTGACGAGAAGGAATAGAATGTAATCAACGGAAAAAAGCCAGCAGTTTTAGCGGAATCTCTGATCCATTATGTTATGATATGATATATTTTCAAACTGTGTCAGTCCCTTCCAAACTTCCATGTATACAGTCTTCCACTGCAGTGACCATGGACAAGAGAAATCAGAGCTGGATCCTGGTTTGAACAAAAAATGTTCCAAATGTATCAGAAAACTGCACAGAACAAAATATTTTTTCTTTTTGATGGGAAAACATATTTTATTGGTCCCTTACAACATGAATAACTATAAGTTATTAGATATAACCTTTTACTTATATTTGTATCTGGCATTATGGGACTAGATCTGTGGCCTTGTTCTTTATTTCAGTATTTATCATCTAAACAGACATTGTTGCTTTTGATATGCGAGAGTGGATCACATGCCACTGCCTGGCCTTTTTTCTTCTTTGCTCCTTTTTTTCCTCTTTTTTTTTTTTTTTTTCTTTTTCTCTTTTTTTTTTTTTTTTTTTTTTTTTTTAATTTTTTGTTTCGCTATGTTAGACTTTGCAGTATGCCCAGAAGCTTTCCTTCATAAAATAGAAAGAAAAAACATTTGGCTTATTTTTCACTGTAGTTAGTCTTTTATACAATAATCTTGTAAGAAAATTTCTTGAATTCTAAATATTACTCTTTCTAGATTTTTGAAATCGAAAAAGTTTTCAGTAAAAAGTTTCTTACTTTATTTTACTATATTAGGTAGTAAAAATGTAGGGTTATTTACCGTAACCTGTTCATTAATATCAAAAATTTACAATAGCATTTTAAGAACATAGTAGGGTCCTAGCATACCGTGTAGTACCTATGGAGTATTGTAAGAGCTACTTGTCCAAGATGAATTGCTGATCATCTTGTTCTACAATTTTCATTGTTGGTCTATTGCAGATTTGTACCCTGTGTCAAATTCAACGTATTGTTGATAACTTTCAACCAGCAGCAAGAAGTTCAAATTTTTTTCTGTCAGTGTAACAGAAACACAATATGTATATAACATTTATGTAGCAATAAATGTGCCATCTTTTTTAAATTTGGTTTATTGGAAATTTTATTTTAATTTTACCAAAGTAATTTTAAATGTCTTCTGCTAAAGGAGTATTGCACTTTCAAAAAGCCAAATCTCAATTCCCTCCTGTTGCTTCCTCCTTCTTTAAAAAAAATAAAATAAATATATATTTTCTTCTTCTTTAAACAAAATAAGCCTCAGGCAACTAACTCTGAGGCAAGGCTGGCTAAAGTGGATAAGCTACAGTTTTATGATGTGAACAGGAAGCGTGCCCCAAAACCAGATCTTGGAGAGTTGGTCATTCCCACATTCTATCACCCCCAATCCCTATTCCTCTGTAGCGCTCCCTCACCAAGCTACTCCTCTTTATCCCCTTTTCTCTTTTACAAGAAGCCTATTACTACAGTATGGTATACACTAGGTCGAATAACAATCCATGAAAATTCAATAAAGAGACAATTGTGGTTGTTGAATAAATTTTTAACACCTTAATGACTTTATAGACACATGAAATCGCCCCTTCTGTACAATATTTTTTATTTAAATGTGTATATAACATTATTATGTCATTTAGATATGCAATCATCTCATGACTGTCTACTTAGATGTAAATTTATTCCTATTTAAATAAAGAAAAATATTGAAACAGAAAAAAATATATATGCTCAAACAGAGACCTCAGATCTTATGAATATCCAGTTCTAAGTACTTGGGTCTACATCAGACAAGGCAGCTTCTTACTTTCTGAAGTCTTCTTGGCTGACCATGTATCTGCTCTCTGCCACGCTATATAATGTGTCTCCTTGCAGGGAAACAGGTAGTCCATTATATACTATGGCAGCTGTTCATAAAGCTTAATAACTGATGTGAGGTCTGTGTTTGGCTTAACATTCACAAGATTGATGACGGTAGAAATGTTAACATTCCTCCTGTATTATCTTTTAATCTTGATTAATGCGTATATATGTATCTAAATTTTACAGTACAGGACACAAACTGGATATTCATAGACCCTGAGTTATAGGCTGCTACCTTCAGGTTATTGGACACTGGCAAAGTTTTTGGACGTGTGCCCCCTTGAGCGTACCCCTAAAACCCCACCCCACTTCGAGACCTTAATTTTTTTGCTAGTGTCCTGATATGATGGACCCCTTATCTCATTTATGGAGAAATTGTATGCTTGTAGTTCCTATTTACTTCGAACTCTGCAGTTGACTCTTCACTGACTCCTATTAATATAGTCAGTGTATCTGGATCAGTGCAATGTCCGTAATACCTTGGGAACTGTACCTGGATGAAAATGTATGCATGTTTTTGTTGCAGAGAAACCAAAAAAAATTGTTTCTTGAAGCTTTGTACCAGAAAAACAATCTAAGTTTGTTGTACGACTGTGAAGCCAAGTCCTTCCCTCTGTCCAATGAAAGTGACCGGATTGGCTGCATAGACGTTACACTCTTTAAACAGGGGAATCATGCACAACAATTATCCGGAAAGGCAAATGTGAAATTAGAATGCAAGTTATGGACAGAAAACACTTTTATGACTCTCATAGATCATAGCAATTACTTATGAGCAAGTATTTGATTTTAGGGCAGGACTTTTACTTTTTAAAATGACAGGCTTGCTATAACTGTCTATTCAAAATGCAATTGTCCCTAGATGGCGGGAACAGGTGGCAAATAAGCAGACCTTTCAGCATTATGAATTGTAAAACTTGGAATACTGTAAGTCCACTTTTATTAATACGGTGAGTATATAATTCCTGCCACTATGCCAATGAAAAAACAAAAAATGTAACCCCTGTTGGGACTTTGAAGGCAGCTATAGAGACAGTATAGATGTGCAATAGACTAAAATCGGCAAACTTTATTCACAAACAATAAAAACATGATCCAAAGATTTGCAATCAAATTGAGTACATTTTAAAATAAAAATGACAACAGCACATTATACTGATATGTAACTCTGAGGCTCAAACACCTGGAACACCCGGCGGGTCCTGTAAGGTATATGACCTAGCCGTAGATAGTTGTCACAGGAGAGATCTCAACATGTTTCAGAATATACAAAATTCTTTCTTCAGGGGAGAACAGAGCAGGGTACAATAATCTAGAAGTACAAACATAAGTGCATGTACTGTTCAACATTTATACAGTAAGTATAGATCACAGATGCAAGGAAATAGATCATGGCATATTTATATAATACTCACAATGTGCAAATAACCCTTGGACGTGTCCCGCCACATCGTATCGGCCGGTGGAAAAGGATGGGAATAGGAGGGAAGGGGCAAATAGATGCCTGGATTGCCATAGCGCCGGAGCCTGCAAGGACTGCCAGAGAATAGGAGGGAACAACCTGGCCATGTGTCTAAACATAAGTTAAATGTATAAAGGGTTACACCAATTCGAGGAAAAAAAAAATATATAAATATGAAAATTAGCCATGGGACGTCAATTCCTGTGTCTGCCACAGCCCTACACACAAACATGAATGGCTACTGGGGATCAACTGCGGGATGGCATAGTAATGGAGTATAGAAACAGAACTTAAGACCCAGGTAATAGTCCTACGCAATGGAAGGAGTAGAGTAATCTGTACTTGCATCAGGTGATGATACCAAGCAGTGTGGAGATGGTAGTGTCTGGGGATGGAAGCCACTATGTGTATGTTGGGAATCCCACTTCTATATGAGGTTGTGCCCTGAACTCTTCCTCCCCACCTCTGTACAGGGGGAGAAAGGGGGGAAAGGAAAAGTAAAGCAAATTGCTCCTGCTGTGTGGTTTCAGGGGGCATGGGAGGCTGTGTGTCCCAGGCAGTCCCCGGGCCTGGGACACAGGCGGTGTGCAATGATGGCAGGGAGGCACCGACACACCAGAAGAGGCCACATCGCCCAAGGATGACATACGTCATCAGGTGCGCACGCACCAGCTTGCCAATGCACAAATAGCGGCCATAATTAAACTGGCCCCCACATCACCAGGAAGTGCCAGGGAGCCTGTGTGTGTCTGGAGGCACCCACGCACAGCGTGTTTAAATGTGTGTTATATGGAGACAGATGCTGATCAAACATAGGATGGGTGAACAGGAATCCCCTTAGACTAAGAACGAACAATGGCATCATTAAATCTTAAAATGACACAAAGGATATTTACATAAAACAGGAAATTCAGGTACAATTTGGCATCCAATTATATCATCTTGATCACATCCAGGTCATATATAAGAGCCACACACTGATACGATGCATAGACCCATAAGTTACTACGGTTTGTCTTGTATGTTCTAGAAAATTTAAAGATCTTTTTCAAAGCCTTCAAATGTAAAGCCCTGGAGGAGGGGCTTAAAGTTAAAGGGCTTCATTCAAGCCAGGGGGCACAGTTACAGGTAAACTATTCTTGGGATCCTACAATTCACAAATGTTTGTGGTGAAATGTGCGGTATGTGTTTTCTAGAGTCAATAAACTGGCAAATTGACCTCAATTTGTCAAAATCAGGGTCTGGACAGAAAGTTAGACCCATCGATAATACCTTAGTTTTGTCACTTGTAAGTGTGTGAGAGGAAAGGTTAACAACATTTAATTTCATTTGGTGTTGGCTTTCTTGGTCTTTGTCTTGATGTTTTTTTTTTTCTGGCTAGCTGAGTTCCCCTGATTCTGTCCTAAAAAAAAAAAAAAAAATGAAGGCATGTGTATATTTTGTTTGCATAGGCAAAGACTATAAGGAAGTCACACCATCACCAATAGAATCCACAGTTTCTGACTTAGATACATCACCTTGTGCAGACAGTGGTGTTCCTACTGTGTTGTTTATAGAGGTAGAGGAATAGTACTCTGACACTTGTATTAATATAAGCCCTTCCCCAGGCTGACCTCCTAGTTACCTGGCTATCATTTCTTTTTATATCCAACTCAATAACAACCTTTTACACCCCCTTTTTCAGTTCTCAGTGTAGTACTAGAGTTATATATCATGCTTTAAAACAGACAGGGGCTACTTTTGGTGGTGTTTAACCACCTCCCATTCAGCCTTTATAATACGGCTGGGCAGGAGCACTATTATCTGGGTGGACTTCAGATTGCGTCCTCCCAATCACGCACCCTAGGGGGGGTAGCACATTCTGTGACCACAGATCATTGTACAGGACCAGCCTTGGTACCATGTCGTGTACACAATGGCATACATTCATAGCCATTCATTGTGTACTATTGTGATCTCTGTAAATGGTCACAGTGATCACATGGTAAAGGGCCAATCACAGTGATCCTGTACCATGTGATAGCTGTGGCCAATGACACATGAATGGATGCAGCTCAAAGCATAAATGATTGCTTATACAGTAATCATCACTGTAATAAGCAATCATAGTGGGGAAAAAATCTTGATCACCTGAGCAGTACACTCTGACAGTATGTAAAAATATATACCATAATTTGTAGACTCTCTAACTTTCACGCAGACTAAATAACATACAGTTATGCTCATAAGTTTACATACCCTGGCATAATTTATGATTTCTTGACTATTTTTCAGAGAATATGTATATCACTCATGGTTAGTGTTTGGCTCAAGCCATTTATTATCAATCAACTGTTTACGCTTTTTAAATCTTAATCACAACAGTAACATGCACACAAGTTGACACAAAGGGGTTTGAATGGCTATTAACGGTAACCATCCTCATCTGTGATCTGTTTGCTTGTAATTAGTGTTTGTGTATAAAAGGTCAATGAGTTTCTGGACTCCTGTCAGACTCTTACTTCTCTCATCCAGTGCTGCACTGACATTTCTGGATTCGGAGTCGTGGGGAAAGCAAAAGAATTGTCAAAGAATCTGTGGGAAAAGGTAGTTGAACTGTATAAAACAGAAAAAGGATATAAAAAGATATCCAAGGAATTGAGAATGCCAATCAGCAGTGTTCAAACTCTAATCAAGAAGTGGAAAATGAGGGGTTCTGTTGAAACCCAATCTCGGTCAGGTAGAACAACAATACACCAAACAGCACAGACACAAGCCTCAAACCTTCTGGCACAAAGTCATTTGGAGTGATAAGACCAAAATTGAGCTTTTTGGCAACAACCATAAACACTATATTTGGAGAGAGTCAACAAGGCCTATGATGAAAGGTACACCATTCCTATTGTGAAACACGGAGGTGGATCGCTGATGTTTTAGGGATATGTGAGCTACAAAGGCACAGGAAATTTGGTCAAAATTGATGGCAAGATGAACGCAGTAAGTTATCAAAAAATACTGGAGGAACATTTGCATTCATCAGCCAGGAAGCTGCACTTGAGACGTACTCAGACATTCCAACATGACAATGATCCAAAACACAAGGCCAAGTCGACCTGTCATTGGCTACAGCAGAATAAAGTGAAGGTTCTGGAGTGGCTATCTCAGTCTCCTGACCTCATTATCATTGAGTCACTCTGGGGAGATCTCAAACGTGCAGTTCATGCAAGACAGTCCAAGAATTGAAGGAACTGGAGGCTTTTTGCCAAGAGGAATGGGCAGCTTTAACATCTGAGAAGATAATGAGCCTCATCCACAAATACCACAAAAGACTTCAAGCTGTCATTAATGTAAAGGGGGCAATACATGGTATTAAAGTGAAGTTCCACCCATTTAAAAGTCGGCAGCTACAAAAAGTGTAGCTGCTGACTTTTAATAATCAGACACTCACCTGTCCCACGCTCCAGCGATGTGGGTGCAGGAAGCCTTGCTCCTCTTCCCCTCCTCTCTGCGGTGCCGGCATTCTAACTGTGGGCCCCCGGCTGTGGCTTCACATCTGGGCACGCACTGCGCATGTGCGAGCCGCTCTGAGAATGGCCGGGCAATCTTCTGGAACCTGTGACATGTCCCAGAAGACTGCAGGGAGGGAGGGTGGAGAGGATCTTTTTTTTTTCCAGCAGAGGAAGTGGGAACTAGATGCCTGTAAAAGCGGTACCCGCTCCTCCCCCAAAAAATGACATGCCAAATGTGGCATGTCAGGGGTCCACCTGCACTTAAAGTGAAAGTTCAATTTTTGGGTGGAACTTTAAGAACTGAGGTATGTAAACTTTTGACCATGGTCATTAGTAGTAGGAGTAGTTTCTGTTGTGATTACGATTTAAAAAGTGTAAACACAGTTGATTGATAATAAATGGCTTCAGCCTAACACTAACCATGAGTGAAAAAAGTTTGTTATTCATATTCTCTCTAAAAAAAAAAAAATGGCCAAGAAATCATAAATTCTGCAAGTGTAAACTTATGAGCACAGCTGTATACTAATTTGGGTTATTTTAACCAAAGAAATGTAACAGAAAACATTTGGCCTACATTTATGAAGAGAAATGTATTTACAATTTTTTTTAACAAAGTCAAATGTGTGTGTTCCTCCCAAACCCCCCCCCCCCCCCAAATCTTTGGTATTTATCAAAAAATGATTGAGTAATTGCCATTCAACTGGGGGGGGGGGGGGGGGGGGTCTATATAAAGAAGAAAAAGACCAAACATTTTGAAAACAAAAACATTCCATATCAAATTCATAAATTTTGAAAACTATTCTGTAAACAGCCCTGGGCCAAGAATTGAAAACGATGTCCCGGATGTTTGCTGTTTGCCAGAGATCCAAGGTGTAATGTTAGCCTCTACTACACAGTTGTGGCTTCTTTTTTTCTGCCTCACAGTTGCATATAAGGCGAGACTATGTAAAACTATTAATCTGCAGTATTTAAAAAAATGAAAATACCAGTACAGCAGCCTGGCTCTCCCCTGTCATCAGCAGTTTCCTTGATCAGCCGTTGTTGGAGGCTCTCTAAAATAAATGCAGGCTGTTTACGCTGTCCATCATAGCAATTACAAGGTATAATGCCACTCTGATATGTACAGATGACAGCACAATTACAGGCATTGGGAAAGTGCCTGGTACTTGCATCCCCTCTGTAGAGAAGGACTTTCTTAAACTTTTTTTATTGAAAATATTTTGTTATTTAAGTTTATACTTTTATTAAGTTTAAGTGAACTTATTGACCAGCACATTAGAATCTAATCTGCCTGCGGTAGGCTAACATAATGCTAAGAGTAAGTTCTTGGACTTATCCACATTTTGAAGTGTTGAAACCTGGCTTTAATATGTATTCCTTGTCACTGATGAAAACAGCCCTTGAAGAAGCTTTGTAACTTTTAGACAACAAAAATCAGTACCTGCTTTGCATGAATGCCAGGTTGTGCTCACTTCCTAGCAGTGCAGAAGGTTGTCCACCTATTTTCTGTTGGCCAGTAAGCCAACCCATCATAGTAACCAGCCAGTAGGAATGTGGGGAGAAGGGAGGGATTTACGTAGAAGTGTCAGAGCTTTGCTTATCAAAAAGGCACAAGCTCCAAGCATGTACAACATGATGCTGTAAATTATTGTCAAATAAACCTGAAAAGACTATTGTCACGGATTACGCCCGCCCATGGCAACTACTACTAGCTAACCGTGACATGCGTTCCATGACTCGGGTATATGAGGAACTAAGGGAATAGGGGGGAACTTATACTGAGCATGTAAGACTGGATGTGGTACTTTCACAGCCTGCACTACCTTTGGCCACCACTAGAGGGAGACTCCAATCCAGCTAGCTGACCACACATGGGCAGATACAAATCTTACATACAATCTGGTGTACTCTAAGGATTGGGGAGCAGTCTAGCAATTAGCACACGCTTCTAGGGTTCCTCCAGCTAACCTGCAAGCTTGAACCCCAGTGTTAATCACTCTTCCCATTGTCCACCCACCAGACACACAATAAACGATAGCCTGCCACCACCCAACAGTTTGTCCACAGACTGTTCTGCTGAGCCACCACACAGGCAGATCTCCGTCTGGCATATCTGTTGGCGTACAATCTGCATGCAATCTGCCAACACGCAGTGCAATTGCATACCAATTGGCATGTAACTTAGACTGAGTACTTGGGCACTAAAATACAACAACCTCTCCAGAGATATGAGTCCTAGCTTAGTACACAGAAGTCACTTATTAATTTTATCATTTAATATCCCGAAAGTGGGCAGTGCATAAATAATATGTAGCGGCGGCGTTTTTCAAAGTTAAAGTTATGCCTGAACTGCAGTTTGGTTTGGGTACAATTGTCTAAATTAGACTTCGGCATCAGTCTGACTGGACTGTGAGATGTTCAGCCTGGCCACAGGGGGCACTGTCTCTTCTGGCAGGCATGGAACTATGGTCTGGTTAGGTGCTTAAGTTACTCTCTCTCGGAGCTCGCCCAGTGGGATTGGCACTCTCGCTGTGCTTTCTGCAAGAGGGTATTTAAGATGCGAACGTCACGTGGTTTGGGGTTTCCGGTTCAGAATTATGTACTGACTTCATGGTCCTGGTCCTCCTGACCAGCCCCCAGGAAGGCTATTGCCTGGGGTGCAGATCCACCCGATTTTGATGTCTCTGGGCTGGCTAGCCCCAGGCAAGGAAACTAAAGGAGGATCCTGAGGTGGTTGGGTGCCATCTCCGGTTTGCGAGCGACCCATTAACTTCAAGCATTCCAGGGGAGGACTCTTCAGAAGAAGACCACGTACGGATTGGTTTCTTAGTAAGAGCCTGGAAGGCTGAAGTACCCAGGAGAATCCGGTCTCGTGGATATCGCCAAGCTGGCTGAAAGATCCAGGTATCCTACGAGTGTTCTTCAAGTTTAGTTTCCCTACGTGTTCTACAACAACGTCTGTGGCAGAGACATTATCTTGTACATTCTACAACGTCTGTGGCAGACACTTGTTCCTGAGTAAGCACCTTGTTGGCTGCTAGGCCTTGTGAGAGAAGGACTGTCCAACTTGAGTGAACATCCAGTTGCGGATGGCTATTCTCTGGATGCAGTCAAAGTAAACAAGTTCTTCAACATTTTGACTTTGACACTAAGAGTACCTGAACTTCCTTTCCAACCCTCTGATCCCAATTTAAGAGACTGTTTATTGTCTACGTTTTTGCAAATAAAATCCATTCAAGTGAATCTGTTGTCAGTCTTTCGAGTTACTGAGCCATCTACCACGGGACACCCCTAGACGTGAAACGAGGAGAACAGAAGGTAACAGTAAGCCAAAATTTAACCAGCAGCTCCTTCGGGGGTTAGTGCTAAAGATATACAAAGAAAAAGGAGTTACCAAAAAGATACAAAAAATACAGAGAGACACACAATTGGCAATTTGCCATGAAAATAAAAGGGGATAAAAACAGAAATAAACTTTATCGAAATCTATCCGTTAGTAGAAGCATACTGGAACATGTACGAACAATGTAGCCAAAATGACTAGCAGTTTACTTTGAGGCCTCAGGAACGTGGCAATCTATGTTTACTCTAATGGGAACTTTTATTGGCATCTAGGTGTCACTTCGATCCTATAAAACTGTTTCTGTCCTTTTCAAATGCTAATGAAAGAACATATGTGCATGACTGACATAGAATACTATATTTTTAATAACCCAGAATTAAACTACATCTAAAATTACACTACTTCTACAGATCACATCACATCTCGCTAAAGCAAAACTATCCTACGCTTACATTTTTGTTACAACTATATTGCAACAATACACCTTTTTTCAACATTACAGGGATCTCCAAACTACAGCCCTCCAGCTGTTGCAGAACTACACATCCCACAAGGCATTGTAAAACTCTGACATTCACAGACGTGACTAGGCATGATGGGAATTGTAGTTCCTGAACAACTTGAGGGCCATAGTTTGGAGATCCCTGCAAAAGAACCCCTAAAATAAATGTCAAGTCTCTGGGATCTATTACTAAAACCAGTTCATCACAGTCAATAGGAAACATGCTCCTTACATAGGCTGTAAGTAGGAAGAATGCTGTGACGGAACCCGGACACCCTGAGTTGGTATCTCTGCCAAGAGGCTGCTTACAAAGCTCTGGAACACTAGACCAGTGAATCTGGCTATAGTTACCCCAAGAACTAGGCAACACCAGTTTTTGAGTAAACCAGAAGAACTGTTAATTTGAACAAAAATACAGGCTTTTATACACCCCAGGAGGACATCCCCCCCTCCTGATCATATTATCCTAACAATACAACCTGCACACAGGAATATAATTACAACAACCGACAAACAGTGCCTTGCAAAAGTATTCACGCCCTTGGCATTTTTTGTATTTTGTTGCCTCATAACCTGGAATTAACATAGATTGTTTGAGAATTTGCATCATTTAATTTACAGAACATGCCCACAACTTTGAAGATTTTTTTTTCTTATTGTGAAGCAAACAACAAATAGGACAAAATAGCAGTAAAAGTCAATGTGCATAACTATTCACCCCCCTAAAGTCAATATTTTGTAGAGCCACCTTTTGCATTTGTCACAGCTCAAAGTAATTTTGGATAAGTCTCTGAGCTTGCCACATCTTACCACTGGGATTTTTGCCCATTCACCCTGCAGTAGCTCCTTCAAGTTGGATGGTTTGCACTTGTGAACAACAATCTTTAAGTCTAACCACAGATTTTCTATTGGATTGAGGTCTGGGCTTTGACTAGGCCATTCCAACACATTACATGTTTCCCCTTAAACCACTCAAGTGTTGCTTTAGCAGTGTGTTTGGGGTCATTGTCCTGCTAGAAGGTGAACCTCGGTCCTAGCCATAAATCACAGAGAGTGGTACAGGTTTTACTGAAGAATATCCCTGTATTTAGCATCATCCATTTTTCCCACAACTCTGACCAGTTTCCCAGTCCCGACTGCTGAAAAACATCCCCACAGCATGATGCTGCCACCACCATGTTTCTGGTGTTCTTTGGGTGATGTGATGTGTTGGGTTTGCGCCAGACATAACATTTTCTTTGGCCAAAAAGTAAAATTTTTGTCTCATTAGACCAGAGCACCTTACTTAATACATTTTTGGAGTCTCCCACATGCCTTTTCGCAAACTCAAAACGTGGCATTTTGTTTTTTGCTAAAAGTAATGGCTTTCTTCTGGCCACTCTGCCATAAAGCCCAACTCTATGGAGCATACGGCTTATTGTCATCCTATGTACAGATAGTTCAGTCTCTGCTGGGGAACTCTGCCGCTCCTCCAGGGTTACCTTAGATCTCTGTGCTGCCTCTCTAATTAATGCCCTCCTTGCCTGTTCCGTGAGTTTTGGTGTATGGCCGTCTCTACGCAGGTTTGCTGTTGTGCCTTGTTATTTTCATTTGGCTATAATAGATTTGATGGTGCTCCTAGGGATCATCAAAGATTTTGATTTTTTTTTATAACCTAACCCTGACTTGTACTTCTCAACAACATTGTCCCTTACTTGTTTGGAGAGTTCCTTGGTTTTCATGGCAGTGTTTGTTTCTTGGTGCATCTTGCTTAGGTTTTGCAGCCTCTGGGGCCTTTCAAAAAGGTGTGTATATGTAATGACAGATCATGTGACACTTAGATTGCACAAAGGTGGACATAATTTCACTAATTATGTGACTTCTGAAGGGATATGGTTGCACCAGAGCTTTTTATGGGATTCATAACAAAGGAGGGGAATACATATACACATTCCAAGTCTTATTTCTGAACAATAGTTTTATGTATATATTTTTCTAATTTTACTTCACCAACTTAGACTATTGTGTTCTGATCCATCATATATAATTCAGATTAAAAAAAACATTGAACAAATGGCTGTAATGTAACAAAATAAGTAAAAAGCCAAGGGACTGTGAATACCTTTGCAAGGCACTGTAAAGGCAAGGCACTGTATACTATAAACATTACGTCAATTAAACACCTGGATGACTCAGATGTTTCATTGCAGGTCAGACTTGCCAGCTCCAAGCTCAGAAGGTACAATACACATTAACATAAGTATAAACACAGAACTCCTTTAGACAATAGCAGGAGACTTACTTTCAATAAGCACATTAGGACCAGGGCCCCAGACAGGTGGCTTGCTGATGACATCCACATCAGCTATAAGTTTCAAGCTGACAGAACCCATCAGGGCCTTTTTAAAATGTCCTTTTGCATTACATAACAGAACATCTTCCTAAATGCTTGTAGATCCCTCAAATGCCAGGGCCCATAGTCAGTAAGCAAGCTAGCATTCAGTCCCCTCCACAAACCTCTGTCTCGGGTGAGTCTATCACAAATGCAAATCTCATGGTTGTGGTTAGAACTACCTTGTTAATTACAGATGGCTAAAAAAATTTATGTCATGCTTCTGGCTTTGTCAAGTGGGGTTGGCCCTAAAATTATACAGGCACCATCAAATGGGAGGTCAATTGGCCACAGCTCAACAAACCCCTAGCAACTGCTGCAGGAATCCTGGTTGAGAATGGCTGCATTATTATATACCCCTTTAGTGAGAAGTACTTCATAAGTTCTTATGTAACAAATTGTCTTCAGCAGTTCACATAATTTGTTGAATCAAGCTTGCAGGGGAATACTGGAGTATAGAACAAAGACTACAAGCAGTGGAAAATGGTAAAACTCCATACAAATAGATTACAGTGTGGTAACTGAACCATAGTGCTATAAGCCACTTAGTAAAAATTCTTTCCTGGACCTCCCCATGTCAGCCTACTATGAGTCAGCTCCGCCTCCTCTGACCCCTCCAGGACCTCCTTTTTCCTAGCCCATAAAGGGCCGCTGTCTGCCCACACCAGTTCTTTTTTCGTCCTTCCTCCGGACGCCTTTTAAAGTTTATTTTTATTTATTTATTTTTATTCTTTTTCTCCATCCACCATCCATCCTGTTTGGGTTCAGCCTCTCCCAAATCAGAGGACCCCCCTATATAGGCTGTAAATCTCCTGAGGAGGTGGATTCCCTTGGTGCTGGGATAATAAGGTGCAGTATAAATGACTGTGTATTAATGGCAAAGGTCACTGGCAGTATAAATGACTGTATATACCTTCGTTGGCAGGTGCTGGCACTCTCTCCTTCCATGTTTTTTTGTGTTCAGGCAGTGGTTTGGCTCGCTGGGACTTGTAGTTCACCACCTCCACATGTATTCCTTTCAGGAAGCTCAGAATTGAGCAGGTGAGGTCAGAGGTAGCTTCCTCTTGGATTGCCTAGCAAACACCAGAATGCTCACTGCTGATTGCAGCAGGCTCTGTCCTCTAATCTCAGCCTCCAGCTGAACAATCTGCTACTCTGCTCTGGTAAGCCCGATTTCCAGGACTCTCAATACTGCTGTGTTACTTGTCTGTCAGAGTGTTTTTATTATCCTGTGCCTTTTTGCCTACCTGCCTAGTTGCCTTAGCACTGAAGATTCGGATGGAGAAGTTTATTTTATTTATTTATTTAAAAGAGAGCACATCCTCTGTTTTACAGAGAGAAGGGCCCAGTGTGAGCTAAATGCCCGCAAAGAGGTTCCTAATCGGCATTCCAGCCTCAAAGGAGTAAAAAGGGGACTAGCCATGACATATCGCATGCAGCTGGATAGACGCCTGTTGTCACATCATTCTAGATCTCCCTCGCCCTTACCTCACTTTAGTCGCTCGGACCTGAGCCAAGAGAGGTCCACACATCAGAAAGCCTCTAGAAAGTGCAAATCTGGGTGCAGACAGAGAAGAAGATCCTCTTCTTCGGATAGGTCTTCATTGCCAGGCCAGGCAGAAGAAGGATCCTGTTGGGCTTGCTCGGCTGAGGTCATCAGAGGAAAGCGGGTATGTGCATCTTGCTTCAATGAAGCGGCTCAGGACAATGCTGCGAAAGGACGCCAGGTTAAATTCTACATTAAGCACGCAGTCAAGGAAGGGTTAAACAGTGTTTCAAGGAATCCTGCTCATCCTGCTGTATCTTGAGCATCTGCAGATTCGGGTCGTGTATTTTCAGTGCGTTTTAACTCTGACGTCAATAGTGATTCAGATCCATCTGAGGCGAGATGGTCTTGGAATCGCATACGTTTGATTTTTTTTTCACTGGTTCCCCCCTTGGTGGAGGTTGTTAAGGATACGAAGTGGCAGGAAGAATTGTCACCTCCAAAGAAACAGCAGATATACTACCCGTTTTTAAAGAAATCTTTACCTTCCTTCCCATTCATTTCTGAAATTAAAGAAGTATTTGACGATGAGTGGGCAAGGCCTGAGAAGAAGCTCAATGTGCATAATAGAGTATCGAAGCTGTAACCCTTGGGACACTACGTTTAAAGTGGATACTTCATTACCTAGATTCGCCTGCCACATCCCGCTTCCGCTTGAGGATTCGGTCTCCTTTTGGGATCCTATGGATCGCAGAATAAACACAGACCTAAATAGGTTGTATAGTTTGGCCGAAGCAGCCTGCAGGCCGGCGGTAGTGCTCACTTCTGTGGCAGCAGCACTGTGGTTGGATTCGCACCTGTGCGTTTTTTGGTGCTTTTTGCAGTTTTACGCTACCGTTCATTTACCATGGTCTCCTATGGGACATGTTCTGTGGTGCGGATCTGCGGAATGCAGGGAGCGCTGGGAGTGCATGGGTGTGAATCCAGCCTTAGACTGTGGGTAGTGGAACTGGTGGATGGATGTTCAGATGAAAGTCTGGGAAGTGGCAGTTCTTCTCTTTTGCAGTTTTCAGGACTGCTGTAGAGTTTGTGGCTGAAGTGGCTGTTGACCAGGTCAGGGAGCCGGGTCAAAAGATGACAGCAAAGATAATGGCTCATTCCATTACAGCCCACAGAGCCTTATGGTTGAAGCATTGGTCGGCCGATAAGGCTTCTAAGTACAGTCTATGTTCGGTTCCATTAGGAGCAAGACTAGCCTAATTGGGGGGCATTTGGGGGGACAAATTACAGGATGCCTGGATTGTAGCCGTCATTTGATCACATTATCGTCTCGAGTTCAGAACAAGGCCACCTCAGACCTTGTTCGTAGAGACAGGGCTTCCTACAGATGTTTTAGAGGATATATATAGGGGAGCTGTTGGCAGCAAGGGACATCCTTCCGGTTCCAAGTCACGAATTGGGTAAAAGAGTATGTTCCCCTCTGTTTTTGGTCCCAGAGGCTTCAGGGGGTTTCGGAACAGTTTTTGACCTCAAAGTCCTGAATTCTTTAATGAAGGTTCCACCATTCAAAATGGAGTCATTAGAAATGATCATTTCAGTTGTGGACTCAAGAGACTGGATGCTTTGCATCGATTTGGTGGATGCGTATCTCCTTGTTTCCATAGACGCATCTCACCATCTCTTTCTCAGGTTTTCCGTAGGAGGCTCTCATTTTCAATTTTAAAGTCTCCCATTCGATCTCTGCACGGCTCTGAGAATGTTCTCAAATCTACTGTCTACAATTCAACAAGGATCAGGGTGATGTTTCTCTTCCTCAGAGGAAGGTCCAGGAGATCCAGTCTTAGACAAAAGCAGTGATAGCCAGGTCTTTTATGATGGTGAAGGAATGCATGCAGTATCTGGGGGTTCTATCAGCCACAGTTCTAGTAGTCCCATGGGTCAGGTGGCGCAGAAGGAGGTTTCAATGCAATTTTCTTCTTCAGTGGGATTGTCACTCCTTGTTCCAAAAAATCTATCTGCCAATTCCGATAATCTGGTCCCTGATTTGGTGGTCAGTAGCTTGCAATCTTTCCCGCGGAGTTCCGTTGAAGGCCTCAGAACCAATAGTGGTGACGACCAATGCCAGTCTGGCAGGCTGCGGGGCACACTGCCTGGGACAGCAGGTTCAAGGCCAATGGAACTTTTGTGAATTTCCTGGGATTGTATGCTGTCAGACGTGCTCTCTTAGCATTCTAACCTACAGTGGTGTGAAAAAGTGTTTGCCCCCTTCCTCATTTCCTGTTCCTTTGCATGTTTGTCACACTTAAGTGTTTCGGTACATCAAACCAATTTAAACAATAGTCGAGGACAACACAAGTAAACACAAAATGCAATTTGTAAATGAAGGTATTTATTATTAAAGGTGAAAAAAAATCCAAACCATCATGGCCCTGTGTGAAAAAGTGATTGCCCCCCTTGTTAAAACATACTATAACTGTGGTTGTCCACACCTGAGTTCATTTTCTCTAGCCACACCCAGGCCTGATTATTGCCACACCTGTTCACAATCAAGGCATCACTTAAATAGGAGCTGCTTGACACAGTAAGGTCCACCAGAAGATCCTTAAAAGCTACACATCATGCCGAGACCCAAAGAAATTCAGGAACAATTGAGAAAGAAAGTAATTGAGATCTATCAGTCTGGAAAGGGTTATAAAGCCATTTCCAAAGCTTTGGGAATCCAGCGAACCACAGTGAGAGCCATTATCCACAAATGGCGAAGACATGGAACAGTGGTGAACCTTCCCAGGAGTGGCCGGCCGCCCAAAATTACCCCAAGAGCGCAGCGACGACTCATCCAAGAGGTCACAAAAGACCCCACAACAAGGTCCAAGGAACTGCAGGCCTCACTTGCCTCAGTTAAGGTCAGCGTTCATGCCTCCACCATCAGGAAAAGACTGGGCAAAAATGGCCTGCATGGCAGAGTTCCAAGGAGAAAACCACTGCTGAGCAAAAAGAACATCAAAGCTCGTCTCAATTTCTCCACAACACATCTTGATGATCCCCAAGACTTTTGGGACAACATTCTGTGGACCGATGAGACAAAAGTGGAACTCTTTGGAAGGTGTGTGTCCAAGTATATCTGGCGTAGAAGGAACACTGCATTTCATAAAAAGAACATTATACCAACAGTAAAATATGGTGGTGGTAGTGTGATGGTCTGGGGCTGTTTTGCTGCTTCAGGACCTGGAAGACTTGCCGTGATAAAAGGAACTATGAATTCTGCTGTCTACCAAGAGATCCTGAAGGAGAATGTCCGACCATCTGTTCGTGTACTCAAGCTGAAACGAACTTGGGTTCTGCAGCAGGACAATGATCCTAAACACACCAGCAAGTCCACCACCGAATGGCTGAAGAAAAACAAAATGAAGACTTTGGAGTGGCCTAGCCAAAGTCCTGACCTGAATCCTATTGAGATGTTGTGGTATGACCTTAAAAAGGCCGTTCATGCTCGAAAACCCTCTAATGTAACTGAATTAGGACAATTCTGCAAAGATGAGTGGGCCAAAATTCCTCCAGGACGCTGTAAAAGCCTCATTGCACGTTATCGCAAACGCTTGGTTGCAGTTGTTGCTGCTAAGGGTGGCCCAACCAGTTATTAGGTTTAGGGGGCAATCACTTTTTCACACAGGGCCATGATGGTTTGGATTTTTTTTCACCTTTAATAATAAACACCTTCATTTACAAATTGCATTTTGTGTTTACTTGTGTTGTCCTTGACTATTGTTTAAATTGGTTTGATGTTCCGAAACACTTAAGTGTGACAAACATGCAAAGGAACAGGAAATGAGGAAGGGGGCAAACACTTTTTCACACCACTGTATGTTGCAAGGTCGAGCCGTCAAGATTCCTTGGACAACAACTACGGTGGCTTATGTGTCTAAAGGGGGCACAAGAAGTGCCCTTTCCTTCAGGTGGCATGTCAAGCTTCCTGTGCGCAGAGAAGAATCTCGGCTCTCTTACAGCATCTTATCTCCCAGGACCTGGGAATGTTTTAGCAGATCACTTGAGACAAGGCTTTGAGGATCAGAATGAATGGGGCCTGAAACGATAGATCTTATGGCATTGGAGGAGAATTGTCAACTGCCTTGCTTCTTCTCATGTCCCTGGCATCCACAGGCGTTGGGTCAGGGTGCTCTGTCCAGGTCTTGGAACTTCCCCTTGGTTTATGTGTTCCTGCTGCTTGCATTGGCTCTCAAAATCCTGCTGAAGATTCAGCGAGAAAGGATCACAGCAATAGTAGTCTTACCTTACTGGCTCAGGGAGCCGTGGTTTGCTCTGGCTTGGAGGATAAAGTTGGGCTTGCCAATCCCACTGCCTCCTTGTCAAAATCTCCTTCTGCGGAGTGGGGCCTGACACCCAAACTGCAGGAGGATGAAGTTAATAACTTGGAAGTGAGAGGGAGGCTTTAACTGGCTTGGGTCTCTCGGGCGGTGTAGTGGAGACATTATTACAGGCTCGTAAGAGGTTCGCAAATGTAACCTATCCCTATCACCAGATCTGGAATGCTACAGAAAGGGGCTGGGACCTTGGATCTCCTTTAGTATGTAACATTTTGGAGTTTCTGCAGAATGGTCTCTAAGGGTTAGCTTATAATTCCCTGAAGGGTCAAATCCCCACTTTGTTGGCTATGTCATGTACAAGATATGCTCTACATCCGTTGGTGATCTGATTTTTAGGGGCAGCCATAGAAATCGGACCTCCATTGAAATCGTTTTTCCAAAAGAGGACTTAACACTAGTCTTTGGAACATTGCTGGTTCCTCCATTTGATCAAGCTTTCTCTTGTTCATTATTTCTTTTAACAGTTTTTTGTTTTTGTTTTTTTACTAGCTGTTGCCTCGGCCAGAAAAGTTTCCAGGTTGTGCACCTTCTCATCTAAAGAACCATATTGTTTGGTGCTCCCAGACAAGATAGTCCTTTAGGCCAATACCAAGCTTACTACCTAAGGTTGCCATTTAATTTCATATGAACTGGGAGGTCATTCTCCCAGCCTTTCCGATGGATACAGCTGATGATGAGTGGAGTAGGTTAGACCTGGGCTTTGCGGTTTCAACCTACCTGAAATGGACTAAAAGCAGATCAGCTGTAGTTTTTCCCAATGGGGCCTAAAAGGGTACGCAGGCAACATCCAGAGTTGTGTCTTCCTGATTTGTCAAAGACTATACATACAGTGGTGTGAAAAAGTGTTTGCCCCCTTCCTCATTTCCTGTTCCTTTGCATGTTTGTCACACTTAAGTGTTTCGGAACATCAAACCAATTTAAACAATAGTCAAGGACAACACAAGTAAACACAAAATGCAATTTGTAAATGAAGGTGTTTATTATTAAAGGTGAAAAAAAATCCAAACCATCATGGCCCTGTGTGAAAAAGTGATTGCCCCCCTTGTTTAAACATACTATAACTGTGGTTGTCCACACCTGAGTTCAATTTCTCTAGCCACACCCAGGCCTGATTATTGCCACACCTGTTCACAATCAAGGCATCACTTAAATAGGAGCTGCTTGACACAGTAAGGTCCACCAGAAGATCCTTAAAAGCTACACATCATGCCGAGACCCAAAGAAATTCAGGAACAATTGAAAAAGAAAGTAATTGAGATCTATCAGTCTGGAAAGGGTTATAAAGCCATTTCCAAAGCTTTGGGAATCCAGCGAACCACAGTGAGAGCCATTATCCACAAATGGCGAAGACATGGAACAGTGGTGAACCTTCCCAGGAGTGGCCGGCCGCCCAAAATTACCCCAAGAGCGCAGCGACGACTCATCCAAGAGGTCACAAAAGACCCCACAACAAGGTCCAAGGAACTGCAGGCCTCACTTGCCTCAGTTAAGGTCAGCGTTCATGCCTCCACCATCAGGAAAAGACTGGGCAAAAATGGCCTGCATGGCAGAGTTCCAAGGAGAAAACCACTGCTGAGCAAAAAGAACATCAAAGCTCGTCTCAATTTCTCCACAACACATCTTGATGATCCCCAAGACTTTTGGGACAACATTCTGTGGACCGATGAGACAAAAGTGGAACTCTTTGGAAGGTGTTTGTCCAAGTATATCTGGCGTAGAAGGAACACTGCATTTCATAAAAAGAACATTATACCAACAGTAAAATATGGTGGTGGTAGTGTGATGGTCTGGGGCTGTTTTTCTGCTTCAGGACCTGGAAGACTTGCCGTGATAAAAGGAACTATGAATTCTGCTGTCTACCAAGAGATCCTGAAGGAGAATGTCCGACCATCTGTTCGTGTACTCAAGCTGAAACGAACTTGGGTTCTGCAGTAGGACAATGATCCTAAACACACCAGCAAGTCCACCACCGAATGGCTGAAGAAAAACAAAATGAAGACTTTGGAGTGGCCTAGCCAAAGTCCTGACCTGAATCCTATTGAGATGTTGTGGTATGACCTTAAAAAGGCCGTTCATGCTCGAAAACCCTCTAATGTAACTGAATTAGGACAATTCTGCAAAGATGAGTGGGCCAAAATTCCTCCAGGACGCTGTAAAAGCCTCATTGCACGTTATCGCAAACGCTTGGTTGCAGTTGTTGCTGCTAAGGGTGGCCCAACCAGTTATTAGGTTTAGGGGGCAATCACTTTTTCACACAGGGCCATGATGGTTTGGATTTTTTTTCACCTTTAATAATAAACACCTTCATTTACAAATTGCATTTTGTGTTTACTTGTGTTGTCCTTGACTATTGTTTAAATTGGTTTGATGTTCCGAAACACTTAAGTGTGACAAACATGCAAAGGAACAGGAAATGAGGAAGGGGGCAAACACTTTTTCACACCACTGTATTGCATACAAAACGCTGGGCATTCCTCCTCCTTCAGAGATCAAAGCACATTCGATGAGGGGTATGGCAGCATATGCAAAGGTCGTCCCTGAGGTAGTTTGCAGAGCAGCAAGCTGGAGCGTGCCCAACACCTTTTATTAGGCATTACAGGCTTAATTTGGCTTGTCCGCCTGAGGAAACATTTGGCTCTATGGTTATTACGGTGGCTGTCACCCATTAAAAATTTGAGTAGCATTGCATTGAGGGTTTGACTTATTTTTTGTCTTCCCTCCCTTTTTAATATTGCTTGGTACATCCCATAGTAGGCTGACATGGGGAGGTCCAGGAATAAGGAAAATTGTTATCCATACTTACCGTAATTTTCCTTTCCCGGATCCTCCCCATGTCAGCCGGAGGATTCCCACCCAGTTTATCCGTCACAAGGCGGGTATTTTTTGAACACTGGTGTGGGCAGACAGCCGCCCTTTATGGGATAGGAAAAAGGTGGTCCTGGAGGGGTCAGAGGGGGCGGAGCTGACCCATGGTAGGCTGACATGGGGAGGATCCAGAAAAGGAAAATTACGGTAAGTATGGATAACAATTTTCCTTAATACTGTACACTGTTGGTAATGACTCTTTGCTCTAGAGGTTAGAATAGTGTAGAAAGGAAAAAAGATTTTTTTCTTGCAGAAGTTCCAACTAGGGATGGATAATTTTATACGAATGGTGACATTTCAGCTCAGATGTTTTGTCCCAAAAATTTTGTTCATTTACATGCCAAAACCTTCCTTGCTAATATTGCTTTTGCTTTTTTTATTGTTCATTCTAATATATGAATGCATCACAGTTAAAGTGAACTCTTTTGTTAGAATTCAAGTATTATAAAATTATTGTTATCAAAAGCTTTTGTGCTGAAATACCTGCACCTAAGTAAACTATGGCAATATTCAGATGCTGGAAATGTAGTATCAGGTTGCTGATCCTTCCTCCTCACACCTTGCTAATCTGAGGAGTTTAATTTTTATGTTCATAAGATAAGACTAAATTGGCTGACAAAGAATACACATCTTCCATGAATTGATGAATGACTAAATACCTGCCCTTCTATATCAGGAACATATCAGACAGCCCCTGCTGTTAAATACAGTTAAAGGAGGTGTAAACCCTTGTGTTCTTTCACCTTAATGCAGTTACTGGCCCCCCAGCCCCGCCAATTTACTTACCTGAGCCACGTATTTCCCTCGGCAGAGACCCTCTCTCCATGGGGTCCCGGTTCTTGATTGGATAGATTGATAGCAGGCAGTCATTGGCTCCCGCTGCTGTCAATCAAATCCAATGATGCGGGGGCAGGGCTGAGTCCTTCATTCGGCGTCTATGGCAATCAGCCAAACAGAATAAATACTATCTCACATTTCATACGAATGAAAGACACCTGCATGTGCTAAGCCCTGCCCCACCTCCCTTCCCACCTCCTTGTCAGAAGTGTTATGTTTGGTGCAAACAGCTGCATCACAGCTAGACACCTTAGAAGAAGGATGTGAATTTGCCCTAAGATGGTGTTGCAGACATACAGTTTACTACCGCTCTCCGCTTCCCACCCTTCCCATTCTCTTTTCATACTGCATTCCATGAACAATTCCACCCCTGGGTCCTCGCCAGTGGAACATGATCAGCTGTAACCCTAAGCAACCTTAAAGCCTCTCCCTTGCAGTCGGACTGTGCCTGCATTGCAAGCGTTAAGGTAGAACTTTTTTCAATCTGTGTCCCATTACATACATTTCCCTTCACTTCCTGTCTCATACCCAAAACAGGAAGAGAGAAAATCCCTCCAAAGTGACTAAAACTAGTGCCCCCATTGGACACGTTTATTCTAGGTAAGGATAAAAGCACTTTTACTTACCCAATCATCCACCCTCCTGGCAGATGGCTAACTCTCATGCTTTGGCAGTGGACTGTCCTTTTGTGTCAACATGTCCAATGCAAGGCTATGACCCTTGCATTGGGCTTGATGTCATCAGGACCTTAGACCACCAATGATGCCATGGGGACTAGTTTAGCAGTGCATTGGATCAGGTAAGGACATCTTTTCTATGCCCCCTAGACTGAAACAAGCAGTTAATCCCTGTAGTGCAAGGCACAGTCCCACTGCAAGGGAGAATTTTCACGTTTCCCAGAGTTGGGCTTTAAATACTGGCTCTGCCGCCTAACTTCCCTATTCATGGTGAGTTCTTACTTTGCCTCCTCCCTCAAGCCACAATAATTTTCCCCTCTGTGCCCCAACCACACCATCTAACTTCCCTATCCATGGGGTTGCACTCACAGATTGCCGGTGTATACGCAACATCAAAGTTTCCACGACAGCCTCCTCTCCTGGTCTGTATGCTCTTACAGGGGCTTGCAGCAAGGTATGGTGAATGCTGCAGGCTTGCACTGCCTGCTATCCACTACCGCACACCGCCCACACATTCACACGGACCAGCCGGCTATGCGTAACGTCACCCGCGGCCAGGAATACACTGCAAACGTGCTGACTGCTGAAAGGGTATAAACAACTGTTACTACGACGTCATGTTTCGGAGGCATGGCCTCCTTCTTCAGGGGGCCATGCTGATCTGTAAATGAATGTGAAAATAATCCACTGATCACAGTTGAAATGCTTTAAAGGCTCTTGTATGGAAAAGTAATTAATGCACTTTTTTTTGCAAGAATAGGCATGCATACAGTATATTCTTTTTTTGCTTAAAGGTGAACTTGGAACTTGAACTGGTAATATCTGTTTAAAGAATATGTATCAGCTTAAAGAACATGTAAACCCAATATTTCATATTCCTGATATGTGTCTGCTGTACAAAATGTGCGTCTGCTTGTATAAAAACGTGTCCTGTTCTCTTTGTATTGCTTCCTTCGTGTGAAATTCCTGGTGTCTCTGCCAGTCCCTCTGCTTTCCTATCAAAAACTGACCACACTAAGCAGAGGTCACACTGTGGTCAGTCCCCCCCATGCACAGACTTTCATTGAGAAGATTAGTGTCCTGCCGTTTCTCTCTCCCCCCCCAGCTCTTATGCAGTTGAGAACAGAAGGAATGTGATCACTTCTACAAAAGGGGGGGGGGGGGGAAGTATTTATATTGTTTTTTTATATCTATACACAAATGTTTTGCCTTTCATTTCTATTTTAAACTAAATGGGTTGTTTTACAAGGTGAAGGTTTACAATCACTTTAACCAATAATTGTCACTAATTCCCAGTTTCAGAATCTGAGTCTCGTTCCTGTCCTGCTGGAGGCCTACTACTGTCAACCTTTCCACTGCTAAATGAATTTGCTAATAACTGTTTTTGCTCAAGATTGGCAGTGAAGCATTGACAAACTGTTATCTGTGAAAGCCTGTCAGATACAGATTGCCTCTCAGATCAGGATTATATTTCTGCTGAGCTGTGCTTTACAGAGCAAGAACTTTCCTCCTTCCTTAGAGGTGATTTCTATTATCAGCCGTGTCTTGGAAACTGCAAAAGCATTTTGCAAATGGAATCTATGGTAATGTCACAATATATTGACATGTAGAGCAAAAATATGAGAACTATTAAAGGACATTTAAAAAGTTCCACTATCATTGAAGAAGCCTAAAGCAGTATTAAACGCAAAAACAAAATGCAATGTATTGCAGTTTACTAAACCCTAAATGTGCTATACTGAGATTCTACATGAGCTTCACATTGCATGCGTGATCTTCTATACTGTGTACTTATCACTATCCTATCTAAGTTATGAGTGTGATTTTTCTTTGCTGTCTCATTCTTCTGTTATCTGCATGAGTCACTTCTGATAGCTTTTCCCGAACAAGAGAAAATGGTGGCTGGGGAAGGAGAGCTCCTGTACACGCAGCCTGTGATTGACAGCTACAGCACTGTGTAGTGTTGGGGGGGAGGTGTCCCTTCCCTTCCCTCCAATCAGGCTCAAAGCTCTTCTGTCTTAGCTGTACAGTGTGTGAATTCAGATCCACATCCCCTGCTTTGTGCCGCTGACAGATGTAAAGCTGAGTTATCAGACTTACTAGGTAAACAGGTAAAAGTAAAAAAAAGCCTACAGAAAACGAATACAACCACCATGACACATGCACACACCCACACCAAAGGTGCTCTATTGCATTGAAATCTGGTGACTGGAGTATAGTGAACTCATTGTCATGTTCAAGAAACCAGTGGTGAGATGATTTGAGCTTTGTGACATGGTACATTGTCCTGCTGGAAGGAGCCATCAGAAGATGGGTACACTGTAGTCATAAAGGGATGGACATGGTCAGCAACAATACTCAGGTAGGCCGTAGCATTTAACCAGTTCCCTACAGCCATATTGTAAAATGACGGCGGCAGGAACTGTTCCTCCTTCCGGGTGGGCGTCATATGACCATCTCTGCTTCCCGGAATTGTGAGTAGCGCGCGCTCGCCGGGGACCCGGTGCACGTGCCCGGCGGCTGCAATGTGATTGCACCCGTGATTGCCCGGTAACAGAGCTGGGACGTGGATCTGTGTGTGTAAACACACAGATCCATGTCCTGTCAGGGGAGAGGAGAACTGATCGGATGTTCCTTGTACAGAGGTGGTCTCCTCCCCTCATCAGTCCCCTCCCCCCACAGTTAGATTCACTCCCTAGGACACACATTTAACCCCTGCAGCGCCCCTAGTGTTAACCCCTTCCCTGCCAGTCACATTTATACAGTAATCGGTGCATTTTTTATAGCACCAATCGCTTTATAAATGTGAACGGTCCCAAAATAGTGTCAAAAGTGTCCGATCTGTCCGCCGCAATGTCACAGTCATGATAAAAATTGCAGATCGCCGCCATTAATAGTAAAATAAATAAAAATGACAAATCTATCCCCCATTTTGTAGACGCTGTAACTTTTGGGGAAACCAATCAGTATATGCGCTTATAAGGATTTTTTTTTTACCAAAAATATGTAGAAGAATAAATATCGTCCTAAACTGAGGAAAACATTTTTTTTTTAAATGGGATATTTATTATAGCAAAAAGTAATAAATATTATGTTTTTTTTTCAAAATTGATGCTCTTTTTTTGTTCATAGCGCAAAAAAATAAAAAAAGCATAGGTGATCAAATACCGCCAAAAGAAAGCTCTATTTGTGGGGAAAAAAATGATAAAAATTGAATTTGGGTACAACGTCCATGACCGAGCAATTGTCATTCAAAATGTGACAATGCTGAAAGCTGAAAATTGGCCTGGGCAGGAAGGGGGTGAAAATGCTTGGTATGGAAGTGGTTAAACAATGCTCAATTGGTACTAAGGGGCCCAAAGTATGCCAAGAAAAAAAATCCCCCACACCATTACACCACCAGCCTGAACCATTGATATAACCAAAAAACATTACAGAACTGACACTGTGCCCATCCTATAGTGATAAAATGCCATATACCAGAGGTATTGAAAGATACTTATTCCTGGAGGTATAGGAATAAAAATGTCAATTAGTAGAAAATGGCTGACACTGTGGTTGCTTTAATTTGTGGGATGGAAATCCACAATCTGTAAAATAGGAAGGGAGGGAAAGAAAACGCCAAACCGGTATAGTGTGGCACAATTTATTATAAATAAAATACTATACAAAACAAATAGAACACAAGCGGGTGAGAAAGGATGACAGTCCGCAGTGGACCACTATGTGAGCCAATCGGGACGTGTTTCGGAAGCTTAACCACGCCTCCGTCATCAGCCTCCAGCTGATGGAGGTGTGGTTAAGCTTCCGAAACGCATCGTGATTTGCTCACACAGCGGTTCGACTGACCGCTCCTCTCACTACTCCAGCTGGACACATCATCTTTGGGCGGACATACGATTTCTGGATATACCAACACAGCCACACAGTGCAGCCTAATGCTGGACCATTCTCCCTGCACGGACTCCAGGCTCATCTTGCCCCCCCACCGCAGCCAGATTTCTTCCCTACCAAGGACTACCACACTATTTGTTTTATATGGTATTTTACTTAATAAATTGTGCCACACTATGCTGGTTTGATGCTTTCTTCCCTTCCTACTGAACCGTTGATACAAAGCAGGATAGATCCATGCTTTCATGTTGTTTACTCCAAATTGTGACTCTACCATCTGAATGTAGCAGTTGAAATCGAAACTCATCAGACCAGGCAACGTTCTTCCAATCTTCTTTTGTCCAATTTTGGTGAGCCTGTGCGAATTGTAGCCTCACTTTCCTGTTCTTAGCTGACAGGGGTGGCACCCGGTGTTGTCTTCTACTGCTATAGCCTGTTTCAAGGTTCAAAGTGTTGTGCATTCATTGATGGCATTCTGCATACCTTGGGTAGTTATTTGAGTTACCGTTGCCTCTCTATCATCTCAAACCAGTCTGTCTATTCTCCTCTGACATCAACAAGACATTTTCATCCACACAACTGGCACTAACTGGATATTTTCTCTTTTTCAGACCATTCTGTAACCCCTAGGGATGGTTGTACATGAAAATCCCAGTAGATCAGCAGTTTTTGAAATACTCAGACCAACCCGTCTGGCACCAACAACCATGCTATGTTCAAAGTCACCTACAGTAAATCCCCTTTCTTCCCCATTCTGAAGCTCGTTTTGAACTTTAGCAAGTCATCTTCACTTTTGCTGTGAGTTGCTGCCATGTGATTGGTTGATTAGCAATTTGTGTTACCAAGCAATTGAACAGGTGTACCTAATAAAGTGGCTGGTGAGTGTGTGTGTGTGTATATATATATATATATATATATATATATATATATATATATATATATATATATACACACAGTCGGGTCCATAAATATTGGGCCATCGACACAATTCTAATCTTTTTGGCTCTATACACCACCACAATGGATTTGAAATAAAACAAACAAGATGTGCTCAAATTAAAGCTGGAAGTCTGCAGTTAAAGCACATCTTGTTTGTTTCATTTCAAATCCATTGTGGTGGTGTATAGAGCCAAAAAGATTAGAATAGTGTTGATGTCCCAATATTTATGGACTTGACAATATATATATATACGCTTTTCATGTGACAACGCTAAAGAAATTACAATTTGTATAACAGTGTACACTCACTAACAAAACAAACATTTATTATATCAGTTTACCACTTCGATGTGATGGCTGCATTCATTTTCTTTTTTAGACTTTCTTTTATTTTCATCTGGTGATCCAGCCAGTATGTTGGTTGTTTTTCAAAAGGACAAGCAGAATGTATCAGTTACATGCATGAGACAAACCATTTAACAGAAGGAGGGGTGCGTACAATGATCAGCTCTTATTTATTTATGTATAAAGGAAAAAAACTGTTTACTGTAACTGCTTATAAAGAATTAGCTGGAGTCTGGCTTAAGACCCGTTCACAGCAGTGCGATTTTTCATGCGATTTGACAGTTTCAAATCACATGACAATTTGCACCCCATTGTCGGCAATGGAACCGTTCAAATTGCAGCGACTTTGAAAAAGTTTCCTTTTTGCGAATATCATTGCAACTTGCATAGACTTCTGTTAAATGAAGTCGCCAGCCGCAATGAAATCAGAGGTGCAAAGCACACTGATCTGCAGCTTTGAAATCGCGCTGACACAGCGAGATTTCAAAGTCGCACCACCGTGAACCGAGGCTCAATTTGTTAGCGTATTTTAAGTCTACTAGTACATATAACACTTCACTCCCCCAAACTGACAATGCTGCTGTCCAAAAGGAACCCCCTGTGCTCATTCATCTAGAGCACAATATAATACAGGATGTGTGCTACTGGCAAGATCACTAAGTGAAAACGGAAAAGAAGAAGTGAAAAAATAAGTGAAAACTGAGGCAGGTACCACATCTAATGAATGGTAAGTTGCAATTAATCACATTTTTGGTGTTGGGTTTAATACCAATTCAAGGATACCATTTTGATCCTTATAGGCGCAGTGCACGCTTGCCCTCACCTGGAGCAACCTGTATTGCCCATGCCAAAGGAATTTAAAGACTGCCCAGTCTGGCAAAACCTATCCAGTACACTCGATTTTGCAGCTTGCTTTGTATGTAAATCAGACTAATCCTGAATCCTTCACCCCCAAGCAGCAACATCCCATTGAAGCCGGTCCACAACAGGGACAGTCTACCTTTCTAGGAACTCCTGCTCTTTTGGACATTGCTGGGCAGTGTTTGGTGGATTGACATTTTTTTCAAGCACAAACAAAGGGTTAGAAAAGCTTCCAACCTTTTATCAAGGTCCCCTCAAAGTAGGTGGACATCTCCTGGCCTTCATGGCCATCTGGTCCTTAGCGCTTTCAGATGATTGGGTCCAGAACATGGTATCCAGATATTAAAGGCTGGAATTTCAGGATCTTCCTTTACCACCCTTCATATTGTCAAAGTTCCCAACATCCCAGCAAAGATTGTCTGACCTATGTGCTGCTCTCGTAAAGGATCATAACCTTTACTCCAGACAGAGAGATTCCAGGGTTTTCTAGTAAAATTCCACTGTTTCCAAGGCAAATGGAGACATCTTCCCTACTCTGGTTGGCAGGGTCCTCAACACCTTCCTCCAGGTGCAAAAGTTCTGCATAGAAACTGCCAGGTCATTGTTTCCCTCATCCTAGGGGATCTGCTGGCCTCTGTGACTATCCAGGATGCCTACTTTCATGTCCAGCACATCAAATCTACCTATGTCTTGTGGGCTTGCAACATTACCAGCTTGTAGCCCTCCCTTTTGGTCTGTCCACTGTATGTTGGGTCTGTCGACCAATGTCCATAGACTATTCGGAGCCTGTGAAATAGTCTTATCACATGGAATAACTAGGCCTTATCCTGTATACAGTCAGGTCCAAGGTTTTCCTTTCTCCGGACAAACTCCAGACTTTCCACTTCCACACTCCAACTCTGCAGTCCAGAAACAGACTTTTTCACTGACCACAAATTTCTTGACGGTAGCTAAAGTTAATATATTGTTGCAAGTAAGGTAAATGCAATGCACAAAGCAATAAGCGGGTAACAGAATATGTTTGAATGCATTAAACTAATTAACAAATACTAGGTTATAACATGGAACTGAAAGGTCTTACAATAACTCTCTGCAATGATGAATTTAAAAATAAAAGTCCCAGAGTGCATTGTATGATTATACCCCTAGATGTGGGTATGTGTAAGTGTTACTGAATGGGGTACCCCTGGATGATGTTTGTATTATACCTGACACTTAATTTTTCGAAATTCTATTGTACTATTCCCAGATCTGTGTCTCGATACAATTCTGTCTTAAAGGTCTACAGACAATTCCTTGGACTTCATGGCTTGGTTTGTACTCTGAGATGCACTGTTAACTGTGGGACCTTATATAAACAGGTGTGTGCAAGGGCGGACTGACCATTGGGCCACTCGGGCCCTGCCTGAGGGCCCCGAGCCACTAGGGGGCCCCATCAGGGTTGCCAGCCTCAGTAAAACCAGGACAGTATGTAAAAATCTGTTTTTTTTTTACATCTGTCTCTGAAATGTCCCTTACCGACATCCTTTTGTTCTAAAAATCCCAAGATTATAGCTGCCCCACCTCTCCAGTACCTTCTAAGCCAATAGAAACATGTCTGTGTATACTGTGTGTACTGTGTGATTGTATACTGTGTGTGTATACCGTGTGGCCCCATAATCTCAGATTGCCTGGGGGCCCCTTGAGTTGTCAGTCCACCCCTGGGTGTGTGCCTTTGCAAATCATGTCCAATCAACTGAATTTACCACAAGTGGACTCCAATCAAGTTGTAGAAACATCTCAAGGATGATCAGTGGAAACCGGATGCACCTGAGCTCAAATTTAAGTGTCGGGGCAAAGGCTGTGAATACTTATGTACATCTGATTTTTTCCTTTTTTATTTTTAATAAATTTGCAAAGATTTCAAAAAACCCTCTTTCACATTGTCATTATGGGGTATTGTTTGTAGAACTTTGAGCAAAATAATGAATTTAATTCATTGTGGAATAAGGCTGTAACATAACAAAATGTGGAAAAAGTGAAGCGATGTTGAATACTTTATGGATACACTGTATGCTCCTAAAACCCCTGATGGTGCTCCCTGCATGTTGGGCTTCTGTATGTGGCCACGCTGTGAAAGAGTTTCACATATGTGGTATTGCCATACTAAGTAAGGATGTAAGGATGAGCTCAGGCGTGTTCACATGGTTCACATGCAGAGCCCGCCAGGAAGTCGGCGCAGCGCTGCGCTAATCACAGGCAGTGAGACCTTGCCCCGATGTGCGGCTGAAGAGATCGGGCAATGTCTTACTGCCTGTGATTAGGGCAGCACTGCGCCGACTTTCCGGTGGGCTCTGCACATGGAGCATGCGAACACGCCGGAGCTCATCCCTACTCAGAATGTGTTTTAGGGTGTAGTTGCAAGTATGCATATGCCGTGTTAGAGAAATAACTTGTTAATATGACAATTTTGTGAAGAAAAAAAAAAATCTTCATTTTACAAACAAAAAATGTGGGAAAAAATGACAACTTCAAAAAACTCACCATGCCTCTTAAGCTGGCCATACACCATACAATTTTCTTATTCAATTTTCTTTAGATTTACCTTCAACTATGTAGTGCAAGGGTCTGCCTGATTGCATACAAATTGAAAGTGTTTAGGTTTGACCTCCTACTATATGGTTTTGGTAAATCTAAAGGAAAGTTGTACAAGAAAATTGTATAATGTATGGCCAGCCTTACTAAATAGCTTGGAATGTCTACTTTCCAAAAAGGAGTCTTTTGGGGGGTATTTGTACTTTCCTGGCTTGTTACTGTCTCAAGAAATGAGATAGACTGTCAGGACATCAGATGTGATCAATTTTTAGTGATTAGCACCATAGCTTGTAGACTCTATATCTTTCGCACAGACCAAATAATATACGCTTACCCTGGGTTCACACTAGTGCGATGCACGAACCAGTGCGATTACATGCTGGTTCCCGCATCGCTCATTGTCATTAACAAAGTTAATGACACCCCCAGTTTAGTTCACAGATCTCAGTGCGAACTGTGAACTCACACAAGAATCGGATTGCATAGGTGAGAACACCCATGCGATCCGATTCTAGTGCGGTGAAAAACAAGTCCCTGCACTATTTTCTGTGCAAATCCAATGCGAGTTCAGCCATACAACTGTATGGCTGAACTCGCATTGCTTAGAGATCACATGTGATTGGCACCTGCAGTGCGGGTGCCAATCACATGCTATCTCTGATCTCGCTAGTGTGAACCTAGGCTCAGTTGGGTTATTTTTACCAAACCGATGTAGCAGTATACATTTTGGCCAAAATAAAAAACCCTGTGGTGATTAAATACCACCAAAAGAAAGCTCTATTTGTGTGAAAAAAAGACAAAAATGTAATTTGGGTACAGCATTGCATGACTGAGTAATTGTCATTCAAAGTGTGAGAGCGCTGAAAGCTCAAAATTGGTCTGGGCAGGAAGGGGGTATAAGTGCCCAGTAGGCAACTAGTTAGACTGTGGACTGGGTTATGGCTCTTACAATCATCCACCTCTCACATAGCAGACGTTTGACTGAGCACATTGTCTTCTGCTATTCATTGTAATCCTCTGAAATTGCCAATGCTCTTACCTTACCTATTCTTCATGCTACAACAATCATAGCAATATATACTGTATACAAAGCAATCCTCAGAACTAAAACCACATGCAGAGAGCATATAGAGAGCACTGTTAGAGCAGGAAGAAGAAACAGGCACAATATTTTAATTAATGAATCCAAATTAAAAAGTTGCATTGCATCGCTTTAACTGACAATTGCGCAGTTGTTGCATTGAACCCAAACAAAATGTATGTCTTTTTTCCCCCCCAAAAAAGAGCTTTCTTTTGGTAGTATTTGATCACCTCTGCAGTTTTTATTTTTTGCGCTATAAACAAAAAAAGACTGACAATTTAAAAAAATATATCTTTTTTTTTTTACTTTCTGCTATAATACATATCCAAAAAAAAAATAATGAATTCATCAGTTTAGGCCAATATGTATTCTGCTACATATTTTTGGTAAAAAAAAAAAAAATCGCAATAAGTGTATTGGTTTGATTGGTTTGCGCAAAAGCTTTAGTGTCTACAAAATAGGGAAAAGATTTAGGGACTTTTTATTGTTTTTACTAGTAATGGCGGGGATCAGCGATTTTTAGGAGGACTGCAACATTGCGATGGACAAATGTGACCCTAAGTGACATTTTTTTGACCAGTAACAATAATACAGTGATCGGCGCTATAAAAATGCACTGATCACTGTATAAATGACACTTTCAGGGAAGGGGTTAACACTAGTGAAGATCAAAGGGTTAAGTGTTCCCTAGGGAGATGCTTTCTAACTGTCAGAGGGACGGACTGACTGGGAGTGGAGAGAGATTGCTGTTCCTGATCACTCGGAACAGCTGATCTATCTCTCCTCCCCATCACAACGGGGATCCGCCTTGTTTACACTGACAGATCCCTGTTTTGCCTCTCTTTACTGCGATTGTGGGTGGCTGGCAGACATTCCACCAGACCTGTGGGCGAGCTCCCGCGGCACGCGGCGGGTTCTCGCCCGCTGTATCTAGTACACGGGACGATGTTCAGGTATGTCGGTTAGCGCAGCTGGGCCGCCATGCCGCAGTATATGTGCAGTGGGCAGTCTGGAAGTGATTAAAGGAAAAGTAAAGCCAAAGCTCATTTGGCTGTACTTCTCCTGTGGATCATAGGAGTGAAGTCCGTTCTGCACTTCTGTGACCCATTTTCAGCAGACAGCAGGCTGAAGTCTGCTATCTGCTGATGTCACAGAGCTTGGTCAAGATCATGACACTGGAGTCGGGATCTGCCCACATGTCTGATCCGGCACCCGGCTCAGCCTCTTAGCAAGCCACTGAGAGCCTGAGCCGGATGCTCCTACCCCCTCCACAGCCCAGCGATCTAGTGAGCGAGGAGGGGACCTAGCAGGGAGTCGTGACTGATAGTCAGCAGCTCTCTGCTCAGGGAGGTGTGAGAACCGAGCAATCTGTGGTGGTAGATGACTCTCAGTATTAGAGCCGGCGACTAATGCTGCATCCACCTAGGTAAGTATAAATTTGCAAAAAAACCAAACCCCATACCTTTTTTTATTCACCATTTGAGGACCTCCACTATGCATATGAAAGCCTGATAAGGTGAGCCCTACTCTTGAACCATTTTTGAACTGTAGCAGGGCACAATATCCTAAAAAAGAGGCCACTGCCATCAAAGAATACAGTTTCCACAAAGGCATGTACTTGGCAACAATGTTTAGGTAGGTGGTACGTGTCAACTAATGTCCACATGAATGGAAGGACACAAAGTTTCCCAGCATAACATTGCCCAAAGCATCATAATGCCTCCGCTGGCATGCCTTTTTCCCATACTGCATCCTGGAGCCATCACTTCCCCAAGTGATGCCCACGTCCCCCCGCTATCCACATGATAAAGAAAATATGATTCATCACACCAGGCCACGTTCTTACATTGCTCAATGGTCCAGTTCTGATGCTCACATGCCCACAATAAGCGCTTTTGGCCACGGGTCAGCATGGGCACCCTGGCCAGTCTGTGGCCACGCAGCCCCATGCACAAACTGTGATGCCCATATTTTTTGCTTTAAACACATCAACTTAAGGGATAATGTGTTTACTTGTTGCTTAACCACTTGACTACTGGGCACTTTTACCCCCTTCCTGCCCAGGCCAATTTTCAGCTTTCAGCGCTCACTTTGAATAACAATTGTGTGGTCATGCAACACTACCCATATGACATTGTTTTTATTATTTTTTTCACACAAATAGAGCTTTCTTTTGGTGATATTTAATCACTTCTGGGTTTTTTTTTTTTTTTTTGCTAAATAAATGAATAAAGACTGAAAATTTTGAAAAAAAAACTTTCATAGTATGTTATAAAATTTTGGAAATAGGTCATTTTTGTCCTTCACGCATGTGCACTGATGAGACTGTACTGTTGGGCACTGATGGGTAGCACTGATGCGCATTGATGGGCACTGATAAGGCTGCACTGATTGGCAGCACTTTTGGGCACTGATAGGTGGCACTCATGGGCACTGGTAGGCACCACTGATGAGGAGGCACTGAGAGCACAAATTGGCAGCACTGATGGGGGGATGTTGGGACTGCACTGATAATCGGGACACTGATAATCAGTGCCCTGATTATCAGTGCACATGTCACTTTTACACAAGCTGGTTATCAGTTCTCTTCTCCTCTTATGCTGTCAGCATGAGGAAAGGAGTACTGATAATCGGTTTCTGTTTACATCCATGATCAGCTGTGATTGGTCAGGTGGTAAAGAGCCGCTGATTGGCCCTTTACTTCAATCTGTGATCAGCAGTGTCCAGAGGACACTGCTATTGCAGAGCGTGCTGCCCGCGCCCCGCAGCAAGCACAATCATGGGACACCATTATATGACAGCATCCCAGAACTAGGTCGTCATTTGGCTATAGCTCGGTCAGCAAGTGGTTAATAAATCCCACTAACTTTTAGATGCCATTGTAACAAGATACTCACTTGTTAACTTAACCTGTCAGTGGTCATACAGTTAATGCCAATTAGTGTGTAACCCCTTGTTTTATACAGGAATTAAAGGGGCCTGCACCCACTGCTGCACAAGGTTGGTGAAGAGGGACCCCACTGCATGTACTGTATACAGCTTTTTTTTTTGCAGTGGGAATGGCAAAAAAAGGGGGGGGGGGAGATCCCAAGCACCAAGTTGCAAACAATGCCTTTAAGTCAGAAGGACAGACATTAGCATTTTTTATACGCCCCCTCCAAATCTCCTAGCTTGGTGTGCTGCTGTCAGTCACTCTGGCACCTGATCTGCTAGCACTTGGAGAGCTACTAATTTAGATATATTTACCTTTCCCAGATGCCAACAACCAAAAAAAAGACTTGACACGCAATAACATTTAAGCTGGCCATACATCAACATTTATCCAGTTCAGCAGGGACTGGCTGACATTCAATCCATGTATGGGCAGGCTGGGTGCATAACCAGCCTGTCCGATTTTTTACAAGCGATTTCTGTGGGCACCTATAGTGGTTAGAAGTAATCATTGTGTTTTGTCAGCCGGGATAGCTGCCCAGGCTCCCACTCCCCCACCAGCAGAACACAATAACGTTGCAGGAGGGACTCCCCCATAAACACTGGCTGTGCTGATGGGGGAATTGAGCAGTTTTTTTTTTTTTCTTTCACCCATGGTGGAAGGAAAGAAAATTGAATCATCTATGAGCTGCTTTAGATCTGCTTTAGATCTTTTAACACATAAATAAATTCAGCTTATATAGAGATCGTATAGACAACAAGTGACACATTCTATGTATTTATTACCTTGCACCTCAAAATAATAACAGCAAGATACGTATCCTGCCATGAAAAAAAAAAGAAGACACAGGTTGGGTTCAATCAGCATAGATGAGAGTTGTAGTGTCTTCATTATAAAATGTTCATAGATTACTGATGCTTATTATTATACACTGCAATTTAGTGTGCTTTTTTAGCATGTTCTTTAAGTGACCCGTATGATAGAAATTGATGTAATGACATCATAGACTCATCAGTGCTCGGTAATATGGCAATCAGGAAATTAACTATGTTTCTTATAATCTATTCCAGACAGGGTCATTTAGTAATATGCCTGCACCACAAATGGTTGCCAGATGAGGTACACGCAACATTCACAGGGAAGGGGAGGGGGAAGACAAAACACAATACCACATGACAGGGCAAATGACCTCATTTACTATGAGGTAAATTGGCAGCAGAAAGAGATGCTAAATACAGTGGCTGACTAATGTCACACGTCTGGCACAGTATAATCTATACAGTTCCTGTTTTCTAGCGAATGTGCCTTTCAATCTAGTTGCATGAGAGCTACATACAAGTAATCTATACTTTAACACCAGTTTCCGGTTCGACTTTTGAAAAAAATATGTACTGTATAGCTCTCATAGTAGCAATCTTCTACTGTTTATAACATGTTTTTCTGTGTGTAATATTGTGATCTACACACAAGCTTTCATTTAACCACTTCAGCCCCGGAAAGGATTTACCCCCTTCCTGACCAGGCCATTTTTTGCAATACTGTACAGCGTCACTTGAAAATTGCACGATCGTGCGATGTTGTACTCAAACAAAATTGACGTCCTTTTTTACCCACAAATAGAGCTTTATTTTGGTGGTATTTGATCACCTCTGCAGCTTTTATTTTTTGCGCTATAAACAAAAAAAAAATAATTTGAAAAAAAAAACAATATTTTTTACTTTTTGCTATAATAAATATCCCCAAAAAATATATAAAAAAACAACATTTCTTCCTCAGTTTAGGCCAATATTTATTCTTCTACATGTTTTTGGTAAAAAAAAAAATCATAATAAGTGTATATTGATTGGATTGCGCAAAAGTTATAGAGTCTACAAAATAAGGGATAGATTTATGGCATATTTATTACAAATTTTTATTTTTAGTAGTAATGGTGGCGAGCTTCGATTTTCATCAGGACTGCGACATTGCGGTGGACAGTTCGGACACTTTTGACACTTTTTTGGGACCATTGACATTTATACAGCGATCAGAGCTAAGAATAGCCACTGATTACTGTATAAATGTCATTGGCAGGGAAGGGGTTAACACTAGGAGCGATCAAGGGGTTAAGTTTGTTCCCTCAGTGTGTTTCTAACTGTGGGGGGAGGGGACTGACTGGGGGAGGAGACCGATCACTGTTCCTAAGTACTAGGAACAGACGGTCTGTCTCTACTCCCCTGACAGAACGGAGATCTGTCTGTTTACATTGACAGATCTCCGTTCTGTCCTTCTCAGGAGCAGTCGTGGGTAGCAGGCGGCCATTGTGGGTATAAGGCAGCCATCGTGGACGCCGGCCATGCACATTGGCTCCTACACCACGCGGCACGTGTGCGTGCCCCCTATACTTCTTAAAGAGCCCCCCATACAACTACAGCGATTCACGCAGGAGTGCCATACTGGCAGCGGGCAGTCAGCAAGGAGTTAAAGCCTCATTCCAGGATAAAACTATTTTTAAAAATCATTCCCCCCTCCCACTCCCCTCTAACCCATCCTACTATGCATTTTTTTCTCCCTATCTTGTCAAGACAGGTATACTCACATAGGCCCCCTCAATTTCCCTTACCGCCACTGGTTCCAGGTGGGTTGAACCGCTTATCCAACACTGTCATGTCCCTCCCTGAGATGACCAGTCCCCAGTGATGACATACTCCTCATCTGGTTCCTGAGAGGACCCTGATGCTGGACATCCGATAGGAAGTGTCCAAGTCATGCATGGCATGCCTTGCCATTCTGTGTTGCATCACAAATATGAGAGTTCTAATGTGATGAAACACATCTTCAAGTTGCATGGTGAACTCTCTGAGCATCTGTTAATGCTCTGCCTGCTTATGTCTGCGTCAGATCTAAATACTATGTAGCTCTCACCTGCACAAGCACTAGACCAGAGTTTCTCAATCGTGGTTCCGCCGTGATTTAGCTGTCAGTTTCAGGCAGCTGACGGTAGATTGCATTGCCACATTTTCCCCAACATGCAGCGCTGCACCGAGAAGCTGCTGTGAGTCCTGCTGTAGCACACTGTTTCCCACCGACCCTTCCTTCACTCCTGTAATGTGCCCTGCTGACCCCCTGTACAGTGCTTATCTCTAGTTTGACCAAGAATTGTGCATCTGTGCACAATAAAGCTAGTGCAAGTTTCATATTGAGTCGGTAAGTTTTAACATTTACTTAATGCTATAACTAAAAATAATTATTGTTATAGCAACAGCTCGCTGATCTCACCAGTGTTCCATGAACTGTAAATTTGAACATTATTTAAGGGGTTCCCTAAGATCTCAAACGTTTTTCCAAGGGATCCTCCAAGGTAAAAAGGTTGAGAAACCATGCACTAGACTGAGAGACCCAGGGATTGTGAGATATGTAGTATCTTCACAGGAAGTGTCAATTCTCACACTACAGAGAGAGGTCATGCATTCACCTGTGCAGTGCCATGCGGCATGCCTCTCATTTCTACACCAATATAAACTTCTTACACAGGTATGTGAAGATTTACTTTACTGTGTATAGGACACAAATGACACCATGAAATGACATGATCAATGCAAATCTTATGAAGGTGAAAAATGCAAGGTATTGGTAGGAATGTTTATAATGCATTTAAATACGTTTTCCCTTTTTTTACCACCAAAAATTTTGCAAATGTTTAGTATTTAAAATTATGGATGCATACATGCTTTCCTCTTATTTTACCACATTTGTTTTCAATCTGTTAAGTTTTTACAATTTTTAAACGTATTTTAGGTCAGGATTTTATTAAGAAAAGTAAAACTAGGGTAAAATTCACATCCAAAATGGTGCAGGACAATGATGTTAGAAACATTCTTTTTTTAGAGGTAGGCCCCTATATGGTTCAGTGAATTAGTATGAAATATAAAAGTCCTTTATAAACACTATAGCCACATCTCCACTTTGCATGCTACCCTAAAACAAAAAGTTTTAAGATGTTATAGCTACATTCATTTTCTTTTTCCAGGCTTTTTTACTTTATTTTGATGTGTGATCTTGCCAGTAACATACTTTCTGTCCTGAGGTGAAACGCACTCAGAGCACTGCTCTCTGAGCCCATCCAGTTGTGTGACAATAGCGAATTAATATTCGCTATTGTCTTCCTGATTCTCCTCCTGGCCAATCAGGATGTGGCTCCTGAGACTAGCAGCTGCTCGACTGTTATTCCAAGGAGCTATTCCCTTCCCCTCCCGAGGCTCGTCTGGGCACTCCCGCGTCCCACCGTATAGCCCAAGCAATCAGCCGGTGCGTCCGCCAACTGGATGAAGACCCGAAAAAAGCCATAATTGGCTTAGATTGGGTCTCAGATCTAGTAACCCAGAAGCAATGTCATGACATCCAGTTTACTGAAGACTTATTTGCGCCAAATTTTTAAAAAATGGCCAAACTTGGCACTTTGAATGCTTTTAAGTGCAAAGGAGGGATTTGGGGTCTTATAGACCCCAGATCTCTCCATAAAGAGTACCTGTCACTGCCTATTATTGTGGATGTTTACATTCCTTGTGACAGCAATAAAAATAATCAGATTTTTTTATTAAAGAGACAATGTAAACAGATATAAAAATAAAAAAATAAATAAGAAAAAAAATGTTAAGAGCCCCGTCCCTCCCTGCTCAAGCGCAGAAGTGAACACATACGTAAGTCGCACCCACAAATGTAAACGGTATTTAAACCACATGTGTGAGATATCGCCATGATCATTAGAGTGCAAGCAATAATTCCAGCACAAGACCTCCTCTGTACCTCTAAACTGGTAACCTTTAAACATTTTTAAAAGCGTCGCCTATGGAGATTTTTAATCACCTTAGTTTGTCGTCATTTCATGAGTGTGCGCAAATTCAAAGTATGACATGTTAGGTATCGATTTACTCGGCCTAATATCTTTATACAAATAAATTGGGCTAACTTTACTGTTTTTTTATTTTATTTCACGAAAGTTATTTTTTCCCAAAAAATTGCATTAGAAAGACTCCTTGCGCAAATACTGTGTTAAAAAAAAATTGCAACGATCGCCATTTTTTTCTCTAGGGCAGGGGTAGGCAACCTTGGCCCTCCAGCTAACTACAAGTCACAGGCATGACTCTTAGAGGCAAAGGCATAGTTTCACCACAGCTGGAAGGCCGAAGTTGCCTACCCTTGCTCTAGGGCCTCTGCTAAAAACATATATATATATATATATATATATATATATATATATATATATATATATATATAAATATAAAATGTTTGGAGGTTCTAAGTCATTTTCTTACCTGTAAATTTAATCTCTTGGGCTGCAGTACAGGACCTTCTATGCATTACTTGATACAAAACTGAAGACTGGCAGAATGGGGTCAGGTTATAGGGGAGACACCCAGGGGACATGTCCTCAATAGCTTGCCAGTGTCCACTCACCTGAAGGTACAGGCCTAAAACCCATGGTGTATGAATACTCTGCCTGTATTCTATACAAGAAAGTAAAAATTTGTCTTTTTTCCCGCCTCCTCATTGTTCATATTTTGGTTCTAGTTAGTTTTCTATTGTGGGGAGTATATTTCCGGAATCATTTTCCTCTGTGACGTCTGTATTACAATAATTCCTGGGAAAGGACATTGATGGTTTTGTAAGCACCATCTTTCGTCTCTATGTGTTTTTTATTCATCTAAAGCTCACATACACAGACAGAAATGATCATACTATGTAAGCTACCTGGCGGATCTTTGGGAACTAGTGTACAAATGACTAGATAAATGAGAATGTTTCATGGCAAACCTGGGCCTCATCTCTACTGGTGATGATGCAAACTTGTGCTGAGTATCTTTTGGAAGCCTCATCAGGTCCCTTACATAATGAAAAGAAAAATGAGAGAGAGAAAAAAATATCACTCCTTCATAGGGTAGTGGGATTTTCACAGATACATTTTTCTGTCACAGAGGTAAGCACGACCACAATAAAGTAAATCAAAAAATATAATTTATTACAAAGTGTACATAATTTAAAATTGATACAATAATAACATTCGGTCATATGAGTTTTTGACCCAAGTTGATACTTAGTCTCAGAAGCTTGAATAGATGCTTGTGTATATGGATAGCCGACGAGTTTCGCAGACTAGTTATCTGCTTCTTCTGGGCTGTTTACCATGCTTCTATATCATTGTCCAAGTTATAAAAAGATTTGACATTAGTACCAAAAATAGAAAAGATTTATTTAACATATTTAGAATATTAACAATATTTTATTAAAGTGCTCACCGAAACATTTTGGCATTAACCGAGAGGTGACCTCAACATCAAAGGGAACAGGAACGAATCATATCCAGTGCTTATAGGGTGATGTCAGAATCATTGATATGGTCTGGTGGATGTCGGACCGCGTACAGGGTATCAATAGTTAGATTGACAGTAATCTATAATTCAAAGCTGCCCTTAAACACATGCTCCAGCTAATTGAATCCTCCCTCGTCGCCCTAAAATCTGGTCATACAGATTGCTGTACTTTAGTAAGGTTACTCATAAAGCAAGGTGGGAAAGGAAGTTTCTCAATTTGCTTCATAGTTTGTTTCAGAAATGCCCAGACAGCTGGACAGGTCTGCAACTGGGGAAATTTTGTGGATTTGACCTTAAATCTAGGTGGTTCAGGTTCTATCTCTGAGGAAAGGACCATTTGCTCATCCCTATCAAATTTGTCATTCTCATCAAGTAGCTGAATAAGAGTTTTTAACGTATGGAAATCTTGAACTTGAAATAATTTATACATGCATCTATAACCAAAGGGCAATTAGCCTGCCAGGAATGAACAGGACATTATCCTTTAAACCTTTCCTATAGTAGATGTCCAACCAGGAACCTATATCTCTTATCGCCCCCCTCAGACAGCATATGATCATGTGATTGTTGTAATTTCTGTATAAAAAGAAATCTTTAAGCAGTTTTTTTTAGCTCATTATTATTATTATATCTGATATTAATTTATGTAATTGCATTTTACTATGATGGATATTTATCTTAAATATTGTAAATATTTTGGCTGATGATTTGTGGCCGTGTTTATGCATCGCTGGGAACGAATGAGTTATATATCAGTGCTGGTTATTTTGTTGTGATGTTTGGGTGCCCCTTGTGGACGAGGAGGCTTCTTTCTCTTTGATAACCGTCTGCAATATCATCTCCGGCAGCTTGGTGGCGCTTCTGCTTCAGGCCCTTCATTCTCTGTTTACATGACGGCTGGGGGTCATGTTGCATGTGCAACACAAGGGGCACCTGCACCGGAAGTGATGTATGTGAGCTGTTCTTGGCTCATTCACTTCCGATGGGACTGTGTATTTAAGGGTAGCCCTGTTCAAAGTTTGTTCAGAATGCACATTTCGGTGACGAGGGAGCATTTGATTAGCTGGGGCGTGTGTTTAAGGGCAGCTTTGATTAGCCTTCAGCCAGTACGCAAACTACGGTGATGAGGAAGGATCGGCTCTAGATTGTGGTGCATTTGCGCCTTGCTTACCAGCATTACTTGCATATGTTCCCCTCCTCTCTCCCTCCTGGTGGACATTGATCAGATAGTTAACCATATCTTTGACTTTTTCCCTTGGATTTTCATCTTGCTCTTATTAGTGAGTAATATTTGATCCTATGCAATATCATTCGGTGGCTGCATATATTTTTAATTATCAGAAGTGCATCAATTCTCTTCGTTCTTCCTTTCTAAATCCTAGTCTAACATATTAGCGGTGATATTTATGGTATGATATGATATGTTTTTGTTAATTAGTTATATGCCATCGGACTGATGTATCTTTTTGGATTAGCCTTTTAGCTATTATGTACGTATATGTCGATATAAGATGCTTTTGCATCTCAACATATATGTTTTGAATGATAGATTTCTATCAGTCTATCAGTCTATCAGGGTATCAATAGTTAGACTGATATCAGTCTATCAGTCTAACTATTGATACCCTGTACACGGTCCGACGTCCACCAGTCCATATTGGTGATTCTGACATCACCCTATAAGCACTGGATGTGATTCATTCCTGTGATGTTGCGGTCACCTCTCGGTTAATGCCAAAATGTTTTGGTTAGCACTTTAATAAATTATTGTTAATATTCCGAATATGTTAAATAAATCTCTTCTATTTTTCTATTGGTACTAATGTCGTATCTTTTTATAGCTTGGATAATGATATAGATGCATGGTGAACACCCCCGAAGAAGCAGATAACTAGTCTGCAAAACTCATCTGCTATTCATATACACAAGCATCTGTTCAATCTTCTGAAACTGAGTATCAACTTGGGTCAAAAACTCGAAAACCGAATGTTATTATTGTATTATTATTATTGTATTGATTTTAAATTATGTGCACTTTGTAATAAATTATATTTTTTGATTTACTTTATTGTGGTCGTGCTTACATCTATGACAGAAAAATGCATCCTTGAAAATCCCACTACCCTATGAGGGATTGATCTTTTCTCTCCTCATTTTATTTATTTTTTTATACAACAGGGATGTGGATGTAATGTTCTGTCTCTAGAATCTGTCCAACATAACTATTCGCATTTGTCCCTTACATAATGATTCCTTCATACTTGTAGCACGTACTCTGTACTTGTATGGGCATTTTTTGTTAAATTACTCACTAAAATGAAAAAAAGTGAAAGGTAATGCCCACCTTTCACAAATCTAACAAGAAAGCATAGGGTGGAGGATGAGTAAGCCCTTGTACACACGGTCGGAGAATCTGTCGGAATGAGTCTTATCGGACCGTGTCGTCAGATAATCCGACTGTGTGTGGTATGCATCGGACTGATTCCGTCTGAATCTCCGTCCGACCCAATTTTCCAACATGTTGGAAATATTTCCCGACCAACTGGGCCGGACGGACCTAAACCGATCATGTGTAGAGCATTTTCATCGGACCAAGTGCCACGCATGCTCAGATCAAATTCCTACATCAAAGCTATTGGCTACTAGCCTGAATGTAGTCCCATTGTAACTAAATTACGTCATCACGCTCTGAAAGATCGGATCTTTCGCCAACTTGGCCCGACCGTGTGTATGCAACAGTTTCGGACACAATCCGTCGGACTAAATCCGACGGGCAAAATCCGACGGATTTGGTTGGCAAAATCTCCGACCGTGTGTACGTGGGCTTAGATAGGTGTAGCAATACCCCAGAATGGAGGAACACAGGAATAGATTTAATTAATGCCACCCTAGTGGCAGAGTACTGGCTATCACGTCTGTTTCTATGAGCCCAAACAGAACAATAAAATATGTTTGTTGATTGGTTGCTGCACTTTGCAGATTGTTCCTTTATTATTAAATAAGCCAACTACAAAAGATTTACGCACAGCTGATCCGTGTAAACCTTATGTGTGTATAATTTATGAACTATGTTGTAAAACAGGGTAGTTGAATAGCTGGGCTTTGTTATAGATATCATTATTCATTGCTATTTCTCAGCATTTCTTGAACAGCCTTTGGGAACAGATGAGTTGGCGCAGTATCTTTGTCAAAATGTTTATTGTTTAAAATATAATTTAAGGAATAAGGCCTCTTTCAGACGGCAATCCTCCATTCTGATCAGCAGGAGATTCATGAAGAGATCCCCCACTGAATCAGAGCCAAACGGAACAGATGTCACTGTTATTATATCCGTGTCCATCCATTTTTTCCTCCAACTTGTGGCAAACTGAACCATATTAGGTCTATGGCAGGTGGATGTAAATTTACGTGTGTCAATGTACATCCTATGACCTCCGATCTGTTGTTAGGCTCAAAAAATGTAAAAGAAGGCAAACCTTTTCTGGTTTTTCTTTTTGGACCTAGACGGACTTAGTGGGAGGGAGGTAGTTGGAGGTGAACGCTTGCACATCCATTAACAGCTGCCTGTTAATTAAAGGGTTAGTTCACCTTCTGTTCAGGTGAACTGACACCTTACACCCACCAGCTACAGCAGCATGGGGAAGGAGGTGGGGGAGATTTGGGGCAGAAGCAGGATCTCCATCCTCTTCTGAATCCCCACCCAGTGCCAGTGTCATTCATTAGCAACAAATGATGAGGTACATCCTAATCCGCCCCACTGCACAATAAAAATGAATGATGCAGTGCTGCAGATAGGGACAGGGGACTGTGCAGCCATGCTAACTTGGCACCACTAAGGCTGCACGCTGCCCTCTGGCCCCAACATTTTGTGATTTTAACATCACTGGTCCAGTGGGGGCACAGCCAACCCCAGCACCCCCCTAGATCAAGCCCTGGACTGAATTTGATTGGTTGCAGCTATAGTTTGGCCAACAATTGTCCACCAAGCTCCTTCGAAAAAATTTGATTGAACAATTTCATTAAGTAGAGATGGGGTGCCGACATGTATGCACTCTACCCTGACAGAAAAACCCAAACATTTAATTTGTTGATACAAAATATAGGTGTGACTACCTTATAAATACTTTTAAAAAAGGAAGAATGCTCAGTGTCACAAACCCTTAAAGTGTATGTGAACCCTAACAGTGAGATTCTCATATTTTCTCTTTCAGTTATATCTCTTTACAGAATGATTAGCTCTTAAAGTGATTGTAAACGATCACCTTGTAAAACAACTCATTCTGTTTAACCACTTCCGGACCAGTGCACGCCGATGTACGTCGGCAGAATGGCACGGGCAGGCATATTGGCGTACAGGTACGTCCAATCTTAAATGCCACCCTGCCATCGCGAGCGCGCCGCCAGCGGCGCGCTCGCATGCTGGTCGGGACCTCCGTGAGTCCGGTTGTGGGTCCCGCAGACTGGATCGCTGCGGGCATACCCGCAATCGTCTCATGGGGCGGCTGAACTGGGAGATGCCGTTGTAAACAGCATGTCCCCGTTCTGCCTAGCAACAAGTGACGCTGATCTCTGCTCTATGTGATTGGAGCAGAGATCTGTGTTCACTAAAAGAAAGCCCAACCCCCCACAGTTAGTAACACACCCTTAGGAACACTTAACCCCTACACTGCCTCCCACTGGTTAACCCCTTCACTGCCAGTGTCATTTACACAGGAATCACTGCATTTGTATAGCAGTGATTGCTGTATAAATGACAATGGTCCCAAAAATGTGTCAAAAATTTCTGATGTGTCCGCCATAATGTTGCAGTCACAGTAAAAATCGGTGATCGCCGCCATTACTAGTAAAAAAAAAAAAGATTAATAAAAATGCCATAAAACTATCCCCTATTTTGTAGACGCTATAACTTTTGCGCAAACCAATCAATAATCGCTTATTGCAATTTTTTTTACCAAAAATATGCAGAAGAATACGTATCGACCTAAACTGAGAGAAAAAAAATGTTTTTTATATATTTTTGGGGATATTTATTATAACAAAAAGTAAAAAATAATGCGTTTTTTTCAAAATTGTTGCTCTATTTTTGTTTATAGCGCAAAAAATAAAAAAAGCAGGGGTGATCAAATACCACCGAAAGAAAGCTCTATTTGTGGAAAAAAAGGACATTGATTTTGTTTGGGAGCCACGTCGCATGACCGCACAATTGTAGGTTAAAGCGATGCAGTGCCGAATCGCAAAAAGTGGTCTGGTCTTTGGCCAGCAAAATGGTCCGGGGGTGAAGTGGTTAAAATAGAAATGAAAGGCAAAACATTTTTGTATAGATATAAAAAAATATATATTTTTTCCCCTTTTTTATAAGTGATCACATTCCCTCTGTTCTCAGCTACATACAGTAAGAGCTGGGAGCAAGAGAAGCAGAAGCACACCGAGCTTGCCAGTGAATGTCTGTACAGTGTGGGGGGGGGGGGGGGCGTGTCAGGACAAGTCTGATTATTGGAGGAGAGCAGGCTGAGTTCCCAGCATGTGCTCTCCTGCTTAGTGTGGTCAGTTTTAATAGGAAAGCAAGGAAACTACTACATAGTACAACAGGCACATATCAGGAATTCAAAGTGTTGGGGTAACAAATTTCCTTTAGATTTACCAAAACCATATAATATGAGGTCAAACTCAAACACTTTCAATTTGTATGCAATCAGGCAGGCCCTTGCCCTACATAGTTGAAGGCAAATCTAAAGGAAATCGAACAATAAAAGTTGTACAGTGGGCAGGGCTGACACCACTTAGTTCACAAAACTGCTGTGTTTTCAGCCCACAACGACTTACTGTAGGAGCTGCGTGCATTTCTGGCAGATTAGCAGGTAAAGAGATAGAAAACGAGGACACATGCATGTATTGCATAAATGTACTGCATACGTTTTTTATTTTTTTTATTTGTCTTGGCATATGCTTTTACTTAGTGTTGTTTATTTACTATGTAAAATGGGGCAGGGTATAGGATCTCAACCTTAGGAGAGCAAAAAAGAATGTATAGGTTTTGAGGAGTTGCTTTGATGTTAAAATGCTGTTGTGTGATTTATTATATTTTGCGGGCTAGAGTTTCTAACCCAGACAGTTTCCTTTTATCAATGTACAGAAAAATGTTACTTCCCTGTGTATCATTACATGTTTTTTTGTAATATTAGAAAATAATGCCAGATGCTCATTAACTGACTGGTATCCTAAAACCAGGAAATGTGGTTTTTAATGTTCTAATGGCAGCAAATGTGATTACATCTAAAAGCCTTGGAAACTAAATTTAATATGCACAATACAGACAAATTATTAACCCTTCAGCTGCAGAAACAACACTTACTAAAAACCCTAATCTCCTGCTATAGATTTTTAAATATGGGCTAGATTTAGCGCAGCTTTTGTCACTCATACTTGTGGGCGTTGTCACCATCAGAATTTTTATACACATAGATACAATGCTCCCATTATGGAATCTCTGTAGCATACAATTAACTACATTTCCTTTGTTTTGCTATTAGATTTTAATTCCACCCGGCATCTAAGAGAAATGGACAATGCCCCCCCCCCCCCACACACACACACACACAATTATAATAAATAGAGTAATGAACATTAGAAACGTTGGCCATGATCCAAAATGGAAGTCATCAATATCATATAACAGGCATTTGATACAGTAACTACAAATTATAGGGATATAGATACATGCATAGTATAAATCTATGTACTGTATATATCTATACATGTATACGAAGACACATACACCAATCACCCATAACATTAAAATCATTGACAGGTAAAGTGAATAACAGTAATTATCGTTTTACAAGGACATCTGCAAGCTGGTCGGATATATTAGGCAGCAAATGAAAATGTTGTCCCTGAAGTTGATGTGTTGAAAGTAGAAAAAAATGGGAAATTGTAAGGTTTTGAGTGACTTTGACATGGGCCACATTGTAACAGCTAGACCCATGCTGACCCGTGCCCACAGCTAAATGTTCATACAATGAGCATCAAAACTGGACTGAAGAGCAATGGAAGAAGGTGGCCTGTTCTGATAAATTACATTTTCTTTTATATCAGGTGGATGGCTGGATTCATGACTCTCCTGGGGAAGAGATTGCACCAGGATGCAATATGGGAAGAAGGCAAGCCAACGGAGACAGTGTGATGATGTGGGCAATGTTCTGCTGGGAAACATTGGTCCTTCCATTCATGTGGATGTTACTTGATACATACCACCTACCTAAACATGTTACTGACCAAATACACTTCTTCATTAAAACAGTATTCCCTGATGGCAGTGGCCTCTTTCAGCAGGATAATGCACCCACACTGCAAAAATGATTCAAAAATGACTTGTCCTTCAAATTCTCCAGATTTCAATACAATTGAGCATCTGTGTCTGTGGGATGTGCTGGAAAAACAAGTTCAATCCATGGATGCCCCACCTTGTAACTTGCTGGACTCAAAACATCTGTTAGCCCTTGTACACACGATCGGACATTCTGACAACCAAATCCGTTGGATTTTGTCCGACGGATTTTGTCCGACGGATTTTGTCTGAAACTGTTGCATACACACGGTCGGACAAAGTTGGCGGAAAATCAGATTGTACATAACGTGATGACGTTATTTCGTTACGATGGGACTACGTTCAGACTAGTAGCCAATAGCTTTGGTCTAGGAATTTGATCTGAGCATGCGTGGCACTTTGTCTGTCGGTGCAGGCTACACATGATCGGAGTATGTCCGATCGGAGCATTTTGTCAGAAAATTTTACCGGCAAGTTGGAAAAGTTGGTCCGTCTTATATTCCGACGGAAACAGTCCGATGGAGACCACACACAGTCGGAATATCCGACAAAACGATCCGATAGGACACATTCCGTCGGAATCTCCGACCGTGTGTACAAGGGCTAACAGTTGGCTTGGTGCCAGATATCACAGTATACCTTCAAATGTCTAGTGGCATCAATGCCCTGAAAGGGCTCTTTTAAGGACAACAGGGGCACCTACTCAATATTAGGTGGGTCATCATAATATTATGGCTGATTAGTGTATGCATTTAATGCAGCTGATTTTCTACTAAGTGCCAGTAAGCTGAAAATTGCTTGTTTAAAGTTCTGGCCATGCACTAGAAGAATTACATTTAAAACATTTTGTTTTCGGATTACTTGTTCAATTTTTCAAATCGTTAGTTGGGTCAAATTGACAGTTGTTTTCTATTGACGTGACTGGAGAATTCAAAGAAGGAGGATGGAAAATGTTTTAAATTTTAAACAGTGAATGGTTTGTGTTCTGGAAATGAGATTTTATTCCAAAATCAAATGTTAAAGGTAACAGAGTTTTGAATTACTTTTGTCAAGACTTTGACTGTACGGATGGGAATTTTTGTATGAATGTTTGTACAAATGTTCAGTCCTAAATCTACTAGTCTATGGCCAGCATAACTCTGAAACTAAGGTGACAACTAGGCTGAAAAGAAGCACATTTTAAATATGAATTTCAGTTTAAAATAATCTCACTTACATGAAAAGGATTGCAAACAGTTTAATTAGTATCATGCTCATCTTTGTATCTACTTTCTATAAACTTGAGTGCAGCTTTCATCAAACACTTCACACATATGTTGGAAATTCTATCACTGTATACATGAAAACAAGGGATTGGGTATCACAGGACATTCCTTCATTCTATATGCCCCATTAATATGAATAACAGGCTGCCTGCTACTTGAAAAGTGCCAAGGGACTGATATGGGGCAGGTTTGTGTCAGGTTTGGGGTACAGAGGGCAGTTCTACATTGTACCACTTCAGAGTTTACTTTGCCCTTTTTATAAAAAAAAATACATCTTTATTATTTGTAATGGGTCATTTTGCCCATTTAAATATTCTGTACAACTCCAAGAACTCATCAAAGCATGCACTTGTGGTAGATTATATCAATTTCTTTGTTATAAACCTATAAACCTATAGCTAGATATTCCTCTCTTCATGCTGATAGTAACCACCATTGTAGGTGTAGTTACATAATCCCTTTAGGTAATTTCTCTGAATTGTGAAAAAACTGTTTCAGCGTGTAATATTATACTGCTAGGATCAGTAGTTGGCTTGGTGTCATTAACTGCCAGAAAACATCAGTGGAGCAAAAGTGAAAATGTGCTATGTTATAGAGACAATTTAGAAATGTTAATTGTGCCTAAGCTATACCCTGAAAATGTACCTTGGTAATGTACATTTGATAATTTAATCGATGAAGAATAATTTGTGTGTGATCATGATCACCCTAAAGCCTCATACACACGATAGGACTTTGTACAAACTTTCCCGTGGATTTTTGTACAAAGGGCGTCGGTCCTGAACTTGTATTGCATACACACAGCAGGACTTTTTCAGCCAACTTTCACCAAATCATGTGGTTTTCTACTCTTTACCGCCACCTTTGGTCAACTTCTGTATTTTTGTGTGATCTTTTGCATTGGTTCTGAGCATGCCTGTTTGTACTTTGTACAAAAGTCCTATGGTTTTCTGTACACACGATCAGACTTTGCTCCATCGGACTTTTGTTGCCAGAAAGTTTGTCCGTTCGCACAGCCAACAAAAGTCCGATGAAAACCAAAAAAGTTTGTCTGATGGAGCGTACACACAGTCGGATGTTGCTCCAAGACAGCTAATTTGCATGTTTGTTGTCAAAAAGTCTGATCGTGTGTATGGGCCTTGACCCTTACCTAAATCAATTATAAATTGTTATGTGTACAGGCACATTTACTGTTTTTACTAAGCTTATACAAAACTAAAGGAGGCCATAACATAATGTTACTGCTGAAACCTACTTTTTACAATCAATGTGGCCTAAACAGCTACAGCAGCAAGAGGAATGCAGAAAAAGGGCGATGATGGTCAGGCTCGGCATTCCTCTTGCTGTTAATTGTCTCTGGAACTTGTCCCTTGACTACTGCAATTCCCTCCTCATTGGATTACATTTACATAGGCTATCCCCTCCTCAGTCCATCATGAATGCTGCTACAAGACTCATCCACCTTAACAACCATTCGGTGTCCTCCACCCCTCTCTGCCAATCCCTCTACTGGCTTCTGCTCACCCAAGGAATACAATTCAATGTACTAACAAAAAATTACAAAGCCATCCACAACTCTGCCCCCAGCTACATCACTAGCATGGGCACTCTCTTCTGTCCTCCCAAGGCCTCCTGCTCTCTAGCATCCTTCTCACCTCCTCCCATGCTCGCCTCCAGGATTTCTCCCAAGCTTCTCCCATCCTTAGGAACTCTCTACCCCAATCTGTCCGACTATCTCCTAATCTATCTATCTTTAGACGATCACTGAAAAGCCTTCTTTTTAAAGAAGCCTACCCTGTTTCTAACAATTTTTTACTTTCGCCATCAGCTCATCCCCCACAGTTTTTGCCTTTTGTATCACATAAACCTTCCTCTTAGATTGTAAGTCCCAATGAGCAGGGCCCTCTATTTCCTCTTATACCAAATTGTATTATAACTGTAATGTCCGCCTTCATTTTGTAAAGTGCTGAGCAAACTGTTGGCGCTATATAATTGCTGAATAATAATAAAAATATTATTAAAAAGTGTTCACATCCAAGACTGCACTTATTTACTATATTCCAGTGACAATTTGAACGCTCTCTGTGTATGCAGCAATATTTTCCAATACACTGGATACAAAGTATGTTATCTAAGTGATATCGGCTGCTGCTTATTTCTGTATTTTTACATTCTTGAAGAGGAAATAGTATCTAAAAGTGTTTTTGAAAGAAGTACATTATACAGAAAGCTCCATTGACTGACAACTGTGTACAGTGTTTAAAGTGGTTGTAAACCCTTACAAACCACTTTGACCTACAGGTAAGCCTAGATTAAGGCTTACCTGTAGGTCCAAGCAATATCTCCTAAACCTATATGGTTTAGGAGATATTTGCTCGAAAACGGGCACCGCTGTCTACGGCGCATGCGCCGTAGACAGCGGCGCGCAGGCGACCTGAACGCGGCAGTTCCAAGAATGGAGCTGCCGCATTTGTCGACTCCCGTGCGCATGCGCGGGAGTGACGTCATCGCGGCTTCGCCAAATGACAGCGGCGGAGCTGCGAGACGCCACCAGCAAGATGGATGCGGCGGACTACAGGGGACAGCGGCGACTTCGCTGGCTCCTGTGTCAGGTAAGTGACACATAATGGGCGACTATGCGATGCATAGTAGTCCATTATGCTTTACCTTTGCAGGGAAAAAAAGAGGAAGTAAACCCATCAGGGTTTACTTCCTCTTTAAAGCAATGGTTTTCAAATTTCTTCATGCAGGCGGCCTCAAGTGCAGCCCCTGACATCATAAAAGGGCTGAACGTAATTTTCAGGAAATGTAATGGTAAAAAAATCTATCATAGACTGTAGACATGTAACCAGAGGTGATCGGAGACTACAAACATGCAACAGGAATTGGACACATTATATGAGACTGCTAGAGCTTACAACAATTAATTGATTGACTATAGTATTGATGGTTCAAATTCGACCAGTTCAGCAGGGACCGGATTAAAACCATCTATGGCCTAATTAAGCTTCTACCTTTGGGAGAGGCCCTAAGGGCCGCACAATAAGTGCTAAAGCCCCAAATTCAGCTGACAGGCAGCAGGTTGGGCATCAGTGGTTTAAAGTGTCATCATTGTGCTACTTGTGTCTGAAGAGGGTAGCTTGCTCTGCAAATATCATCCACACAAAGGAATTATATTCAGAGGCATCCAGTTTGTCATTATTGAACTAGTCTTTGTAACTAAATATGAAACTTAAAAATCGGTTTATATAAAGTAAATGTAAACCCTAACAATATCCTTTTACAAACTGCATCCTTTTGGCCTGTGGAATTATATCACTGAAAGCATTTTTGCATTTTCTTTAAAAGCTTATTTGTTCCTTATATGCAGAAAAAAATACCTACTGATTGTGTCAGAAATTCAGAGCTGTCCTATGCACACATTGGAGGAGATTTGCTAATTTTGGCCATAAAACCTAGAAGCTGATTGGTTACTATGTGCAGCTGCACCAGATTCTATCTGAATAAGTTTTAGTAAATCTCCCCCATAATGTCAAATAATCCCCCCCCCCGTCTCCTATCTTTCCCTACAGAACTGTTATACAGTACCTAGTACACACAAGCCTAATGTTGGGCAGCATCAGCCAATTTAATGGAAACCGGTCAACATTCGACACGTGTGTACTGCAGCCAGTCGGACAGAAGCCAACCAATGACTGAGAGTGCTGACTGAAGTATTCTGGTGGGGGGGGGGGGGGGGGGTTGTCCCCCTGTCAGTACAGCGATCTCCCCTGATGTGCTATTGTGTTCTAACATTGCACTAGGCTTTAGCCTAACTACTTTATTGTTTTCTCTGGATTCTTCAATGAACAATTCACTGTCCTCTGATACAACAATAGAAGCAGTGCATCCAGATCTGTGCAACCTCGGTAAAAACCTATTGCACTGCAATCTGTCCAGGCCAGTTGTAAAACCCCACCCCCCGTTCCCCCCCCGCCCACAAGCCTGTCAGTGTCACGCCGGCAACAAGTGTTTGGCACTTGTACATGGGCACTTTGACTAGGGCACTACTACAAAAAAATAAGTACAGACATTCCACTGCTATTTGGCAGGAAGTTGCTCTTAATACTCAAACTTACCTCAGCCTTCCTTCTATTCCCCTTTCCCCACCCTCCAACATGCTCACACTAATCTTTCATTGCTATAACGTCCTCTCTCCTCAAACTCTTATTTCTTTATCCCCCCCCCCTCCAGCCCCCAATCTGTACATTTCTCCCTCTCTCCTGCCCACTCAATATCACTCCACTTACCACCTCCTGCTCATTCTAAGCCCACACAATATCACCACGTCCATTCCACCACAGCATCTGCCCTCCTATAAATCCCACTCCCGCCTTACCACCCTCACCCTCCTACTACTCCCAATGTCTGGTGACATTGCACCAAACCCCGGCCCTCCCACACCCAATTCCCCTCCCGAAAATATGCTGTCTATCTCCTCCAACAGTCATAACTCCCACCTTCTCATCCCAATTGCCCTGATTCTACAAGTTGGCCCCCCTTTTTCATGTGCCCTCTGGAATGCCCGCTCAGTCTTCAACAAACTAGCCTCTATCAATGACCTTTTCCTCTCCAAATCCCTTAATCTATTTGCTATAACTGAAACCTGGCTCCAGGAATCTGACACTACCTCTCCAGCTGCCCTGTCCCACAGTGACCTCCTTTGGACTCAATCCACCAGACCCAGTGGACGAAAAGAAGGTGGCGTCGGACTTCTCCTCTCCCCACAATGCACCTTTCAGGTACTTCCCACCCCTCCCTCCCTTTCCCCCTGCTCTTTCAAAAGGCACTGCATTTGTCTTTTCTCTCCAGCTTGTCTGAGGGTCGCAGTTATTTATTGACCTCCTGGACCAGTGTCACGCTTTCTGGATGACTTCTCTGCATGGCTACCCTATTTTCTCTCATCTGAAGCACCTGCTATCATCCTAGGTGACTTTAATATTCCAATCAATGTTAATACTGCTACCACTTCTAAACTACTCAACCTAACCTCCTATCCTCTTTAAACCTAACACAATGGACACAAACCACCACTCACTCCAACGGTAACACACTCGACCTCGTATTCTCCCATCGCTGCACTCCCTGCAATCTCTCTAACACACCCTTTCCTCTCTCTGATCACAACCTTATCCTTTTCACTCTCTCCTTGTCTCCTACATCCCATGCTGCCAACCTACAAACCACTACCCGCAGAAAACTTCACAACCTCAACCCTTCCCGTCTTCACTCTGCTACTGATGGCCTTTATGACAAAATCGCACCCCTGTCCTGCCAAGACCTAACCACTTCCATCTACAACAACATGCTGTCATCCTCCCTAGACGTACTTGCTCTTGAGCGAGCATGGCGTAAATCTAAGTCCCTGCAAGACTTTACCCTCTACATATCTGCCCTTCTCAAATACAACTCCTGCCTCCACAATGCTAAACAAACCTATTACAACACTCTCATCAAAACCCTCTCATCCAAACCTTGTCAACTCTTTTCCACCCACCAACTTGCTTACCGCTCAACAGATTGCCAACCATTTCAATATCAAAATTGACACAATACGCAAGGAGATATCCAGCATTCAACTTCCTCCCCTACCCAACACAACAGGTCGAACACCACGCTCAATACTCTCCTCTTTTTTGCCCAGTTACCACAGATAAAGTTAATAAACTCCTCTCCACGGCCCACCTCTCTACATGTTCCCTGGACCCTGTCCCCTCACAATTACTGCTACCACCTTCCCACTCTATCCTCAACTCCCTAACCCACATCTTCAACCTCTCCCTCTCCTCCGGCACCTTTCCTTCCCTGCTCAAACATGCACTGGTTACCCCCATACTCAAAAAACCCTCACTAGACCCTACCTGTTTGAACAACTTAAGACCCATCTCCCTGCTCCCGTTTGCCTCCAAGCTCATCGAACGCCTTGTCCATGACCAAATGAGTCGCTACCTCATGGACAACAACCTTCTCAACCCCCTACAGTCTGGCTTCCACCCACAACATTCTACTGAAACTGCCCTACTAAAACTTACCAATGACCTACTAACTAATAAAACCAACGGCCACTACTCCATACTCATACTTTTAGACCTCTCTGCTGCCTTTGGCACAGTTGACCACCTGCTCCTCCTCAGCAAATTACGCTCCCTTGCCCTCCGCGATTCTGCTTTATCCTGGTTTTCCTCCTACCTATCTCAGCGCACTTTTGGTGTCACTTACAACTCCATCTCCTCCACTCCCCTTCCTCTTTCTGTTGGAGTACCCCAAGGTTCTGTCCTTGGGCCCCTCCTATTCTCACTCTATACCTCTTCCCTGGGCCAGTTGATAACCTCCCATGGTTTCCAATACCACCTCTACTCCAATGACACCCAGATCTATCTCTCCACTCCAATCTCCTCACAGATCTCTAACTTACTGAATGACATATTGGTATGGATGTCACACCACTTCCTCAAACTCAATCTTTCTAAAACTGAGCTTGTTATATTTCCTCCTTCACGAACCCCCCCCCCCCCCCCCGTGACTTCACCATTAATATCAACAACACAACCATTGGTCCCTCCACACATGCCAGGGTCCTGGGTGTAATCCTTGACTCTGACCTCTCCTTCAGCCCCCATATCCAATCACTGGCTAAATCCTGCCGCCTTCACCTCCGCAACATCTCCAGAATTCGACCCTTCCTGACACCACAAAGCAACTAGTTCACTCCTTGATTATTTCCTGCCTTGACTACTGCAACTCTCTCCTTAATGGCCTACCCTTAAGCAGGCTATCCCCCCTTCAGTCTATTATGAATGCTGCTGCTAGACTAATACACCTCACTAATCGTTCCGTGACTGCTGCCCCTCTCTGCCAATTCCTTCACTGGCTTCCCCTACCCCACCGTGTAAAATTCAAAATGCTAACCATAACATGCAAAGCCATCCACAACATCGCCGCCATCTACATCACCAACCTCATCTGCAGATATCACCCAAATCGTCCTAATGACACTCCTCCCAGGACCTCCTGCTTTCTAGCTCCCTTGTTACCTCTCATGCTCACCTTCAAGACTTCTCCAGAGCCTCTCCCATCCTCTGGAACTCCCTGCCCCAGTCTTTCCGATCAGCCCCTACCCTGTCCACCTTTAGGAGTTCCCTGAAACTCATTTATTCAGGGAAGCCTATCCCTCACTCACCTAACTGTCCCTGAGCCACCCCCAACAAATCATTCTCTGCAGCTATTACCTTTTGTACCACCAAACCCTCCCTTTAGAATGTAAGCTCCACGAGCAGGGCCCTCCTGTACCTTTTGTATTGTACTGTAATTGTGTTGTCCCCCCTATACATTGTAAAGCGCTGCGTAAACTGTTGGCGCTATATAAATTGTGTATAATAATAATAATAAAAACCTTGAGAACAGTACTCTATGCCATGGGGACAACCCATTAGGTTGCTTTGGGCACTGGATCCTGCATGGGTGCTAAAGTGGGTGTACTTTGTACAATGTATAATTAGCTGCAGGGTACTATACAGGTTCTGGGCCATGGCCCATCTCTGTGGAACCCACATCCTGGAGAGCCTTCAAAGGTTTTGCCCAAAATTTTGGGCAAAGTCTAGACCCTATATAGGGACCTGTAATATGAACAGGGTCACCCTGTATCTCTGACTGTTACTTTAGAATCAAGGACTGTGTATTGTATTGGAATGTGGAATGTATTCATATTACATTAATTTAATTTCATATTATAAGGTTTTCAAAAATACCAGGCCCCCTTTTCAGCGCCACCATCTCTACCTGAGCTGGATCCGTATATGCCCGGCCTTGAAGAGGCAGACATTTAAGGGAATGAAGACAACCTGAAGGTGGTGTTAGATAAAGTTTTTCATCCCCAGACTCATACGCAAATAATGTTACGACTTCACGCAATATGATTGCCAACGTAGATACATTAATTTTTGCTGTGAGCAAAAGCCTCAGCTTTGTTACACTTGACTTCCATCTAACCATGCCCCTTTGGGTACAAAGAGACCTATTAAAACTAAATAGACATTGCCTCTTCATGAACAAATAGAACAGGCAATTTATGACGAATGGGTCAATCCAGAAAAAAAAAAGGAAGAGGAAGCCGTGTCCTGTACACCTTAAGAAAATGCAGCTCTTTCCCCTCCTCCTGGTAATCTCCCACAGTGCTGCCCAACGCAGTCTATTGAACTCTTCCTGCTCAGCAGCTCCCTTTGTGAGATTCTCCATGAGAGTTCTGGGTTTTATGGTGGCCTCCTTTGAGGCTGATCCATATTCAATTTATTTTGTGACCTCTCCAACACAACATTTTGTTTTGGATGGAACAAGCAAGTTCCTTCTTTAAATCTGCCCATGATTCTGTCCAGACAAGCAAAGAATTCCTAACTTGGTGACTCCCCAACCCAGCCTTAAGAATGGGGAAGTTGTTCCCTCCATATCACTGGAAATTGAGAATGACAGGGACCAGTCTTTTGGGCTGTTGAAGAGAGTTCCAGTCCCTCACTGTTCAGGGCACATGGTCATCTTTGAAAGGCAAGCTCTCCATCAACATCCTGGAGCTCAGAGCGATAAGGATGGCTCTGCACCCCTGGACTCCCCTTCTGCAAAGACACTCAATTAGGGTACAATAAGATAACACCATAGATGTGGCCAACATCAATCACCACTGGAGCTAAAGTAGTCATGCAGCCTTGAAGAATGCAAGGCAGATCATCCTATGGACCAAGAAACACTGTCCAGCAATCTCTGCTGTCTACATCCCAAGAGTGGACAACTGGAAGGCGGACTACCTCTGCTGTCACTGCCTTAACCAAGGGGACAGCTTCAATTTATATGTCAGAGATAAGTGGTCTCTGAGTCTGTCATTCCTGCTTTCCCTAAAGTAACAAAATCAACTTCCAGAAGGCCTCTTGCCTCACTCACCTTTGTCAAAACATTTATTTAAGGCACTGTTTCTCTACGCCAGTGCTCAAGGCGCCCCAACAGGTCATGTTTTCATGATTTCCCTCAGATGAAATGGCTGTGGTAATGATTAGTGCCCTGTAGACACGATCAGACAATTCGACCACAAAATCTGTCGGATTGTTTCCGACGGATTTTGGCCAAAACTTGTGTTGCATACACACGGTCACACAAAGTTGTCAGAAAATCCGATCGTTCTGAACGTGGTGACATAGAACACGTACGGCGGGACTATAAATGGGCCAGTAGCCAATAGCTTTCATCTTGTAATTTATTCTGAGCATGTGTGGCACTTTGTCCGTCGGAATTGTCTACATACGATCCGAATATAAATTATTGGATTTTGTTGTCGGAAAATTTTAGATCTAGCGCTCAAACTTTGTGTGTCGGAAATTCCGACGGAAATAGTCCGATGGAGCCCACTCATGATCGGATTTTCCGTCAACATGATCCGATCGCACATTTTCCGTCGGAAAGTTTGACTGTGTGTACAAGGCATAAGACAGTGAAACTGATCAAATCACCTGTGCAAAATAATGGGGAGCCTGAAAACACGACCCGTTGGGGCGCCTATATGTATATATATATATATATATATATATATATATATATATATATATATATATATATACAGTGGTGTGAAAAAGTGTTTGCCCCCTTCCTCATTTCCTGTTCCTTTGCATGTTTGTCACACTTAAGTGTTTCGGAACATCAAACCAATTTAAACAATAGTCAAGGACAACACAAGTAAACGCAAAATGCAATTTGTAAATGAAGGTGTTTATAATTAAAGGTGAAAAAAAATCCAAACCATCATGGCCCTGTGTGAAAAAGTGATTGCCCCCTAAACCTAATAACTGGTTGGGCCACCCTTAGCAGCAACAACTGCAACCAAGTGTTTGCGATAACGTGCAATGAGGCTTTTACAGCGTCCTGGAGGAATTTTGGCCCACTCATCTTTGCAGAATTGTCCTAATTCAGTTACATTAGAGGGTTTTCGAGCATGAACGGCCTTTTTAAGGTCATACCACAACATCTCAATAGGATTCAGGTCAGGACTTTGGCTAGGCCACTCCAAAGTCTTCATTTTGTTTTTCTTCAGCCATTCGGTGGTGGACTTGCTGGTGTGTTTAGGATCATTGTCCTGCTGCAGAACCCAAGTTCGTTTCAGCTTGAGTACACGAACAGATGGTCGGACATTCTCCTTCAGGATCTCTTGGTAGACAGCAGAATTCATAGTTCCTTTTATCACGGCAAGTCTTCCAGGTCCTGAAGCAGCAAAACAGCCCCAGACCATCACACTACCACCACCATATTTTACTGTTGGTATAATGTTCTTTTTATGAAATGCAGTGTTCCTTCTACGCCAGATATACTTGGACACACACCTTCCAAAGAGTTCCACTTTTGTCTCATCGGTCCACAGAATGTTGTCCCAAAAGTCTTGGGGATCATCAAGATGTGTTGTGGAGAAATTGAGACGAGCTTTGATGTTCTTTTTGCTCAGCAGTGGTTTTCTCCTTGGAACTCTGCCATGCAGGCTATTTTTGCCCAGTCTTTTCCTGATGGTGGAGGCATGAACGCTGACCTTAACTGAGGCAAGTGAGGCCTGCAGTTCCTTGGACGTTGTTGTGGGGTCTTTTGTGACCTCTTGGATGAGTCGTCGCTGCTTTGGGTAATTTTGGGCGGCCGGCCACTCCTGGGAAGGTTTACCACTGTTCCATGTCTTCGCCATTTGTGGATAGTGGCTCTCACTGTGGTTCGCTGGATTCCCAAAGCTTTGGAAATGGCTTTATAACCCTTTCCAGACTGATAGATCTCAATTACTTTCTTTCTCAATTGTTCCTGAATTTCTTTGGGTCTCGGCATGATGTGTAGCTTTTAGGATCTTCTGGTGGACCTTACTGTGTCAAGCAGCTCCTATTTAAGTGATGCCTTGATTGTGAACAGGTGTGGCAATAATCAGGCCTGGGTGTGGCTATAGAAATGGAACTCAGGTGTGGACAACCACAGTTATAGTATGTTTTAACAAGGGGGGCAATCACTTTTTCACACAGGGCCATGATGGTTTGGATTTTTTTTCACCTTTAATAATAAACACCTTCATTTACAAATTGCATTTTGTGTTTACTTGTGTTGTCCTTGACTATTGTTTAAATTGGTTTGATGTTCCGAAACACTTAAGTGTGACAAACATGCAAAGGAACAGGAAATGAGGAAGGGGGCAAACGCTTTTTCACACCACTGTATATATACATACATTTTTTTGTATTTATCTTGTCCTTACACAGCTTAAAGTGCATCTACGACAAAAATTTTTTCTAGTTTTGGACAGAATGCGCAGCTCAGTGTACATTCTCAGCAAAACAACTGAAGACCCAGCAGCTAGAAGCTGGGTAGAAAATGTCGGTGCTCTCAATAACAAAGAGGGGTGAATATTAGTAGACTTTAGTTCTGCCTTAAGCTTGTCCCCTTAGGCCATGTCTATCGCTCATGACCAGGCCATGCACACTATCCATTTTTTCTCTTCAGTTTTTTCACAATCCTAGTAATGTCCCTGTTCATAAAAATGTAACAAAACCATTGTTACAATGTACTTTGATTAATTAGTTCTTTTGTGCAGATCAAAAGAGTTTCCTTTGATCTGCACATAATGTCAGTTGAGCAACCTCCCACATCAAAAAAAAAAAAAAAAAAAGGTTTGTGTTTTTTTTTTCTTTTAATACAAATTGTTCCCATTTAACCCCTTATTAACCCTAATTAACTAGCGCTAATGAAATCATTCTTTCCTTTCTGCCTATAGCTTTACTTTTTAGCCAAACATTTTTATGTTTGTTATGTGTGTTGCATGTTTTTTTGAAATGTTGATTGTCTTTACATTGCATAAAAAATAAAATATGTTTGGCTAGACAATAAAGCCCCGTTTGCCTTGAAAGAACAATATGTATATTACGTCAGTATCACAAGTAATGACAGTAATGTGTTATTGCCAAATAATGCAGTGCCTTGCAAAAGTATTCACCCCCTTGGCTTTTTACCTATTTTGTTACATTACAGCCTTTAGTTCAATGTTTTTTTAATCTGAATTATATGTGATGGATCAGAACACAATAGTCTAAGTTGGTGAAGTAAAATTAGAGAAATATGTACATAAAACAATTTTTCAGTAATAAAAAACTGATAATTGGCATGAGTGTATGTATTCACCCCTTTGTTATGAAGCCCATAAAAATCTCTGATGCAACCAATTACCTTCAGAAGTCACATAATTTGTGAAATGTCCACCTGTGTGTCCCAGAGGCTGCAACACCTAAGCAAGAGGCACCAATAACCAAACACTGCCATGAAGACCAAGCAACTCTCCAAACAAGTAAGGGACAATGTTGTTGAGAAGTACAAGTCAGGGTTATGTTATAAAAAAATATCCAAATCTTTGATGATCCCTAGGAACACCATCAAATCTATCATAACCAAATGGAAAGAACATGGCACAACAGCAAACCTGCCAAGAGACGGCCACACACCAAAAGTCACGGATCGGGCAAGGAGGGAATTAATCTGAGAGGCAGCACAGAGACCTAAGGTAACCCTGGAGGAGCTGCAGAGTTCCACAGCAGAGAGTGGAGTATCTGTACATAGGACGACAATAAGCCGTACGCTCCATAGAGTTGGGCTTTATGGTAGAGTGGCCACAAGAAAGCCATTACTTTCAGCAAAAAACAAAATACCACGTTTTGAGTTTGTGAAAAGGCATGTGGGAGACTCCCAAAACGTACGGAGGAAGGTGCTCTAAAGAAAAAAGAAACGCTGTGTCTGGCGTAAACCCAACACATCACATCACCCAAAGAACACCATCCCCACAGTGAAACATGGTGATGGCAGCATCATGCTGTGGGGAGGTTTTTCAGCAGTCGGGACTGGGAAACTGATCAGAGTTGAGGGAAAGATGGATGGTGCTAAATACAGGGATATTCTTGAGCAAAACCTGTACCAATCTGTGTGTGATTTGAGGCTAGGACAGAGGTTCACCTTCCAGCAGGACAATGACCCCAAACACACTGCTAAAGCAACACTTCAGCGGTTTAAGGGGAAAGATGTAAATGTGTTGGAATGGCCTAGTCAAAGCCCAGACCTCAATCCAATAGAAAATCTGTGGTTAGATGAAAAGATTGCTGTTCACAAGGGCAAACCATCCAACTTGAAGGAGCTGGAGCAGTTTTGCAAGGAGGAATGGGCAAAAATCCCAGTGATAAGATGTGACAAGCTCATAGAGACTTATCCAAAGTGACTTGGAGCTGTAATAGCTGCAAAAGGTGGCTCTACAAATTATTGACTTTGGGGGGGGGGGGGGGTAAATATTTATGCACATTGATTTTTTTCTGTTATCTTGTCCTATTTGTTGTTTGCTTCACAATAAAAAAAAAATCTTCAAAGTTGTGGGCATGTTCTGTAAATTAAATTATGCAAATCCTCAAACAATCCATGTTAATTCCAGGTTGTAAGACAACAAAACACAAAAAATTCCAAGGGGTTGAATACTTTTGCAAGGCATTGTAGGTTAATAACAATAGTAAAAACAACAGTTCCCAGGTAGAAAGCATATTCTTTGATGCTAAGCGCCTTTCATTTGCATGGTTAACGGGCGGAGGTTATCCTAAGCAAAAGTGCACAGTTGTTCAGTTTATTCAATTTTAAAAAGGCAGCTATAGAAGCTGTGGAATTTTTATCAAACAGACATATAGACATTGGTTCAATTTTTGCTACAAATAGAGAACCGGTGGAAACTAATGATTATAAAGAAGTCTTGCAAGCTCTTGGGAATGCATTAGAAAAGCAGGTACGAACCTGGTGGGATATATGTACCCTCGAGCATTACTTGAAAGAGAACATTATTGTACGTAGCCTAAGGTGGGAGGTAACACCACAGGATGGATTAGATGATGAGGAATCTATGAGAGAATGGTTGGATTTTTTTAATGGGGTAGGTTTTAAACTTCAGCAATTAGTTTTAAGGAGAAAGGAGAGAAAAATGCAAAAATTAAAGAAACAGATAGAGGAATTATCTAATGAATTAGCGAGCATCAAAGAAACACAGCAGTGGATGGATTTTAATTCTAATATAAATAAAAAATTGGAAAAAATTGACACTGACACCCAAAAAAAGAAAGTTAAAAAATTCCATAGGGATTTAAATGATTTTAGGAATGAAAATATTTATATATGGCAGAGCAAATTAACGAATAAACCCACAGAAAATGTAATCCCTAGAGAGGTTACCCCGGGCACTCCAGGCATTAGGGGACCTGATAATTACCTCTATCCCGATAACCAATCTACCCCAAAGCATGATGAACAAAGATGGGTTTATGTAGATCAACGTTTTAAAAGAAAAGGGAAAAGAGGTAACCCCCAAAGAGGCCCTAGACCTGAAGAACGCACAGAGAGACCAACCGTGTATCCACAATCCAGATATGTAGATTATCAGCAGGGGCCCCCGTTATCTAATAGATTTGATCCCCTAAGAGATAATATAAGGATTCAAGATAACCCCCCTCGTCCTTTTTTAGGGAGGGGAGGATGGAGAGGGAGATGGAGACCGCGGGGGATGGGCAGGAAGCCCCCTTACAACAATCCCCCCCAATACAACATGGGGCCTCCAAGACCTCAGCAGGGATGGTGGAATCCCTCACAGAATTACACCAATCCCTCACAGAATTACACCAACCCACAACCTCCGCAAAAAATTCCCCAACCACAACACACCGTAGGAGGGGAACCACCCCAAGTAGGGGAAGGAGTATCAGGAAGGATCAATCAGACAGGAGATGGAAAAGGGGTTGCAGAGCAGGCCGGCGAGTCCAAAAAAAGAAGGAGAGATCCGGATCAGCCGGAATCTACAACTTAAGTAGCGCCATATTAACAGCTAAAGAATCTAATATTCTACAGTTGGGACTCAAATGTGCTCCGAGGAAAGCCATAAATAAATTTAATGTCTATATGGACATCCATAAATATATTAGGAAAATTAACATAAAGAAATATTTTCTAAATAATAACACCGTGAATAGAATTTTCACACCTGCTAGTACAATAGGAATAGATAGCGGGTTGAAGAATAAATCTTTATTCAATCCACTCAACTCCGCTAACCAGCATGTCGATGTGTTTAAAAATTTGATTTTAAAGGATCTAGAAACCATTTTGCCAAAAAAGAATTTAAATCCACATCATTTACAGGATGGGATTAAAGCATTGGAGATGAGGAAGGATATAGTAATTAGACCTGCAGACAAGGGAGGGGGGGTTGTTATTTTAGACAAAACTTTCTATGAATCACAATTAGAAAGGATGCTATCCGATAAGGACACGTACGAGTTATTAAGAAAGGATCCCACTGTGTTGTATTATCAAAATCTAGAGAAATTAGTACTATTGGGAGTAAAAAACAAGGTGTTGAATGTGAAGGAGTCGAGATTTCTGGTACCTGGTCACTGTAGAATACCGACGATCTACACATTGCCCAAGATACACAAAAATCCGACCGCACCCCCGGCCAGACCAATCGTTAACTGTATTGGCTCTGTGACAGCAAGATTGGGTCAATATTTAGATAGATTCCTACAGATGAGCGTCCAAAGCACAAAAGCATATTTGAAAGACACTAAAAACTTATTGCAACTAATGAGTCAGATCAAATTGAGAGAAGGGGGAGAGATCCACCTAGTGACAGCTGACGTAGCCTCTCTGTATAGTATCATCCAGCATGACGACGCCCTTTTGGCCCTCAATTGGGCTTTAAGTCAGAGGAATGACATCCCTCATGAACAAAAAGTTTTTTTGGGACAAGCTTTAGATTTCTGTTTGTCGCAAAATTACTTCTGGTATAACCAGAATTTTTATTCACAAAAAAGAGGTGTGGCCATGGGAGCTAAATTTGCTCCCAGCATCGCGAACCTGTTCATGTCGGAATGGGAGGACCGGGTAATTTTCTCACAGCAACAGCAATATAAGTCATCTTTAGTATTCTATAAAAGATTCATAGATGACCTCCTGATTATTTGGGAAGGTTCAGAAAGCTCACTACATGAATTCATGACTCAATTAAATAACAACAAGAATAACATCTGTTTAGAGTACGAACACAGTTCAGAAAAAATACATTACCTTGACGTGGATATAATCAAACATGGAACGGGTCTGATCACCAAAGCATATTTTAAGCCTACCGATAGGAACAGTTATTTACCTATAAAAAGCGGGCATCATCCATTGTGGCTAAAAAACATTCCTAAAGGCCAGATTATGCGCATACGGCGCAATTGCACCTTGGATAGCGATTTCTACCCACAATCGGACATTATTAAGAAGCGTTTTATAGAAAAGGGATACAATGAAGTATCTCTGAATAAAACAGTATCGGAAATAGCTAAAATTCCCCGAGATGAATGTCTAGAAAATAAATTGCAAGATAAGGCTCCCTGTCAAGAATGGGGATTCATCTCAGACTTCCATGCCCAGTATAAAGAAGTTGAAACAATACTAAATCGCCACTGGCATGTTCTACGTCTAGATAAAGCGTTAGGACAGGTGCTTCCGCCCCGTCCTTCATTTATATACAGAAAAGCCCCCAACTTTGGAGATCAGGTAGTGAAGAAAGTGTTGAATCCCCCCAAAAAAACAGAAACTTTCTGGAATAGGGACGGTTTTTTCTCATGTAGAAGGTGCCAACCCTGTATGAAGCAAAATAGCCCAATTAGAGGTATGACTGAGTTCATATCCACAGGGAATAATAAGTTAATGGTAATAAAAGAATTTATTACATGTAACTCCACGCACGTGGTATACGTACTACAGTGCCCATGTGGGCTCATGTATGTGGGAAGAACGAAAAGGACCCTAAGGAAACGCATATCCTAACATATGTATAATATAGAAATCGGATTTAGTGATCACAGCGTGTCTCTTCACTTTAAGAAACATCATAACAGAGACCCATCCCTACTAAAATTCTGGGGAGTGGACAGAGTTCAACCTAATTGGCGGGGATCAAATATGGTCCGCGAAGTTTCCAAAAAAGAATCCCAATGGATATATCGGATGAACACTCTGACCCCTAATGGGTTAAACGTTGAATTAGACGTTAATTGTTTCATAAGCGATTTTTGAAACTGATTTAAAGGGACCCCAGCACCCAGATTACGGGGGTAACAACTTTTTGATTACCAAAACTTTTTTATTACCAACACTTTTAGTATTAATCTTAGGGATGGTAGTGTAAATATGGGTAGGATTACACATCCATGCTGAGTTCAGTAGAGTTTATAAAAAATTAAAAAATTATTTTAAAGAATTTCATTTTAAAAATTATTTATAAAAATTATTTTTAATAGATACATTCCTGGAAAATATATAAGATTAATCCATACTGGAGGCAAGTCTGCCTAAATATAGGCTTACCGATAAACGCATAAGTTTGGTTGCTATCGCCCTCTAATATGTGGTAATTTTCACCACAATGAGTTAATTAACAGAGACAGGTAGAAAGTTTGTTTCATCATAATTTTAAATAATTTTAAATGTCCTTATCGTTTTCTTAACCATATAAGTATATAATTCCATATATAGATATAAGCTATAACGTCGCATGCACTATACATAAGCCATAACGTCGCATGTAAAGTAGATTGAAAATAGCGGCCTTGGAACCAGCCAATAAGAGTCAGAAAAAATCCCCGTCGTATCACAGAAGATCGTGCTGTGTATAGCCTATCTATCGTAATAACGATGGTCTCAATGGGAGCCTTGTAGTGGACGACTTGCCTCTATCTGTATGAAGAATGTGTGAACACAAGTCAGTTACAGTCGAAGCTTTTTCATGACCCCATTAGGAGAAAAAATATGAGACAGGCTATAAAAGGTTGCGAATCCGTTCTCCTTATGTATTTTCCTGTACAATAAAAACGATCGTCTAAACCTAGAGCATCTAGATCAACGGGATGGAAATTCCTTGTTTTAAAGAAATAAAAGTCATTGGGATATATGCGGCGGTTTTTGCAATCGTTGCGATCGTTAGCATATTAGTATATTATCAGAAATCCGATATGACCATATTGGTATAGTGTGTGAGGGGAATATGATTGTTTTTGGTTTTTATCTGTAATTTTGGTTTTTACCTGTAATTTTGCTTTTGACTCTCCTGATGTTTTTATTTTAATTTAATTTAATTTTTGGATTTTTTAATTTATGTTTTTAATTTATGTTTTGAATCCACCTAATTCTCAATATTTCAATTTTTATACCTTCTGTATAATGAAATGGTTCTTTCAAAAATATCATTTACGAAAGCCTCTGACAGGTATCCTGTAAAGAGAGCAGCGTACATAACATAGTCGGATTAATCACTATACATCTATACATGCTTACGAAGGGTTAATACCGCACGTATTAAAGAGTAGTCAGAACTGATTGCCTCCACCCTCAGATGATGTCAATACGACGAAACGCGTCAGGGTGGTAGCACATGTTTGCAGCATAGAGGAACTGACAGGAGGGAGGAAGAGACGCACAGCTTTAACCGTGAGCTACTAAGTGGTGACGGCCATTAGCGGTTGATGCTATTACTTCCCCCGAGACTGTGGTTAAGAACTATGCACGCTGAATGAATCAATGCCTTAAAGAATTAATTTTGTGTGAGTGCAACATTTTTTACTTAAATAAATCGTATTTTTATAAGACAGTATCACGCTATGTTTGTTTTCCCGTAATTACTTCTTTCGGAGATCTTGAATTACCCGACACTGATGCAGTGGATGAGATCCAGCCGATGAGTAACATCTGAGATCCCGTGTAACCAAGCACATCCGATCGTGTATTACCTGCGCTTATGAAGCTGATGAGATCGAACCGATGAGGAGTAATTTCTGAGAGCCTATGTAACCAGGCATATCTGGTAAGAATATTACTAAGGGGGGTCACCTCATTCTTGAGTCTGCACCCCAGTAAATTCGGGATCACTGCATCATATTAGTGGAAGTATAATCATGTTAAGGAAGGATTGCAGCGTACACTGCCTGTGATTTGTACCAGGACACTTTGTTTCAGTTTTGATCTTTAATGCTATTGTCTGTTGATGGACTGAAATAGATATCTCATTTTTAACCTTTTTGCTGAAACTATCCCAATTACTTAGCCTAATTTGGATATATGGACAGTGTTCATGGACAATACTTAGTGTGTATGGCTGCATTTGGGAAGATATAAATGTTTTCTCCATAGTTCGTATTAGCACAAATCACATATAATTTTTTCTTTGTTTTATGAAGTATTATGCGCTGTTTTTTCTACGGGTGAATGGATTGATCCATTCACCTTGCAGATTTTTGTTTAATATTTTCTAGTGGTTTTATTGATTTAATACCTTTTAGAACAGCTGCTCAAATTCCACAGTTCCCAGGTAGAAAGCATATTCTTTGATGCTAAGCGCCTTTCATTTGCATGGTTAACGGGCGGAGGTTATCCTAAGCAAAAGTGCACAGTTGTTCAGTAAAAACAATAGGTCTGTAGTTGAAATGTAAAAATGACGCTGTTTCATAAAAGCTAGTGGCGGCTGGTGCTCAATATTTTGAGGGGGCGGCAAACAAACTTGGCCCCCTCATTCACACTATTACCCCCCCACCCCGGACAGGTCAGATGGGAAGGCAGCGATCCATGGCCTTACCTTAGGAGGTAGTGCTGGGTGCAGGGTAGGGCTCCTTGCTTTTCCTCCTGGCTGAACAGGAAGTGGGTCCTGAGACCTAATTGGCAGGGAGTCCTAAGACTCCCTGACCAATCACGTCTCAGGCCCCGTCTCCTGACTGGCCAGGAGGAGAAGCAGGAAGACATTAGCAAATATTAATTTGATAATGTCACACAACTGGGTGGGCTCAGGAAGCAGTACTCAGCGCCCCAAGCCCACGCTTTTTTGAAGCCAATTAGAGCCTCAGTCTCTAATCACGTGCTTCAGAAAAAAACAAAAAAACATTTAAATCCATGCATCTGGCACCCTGCATATAGATTAAGGGCCATGCCTTTTCTACTGTGGTGGTCGACAGGGCCTTTATCTGTAGGGGGTTTGATTGGAGAGGGTAGGCCCAACTCCCTTGTGGGGTTGTATCCTCCACCCCGTTGTTCTTTATTCAGTGTGGGGTGGTTTCATTTGGGGTTAGTTTTGGGGAGGGTGGTATAGGGGAGATTTTATGCAGAGTGGAGTGGTGGAGTGAATGGTTTCCACCATGGGGGGCTTACCTGGTGCTTTTATGATGAATATTTTTTTGTAATTGATATAATAAATCTTGTGTAGTTAACTCTGTTTGGGAGTGTTGAATCTTTCCTGTTTTTTGTTTGTGTGGTTTTTGTTGTTCTTATTTTTAGACAACGTCCTCCTAGCATTTCTAGGTGAGTCCTACATTCAATAATACTACAGGCAGCATTCCCATATTTTTCTCTGTTTGGATTTTCCTAATGGAGCGGCCACCACTGATAAAAGGTATACAGCTGCAGGAACTGAGGTGATTAAAGAAGAACTTCACTTCTTAACTCCAGCTTTCCCATGGAGCTGCCACCTTTACAAATGCTATAGGCCTCTGCCAGATTTTTAGGAGAGACCTGCAGCACATGTGGGAGATTCTCACATGGGCTGCTGATTTCTAGTATGTATCTAGGACCTTGCAGATACGTGCATTGTGTGTGCCCATGTGTGGGACCCCCCATAAGTGTGCAAACAAACTGTGCCAAAACCTAAGAGCAGCATCATATCTGCACGTTTGTGGAATGCCATGGTACGCACTAGCCAATCAGTAGAACGGCATCCTAGGATTTGTGGCATGGGCATCACAGGAGGCAGCAGGAGTCCCTACATCATTCTTACCTAAGCAAGCAGGCAGAAAGTTCCCAGCTGCAGCACAAAATAAGGTCAGAAAAAGGGGAAGCAGTTTCGAATTTTGGAAGCGGGACATTGGAGAAACCAGAGAAGAGCAAAAAAGTAATTATGTCCACATTAACTGTGTTACCAAAATGTATATTTTCATGACCCATGCAACTGATTTTTTTTTAAATTCATCGAAAAGCATAAGACCCCATTCCCACCTGAGCTTTCTGTTTTGCAATTCTCAAAGCATGACAAAACTCAAGATAAAATTATCCCATGCTCCCTTTTTTTTACAGCAATATGGAGAAGGAGGCATTGCCTTTTATTATTCTCTCCCTCTATTGAGATATTGATGTTGTGTTGCACTTTTCTCCTCCGGTTGGCAGGGGGAGAGCTAAGTTGAAGCAAGCCCCAAGTCTTCTATGCAGAGCACTGGGAATCTTGGGAGTTGTAGTTTGAGATGGAATCAATATAATGGGATGAATATACTCTTTACACTAGAGATCCCAATAGGCATGGTGCAGTAGGAGGAGTGAAGGGATGATTTTTATTAAACTGTACCATCGGCTCCCACTGTTGTCAATCAAAGTCAGTTAGCTATACAGGAGAGAGAGGGGGCAGGGCCGAATTGGGGCTCCGTGTCTGAATGGAGCTGCTTGCTGTGGGGATACTCGACAGGAGGGAGGGGCCAGGACATCCGAAGAGGGACATAAGAAGAGGAGGATCTGGGTTGCTCTGTGCAAAACCAACTGAGCAGGTAAGTATAACATGTTTGTTATTTTTAGAGAAACTTTACAATCACTTTAATGAGACCATTCACTTAGCATCGTGTCTCTTGTCACCTGTCTTGTGAAGCTTGGTAAAGCATATGAGCAGAATAGCACATTTTTGGCTCCATAGACTTTAATGGGAGCTCCTGAAAAACACATTTAGTAATTTTCCAGGCGCTCCAATTTAAGAGTCTATGGGGGCAAAAATGCGCAATTCTGCTCCTGTACAGCAATTAATGTGAAAAACACTTCTGAAGCATTTGGCTACATTCATGCACAAGTGTGGGTTAAGGTTGTAATGCAATACACCTGAACTTTAGAAAAGGTGCAAACACAAAAATGTCATCAATTCTGAACAAAAACAATCGCTAGCTGTTAAAATCCAAAACTAACACATTTATTTCCTTTCATAGTTAAATGCTGCCTGTTTTCATTATGAAACACATTCAGCCTCTTCAAAGAGAAGTTTAAATCTATTTTCAGATTTGTATGAGGATCAAATAAAAGCCCATATTTCTTTGATTCACTGGCTGTGTGTTGTTAATGTGATTTTTTTTCCCTTAATATTATTATAGTTTTTTTTATCCGCTGTAACATTTTCCTGGCTTGTCTTATTTTAAATTACATTACATATGCCCATGAATCTTTTCCTTCAAATATTTATTTGGAGCAAGTCAGCAGGCTTCATTTGTTTTAATTAAAAAGAGGACCACCAAGATTAAATGGACTTTGTGAGTAATAGCACTTCTTGCTTAGGCTGGGGGTTTCAGAGCGAAGTTGGCGTGAGGGTGGCCTCAGCTACATTCTTTGGTTTTCTTGTGTGTTTATTTTTGGAGAAACTGGAGTAATCAGAGAAGCATTCTGGGTACATAAACTCTATTCCCTCCTTTAGCACAAACAGTTAAATACAACGTAAAAGAACGCCTAGAACTGGAATGTCAGGTTCTAAGTTGTCTTTTCTCAAAAACACATCTTTTGTGGGAAGGATGCTATTTTTTGCATAGAATGAAAAACATTAGCCCACCTAAAGTAAACACTCCGGTGTATTTACGTCATTTAGAAAGCTAAGACCTTTTCTTCAATTCATATTTAAATTCCGGATTTATGTTTTTTAGGTTGAAACTGTTGACAGCCATCTCAAGGCATTGCATTGGTCTGAGTGACAGTGCCCTCTACTGGTTCTGTGTGCTATGTCTTGTTCTGCTCTTCCACTTAACATTCAATTTAAGTTTTGCCATCCTAATACAGAGACGTAATTACTGTATCACACATCATTGCTGATAGTATAAGGGCTTATTAAATAGTGAATGTTAAGGTAGAGCTAAAGGCTAAAAAATTGTCATTTGATAAAGGATTGGAACCTGTATTTTTTTAATGTTATCTGTGTTTCATTGGGGAGATTTTCCTTCACATCCTGTTCCATATTTAAAACAGGAAGTGAGAGGAAATTCTTCCAAAGTGAGGGACTCCCTGGTTTTCACCAGGATCACCATAACTAGTGTCCCCATTGGAAAATGTATCCCCTACCCTCCCATATCCCCCTACTGTTCTGATTTCAACCCAATATGTGAGGTTTTCTTTCACTTCTGTTGATTACAGTAGACAGGACAAATAAAATCTCACTAACAAGGTCACAGACAGCAATAAAAAATTGTGTGCTAATCATTCTCCACTCTATCCAAAACCAAAAAATCCAAGTAGTAGGCATCTTAAAGTGGAAGTAAACCCATCAATTTAACAGTTTAAAAAAAACTGTTACATCCCAGGCATGCCGGGAATGCTAACTGCACATTGGTTGTGCTCTCAGTCAAACTGTCAAACCATCCAATGGCTGGTGTCATAACTGATCACATGCGCACCATAGCAGTTGAAGATTAAACAGGTTAAAAAATGGCAGCTTCCATGGCTGGAAACGATAGGAGGGTTTACTTCCACTTTAAGGGCCATACACATGGTAAGAAAATCAGAACTAACATTTTGTACGACGAGTGATCGGCTGATTATCTGATCAGTACTTTAGTGTTTTAGACAGCCGATTATGAGTTTTCGGGTGACAAAATCTGAAGGCGCATGTTATACCATTTTTATCGTAAAAGAAAACAAAGTTCGATTGTCGTTTAATTTGTACAGTTTTCGTCTTAAAAAAAAAACCCATAGAGCAAGACTATGTATGCTAAGAATACATTTCAAAATAATTCAACACATTACATAACTTCTGAAGATGTATTCTGTTGTACGAGAATTTTCGTACGTTAAGTGACCTCTTCATTTTAGATATGAGACTAGCATGCAACAAAAAACTGACAATTATTCATCCATGTATACCAAGCTTTAAGCTTGTCAATAGCCAATGACATATAGGGATATGGGTGTCCGCAGAACTTTGTTTAGGGGTGGGGGGCATCATTTTGAGGCCACCCATGCTCCGCCCATTTTTGACAATGTCATGAAGGGGAGGGGCGAGTTTTATGGGCGCAACAGAAGCTATATGGGCACAATAGCAGCTATAAGGGTACAATAGCATAAATATGCTATTGTGTCCATATAACTCCTATTGTGTCCATATAACTCCAGTCCTATTGTGGCCATACAATACTAGTATTGCTTGTCTCCTATTGGGCCAACACTGCCTAGTGACACTGACCTGCAGAGCTGCTGTGAATCTCGTGGGCCCGTGGTTACCAGGACTCGGAGATCAGGAGGCAGAGTGATATCAACAACAGCACTGCACAGCATGCCTGAAGTTTCAGCGGAACTCCGTTGAAAAAAACGTCAGAGTTTACTCTGATGGAAAAAACAGTCATGTGTACGTGGCATCAGAGACCCCTGTGCCAGGGTGACAACACAGGAATGCAGTTGAATGACAGGGACTTTGTCAGCATATAACAGGAATTTTCTGACCAAGGACCTTCATGGCAGGATCATCAAGTATTTTTTAAATAAAAGCTGCAGATTAAAAAAAAATTTTTGGGATTACATTTACTTTAACCAATGTACCCTTGTCATTTTTTGGGATAATTAAAAGATAGGGATTCCATTTAACGCAAACCAAGTTTTGATGATAACCTTTTAGTGTACTGAGCTACTGTCTAATATTTACATTTTTTCTGCATATTGTTGAGCATACAGCCCAAGCATGGGAACGTTTCCTTTGCTTTCCATCCCAAGAATTTAGATGCTGTTACATCTCAGTGATCATGATCTTATCTCACACACCAGCAATAAATTAGTAGTGCTGGCTGTTGGCTGACTTTTATTATTTAAGTGCTCATGGTGGTTTGGCCTTGATGTGCACTATATTGGATTTTTAGGAATTTCATTTATTTTATATTGCTCAACAGCTTTGTCTACTTAACAACATACTCATCACAATGTTGTAGTTTTGGTACTGCTATATTGTTGAAGGAACAATTAGAATAGATAAACTCTGGAGAATATATCAGGGTTTATCATGTAGTTTGAGAACTATAGATAGTTTCCCACTGTCTCTGAATGTTGGGGTGTTACTAGTCAAAGAAGAACAGTGCACTATATTTATAGTATAGTAGTTACAATAGTTAGTACCTGCTAAGCTAACGGTGCATCCTTCCTATCTTTACTTATGGTGCTTACCAACAATTACAAAGGTGATAACCATAATAATAATTCTACTTAAAGTGGTTATAAATCCTTAAGGTTTTTCACCTTAATATATTCTAAGCATTAAGGTGAAAAACCTTCTCTGCTACAGCTCCCCCTCAGACCCCCACTTCTCCTGAGCCCGATTTGATCGAGCAATGTGCTTTATCGCAGCGTTTCCCACCGCTGTCTCTCTCCTCACTGGATAGATCGATAGCAGTAGGAGCCATTGGCTCCACCTGCTGCTGTCAATTAAATCGACATGGGTGCCCCATGGAAAGCCACTTTCTGTGGGGGCACCTGATGAAGAGGAGGGGCCTGGAGCGCTGGCTGGGGACCCCAGAAGAAGAGGTTTGGGGCTGCTCTGTGCAAAACTATTGCACAGAACAGGTAGGTATAGGCATGTTATTTTTATATATATATATATATATATATATATATATATATATATATATATATATATATATATATATATATAAACTAAGCTTTACAACCCCTTTAACAAATGTCTATTTTTACTTATTACAGGTACTTATTTAGTGCCATCAGTTTACGCAGGGCTTTAGAAGGTCCCTAATTCACATTCATACATACACATACTAGGCCAATTTAGACAGGAGCCACTTAACCTACCAGCATGTTTTTGGAGTGTGGGAGGAAACTGGAGTATCCGGAAAAAAACCATGTAAGCATAGGAAGAACATGCATACTGCCATTGTTGGAATAATGGCATCCACATTTTTAAGATGTAGATATTTGGTTAAATGTCTCATGGTGAGTATTCTTGTATAAGGGTCAGAGTTAGGACACTAGAGATGTGCATTGCCATTGTCCTAGTGAGGCCCAACCCAGTCTCCACCTCTACTGCCCCAGAGTATAATATGCAATTCAGCAGATTACAAAAGGGATGCAGATGTGGTGTACAGTAAGTGGGGAGGGGGAGGGCAAAAGGTCAAAGTGCACCATCAACATTGTTCCTAGAAGCAGGCAGGTGGCAGTGTAAAGCTGACTATACAATGGTATTAAAAAAAAAATGATTTCAGACCATTCACCTTTATAATAGTTAAAGGGGTCAAACTGACCATCATTTTCAACTGTAGAAAATATGTGTCAAATGAAATCTTAATAGCAAGTATTGCTTTTATTCAGGAAGTTTCACTCGTTCCAAAATCTAAATATTTGAAGTACTTTTGAACAACATTTGTTGAGTCTCTGATGGCATTATTGAATGTACTGACAAAGACTTTATACAAAACGTTTATGCGAAAGTGTATGTATGGACAGCTCAATAAAGGCCGGGGAGGTACATATTATAGTTTGAACTACCAGAAGGAGGACACAGTATGGTAGGGCTGCAGCCCCAACTTTGAACTGAAGCCCCAATATCTGTAACTACACCATTTGGACTATAAGTTTTGTAGAAGATGAAACCTCAGCTGGAGTTGGAGCTGGAGCTCCAGTTGGAGCTGTGTATTATAAGATATGGACAAGACATATGGTAGATTTCACATAAGGTTTAAACTTTATGCCTGTGAACATATTTTTGTGCTTTTTAATATAAATGTAGCATACCCAAACATAGAGTACCCTATGGAAATTTGGCACTTTGATGGTTAGCAATGTAAGTATAAAAATATATTTTGCTATTTTTTTGAGAACGTCATTTCATAGATTTTTATACAATACGCAAATAAAATGAGTGTGCTTTTTGTGTGTTGTGTTGCTTTGCCTTTAAATAGCACTGGTCATACACACACACACACTATATATATATATATAAAACGGCTGCGGAAATTAACAATTAATTCCTCGATTAATCAATATTTTTTTTGATTGACCAAAATTCTTTTGATCGGTAGGCTGCCTGCCCTGGGGCCGCTTTGGGCCAAGCTGTGGCTGCAGTGCAGAGCTCCGCTCCCTCCTCCTCCTCCACTATATGTCATACACAGTCTGCGGGCATCTCCCGCTGTGTGTCTCCGAGCTGAGTGAGAAAACTTTGGCCGCACTGTGAGAAAAGGGGCGGCCCAGTGGTGTAGCGGTTAGCACTCTCACCTAGCAGTAACAAGGGTTCAAATCCCAACCACGACACTTCCTGCCTGGAGTTTGCATGTTCTCCCTGTGCCTGCGTGGGTTTCCTCTGGGTACTCCAGGTTCTGGTTTCTGGCTTCTGTCCAAAATTAGCCCTAGTATATAACTGGGGACTTTGGATTGTGGGCTCCTTGAGGGTAGGGACCAGTGTGAGTGTGCAATGTACATTGATGGGGACAATTGTAGACACTCAGGTTGAACTGGATGGACTGGTATCTTTATTCAACCTTACTAACTATGTAACTATATAAAAGTCCCACCCTCCTCCTAGATCAGCTTGTGTGATAGACACAGTGTTCTGTCTGTCACCCAAGTTGATCTAGGAGGAGGGTGGGACTTTTCTCACAGCACGGGCAAAGTTTTCATACTCAGCTCGGAGACACACAGCAGGAGATGCCCACAGACTGTGTAATTCAAGCACAGGCACTGACTACAGTGAGGCTGCGATTATGGGCACGGTGAGACTGCATTATGGACATGGTGAGTCTGCATTATGGACATGGTGAGTCTACATTATTGGCACGGTGAAGCTGCCATTATAGGCACGGTGAGGTTGCGATCATGGGCACGGTGAGACAGCATTATGGGCACAGTGAGGCTGCCATTATAGGCACAGTGAGGCTGCGATTATAGGCACGATTAGACAGCATTATGGGCACGGTGAGATAGCATTATGGACACAGTGAGGCTGCGATTATAGGCACGGCGAGGCTGCGATTATGGGCACGGTGAGACAGCATTATGGGCACGGTGAGCTGCAATTATGGGCACGGTGAGACTGGATTATGGGAACGGTGAGGCTGCGATTATGGGCATGGTGAGACTGCATTATGGGCACGGTAAGGCTGCGAATATGGGCACGGTGAGGCTAAGATTATGGACACGGTGAGGCTGAGTTTATGACGTGTGACGTCCTAGCCGTGCCCCTCTATGTCCTTCTTTGGCCTTTGCCATAACAACAGTGCTAAATCAGCTAAAAGTAGTTGGATCTGTATGTGCGTTATAATTAATTGAAATTTGTTGATTAATCGATTTAAAAAAAATAGATTAATCGAACACAAAATTTTTAATTAGTAACAGCCCTAATATATATATATATATATATATATATATATATATATATATATATATATATATATATACGCACACACACACACAGTGCATATTTTTCTTATTAGGGCTGACATGATGGAATGACTTCATATATATATATATATATATATATATATATATACATATATATATATATATATATATATATATATATATATATATATATAGCGACGGGCTCCTGAAGAGCACGCGCTATGTGTTTTTCAAAATGTAACTTTACCCAAACTACAGTTTGGTTTGGGTCTATTTGCCTAAATTTGACTTCTGTGTCAGTCTGACTGGGCTGTGAGATGTTCAGCCTGGCCAGGGGTGCGGTTCCACCTGACTTTAACGCCTCAGGGCTGGCTAGCCCAAGGCAAGGGATCTAAGGAAGGATTTCAAGGTGGATTGGTGCTGTCTCTGCTTCGAGAGAGACCCATTGAACTTCGAGCATTCCAGGGGATGACTCTTTAGAAGAATACCACGTGTGAGTTCGGTTTTCTTAACAAGAGCCTGGAAGGGCTGAAGTAACAGAGAGAATCCAGTCTTGTGGATATCACCAAGCAGGCTGAAAGATCCAGGTATCCTACAAGTGTTCTACAGCTTAATTTCCCTCTGTGTTCTGCCATAACGTCAGTGATAAAGAATTTGTTCCTGAATAAACACCTGGTTGGATGCTAGGCCTTGTGTGTCTAACTTGAATTTTCATCCAGCTGCGAATGGCTATTCTCTGGATGCAGTCAAAGTAAGCAAGTTCCTTAACATTTATAGACTTTGATATTAAGAGTACCTGAATTCCTTCCCAAACCTCTGAACCCAAGTTGAAGTTCAATGGTTGAAGTTTGCAAATAAAATCCATTCAAGTAGATCTATTGTCAGTCTCAAGTTACTGGGTCACCTACCACGGGACATCCCCTAGACGTGCCACAAGGAGAAGCGGAAGGTAATGGTAAGCCCAAAAATAACCAGCAGCTCCTTCAGGGGTTAGTGCTGCATATATATATATATATATATATATATATATATATATATATATATATATTTTTGTAAATGTCTGTACCTGTTGCTTTGTTTATAGTTCCGCTTTAATGTTCACAGAGATTGATTATGTACAGTACATCAATAGAATGAAGAAGATGGCAGAAGGAGAGAAAGTCTCTGCCATATGTCCTGTCCATGCTGCCAGAATTAACTATAATGCAAGTATTCCTATATTCTAATAGTTTAACTGCAGCTGTCCATAGCATGTATCTGAATCCTTATGACAGACAGAGTATCCCTGTCCTATTGTTATTCTCTCACCTTCTGTTATTTGAGTTAGTCCTGTCCTTTCTGGTCTGAAATTCCATAGCTAGTTTTAGGCTCAATAACCAGCATAGGCTTAGAACCAGGTTAAGCATCCAATAGCCACTTCTGGTTGTTGGAGGTCTGGTTGCATGATAGATTAGAAAAATACTAGGTACCAAAGCATAGAATAGAGAGGTTTATCCTGAGTTCCAGTATCCCACCACCGAATCTGTGTTCGTAGCTGGTTGGAGAATCTCCCCATCATCACTGATCTTCGCTGATCCTGTCTTCAGGTCTTCAACACTAAAATCGATGCCGATGTGATCCTCCTCAGGGGTCCCCTTTAACTGTACTTTGTTGCAACATTCATCTGGACGTAATAACTATATATAGGGTTTTTTGCCCTTCGTCCTCTGTGGGGGTGCTTCCTTACAGTTGGATTAAGGAAATAGACGATACAACAGGATATGTATTTTTTATGCATTTGTTATTTTATGTCTGTAAACATATCTAATCTGTATGGTATCTTATACTGTTTTAATTATTATTATTAAACTACGCTTTGTGATTTTGATATAATTTTGTATACCTTTATGGCCACCTGCCCATGTTAAAGTTCTCTCCCTAGAGGAGTATATGTTTTTTCAAATTGTCTTGCTCATTAGGATGGGGTTTTGGTAGGCCTTCTTAGACTTGCGATCTGGGGCATCTTGTTCAATTCGTAATAACTATATATACCCGCTAACATGTGCAAAATTCCCACAGGACTCCCATCGGACCTTCTGTCGATAATGCATACAAAAAACCTGAAATCAGACTTAAAACAATAGAGTGCTCAAGTGCCCGTTACAGTCCACAAAAAAATATACATATATGTTCAATAACGGTGCTGCCTGTCACTTCAAGTCACATTAACATACCGTATATACTCGAGTATAGGCCGACCCGAATATAAGCCGAGGCCCCCAATTTACCCCCAAAAAAACTGGCAAACTTATTGACTCGTGTATAAGCCGAGGGTGAGACATGCCTGTCCATCCCTGTGTGTGTGTCCGTCCATCCCTGTGTGTCCGTCCATCCCTGTGTGTCCGTCCATCCCTGTGTGTCCGTCCATCCCTGTGTGTCCGTCCATCCATCCCTGTGTGTGTGTGTCCATCCATCCATCCATCCCTGTGTGTGTGTGTCTCCATCCATCCATCCATCCATCCCTGTGTGTGTGTGTCTCCATCCATCCATCCATCCATCCATCCCTGTGTGTGTGTGTCTCCATCCATCCATCCATCCATCCCTGTGTGTGTCTCCATCCATGTGTGTGTGTGTGTGTGTGTGTGTGTGTGTGTGTGTGTGTGTGTGTGTGTGTCCAGCCTACCTTTGTCCCGAGCCTCCGTCCCGTGCCTTGCCTCCTTGCCTCCGTCCCGTGCCATGCCTTGCCTCCTTGCATCCGTCCCGTGTCGTGTCGTGCCTTGCCTTGCCCCCGTCCCGTCCCGTCCCGTGCCGTGCCGTCCCGTGCCCTCTTCGTCGGCGGCCATTGTAAAGTTCAAAAGCTGCGCCGCCGCCTTCGCCTGTGATAGGCGGAACACTGAATTTCCCAGCAGCCTGTGTTCCGCCTATCACAGACGTCGTATCATCCTCGTCCGTAGTACGAGGATGATACGACGTCCGTGATAGGCGGAACACAGGCTGCTGGGAAATTCAGTGTTCCGCCTATCACAGGCGAAGGCGGAGCCGGAGGCGCGGCTTTTGAATAGAATGGCCGCTGTCTGTCTGCTCGACACGCTGATCGAGCGGGCAGACAGCGATGACTCGAGTATAAGCCGAGGGGGGCACTTTCAGCCTCAAAAAAGAGGCTGAAAATCTCGGCTTATACTCGAGTATATACGGTATATGCAACATTCCGTGCTCCAGCCATCCAATGTCTTCCACTCAAAGTATTGATTAACCCCTTCCAGCATGTGATTATCACCTCCACACTACACTCACCAGAACCAATTGACCCTTCACATAAGCAAATGGGTCAAATAACGCTAGTAGCTCCAAAGGTTTAGAAGCGGCTAGTCATCCACCGAACGATCAATCCTATTGGAGCTTCAACAACTCATTCCCCCATTTAGATAATATGGCAGCAACGGGAAGTCTCCTTTTCCTGCTTTACTACATACAAGTTAAAAAATTGCTGATTTACTACATACAAGTTTAAAAAAAAGATACACAATTAAAGCAGAACTAAACTGTATGTGAGCACCACAAATCAAAAACACTATTTGGTTAATTTTTAATATTAAAAGCAAACTCACCCAACCATCCGTGTCTCTGTGCTTTTTGTTGAGCAATCACTTTGAAACCCCCCCCCCCCCCCCAGCATTTCTATTCAATGCCATCTTGAGTAAGGGCAGATGATTAATGTAGCATTTACTTCCTGGAATCCATCTGCCCTTAGCTCAGGCATGTTGGCAGGATGGTGTGCTTAGTTCAGGAAGTCCATCCTCCAGATGAAAGAAAAAAAAATGCCCATGAAGACTCCTGGGTTGTATGACATAATTTTAACCTAGGCCAGAAACTTAAAGCAACTGAACAAATTAAAAAAAAAAATTAAAACAAGTAAATATAATATATCTTCCTATTTATTTACTAATGCTAGGAGCATAAGGATTGAAAAGTGTTAATGCTGACTGAGATTAGTTCCATTTTACGCAGCTTTGTATTCAATAATACAGAGCTGATTTTTTGAAACATCATTACATGTGTGATTCATTCCATATTATTAAATTGCTAATTATAAAGACAGAGTTAAATACCTTGGGAAAGCAGATAGTGGATTATACATTTACATCTAGGCTGTGCAAACACAATAAAATAACTGAAGTAGCTGTGGTTAAATAAACATCTGGAGCCTAACAGGTGGTGAGCAGAGTGGAATTACAGTAAAATGGAAGGAGGTTCAATAATTAGTATTTTACATTGATGAGAACAAAAGGCATTGATAACAAAGGTTATAGTAGTATCGGCATTCCTTTTTTTTTTAAACATGCTATAGTTACCTGGCTCCAAAACTTCTCTTCTGGGATCCCCCGCTGGCACTGTCCACCCCCCCTCTTCAGTGCCTGCCCCCATAGCAAGCCTTTGTTTTGGGTGCACTCGTGCAGGCTCACTCCTGAGTCTGGCTGTGTGTGTCTATGGACACACATAGCATATTTCAGGCCCACCCTTGCTTCCCCGTCACTGGATTTGATTGTAGTGGGAGCCAATGGCTGCCTCTATGGAATCCATGTGTGGAATAAAATAATGTAGACACAGAAAATAATGTACATGAGCTTTACCTTTTAGATAATCATCCTATTTTCTCCAAGCCCACTATCATCCCTGAAGCAATGCTGTCTTCCTAATAATGCATTTTTAAGCACAGTCGAATGTCAGCTACAGCAAAGAAGGGCAGTTCTGGGTGGGCGCCATATGACAACCTCCCGTGGTCACGCCTGCTGGGTTCTGTGATCGCTGTGTCCCCTAGGACACAGCTGATCACAGATCAGGGTAAAGGGCCAATCACTGCGACCCTTTAACATGTGATCAGTTGCGTCCATTCACAGCTGATCAAGATGTAAACACAAGCTGGTTATCGGCATTCCTTTAATCATGCTGACATCTACACTGATCATGAGGGCACTGATTATGAGTGTCCTGATTATCAATGTAGTCCCAACATTGCACACAAGTGCTGCTAACCAATGCCCACCAGTGCTGCCAATTAGTGCTCATCAGTGCTACCAATCAGTGCCCTTCAGTGCCGCCTATCAGTGACCATCAGTGCCACCTATCAGTGCAATCTCCTCAGTTTCTCCTCATCAGTGTCCACCAGTGCCACTTCATCAGTGCCCATCAATGCTGCCCCATCAGTGCAGCCTCATCAGCGCACATCAGTGAAGAAGAAAAATTACTTGTTTGTAAAATTCTATAACAAACTATGATAAACTTTTTTTTTTTTTCCAAATTTTCGGTATTTTTTCGTTTAACAAAAAATATAAAAATCCAGTGGTGATTAAAGACCATCAAAAGAAAGCTCTATTTGTTTGAAATGTATGGCTTGCCCTTCTAAGCGGCATGATCCCTATGTTAGCGCCCGCTGCGTAACGCAACCTTCCTAGGGCCACTGTGTGCAAGGCCTCACAAACTATACAGCAGCTTTCCTACGTGCCTTCAGATTGAAGAGAGTAAATCATATTGTGTAATGTGTGTAAAAGAGCTGGTGGAGAAAATCCACACTCAGCATGGTATTGTTTGAAATGTCTCTGTAGTCGGTGCCAAATCAGGTGTTATTGGCAAGTGAAAAGATGTTATCCTTCTGGTGTGGGGCCCGGGGTGGGCCATGAGGGGTGCTAACTCCCACATGAAAGCAGTACCACCATGCTAACATTTGGCAAAAGTAATTTATGTAAAATTCACAGCGTGCAGCTTACACATGTAAATAGTGCTACAGAAGATTTAGTCCACCTACCTACCCTTTTTTTTTTTAAAACATTGGCAGTAGCAAGGCAGTTCATTAATCAGCTCCTGGGTGTAAAAGGAACAAGTATAGTACAATTACCATGTTTTTGTGACTTTAAAAACTGAGAACTCTTTTTTCTATTTCTTGCCCCTGGTGTGCAGTCTGTAATATGATAAATTGAACTGTTGGTACATCATCTACTGAGAGGCACATGGGGAAAAAAATGTAATTCCTATTGGTTCCCACATATGGGCGGTTAGTGTGGCACAACCAATGGTATTTTACTGCATGCAGCCTCATCTGTTGAGTCACGTTTAAAAATAAAATACAACTATAGAAAATTAAGCATCTGAACCTGAAGCTTACATAACGTGCATTTTGGATATATTCTATTTTATAGCAAGCACCTGTAGATGTAAGCTGGCCATACACTAGTCTGTTTAAAGCTGATCTCTGGGCACAAAAATTTCCAGGACTTTGTAACTTTCTACTTTCCTGCAGCACGGTATTCCAGCAGCAAGATATTTTCCAGCAGCAAGATACTCCTTTCCTGCAGCAAGATTTTATTAAAGGCCTCCAGTATGTTTTGCAGCAGTACTAGCTGGGGGGTTGTAAGGGACACCCTACATAATTTCCTTATACCATAGGCATGCCCCGCAATGCTATATATCTCAAGAGCCCTACCTATTAGCACTGTGAGGGTAGGCTCTTGAGCGTAAACATGCTTCTATGGGTGGGTATGTATGTGTAGGCAGTGACGGAGGAACTGAGAACTCCCTTGTTGCCAGGGCACACTTGGCAACAGCAGTCCCTATACTGTCTAAATACACTCTACCAGCATGCCTCTGTTGTGGCAGCACTGGCATAAAAACCCTAGACCAGCCACCTAACAGTCTGATTCCAAGCAAAACCCATCCCTGCTTCATTCCCTTGCAGATCCTGCAGCCTGGATTGTGTAAAATGAACTGCCTGTTAAAACACAGTTCTGTAGCAGCTACCCATCTCAGATGGTACACAAAGCTGCAACTCACTGTTGGCTTCCCCTTCCCCTGTAAAGTAAAGAATGTCTTAGGAAAATTCTGACTATTGGCTTGTGTGCATACTGGAGATTAACCTGTAACATGTCTGTGCTAATGTTTAATTCAAAATGATATTTTTGCAAAGCTCTGAGCCCCATCTACTTAGTTGTACTAGGTCCTTCTACCACTGGATAAGGAGCTTAAATTGAACTGCATGCTGATTGTTTTATATTGTTTCACATGTGAGTTAGCACCACCTCATGGCCAGAGGCCAAATTACTTCTCAAAGCTCCACATACAGAAGCATAACATCTTAGACACCAGCCAGGGACATCTTTCCAAGCATCGACCACAGAGTCCACACCACAGAACACTGATTATCCTCCACCGGTTATTATACACACATTACGCATTACTTACTTCCCCCTGTAGGTATATAGTAAAACCACTGTATACTCTGAAAGGCCCCACATGCTCATTGTCCAGGTCCAGTTCTAAGATAGGGTGCTGAGCGCTGAGATGGCAGTTCTACCCCTACAACAGAAACTCTGTCATCTTTCACCACAATCTCCTGGACTGGCTGCTATTCAGTCTCCCTGTTTTCCTATGCTCGGGTCCCCGAAGATCAGGTGGATGCTTTCTGCTCTGTAGCGACCACATTGTTCCATATGTGACCTTCTTCCTGCCACCCTTGGAAAGAACCTGGGGAACAATTTCTTCTCCCCAATATAACTCTTATGACAAGTGACACATTCCCCGGCCTGACGCACCACAGTCCACAAATAACCCCACAGTCACTGGGAATTAACCCTTCAATCGAGTATCCAAATAACATTTTAGCCACCTGCCTACAGACCCAAAGCTGAAAATGTAATGTTTCAGCTACTAGTCCTTGGTGGCTGCATGCTTTTTTTTTTTTTTTCAATCTTCTTTTGCTTTATTTTCTCATGGTAATCCTGAAAATAACACTCTTCATGTCCGTGGATAGCTCTCCTCCACTGTATCATAGGAGCCATTGTAATCACCCTAGGCTACTCTCCTGATATAAACTAAAAACATGTCCACATCTATTTATCTCCATTACTTGTGGGAGGGGCTAATTGGTAGATTACAGAAGATAGCTAGGAAGGAAGATATTCTTCTGAGCAGCTCTCAGGGTGTGACGAGGACACAGGCTTTCTAGAACGACCGCCAAGTGTTTTCTGTACTTATTGAAAATGCTTTTAGCTTGATAAAAAAAAAAAAAATATAGAAAACTAAGACAATTGCTACATCTAGGCACTGCAAGCTGCATTATATTGCATTTTTGCTCTTGGGTTATGCATCAAAATAACTCTGTAAGATATGAGTGATGATGGGAAAGGCATGGATCAAAAGAAGAATTTTGGAGCTGTGCTGAGCTGTAACTGTTTAGGTAAATGGGGACTGTGTTTGGAGATGGGAGATCCTAGAAGTAAGGAGTCCTATGTTCAGAATTTGCAGCTTTGCAGACTTAAAACAGTATTAAACCCAAAATCAAGGAGGCGTGGCCTGGTGATGTGCTAGAGCAGACGTGTGCTCTGTGAGCTCCGAGGCCGACACCGAGAAATATACATAAAATCATCCAAAAACTCATATTTTTCCTACCTGAGTGATGGGCCGGCGGACGGGCAAGTCTCTGCCCAAGAAAGGAGCCTCGACGGGGTCGATTAAGCGATTCCTTTCCGTGGAACCGGACGAGGTGGAAGAACAGGACGACCTAGGCCGCAAGCCGCGGAGTAGAGTGGATCCCGCATCCCGCGATGGGCCGGACCGGAGGTCGCGCTCGCCCGAGTCCTCGGCGGGCTCGGGGGCCGAGGGTGAGTCACATCCTTCCGCCGGAGCGGCGCCGAGAGTGAGCGATCTCCCTACCACCTCCGATCTCGCCGCCATGCTTCTGAACCTCGAGCGGGTCATCAGGAAGGAGGTCTCCGCAGTTCGTTCGGATCTCTCGCAAGTATTGGTTCGTGTTGAAGAGTCGGAGCAACGTCTCGATCGCCACGCGAACGCTATTCGATCCCTCCAGGCGACTACACGTCAACTTGCCATTTCGCATCGTACGACCGTTTACAAGATCGAAGATCAAGAGAATCGTAACAGACGTAATAACGTTCGGATTCGGGGACTTCCCGAAGCGACTGGAGACGACGATCTGTTACCATCCGTTCGGGGCATTTTTAATAGCCTTCTGGGACGAGCACCTGACGCCCCTTTGAAGATTGACCGGGTGCACAGGGCACTCCGCCCACGCAATCTTGCTACAGACGTCCCACGGGACATTATTTGCCGGGTCCACCATTATCCTGAAAAGGAACTGATTATGCAGAAAGCTAAGGGAGCTAATCCGTTTGATTTTCATGGGGCGATGCTATCCTTTTTCCCGGATCTCGCTAAAGAAACCTTGGATCGACGCAGGGCCCTAAGGCCCCTCACGGAACTGCTCCGGGCGGCGTCCATTAAATATAGGTGGGGCTTCCCTGCGGCCTTGATCGCATCTAGAGATGGCAAAACCGCAATACTTCGATTTCCGGAGGAGCTGTCCAAATTCTGCACGGATATGTCCGTTCCTACCCCAGAACTACCTGGATGGCAAGAAGGCATCCCGCCCCTGCCCGCTGGGACCGACCAGGGCTGGCAGAGAGTGAGCCGTGCCCGCCGCACTTCTGCACCTGATTGCCGCCCTTGAAAGGGCATCCTGCCCGCCAACTTGTTCAGCTTGGTTACCTGTTCAGGACGTCTACTTGCATCTGTGGGGCATACCGCCTGAATGTTCCCTTTACTAAGTTTGTGCGAGGAAGCTGACCGCCTCTGGCGACAACGTGTTTTTGCAGGCCAGGGCTGAGCACCCCTAAGGGGCCCTCAGTCTGGATATGATCACCGCTGCTCTTTTGCCCTTTGTCTTTTTATTGGCGTGACATTTCTTCATCTTCCTCGCTGTGCCTTTGGAGCGTATCTGACTCATGGTTCCCCTCTCCCCCCCCCCCCCCCCATTTTGGGTACCCTACCGCCTTAGCTTCATACCAATATTGTTCTGTACAGGCGCTTTAGGTTTTGGATGATGTTATTCATAGATTTTTCTGCCTAGGTGTCGGCACCGGACCGCGGGGCGCTGCCTTGGACCTCTATGGTGTGGTTTGCGCCCGGCTGCCTGCGTCCCGCCTCCCCCTTTTTGAGCGGGGGCTGCCCGGCGCGGGGCCTCGGCGTCCGTTCCCCCGTTGGGGTGGCGGGCGTGGGGGCCCTGTGGCGGTCACGCAGCCCGCTCTTGCACGGCATAGTAATGCGTGCACTAATGGCTGTTTCTCGACAGCACCTTTTTTGGTTCAATTTGTTTTTCCCACTAAGGTGGGGCCTTGTATTTTTTTGTTGCCTTTCTCTCTCCTTTCCTCTTCTCTTTCACCTTCTCTGCCTACTGCCTCCACCTCCTCTGTTCTCCTCCCCCCTCTCTGGCGGCAGACCGCCTTGGTATTGTATTGATAATGTTGTGGTGATCGCGGTTCCTCCTCCTGAGACCCCATGGCTACTGTGAACATTGTATCTTTTAATGTACGGGGCCTTTACGCCCCAGGGAAGAGACACAATTTATATAGGGAACTGGACCGTTTGCGGGGGGACGTGGTCTTCCTCCAGGAGACCCACCTCACGCAGACGACTCGAGTTAGGTTACACTCACCACAGTACCCTACATGGTACTACAGCCTCTCGGACATCTCTAAAGCCAAAGGCGTGGCCATCGGGCTTCGTAGGGGAACCGCGTTCACGTTTGAGGAAATGTTGTGTGATCCTGCGGGACGTTTTCTGTTTCTGCGGGGCACCTTGGGCAGCATGCAGTGTACTTTGGCCACCTTATACTCCCCTAACAAAAACCAGGTGCGCTTCTTGGCTTCCACACTTAGCTCCCTGCGGAACTTTGCACGTGGATGCATTCTCCTAGCGGGCGATTTTAATGTTCCCTTGGAACCTACTCTGGACACCTCTAGGGGTGGTTCCTCGCTTTCCGGCAGGGGAATAAGGTATATACGTTCTCGACTCCATGACCTACAATTGATGGATGTCTGGAGAATTGCTCACCCACGGGAAAGGGACTTTACCTACTTTTCCCCGGTGCACCAAACCTACTCTAGAATAGATTTATGCTTCATTGACCACCAACATCTTCCGCTCATAGTGAAGTCAAGCATTGACTCATCCCCCATTTCGGACCATGCTCCGATTTCCTTAACCATTAGCGTGGCGTCCATACCCCTGAAGGCCACTAACTGGAAATTGAACGAGGACCTTATAGCCGAAGAGGCGGATAAAAAGGTGATGGGTGATAGTTTGGAGTTTTATTTTAAGACTAATGTCAGTCCTGAAGTTTCACCGGGAGTGCTTTGGGAGGCCCACAAGGTGTATATTAGGGGAAAGTTCATAGAATTGGGTTCTAGGAAAAAGAGGGAGCGCTTAACTCAACAGGCCAACTTGTTGCGGGACATTACTGACTTAGAACGCCGACATAAGTTGAACCAGACTCCAGCCCTTTTCCACGCCTTAATGGAAAAACGGGAGACTCTGAAGTCTCTCCTTCATTTAGACCACAAACGTCGCGCGCGGTTGGTAGCTCACCGTTTTTATGAGTGGGGCGATAGGCCCAGTAGACTGCTGGCTAATTCGGTGCGACAGCGGAAGAATGCAGCGTTTATTGCCAAAGTTAAGACCCCCTCGGGAGACTTGGTGTTCGAGACACCCCGTATAGCCAAGACATTCCGGGACTTTTACCAGCGCCTGTATCGGGTGCACCAGGGGGACCATGATAGAGAGGCTCGGAGACGCCTTATTGGGGACTATCTGGCCCGCGCCGCTCTCCCGAAACTCTCCGAGGAGGTTTTGGCTTCCTTGGAGGGGGAGTTGACGACTGCGGAGCTTCTGGGCGCCATGAAAGCTATGGCGCGCGGTAAGGCACCGGGTCCAGACGGCCTCACGGTATCGTATTATAGAGCGTACGCTGCCATACTGATGCCGTACTTGACCAGATATGCTAACGTGACCTCGGACGGCGGGGACCTTCGCCCGGAGACCACTCACGCACATATCACGGTATTACCCAAGGAGGGCAAGGACCCTAGTGACTGCGCGAGCTACCGCCCTATCTCGCTCTTGAATATAGATGCGAAGATTTATGCTAAAGCTATAGCGAATAGGCTGCTCCCCCTGGTGCCACAATGGATTTCACGGGATCAGACAGGATTCATCCCCGGGAGGGAAGCGCGGGATAATTCTCTCCGCACACTCTCCTTGATGGCATATGTGCGGCGGACTGCCCAGCCCACCCTGTTACTCTCCACGGATGCTGAGAAGGCGTTTGACAGGGTGGACTGGGACTTCCTTATGGCTACGCTGGCGCACCTGGGCATAGGTCCCACTCTGCGCTCCCAAATAGCGGCGTTGTACCACTGCCCCACAGCTCAGATACGGATTAACGGAACTCTTAGTGACCCCTTCACCCTATACAACGGCACTCGTCAGGGGTGCCCGCTCTCGCCGATTTTATTCGCGATATCCCTAGAACCATTTTTATCCCTTGTTAGACAAAATCCGAATATACGTGGTGTTACCATTGGTACGACGGAACACAAATACGCGGCTTACGCGGACGATATTTTGTTTTATGTGCAACAGCCTCTGATCACCCTTCCAAATCTTATGTCCGAGTTTTCGGCCTACGGCGCGGTGTCAAACTTTAAAATCAATATGTCCAAATCGGAAATGTTAAACATCTCTGTACCCGCCAAACAAGTATCCCACCTGAAAAAGAACTATCCCTTTAACTGGCAGCTGAGCTCCATGAAATATTTGGGCATTCACCTCACGCCTTCATTATCGTCCCTTTTCCGCGCTAACTTTCTGCCTTTACTCAACACTCTTAGGTCCGATATCCAAAAGTGGTCCCAGCTACGACATTCTTGGCTGGGAAGAATAGGCCTGGTTAAGATGAACTTGCTGCCCAGGGTGCTCTTCATGTTGCAGATGGTCCCGTTTGGGATACCGGTGGGGTTTTTTACAATTTTGACATCTATGGTATACCGGTACATATGGAATAGGAGAAGGCCCAGGCTGAATAGAACACTCCTCATTCGCCCTAAGTGTAGCGGGGGTTTAGCTGTACCAGATTTCAAACTCTACTATAGGGCCGTTGTGCTGACCAGACTCTCTGACTTGAAGTATTGCAAGGGCACGAAACTCTGGGTAAATGTGGAAACAGACCTTTGTGGAGCTGAACCTTCCACGCTGATGTGGATACCGAGGAAGTTCCGAACCCTTTTGCCTACCACGTCCCCACTTACACACTCCTCCTTGATGGTATGGGACTCTATCTGTAAGAGGTATGGCTGGCTGTATAACTCCCCCCTGATGCCCTTGGTGGGTCACAACTTTTTCCCACCGGGTAACATGGACCCTCAGATTCACCCGTGGCGGCTGGGCACTAACACCTATCTCCATCAGTTCACCGGCCCATCCGGGGTACTACCTCTTGCTTCCATCATGGGGGACTCCTCCATTTCCTACATGGATCGCTGGAAACATCATCAACTGTTGAACTTTGTTCGCATGCTCCCAAAACCCCTGCGCACCCTGGCGGAGCTTACACCTGTGGAAACCGCATTTGCTGAACCTGACCCGATTGAGCGGCCAGTTTCGTACTTCTATCAGGCCTTGCTGTCCCTCACCTCTACGGGTACCCCCTCCTTTCTACGGTGCTGGGAAAGGGAACTACAAATGGAGCTGTCTCCGTCCCAGCAGTCACAAATCCTAACACTGGCTCATGCCTCCTCGGGATCCTCTAAGACATCAGAAATGGCGTATAAACTTTTGACCAGATGGCACTACACACCGGTTGTCTTACATAGGTTCTCTCCCCAGTCCTCCCCACTCTGTTGGCGGGAGTGCGGGGAGGTAGCCACTCATGCCCATATATGGTGGTACTGCCCGAGGATCCGCCCATTCTGGCTGGCGATCATATACACAATTAAAGAAATCCAGGGGTGGGAGGTACCTAATGACCCGTGGTATGTCCTGTTCCATTGCACGGGAAGGCCGACAGGCTCCTACAAGAGGTCGATTACACCACATCTCTTAAACGCTGCTAAAACCCTCATTCCTCAGTTTTGGAAGCTGAAGACGATCCCCACCCTCCGGCGTTGGTTGCTCAATGTGGATACCACATATTACATGGAGGATATGACCCTTTCCCTCCGGGGTAAATCTGAGTTGTCAACAAAGATCTGGGCCTGTTGGGTTGCCTTCAAATATTCCTCGAGTTATGCAGCCATAATGTCTCAACCAGAGTGAAGTGAACATGACGCTTGTTTTTACTACATCTACTGTTATTTTGCAATAGGTTGTCTGACGGTGGTCTGCCGGGAAAAAGGCTAAGGAGATTTTTAAACGGTGCGATTATAAATTCTATTAGAGCAAGATATGATAAAAATCCATTTATTTAAATGCATAAAAAGCACTATATTGTTGTATATAGTACATAGCAATACAAAAGACAATATACGCGTTTTTACTAGACTGAAGGGATCCCGGCAAAGCAAGTTGATGAGCCAGTAGCACTCATTCCCAACATGTTTCGCAACAAGCTTCTTCAGGGGAGTGTGCAACTAACAATAAACACAGTATAGAATTATTATACAGAAACACAAATATACAATATAATTACAGCAATGTCAAAAGACCTATAATATATATTAAGCAACCCAAACATATGCGATCTAAACAAAACGGCGCTTACCACTCACCAATCGGCAACCGCAAGCCAGGGGTAACCGCTAGATGTAAAATACGTGCATTCAGCCGACCAAATCAGAGGCCAATTGGCCTTATGGAGGACACAGATGGAGGTAAGTCAGCACTGAAAAATTGGATAATAGATAAATGAAAGACCAGGAAAAAATGCACAGATATAGGCGGTATCCTACGAATAATTAATAATATATAGACTAACCTAGTCTACCTTAGGCCGCGTACACACGGGCGGACTGTTCGTCCAACTTTGTCCGCTGAACAGTGTTTGGGCGGACAGTCCGCTCGTGTGTGGGCTTTCAGCGGACAGTTTCAGCGGACAGTTGGACGGACAAGGTTTTTCGGAAATTCCGTAAAACTGTCCGCTGAAACCTTGTTTCAGCGAACAGTCCGCTCGTGTGTAGGCTTGTTCGTCAAACAAAGTTGCGCACATGCTCAGAAAGGATTTTCACGCCGAAAGCTATAATGCAGTGTATAGGACGTCGTATTTTTCGTCCCGTCGTACGTGCCGTTCACGTCATCGCGCACGGTTTCAGCAAACTGTTCGTCCGTCGTGTGTGGCCATGTCCGTCCATGCTAAGTTTGAGCGGACTGTTTGCCGAAACTGTTGGACGGACAAAGTTGGGCGAACAGTCCGCGTGTGTGTACGCGGCCTCAGTCTATATATTATTAATTATTCGTAGGATACCGCCTATATCTGTGCATTTTTTCCTGGTCTTTCATTTATCTATTATCCAATTTTTCAGTGCTGACTTACCTCCATCTGTGTCCTCCATAAGGCCAATTGGCCTCTGATTTGGCCGGCTGAATGCACGTATTTTACATCTAGCGGTTACCCCTGGCTTGCGGTTGCCGATTGGTGAGTGGTAAGCGCCGTTTTGTTTAGATCGCATATGTTTGGGTTTCTTAATATATATTATAGGTCTTTTGACATTGCTGTAATTATATTGTATATTTGTGTTTCTGTATATTAATTCTATACTGTGTTTATTGTTAGTTGCACACTCCCCAGAAAAAGCTTGTTGCGAAACATGTTGGGAACGAGTGCTACTGGCTCATCAACTTGCTTTGCCGGGATCCCTTCAGTCTAGTAAAAACGCGTATATTGTCTTTTGTATTCCTATGTACTATATACAACAATATAGTGCTTTTTATGCATTTAAATAAACGGATTTTTATCATATCTTGCTCTAATAGAATTTTAAAAATCTCCTTAGCCTTTTTCCCTTCTTTCCCCCTTCCCTGTTCTGAAATTTGCATACAAATTAGGAGATGAGGTGCCTATATTTATATGGTGTCACTGGATAGATTGGACCACACTTTTTCCAAACATTTATTATATTGCTGCTTATCAATTCTTAATTGAGATGGCTACATTAGTTTCCTTTTTTAGGTTTTCTTCCTTCTATTTTCATCTGGTAAGTCTGTTGTTTTTCAAAAGCACATACTCCATACTCCAGCAGAATGTAACAGATCTAATGATTGGTAAGTTGAAATATAATACATTTTTGGTTTTGGATTTAATACTGCTTAAAAGTGTAATATATCTATGGAATTATTGTAAAAGTATTGGAAGAGATGTCTCAAGATTGCGTATATATAACATGACATAGTCTGCAAAAGTAGTTTGCATTCTGTTTGTCCTTTGACTTTATCATTATTATGCTGCAGTGAGATCAGCAAAGGTTCCAAAGAAATTATAAAGATCAGTGGGGATCCTGAGCCCAGTTAGTGTTCAGGCCCATGTGTTACAAGTCCATGAGCACCAGTTTACACACTTGAATGCCTTTCCAGAGATATTTTATGTAGCTGGGCATAGTGTGTAATTAAAATTGATCTTAGAGGGTTGTCTATAACCTCTATCCCTTGAACAAAGCCTGCCTGGTTTGGGTGTATCTAGCAGGGAAGTATTGGTTTAAAGTGAAAAGTCAAAATGGTTGTGGATATTTTCAATTCTACGTTAATCAAGGAAATCAGTCTATAGCAGTGATGGCGAACCTTGGCACCCCAGATGTTTTGGAACTACATTTCCCATGATGCTCAACTACACTCCAGAGTGGATGAGCATCATGGGAAATGTAGTTCCAAAACATCTGGGGTGCCAAGGTTCACCATCACTGGTCTATAGCATGGCTCTCAAACTCAAATTATCTTAGGGCCACTGGACAAGTTTTCATATCCCACGAGGGCCGCATGCATACATATTTAATTAAACCCCCATCAAATCATTCTCTGCAGCTATTACCTTTTGTACCACCCCCTCCCTTTAGAATGTAAGCTCTACGAGCAGGGCCCTCCTGTACCTTTTGCATTGTACTGTAATTGTGTTGTCCCCCCTATACATTGTAAAGCACTGCGTAAACTGTTGGCGCTATATAAATCATTAATAATAATAATAATAATAATAATAATAATAATAATTAAAATAAAATAACAATAAAAAAATTTTTTTTTGATATTATTTATTTAACATTTTAATATATTGATATTCATAAACAGTTTGTCCCTCCTGCTTACCTGAAGGGTTAAAACTGTTTTACACCCTGGTGGACCAGCGAACGAGCGATTTATGGATTGGAAATAAAAATCGGTCCTTTTTCCAGTGGACATTGATCCGAGTCAGAGTGCAACTGAGCGCCAGCACCACGAGGGACACAGTTACGCCGTCTGCATCCACCACCAAAGGTGCAAACCACAATGCTCCTGCACCAGTCCCCCAAGGCTTAAAGGTTAGTCCTCACTGGACCCCCAGATATATATTTTATTTAATCTATTACTGGTTCGGCAATAGATTAAATAAAAAAAAGAAACTGCCGGTGCGCTGTCTTTCATCTGTGGCTCACTAAGACATTTATCAGTATACTGGTGGACCAGTTTTGCGGGCCGTTTGTAACAGGTACCCTGGCCGCAAATGCCCCATGGGCCGGTACTTTGAGGCCCCTGGTCTATAGTTTTGGCATAGCAGGGGTTTTTTTCCCTTCTTTAGAGATAATCGTAATATGAGCTGGTTTGGATTTTGGGTGGGAGGTGAGTGTTTTAGTAAGTTTGAAAAAGTGGGGTGGTGACATTTTTTAAAAAGTTTATGGTATATGACCCTGTAGCTGTTTTAGCCTGGGGTCTTTCCTTTGGGACACCTCCTGAAATTCTTCTTCAGTATACACACCAGAGGGAATCTTTACCTCTTACATAAGCTTTGCCAATGTACAGACCGTCAGACTGATCCATTATCATTTTATTTGAAGAAGGATTGTAGTTCAAATTATATTTATTTGAGCGACTCCTTCTGTCCCCAGTTATAGAGTTTCAGAGTATGATTGCCATTTTTTATATCTACACTTATGGTCAGATAGTGTGATATTATGGATAGTGGCTTAGATAACCTAAGGGAAACAAATATGATTAGCAAACAGAAGGTCTAGTCTAGGCTAGGAGGAGTGCACAGTAGAGTAATATTTGAAATCTTGTGCGGTGGGGTATAAGATTCTCCACAATTCTTCACATATCACAGAGCCATAGTTTCTGTAGAGTGTGTTTAACCTCATTTAACTTAGAACAGGTTATTGCAGTATGGCTGGTGACAGTAGGCACAGGTTAATTTCCCCTGCCAGTATGAGATGATCTGCCATCTTTGCATGCATAGAACAAGAAAGTGTTCAGGTAGATGGTAAGGGAGGCTCTGTCATAGTCATTTTAGGGTATGACCTGGAAATGGAAATAATTTATTTTTCCTTACAGTAATGTAGATGGCATAGGACACCTAATTGTTTTCAAACAGAAATCTGTACAGTCTTAGCATTTTGTGCACTCTGTCAAAGCACAGCTGTGTTTAAGATTTACGAAATTGTAAATTGGGGTCCCTGGCAGCCCTGGGCAGACCTCTGATGTGCAAGTTGTTTTAATTGGATCTATTCTCCTAGTCTTCCAATTGATACATGAAGGACTGGAAGAGTGTGCTGTGCATACTGGATATAAGGTATAATTTCAATTCCTAGACAAAAATGTATTTTTAATCTGTGTAGTGAGGATACTTCAGACTGCAACGTTAGTGTGACACATTTCTCTAAGACCTCAAATGGATTGAAGTGGGTTGAAGTAAGTGCTGGCTAAGGCCTATCTGTGTCATCTTCCTTCTCCACAGTGTCTGAGACCTGCAGTGAAAATATGGGCTAATGAATCTTACCCTGGGGTGCTGATCTGGTAATCTATAATGGTACCTCCTTTTTACTCACTGTCCTAGTGTCTGTGACATCTGCAGTTATTAGAGCTGTGAGCTTCAGTGGTTAGATACTGCTTCATTGAACCAGTCTGGGCAGAAGCCAAGGTAGTACCAGGAGGGATTCCTTAGCCCATTTTCTTCCTTTCTTGTACCTAGGAAGGAGCAGGTAAGTGCTAGGTGGCTGCAGTGTTGTGAAGTGTTGAGTTGTGCCCTGTATCAGGCTTTGAAGTGGGAGCACTAGTATTCAGTGTGTCATCACCATTAAAGTGTTTCTAAACCCACAACAGTAAAATCCGTTTGTATATGCAGTAAAACATGCTTGTTATACTCGCTGTGAAACCTAAGGGGTTAATCCTGCGCAATGTGTAAAATGGCTGATTGATCCTGTCTTCTCTGATCCTCCCCTTCTTCCACAGTCTCCAATCCATCTGTTGATAGAATAGAGCCTTGAGGCACTCTGCACATGCTCAGTTTGGTGTGTATTGCTAGAGAGATTTTTTCTTGGGAGGGTGCATGTGATCAGCACAGGACCAATCAGCACTGTCCAGACAGAGGGTCAGGGGTCCTGCAGCCTTTTACAACAGTCAAAGTAGAATGAAAACTCCTCCTACAAACTTTAATCAGACAGAAGTCATAAGACTGCTATATACTGCTGATAATAGGGATTTGGAAGTTTATATTTACTAAAATATTAATGTTATGTGTACTGTGGGAGACTAGATATAGTGAATGCAGGGCCCTGCATTTAGTAACACTTTAAGGTCCATCCAGATTTTGCCAAAGGTCTGTTCAGATTGTTAACTATGTTATTTAAGGTGCTAGATACAGTTTTTTTTTCATGTCTTTTGTTAGCATTCATAATCACCCTTTCTTTTTTATCTTTATTATGTATATTAGTGTAAATTTATCTCCAAGCCAATATTATGTCCCCCCCCCTCCACCCATTTGGATAAAAAGAAAACCTCAAATACATTTGATCATCATGTGTCCTTTGGCAGCTCCTCTTCCAGTAGTGGAGACTCATTTGGTACCTGTGCTGACGGGACCCCTATTGGTCAGATCATCACAATCTGCCATTTGATGAAGCCGAAGAGGGCCCACCACTGGACAGCTATTCAGAAATGTCAATGTCATCCAGTCAGTGATATAGGTACCTGAAGAAAGACATGGTAACTCTGCAGTGAGAAACAGGACTCAGGACACAGTGGGGTTGATTTACTAAATCTGGAGAGTGCAAAATCTGGTGCATCTGTGCATAATATCCAATCAGCTTGTTCAATTAATCTTTGACAAAAACAAAAAAAAACAAAAAAACTGGAAGCTGATTGGTTTATATGCAGAGCTGCACCAGATTTTGCACTTTCCAGTTTTGGTAATCAGTGTGTTACGTGACCACGGATGTAGGCAAGTAAATGGGATATTTTTAAACCCAGCGATTAGTTACAAGGACTGCAAAAGGTAATGGTAGGGGGAGGGAGTGTTCTAGGAAATCAGCTTTGCTTATATGGTGTTAAGCTTATTTATTACTGGTGCATTTCAATGTTTGTAAAAATTAACATTGTGCATATCTATAATGTTCATTGTTATTACAAGTTTGAGAGTTTAAATGATACCCTTTATTGGTCAATCTAGGTTATTAAAGATGCAAGCTTTTGAAACTTGTCAGGTTTGCTTGGCATTAAACAATTCCCTGACCCTACGTGTTGTTTTGAAAGCTTGCATCTTTAATAACTTAAAGTCCAATTTCACATTTGCTTTCAAATTTAAAAAACCCCCCACTATACCATATGTTTGTTATTTGTTCCTATTCAGCATATCTAAAAATACATTTCTAAAAGATATTGTTACCTTTATGGTTGTTTCTTTGGAGTAGGTTTAAACATAGGAAGGAAAGCTATTCTGAAGAATATTAATGTGCAATTAAAGGGACAAACTGAGGGAATGTGCATTAACATACAATGTGCCACCAAAGCTTTAAGCTCTTTAACCCTTGGGACAAACAGTGCTCAGACCAAGTTTACATTTGCTAATGAGATCTGCCAACACAGTACAGACAATTAATTATGGTAAACCTTAACTCCCCCGTCCTTTCCTTAACATTAAGTAAACATTAAGTAAGTGGTAACATTAAGTAAGTAAAGCAAGTAAAACATTAAGCAGAAATTTAGATGTTTAATGTAGTATTATGCAAATAGGAATGTGTGACAAATATAAAGTGGGTGTCATTCCAATTTGACTGCAAAAATGGAAACACCCTTTAAGTTAGCGAATAAAGGGTGTCATTAAGACCTTCCTCACTGAATGATACCTAACATAGTAAAACCCTAAACAACTATTCAGAACAAATTGTATTATTAATACTAACAACATAATTCTTTACAGAATTCCTAAATACGAATTCTCCTTAAGGTAACCTATACATCCAGTCAGAATTCACTCTGCTGTTTTTTCAATAGAAGATTGAAATACTAAAAAACCTAGGGTGCAATCAGCGCAAAAATAAATAAAACACAACCACCCCCCCCCACACACATATGCAAGCTGGACACTGAATAGAATTTTTACAAAAAAATCAAAAATGTCAAATGTTATATCAGGGTATAAGTGCAGAGCAAACCAAACAGTCCAAAACGTTGATGAAAAACAAGCCCCATGTATTATCAGTGCAATAATGAGAGTAAGTCCAGAGAGTTGATGGGCAACAGGTCCCAGAAAACCTTCACCAGTGATGATAAAATCCACAATAGGTGACAGTCCTTCCACTTCTGGTCTTATTTTCTACTCTCACCTTAAAGCACAGACTCATGAACTAACAGGTAGTCATGCAAGCAGTTCTCAATAAATCAATCAATGGGTTGAAACGAATAACATACTCCTTTCCAGACTCCTCAAAACTCAGTAAGGACACCAGACCATGCATGATAAAAAAGGGGAGAAGATCTAAGTGCTCACTGTATGATATTCAAATTTTAATAATGTCCAAGCTCGGGCTACTCACATTTTAAATCATTAAATACAGCATAAACTCCAAAACCGTGTTTGTCTAATTCCAAAGGGCAGCAGTGGGTGACGTCACACATACACAGCTCTCCCCTGTGCGTATGGATGACATCACCTGCTGCTGCCCTTAGGAATTAAACAGACACACCTGTTTAGCACTGATATGGTTTACGCCTCAGAATGCATTGGTGCTGTAAACACAAAGGGCAAAAAATGGTTTGTAAACCTCAGATTAAACAATATAATCCAACCCTGCCAGCTGGACTCGGGTGCAACGTGTGATGTCATGAGTATAAAGGACAAAATGAAGCTGGTACCCAGAGCACCCCTTCACCCTAGTAGCACCAAACTAAAGTTGTATTCAGGGGAACTAATGGAATCATTGGGGCTATTCCAAACAGAATGCAGCATACGTGATTGTATACATAAACTGAACTTTGAGATTGTTGACACCGATCAGAAACCACTATTATCTGGTTCAACATGTGAGCGCCTTGGACTGATGCTGTTCACCATTCCTGCTGAGCTACATAATGTTGATAATCAGCCTGCACAATCTCTAACTAGGCCCCTGACAAAACAGAAAATTCTTCGTGCTTACAGTGATGTGTTTGAGGGCCCGATAGTCTCTGTTCCAGGAGATGTTCATTTAGAGCTTGATCCTACCATTCGACCTGTACAATGTGCCCCACACAATGTGCCTATTGCCATTATGCCTCAGGTTAAAGCTCAACTGGATAAATATGAAACTGAAGGATCTAACTTCAGTATCAGAGCCTACAGATTGGATCAGTAACATGGTTGTTATCTGGGACCTATTGTCCATCAACTCTCTGGACTTACTCTCATTATTGCACTGATAATACATTCTGGGACTTGTTGTTCATCAATGTTTTCAACTGTTTGGTTTGCGCTGCACTTATACCCTGATATAACAGAAGATTGAAATACTGACTGGTTGGTACTGCACTTAAGTTTCTAGTTACGTTTGCCCTCTCAATGGATCCTAATGCCGTGTACACAAGACCGGACTTTTCGCCAGCAAAGGTCTGATGCAATGAATCCGCTGGACAATTAGATCGTGTGTGGGATTCATTGGACCTTTGCTGTCTAAAAATCAGATGGACTCTAGATTTAGAACACGTTTCAAATCTTTCCGACGGACTCGAGTCCAGTCCAAAATTTCGATCATCCGTATGCTAGTCCAACGGACGAAAACCGACATTAGGGCAGCTATTGGCTACTGGCTATGAACTTCCTTACTCTAGTCCGGTCGTACGGCATCATGTTCGAATCCGTCGGACTTTGGTGTGATTGTGTGTGGCCAAGTCCGTTCCTTCGGAAAATAAGTCGGAACTCTGCTGAAAAGTCAGTCGGGAAGACCGTCGGACCTAGTCTGCCAGAAAGTCCGGTCGTGTGTATACGGCATAAGGAAAAGGCCCTGAATAAGCTTTACGTGAAAAGCATTGACCTTGTGGACCATATGATATGTGATTGGTGCAATCTTGTATACTTTGTAATGTGGTACTAATGCACTTTGGGAGATGCATATTTATAGAGGATTTCTGCACATATTCCCCTTTTCTCTTATAAATATTGTTTTAACTACTGTATTAGAGTTTATTGCATTTGTACTGTCTACCCTCAAGTTGTAAAGTGCTGTGTAAACTGTCGGCGCTATATAAATCCTGTATAATAAAAATAATCATTTAATAAAAATGTATTTTATGTTTTACATATCATTGTGTCATCTTCTGTTTCAGTAAAATATGTTCTTTTTTCTTTTTCTTTTAGTTTTTGCACCAAAAAGAAATAATTTTATTGACTGAAGGCCATATAATTCTAAACCAACTCTAGTACTTATACAAATTTAATAAGAATTGAAATCAATATTTTTCTCTTTCTTCCCTTTGAAGTATTTTTCTTTCTACGATAAAGTACATTGAGAATTTTGTAACAGATCTATAAGTGCCAAGAGTCATCATATTTTTTAAATCACACCAAAGGGTATGGAAATTAAATAGTTTCAATATGTGATTGTTACTGATGTTAGTTGATATATAGCATGCACAGCAGACAGCAACCAGGGCAAGTAGAAAAATAGACAAATAGGGGTCACAAAAGGATGGTAAATGGAAGATGCTTGCTGTAATCACAAAGTCTTATGAGATCAAAGTGCTAGCATTGCTTTTGATGTGGAACATGAAGCTCCATTTGACAATAGTTTGTCAGTTGTTCTTTGATCCTAGCCAAATCCTAGTACTGAGAATTTCCTGGTAAATACAGTGGAAGTGAGTAGATGCATACTGGGAACGTAGTTTGGCTATAGACAAGCAGATGTTTCACAGAAATTGATAGGCGGAGAATCTTCTGTACATCCTCAAACAACCTGCGTTCCTCCAGGAGCCTTCACAGTCTTTATTTCAACTGATGTGTAGGGGAACTATGAAATTTTCTATCATGTAAAAAATGTGTGTAGTAACAATTGCTTCCATAGTTCAGCTGATTAAAAGCCCTATTTACTGCACTACTGCAAGGCCCAGTTGTTTCAAACTGGGACTGAGACAGTCCCTTTAATCATGCACTTTTAATGTGTTCTATGACCAGCTGTAAAATAAACATCTGGGCTGAAATTGGTTAGTGGAGGGTAAACGGTACATCTAAAAGCCTCCATGCGCAATTTGTTCATATCGGGAGCATCACACTGCTCCGAAAATCCAAGAAAGCAAATGTCTTCTTAATATATAGAACTAGCTAAAGTGATCTTGGCTTTCTGAAATTTCAATTTTCACCTAAAGTTACAGTGGATCTTCACTTTAAAAAAAATTATCCCTCCTCTGGTCCTCTATATGAATAATGCTCTTTATTTCATTATTTATCCCTTCTTTTTATTTTTTTTTAAATTGTTGTTAAATTGGCAGTAAAGCAAAAATCTGGTAGATCATTTTATTTCCAAATTTTGCTAATTAGGTGCAGTAAGGAAGTTCCGCCATCTTACCTTTTTTAGAGTTTTTGAAGCTTTGAGAGTTGGAACAAAAGTCCAGGGCAGCCATCAGAAATTGTGGGGCCCCTTATACAGCTTTAGGCCTGCCCCCCCCCCCCAAGCCTGACCACCAACATTCCCCAGGGTCCCGGGTCCCGCCCACTGGCCATCACACCAAGTCTTTCAGTGCCTCAGCCCCCCTCATACTTGTATGCTCTCAGCCCCTTCACACCTGTACACTCTTAGCCCCCCCACACCTGTACACTCTCAGCACTCTCACACCTGTACGCTCTCAGCCCCCTCACACCTGTAAGCTCTTAGCCCCCTCACACCTGTACGCTCTCAATCCCCCTCACACCTGCATGCTCTCAGCCCCCCTCACACCTGTACAGTCTCAGCCCCTCTCACACCTCTACACTCTCAGCCCCCCTCACACCTTTACACTCTCAACCCGCCTCACACCAGTATGCTCTCAGCCCCCCTCACACCTGTACAGTCTCAGCCCCCCTCACACCTTTACGATCTCAGCCCCCCCTCACACCTGTATGCTCTCAGCCACCCTCACACCTGTATGCTCTCAGCCACCCTCACACCTGTACGATCTCAGCCCCCCTCACACCTGTACGATCTCAGCCCCCCTCACACCTGTATGATCTCAGCCCCCCTCACACCTGTATGCTCTCAGCCACCCTCACACTTGTACGATCTCAGCCCCCCTCACACCTGTATGCTCTCAGCCACCCTCACACCTGTATGCTCTCAGCCACCCTCACACTTGTACGATCTCAGCCCCCTCACACCTGTATGATCTCAGCCCCCCTCACACCTGTATGCTCTCAGCCACCCTCACACTTGTACGATCTCAGCCCCCTCACACCTGTATGATCTCAGCCCCCCTCACACCTGTATGCTCTCAGCCCCTTCACATCTGTACGCTCTCAGCCCCCCTCACACTTGTACGCTCTCAGCCCCTCCTCACACCTGTATGCTCTCAGCCACCCTCACACCTGTACGATCTCAGCCCCCTCACACCTGTATGATCTCAGCCCCCCTCACACCTGTATGCTCTCAGCCCCTTCACATCTGTACGCTCTAAGCCCCCCTCACACTTGTACGATCTCAGCCCCCCTCACACCTGTATGATCTCAGCCCCCCTCACACCTGTATGCTCTCAGCCCCCTCGCATCTGTATGCTCTCAGCCCCCTCACACTTGTACGCTCTCAGCCCCCTCACACCTGTATGATCTCAGCCCCCTTCACACCTGTGTGCTCTCAGCCCCTTCACATCTGTACGCTCTCAGCCCCTCCTCACACCTATATGCTCTCAGCACCCCTCACATGTGTATATATGCAGCAGTGTTGCCAACCGTCAGTATTTTTACTGGCAGCCAGTAAAAAACAGGTAATTTTCTCCTGCAAGTAAATGCCAGTAAAAGTAAAAGGTTGCCAGTAAAAAATATGGCTGTGATGCTTGGCTTGGTCCAGGAACCATCTGAGTATCTTCTACAGTGTGATTGGTGGCTATAGCGGAGGCAGTGCCTGAGCAGGTCGTGTGATGTCATAGTGCAATGCAGAGCAGCCAGAGCCTCTTGTGTGCAGGTCTGGGTTACAGGAGCAAGGCATGCTGGGACCAGGACTGTCAGTGCTGTTTAGACTGGAGTGGACTGGAGGGACCACTTGGCTTGGAGAGAGACTGTCACTGTGACTCAGGAGAGGACGTGTGTGTCAGTGAGGTCTCATCATCATCTGTTCTGCTGCACACTGCTGTCAGTGTCACTGTGAGTGTCAATTTTATGTGTGTGTGTGCCATCCATTCTAATTTCTTTCCCTCCTGAGTCCTGTCCTTGAGCTACTTACTTACTATATGAAAATAAAATAAGATATGTTTTTTGCCTTATTATCTTCACAAAATAATATTGCTAATTGAATATTGTATTTGTTTGTAGCCTGAAATATCAAATTTGCACTTAAATAAATTTTGTAACTTTTGGAAATGCCAGTAAAAATGTGGTTGTGCCAGTAAATTTTGGGTGTTGTGTCAGTAAATTTCAATCTGGTAGGTTGGCAACACTGATATGCAGGTACACACACACAAGACATGTACACATACAGAGACATGTACACATATAGGCATGTACACACACAGACATGTACACACTCACAGGCATGTACACACATAGGCATGTACACAGTCACACACAGCCCCCCCCGCACAACAGCCCTTACTTGTAAAGTGGTCTTAGTCCTAACTCCTGTTTCTACATGCAGAGGGGTGCACATGCAGGAAATGGCCAGAGGTGGCAGCAAGAGCCCGATGTCAGCTCATGACAGAGCAGCAGCCTGCCGACTCACACACATACAGGAGTATCCATGGAGCTCCTCTGCACCCGCCCCTGCCTTCTCACATCCCTGCCAGTCGGCCGGGCTCTCCAGACGCTGGGGCCCCTTACAAGTGTATGGGCTGTACCCCTCTGATGGCGGCCCTGAAAAAGTCTGATTGTTGTCTCCTTTTAATGACACCCCCTACTATCCTGAAATGAGTAGCACTCCTCTTATTTTTGGGATATGTAATGGAGTGAGACATGTGAATACCTTACTGTCCCTTCTCAACACAATCTTTATGGTTATACCATTTCATTGGGTCCAAAGCCTTACTCCACAGAAGCAATGGTTTACATATGTATACTACAATGATAATGGCCATGACAATAAAAGTCTGAAAAAGCTCGAATTTTGTCTCTATATTATCTGGCCATATTTCGACTATATGTATTTTTTTTATTACAGGTACTTATATAGTGCCATCAATTTACATAGCACTTTACAGATATATATTGTACATTCACATCTGTCCCTACCCTCAAGAAGCTTACAATCTAAGGTCCCTAACTTACATACATAACTTACATAATTTCATACATACTAGGGCCAATTTTAGACAGGATCCATCCAAATAATCTACCACCATGTCTTTGGAGTGTGGGAGCAAACTGGAGTACCCAGAGGAAACCCACACAGGCACACTATACACTAACAGCTCTGGATGTACATCTTACTGTTGCTGCATGAAAGGAATTATTTGCATGGTTCTACTCACTGTGCGCATATTTTTGGATATACAGTATGATGAAATGTTAATACATTCTAAGAAGGCATGACTCTGCTACACACTGATTTGGTTGGATTTATTACCTTCTCACCGTAACCTGTATGGTTTTACTGTCTCATTAACTGTCTTTTTAGACATGATTGTATCACTGTGGATACCTCACCAAAACGAATGGTGGCATACCTAGTTCCTGGCAGAAATGTAAATGTGCATGTTTTCCAGAGGTGAACTAAGTATGTTTTTTATGTTTTTGCCTTGACATACGCATTAACTAGTCTGACTCTGATCTTATCAAGACCACTTCACTGCTGCAGCATACAAGGAGCTCTAATTCAGGTTTACAATTGCTACCCGCTGGTCATCACTGGTTCCCATTAGGAAGATGCTCTGCAATCTAAGAATAAGCAGGTAGTGGATGATGTATTACAGGTATTGAATCATTTCCAGCACAGGCAGAAAAAAAAGGCAATCAATGGGAAACCATTCCAGTGGCTAGACAAGAGAATTCCAGGCTTAATATATATATATATATATATATATATATATATATCAGCATAAAAAGCAATGATATGTAACATAAAAAAGCCATCAATCAGAAATTGCTTTCTTTGTTCTTTTCTTTGTCTACTTTATAAGTTGTATTCTGATTGTTTTCCAGTGGTTATTGCATGCCTGTGCTCTACAAACTCAGCACATTTTTGTATATACATTCACCCTTGTTTATGTTCCCCTACAGTTCCTTACTATTACTCCAAATGATGCCTGGTCCAAATGATTGATTAACCGTCTCTGCTACCCACTCCTAATTTCAGAAAAACACTAAAATCAAATATGCCCTGTTTCAATATGTTTATTGAAAGATATTTTCCAAGGAGCACACAGATTGTAGGGAAAGAATGACATCAAGGACAAGGTCAACAGGGCAGGTGAAAAAGTCAATATGTTCAATTAATATTAGATTCAAATCAAGAGACAATGATTAATTACCACTTAAAGGGGAACTCCAGAATATTTATTTATTTTTTAGAGTAAGAATATTTTACACCTCTGTTAGATTGTATTGCTGCCTGTGCCCAGTTTGGAAGGAATTGTACTTGCTAGGTGGTCAATGGAATAGGAAATTAGGATATTCTTCTCAGTTAAGGAGGGGGGGGGGGGACTGTCATTGTTTCTAACCCTTCTGTCTTTTAACCATCATGCTTGAGGTGATTGTAGTTGTATTACTACACTTGCAACAAAAACTATTGAGTAAAAAGAAGAACAAGGTGCACCGGACTGTGCAGTATGTAGTAAACGATTTATTCAAAAACAAAAGCCAAATGGCTAGTCACACAATGTCGGTGAGAATAAGGCATATGCTGATGGTGTCCATGGTCCGTGGGGTCACTGCGCGGTCCAGGGCTGTATCCAGAGCGGGTCCCAGCAAGCTGGGGTAGATGGATCAGCAGAGCAACGTGTAGGACCATCTTGGTGTCTGCTTTGTGGCGTGCGCATAGGCGTGTAACATACTTGGAGGAGTCCGTGAACCGGGAGTGACATTTGGGAGTGTCAGATGACGGATTTCAAAGCTTCTGCTTTTTCCTTAGATCTAATTGGTGGTTAGAAGTGTCTATCTTTTATGGACTGACTCTGACAGCGTGTAACAGTAAGTAAATAAGATTTAAGGGGCCAGAGGCATAACATATTCCAGAAGATGAACATACAATTATAATACACCATTACATAGGTAAAAATAGATAAACTTATACACAGAATGAAAAAATATATAATTATAATAATAGACACAAAGAATAGCACTATCTATATATGTACCATTAAAAACATGGGTGGGAAGATATTGTTAGCAAAAAACTCTTAAAATAATGGAAGATCATTAGCTGAAAGGTTCTATTGTCAACTAAAAAAAAAAAAAAAAAAAAATATATATATATATATATATATATATATATATATATATATATATATATATATATAAAACCCTTTCATGACTAAGCCTATTTTTTTGTTTACAAGTTAAAATCCATATTTTTTGCTAGAAAATTACTTGGAACCCCCAAACATTTATATATATTTTTAGCAGAGACTATAGAGAATAAAATGGCGATTGTTGCAATATTTTATGTCACACGGTATTTGTGCAGCGGTGTTTTAAACGCAACTTTTTGGGAAAAGGGACATTTTCATGAATTAAAAAAAAAAGAAACAGTAAAATTAGCCCAACTTTTTTGCATATTGTGAAAGATAATATTACGCCGAGTAAATAGATACCAAACATGTCACGCTTTATAATTGCATGCACTCGTGGAATGACGACAAACTACAGTATCTAAAAATCTCCATAGGCGACACTTTAAAAACTAATTCTGGTTACCAGGTTAGAGTTACAGAGGAGGTCTAGTGCTAGAATTATTGCTCTCGCTCTGACGATCGCGGTGATACCTCACATGTGTGATTTGAACACTGTTATGCCGGGGCGACATCCGTATGCGTTTTCTTTGCTGTGCAAGCTCGCGGTGACGGGGGCGCTTTAAAAAAAAATCGTATTTATTTTATTTATTTTAAAATGAATAAATGGTTTAAAAAAAAAATTTTGATCACTTTTAATGCTGTCACAAGGAATGTAAACATCCCTTGTGACAGTAATAGGTGGTGACAGGTACTCTTTATGGAGGGATCGAGGGTCTAAAAGACCCCCGATCCCTCCTTTACACTTCAATGTATTCAGATCGCCGTTTTCGGCAATTCTGCCTACTGTATTTTTTTTTTTAAACCGGCGCCATTGGCAGCCGAGTAAACCGGAAGTGACGTCATGACGTCGCTTTCGTGTTTACGATTAGGAGACTGGAATGAAGTCGCTTACAACTTCATTCCAGTCTGTCCTAGCGGAGGCATCAAATGTTCGATCGGGGCTCCCGATTGAACGGGAGCCCCGGTAAGAGCAGCAGGAGGCGGCGGGAGGGGGGCGTCCCCTCCTGCTCCTCCGGCATAACAGCTGAGCGGCTTTTAGCCGCATCGGTTGTTATGGCTGGAAAGTCGATCGCCGGCTCTGAAAAACAGTACCGGGATGATACCTGTAGGTGCAGGTATCATCACTGGTATAACCCCCGGAAGCCGAGTACACACATCTGCGTACGCTCGGCGGGAAGGGGATAAACAATATATTTTAAGAATCTCATATTATAACTATATAAATAATTGACCAAAAACGTATAATATTAAATGAAAAATAATAAGTAAAAGATTATTATATAACTGTATTGATTTCAAATGCCTCATTAAGGCCATGTGTCATAGTATTAAGGGTATAAATCCAGAAGGTCTCTTGTCTGCACAGGCGTTTTTGCTGGTGTAAATTTTTCTGGTATGTATTCGATGATCCATACCTGAAGATCAGCAATGGCTTCATGATGATGGACAGCAAAATGACAAGAAATACTGTATTGTGGATTGCCTGTCTGGACAGCTCGTTGATGCTCCCCAAACCTGGCACGGAGGGCCCTGATAGTTCTGCCAACATAGAGCATACCACACGGACAAGATATACAGTAAATGACATATGTTGTGGAGCAATTGTAAAAGGAGCTTAAAGTAAACATCTTTTCATAAACCTGGAGCCTTTGTCTTGCCTCTGCTCCCCTGGTGTCAGTGTCAGCCTCGCAAAAACTATCACACCTATACCTATTACACAGGGCCTATAGAACACCTGTTAAACTTTAAAAGTGGGGATTGCGAGCTACGCCTCTTTGTCCAAAGTGTAGGAGAGATCAGTGGGACCTCTTGCATATGTTCTGGAAATGCCCGAAACTTTTCCGATATTGGACAGGGGTCCTAGAGGTAATCTCTCAAGTGTTTTCAGTGGTCATTCCTAAGACCCCCGTGGTATGCTTGTTGGGTGCCCTGGATGTGAAGACGCTGGCACCAGCTGCCCATACGGCGATTATTCGGCTACTTTATATAGCTCGCAAATTGATAGCACAATTCTGGATAACCCGCAGGGTCCCCACCAGGCATCAATGGGTTGACCGTGTGAACGCAATGTTAATTAGAGGGAAACTTACATACCAGCATAGAAATGTACCTCAAAAATTCTATACCATGTGGCGTGACTGGTTGGAGGTCCCGAGGTTAGCTCCTCATCAGTTGGTCCAATATAGATTACTACAGGGGTAACTACCAACTTGGCATGGAAATTTCCATAGCCACAGCTGTTTCTACGACCAATATAGAACACAAAAGAAAGGGGGTAAAAAGAAACAAACAAAATAAGAAAACAAAAGTGGATATTAGACTGTGCAGCCTGAAAAGATGCTCTATGATCATAAGGCTTTGGGAATTGATCCCACCCCTTACTGCAAACCGAATGTGTATTCTGGACGAGGGTTTTTTTTTTTTTTCTCTTCCTCTTTCCACCGTCACCCTCTTGTTTTCTTCTTGGTCCACAGAGCCACTAGTAATATAAAACTCTTTCCTATGACTGAATGTTCCCAGTCAAGTTTCGGTCACTTTTATACTAGTAGTCGACAGGTAAATCTAAGCTGTGAGTTTTGTAATCTGTTGTAATACACTGTACTATATCTGTGTTTGTGGTAATGTGGTATTTCAAATAAAACCTTTTCTGATTTAAAAAAAAACAAAACATATTTTCATTGGCTATAAACATTTTTTTGCCATGTCTGACATGGAAACAAGTGAGACTTAAGGCATTTTTGCAACGGAACATGCCTAATTAATGTGAGTTGCTTTAACATGGTGATTTTAGTCTGAGGTTTAATTTTGCTGAGGGCAAATTTGCTTTTGATGTTAGGAGCCCTCCAAATTTGAGTACTGTGGGCGAAGACGAGGATACATGTGGGTCCAGAGGGAGAATGGACCAATGTTTCTTAAAAACATTTCCCATTATCCTGTGACTCACATGGTATTGTGTGATGTATCTAGTGACTGTCTCAGAACTGTTTTCTAGAGGTGGGTCAATTTTCTGTTTGATAGAGAGAACATGCTTTGTCGATGATATTCGGGGGATAGTCCTTGTTAAGGATTTTTTTTTCAAGGTGGTAAATTGTAGTTTGTAGTCATCCAGTCTGGTACAATTGTGCCTCAGATGATGAAATTGGCTTTTGGGACATTGTTGACCCACCTAGGGTGGTGACAACTAGAAAAGTGAAGAATAGGCCGTAGGTTTTGTATAATTTTTTTTGGCAGTAATTACATTATTAATATGAAATAACTCTAGGTCCAAGAAACAAATGGACTCAGGGTCCATTACTGAGGTGAATGATAGACCAAAAATATTGGCATTGCAGTAGGTAACAATTTCTTGGACAGAACTAAGAGGGCCACCCCAAATAATGATGATGCCTTTAATATACCGACCATAGAAGACCAGGTGTACAGAAAAGGGGTTATCAGCCCAAATACACCTGGTCTCCCACAGTCCCATTGTCAGGTCACCTAGAGCCCAGGTGACAGGTGCACACCGTAGGGTTGGGGATGCACCGCAAGGCTGTGGACCCTACGGCTGACGGCTGCAGACGGGGGACAGATCCCACTGGGGTAAGAGCGTAAGATTCCCCGGGGCGCGGAGTCTAAGAGCCAGCTGGTGTTCACCAGAGCTTCGAGTGGTGAAGATGGTCTTGGCTGCAACTGGCTCCAGGTCGCGACCCCCAGGGTCCCCCAGCTCACACCCACAGTAGGTAACAGGAGGATAGGGATGGTGAGGGACAAAGCCAAGGTCGGGGCCACAAGCAGAACAGAATAGTCGGGTACACACCAATAGGTCAGGGTCACAGGCAAGCAGGGATGGTCAGAACACGCCAAGGTCGGTAACGGAAATCAGAAGCAGAGCACACGACAGGAAACAGGAAGCTAATACACAAAGGTTGATCAGCAGGATAGGCTAGCAGTGCAAAGGTTAATATAGTGTAGTCTGATAGGGGCTAGGGTGGAGCCATTCCAGAGGAAGGAAATAAAAGCAGTCAGGTGAAGCTCGGCTGGTCTCTAGAAATGAACACATGCAGACAGGTAAGGAGAACAACTCTAATGCATAACCATGACACCCATTGTTAAGTTTGCATAGCTGGGGGCAACATTTGCCCCCTTAGCTGTGCCTTATTCTGTAGATAATAATCCCCATCGAACAGAAAATAATTATGCTCCAAACAAAACTTAGTAGTCTGAAGGATGAAATCGATTTGTTGTGTGTTAAGGGTGGGATCTGTATCAAGAAATTGGGCCATGGCCTAAAGGCCAACTGTGTGAGGTATAGATGTATAATGAGCATACGTCCAGAGATACCCATAAATATGGGGACTCCCATGTGTAGATATGTAACAATTCTATCAAATGTGTGCCGTCACAAATATAGGAAGGAAGGGCCTGTGCCAATGGTTGAAGGAAATAATCTATGTATAGTGAGTAACTTGTAGTGATACTGTCCATGGAAGCAACTATAGGACGTCCAGGTGGATTATTGATGTCTTTAAGAATTTTTGGCAGATGATAAAAATACGGTACTTGAAAAAAGGGTTTACAGAAAAATGCTGCCTCTGTTTTGCTGATTGTACTTTCAGCCTGTGCATGTGTCACTATTAGATTAGATTCCTCAATAAATTTGGGCAAGGGATCTGTTCTCAATTTCTCATAGGTGTTAACATCAGCAGGTTTTATTATAATATTAGAATTAGTGCTCAATGATTTAAATGCTGTGTGTTCTTGGGGACTTCAATTATTGACAGAATAATGAGGCCTAGAGGATTCTGATAAACATAGGTCAGTAAGCTCTTTAAAAACTACCTGATAAAAAGTTGCTAGGTAAGGACCTTTGGACTGAGTAGGATTAAAAATAGACTTGGGTCTAAAAGTAGTGTGTACAATAGACAGAGATACTGGTCCTCAGTCACCACCTCCGTTGCCGCCATGATACCCAGAGTGACTTCCGGGTATCGTGGCTCTGGCGCTGTGACTGGCCAGAGCCACGATGACGTCACTCCTGCGCATGCGCGCTGGTGCCGCCACTAATGGCATGATCGGCATTAGAAATGGCAAGCTCAGTGCGCCTGCAATCAATGTCTACGGTGCGTAGACATCTATGCCGCTATTCTGGCAAATATCGTCTAAACCTTTTAGGTTTGGGAGATATTTCTTGCACTTACAGGTAAGCCTTAATCTAGGCTTACCTGTAGGTTAAAGTGGTTGTAAGGGGTTTACAACCAATTTAAGTGTTAGATTGCAAATTAATTTATTAAGATCCTTAAACATGGTAAATGAATTAGGAAAGGTGGCGGGGGAAAAATGAAGGTCCCTAGCTAGTAGCTATGTTTCTTGCTCATTCAGGTTCTGGGTGGACAAGTTGTAGATTTTAACAGTTTCCGCAGCTTGTCCAGGCGTGGTATGTCTAAGTTTATGTTTGTGTCTTCCCCCTCTCCTACCTCTTCTTCGTGTTTTTTTTTTGTTTTTGTTTGTTTTGGTTACTGTGGAGCTGGATAGGGGGATCTGGATTAAAAAAGACAATGGGATAGATGATGGGGAACCTCCAAAGGAAACTGTGGGTGTATCTGAAGGGTAAGAAACTTGTTGGTCATGACTGAGAGGGTCGGTTTCCAACTCACAGCATTATTTTTAAATCAATATGTGTAGGAACCAGAGAATTCTGATCTATGATATTTTTAGAAAAATCAGGATTGGTTTGGGAAGGGATATTTTTTATCTGAAGAAGTAGTCACTGGAAGGGATCTAGATGTTTCAGGTTCTCCAGAGTCTAACTGGATGGAGATGGGAATGGAACCAGAGGGGGAAGATGGTGGTGTGAGTGATCTGATGGTAGTGGGAAGATGATGGGGAAGGAGGGTTGGAAGATGGGGAGAAGGGTTAGTAGACTTAGTACGTGGGGGATGGGGTGAATCTTGGGAATGGAATGGGGGACTGGTGGAATAAGTGGGGGGGGGGGGGTGATTTTCTTTTCCAGTTAAAAGCTCTTTTATAGGTATAGTCATTGAGGTCTCTGCTAAATTTTCCTAGTTTAGTTTGTATCATAAAGTCCTCACTCTTTTAAAAGGCAAACAGTCCACGGAGTCTGTGGACAGACGTATTCTGCGATCAGTAACGAAACCTCCTGCAGCACTGAATGCCTGTTCTGAAAGCACGCTGGATGCAGGGCAGCCCCGCAACTCAATAGCATACTGGGCAAGTTCTGGTCAGTAGTCTATTCTCATGACCCAGTCAGTGGATCGTCAACTGGGAAGCTCTGTTTTGGCCCCGAGGTAATCTTCCACCATGTGATGCAGGAGCTCGCGATGGGATGTGGAAGCTGACAGCCCTGAGCGGCAAGGACTAAAAAAATTCCAAAATGCCTCACTTAGGCAGATGCCTTCTCTAATGCTCCTCCCTTGACCAACAGAAGACTGAAAACTGTGTTTTCCACGACACTGTAACCTACTGGAGTCAGGAAAAATGGTCAATAAAATCCTCTTTAACAAGTCCTCAAGAGATTTTATCTTCTGCACTCTCTGTGGGGATGGGATGAGTTCTGAGACCTTCCCCCTATAACGGTGGTCAAGGAGGGTTGCCAACCAGTAATTATCCTTCTCCTTTATGCCACGTATTCTTGGGTCCTTTCACATGCTTTGAAGCATAAGGTTTCCCATGTGCCTCAAATTTACAGAGGCTTGAGAAGCAGACTCCTTGGGGTCACTCAGGATGACAACATCTGGAACTCCCAGCCACGTACTCCCTGCTTATAGATTTACGCATGTCTTTCTTCTTCTTCGAAGCCTATGAAAGTGCCAGAATCCTCATCCTCCCCCCTCTCTCTTTCTGTGTTCTGTGACATAGGATGATGGTGTCTGGATAAAGGGGGCCTTGAGAGGAAAGGAAGTCCTCTTCCTCCAGCTGCTCTCCATTTCCCTGTCCATAATGCCATGCAGAGTCTGCTCCAGCAGGAACACAACAGGGATTGTGTCACCGATGCATGCATTGTCACTGCTCACCATCTTTGTGGCCTCCTCAAATGATGACAATACAGTGCATGCATGCTTAATGATCAGCCATTGGCACGGGGGAAAAAAAGCTGAGGCAGGCCTGAGCCTGCCATTGTGCTGTGCTAGCACAGGTCCTCGTTGACGGCCCTTTGCTGCATGTATAGCCACTGCAGCATTGCCAAAGTCGAGTTCCACCTGGTGGGCATGTAACAAATCAGGCTTTTTATGGGCAGGTGGAATTCCGGCTGAATTTCAGCCAACTGAGCACTGGCTATGTATGACCGCTTGAAATGGCTACAGACTCTTCTGGCCAGCTTTAGCACATCTTTCCACCCTGGGTACGTATTTTGGAAACGCTGCACCAATAAATTGAGAACATGTGCCAGGCATGGCACATGTGTCAATTTTCCTTGTCTAAGGGCAGACAGGAGGTTTGAGCCATTATCGCACACCACCATTCCTGCTTCCAGCTGGCGTAGTGTGAACCACCTCTGGGCCTGTCCCTGCAGAGCTTCAAGAATCTCTGCTCCAGTGTGGTTCTTGTCCCCTAAACACACCAGCTGAAGTACTGCATGGCACCTTTTAGCCTGACTCATGGAATAGCCCTTTGAACGCTTAGGGGTACCTGATGTTCATAGGACAATTCTGCAGAGGAGAGCATGGAGGGGACGGAGGAGGAGGAGGTAGAGCTCACAGGTCTGGCATCATCAACACCAGCTGTATGGAGACGTGGGGGCACAACAAGCTGCAGCACCAAGCCCTGTCCTGCATCCTTTCAAGTTGCAAGCAGCGTTATCCAGTTTGCTGTGAACAAAATATATTGTCCCTGCCCATGCTTGCTGGACCACGTGTCGGCAGTAAGGTAGATTTTACGACTGACTGCCTTGCCCAACGATGCCATAACATTCCCTTCCATGTGGTGGTAGAGAGATGGAATGCCCTTATGTGAAACATAGTAGCGACTGGGCACCTGCCATTGTGGTACAGCACATTGTGCAAATTCAGGGGGCAGAATCCACCAGGCTGAAAGGCATACGTTTGAGAGCCCACAGCTTTGACAAGCTTGCATTTAGATGCTGGGCATGTGGGTGGCAGAGACTGTATTTTTTTTCCGCTGCAGCAGATGGGGCAGATACATTTTCTGGCTACAGTCTACAGCTGGTGCTGCTGGCAGATATGCTGCTAGAACTTGGGATACCCTGTGCTACACCATCATCCTTGTCAGTGGAGGCTGCTGAGAGGTAAATGCCTTGTTAAGCATGTGGAACCCAAATGACTGTTGTTTTTGCCACGTTTGATGTGCTTAAGACACAGTTTGCAGATAGCAACAGTGCGATCTGCTGCAGATGTGTTGAAAAAGACCCAGATAGCTGAGCTTTGGGGAGTGGGCCGGGAGATAACAACTACAGAATGTGATGGATTAGGGTGGCTGTTCTCTACTCTTTTTTGATGTCGACTCCTTGGGGTTGTGCCGTCTAACCTTCAGTTTCCTTCTCTGCTCTATCTGGCACCCAAGTTGCATCAGTGACTTCATCATCATCATCATCTCAATTTCCTCCATCTTCATCATTACCACTGGAGACAACTTGGCAATACGCTGTAGCTGGGGGAACATGAATGACAATTTGTCTACCAGTGTTTTCCCCTCTCTCTAGGCTCATATTCCTGTCATCCTCAACCTCAAAAGCAACATCTGAATCCAGTAATGACTGGGCATCATCAAGGAGCAAGTGGCTGATGCTGTGGTCAAATAACTCACTCCATGGCTGATGTTGGGGCTATGGCAGGAATAAATGGGGACAATGAAGCAGGTTTATCCACTCTGGCAACTGCAGGGGACTGCACCCTTGTCTCTGCTTGTGTAACAGAGGATGAGGAGGGGTAAGTAAACCAGCCCACCACCTTCTCAGCATGCTGTGGCTGGATAGCACGGGCAAACTCACTAAAAATAGGTAATGATGCTCTGCCTAAGGACTGAAATTATGCCCTGTCTGAGGACTGACCACCAGGTCCACCTTTGCCTGTGGACACATTTGTTGCTGGCCCTCTTACAGTGCCAAGGGAACGTCTGCCTCTCCTTGTTGTCTTCCCAGACATTTTTGGAAGGGAGGGGTGCGGTTCTTATAAGCAAATGTAAAGAAGAAGTGGAAATCTGTACGTAGATGCACTTTAATCAATGTAAAGGTGTGTTTGGTGCACTTTAATTTGAATACTCACACTACACAGACACACTCCATGGATACACTATAATATACTGCAATATATTGCGCCAAATGTACAGTGACGCACAGAACTATATGGCTTTAAACTTTCAGTAATGCACACAGAAGTAAATGGCGTTAAACTTGCAGTGACGCACAAAACTATATGTCGTTAAACTGGTAGTAACGCACACAGAACTATATTGCATTAAACTGGCAGTAACGCATACAGAACTATATGGCATTAAGCTGGCAGTAACGCACACAAGAAGTAAATAGTGTTAAACTGGTGTAACACACAGAACTATATGGCGTTAAACTGGCAGTAACGCACACAGAACTATATGGCGTTAAACTGGCAGTAACACACACAGAACTATATGGCGGTAAACCAGCAGTAACGCACAAAACTATATGGCATTAAACTGACAGTAACACACAGAAGTAAATGGCGTTAATCTTGCAGTAACGCACAAAACTATATGGCGTTAAACTGGCAGTAATGCACACAAAACGATATGGCGTTAAACTGGCAGTAACGCACACAGAAGTAAATGGTGTTAAACTTGCAGTAACGCACAAAACTATATGGTATTAAACTGGCAGTAATGCACACAGAACTATATGGTCCACCGGACAATCCGTCCGTGTATGGGCTCTGGCTGACTTTTTTACCCCAAAAGTCTGGCGGACTTAGAAAGAAGTTTTGAATCAAAATTGTCCGCCGGACTCGGCAGTCTGGACAATCTGGCCATCTGTGTGCTAGTCTGCCGGACTTTTGAAATGAACGGACTTGCCCGCACACGGAGGAAAGTCCGTTCATTTTGAACGTGGCTCCAGGTAGACGGGACTGGCGGCGATATTGACACGTTGCTGGCCCCTCCACCTGGTATGGACTTAAAGGGGAAGCCCTACACTGAAAAACCAGCATGGGGGTCCCCCCCCAAGGTCCATATCAGACCCTTATCTGCCGGGTATTCAGCGAACACCCCCCCCCTCCTGAGCCAAACCAGGCTGCGTGCCCTCAACATGGGGGGTGCAGTAAGGCACACAAAACGAAATGGCGTTAAACTGGCAGTAACGCACACAGAAGTAAATGGTGTCAAATTGGCAGTAATGCACACAGAAGTAAATGGCGTTAAACTAGCAGTAACACAATCAAATAGACAGTCACTGCACTGATGCTATCTGAACTAACTAGACACTAATGTAAAGATTACTGACACGGTCTCACTACACTACAGTGAAACTATCTGAGCTGTCCCTACTTTAGCTGCACACTATGCAGAGCTGAATGATGGTCCTCTTCACTACACTCACACTATTTCTAGACTGACACTAAACTAACATTCTACATGGACAATTGAAGCAAAATAGCACAGTATAGTACATTAACTAACTAATAACACTGAGCAGAGTCCTGTTCTATCTCTCTCCATGCCAAAATCACACTGAAAATGGTTGCCATTGAAAGAATACTTTTATACTGTGGGGTGGGAATGAACCATGATTGGATAAAGTCATGATCAGGACTCTGACAGAGCTCTGTGCCCTTATTGGCTGAAGCTTTCACTGCTTCAGCCAATCAGGGTTTGCAATTCACTGTTCAGAGCCACAATGCATTGTGGTTGGTTCAAGGGGGGAGCGAACAAACAGTCAATTGACCCCTTTGTTCCGATGTTTGCCGGACGTCCGAACAACGAAAGTTCGGCCGAACCGTTCGCCCATCCCTAGTGCCTATATTGTCTAACTTTTTTTTATAAAAATTTTTTTTATGAATTAATATAAAAATATTATTGGAAAAAAAAGTTTTACAGACAGTACGCAATCATTTTTGTTGCCTTTTACCCAAAACTAAAAGAAAAAAAAAAGAGACTAGAGTTACTATTTTTCCATGATATTACGGCTAGAGCTTGACAAAAATAGGGAAGCCCCATTTTACAGATTCCCAGGCCACCAGGGTCTCTGGCTGTAATAACTTGGGAGATTGTGGACTCTTTAGGGAATTTCATCCTGGGTGGCTATCTGCTTTAATGAAAGCTTTGAAGTTTGCATCTCTTAGAACAAACACAAGATAGTTTAGTTATATTGTATACATTTGTGGACCTGCTTTGTGCCTCGGAGAGACATGTGGTAAACTCACAAGTGGCTACTTCTTGCTAGCCAATGATGAGATCTTCTGTGTCTTGTAGAGTTTCACTTGAAAGGATAAATTGTAAAGAAACAAATCAAAAAAGATAAAAACAAAACTGGTAAAAAAGAAAAAGCCTCATCCAATCTATTTTGAATAAAGAACAAAGTAATGGTAACATAGACAATGAAGTGATGATTACACATCTGTGTGTGTGTGTGTGTGTGTATGTGTATATATATATATATATATATATATATATATATAATTCTTATTTTACAAGATTTAATTAGCACCGATAGTTTGAGCAGCGATTTACAATATAAAGGGAGACAGTACAGTTACAATGCAATTCAAGATAAGAAGGTTGAAAGGGCCTTGCTTGTGAGAGCTTGCAATCTAAAATATAGATTTATATATATTTAAGAATTGAGTCCAAGTGTTTTTGAGGGGATTTTTATAATCCCTTCATTTATGTTTTCATTCTGTGTTGAGGCATAAGTGTCCTCACTGGAAACAAGTGCTTTGTTCTCTAAGGGCACCTTTTGCTTGTGTCGTAATCCTCCATTGCAAGCTGTATTTTTCCTTTATTCACGGAACAAAATTAAACTTCAAACTAGATCAAGAAATTACATTTGACCTAGGATCCTTCTACATGAATTCTGGAGTTACTGCAAGACCAAGAAACTTACTTAATGTCAAGCATTAAAGTAGTAGTAAAGGTTTTTTTAAAAATAAAAAATGGGGTTAGACCATGCCGAGGTCATAACTAGTCATTAAACCTGTCCTTTTGCTATCTGATTGAGGTAACTCAACAAATAAAAAAGTGTAAGGAAAGACAGCGCTGTCCCCAGGTGTAAGTTGAACTAACCAATCCAAAGTGAATCAATTAATCAAGTGAAAACTCAAAACACAACACAAATCATATAGTATCTTTCCAATTTTTTCTAGTGTTACCAATATAACAATGATGATTGTATCTAAAAGTATATAAAACTATATAGAAACAAAGCAAAAAACAAAACTCAGTGTTATATGACCACACCAACAAGTAATTGAATTGTGGATAAATAAACCCACAGGTGCACCTACTTAAATCCATGCATATATATATCAGACCCAAAAAGTAAAAATAAAGAGTCCATAAAAGTATCCAAAAATATTATATATAGTGCCAAAAATTTCAATATTCTTATTCAATCCCACCTGTGTGAATAACAATTCCTTTTTCATAATATGGACACCATCCCAAGTGATTTATCCTTCAACGCTTATGATCAAGATCACTCACCGATAATAATGGCTGGTGATGAGGAACCAGCAAACAAGCATTCTCCCTTAACGGGGCACAATAGTCTGCAGATCTGTAATTTATGATCTCAAATCTTCACTGTTGTTACTGATCAATCCCAACGTTCAGCAAGGAGCTATCCTCCCTTTGCAAGGGCCCAATAATCTGCAGATCCAAAATAGCCGATCCCCACTCTCCTCCACTATTTAACAATCAATCTCTCCAGAGAGGTAAAACCCAAAATACAGGAAAGAAGCGCAGCATAGCATAAAACTCTTTAAAAAAGTTTCTTTACTTTATTAAAACCACATATCACTCACATTTAAAGGTGTCTTCCGACACTGGTAAACAGGCATGGGTTATACAGTATATGGGTCTACCCCAGATCTCTTGATACCATGAGCAGACAACCAATGTAGCATGATAATGAGGCCTCCAACAGCACACCCTACATATGTTTCATTGTTAGATGTCCTCACTGCCCCCTATAAAACTTGGGTGTATCCGCTATGGTTGTTTAAGAACAGGTAGCACGTGAAACCAAACATAAGCTCTTTAAATCTTTGAACTGGGTTTAATAGCCATACATAGTAGAGTTAGTTTGAAATTTTTTATTTTGGAATGTTCCTTTGATATACTCTGGTTAATGGGATCAAATCAACCATACATAGTGAGGAAAAGATGCGAAGGTGCAGGGTGGCCATTTTTTCTCAAATTAATTAAATTTTAACTGTAAATGTGGTATTTTGAACAAAATGATACCTATTGAAATGAAAACTGTTTAATACCTCTAGAATTCCATTCTGGGTTTCCAAACTAAATTAGTTAGCTCAATGATGCCAAGAAAGTAAGTTCTGACAAATCATTTTTCCATACGACTGTTCAAGTGAAATTCTAAATGTGTGCTGCCAGCCTAAAGGCTCATACACACGATATGAAAATCGGATGGAAAAAGTTCTTACGACGAGCTGTCTGCCGATTTTCGGAATGTTAGTACAGTGCTTTCAAGAGCCAATTTCGCTTTTTTTGTCAGACAAAAGCTGGATGTGCAGACTATACATTTTTTGTCGGATGTGAACGCAACGTCCGATTTTCATTGCATTAATATGGTTTTCGTACGAAAAAAATCGTAACAGCAAGACTACGCATGCTCAGAAACGAAAGAATACATACAAAACTTTTCAACACATTACGTCACTTCAGTCATACAAATATTTTCGTATTGTGAGTAACCTCCTAAATTTCGACATGAGACTAGCTTGCCACAAAAAACTGACTTTAGATCGTCTGAAAATCTAAGCGTGTATATGAGGCTTTAAGCTCACAAGTTGACTTCATATATTTATTAGCCAGAACCCCCACGTGTGCTGGTTTCATGACACTGCTTCACCCTCCAATCACCACCTGTTGCAGCAAGGGTGCTCGTATTGGCTCTCAAGCACTTTCTTTAGGTGGGTAGTAGTGGTAAAGTAGTGTAAAAAAAATGTTAAAACAGCTAAATAAGCTTAATTTAGTTGAAAGCTGGCTTAACCACCTAGCATCCACGCTATGGCCAAATGACGGCCACAGCGCAGATGTGAATTCCCGGGAGGCCATCATATGACAGACTCCCCTGTGCACACTCCCTGTGCGCGCCCTACAGGGCGCATGCGGAGAGCGCTGTGATCGGGTGATCACCGATCCGAATAAGGGGCCGGTCTGGGCCCCTTACCATGTGATCAGCTATCATTCAATCACATGATGTAAACAAAAGCTCGGTGATCGTTTTTTTTCTCCTCACGCTGACAGCGGAGGAGAAAAAAAAAGCCGATCACCGGCTTATCTTAAAGGGACATCGGTCCCGAAAAGGAAGAGGCAATCATGCCTCATTTATAGAGTAACAGTGCCCACAAGTGCCACCTATCAATGCCCACAAGTGCTCCCTATCAATGCCCCCCAGTGCCACCTATCAATGCCCACTAGTGGTGCCAATCAGTGCCATCTAGAAGTGCTGCCTATCAGTGTAACCGATCAGTGCCCATCAATGCCACCCATCAGTGCCCATCACTGCCACCTATCGGTGCCCATCAATGTCACCTCATCAGCGTACATCAATGATGGATAAAAATTACCCGTTTTAAAATTTTAAAACAAAATAAAAAATAAAAAAAAATCTGTCTTTTTACATTTGCACAGGTGAACAAATACCACCAAAAGAAAGCTCTATTTGGGGGGAAAAAATGATAAAAATGTCATTTGGGTACAGTGTTGTATGACCGCGCAATTGTCATTCAAAGTGCGACAGCGCTGAAAGCTGAAAATTGGTCTGGATAGGAGGGGGGTTTAAGTGCCCAGTAAGCAAGTGGTTAAATCCAAAAACAAACTTTCATTATATTTTAATTTACTAATTCTTAGCCCACGTACACACGGTCGGAGAAACTGTCGGAATGCGTCTTATCGGACCGTGTCGTCAGATAATCCGACTGTGTGTGGTATGCATCGGACTGATTCCGTCCGAATCTCCGTCCGACCCAATTTTCCAACATGTTGGAAATATTTCCCGACCAACTGGGCCGGAGGGACCTAATCCGATCATGTGTAGTGAATTTTGATCGGACCAAGTGCTACGCATGCTCAGATCAAATTCCTACATCAAAGCTATTGGTTACTAGTCTGAGTGTAGTCCCATCGTAACGAAATTACGTCATCATGTTCTGAAAGATCGGATTTTTCGACAACTTAGTCCGACCGTGTGTATGCAACAGTTTCGGACACAATCTGTCAGACTAAATCTGATGGACAAAATCCGACGGATTTGGTTGGCAGAATCTCGGACCGTGTGTACAGGGGCTTAGATGTGGTGGCTGCAAAAGTTTTCTTTTTAAGGCCGGGTTCACACTTGCTGCAGCATGGGTTCCGGTGGGTCCCTGTACACCAATTCAGGTGCGAATCAGGTTAGAATTTCTTCCTGAATTCACAGGACAGCTTAAAGGCAAGGAATAGAATGTTTGACAACGCTTTTTATTACTGTTTGTGCTTTGCTATCTTGGGAATTAACCATTTCTGACCTTTCTAGTATGGGTATCAAATAAACAGGAAGTGAGGAAAAATCTCTCCAATGGGGGTCACAGAAGGAAATTAAATGTTAACATTTTGTCACTCTTAAAAGAAAGGAAATGCAACTCCAGACACATTTGTTTTTATTTAGCTTTGGATAAAGAAAACCTCCATCTGAAAATGTTTGTTTCCTGGCCTGTGGTATTCACCCCTTTCCTTCAGTGGAGTCAGGGAATGGAATAAATTGCCAACATAGCTACTAGAGTCCTATAATTTTCAGAGGGACATTAGCAATGTTACCTCTTGTATTTCATATTTCCAATAATTATACAAAGCATAGACATGGCTTTTATCTTCTTGACTTATCTAGTTATGTTGCTGACAAAAACCTTAAAGCCCAACCACTTGCCGACCGCCACATGCTGATTTACGTTGGCAGAATGGCACCGGCAGGCAAAAGGGCGTACCCGTACGTCCCTTTGAATTTACTGAATAGCTGCCATGCGCCGTGGGTGTGTTCCTGCGGGTCCCGCAAATTTGATGTTCACCGGCGGCCCGCGATTGCAGCAAGGAGAGGCAGAACGGGGAGATTCTTATGTAAACAATGCATTTCCCTGTTCTGCCTAGCAACATGACAGGGATCTACTGCCAGTGAACAAGAGCAGTGTTCACTGTCATGTTGTAGTGAGCCCATCCCCCCTACATTTAGAACACAGCCAGGAAACACACTTAACCCCTTGATTGCCCCCTAGTGTTTAACCCTGTCCTTGCCAGTGTCATTTATACAGTAATCAGTGACTATTTGTAGCTCTGATCGCTGTATAAATGTCAATGGTCCCAAAATAGTGTCAAAAGTGTCCGATCTGTCTACCATAATGTTTCAGTCCCGATAAAAATCGCAGATCGCCACCATTGCTAGTAAAAAAAAAAATAATAAAAATGCCATAAATATATCCTCTATTTTGTAGACGCTATAACTTTTGCGTAAACCAATCAATATACACGTATTAGAATTTTTTTCCCCAAAAATATGAAGAAGAATACATATCAGCCTAAACTGTGGAAGAAATTAGTTTTTTTTATATATTTTTGCTGGATATTTATTATAGCAAAAGTAAAAAATATAGCTTTTTCTTCAAAATTGTCTGTCTTTTTTTGTTTATAGCGCAAAAATAGAAACCACAGAGGGGATCAAATAACACCAAAGGATAGCTCTATTTGTGGGAAAAAAGGACGTCAATTTTGTTTTGGTACATTGTCGCACGACTGCGCAATTGTCAGTTAAAATGACGCAGTGCCAAATCGCAAAAAGTGCTCTGATCAGGAAGGGGGTAAATCCTTCAGGGGCTAAAGTGGTTAAAAGGAGCTTTAAAGCCTAACTTTGACCTAACAGTTTTAGCTTTTAAATAGAATTCAGAGTCATGTTGGGTGTTTATTTCTGCCTGTGACTCCTATGGGTAGATTTTTCCCTTGTTTCCTCAGTCAGGATGTAAGAGGTAACTTCCGGAATAGGGTCATAGAAGACATTAAAAACCTAGTCTCTAATATTTCCACTTTTTTTATCCAAAGAAAATGATTTCTCTGGAGTTGGGCTTTGAACATGTTGGTTTATATCAGATACCTGTCCTATACAAATGAACTGCTTCTTTTAGCAAATTTTGTACCCTCTAACTCGCCAGTTGATTTATCTGTGATATCTGCCACCTCAAAGCACTATAAATATATTTTTTTCTATATTTAGCCAACTTGGTGTAACATTTATTATTTAATATTGTGTACAATTGTGTATTTTTTTAATTTTAACACAGTATAAATCCAGCTGTGTGATTTTCCAGTTTGGCCTTGTGGTGACTCAAAGTTGTGCCATCATCTGCTCTCCTGAGCTGCTGGGAGTGGAAGATAGAATGTTAATGCCTTTGGATTTCAGCACTAGACCTAGATTTATGTACATGGGCAAGCGAACTTGGGTGGTAAGCCTTGCAGCGCTTACCACCTGGCAGTGCTTGCCAACAAAAAAATGTCACTAAAAAATTCTGCAGGCTTTCAAAATAGAGCTGATATGTAATCCACACATTATTTTTGACTTATGTCTTATGGCATTATCATTACATCACATTAACCTTTTTTATATACTACAATCTTTCTGGTAACTCTGTTCAGAGTAAATTGGTTTTGACCCCTTTGCGAATATAATGAATGATTAAGATGTACAGTAATGCATAGGGACCAGATACCACTTTACAAAGATCAAACCAGCCAGGATGATCTTATTAGTATTTGAGTCATCATTGCATTTTAAAAATCACAGTGCTTTATAGATTAAACATGAAAAAGTATTTAAAAAATTTATTTTTACGACTGTGGCAAGTGTAAATGATCATTGCTGCGTTTGCTGAGAATATCACGGGTTTCTACAAATTAAGAGTTTACATCTGTACTGTATATTTAGTGAGTTGGTTAGATTGTGATCAATAGCACATGAACAGTGTGGGTGAAATAACCCATCTGGAAGACCACTAAAATGGCCATTAGGAAGCTATCAAATTGCTGAGAGCACTTGCACATTGGTATCTAGCAGAGTCTGCATGTTGTGTATACTGTGAACTATGGCTGTGGACATTATAAAAATGTACTGACAGAGCCTTTCTAACTAACAGACTTTCTGATGATAGTGTTCCACAAATATTTATTGAGGCCACTATTCAGCCCACAATGTTAAGCAACTAATGACTAACAATTCACGTGGTCCCTGACCAGTTCCCATTGTGGTTGACCAACTAAAATAAATTACAGAACTACAAATTCTATATTTCAAAGAAGAAAATGACATCTCGTTGACCTTTCCTAAAAATATAAGGCCTCTTTCACACGGGGCAGATCAGTAAAGATCCGCCCCGTGATGATCCGCTCGCTCAGCGGGGATCGCTCCGTTGTCCCCGCTGAGCCGGCTGCGGACAGGGCGGTCTCCGCACACTGTGCGGGGACCGCCCTGTCAGCTCTCCGCTCTCCTCTATGGGGATCGGACGAGCACGGACCGCGTGTCCGTGTTCATCCGATCCGCTCTGCAGACGGACAGAAAAATAGGATTTTCCTCCGTCTGCAGAATCGGACATTTGCGGAGGCGGACAATAGCGGGTGTCTGCGGATGCTCATCCGCAGACACCCGCTATCCCATAGGGATGAATGTATGGCCCGTATTTCATCCGCAAACGGATGGATGAAATACGGACATACCATCCGCATGTGTGAAAGGGGCCTTAGTGGTTCAGGACAAATGTCTCAATAGTAGCTCCTTTATTTAATAAACAGATTTGTTAGAGCATTTAACATTTAAGACTTGAAAAGAGGTATACCGGCTCTCTGTAAAAGGAATGGTCAATGCAGTGACTTCTTTGAGTCTACAAGAACACCTGAACAGTAAGTATAAGTATAAATATTACATTCATTTGACCACATAGAGAGAATTACCATGAATTCCTAAAATGAATAATGGTTACCAATACTTTAATTGAAGTCTTTGGATTGCTTACTAAAAGTATCTGGAAACTCTAACAACACACTACTCTTATTTGCTGTTAAATGTATAATTGAAAGTGTGATATTATAACTGTAGCACCCTCTACCTTAGGTAGGTAGTTGCTAGAGTAGTGAGTTTGTTTTCACTGTTGGCGCAGGTACATTTTGGCAGGCCTATGCTGCGAGCTAGGCCTGTTTGTTTTGATCTAGTGGCAGGGGAGTGGTTTAGTGTAGCAGCAGGTGGCTGACATGTGCCGCAGCTCTTGGGCGCCTCCGCTGTTTCCAGGGAGAAGGTTCTGGAAAAGGGGCAGGGCAAAGTGCTGGAGTGACATGGGGTGTATGTGGGAGGCCTGACCAATCCCCAACTAGGATTGGAAGGGGGCGGGCCTCCTATATATACCCATGATCAGCCTGCTGGGGGAGGTATTGTGAGGTGGATGAACTGGATGATGGAGTGCTAGACTGTTGTGGTCTGAGGGATCCCCCTTTCTGGAGGGTGTACCTCAGGCCGGGAGCTAGGAGGGATCCTCTCATTACACGATCATTGAGAGGTGTCCTGAAACAGGAGCAAATAAGAGGACAGTTGGGATCACCTCCAGAGAAATTAATTTCAGGAGGGATCCATGCCGCAATCGGTAAGCATTTCATGGCACAGTGGCAGCGTTTGGGCACAGTGGCAGCGTTTGATGGGCACAGTGGCAACGTTTGATGGGCACAGTGGCAGCATTTGATGGCACAGTGGCTACGTTTGATGGCACAATGAGGCTGCAATTGATGTTTTATTTTCATAATTTTTCAGCTTGTTTGCACTCCCTAAAAATTTTGAGCACCAGCCGCCACTGGAGGATTACGCTGTTTAGTGTAGTTTTCATCCTAGGACAGGAAGTGTGTTAATAGCAGGCTCATCAAAGTCCTAAGTGCAAACTTATACTTAATGAACAAATGTGCATAATATACATATGAAAAACAAATGTACATAAAAGACATATGAAAGAACAAAACATTTGTAAAGTAATAAATATAAATCTAAAAAAGTCCATGTGATATAATGTCCCCTGGAATACATCACGTAAGACAAAGCGCGTATGGAGGAGCTGCATTGCATTTCCATATCCCTGGAAGTACAGGCAGTTGCTGTATTTACAGGAGAGATCTGTATACATATTGTTCTGATGTCAGTGCATTTCTAATCTTTAATAAATCATGTAGGAAGGTTTTACACTATTGGTTTTCATACCTTATATGAGCACTGTTGGGATGGTGACATGCAGAAGACCATTATAAGAATTCTTGTTTCCGTTTGGAGAGTGATAACAGTTGTGTGGTGACCCACAGTTGCTATCATGAGCTCTTTGTGACCTTTCTTTAAGTAGAAGGTCATTTTTAGCTGGAAAGCTTGCATTTTTACCATTGGTGGTTTTCATGCACAGATTTTACAGTTTATTGGTGATGGACAACCACTCTGATACTGTGATCCTGATACGAGCACGTAAATCGGAGTTCCACCCACAAAAAGTGTAGCTGCTGACGTTTAATAATTGGACACTTACCTGTCCCATGGTCCAGCAATGCGGGCGAACAAAGCCCCACTCCTCTTCCCCTCCTATCTGCGGCACCGGCATCACTACTGTGGCCACGCTCTGTACATGCAGCCACACTGTGTGCTGTGATTGGTCGGGCAATCTTCTGGGACCTGTGACATGTCCTAGAAAACCGCAGGGAGGGAGGGGGGAGAGCTCCAGGAGGAAGTGGGAGTTGATGCCGCTAAAAAGAGCTTATCTCCCTCCCCCAAAATAAAATTACAAATGTGGCATGTCAGGGGGTCATGGTCACTTAAAGCGGAAGTTCTATTTTTGGGTGGAACTCCGCTTTAAGAAGAGGACTATATCATGTGAACTCTTTTTAATTTATATTTATTACCTTACTATTTTTTTTTTTTTTTTTCATGTGTCCTATGTACATTTGTCTTTTCATTTGTGTATTATGCACATTTGTTCAAGTATAGGTTTGCACTTGGGACTTTTTAGTGCAGCTTGATATACTGAATTTTGGACTAACTGTGACAAATATCTCATACTGTAGTAGAGCTGCTGCTTTTTTTTTATTTTGTTACATACCAATTAATGATTTTTGTTTAAATTTGTGTTTACACATGAGTGCAGTTTATTGTTTTTTAATTTTCTGTTAATAGCAGAACTACTAGGTTAAAATTAAGGAAAAGGAAGTGTGAAAAAAATGACCACATCTAGGGACCTGTATGCTACAATAATATACATTTTTGGTTTAGATATGCTTAAAAGTCACTTTTTTTAAAATTCCCTCTGAGCCCTTGTACACACGGTCGGAGATTCCGACGGAATGTGTCCTATCGGACCATTTTGTCGGATAATCTGACTGTGTGTGGTCTCCATCGGACTGTTTCCGTCGGAGTATCCGATGGACCAGGTTTTCCAACTTTTCCGTAAAATTTTCTGACAAAATGCTCCGATCGGACATACTCCGATCATGTGTAGCCTACTCCGACGGACAAAGTGCCACGCATGCTCAGATCAAATTCCTAGACCAAAGCTATTGGCTACTAGCCTGAACGTAGTCCCGTCGTAACGAAATAACGTCATCACGTTATGTACAATCGGATTTTCCAACAACTTTGTCCGACCGTGTGTATGCAACAGTTTCGGACAAAATCCGTCGGACAAAATCCAATGGATTTGGTTGTCGGCGTGTCCGACCGTGTGTACAAGGGCTCACTTGTAGAAGAAAAGCTGTAGGGGACCACAGTGATAGACTCTTCCGGGAAAGTCGGTTCAACAGAGGACTTCATGGGATCGGTTCTAGTGGAGTCAGCGGTGCAAGCATTTGGAAAAGTATTTCCTTCTTCTACATGTAAGGCGGATTTGAAAAAAAATGTTACAGGGTTTAAAGCAAACATCCTCTTTGCCCATATACCATATCAGAGTTATTTATACAACATAGAAACAGAAATCCTCAGCTCTATTTAACAGTTAGCCAGTATATGCCTCTAAGCAAATGTTGAGGAGAACTCCCCTAAGGTGCCCATACATTTTTTATTATTATACAGCGTCAACAGTTTGCACATTGCTTTACAATATGAAGGGAGACACTACAGATAAAATACATGCCCTGCTCATAACAGTTTACAATCTAATAGGGTGGGACAAGTGGTAGAAAAGGTAATAACTGTAAAGGATGAGCTGATGGAAGAATTAAAGTTCAGTTGGGTGGAAGTGCGATAGGCTTTCCTAAAAAGTTGAGTTTTCAGAGGCCACCTTAAGGTGGCCAGAGTAGGAGACAGTATACTCTGTAGCTCCTGCTGGATTTTGCTTCTAATCCCCTTGTGGATACTTCCATTTGTAGATGGACATTTTATGGTTACTCAACCTATCACATTGCTATAGTCTTTTTATATGGACTATAAAATGAAGGACCTATTAACCACTTAAGGACCAGGCCTCTTTTTTAGATGTGGTGTTTACAAGTTAAAAACAGTTTTTTATTTTTGCTTATTTATATTGTGAAAGATAATATTATGCTGATTAAATTGATACCCAACATGTCACGCTTCAAAATTGCAGCCCGCTCGTGGAATGGTGACAAACTTTTACCCTTAAAAATCTCCATAGGCGACCTTTAAAAAATTCTAAAGGTTGCATGTTTTAAGTTACAGAGGAGACTTAGGGCTACAATTATTTATCTCGCTCTATCGATTGTGGCGATACCAGGGGTCAAGTCCTGGGAAAAAAAGTGTGGGAACTCCCACCCAAGATCCATTCCCCTACCAAAAAAAAAAAAAAAAAGGTACGCTCATATGCATATATACTTCACAGAAAATACAGTACAACATTTATTGTAAAGTGCCAGTTTACAAAAACAAAATAACGTGTCAAACAAAACAATCAACACAATGGGTGATGATCTTTCCCTCGCAGGGAATTTCTACCACAAATACACCCTGTTCCAAATTCTGTTACACAGCCCATTAGAAAATATCCCACAAACAGGAATAAGTATTGGCAGAGTATTGAAGAGTATTGGCAGGGTATTGCAGAGTATTGATAGGGTATTGCAGAGTATTGGCAGGGTATGTATTGAAGAGTATTGGCAGAGTATTGCAGAGTATTGGCAGGGTATTGCAGAGTATTGGCAGGGTATGTATTGAAGAGTATTGGCAGAGTATTGCAGAGCATCGGCAGGGTATGTATTGGCAGGGTATTGCAGAGTATTGATAGGGTATTGCAGAGTATTGGCAGGGTATGTATTGCAGAGTATTGGCAGGGTATTGCAGAGTATTGATAGGGTATGTATTGTAGAGTATTGATAGGGTATTGCAGACTATTGGCAGGGTATTGCAGAGTATTGGCAGGGTATTGCAGAGTATTGGCAGGGTATGTATTGGCAGGGTATTGCAGAGTATTGATAGGGTATTGCAGAGTATTGGCAGGGTATTGCAGAGTATTGCAGAGTATTGATAGGTTATTGCAGAGTATTAGCAGGTTATTGCAGAGTATTGGCAGGGTATGTATTGTAGAGTATTGGCAGAGTATTGTAGAGTATTGGCATGGTATGTATTGGCAGGGTATTGCAGAGTATTGATAGGGTATTGCAGAGTATTGGCAGGGTATGTATTGCAGAGTATTGATAGGGTATGTATTGTAGAGTATTGATAGGGTATTGCAGAGTATTGGCAGGGTATTGCAGACTATTGGCAGGGTATTGCAGAGTATTGGCAGGGTATTGCAGAGTATTGGCAGGGTATGTATTGCAGAGTATTGATAGGGTATGTATTGTAGAGTATTGATAGGGTATTGCAGAGTATTGATAGGGTATTGCAGAGTATTGATAGGGTATTGCAGAGTATTGGCAGGGTATTGCAGACTATTGGCAGGGTATTGCAGAGTATTGGCAGGGTATTGCAGCGTATTGGCAGGGTATGTATTGCAGAGTATTGGCAGGGTATTGCAGAGTATTGATAGGGTATTTATTGCAGAGTATTGCAGAGTATTGATAGGGTATGTATTGCAGAGTATTGGCAGGGTATTGCAGAGTATTGATAGGGTATGTATTGAAGAGTATTGGCAGGGTATTGCAGAGTATTGGCAGGGTATGTATTGCAGAGCATTGGCGGGGTATTGCAGAGTATTGATAGGGTAGTGCAGAGTATTGGCAGGGTATTGCAGAGTATTGACAGGGTATTGCAGAGTATTGGCAGGGTATTGCAGAGTATTGATAGGGTATTGCAGAGTATTGGCAGGGTATTGCAGAGTATTGATAGGGTATTGCAGAGTATTGGCAGGGTATTGCAGAGTATTGATACTGATAGGGTATTGCAGAATATTGGCAGGGTATCGCAGAGTATTGATAGGGTATCGCAGAGTATTGATAGGGTATTGCAGAGTATTGGCAGGGTATTGCAGAGTATTGATAGGGTATTGCAGAGTATTGGCAGGGTATTGCAGAGTATTGATACTGATAGGGTATTGCAGAGTATTGGCAGGGTATCGCAGAGTATTGATAGGGTATCGCAGAGTATTGATAGGGTATTGCAGAGTATTGGCAGGGTATTGCAGAGTATTGATAGGGTATTGCAGAGTATTGCTAGGGTATTGCAGAGTATTCGCAGAGTATTGCAGAGTATTGATACTGATAGGGTATTGCAGAGTATTGATGAGTATTGGCAGGGTATTGCAGAGTATTGATGAGTATTGATAGGGTATTGCAGAGTATTGGCAGGGTATTGCAGAGTATTGATAGGGTATTGCAGAGTATTGATAGGGTATCGCAGAGTATTGATAGGGTATTGCAGAGTATTGGCAGGGTATTGCAAAGTATTGATAGGGTATTGCAGAGTATTCGCAGAGTATTACAGAGTATTGATACTGATAGGGTATTGCAGGGTATTGCAGAGTATTGGCAGGGTATTGCAGAGTATTGATAGGGTATTGCAGAGTATTGATAGGGTATTGCAGAGTATTCGCAGAGTATTGCAGAGTATTGATACTGATAGGGTATTGCAGAGTATTGATGAGTATTGGCAGGGTATTGCAGAGTATTGATGAGTATTGGCAGGGTATTGCAGAGTATTAATGAGTATTGGCAGGGTATTGCAGAGTGCAACTTACACACTAGTGACTAACCTGGTAGAGAAGGAGAAGTAAACTGGAAAAGTGCAGCGTGTGGCCCCAGGAGGCCAGGACTGACTGGCACTGGGTAGAGGGGAGGAGGGGGGGGACAGTCCGGAACTCCGGATCCAAGCAGGCGCGCAGCGTGTGTCAGCCTGCCCACTGACTCGCGCCAGTGCGTGCCCACGTGCACGGCCGAAGTCATGTGACCGGTTGCTAGATGCGGAGCGGCCCCTGCCTAGCAACCACTCACTCGGCGGCTGAGGAGCGGCGGCGAACTACGCGCTGCATAGCCTCAGCCCTCAGGCAGCTAATGGGAACGGCGTTCCCGCTGTGGGAATAGTACGGGAACACCGTTTCCATGCGTTCCCGCAGGACTCGAGCCCTGGGCGATACCTCACATGTGTGGTTTGAACACCATTTTCATATGCGGGCACTACTCACGTCGTACGTGCCGTTCACGTCATCGCGCACGGTTTTAGCAAACTGTTCGTTCGTCGTGTGTGGCCATGTCCGTCCATGCTAAGTTTAAGCGGACTGTTCGCTCAAACTGTTGGACGGACAAAGTTGGGCCAACAGTCCGCGCGTGTGTACGCGGCCTCACTCGTCTCCATGCACAGCCAGGGGAAAGGACCGCATCGCCCCCGCCGCTGCTGATGGCTCCGGTAAGTGGTGGAGGTCACCGTAGTCCCCCTTTCCGCCACTGATAAAAGCGATCTTGCGGCAAATCCACCACAGAGACCACTTTTATTTTGTAGTCGATCATGGGGCTGAACATGGGGATACCGGGGTTATGGCAGCTAGTTGCTACCATAACAACAATATCCGTCCTCAAAGTGAGGATGTATATCGGTATTTGGCGGTTGGCAAGTGGTTAATAAATGGTTGTGGAACGAATTCCATTATTGCTCATGGATAAATTTACTTTGATATACTAATGCTTTGGATTACAAGCATGTTTCCAGAACAAATTATGCTCACAATCCAAGGCTTGACTGTATTTTGAATCATATTCTCTGGGCAATGGGAAGCCAGTGGAAGGATTAGCAGGGAGGGATGGGAGACACTGAGCGACTGGTAAGATGGATGAGTCTGGGCGTCAGCATTCATGATAGACTAAAGAGGGAGTAGCCTATGGAGAGGTTGCCCTATGAAAAGAGAGTTGCAATAGTCAAGGCGAGAGATAACGAAGGAGCGAATGAGTAGCTTTGTGGTTTCATTTGTTAAAAGTGGACAACATTTAGAGATGTTATGGATGTGAAGTCTATAAGCTTTTGACAGTGATTAGATTTGGGGCTGAAAAAGATTGGATTTGGGGCTGATCTAGTACCATGAAGGGAGGAACTGATAGTTGTATTATTGATCTTGATGGAAAAGTCAGGGAGGAGGGCACAGACAGTAGAGAGTGTTATAAGCTCAGTTTTATAAGGGTTTCGAAAGACTGAGTTTGAGGAGGTGGTGTGACATTCATGCTGATATGTCAGTTAGTAAGTTAGTAATACGAGAGGAAACTGAAGAAGTGAGGTGAGGAGTAGACAGATAGATTTTTGGATCATCGGTGTAGAGATGGTATTGGAAGCTGTGGGAGATTATCATTATACAGATTTTGGTCAGTTCCTGATGAACTGGCTGAATAATTTAATACATAGTTGGACCTGTCGCCCTCTCCCACCTAACATGCTTCGATTAAAAAAATTGAAGGAGGCGGACAAATATTTTGAGACCGAACAGCAGCTGCATCCAGTCAGGTGCAGCCGCTGTTTGGGTATCCTGACAGCTGCTGCAGAGACAATAGGCACAGTGGGAGATTCATCCACTCACTGTAGACCGAGGAAACCATTCAACTTTTTTTGATCTATCTGGGCCACCCTGACAGGTTCTCTTTGCCAAAACAAACTGATTCTACATTTTTACCACTATAAAGGACATTTCGATATTATAGATGTGTGAGGGGACCTGGCATATTACAAATTATTATAATTTATTTGTTTTCTTATAAGTAAAGGGTTTATTATTTTCAATTGTTCAACCTCAAGGGTGAACTCCCTTTAGAATCCTCTGAAGTATCATGGATAATAATAAGGTTTTGTGTTTAACAAAGCATGGTTAGTGATTTCAGAACTATGAGCCATATAAAGAAAATGGCATGCAAATACAACAAAAACTGTTATTAAAATGGGTTCTGCCCAACTGAAAAACATTCATTGGTAGGCCTAAATAGTGAATTTTGCACCGCCTAGTTGAAAGCTGAAAATGCTTACAAAGTATTTGTAAATCTGGAGATGTAAGCAAATCTTTTTACAGCTATAGGACAATTACCTGGTGTTTTCATTTTCTGTAGTTGTAAAGTACAATTAATGAGTAAATGAAAGTAGAACTATTGTGAAAACAACATATTTTTTTATTTTGGATAGAGTAAGGGAGGGTTATAACCTCTGTCAGATTTTTGTTTTCCTATCTGTGTCCCATTGGGGAGATTTACCTTCACTTCCTGTTCCATAACCAAAACAGGAAGTGAGAGGAAATCCCTGCAAATTAAAGCAGAACTAAACTCATTTTAATCAATTTAAAAGATTAAAAAAACAGGTACATGTGAGAGGAATGTAACTGCCCCATTTCTTTGTGCTCCCACCCAACCTGTCAAACCATCATATTGCTGGAGTCATAACTGATTACATGTGCAGCATCATGGCATGTGAAGATCAAACAGAGGCCAAGATGTCAGCTTCCTTGGCTGAAAACAACCGGAGGGTTTAATTCCTTTTTAAGAAAATCCTTTGGGGCCCCCAGGCTACCAGACCTAGTGTCCCCATTGGAAGATTTCCTCTCTATTACTCTTCTGGGGACAACCCAAAATTTGGGATTTTCTTTTACTTTCACTTTTAAATATAATGCTAAAACAGGACAAATTAAGAAAATTACAGCATTGCAGATTGAAAAAGAAAGGTAATTATTGTCAATAACTTTCAATTTCAATATGACTTGAGTAGCAATTGTAATATATATATATGTATATATATATATATGTATATATATATATATATATATATATATATATATACACACACATATCATGGTAAAACAATTGAGTAAAAAAAATAGTAAATAAAAAAAAAAACAAAGAAAAAAATAAATAAATATATAAATATATATATATATATATATATATATATATATATATATATATATAATATAATATATATATATATATAAAATATATATATATATTTTTTTTTTTTCCTGAAGGAGCGGCACCTCGATTTGTGTCTAGGGGTTTCCCGAGGTAGATGGCCCAAGAACTATAGAGACTGGTGACAGATCCGCTTAGGCCGCGTACACACGGGCGGACTGTTCGCCCAACCTTGTTCGGCAAACAGTTTCATCAAACAGTCCGCTCAAAATTTGCATGAGCGGACTTGCCCACACACGAGCGGACTGTTTGACGAACAAGGTTGGGCAAACAGTTCGCTCAACTTTTGAAATGAACGGACTCGCCCACGTAAGGCGGAGGCAAATCCGCCCATTTCGAGCGCGTGTGCAGGTAGGCGGGGCCCGCGAAGGAGACGTCGCGGGCTCCGCCGCCTGGAATGGGCTTAAAGGGGAACCCCAACGCCGAAAAAAATCGGCGTGGGGGTTCCCCCCAAGTCCACACCAGACCCTTGTCCGAGCACGCTACCCGGCCGGCCAGGAAAGGGGGGCGAGCGAGCGCGCCCCCCCTCCTGAGCCGTACCAGGCCGCGTGCCCTCAACATGGGGGGTGCCTTGGGGAAGGGGGGGCCGCGCGGCCCCCCCACCCCAAAGCACCTTGTCCCCATGTTGATGAGGACAAGGGCCTCTTCCCGACAACCCTGGCCGTTGGTTGTCGGGGTCTGCGGGCGGGGGGCTTATCGGAATCCGGGAGCCCCCTTTAAGAAGGGGGCCCCCGGATACCGGCCCCCCACCCTATTTGAATGAGTATGGGGTACAATGTACCCCTACCCATTCACCTGTGAACTAAAGTACAATAAAAAACACAACACAGAGAATAAATATTTTATTGCACAGCTCCGGGGGTCTTCCGTCTTCGGGGGTCTTCTCGCCGGACTCCTCCGCTATGTGTGTGTAGCTCTTTTGCTAGCGGAGGAGTCCGGCTTTCTTCCTCCCCGCCGCCGGCCTCTTCTCCCGACTTCGGGGGTCTTGTCCCCCTCTTCGGTTCTTCTGCCGGGCCACCGCGCCTGGTCCGGTGGCCCGGTCTTCTGTCGCCGTCTTCCGTTCTTCTGTCGCCGCCTTCGGTTCTTCTGCCGGGCCACCGCGCCTTCTTGTAGCTCTTTTACAGGCGGTGGCCCGGTCTTCTGTCGCCGCCGCCGCCTTCCGTTCTTGTTCTTCTTGTTCTTCTTCTTCTCCTGGAGATGTTGACTCGACGAGCTCTCCGGCCGGAATGCCAGGGACACGCTCCGCTGCCACTTATATAGTGACAATGGGGCGGTGTCACATGGTATATGTCACATGGGTTGGTCACATGGGTTGATGTCACATGGGGACTATGACATCGTAAGGGGGCGGGGTCACCATGTGACCAACCCATGTGACATATACCATGTGACACCGCCCCATTGTCACTATATAAGTGACCGCACAGCGCGGCTCTGGCATTCCGGCCGGAGAGCTCGTCGAGTCAACATCTCCAGGAGAAGAAGAAGAACAAGAAGAAGAACAAGAACGGAAGGCGGCGGCGGCGGCAGCGACAGAAGACCGGGCCACCGCCTGTAAAAGAGCTACAAGAAGGCGCGGTGGCCCGGCAGAAGAACCGAAGGCGGCGACAGAAGAACGGAAGACGGCGACAGAAGACCGGGCCACCGGACCAGGCGCGGTGGCCCGGCAGAAGAACCGAAGAGGGGGACAAGACCCCCGAAGTCGGGAGAAGAGGCCGGCGGCGGGGAGGAAGAAAGCCGGACTCCTCCGCTAGCAAAAGAGCTACACACACATAGCGGAGGAGTCCGGCGAGAAGACCCCCGAAGACGGAAGACCCCCGGAGCTGTGCAATAAAATATTTTTTCTCTGTGTTGTGTTTTTTATTGTACTTTAGTTCACAGGTGAATGGGTAGGGGTACATTGTACCCCATACTCATTCACATAGGGTGGGGGGCCGGTATCCGGGGCCCCCTTCTTAAAGGGGGCTCCCGGATTCCGATAAGCCCCCCGCCCGCAGACCCCGACAACCAACGGCCAGGGTTGTCGGGAAGAGGCCCTTGTCCTCATCAACATGGGGACAAGGTGCTTTGGGGTGGGGGGGCCGCGCGGCCCCCCCTTCCCCAAGGCACCCCCCATGTTGAGGGCACGCGGCCTGGTACGGCTCAGGAGGGGGGGCGCGCTCGCTCGCCCCCCTTTCCTGGCCGGCCGGGTAGCGTGCTCGGACAAGGGTCTGGTGTGGACTTGGGGGGAACCCCCACGCCGATTTTTTTCGGCGTTGGGGTTCCCCTTTAAGCCCATTCCAGGCGGCGGAGCCCGCGACGTCTCCTTCGCGGGCCCCGCCTACCTGTACACGCGCTCGAAATGGGCGGACTTTCCGAGCGGGAACAGTCCGCTCATTTCGAAAGTACAGCGGACAAGCCCACACACGGGCGGACTGTTCGCTCAAACACAGTTTCAGCGGACAGTTTTTCGGAATTTCCGAAAGACTTTGTCCGTCCAACTGTCCGCTGAAACTGTCCGCTGAAAGCCCACACACGAGCGGACTGTCCGCCCAAACACTGTTCAGCGGACAAGGTTGGGCGAACAGTCCGCCCGTGTGTACGCGGCCTTAGAGGGATTTTTATTTGCAAAAACGTAGTTAACAAACAGTCTCTCAGCATAGGATCAGAGGGTTTAGGTGGAAAGTCCAGGTACACTTAGTGTCAAAGATAGTATAAAAGAACTCCCTTACTTTGAATAAATCCAGAGAATAGCCATTCACAGCTGGATCCTCACCCTAATTGGATAGTCCTTCTCTCACCAGGCCTAGCAGCCAACAGAGTGCTTTAGTCAGGAACAAGTCTCTGCCACAGACTTTGTTGTAGAACACGGACAAGGAAACTTGAAAACTTGTAGAACGCTCGTGTGGTACCAGTATCTTGCAGCCGGTCCGGCGATACCACACAAGATTGGATTTGCTTAGGTCCTTCAGCTTTACCAGACTCTTGTTGAGAAGCCAACCCTTGTGTGGCCTTCTCCCAAAGAGTCCTCCCCTGGATAACTTCGAAGTTGCTGGGCCTCTCCACAACCTGAGACGGCACCGGACCACCTCTGAATCCTTCCTTTAGTTTTCTCACTTCGGGCTAGCCAGCTCCGAGGTGTAAAGTCAGGCGGATCCGCACCCCAGGCCATAGGCGTGCTGGGGGCTGGTCAGGAGGACCAGGACCATGCAGTCAGAACATACTTCTGGACCGGAACCCCGAGACATGTGACATCCGCATCTTAAGTACCCACTCCCAGAAGGCACAGCAAGAGTGACACTCCCACTGGGCGGGCTCCGAGAGAAAGTAACCTTAAAGCACCCAACCAGACTGTGTTTCCATGCCTGCCAGAAGTGACAGCGTACCCTATGGCCAGGCAGAACACCCTGTAGTCTAGTCAGACTGATGCTGAGGTCAAAATGTATGGTAATTAAACCCAAACCAAACTGCGGTTTGAGGGTAACATTAAATTTCAAAAACACATAGCACATGCCCTTCAGGAGCCGGTGCTAAATAGCTCTGCATTCATTTTATACCAGCAGTGTAGGTGCCTACATTTGACTTGATTTTACCCATTTGGAGTTTACTGTACAACAGAGCTCCAACTGCCATGCAAGGGTTGGCTTCTCAACAAGAGCCTGGTAAAGCTGAAGGACCTAAGCAAATCCAATCTTGTGCGGTATTGCCAGAATCGGCTTCAAGATACTGCTACCACACGGGCATTGCAGTGGAATAACGTCCTTACAGGATGTCTCCAATTTACAAGCCAACCTCAATGCTCTGTCTAATTGGGCGACTATGTGGCAGATGAGGTTTAATGTTGAGAAATGTAAAGTTATGCACTTGGGGGCTAAGAATATGCATGCTTCATACCTACAAGGGGGAGTACAACTGGGGGAATCCATAGTGGAGAAGGATCTGGGGATTTTGGTAGATCATAAGCTCAATAATAGCATGCAATGCCAAGCTGCGGTTTCCAAAGCAAGCAAAGTCCTTTCCTGTATTAAGAGAGGTATTGACTCCAGAGAGAGAGAGAGATCATTTTGCCCCTGTACAAATCATTAGTAAGATCTCATCTGGAATATGCAGTTCAGTTTTGGGCACCAGTTCTCAAAAAGGATATCGGGGAACTGGAGAAAGTGCAGAGAAGGGCAACCAAACTGATAAAAGGCATGGAGGAACTTATCTATGAGGAAAGATTAGAGGAACTGAATTTATTCACTCTTGATAAGAGGAGATTAAGGGGGGATATGATCAACATGCACAAATATATAAGGGGTCCATATAGTGAACTTGGTGTCGAGTTATTCACTTTAAGTCAACAAAGAGGTCAAGGAGGCACTCTTTACGTCTAGAGGAAAAGAGATTTCATCTCCAAATAAGGAAAGGTTTCTTCACAGTAAGAGCTGTGAAAATGTGGAATAGACTCCTGCCAGAGGGGGTTCTGGCCAGCTCAGTGGATTGCTTTAAGAAGGGCCTGGATTATTTCCTAAGTGTACATAATATAACTGGGTACTAACATTTATAGGTAAAGTTGATCCGGGGAAAATCCGATTGCCTCTTGGGGGATCAGGAAGGAATTTTTTCCCTTGCTTTAGCAAATTGGATCATGGGGTTTTTTGCCTTCCTCTGGATCAACTATGGGTATAGAATTGGGTATATGGGATTGTATGATATTATTATTATTTTTATTTTTTATTTTTTTATTTTTTGTGGTTGAACTTTTGTATTTTTTCACCCTGACTGACTATGTAACTATGTAACTGGAAGAGAGAGAAACAGTACACAGAGCAAGACAATTGTGATGCAGTGCTATTGTGCAAACAAGGGACACGCTATGGGAGTAAAGCTGGCCATCCATGTAAGGCCTATTCTGTTCCTGGGAAGCTGATGTACAGTATCTTACTTAACATAGGAAAGACATAATATTAGTATCTTAAATAGAAAAAGGATTGAGTTTAATATCACTTTAATGCATTCTGTCATCCCCTGTGCGTTGCAAAATGACAGCTCCCCCCAACATACCTGATAGGAAAAATAGACAGTTGTCTTTTAGGATACACAAGTGATTACTGGAAACCACTGAAATGAAATGAACCCACCTACAACGTCTAGACATTGCATTTGCTAAGAGGCTTTAAAAGCATTTTGTCTATTGCTGCTGTTCTACTTTAAGTAGTGCTTCTTAAAGCAGAACTAAACGTTAAGTATTTTTAATCCTTATGCGGCTAGCATTAGTAAATAGATAGGAAGGTATATTATATTTACTCATGTTAAACTTTTTTATTTTTTATTTCTTCAGTTGCTTCCTGGTTTCTGGCCTAGGCCAATATGATGCCATACAATCTATAAGTCTTCATGGTCATTTTTTTTTCTGTTATCTGGAGGAGGGGAGGAGGGGCTTTCTCAGCTAAGCACACCCTCCTGCATGCATGCCTGAACTAAGGGCAGATGGATTCCAGAAGGTAAATGCTACATGAATCATTTGCCCTTAGGCCCCTTTCACATTGAGGCGTTTTTCAGGGGCTACAGTGCTAAAAATAGCGCCTGTATATCGCCTGAAAAACACGGCTCCTTTCACTCCAGTGTGAAAGCCGGAGGGCTTTCACACTGGAGCAGTGCGCTAGCAGGACAGTAAAAAAAGTCCCACTAGCAGCATCTTTGGAGCGGTAAAGGAGCGGTGTATTCACCACTCCTAAACTGCTCCTACCCATTGAAATCAATGGGGCAGCGCGGCTATACCGTCGGCAAAGCGCCACTAAAACTACGGTAAAGGAGCGATAAAAATAGCGCCAATTTACCACCGACGCCCACACCGCCCCAGTGTGAAAGGGACCTTACTCCGGATGAATGTGGCTAGAAATATTAGGGGAGTCTTTTTATAAGCGATTTCTCAACAAAATAAAACATGGGGACATGGGTGGATTTGCTTTGAATACTAAAATGAATTAACCAATTCACCCCCGGACCATTTTGCTGGTCAAAGACCAGACCACTTTTTGCGATTCGGCACTGCGTCGCTTTAACTGACAATTGCGCGGTCATGCGACGTGGCTCCCAAACAAAATTGGCGTCCTTTTTTTCCCACAAATAGAGCTTTCTTTTGGTGGTATTTGATCACCTCTGCGGTTTTTATTTTTTGCGCTATAAACAAAAATAGAGCGACAATTTTGAAAAAAAGGCATTATTGTTTACCTTTTGTTATAATAAATATCCCCAAAAAATATATAAAAAAACATTTTTTCCCCTCAGTTTAGGCCGATACGTATTCTTCTACATATTTTTGGTAAAAAAAATCACAATAAGCGATTATTGATTGGTTTGCGCAAAAGTTATAGCGTTTACAAAATAGGGGATAGTTTTATGGCATTTTTATTAATAATTTTTTTTTTACTAGTAATGGCGGCGATCAGTGATTTTTATTGGGACTGAAACATTATGGTAGACAGATCGGACACTTTTGACACTATTTTGGGACCATTGTCATTTATACAGCAATCACTGCTATATAAATGCAGTTATTCCTGTGTAAATGACACTGGCAGTGAAGGGGTTAACCAGTGGGTGGCAGTGTAGGGATTAAGTGTTCCTAGGGGTGTGTTACTAACTGTGGGGGGCTGGGCTTTCATTTAGTGAACACTGATCTCTGCTCCAATCACACGGAGCAGAGATCAGCGTCACTAGTTGCTAGGCAGAATGGGGAAATGTTTACAACTGCATTTCTCCATTCAGCCGCCCCGTGAGATGATCGCAGGTATGCCCGCGGCGATCGAGTCTGCGGGACCCGCGTCTGGACTCACGGGGGTCCCGACCGGCACGCGAGAGTGCCGCCGGCGGGGCGCTCGCGATAGCAGGGCGGCATTAAAGGTTGGACGTACCTGTACGCCAATATGCCTGCCCGTACCATTCTGCCGACGTACATCGGCGTGCGCGACTCGGGAACCGGTTAAACAGTGTTTTCGGTTTGAGGCTCTCAGATAAAGTTTAACCCCTTGGCGCCGACCTAACACAAATATGCGGCCCCACTGCACTGGGCTTTTTGATGTGGGGCCGCATATTTGTGTTTGCCGTGGGGCCACATAAGTGTGTACCTCCATTTGTGAGACCCCCGGGCCCCCTTTTAACAATCAGGACCCGTGTGTTTTATGTGTCTGTGAATGAAAGATACAAATAATTATTAAAAAATAAATAAAAAAAAGGTATTAAAAAAAACACCTAGATCAAGGTTTTATCTAAGTCAATGCCAGGGTTAGTGTTTGGGTCAAGGTCAGGGTCAAAGGTCAATGACAGGGTCAAAGGTCACAGTCAGTATTTTTTTTGACATAATTATTTTTTTTTAATTAGTAGCAGTTAGTGTCAGTATGTTTTAGGTAGAATAAGAAAAAACGCAAATTGTGCACTATTGCTTTTGGGCTGTACTACAGCTCCATACAACAACTAACATACACATATGTGGTATTGCTGCGATCATCAGGAGGAGGAGAATTTTTTTGGGGTTGTTCTTTGCTGCTAGGTTATGGTAGTAGCAAAGAATATACAGCTAAATTTAAAACAATAAAAAGATTTTTTTTTTTACTATTTTGGGCCAGTTTTCATTTGATAATAATAAAAAAAAAAATCAAGAAAAATCCATTATCATTTACCACCAAATGAAAGTCCATTTTGTCCTAAAAAACAAAAGATATAATCCACCTGGATGCATAAAATAGCTGATGATATGTATAGTTTATACATTATATATAGTTGATAGTTTATCCCTTTCATGACTAAGCCTATTTTTGGAATTTGGTGTTTACAAGTTAAAATCCATATTTTTTGCTCGAAAATTACTTGGAACCCCCACACATTATATATATTTTTTTAGCAGAGGCTCTAGAGAATAAAACGGCGATTGTTGCAATATTTTATGTCACACGGTATTTGCGCAGTGGTGTTTTAAACGCAACTTTTTGGGAAAAGGGACACTTTCATGAATAAAAAAAAAACAAAACAGTAAAATTAGCCCAATTTTTTTGCGTAATGTGAAAGATAATGTTACGCCGAGTAAATAGATACCAAACATGTCACACTTTATAACACACTTGTAGATTGACGACAAAGTACGGTACCTAAAAATCTCAATAGGCGACGCTTTAAATTTTTTTTACGGTTACCAGGTTAGCGTTACAGAGGAGTTCTACTGCTAGAATTATTGCTCTCGCTCTGACGATCGCGTCGATACCTCACATGTGTGATTTGAACACCGTTTACATATGCGGGCGCGACTTCCGTATGCGTTTTCTTTGCTTCGCGAGCTCGCGGGGACGGCGGGCGCTTTGAATTTTTTTTTTTTTTTTTTTTTATTTATTTTAAAATGACTAAATTGTTTTAAAAAAAATAAATAAAATTTAATCACTTTTATTGCTGTCACAAGGAATGTAAACATCCCTTGTGACAGTAATAGGTGGTGACAGGTACTCTTTATGGAGGGATCGGGGGTCTAAAAGACCCCCCACCCCTCCTTTACACTTCAATGTATTCAGATCGCTGAAAACGGCGATTCTGAATACCGGATATTTTTTTAAAACCGGCGCCATTGGTAGCCGAGTAAACGGGAAGTGACGTCATGACGTTGCTTCCGTGTTTACGATGAGGAGACTGGAACGAAGCCGATTACGGCTTCGTTCCAGTTCCTCCCCAGCAGCCAGAGCCGACGGATCGCTAATCGGTGCTCCCGATCGAGCGGGAGCACCGGTAACAGCGGCGGGAGGGGGGGACGTCCCCTCCCGCTCCTCCGGCATAACAGCCGAGCGGCTTTTAGCCGCATCAGTTGTTATGGCTGGAAAGCCAATCGCCCGCTGTAAAAAACGGTACCGGGATGATGCCTGCAGGTGCGGGCATCATCCCGGTATACCCCCCGGAAGCCGAGTACGCAGATCTGCGTACGCTCGGCGGGAAGGGGTTAAAGTTATAGTTTTAGTTACTAACATACGTCAAAGTTGCAAAATTGGGCTTAGGCATTAAGATTTGTTTTACTCTTAGGGGTTAATATACTATCTGGTATGGGTAAGAGATGATTTGGGACTAGCACCACATCTCAAAATTGAATAGAGACTGTACAGATAGAGGCATGACTTTTAAGGTGCACAAGTATTACACAAAATTTTAAACATCTTAAATCTGTTTATTAATACCAATAAAAGTATATGATAAAACCAATAATGATACCATGGTCTTCTTCAGCCTTATTTGATTGGTAATTCTGCTTTAAAGCACTGATAAGATAAAAAATATAGAACATTTGGTGTTCATTTCGTCGACAAAAATATTTTCGTCATCGTTTTCGGCAGCTGCATGTTTTCAGTGACAAAAACGAAGCAAAAATAAAATTCAAATAAAGTCAATTGATGAAAACTATGACAAAAATCAAGGATAATGCACACAGCTTTATATATTAGGTTGGCTTGATTTTGCAAACATCTTTATTTTAAATTTTCTGTCATTTTTTATCAGTAAATACATACGCCTTGTCAAATTTCACTGTACTTCAAACTATCAGAAAGACAATAGCTTGCAGCATTATTATAGTGTAGTCATAGCAGACTGATGTAATAGTCCAATTGAACAAATGGAGCGAGAGAGACCTGGGCAACAGTGATAGGGTAGTAACTGCTGCCCAAGGCTCTTGCAAAGGCACAATGAACTTTTATGGCTTTATACGGCAATCACTTTTCAGTAGTTCTGGTTTGCAGCAAGCAAACTATATATCGGTATGGAAGTATGATTTAAGTAAACTCTTTTTGTTACTTAGTTGGGCTTCGCTTGGGGCATCATGCATTTTTATAGCTTGAGTTATTCCAGAGACTCTGACTAATTGACTGATGGGGTGGAAACACACTTACTGCATCCCTGTGAGAGGTCCAGCCTGGCCTCACTAGAATTTACTGCTGCCTTTCTCAAGCCCTTTTAAGCCCTTGTACACACGGTTGGAAAATCCGATGGAAAATGTCCGATTGGACCGTGTTGTCGGATAATCCGACAGTGTGTGGGCTCCATTGGACTGTTTCCATCGGAATATCCGACTAACAAAGTTGAGAGCTGGCTATAAAATTTTCCGACCATGATCCGATGCGCGTCAGTTACAATCGTGTGTAGCCTAGTCCGATGGACAAGGTGCCATGCATGCTCAGAATAAATTCTGAGACGGAAGCGGTCGGTCAGGTAAAACTACCGCTCGTAATTGATATAGCACATTCGTCACGCTGCAATGTTAAAAATTCTTTAATGCAGCGCATTCTCTTTTTCTTTATAATGCTACAAGAATGAAGTTGTTTTGCTGCTCATATTCACACACACTTCTCCAAAACGTATTTCTTTATTCTTTTTCCTCATTTCATGAATACAATATTTTTTAATTCCTCACATCTCCCCAATCATTTTTTTTTTTTTTTTACATTTTGTGGTTGGTTTTTTTGGTTTGCTCCTTTTTGGAATTTTTTTGGTGTGTTTTGTGTTAACGCCATTATTATCTTTTTATTTTATTGTTTTCTTTTTTAATCTAGAGGAGGTCGTTTGGTGTTGGTGCCCCTTGCTATTAATTTGACTTTGTATTTTTGAAATGTACTTGTCTATTCACAAATAAACTGTTCTTTTTGAAGTAAAACACATAGGCAAGTATTTCTTGAACCAAAAAAAACTTTATTTAGGTGTCAAACAAATAAACTGGAAGGCAACACTGGAGAAACTGCTCAATTTGGTGAAGCCTTTGGCCCCCAGGGCAGATATGAAATAGTTTTAAAATGCAAAATTGGTGGCCTGAGGAGTACATATCTGAGGGAGAACAGTCTGGTCCAGAAGTCCAAGAGATCAGGAAGAGCAGATGCCATATATGTCCCCAGGCTGTGGTCCTACAAGAGGCTGCATCTTCTGTCAGACCAGACTGAACCCAGGCCATCACTCTCTGGTCTTCCTTAGGCACCTACTCCCAGGCTGTGGCTCTGCTCTTGTAGTTGTGGCAGGAGGAGGAGGGCGATGGTCGTAAACCAATTTGTTAAATCACAACTTACTGATCAATAATAACATCTAGTTAACATCATTAAATATACGACAAGAAATATGTTGAACAATGCTATACTTGTCTCAAGCTGGGCCCCTCCACATGTTGCTGCCTGGAAGGCCCAGGTTGGACATGGGAAGCCTCAGCTGGGGGTGAAGGAAGCCTTGAAGGAAGATTGTAGAGTGGTGGCCTGGGTTCCCTCTGGTCTGCCAGAAAATGCAGGCTCTCGTAGTGCAAAATCCTGGGGACATAAATGTCATCTGGATCTCCTGATCTCAGGGAATCCTGGAACTTCTTGTGCTCCCTCAGATATGTACTCCTCAAGGCACCAATTTTGGCCATCACATAGGTCATGTCTGCCATGGGGACCATGATCTTCACCAAACCAAGCAGTTTCTCCAGCGCTGCCTTCCTCTTTCTTAGGTTCTTATAAAAGGGATTGTTCATCTGCCACAGGCAGGGCAGCTCCCTGAGCATATCAATAATTAGCTCCATAAAATGTGTTTCCTTGAAGGGATCCATCTTGTCTGCAAGACACAACACAAGACAAACCCTAATAATGTCAGGCTAAACTCTCCTAATCTTGTCCCAACATAGGCCTATATAGAAGCAGTATAGGCTACTGATGTACCAAGTTAAAATTATACCTTCGTTTGAACGATTAGCGCGTCAGCTCCTCACACTGCTCACAGATCGTACGTACGACACACGCGTGTTGTGTTTTATATACAGTGTGCATGCATGAAACTCCGCCCCGCCCCTGATGTTCTTTCTAGACTATTCCCCGCCCCTTCTCTTTTGGATCAGTGGGGAGAGCACATGGCGGAGACACAGCAGGTGCGCACTAATAATTCCACTAACGAGGAGGAGGACGAGGAAAGCCCGGAGCCAAAAACGTCCCGATCCTGGAGGAGAAGATTTAAGGCCTTAAATATGTCTTTTGGAGAGATGTTGGAGATGGTGGACATTGTGAAGAGGAACGACTATGATGGGAAGTCTGGACCTTACCCAAACCCAAATATCAGAAAGGCCAAGATCACGAATAAAGTTCTGAAGAGTCTTCAGAAGAATTTTGGGGTACGACGATCCAAGGATCAACTAAGTAAACGCTGGTCAGACCTGAAACTCAGGGAGCACGATCAGTACAGAAGGATCAAGCGAGTTCTTCAAAAAAAGAAGTAGTTGTCATGTGTTCATATTATTATTATTGCTTGCATACTCCATGTGCTTTGATTTAATGTTGTACAGTTTAAAATAACCACTTTCATGTTCACGGGTTCAATCGTTCATAATAAACATCGTTCGTTAGCCCACTCCAAAAACTATGTTTTTCCAACTTGCACTTGACTACATTTTTTCACACAACAGGTAAGTATTCCAGCTTTAGAAAGTGTCAAAAATAATGTTTTCACCTTTCAACTCTGCCAAAAAACACAATAGTACGACACTTCCAAGCAATGTTTCATATTCCTATTTCTGCCCTCAAATATCTGTGTGCTAAGTATTCCTTTTTTACATTCTCATAAGGGAGAGAAGACTCTGGACGTCTGAGGACACCAGTGTCAGAAACCATGAAACAGACTGAGACAGAAGTACAATCCAATCACACTTGTTTATTAATAAAAATAAAAAGGTAAATAGGAAAAAGCGTAGTCAAGCATAGCTAGAGTCCAGTAGCCAGATCGGGTAGTCAGCCAGTCCAAAGTTCATTAACCAGATCGGGTAATCAGCCAGTCCAGACATCAGGGATCCAAGGAGAGCAACCGCAAGCAGGATAAGAAGCCAGGAGGAATGTCCGCAAGCCAGTCTTTGAAACAAACAGCAGGAGATGGTTCCTTGTGATGTGACCACGCGAAGGCAAATGGAAAAGTGAGCTGGAAGGCTTTAAATAGGCAGGACAGATGAGCATTATCGGGAACAGCTGGTAATTGTAGAAAGAGAAGAGAGCTGGCAATTAGCTGACAGCTGAGTGGCCAGCCCAGAGGAGGAAGGGCTAAGCCAGCCCTGACAACCAGGGACCCCACACCTCTCAAAGAAGGGGAAATACCAACACCAGAAGCAGAGAAGGTGGAGGAAGGAGAGATTGTCAAAATTGTCACCACAACAGGTGAGTGTCAGAGACCACAGCTTCAGGTAAGCTAATCAATGTATGCTTGCATATTTATAATACATGGTGTGTTTTTTTTTGTTTCTTTTTAGGTGATGTGGATGTCGTGGAAGAAGAATTGCATATTACCAGTGAAAGTGCCCGGATCCTCATTGGATAGATAATGGGATGCAATCGCGATTTAGAGAATATCCAGAAAAACATCAATGATGTTCAACAAAAAATGAAGAGCATCATTGATGTTTTACGGAGAGTCTGAAACACCCAAAACTAGCTAGCATCCATTTGAAATTTTCAAAAACACTTTTATATTTTTAGAAAAGCCAAATTTGGAAGATGCACACAGTGTGTCAACATGTACTATCTCCCATCATGGGGGATGTACATGTACATTAACCCATTTATGTATAGACACATCCTCATACCTAATTAATTCACTCCTCTACAGAGGTCCTTCGGAATTTCCCCACATGGTCACTCTGGGATTACAGTGCTATAGAGCTCGTCACCTTCGATTAACTGTGGTGCCTTGTGGTCTTTGAGATTTCTGCCTCAGCTCCGGAGAAGACTTGTCCTCATAGCGTCCTTATTTGCTAATGGTTTTGTCTTATGAAGTCACATTCTCATTGTAGGTAAGAGTGTTTGGGGGAGCTGAGTTTCTCCCCCCCTCTGTTCCTCTGCCCTTTTGTGCTTTTCCTGTTTGATCCTCATGCGTTTATTTATCTTTTTGTAGATAATTTTAACCCCCGGAATTGCTCCTGATGAGTGGATGAACTCCACGAAACGCGTAGAGCGCTTTTATGCTACCATCTGCAAGCATCTGTCTGAAATTTCCCCTCCCCTTATTTTATCTACAATGTCATATGCTTCAATTAATGGAAGACTATTCCTGTTCTTTTTACAATTATGGATTTCATCAAGATGTTGATTACTATTGTAAATTATGTTGCAATATGCGCTTGTATATATATCTATATGTAAATATAACCTATTGATACTTACTGTTTATGATGTTATTAATTCAAACTTTCTGAATCTTATAACTAAACCAATCAATTTCAGACATGTCCTTGCATACCCACTTTGCAGCTATGCTTCATTTAAAGTCCCAATATAAAATATTTTCTTTTTTTATTGAACCAGGGATGGAGGCAGTTGAATTGATATATTCAATGCCTCATTTAAAGTCCCAACCCTTCCCCTCTCCCTCTCTGTTTGTCTAATGACACTAGGGATGGAAGCATAATCCTGCGGTAGCATTTAACTACTATCTTCATTATTCTTGATTGCATTTGGACCGGGTCAGCACCTTGGGTCTTCATTTCCTATATATCGCATATACTATATCGTTTTTGCTACGTTTTGGCTGCTAATGTTCAGTTCTATCTCCGGAGCTGTGATGCGCTCAGGGCCCCTTCCTCTTCTCTCCACCTCTATGGTCGTAGGGTTGTGGGCGGGTCCCTCATCGCATCAACGCCACGCCCCGCACGCCGTGCGCCGGACGCCATTTGGCGCCGGGCGGCTGGCGTGGCGAGTGTCCATCTGCTATAAATCTGGGGCAAGTGCGACTGTCGGCCGCCGAACGCTGTTAGCTGTTTGAACGCCGACACCGCCTCTTCCTTAGGTTTTGCAGCGTGACGTAGGTGGTCTTTGGGGCCGCATCGCACCACTAGTTGATACACGCAGTTTGAGTTGTTTCCTTCACAACTTCTTTGCACTTTGTTTGACACTTATTTGCTATATTTATTGGCAATTATGGGCTGTCTGGTATAGTATAATTTTCGTCCTTGTTTATCTGTTTTCACTGTACACATTAATCTAGTGTTCACCCCCAGTGTACTCAATCTATCGGGTTGGGCGATATGCCTCCCCTCACTTTATTCAGCGACTCTATCACCCCCTGCACTGTTCATTTTAGATTAACCCATTTATGTATAGACACATCCTCATACCTAATTAATTCACTCCTCTACAGAGGTCCTTCGGAATTTCCCCACATGGTCACTCTGGGATTACAGTGCTATAGAGCTCGTCACCTTCGATTAACTGTGGTGCCTTGTGGTCTTTGAGATTTCTGCCTCAGCTCCGGAGAAGACTTGTCCTCATAGCGTCCTTATTTGCTAATGGTTTTGTCTTATGAAGTCACATTCTCATTGTAGGTAAGAGTGTTTGGGGGAGCTGAGTTTCTCCCCCCCCTCTGTTCCTCTGCCCTTTTGTGCTTTTCCTGTTTGATCCTCATGCGTTTATTTATCTCTTTGTAGATAATTTTAACCCCCGGAATTGCTCCTGATGAGTGGATGAACTCCACGAAACGCGTAGAGCGCTTTTATGCTACCATCTGCAAGCATCTGTCTGAAATTTCCCCTCCCCTTATTTTATCTACAATGTCATATGCTTCAATTAATGGAAGACTATTCCTGTTCTTTTTACAATTATGGATTTCATCAAGATGTTGATTACTATTGTAAATTATGTTGCAATATGCGCTTGTATATATATCTATATGTAAATATAACCTATTGATACTTACTGTTTATGATGTTATTAATTCAAACTTTCTGAATCTTATAACTAAACCAATCAATTTCAGACATGTCCTTGCATACCCACTTTGCAGCTATGCTTCATTTAAAGTCCCAATATAAAATATTTTCTTTTTTTATTGAACCAGGGATGGAGGCAGTTGAATTGATATATTCAATGCCTCATTTAAAGTCCCAACCCTTCCCCTCTCCCTCTCTGTTTGTCTAATGACACTAGGGATGGAAGCATAATCCTGCGGTAGCATTTAACTACTATCTTCATTATTCTTGATTGCATTTGGACCGGGTCAGCACCTTGGGTTTTCATTTTCTATATATCGCATATACTATATCGTTTTTGCTACGTTTTGGCTGCTAATGTTCAGTTCTATCTCCGGAGCTGTGATGCGCTCAGGGCCCCTTCCTCTTCTCTCCACCTCTATGGTCGTAGGGTTGTGGGCGGGTCCCTCATCGCATCAACGCCACGCCCCGCACGCCGTGCGCCGGACGTCATTTGGCGCCGGGCGGCTGGCGTGGCGAGTGTCCATCTGCTATAAATCTGGGGCAAGTGCGACTGTCGGCCGCCGAACGCTGTTAGCTGTTTGAACGCCGACACCGCCTCTTCCTTAGGTTTTGCAGCGTGACGTAGGTGGTCTTTGGGGCCGCATCGCACCACTAGTTGATACACGCAGTTTGAGTTGTTTCCTTCACAACTTCTTTGCACTTTGTTTGACACTTATTTGCTATATTTATTGGCAATTATGGGCTGTCTGGTATAGTATAATTTTCGTCCTTGTTTATCTGTTTTCACTGTACACATTAATCTAGTGTTCACCCCCAGTGTACTCAATCTATCGGGTTGGGCGATATGCCTCCCCTCACTTTATTCAGCGACTCTATCACCCCCTGCACTGTTCATTTTAGATTAACCCATTTATGTATAGACACATCCTCATACCTAATTAATTCACTCCTCTACAGAGGTCCTTCGGAATTTCCCCACATGGTCACTCTGGGATTACAGTGCTATAGAGCTCGTCACCTTCGATTAACTGTGGTGCCTTGTGGTCTTTGAGATTTCTGCCTCAGCTCCGGAGAAGACTTGTCCTCATAGCGTCCTTATTTGCTAATGGTTTTGTCTTATGAAGTCACATTCTCATTGTAGGTAAGAGTGTTTGGGGGAGCTGAGTTTCTCCCCCCCTCTGTTCCTCTGCCCTTTTGTGCTTTTCCTGTTTGATCCTCATGCGTTTATTTATCTCTTTGTAGATAATTTTAACCCCCGGAATTGCTCCTGATGAGTGGATGAACTCCACGAAACGCGTAGAGCGCTTTTATGCTACCATCTGCAAGCATCTGTCTGAAATTTCCCCTCCCCTTATTTTATCTACAATGTCATATGCTTCAATTAATGGAAGACTATTCCTGTTCTTTTTACAATTATGGATTTCATCAAGATGTTGATTACTATTGTAAATTATGTTGCAATATGCGCTTGTATATATATCTATATGTAAATATAACCTATTGATATTTACTGTTTATGATGTTATTAATTCAAACTTTCTGAATCTTATAACTAAACCAATCAATTTCAGACATGTCCTTGCATACCCACTTTGCAGCTATGCTTCATTTAAAGTCCCAATATAAAATATTTTCTTTTTTTATTGAACCAGGGATGGAGGCAGTTGAATTGATATATTCAATGCCTCATTTAAAGTCCCAACCCTTCCCCTCTCCCTCTCTGTTTGTCTAATGACACTAGGGATGGAAGCATAATCCTGCGGTAGCATTTAACTACTATCTTCATTATTCTTGATTACATTTGGACCGGGTCAGCACCTTGGGTTTTCATTTTCTATATATCGCATATACTATATCGTTTTTGCTACGTTTTGGCTGCTAATGTTCAGTTCTATCTCCGGAGCTGTGATGCGCTCAGGGCCCCTTCCTCTTCTCTCCACCTCTATGGTCGTAGGGTTGTGGGCGGGTCCCTCATCGCATCAACGCCACGCCCCGCACGCCGTGCGCCGGACGTCATTTGGCGCCGGGCGGCTGGCGTGGCGAGTGTCCATCTGCTATAAATCTGGGGCAAGTGCGACTGTCGGCCGCCGAACGCTGTTAGCTGTTTGAACGCCGACACCGCCTCTTCCTTAGGTTTTGCAGCGTGACGTAGGTGGTCTTTGGGGCCGCATCGCACCACTAGTTGATACACGCAGTTTGAGTTGTTTCCTTCACAACTTCTTTGCACTTTGTTTGACACTTATTTGCTATATTTATTGGCAATTATGGGCTGTCTGGTATAGTATAATTTTCGTCCTTGTTTATCTGTTTTCACTGTACACATTAATCTAGTGTTCACCCCCAGTGTACTCAATCTATCGGGTTGGGCGATATGCCTCCCCTCACTTTATTCAGCGACTCTATCACCCCCTGCACTGTTCATTTTAGATTAACCCATTTATGTATAGACACATCCTCATACCTAATTAATTCACTCCTCTACAGAGGTCCTTCGGAATTTCCCCACATGGTCACTCTGGGATTACAGTGCTATAGAGCTCGTCACCTTCGATTAACTGTGGTGCCTTGTGGTCTTTGAGATTTCTGCCTCAGCTCCGGAGAAGACTTGTCCTCATAGCGTCCTTATTTGCTAATGGTTTTGTCTTATGAAGTCACATTCTCATTGTAGGTAAGAGTGTTTGGGGGAGCTGAGTTTCTCCCCCCCTCTGTTCCTCTGCCCTTTTGTGCTTTTCCTGTTTGATCCTCATGCGTTTATTTATCTCTTTGTAGATAATTTTAACCCCCGGAATTGCTCCTGATGAGTGGATGAACTCCACGAAACGCGTAGAGCGCTTTTATGCTACCATCTGCAAGCATCTGTCTGAAATTTCCCCTCCCCTTATTTTATCTACAATGTCATATGCTTCAATTAATGGAAGACTATTCCTGTTCTTTTTACAATTATGGATTTCATCAAGATGTTGATTACTATTGTAAATTATGTTGCAATATGCGCTTGTATATATATCTATATGTAAATATAACCTATTGATACTTACTGTTTATGATGTTATTAATTGAAACTTTCTGAATCTTATAACTAAACCAATCAATTTCAGACATGTCCTTGCATACCCACTTTGCAGCTATGCTTCATTTAAAGTCCCAATATAAAATATTTTCTTTTTTTTTTTTGTACACGTTTTGTGGGTGCAACCCCTTCCTTGCTACTAAAGTGGCTGAGATGAAGGGGTTTCACCACCAAAACACATATATTGATACCCCATGATGGGAGATAGCACATGTTGACATTAAGCATGGTAACAGGAGGAAACTGGCCACTTTTTTGATTCTCAATTTGTGTGCATCTTCCAAATTTGGCTTTTTCAGGGGTGACACCCCATCTGATGAAGGCATTATCAGCACAGTTTGTACATACTCATGTCTGATATTGTCTTCACTCTTCAAAGTTGAACTTTGTAAGTTCCTGTGTTCTGTATGTTATGCTTTGATACATGCCTGTTTACACAAAAACGTCAAGTTAGAAAAATGTTACGCAAAATAATGTTTTATATACACCAAATATGTTGATTTGTTGTAAAACCCTTTTCTAAACGCACATGTGAATGTGCTTTGAGTAAAAAGTTAAATTATCAACAATGTGTGGCTTCCTTTTTCAATGCGCAAAAGCAGTATTTGTAGTAAAGTTGTTGTTTTCTGTGGCAATGGGTGGTATTTACTAAAGGCAAAACCATTTTGCACTCCAAGTGCAGTTTCAGGTGCACTTTTAGTGCATAGTGGATTTGCCTTTAGTAAATAACACCCACAGTGATGTTTACATTTCCCCAATCACACCATTTTCATGACCCCACATATTTCTGCCATGGTGCTGAAAATGATCAATATTTTTGTCAGTAATACACTACATACATTATCAACAAAAACAAGGTGTGTGTGTAGCAGACTCACAACATAATAAGATTATCTGAAGAAGAGACTGTCACCTCATCTCGCTCTGAAATTGGGTTTGCACTGTTGTAGAAAAAGGCCCAAAAAAAACCCAAATAAAACCTAGGAGACACCTAAAACAAAGCCAAGCAGTAAATTAAATCAAAGATTATTGGAGTTTCAAAGAAAAATTTATTTAAAAAATGCCTCTCAGACATTGTCTGGCATATCAATGGCCCCCCTACCCACAAAGTACTCCACATATCTTGATCTGACCTCGCGGGCGCTTTGGAGGGGCAAGCCAGGACGATCAGCTTCAAGGGCCGTGAGGTTGACATTTTCCGGCAAGTCTGCATCAGGCCCAACTGAGGTCACATAGTTTGCTGAATGTTTTTTCAAAAAATTGTGCAGAACGCAGCATGAAAGCACAATATGATTACTTTTTTATTCCGCCATGTGGATTGGAGTCAAAAATAGGCGGAACCGGCTGGCCATTATCTCGAAAGTGTTCTCCATTACTTTTCTGGCTCTGGCCAGCCGGAAATTAAAGATCCTCCCGGGGTGAGGGTCCTCATCGGGAAAGGCCACATCAGATGGTTTGCCAGAGCAAACACCTCATCCACGATGAAAACGAAGGGGAGTCCTTCCACATTCTCCTCTGGAGGTGGCAAGCCCAGACTGCCACTCTGGAGATGCCAGTAGAACTCCGTCCACGCGAACACTCCACCATCCGACATAAAGCCATTTTGCCCCACGTCCACATACAGGAAGTCATATGTCGCTGACACCACCGCCAACATCATGATACTATTATTTCCCTTGTAATTATAATAGTAGGACCCCGAGTTGGGGGGTGGGACAATGCGGACGTGTTTCTCATCAATTGCACCTCCACAATTGGGAAAGTCCCAATGGCTGGCAAAGTGGGAGGCCACAGTCTGCCATTCCTGTGGCGTTGAAGGAAACTCTGGAGTCAAACAAGAAAAAAAAAAAATCATTTTGCACATCAACATTGCAAGCAGATTAGACACAAACATTTTTGGCCAAGATCAGTATAACATTTTTGGAAATGAGTATTTAAAGCCAAAAGTATAAGGTCCCCTTATCAGATTATTCACCCCCCATCTGATGGCCCGTTGCAAAAAATTAGGGGGGGGGGTTGTTTTGGACAGGTAACCCTCTCCATTTCATTGAGACCTGAATGCAGAAATAATGTGTGATACTTTGGCCAGCCCCGCCTTACTTATTGGCAGCCCACCGGACAGGTAAGAAGTGTCATAATACAAAAACAAAGAAACAAATGGAAGCACATTTTGACATTCTGCTATTACCTATCAAGATAATAATAGGAGAAAAAAACCTTTAAACTGTAGCATTTGAAAGTATTGAGGCAGGCCCTTGCACTACATGCTTTGGTGAATTCATCCATAAATCTGACCAGGAAAGAGGTAGGTATAGTGTGTATTGGGTTTGGCAAAGTCCGCAGATAGAGGATTGCTATCAGCTGACCTAGCAGTTGGGTGGAGGGGGTTCCTAATGAGTTTGACCCACCAAAAAAAAAAACCTCTGGCAATCTGCATGAATTTAAGCACACACATAACATTAGGGGGTGTTTAGGGGAAAGCAATACTATGGAGCTGAAAAAATACATTGCTAAGTGACTAGGCTATAGGTTTATGGGCCCAGAAGAGCATGCTGGGGAAGTTAGTGAAGGCAAATATGCATGAAGGACAAAAAAGGAACTTGAAAAGCTTCCAGCATGCAGGAGGACAAAGGGGCACAGCATATCAATTACAGCATATTGCAATCATAGTAATTAGGGAATGAGGAAAGAAATCTAATACATTATCAAACATTAAATACATAGAATGTGATGTTAAAGGAGAAAACTTACCTTAATATAGTCCTTCTGCAGGACTTGTATGATGGCAGAACAGGTCTCTGGAATAATGATTCCCAGAGCCAGGGGGGAGATGCCTGTCGAGAACTTCAGGTTCTGAAGACTTCTTCCTGTCGCCAAGTAGAGCAAGGTGGTGATGAGCCTCTGCTCCGGAGTGATGGCTTGCCGCATGCAGGTATCCTGCCTGGTGATATAAGGGGACAGCAAAGCCAGCAGATGGTGAAAAATGGGGTCCGTCATCCGGAGACAATTCCTGAAATCATCAGGATTATTCTCCCAGATCTCACGAAGCAAAGGCATGTGCAAGAAGTGGTCACGCTGGAGCAACCAATTCTTGCTCCATGAACTCCTCCTCCCCTTGTTCATGGACTGGGCTTGTGTCAAAGCTAAAAGCCCAACACCAAGCCCCTGCACAGCACGAACTCTACGACGAGTGCATACACGAAACATGGCATAAAACGGTCGGCTGGTCAGAACGAACTAACAGAAAGCACCGATAAACAGCAAGGCCTGAAAGAACGAACTGAAAACCAGAAACGAGCTAAAAATAAGCACTGTAAATCAAAGCGTACTATATACCAAGATACAGTCCGCAATGATCAACAAATGCGAACTGACTGCACGCACTGATAATCAGATGTGCACCGACAAGCACAAACTGAAGAGCAGTAGCGATCTGAAGCACAAATCTGAAAAGCGCGAATCGCCTGTTACCAAACTTCTACTAACACGCGATAAACACAAGATCGGCAGAAGGAGCCCAAAAGGTGCCACACGTGGTGCTGAACTTCCTTTTTCTAGTCCCATCGTACGCGGTTTACGTCACTGCATTCTTGTCAACCGGAAATTTCTACAACTTTGTCCGACCACTTCCGGACTAAATCCGTCGGAATTTAACCCAACAGATTTTGTTGTCGGAATTTCCGACCATGTGTACAAGGGCTAACTCTTAAAGGGGTTGTAAACTCATGTTTTTTTTATATCAAATATGTCACACTTCCCTCCACTGTACAGTTTGCTTTGCCCAGAGTGGCCCCAATCCTCAACTTCTGGGGTCCCCTGACAGCGCTGGTAGCTCCTCCCCACATTGAGTGCCCACATTGGAGAAGGCTCTCCTAAGGTGGACACCCGTCCGGGCGTGCTTCTGTGTACATTCACACAGTATGTAGGACACGACCCTGCCCCCCCAGCATCCACATCATTGAATTTGATTGACAGCAGCCGGAGCCAATGGCTGTGCTGCTATCAATCTATCCAATCAAGAGCCGAGACAACGGGCAGAGAGGTAGAGCGCGTGTCTGCCAAGGTAATGAACAGGATCGGGTGAGTAAAATGGGGGGGGGGGGCTTGCCAGTGTCAGAAGATTTTTCAACTTTTCCACTGTGTGGGCGCAATCCTCCTCCTTCTGAGGGATGCTCCTGAACGTCCACTCAGAAGGAGAGAGTGCCCACCCAGCCTTTTATGTACAGTGGCTGGATGGGAAGTAGTTAATTATATATTGGCTGAAGACACTGCATGGAGGGATATTTTTTGTTATGGAAAACTATTCTAAGCACTTATGTACATGTGAAATCATACTATTTTGTACGACGGGTGGAAGGTGTGGACCAACCCCCCATCTTTAACTGCTTTCCGTTTTCTTTATTTTGTACCCTCTCCCCCTTTAATACTGGTTTACTTATGTTATTTTCTTGAAAAAAATCAATAAAAACGATATTCAACCTTAATTACAGCATATATCGGCTGCCCAGTCTATTACTTCATGCACACAAGTTTTGGACTGCATCCACATCTATTGGATTGTAGGGAGGCTCCCATTTTCCATAACAAGGCTTGGTTCATATTCTGTTTTATCATTGGGTAAAGGAGGAGATTCAGCTATCAGCGAAATCAGTTGAAAATCAGTGAGAGGTTTATATAACAGTTAGGCCTGCCTATGTGCAGTGTTTTCACCTCTTGTTTAGACTATATAAGTAGCATGGTGACGCGCATTACGTCTGCCTCCCTGATAAAGTCAGATGTGACAAAGTAGGGAAAAGCTATTGCTCGTGACGTCACCGACACTGTAACCAGGAATTGACCTGCTCGAATCCCAGGGCCAGTATTTTATATTGATAAGTGCTTGATGTTTTTACCAACGTGAATGGCTAGCATTTGTTTAATACATTTTGTATTTAGTTTTACACTATGTTGGCCTTCCTGATTCTCTTTGTATGTCATCGCCGAACGCCTTGCTTTATTGGATGTGATGATTTGGTGACCATATGTGGAGACCTGGAGGAGGCACATGTTTCCCAATAGATGTTAAAATGACACTCAAGCTCATGTGACTCTTTTTATATAAAAAGGTCCATTCATTCCAGTAAAAGTCTTCTTTATTCAAGTTGATGATACACTTTGGTGTTGAGAGCATCCAGTCAATAAAATCCTTTTCATTACATTATTCACATGTTTGGGACTAATATTTCTATTTTCTACATATTGAGATTTATATGTTTGATTCACAATATTTGCTTGAGGTTTATAGCATGGCAATGTAAATTTATATTTTGGTACACAATTTATCAAATTGTTTTTGGCAGCTGCTATTGTTGATCTGTTAGCGTGATCTCTGTTTGTCTATGTTACTAAGAGTGACACTCAAGGAGCGGAGAGCTCAATGATACAAGCAGGTTTTACCACTACTTTGTCACACTTGTCATGTTGTCGGTTCCCCGCATCCAATTTTCATAGCAGGAGATTGTGACGGGCTCTCTTTGGAGCCGATACACACATGCTGCAGTGGCTCCGGTGCAAATTGCACAGCAGTCGTGTGCGTCTTTTGGTCCATTTCAGGTCCGAATTCAGCCCAAAATTCAGGTGGAAATCTGACCCGAAACAGTGAATGGAGACACACCGGACTCTTGCTGTGAGCCGCTGCATTCTCAAGTGTGAACCCAACCTTATTGTTAGGATACATTAAATGAAAATGGGATAGTGACAGGCAATATGAATTAAACACAAGGAATGAGGACAGGCTCTTATACTATGACTAGGGATGAACCGAACACCCAATAAAAAAAAATGACGTGAGGTTCCCCCCAAATATCCATACCATACCCTTCAGGTCTGGTATGGATTTTTTTTTTTTTTTTATACATTTTTTTGGGTTTTTTTTATTTTATTTTTCTTTTACAAAAGGTTTATTGAAAAATTTCACATCAGTGAGACAATACAAAGATAGCATAAATCTGCCAATAATAGTACAAAGACATGGAAAACGTTACATAGGGACATAACAATGGTGGACTCCTGTCCGGCCTAAAATAGTCACATAGAAACTTCTAAGTTGGTCGCGACTCGCAACCACACCCCATAGAGCAAAGCTAAAGGGGGCATAGGGACGGACAGAGTTCGATTATGCGATGAGGTGCCAATATCTGAAAGCCACAGAATAGGTAAAAAAAGCGAGCAAAAGCTCTTACACCGCAAACAGACGGAGTTGGGCTGCTTTCAGGAGGGGAATAGAAAGAAACCCCCGCTAGTGGACATAGATGCCAGTGAGCAGCCTGAGTGCATTGCGAGACAGATGTGATAAGAGAAGGGAAGAAATGAGAAAAGGGATAGCAATAGAGAAATAGAAAAGAGAGAGGAAGGGGGCAGAAAGAAAGAAAAGGGATGAAGAGGGGGGGGGGGGAGAGAAAGAGGAAGGGAAGAGGGGGGGCGGGGGGGGGGGTTCCCTGGAGCGGGGGAGACATCCAATGATCAAAGGGAGAGGAGTGCCGGATCAAATCTAGATGGGCGGGTATAAGCCACCCAGGGCTGCCAGACCCGAAGAAATTTAGCATGGGTGTCTGATGTTATCGCCGTCAATTTTTCGTTCACCATTATGTCATTCATGCAGTTCTTAACAGCCTCATAGCTAAGAACCGGAGTCTTCCAGGCCCTTGCTATGGTGACTTTGGTTGCAGTAAAGAGATGCGCAGCTAGCTGACGCTCCGGACGCAGGAGTTCTGTAATCGGTTTCCACAAGAGGGCCTCAAAAGGGTTTCTCCTAATATCTACATGAAAGAGTGTACGGAGTATAGCATATATTCTGACCCATAGCCTAGTCACCCTGGGGCAGGTCCACCAGATGTGTGCCATAGTGCCCTCCTGCGAGCATCCACGAAAACATAGGGGGGAGCAAGACGGGATAAACGCCGCCAGCCTCGAAGGGGTGTAATACCACCTATAGAATACCTTATACGCATTCTCCAGAAAGAGAACATTTCTAGAACATGTAGGCAGCGCCCTGGTCATGGCCTGCCAGTCCTCCGGGTCTAGCTGCTTACCGAGGTCAGCCTCCCATTGAAGGTGATAGGGTCGGAGGGGCGGCTTTGTAGATGTTAAAATAGCTGTATAGATGAGGGAGATCAACCCTGGAGCGTGGGGTCGAGATCTACAGAGACTCTCAAAAGGGGACAGTGTGTAGGGAGCCGATTGGGGCCCAATCAGTTGGCAAAGGAAGTGCCTAATTTGGAGGTAAGTATAAAATTCCCTGAGGGGAATATCATGGGATGACCGGAGGGCTGCAAAAGGGATAATTTTAGTCGGGGTGAGCAAGGAATGGACATCTACAAAACCATGATCCGTCCACCACACAAACTGACTGGGATTGTCACAACCTGGCGGGAATAGGGGGCAATGTATAAAACGAAGTAACGGGAGATGGGGAGATTGGAGACCTGCAGAGTATTTCACCGAATCCCAGAGGCGAAGAGAATGGGCCAAACCTGGGCCTATGTTCGGTGGGCGTTGCACTTTTGGGAGCCAGGGAAGGGATGCCAATGGAATCGGATGGGAGTCCACCATATCAAGAATTGCCCAGAGGGGCATCTGATGACGTTCATGTAGGCGGGTCAGAGGGGCGATACCCGCTGCCGTGTAATATGCATACAAATTAGGAACAGAAAAGCCACCATTAGCCTTACGGGCATAGAGAACTTGCTTTTTAATCCGAGGTTTCGAAGAGCCCCAGATAAAGCGCATGATTTTGCGTTGGTGGATTCTAAGTACATGAAGGGGTACGGGAACCGGCAACACCCGAAAATAATATAATAATTTCGGGAGATAGGTCATACGCACCGCCGCTATCCTGCCAAACCATGAGATTGGGAGAGTTGACCAAGAATCAAGCAAACCCGTCAGTTTCCGAAATAAAGGGGGATAATTTGCCTGGTAAAGATCTGAGTATTTAGGTGAAAGTCTGATTCCCAAGTACGGCAAAGTGGATGTCCACTGAAAAGGGAATGCGGCCTGTAAAGATTCCATTTCAGCGGCTCGTAGGTTGATGGACATCGCCCTAGATTTCGCTGGGTTAACTGCCAGACCAGACAGCGCAGCGAAGGTGTCCAACAGAGAAAACAAATTGGGAAGGGAAAGCCTAGGATTCGTGAGCGTCAGCAGAATGTCATCTGCGAACAGTGACAGTTTATGCATGGTGCCCGCAACCTCCACCCCCGAAATGTCCGCATGTGACCGAATCGCTTCCGCCAGGGGTTCTAATGCTAAAATAAAGAGTAGTGGGGAGAGTGGGCACCCCTGGCGAGTGCCCCTACGAATGGGGAAGACCGGTGAGTCATAACCATAATAGCGCACCTTGGCCTGTGGAGAGTCATAGATAGCCGAAATCCAGCCCATAAAGGACGCCCCAAAGCCATAGTTGGTAAGTACCCGCATCAGGTAGGACCAAGACAGGGTATCAAAGGCCTTGGTGACGTCTAAGGAAAGAAACATGGTCTCCAGAGACCTAGTGTGCGCCAGATGTTGGACTTGTACTAGCCGTCTAATGGCATCACCAGCCTGTCTCCGGGGGACAAAACCCACTTGGTCTTTTTTGATGAGTCGGGGTAGGAAGGAATTCAGACGAGTAGCTAGGATTTTCGTTAATATTTTCACGTCGATATTGATCAGGGAAATTGGCCGGAAGTTGGCCCAAGAAGAAAGGTCCCTATCCGGCTTGGGGATCATTACCACATTTGCCGTTAACATCAGTGGTGAGAAAGAGTGACCTCCCTTCACCGCATTATACACAGCCGCCAAGTGGGGGGCCAGCACCGCAGCCAACTTGCGGTAATACAAAGCGGTGAAACCGTCCGGGCCCGGGCGCTTCCCCACCTTCAAGTCTGGTATGGATTTTAAGGGGAACTCCATGCCAAATTTAAAAAAAAAATGGCGTGGAGTTCCCCCCAAAAATCCATACCCTTAAATCTTTTTTTTTTTTTTTAATAAAGGACTTATCCCAACGGTGTCTGTGTCTTTTTTAACAATTTTTTACACTTTCTTTGCGAAATGGTAGGGGTACAATGTACCCGTTACCATTTCAAACAGGGGGGGTGGAATCTGGGGGTCCCCTTGTTAAAGGTGGCTTCCAGATTCTGATAAGCCCCCCGCCTGCAGACCCCCACAACCACCGGCCAGGGTTGTGGGGATGAGGCCCTTGTCCCCATCAACATGGGGACATGGTTCTTTGAGGGGTCACAGACCCCCAAAGCATCCTCCCAATGTTGAGGGCATGTGGTCTGGTACAGTTTAGGAGGGGGGCGCTCTCTCGTCCCCCCTCTTTTCCTGCGGCCTGCCGGGTTGCGTGCTCGGATAAAGGGTCTTGTATGGATTTTTGGGGGGAACTCCACACCATTTTTTTTAAACTTGGCATGGCGTTCCGCTTAAAATCCATAACAGACCTAAAGGGTCTTTTTTATTTTTTGCGATATAAATGGAAAAAGACCGAAAATTTTGAGAAAAAATGATATTTTCTACTTTTTGTTATAAGAAAAATCGAATAAACTCAATTTTAGTCATACATTTAGGGCAAAATTTATTCAGCTACATGTCTTTATTAAAAAAAATGTCAATAAGCGTATATTTATTGGTTTGTGCAAAAGTTATAGCGTCTACAAACTAGAGTACATTTTCTGGAATTTACACAGCTTTTAATTTACGACTGCCTATCTCATTTCATGAGGTGCTAAAATGGCAGGGCAGTACAAACCCCCCCCCCCCCCCCCCCCCAAATGACCCCATTTTGGAAAGTAGACACTCCAAGGAAGTTGTGGAGAGGCATGTTGAGCCCATTGAATATTTTTTTTTTGTCCCAAGTGATTGAATAATGACACAAAAAAAAAAAAAAGTTTACAAAAAGTTGTCACTAAATGATATATTGCTCACACATGCCATAGTTATATGTGGAATTGCACCCCAAAATATGCTGCTTCTCCTGAGTACGAGGATACCACATATGTGGGACTTTTTGGGAGTCTAGCTGCGTACGGCACCCCGAAAACCAATCACTGCCTTCAGGATTTCTAAGGGTGCAAATTTTTGATTTCACTCCTCACTACCTATCACAGTTTCGAAGGCCATAGAATGCCAAAATAGCACAAAACCCCCCCAAATGACCCCATTTTGGAAAGTAGACACCCCAAGCTATTTACTGAGAGGCATGTTGAGTCCATGAAATATTTTATATTTTGCCACAAGTTGCAGGAATTTAAAAAATGTTTTTTTTTTGCACAAAGTTGTCACTAAATGATATATTGCTCACACATGCTATGGGCATAAGTCAAATTACACCCCAAAATAAATTCTGTTGCTTCTCCCGAGTACGGGGATACCACATGTGGGGGACTTTTTGGGAGCCTAGCCACGTACGGGACCCCGAAAACCAAGCACTGCCTTCCGGATTTAAATATAAAATGCTACCAAAAAAAACTGTTAGCGATCGCAGGGATCAGGCCTGACTCTGCGATTGCTGCAGTTATGTGTTCAGTGTTTTGTAAGTGACAGTGATCGATTGATACTGCACTTGGGTGGGCTGGGCAGAGGGGCAAAACGCAGGTGCCAGCAGGTATCTGGGCTGATCCCGCTAACAATGCGTTTTTTTGGAACCCTAAACTGCTGGGGAAGCTAGTATAGATCTGATCAGATCAGATATTGATCTGTTCAGATTCTATACCACTACGGGAGGTTTATGCTTTGCGTGTGGGTGTTAGCAGTACTGGCACTAACCTAGCACTGCCTGGGGCGACGCAGACCCTGACCCTAAAACCTAATTGATATCACCCACCGGGTGATCAGGGGGTTAAACCTTTATTGGGTAATAAATGGTGGGTGCCCTAATGCTATAAAAAGCAAACTAACCAGAGTCACCCGTAACACTTATACGGTGATCACTGGGGAAAGGGTTAACTAGGGGCAATCAGGGGGTTCAAATTTTTATTAGGTAGTATATGGGGGTCCCTGGCGCTATATAAAAACCTGACGGGAAACCTAAATAACTAACTGGCTAACCAGCGTCACCAGTGACACTTATACTGTGATCGCTGGTGAAAGGGTTAACTAGGGGCAATCAGGGGGTTAAAACCATTATTGGGTAGTATATCGGGGTACCTAGTGCTATAAAAACCTGGCGGTGAACCTAAAAAAATAACTAGCTACCTAGCGACACTAGTGACACTAATGCAGCGATCATAAAAATGATCGCTTAGTGACACTGGCAAAAGGGGGTGAAAGGGTTAACTAGGGGCAATCAGGGGGTTAAAACCATTATTGGGTAGTATATCGGGGTACCTAGCGCTATAAAAACCTGGTGGTGAACCTAAAAAAATAACTAGCTACCTAGTGACACTAGCGACACTAATGCAGCGATCAGAAAAATGATCGCTTAGTGACACTGGCAAAAGGGGGTGAAAGGGTTAACTCTAGGGGCAATCAGGGGGTTAAACCTTTATTGGGGGGTGGTAGGGGGCTACCCTGGACCTAACACTAACTGCCCTGACAGTTTTTACTTTTACAACTGACACTGAATGCAGTGATCAGTAAATAAATGATCACTGCAATCAGTGACACTGTGACTGGGGGGGGTCGGGGGGGCGATTGGGGGGGGTTCGGGGGGGGGTTTGTGTGCCTGTGTGTGCCTACATGTCAGTGTAGTGTTGGTGCACACTTACTTTCTGTCTTCACCTCGTAGTCCGGTCAAAAAGACCGCCCCGAGGAGAATGACATCACTTTCTCCCTGCCTGTGTATACAATACACAGTGGGAGGAAGCTTCTCATTCGCCAGGAGCGATCGAGAGGGGATGGCCAGAAACCAACGGCCATCCCCTCATCCCGGATCGCTCCTTAAGCGAAGCGGACCGCCGTATCCAGCGGGAGGGGGTCTGATCGGACCCCCCACCCGCTGGAAGGCAAGCACGTACATGTACGTGCTTGTGCCTGCCGGTGCCATTGTAATTACGTACATTGGCAATACGGCGGTCCTTAAGTGGTTAAGCATTATTAAAATCACTGCTCCCGAAAACAACAGCCGTTTTTAAAACTTTTTTTTGCCTTGATACATGTCCCCTGCCTGGGTCCTGTCCCACACTTTTTATGACAATAACTTGCATATAAGCCTTTAAAATTAGCACTTTAGATTTCTCCCATAGACTTTTACAGGGTGTTCAGCTGCTTTTCGAATTTGCCGCGAACAACCCAAATTGTTCGCTGTTCGGCAAACAGGCGAACAGGCAATGTTCGAGTCGAACGTGAGTTTGACTCGAACTTGAAGCTCATGCCTAACTATGATATATAGATATATGTATGACTCTATGGGGGAGAATTACTAAAACTAGTGCACTCAGAATCTGGAGTTGCACCAGGTTTTGAACTCTCTAGCTTTAGTAAAAAACCCCCTATATATTATATAGCAAAAACCAACACTTTTTAGCTATGAAGCATAAGGAATTTGTTTGGATATCTGTGGTATTGTCCCATACCTGTATGAAGAGCTGAAGATGAGCTGTCAATTACAATCCAAGCACCCCTAAAAGTTGGGACAGGGGCTTCAAGGGCAGAGGAAAGACACAGGTGCCAGGAAGCGGGAATCAGAGACTTGAACTTGGGAGTAAACAGAATTACATTGGTGAGGGCACCCAGAATATACCAAGTCCAGTAGAGATCAGAGGCGTGTTACAAGCCCAGTTCAGTAACAGTCGAGCAGGGAGGCACTGAATTATGAACAGGAACAGGGCCATGGACAAACACAGGTTGGCAACATGCATGTTAAAAGGCATGGATTGAAATGTAGGCAGAAAACATAGACAGGCAAGGATTATCCCGGAGCAGTTCAGGCAAAATCTGGGTCATTATCAGAGTTAGGCGGGTTCAGGACCTGAAAGACCATTCAGCTATGATCTCATGCAGGGATCAGGTTTAAATAGCCCACTAGGCACCAGTATCTGTGGAGGACATGTCTATGCGCATACACATGCGCATCATTACACCTTACACTTAATTAGGCACAACCTTTCACATATTCCTGAGAGGTATGTTTGTGTGGATTGAGGTCTGGAGATTTTGGAGGCCAAGTCAACACCTCAAACTTTTTATTGTGTTCCTCATACTATTCTTGAATTCATCAGACCAGGTCACCTTCATTCCATTGCTCTGTGGTCCAGTTCTGACACTCACTTGCCCACTGTAGGTGCTTTTGGTTGTGGACACAGGTCAGCATGGACACCCTGACCGGTCTGCTGCTATACATCACCATATACAATAAACTGTAATGCACTGTGTGTTCTGACACCATTGGAACAAAACCAGCATGAACGTTTTCAGCAATTTGAGCTACAGTATATCTTCTATTGAACTGGACTACACGGGCCAGCCTTGGCTCTCCATCAATGAACCTTGGCAGTCCATGACCCATTTACCAATTTTCCTTCCTTGGACTACTTTTGATAGGTCCTGACCACTGCAGATTGAAACCTCCCACAAGAGCTGCAGATGGTCTGACCCAGTTGTCTAGCCATTACCATTTGGCCCTTGTCAAAGTCACTCAAATCCTTACACCTGCCCATTTTTATTGTTTTCAACACCTCAACCTCAATGACAACATGTTTACCTGCTGCCTAATATATATTACCCACTTGCAGGTGATATTGTAATGAGATAATCAATGTTATTTGCTTCACCTGTCAGTAGTCATAATGTTATGGCTGATCATTATATTTGGAAACTTTATAAGAACATTTTTTTTTTATTTCTGTTTTCTTTTTGTTTCTTCTTTTCATATTACTTGATGGACACTCATTACATGGAATTGCTGCTTTTTTTTTGTTTATTTAATGTATGATATACTGTATATCAGGGGTGCCCAACCAGTGGCCCGGGGGCCACATGTGGCCCAATGAGCCCTCTGATGTGGCCCACAACCTCCTGCTCTGGGATGGCTGGTTGGCAATCTCAGAGCATCAGTGTTGTGAATGAAGGTGGTGGTAGGGGACGCAAGCGGCTGCGAAGCAGAGAGGCATAAGGCACTGCTTCCTGTGAAGCGCCGCCTTCTGTCACAGGTGGAGTGATACCAAATGCACTCTGTCTGGGACAGCAACAATTGGCGATACCTGAATGGAAGACTGTTATTATAGTTAAGTTTATGACTAAAATCAGAATGTATATCAGGGCATATCTGTTCTTCAGTGCTTACTAAGCTGCTTTCAAACTGATTTGCAGGTGCAGCGCAGTGCACCTGTGGGTTACCTGCACTCAGCCATAGACTTCTGTTATTACCTGCCAGTTTGGTGCGCTTTCAGAAAGTGCACATCACCTGCAGGATATAATAGAAACCTATGGCAAAATTCAGCTAACCCGCAGGAAAGCCACATGTGCACTGCGCTGAGGTAAACCCCAGTGCATCAGCTTGAAAGCAGCCTTAGACCCCTTTCACAAAATCTATCCGACCCAATTAGACCCTCTATTCACCTCTATGGAGCGGCAGATGTAAACGAACTACTGTCCGTTAACACCCGCCTACCAGAGTCCGCTCATTCTGGCCCGCGACTGGTTATCAAGTCACTTAAGTGGCCCTCGCTCTTCAAAAGGTTGGGCACCCCTGCGGTATATATTAGGTAACAGGTGATTTTTATTACTTTGACCTGTGGACTCAGTGTTATCACATTTATATTAGATTAATGGCATAATTTATCGCAGCCTTTATCGATCAGAGTTGCATGAAACTATAGGGTTCCTCCAGACAGTTCTCTGGGTTCCTTGAGCTATGAGCATCTTCTGTCTCTCAGGTGAGTAACCACTGATAATAATGTTTTTTTAGCTATCTGCGATGGCGCGTAAACAGACAGAAAAAGTCGGAAGCTTTTCATCGTATATTCCGATCGTGTGTATGCCTCATCAGACTTCTTTTTTTCGAAAATTCTGATGGACCTAGAAATAGAACATGTTCTAAATATTTCCGATGGAACCAATTCCTATCAGGAAAAAAGCTTGTCTGTATGCTGTTCCGACGGACCAAAAATGACGCATGCTCTGAAGCAAGTACGAGACGGAAGCTATTGGCTACTGGCTAGTAAACTTCCTTTTTCTAGTCCTGTCGTACATCACCACATTCTTGACGATCGGTGTGATCGTGTGTACGCAAGACAGTTTTAGCGGAAACCTTCAGAGTTTATTCCGTCGGGAAAACCGGTCGTGTGTACAGGGCATAAGGGGGAGGTTCCCCCAATGACCCAACATATAAGGAACATTCTTCCAAGTAGCCATCAAACTCACTGCGAGTTGTAGATATAGTAATTATTAGCAAGGGTTCCCTGAGCCCAGAGAGTTATTTCAAGGGTTCCCTCATGTTAAAAATCTTGAGAATGTCTGCCTTACAGCAACCTTAGTAATGCAACCTCTGGTTCCTTGTGACCTACCTCAATGTCAGCAAGATGGTTCTGCCCTAAATAAATTCAGTAAAAGGCACAGGTGCATGGGATGTTCTGTGCGTGTAAATTACCAGCTATGTCTTGCAGTCGCTCTCTTGTAAAGACTATTATTAATCATGAGGGAGCAGTAACGATTCTTGGTCACACTGTTGATCGTGATCATGATAACAGCCCATGTAGTAAAGGATAGATAACTTAAAATGTACAGTATAGAAGTGTAATTTTTAAATATAAAATATAATATTCATTTAGGAGCAAAATGATAGGAGATATTTTTAGCACTATGAGAGCACTTCCTTTGTTATCTGCTTTCCTGATCCCTATCTGAATGGTCTTGTAATTGTGTTATAGCAATTATTTTACAATGGTGGTTTCCCTGAATACTCAGAGATAAGTAAGATCCTATGCAATGAGCCAGAAAGTTATCAGTCATGCCAAAAAAAACATTTAATTTATGTTTAGAGTAGAATACAGACTACTAACAACCATTTTGGCTTTTGCTTGTCCAGATTATTTCTTTTCTTCACTCACTTCCTGTTTGTATAATATGACAATACATCCTACAGGAAAATGTGTTCCCTTTCCTTTCAAATTGTCCTTTCTAAGCAAAAACATCCTTAGACACTGATTATAAAGACGCATCCTAAAAAAGCAATGTGACAAAATTCTGAAAATGGTTTATGGCTGAACCCCCTAAGCCCCCGTACAAACGGTCAGACATTACGATCACCAAATCCGTTGGATAATTTCCGACGGATTTTGTCTGAAGCTGGTGTTGCCTACACACGGTCAGACAAAGTTGACGGAATTTCCGGTTGTGAAGAACGCAGTGACGTAAACCGCTTACGACGGGACTATAAAAGGAAAATTCAGTACCACGTGTGCCACCCTTTGGGCTCCTTATGCTGATCTCGTGTTTATCGCGTGTTAGTAGAAGTTTGGTTAGAGGCGATCCGCGCTTTTCAGATTTGTGCTTCAGATCGTTACTGCTCTACAGTTTGTGCTTGTGTGTGCGTATCTGCTTATCAGTGCATGTAGTCAGTTTGCATTTGTTTGTCATTGCGACCTATATTCATATAGTACACTTTGATTTTCAGTGCTTATTGTCCGCTCGTTTATTGTCTTCAGTTCGTTTTTTCAGGCCTTGCTGTTTATCGGTGCTTTCTGTTAGTCCGTTCTGACCAGCCGACCGTTTTGAAGCCATGTTTTGTATATGTACTCGTCATAGAGTTCGTGCTGTCCAGGGGCTTGGTGTTGGGCTTTTAGCTTTGACACAAGCCCAGTCCATGAACAGGGCGAGGAGGAGTTCATGGAGCAAGAATTGGTTGCTCCAGCGTAACCAATTCTCGCACATGCCTTTGCTTCGTGAGATCCGGGAGAATAATCCTGATGATTTCAGGAATTATCTCCGGATGACTGACCCCATTTTTCACGGTTTGCTAGCTTTGCTGTCCCCTTGTATCAGCAGGCAGGATACCTGCATGCGGCAAGCCATCACTCCGGAGCAGAGGCTAGTTGCCATGTTGCGGTACTTGGTGGCAGGGAGAAGCCTTCAGGACCTCAAGTTCTCCACAGGCATCTCCCCCCAGACTCTGGGGATCATTATTCCAGAGACCTGTTCTGCCATCATACAGGTCCTGCAGAAGGACTATATTAAGGTAAGTTTTCTCCTTTAACATCACATTCTATGTATTTAATGTTTACTAATGTATTGTATTGTATTTCTTTAATTTTCTGTAATTGATATGCTGTGCCCCTTTGTCTTCATGCATGCTGGAAGCTTTTAAAGTTCCTTTTTTGTCCTTCATGCATATTTGCCTTCACTAACATCCACAGCATGCTCTTCTGGACCCATACACATATAGCCTAGTCACTCAGCAATGTATTTTGTCAGCTCCATAGTATTGCTTTCCCCTAAACACCTCCTAAAATGTGTACAAATGTTATGTGTGTGCTTAAATTCATGCAGAGTGCCAGAGGCTTTTTATGGTGGGCCAAACTCATTAGGAACCCCCTCCCCCAACTGCTAGGTCAGCTGATAGCAATCCTCTATCAGATTTATGGATGAATTCACCAAAGCATGTAGTGCAAGGGCCTTCCTCAATACTTTCAAATGGTACTGTTTTAAGTTTTTTTCCTCCTATTATTATCTTGATAGGTAATAGCAGAATGTAAAAATGTGTTTCCATTTGTTCAGTGTTTTTATGGGGGGGGGTTATGACACTTCTTACCTGTCCAGTGGGCTGCCAACAGTGTAAGTAAGGAGGGGCTGGCCAAAGTATCACACATTATTTATGCATTCAGCTCTCAATGAAGTGGAGAGGGTTACCTGTCCAAAACACCCCCCCCCCCCCTTAATTTTTTGCAATGGGCCATCAGATGGGGCGACGAACCTGATAAAGGGACCTTATACTTTTGGCTTTAAATACTCATTTCCAAAAATGTTATACTGATCTTGGCCAAAAATGTTTGTGTCTACTTACAATGTTGATGTGCAAAATTACTATTTTTTTTTCTTGTTTGACTCCACAGTTTCCTTCAATGCCACAGGAATGGCAGACTGTGGCCTCCCACTTTGCCACCCATTGGGACTTTCCCAATTGTGGAGGTGCAATTGATGGGAAACATGTCCGCATCGTCCCACCCCCCCAACTCGGAGGCCTACTATTATAATTACAAGGGGTATTATAGTATCGTGATGTTGGCAGTGGTGTAAGTGACATATGACTTCCTGTATGTGGACGTGGGGAAAAATGGCTGGATGTCAGGTGGTGGAGTGATCGTGCAGACGGAGTTCTACTGGCGTCTCCAGAGTGGCAGTCTGGGCTTGCCACCTCCAAAGGAGAATGTGGAAGGACTCCCCTTTGTCTTCGTCGTGGATGAAGGGTTTGCATTGGCAAACCATCTGATGCAGCCTTTCCCAATTAGGACTCTCACCCCGGACCAGAGGATCTTTAATTTCCAGCTGGCAACAGTACAAAATAGAATTGTATATCTTTGGAATGTACTTATTGAAGAAAAGTAAAAGAAAAGAAAAGTAGGAAAGGGAAAAAAAACAAAAACACAACCACAAGTGAATATTTTTCATTCCTACAATTGGACTGGGTGCCAAGCTACTGCCTAAGGCCAGAAGGCCTGCTAATTAAACAGATGACCATGAGGCCCACTTGTTATCAAAGATGGCCATGGAATCCATCAATGTGTGATGTAAGCGTTCCATAAGTTTGATCGCTTCCATGCGTCTCAGAACTTGTTCCCAAGGGACCGCCGGTGATCTCCAATGCAAAGCTATTGTCCAGTGAACCGCACTGACAAGTGTGTGAGCTAGTTTCTGGGCCTGGAGGAGCCAGTCCCGGGATGTCCGCATATAAGAGGCCCATCTGGCAAGTGATACCTATCCTCACTCCAGTGGACTAGAACAATTTATCTACTACCTTCTGCCATATGGGCTGGAGCACTCCACAGCTCTAAAAAGTATGGAGGAGGGTGCCAGCCTCCGGACACCCACGGAAGCAACCCCCGGGACCAGAGGGCTAAACTTGTGTAACCTCGAGGGGGTGTAATACCATCTTGTGTGTAATTTCACTACTGTTTCTCTGACTGCCAGAGATTTAGTGCATTTTCTCATATTAGTTATCATATCTATCCACACCTCTGGGGTTAGTTCAATACTAACTTCCTTTTCCCAACCTAGCATGGCTTGCGATTTAGCAGGAAGCTTCAGTTAATTGAGAGATTGATATAATAAAGAGATAGTACCTTTATCCCTAGAGGAGGATCTACAAACTTTTTCAAATACATTAAGTGAAGGCAGCCCCTTTACCTGGTAATGGGAGACGTAAAAATGACGGACCTGTAAATATTTATAAAAATCCCCCCTAGGTAGACCAAACTGCTCTTGCAAATGTGTAAATGAGCTAAAAGGGGGCTCATGGGAGAACGCCTCAAGGGTAGTTAGGTTCTTTTGAGACCAGCTCTCGAAGCTCTCGGGCGATAAGAACGCTGCCGGGAACCTGGGGTCACCTAGGAATGAGGCCAGGCTGGAGCAGGGTGGACTCAGGGCATATCGTTTTTTATATAGAGACCAAAGTTGAGGGGATTGTGCCACCAACCCATTTGATGTGGCTAATTGTTTGGGGCGGATCCCCTCTATCCATAAAAGACCCGGGAGGTAGTATGGATTCACCGAGGTTCTCTCAAATTGAAGCCACGGAACTGTATCTGGGGGATAATGCCACTGAGCCATCTGCACCAACCTGGCTGAGACATAGTATAACCACAGATGTGGGAGCCCCAGGCCTCCAAGGTCCGCCGGTCTACAAAGAAGCGTTTTGTGCAGTCTAGGTTTTTTGTTCCGCCAGACGAACTTATTAATCTCTTTCTGGATACCTTCTATCGTATTTCGAGAGACATATATAGGCAAAGATCTAAAGTAGAACAAGAGCTTTGGAATAATAGACATTTTGATAGCCTGTATTCTACCCATAAATGATATATGATATCTATCCCACGAATGCAATAATTGCTTAACGTATGCAAAGACCTTAGGGTAATTTAAAAAATATAGTTTTGGGAGGGACGTAGCCAACTTAATGCCTAGGTAGGGTAGTGTGTTCCTGCACAGCGTGAATCCAAAGCTCGATTGAATACCCGTTAGGGTATGTTCAGGAATATTGATTGGAAGTGCAGCACACTTTGCGAGGTTAACCCCAAGGCCTGACAAGCTATGGAAAGTGTTCAACAGCGGGATCAGGTTTGGCAATGAGACAACCGGGTCAGATAAAAATAATAGCACATCATCAGCATACATACTTAACTTATAGACCCGCTCTCCCTTCGCATACCCCCTGATATCTGGATTCAGACAAATCGCCCTGGCCAACGGCTCCACCGCCAGGGCGAAAAGCAAGGGAGAAAGAGGGCATCCCTGCCTGGTCCCCCCACCCAGCGGGAAATATTCTGAAGAACACCCCGGAAGTTTTTATACAGGTGCGGGGGTGATGGTATAGAGCCCTGAAGCCATACACAAAAGCTCCCCCAAACCCAAATTTGGACAGGACGGATTCTAAGTAGGGCCAAGTAACGCTATCAAAAGCCTTATGTATATCTAGGCTTAACATTAGAACTTTTTTAGAGTATAAATTGGCGTCTTGAATAATATTAGAGGTCAAGCGAATGTTATCTGTAATTTGTTGAGAGGGGATAAAGCCCGTTTGGTCGGGAGATATCAGGGTGGGGATAATATTGGATAGTCTATTTGCAAGCAGGCGGCCGAATAGTTTCAAATCATTGTTGATTACCGAAATTAGTCTATAATTTTGAGGGAGGGAGTGGTCCTTGTTAGGTTTGGGTATCAGAGACATGTTCGCAAGTAGCATGTCTTCAGGGAAAGTATGACCTTTTAACACATAGGTAAACATTTTTACTAAATAGGGAATTAGTTGGGATGAGAATTTTTTGTAATACATGGAAGTAAATCCATCCGGCCCTGGAGCTCTGGAGGGCTTCAGTGAGGCAATTATTGTCTTAAGTTCTTCAGGACTGCAAGGGGCATTTAACGACTTAGTTTGCTCAACTGTGAGCGAGGGAAGGGGCAGGCTATCAAGCCTATCTTTTGAAGAGGGACCAGGCAGGGATGCTGGGGCCGCCAACAGATCATGATAAAATTTTGAAAATAGCCCTAATACTTCTGTGGGATGGGTAACTAATTCTCCCCTGTTATTTCTGAGTTTATAGGTGTGTGGTGGTCGCATAGTAGAGTTCAACTTTCTAGCGAACATCGCAGAAGCCGAGTTGCTGTGCAGTAAGAATTTGGCCTTCAACCATCTCAGTGCCTTCTCCGTCCGCTCAGAGAGAATTGTGTCAAGTTCTGCCCGTTTCGACAAAATCAATGCATATGTATCTGGGGAGTGCAATTGGCCATGAGCATGATATAGTTTCGCTAGTTCATCAGAAAGTCTGGAAATGTCCTGAAGTCTTTGTTTTTTCCGTGCCGCTGCTAATGAAATCAAATGTCCCCGAATAACCACTTTGTGGGCGGCCCACAGCGTGGTGGGGGAAATGTCGTCAGTGCTGTTTAATTTAAAATAGTCGTCAATGTGGTCATCGATCTTATTGACTAGATCTGGGTCAGAGAGAAGAGAATCGTTAAGATGCCAAGAGGCATTGACCGGTGAGATACCTATGTGTGAGACTGTAAACATCACCATCTGATGGTCCGACCATGAACATGGGTGGATATTGGCTGTTGTAGAGTTCGCTAATAACACTGGGGTACTAAAAACATAGTCGAGCCTGGAATAGCTGTCATGAGGGTGGGAGTAAAACGTATAGTATCTGGCACCCACGTTATGGGCCCCCCAGGTATCAAGCAGTTAATGGGAGCTGAGCAAGCGGACAAGGGACTTCAGAAAGGCATTAGCTGTACTCACAACTCAGCTTCTGTCAAGTCTGGAATGTGCCACCAGGTTGAAATCACCACAAAGCAATAAGTGGGGAGAAAGGTACCTGTCCAGGACCTGGAAGAAAGAGGCAAAAAAAGAAGCTTGTGAGGCATTCGGTGCATATACATTAGCCAATGTGATCTCCTTGCCATTAAGTAATCCCTGTAGGATGAGAAACCTACTAGAGGGGTCTTTATACATATGCCTCACATCTAATAACACAGAGTTTCTAATGAAAATAGCCACCCCTCTGGATTTGGAGCTAAACGTGGTAAAGTAATGCTGCTTATAATGGCGGTCAAAGTATCTCGGATGGTTCGATTCCGAGAAATGAGTTTCTTGGAGGAACAAGATATCCCCCCATATGTCTATAATTTCTAAAAGCCTTCCTTCGCTTGTGAGGGGTGTTAAAACCTTCCACATTATGCGACACTACTCTAAGCATCATAATCCTATGATGTCTAATGGTAGCTTGGGGGTAGAGCAGCTATACCCATAGGGATATGATTGTGTCTGAGGCAAGCTCCTAAGCGGAGATAGAACCCAGAGGGTCTCACCCCCACCACCAATTATGTACTCTATTCTACTCATATGTGGTGCAGGGTCTGTTAGGCATATAGAGCAAAACTTACCAAAGTGGTAGGACACCCAAAAAAAATAAGACCATAAATACACTTGTGGTAGATAACAATGTGAACAGATAGGTAAACCTAATAATGAAAAACCAAAACAAGTAATGAGATAATATGGCTTCGGGGGTATTCTGGAACCAAAACCCAACATGTTGGTTCCCCCGATAGAAAAACAAACAGTCATCAGTCAAACGGGCTCTGTCACACAAATAACCAGTGCAGACCTAGATCCCAGGGCCTAAAAGCTGGAATCTGAGCCCTAAAAATGTCATAGACTGGTGTGACCAGTCGCGGATAAAGTAGAGCAGGGGGTCACTTAAGCGTGTACAGTGAGACCGGCCATAGCACTGATGTCACCAACAAAGTAGAACTATAAAAAAAAAAAAGAACCTCGACCTTATAGTGGGAAAGTCCGCTAAGAACTTGGGTATAGGAAGCTCGCCACTTGTCTTGATCCTAACGGTCGATCACAGTTGCAGATCACGGAGCTCTTGGCGATGGCGCCTGTGATCCCTCTGAGGAGATGGAGTGGCCCAAATAGGCGAGGGCCGAGGGGTGGATGGCAGTCTCGACGGATGTTCGGGCGCCAAAAGCCCCAGCTTGATAAGCAATTCTTTCCCATTTTGCAGCGTGATAACCGTGTAGGTTGCCCCATTATGTGGGACTTGCAACTTAAAGGGAATCCCCAACGATACCCAATTCTCGCCGCTTGTAGAGCGGAGGTAACTTCCTTCAAGTTCCTCCTTTTTCCTTCGTTGCTGGGGATAGGTCCGGGTAGATTTGGACTCTGACTCCATCGAGCTGTATGTTAGGTGTATTGCGGGATGCTCTAAGGATCTCTTCTTTTATAAGAAAGTTCTTAAGACACAGCACAATGTCTCTGGGTGGTTAGTCGTCCGGGGGTTTGGGCCGCAACGCTCTGTGTATCCTATCACAGGCCAACGCACTCTCATGGGAATCCGGTAAAAGGGACATAAACAGTCTCTTATTGGCTGGAAGCAAATCTGTGGTCTGCTCCGGGACCCCACGCACCCTCAGATTATTGCGTCTGTTACGATTGTCCAAATCTTCGAGATTGGATTGTAATTGAGTAACTGTGTCTGTGATGGAGTCATAATCCCTCCGCAAGTCTGAATATGCTAGTTGGAGCTCGTCATGTTGGAGTCATAATCCCTCCGCAAGTCTGAATATGCTAGTTGGAGCTCGTCATGTTTAGCCTCCAGTAAGTCTGTTCTCCCCCCCAGCGCTGCCAGTTCCTGTGTCAGCGTGTTAGTGGATTTGTGAAGTTCCACCTGGAACTTATTGGCAAGTTTCTCGTACATAGCATGTACAGCATACTCACTATTAATCGCTGGGCACGTCGGAGGGGGACTCGGGCCTGGTGTAGCTGCCTGAGTGTGCTGTGGTTGGGCGCCATTTTGCGACATCCCACTCTGCTCTCTCGCTCGGAGGAGGTAAGTTGTTAGGGACTTCTGCGTAGCTTTCCCACGGCAGGCTTTGTGTGTCGGCATGCACCTCTGAGTCCCCTAGGGGTCTGGGCTGAAAAGGATCAGATTTGCGGTCTGAAATCCCCCAGGGGAGTGATCTTAGTCTCACCGGCTCACGGAGCTCTCACTCCATGCATCCTCTCCTCACCGCACCGCGCATGCGCCCCTGAGAGGCATTTTTTAAACACATTTCTCTTTCAAACTGCAATAATATTTATTTTCATTTACTGCTTGGTTTTGTTTTAGGTGTCTCCCAGATTTTTTTTCGTGCCTTTTTCTTCAACAGTGCAAAATTTCTGTGCAAGATGAGGTGACAATCTTTTCTTCAGATAATATTATTATTATGTTGTGGGTCTGCTACACACACACCTTGTTTTTGTTGTTGATGTATGTAGTGCATTACTGACAAAAATATTGCTCATTTTCAGCCCCATGACAGAAAGGAGTAATGAAAATGACGTGATTGGGTGTTTTTGGGTGTTTTTACTAAAGACAAATCCACTATGCACTACTAGTGCACTGCAAAAGTGCACCTGAAACTGCACTTGGAGTGCAAAGTGGATTTGCCTTTAGTAAATAACACCCATTGCCACAGAAAACAACAACTTTACTACAAATACTGCTTTTACGCATTGAAAAAGGAAGCCACACATTGTTGATAATTAACCACTTGCCGACCAGCGCACGACGATGTACGTTGACAGAATGGCACGGGCAGGCAAATGGGTGTACATGTACGTCCCTTTAAATTTGCCGCCCTGCCATCGGGAGCGCGCCGTGAGTCCGGTCGCGGGACCCGCGGACTCGATCGCCGCGGGCATACCCGCGATCGTCTCACAGAGTGGCCAAATGAAGAAATGCCGTTGTAAACAGCATTTCTCCATTCTGCCTAGCAACTAGTGACGCTGATCTCTGCTCCATGTGATTGGAGCAGAGATCGGTGTTCACTAAATGAAAGCCCAACCCCCCCACAGTTAGTAACACACCTATAGGAACACTTAACCCCTACACTGCCACCCACTGGTTAACCCCTTCACTGCCAGTGTCATTTACACAGGAATCACTGCATTTATATAGCCGTGATTACTGTATAAATGACAATGGTCCCAAAAATGTGTCAAAAATGTCCGATGGGTCCCCCACAATGTCGCAGTCACAATAAAAATCGCTGATCGCCAACATTACTAGTAAAAAAAATTATAAAAAATGATTAATAAAATGCTATAAAACTATCCCTATTTTGTAAACGCTATAACTTTTGCGCAAACCAATCAATAATCACTTATTGCGATTTTTTTTTACCAAAAATATGTAGAAGAATACGTATTGGCCTAAACTGAGGGAAAAAATGTTTTTTATATATTTTTGGGGGATATTTATTATAACAAAAAGTAAAAAATAATGCGTTTTTTTCAAAATTGTCGCTCTATTTTTGTTGGCGCAAAAAATAAAAACCGCAGGGGTGATCAAATACCACCAAAAGAAAGCTCTATTTGTGGGAAAAAAAGGACGCCAATTTTGTTTGGGAGTCATGTCGCACGACCGCGCAATTGTCAGTGCCGACGCAGTGCCGAATCGCAAAAAGTGGTCTGGTCTTTGACCAGCAAATTGGTCCGGTCTGAAAGTGGTTAAACATTTTACTCAAAGCACATTCACATGTGCATTTATAAAAGGGTTTTACAACAAACCAACATATTTGGTGTATATAACATTATTTTTTGGTAACATTAATATAACTTGCAGTTTTTGTGGAAACAGGCATGTATCAAAGCATAACATACAGAACACAGGAACTTACAAAGTTCAACTTTGAAAAGTGAAGACAATATCAGACATTAATATGTACAAACTGTGTTGATATTGCCTTCATCCCATGGGGTGTCACCCCTGTAAAAGCCACATTTGAAAGATGCACACAAATTGTGAATCAAGCTTGCCATTTTCCTCCTGATCCCATGCCTAATGTCAACATGTGCTATCATGGGGGATCAATGTACATGTTTTGGGGGTGCAACCCCTTCATCTCAGCCACTTTAGTAGCAATGAAGGGGTAGCCCCCAAAAAATGCAAACATTGATCCCCCATGATGGGAGATAGCACATGTTGACAAACTGTGTGCCTCTTCCAAATTTGACTTTTCTAAAAATATAAAACAATTAAAATGGATGCTAGCTAGTTTTGGGTGTTTCAGATTCTCCCTAAAACATCAATGATGTTCTTCATTTTTTGTTGAACATCATTGATGTTTTTCTTGAAATTATCTAAATCAAGATTGTACCCCATTATCTCCTCGGTGATGATCTGGGCACTTTCACTGGTAAAATGTGATTCTTCTTCCACAACATCCACATCACCTAAAAATAAACAAAAAAAAAACACTGTGTATTATACATATGCACGCATACATTGTATTACCTTACCTGAAGCTGTGGTCTCATACACTCACCTGTTGTGGTGCCAATTTCGCCAATTTCTACAATCTCTCCTTCCTCCTTCTCCTCTGCTTCTGGTGTTGGCATTTCCCCTTCTTTGGGAGGTGTGGGGTCCCTGGTGTCCTCAGACGTTCTGAGTCTTCTCTCCCCTATGAGAATGTAAAAAAGGAATATTAGCACACTGATATTTGAGGGCAGAAATAGGAATATGAAACATTGCTTGGAAGTGTCGTACAATTGTGTTTTTTGGCAGAGTTCAAAGCTGAAAACATTATTTTTGACACTTTCTAAAGCTGGAAAACTTATTTTGTGAAAGTTTGACAGATGGAGACACCCCTATAGTATCCACGTGTGTGGGACATCCTAATAGAAAGGGTGTTCTGGTGTCTCACACTAGTGCTCCTGAGTCCAGATGTGTAAACAACTGCTGAGTGTCCTCTCCTTTACACTGAACCAAGTTTGCATTTTTATTACAAAGCCCTCTAGACAACAAACTTCCTTTGATTAGAAATAGATAGGCCTGAACAAATGTAGTTAAGTGCAACTTGCCAAAACATCGTCTTTGGAGTGGGCGAACAAACGATGTTTATTATGAACGATTGAATCCATGAACGTAAAAGTGGCCATTTTAAACTGTACAACATTAAATCAAAGCACATGGAGCAGTATGCAAGCAATAATAATAATATGAACACACAACTACTTACTTTTTGCTTGATCCTTCTGTACTGATCATGTTCCCTCAGTTTTAGGTCTGACCAGCGTTTTCTTATGCCGCGTACACACGGGCGGACTGTATGGCGTACTTAGTCCGTCGAAACACATTTCAGCGGACAGTCCGCTCGTGTGTGGGCTTCAGCTGACTTTTTCAGCGTGCAGTCTGGCGTACTAAGTATTTCGGATTTTTCGAAATTCTGTCCGTCGTACTTTGGTTTCAGCGGACAATCCGCTCGTCAGTAGGCTAGTTCGACGGACTAAGAATGGCGCATGCTCAGAAAGGATTTACACGGCGGAAGGGTGCTTTGCTGTGTATTGGACTTCCTATTTCTAGTCCCATCGTACGTGCTGTACACGTCATCGCGCAAGCTTTCGACGGACTGTTTGTGCATCTGTGTGTGGTCAAGTCCGTTCAGTCGAAAGTATGACGGACTGTCCGTCGGATTGTATGACGGACTAAGTACGCCATACAGTCCACTCGTGTGTACGCGGCATTAGTTGATCCTTGGATCGTCGTACCCCAAAATTCTTCTGAAGATTCTTCACAACTTTATGATCTTGGCCTTTCTGACATTTGGGTTTGGGTAAGATCAATACTTCTCATCATAGTCGTTCCTCTTCAATATGTCCACCATCTCCAACATCTCTCCAAAAAACATATTTGAGGCCTTAAATCTTCTCCTCCGGGATTGGGATGTTTCTGGCTCTGGGCTTTCCTCGTCATCCTCCTCGTTACTGGTATACTTAGTGCGCACCTGCTGTGTCTCCGCCATGTGCTCTCTCCACTGCACCAAAAGAGAAGGAGCGGGGAATACTCTAGAAAGAATGTCAGGGGGCGGGCAGAGTTTCACGCATGCGCACTGTATATAAAAGTGCGTCGTACGTACGATCTGTGAGCGGAGGAACTGAAGCACCGATCGTTCGAATGAAGGTGCAATTTTAACTTGGTATATCACTAGCCTATACTGCTTCTAGATTGAGGCCTATATTGGGACAAGATTAGGAGAGTTTAGCCTGACATTAGGGTTTATCTTGTGTTGTGTCTTGCAGAGAATATGGATCCCTTCAAGGAACCACATTTTCTGGGGGCTAGTCATTGATATGCTCAGGGAGCTGCCCTGCCTGTGGCAGATAAACAACCCCTTTTATAAGGACCTAAGAAAGAGGAAGGCAGCGCTGGAGAAACTGCTTGCTTTGGTGAAGATCATGGTCCCCACGGCAGACACGACCTATGTGATGGCCAAAATTGGTGCCCTGAGGAGTACATATCTGAGGGAGAGCAAGAAGGTCCGGGAGTTCATGAGATCAGGAGATCCAGATGACATTTATGTCCCCAGGATGTTGTACTATGACATGCTGCATTTTCTGGCAGACCCGAGGGATCCCAGGCCACCATTCTACCCTCTTCCTTCAAAGCTTCTTTCACCCCCCAGCTGAGGCTTCCAATGCCCAACCTGGGCCTTCCAGGCAGCAACATGTGGAGGGGCCCAGCTTGAGTCAGGTAGAGCATTGTTCAACATATTTATTGTCGTACATTTAATGATGTTAACTAGATGTTATTATTGATCATTAAGTTCTGATTTAACAAAGTGGTTTACATATCAATAGACAGTAGTGACCAAAAATGATTGGGACAAGAATGAAAAATTTAGCGCCCAAATTTCTGCAGAGCATATAGGGCAGGCCCCTACTTTCAAACATCCAACTTACAAATGTCTCCTACTTGCAAACGGAAGGAGACAACAGGAAGTGAGATGAAAAAAGGCAAAAAAAATTATTAAGGGGAACCCTGCATCAATTTTTTTTTGTAAATGACGTGGGGTTCACCCTAAATATCCATACCAGACCCAAAGGTCTGGTATGGATTTTAAGGGGAACTCCACGCCAAATAAAAAAAAAAATGGCATGGAGTTCCCCCTAAAAATTCTTACCAGACCCTTTATCTGAGCACGCAACCTGGCAGGCCACAGGAAAAGAGGGGTGACGAGAGAGCGCCCCCCTCCTGAACCGTACCAGGCCAGATGCCCTCAACATTGGGAGGATGCTTTGGGGGTCTGTGACCCCTCAAAGCACCTTGTCCCCATGTTGATGAGGACAAGGGCCTCATCCCCACAACCCTGGCTGTTGGTTGTGGGGGTCTGTGGGCGGGGGGCTTACCGGAATCTGGAAGCCTCCTTTAACAATGGGACCCCCAGATCCCACCCCCCCTGTTTGAAATGGTAAGGGGGTACAAAAGTACCCCTACCATTTCACAAAGAAAGTGTAAAAGAATGTTAAAAAAGACACACACACCGTTGAAAAAATCCTTTATTAAAAATATATATTTTTTTAAAAAGATTCCAGCCGTGGCAATCCACTCTTGGTATCCAGCAACGGATGATCATCTCTCCGGGGTTCAGCGATGGCTGATCTGATCCAGCGACGGGTGATCTCTCCCTCCAGCTCAGCAAATCCATCCATCCTCTGTCTCCACTGGAGAAGACACTGTGGGGATCCCGGCAGCCTGAAATTTCTTATATGAGTATATGAGGCGGTCGGGGCCACCCATCACCTGACCCCGCCCCCCTCTGACGCATGTGGGAAAGGCTGGCTCCCCAATGATGTGTGGATGACCCCGCCCCCCTCTGATGTAACGGATCCACCTGTCGCTGGATCAGATCAGCCATCGCTGGACCCCGGAGAGATGATCCTCCATCGCAGATTAGCAAGAGTGGATTACCACCGCTGGAATTTTTTTTTAATTTTTAAAATTTTTAATAAAGGACTTTCTCAACGGTGTGTGTGTCTTTTTTAACATTCTTTTACACTTTATTTGTGAAATGGTAGGGATACATTTGTAACCCCTTACCATTTAAAACGGGGGGGGCTGGGATCTGGGGGTCCCCTTGTTAAAGGGGGCTTCCAGATTCTGATAAGCCCCCCGCCCGCAGACCCCCACAACCACACCGGCCAGGGTTGTGGGGATGAGGCCCTTGTTCTCATCAACATGGGGACAAGGTGCTTTGAGGGGTCACAGACCCCCAAAGCATCCTCCCAATGTTGAGGGCATCTGGCCTGGTACGGTTCAGGAGGGGGGCGCTCTCTCGTCCCCCCTCTTTTCCTGCCAGGTTGCGTGCTTGGATAAAGGGTCTGGTATGGATTTTTAGGGGGAATTCCACGCCATTTCTTTTTTAAATTTGGCGTGGCGTTCCCCTTAAAAGCCATCAGGTCTGGTATGGATATTTAGGGGGAACCGCACGTCATTTTTTTTAGGGGTTCCCCTTAATATCCATACCAGACCTGAAAGGCCTGGTAATTGAATTTGGGGGAAAACTTTTTTGCATTGATACATGTCCCCTGGGGCAGGACCCAGGTCCCAAAACACTTTTTAGGACAATAACTTGCATATTAGCCTTTAAAATTAGCACTTTAGATTGCTCCCATAGACTTGTACAGGGTATTCCACGGCTTTTCGAATTTGCCGCGAACACCCCAAATTGTTCACTGTTCGCCGAACAGGTGAACAGGCAATGTTCGAGTTGAACATGAGTTCGACTCAAACTCGAAGCTCATCCCTACTGCTGTTCCAAGTGGGTCCGCCACACAGTCTCTTTCACCTTCAGTGTATTCAGGTGCAAGCACTGCTTATCCAGCCATGTGGAACAAATGCAATAGGATCCAAAGAGCTGCCCACTTGAAAACTGCATCCACTTTATTGATAATCATTAAATGCCATATACAGTAAGAGTAGACACCATGGGAGCAAGGAAAAACAGTCAGCGGGTTTCGAACTACTAGCGCTTATTCATGAAGTCATGAATAAGCACTGGCAGTGCAAAACACGTTGCCTGTGTTTCTTTGTGTCAGGGCTAGGCCCAGCCCTTCCTTCTCAGAGCAGGCCACTCAGCTGTCGGTTAAATGCCAGCTCTAATCTTTCCACAGTGACTCACCTGGTGATGATATCCTGCTCATCAGTCCTGCTGGTTACTTAAGCTGTTCAGTCCAGACCTCTCTGCCTTCGCCTTGGTCAACATATCAAGAGACTTTCTCCTGCATGCTTGTTAAATACTTGCTTGGCTGCCGTCCCTTCTGGTTCCAGATCCTGCTTGCTGTTCCACTACACTGATTCCCCAGTTTCCTGATTTCCTGGCCTGTCCCTGATGTCCTGGCTTGTCTGACTATCTGTTCTGGTTACTCAATTTACATGCTCTATTTACCTATTACCATTACCATTATTATTATTATTATTATTATTATTATTATTGTTATTATTAAACCGTGTGATTTTACTACACTTCTGTCTCAGTCTGATTCATGGTTTCCAATGGTAGGCGAAGGCCATGAATTCAGAAGATGCAGTTAATCCACTTGTTGGTAATATTTTTTACAGATTGGATGAGCAGGATCACTGCTTGGATCAGTTTGCCACAGCGTTACAATTGCTCCTGAATCGCATGGCTCACCTGGAAACTCTCACTGTGGCTGCTCTGGTACAACCTGTGTTGCAGGCCGCCCCTGCTGCTGCTCCAGCCTCTGTGCAGGCACCCGTCTTGAATATTACCTCTATAAGAGGTATGTCTGGTTCTGCTCCTCTTCCCCAGCGATTTGGAGGTGATCCAGTACAATGCAGAGGGTTTCTCAACCTGGTTGAGATATACTTTGAGATGCTTCCCCAGGCGTTACCAAAAAGACAGAAGCAAAGTAGGTTTTGTGATATCTTTGCTTTCTGAGAGAGCCTTAGCCTGGGCAAACCCTAAACGGGAAATGCAAAAACCTGTTGTGCTGAGTTACCCTGAATTTGTGGCTTCCTTCAATTTGACATTTGACGCTCCTGCACGCTCCACTCCTGCTGCCAAGAGCGTCATGTCCATCAAACAGAGTACGAGAACTGTTGTCGATTACGCCATTGAATTCCGTACTCTGGCAGCAGAGGTAGCTTGGAACAATGAGGCCATCATGGCTGCCTTTTCTCATGGTCTCTCGGATACCATCAAAGATGAGATAGCATCCCCAGATATACCTACTGAGCTGGAGAAGTTGATCATGTTTGCCATCCTCATTGACTCCAGACTCAGAAGAAGACTCTTTTTTAAGGATCGCTTGTGGAGGCCTCCTATACATTTATCTCCAAGCTTTGCAGTCCTATCCTTACCTCCCTCACCTCCCATGCCTCCTGAGTCAGTCAGTGAAGTGGAACCCATGCAGTTGGGCTTCACACATCTCTCTGTGGATAAGAGAACCCTTAGCAGGAGGCAGAGATTTTGCCTTTATTGTGGCCAGGCAGGTCACTTTTTGAAGTCTTGTCCTATCTGTCCAGGAAACGCCCAAACATTGGGGTCCTGTAGGGGACAGACCTTAAGTGGCATTGTTTTGTTCCCAGCTATCCAGAAGGATATCCCTCTGGTTCCAGTTACCTTTTCTTGGTCTGAGTTGTCCATTGAGATACAGGCTCCAATTGACTCTGAGGCTGCAGGCCTATTCATTGATGCTGCCATTGTGTCAGGAAAGGTTCCACCCATTGATAACACTGTCAGTCTGACATCTGGCGTGCAATACTGATGTCCACCAGCAGGTGTCTCCTGGCAGTTTGGAACTGTCAGGGGAGCTTTACCCTGCTGGTCTTATGTGTTCTTTGGGCCGCAGTACTGGCGTCCACCAGCGGGTGGTTCCTGGTAGTGTGGAGCCGACTTCATCACCTGCAGTCAGGCATCACCTGAGCCTGATTGCAGGAGATGAGCATAAATAACCGGCAAGTTCACACATCCTTGACTTGGTATTGTCCTTGAGCCCTGACCTGTGAACCTGTATTTGTACCTGTCCATCTTGTTATGCTGTATTCCTGTACCCCTGCCCTGCAGCCTTATCCCTTCCACCTTCTCCCTGTCTGTCTTGCTCGTTGCCCCCCATCTGCTGATCTCCCGTTTATGACCCTGGCCTGGCTAAAGATTATGATTCTGGAATCCCCTTTTGCTGTATATGCTAGTTAGATTGTTGTTCTTTGTGGGTCACTGTTTGGTTGTTGGGTTATTTACACTGTTTTGTATTGGTGGTGCGTTTATATTTGTATTCACTTTTCTTAATAAATTACTTACTATTTCACCTACATACGTTTGGTTCACTCTATTGCAGTCCACGCAGTTCTGGTCACATCTGATTTATGACAGAATAACAAGGCCATCTCTGACCAGAAGGGAACCATCTCGGTTCTATTGGCTTTGCTGGGATGAATCCTAATGTGACTAAGTTCTTATTATGCTCTGCTGGCGCCAGAGAGTGGCGAGTATCTCTGCCGGACACTGAAAGAGTGGATTAGTGACCAGCTGCTTGAGATCATCCGTTTGGCTCACCCCCTGGTTGACCAGGGCTGTATGTTGTTTGGAGATGTGCAGCCTTTGATCCAAATGTGTGCTGAGCTAGCCCTGTCCTGTGTTTCAAAAGCCTGTGATGAGTTTTCTCCCCCTTTCAGTGCTGATCAGGTTGAGTCTCTGGTGTGGCTGTTAGAGGATGATTCCACATGCTTTTTTGAGCACCACTCAGTTTGTCCTCAGCAAAAGCTTATAGAATGTATTCACTCAGTACAGACCCTTGTTAGACAGGCAGCATATGATCCTTTCTTTGTCCAACCAATACTCTCAGCATGGTCTGATATGTTACAATCAGCCTCAACCAACCCACAACAAACCACCTCTGCCATCAGACACCTGCCTGCCCAAAAGTCTTTGTCCCCATCACCCATGGCAACCTCAGTCGCAGCTCAGTACACCCTGTTGCTCACCAAATACCAATACCCAGTTTCTACTCCCTGCACCTATCCTGCCTTTAACCCACCTGCCTCTTCTCGGGGTGCCTACAATCCCACAAAAACTTCCCCCGGCTACTGTTACCTCTTCCCTGCCATATTTCAACCCTCCTCTCCAGTCTGCTTCATCCCTTACCTACAGTCCTGCAGTTACCTACAGGACTTCAGTAGCTAAACCAAAAAAGAGACAGAAGTTCTTTGCTACCCATTTGATCATGCCAGTAACCCAATCTGCCTCCATACCAGCCAATCTGTTCCAACCTGAAGTCTCGTTGCCTGTGTTACAGCCTGAAGTTCCTGATGCCAGTGCCCCAGCCTGAAGTGCCAGTGTTCCAGCCTGAAATGCCAGTGCCAGCGTTCCAGCCTGAAGTGTCAGTGTTCCAGCCTGAAGTCCCGGTGCCTGTTTCCCAGTCTGAGGTCGCGGTGTCTGTTTCCCGGGCTGAGGTTGCGGTGCCATTTCCTGGTCTGAGGTTTCAGGGCCCGTTTCCAAGTCCGAAGTTCTGGTGCCCGTTTTCGGTCCTGTGGAGCCCGCTGCCCTGCCAGATGACCCGGAACCTGCTGCCCTGCCAGATGACCTGGAACCTGCTGCCCTGCCAGATGACCCGAAGCCTGCTGCCCTGCCAGATGACCCGAAGCCTGCTGCCCTGCCAGACGACCCAGAGCCTGCTACCCAGCCTGATGTGTCCCTGTATGCTGCCCAGCCTGATGTGTCCCTGTCTGCTGCCTAGCCTGATGTGTCCCTGTCTATTGCCCAGCCTGATGTGTTCCTGTCTGCTGCCCAGCCTGACGTGCCTCTGTCTGCTGCCCAGCCTGACATGCCTCTGTCTTGTATTGATTATAGGGGTCTCAATCGTTTCACGATTAACAATGCTTATCATATTCCGTTGATTACAGAGTTATTTGACCACCTCAAGAGAGCAACAGTTTTCACAAAGCTTGATTTGAGAGGGGCATACAATCTCGTGAGGATCAAGGAAGCCGATGAATGGAAAACTGCCTTTAATACCAGAACAGGTCATTATGAGTACCTCGTAATGCCATTTGGCCTTTGTTGGTAAATTCCTGGAAAACTGCCAAAGCATTGCAATGTCCTCAGAGATTTACTGCAGCTATGTGTGGTGGTTTATCTTGACGATATCCTCATATTTTCCAAGTCCCTAGAGAGCCACCACATAGATGTCTGTTGTGTGCTTCAGAAGCTGATAAAAACAATCTGTATTGTAAATTGGAGAAGTGCGAGTTCTATTGTGAACAGGTTAAATTCTGTCACGTCATTTCAACTGCTGGTTTTTTGATGGATCCAGAGAAGCTTTCAGCATTCCTACAGTGGCCCAACATGTGGGGTTACACACTCTGCAATGTTTTTTTGGCTTTGCCAATTATTGGAAGTTTGTTCATAACTTCTCTTCTCTGGTCAAGCCCCTGACTGATATGACTGATATGACCAGAAACTATGGTAACCCACAGAGTTGGTCTCCGGAGTCCATGAGGGCCTTTGAGAGTCTCAAGTCTGCCTTTGTTTCTGCTCCTGTGTTGGCACATCCTGATCCTATGTTATCCTATGTTACCCTTTATCCTTGAGGTTGATGCTTCTGAGACTGGAGTTGGTGTCCTTCTGTCTCAACGTCCTACCTCTGAGACCACTATGCATCCTTGTGGCTACTTTTCCAAGAAATTGTCACCTGTGGAATACAATTATAAGACTGGGGACAGAGAGTTGCTAGCGATCATTTTAGCCCTTAAGGAATGGAAGCATCTCCTTGAAGGTACCACTGTGACGGTTCTCATTCTGACTGACCATAAGAATCTCACATTCTTGTCTGAGGCTAAACGCCTCTCTCCCAGAAGGGCGCAATGGGCTCTTTTCTTGTCAAGTTTCAACGACATAGTCTCATTCTTGCCGGTACTAAGAATGTAAGGGCTGATGCTGTGTCGTGACAGTTTTCCTCCACTTCAAAGATCAAATTGGTTCCTAGGATTCCTCCTGATTGTATTCTGGTTACAGTTCCCACCATTCTTCCTTCTCCTTTGGGTGACAAAATTCTTGCTGCTCAGATTCATGCTCCTCCTGAGAAACCTTGTGACCGCTGCTTTTTCCCTGAGAGTCTCTGTACTGCCGTGCTCCAGACTTACTATTCTCCCAAGGCTGCTGGCCACCCAAGGAAGAATCAATTATTTTGGGCCATTTACCAACAATTTTGGTGGTCTAGTCTACATGTTGATGTAGCCAACTTCGTAGCTGCTTGTTCTGTGTGTGCTCAGAGTAAGACACTGTGACACCTTCCAGTGGGCCTCTTACAATCCATATCCAATGAAGAGAGGCCTTGAACCCAATTGTCCATGGATTTCATTGCGGAGTTACCCATCTTTTAGGGCAATACTGTTATCCTTAGGGTGGTTGAAAATGTCTCATTGTATTCCACTTAAGAAGTTACCCATGTCTAAGAAACTGGCTTCCATTTTTGCCCAGGAGATCTTTCTCTTGCATGGGCTACACAAGGTGATCGTCTCAGACAGCGGTAGTCAGTTTGTATCTGGTGAGCCTTTTGTGAACAGCTGGGAGTTCAGCTTTCTTTCTCCTCTGTGTATCAGATTTACCCATCTTTTAGGGCAATACTGTTATCCTTAGGGTGGTTGAAAATGTCTCATTGTATTCCACTTAAGAAGTTACCCATGTTTAAGGAACTGGCTTCCATTTTTGCCCAGGAGATCTTTCTCTTGCATGGGCTACACAAGGTGATCGTCTCAGACAGCGGTAGTCAGTTTGTATCTGGTGAGCCTTTTGTGAACAGCTGGGAGTTCAGCTTTCTTTCTCCTCTGTGTATCACCCACAGTCTAATGGGGCCGTGGAACGAACCAATCAGTCCTTAGAGCAGTTTCTACGTTGCTATATTTCTGACCATCATAACAACTGGTCAGACCTCTTACTTGGGCGGAGTTTGCACAATAGTGCCATGAATTCTGCTTCCTGATTGTCCCCATTTATGGCAAACTGTGGTTTCCAACCATTCATGATGCCTGACTCATTTGTTCCTCAGAGCATTCCTGAGTTAGAGGAGCATATCCGTGGTCTTCGTTCTCCTTGGGTACAAGTCCAGGAGGCCTTGCAACATGCCAATGATAGGTACAGACTCCATGCTGACTGCAGACGGCTGCCTGTGCCTTCCTACCAGGTTGGGCATAGGGTCTGGCTGTCATCTCCCAACCTCCGACTCTGTGTTCCCTTACTGAAGTTGGCACCTGGGTTTATCAGGCTTTTCTGTATTTTCTGCAGGATTAACCCAGTGGCTTACGCTTTAGACCTTCCTTCTAATATGCGTTCCATACCTCCTTATTAAAACTTTTGGTCTGCAACTGTGCCATTTTCTCACCCAGTACAGGTTGAGAACCATGAGGAGTATGAAGTACACTCCATTGTTGACTCCTGTAGGTTTCGTGGGTGCATACAGTACCTGGTACATTGGAAAGGGTACTGTCCGGAGGAACACTCCTCCTCCATGCTTTCTATAGATGTTTTCCCCTCAAACCTGATGGTCCTCTGAGGGGGAGGGGTCGTTGAGGAGGGGGTACTGTCAGGACTGGGCTCAGCGTTTCCTTCTCAGAGCAGGCCGATCAGCTGTCGGTTAATTGTCAGATCTAATATTTCCACAGTGACTCACCTGGTGATGATATCCTGCTTGTCAGTCCTGCTGGTTACTTAAGCTGTTCAGTCCAGATCCTCTCTGCCTTCGCTTTGTTCAACATATCAAGAGACTCTCTCCCATGTGCCTGTTAAAGACTTGCTTGGCTGACATCCCTTCTGGTTCCAGATCCTGCTTGCTGTTCCACTATGCTGATTCTCCAGTTTCTTGATTTCCTGGCCTGTTCCTGGCCTGTACACTGATCCCTAGTCCCTGATGTCCTGGCTTGTCTGACTATCTGTTCCGGTTACCTGGCTATATTTTGACTAGGTTTGCTCTATTTACCTTTTACCATTATCATTATTATAAACAGTGTGATTTTACTGCACTTCTGTCTCAGTCTGATTCATGGTTTCTGACACCTTGCTCTCATGGTGTCTACTGTAGCTGTATATGGCGTTTAATGATTATCAATAAAGTGGACGCGGTTTTCTTTTACAAAAGTTTTTATTATTATTAAGTGCATTCGAATACAATAGGCATCCATACAAATCACAGTTCAGGTGTTTCACAGTATAATATTAAGTAAAGCAGGCTGTTGCCCAAACGATGCCAACATTTTCTGTGTCCGGGTGGACCCGGGTGTTCACATGACTGCAACAGAAGCTTGTCGTTCAATACTTTGACAGCCCATAGTAACCATCTACTGTAAATTGGAAAGAGCAAAGAAAGAAAGAGAAGAAAAAAGGGGGGGTCGAGGAAGAGAGAGGGGAGGGGGGGAAGAGATTGGGCTCACAGGGCATGCACAGCCAATTCTTACAATGACAATATAGCGACATCGAATCTAGGAGAATAATGATACGCGATCCAGGGCTGCCAGACACGTAGAAACTTGGCATGAGTGTCAGAAAGAACAGAAGACAATTTTTCGTTGACCATAACATCATTTAGTCGGTTCTTAACTGCCTCGAAGCTCAGGGCTGGGGTTCTCCATGCTCTGGCTATTGTCAATTTAGCTGCAGTAAAAAGATGTTGCGCCAATTGGCGCTCTGGGCGCAATAGCGCATTGATTGGTTTGCCAAGGAGCGCCTCAAACGGATCCCTTTTAAGATTTACTCGAAGCAGGCTACGGAGCAATGCGTACACCCTGACCCATAGTCTGCACACCCGCGGGCACGTCCACCAAATATGGGCCATAGTGCCCTCTTGGGCACATTCCCTGAAACAAAGAGGGGAATAGGATGGAGCAAAGCGAGCCAGGCGTGCCGGGGTATAATACCACCGGTATAACACCTTATATGTATTTTCCAGAATTACTACGTTGCGTGAGCAGTTGGATACGGCTAGGGTCATTGCCCGCCAGTCCTCCGGATCCAGCTTCCTCCCAAACTCCCTCTCCCATTGCAAATGATAAGTCCGCACTGGAGGTCTCCTCTTAGAGATCAGAGCTGAGTAAATCATAGATATCAGACCAGGAGAATGGGGCTTGGATCTGCAGATGCTCTCAAACGGTGTCAACCTGTATGGGGCGTCCTGCGATTTAAGGAGACTCTGGAGGAAATGACGGATCTGCAGATATCTGTAATATTCTCGTAGCGGCAGGTCATGCGACGAGCGCAGAACATCATATGTTAAGATCCTAGTGGGAGTAAGCAAGGAATGTACGTCGCCAAATCCATTCATGGTCCACCACTTGAATTGCGCTGGGTGATCAAGACCCGGAGGGAAAAGCGGGCAACGCAAAAGCCGCAACAGTGGGAGATGGGGGGAAGCCAGCCCCGCCGAGTACTTCACCGAGTCCCAAACTCGCAGCGTATGAATCATACAAGGCCCCGTTATCTTAGGGCGATGTATAGGTGGGAGCCATGGTAATGAAGAGATTGGGATGGGGTCAGTCTCAAGCAGATCAATAGTCGCCCACAGCGGGAGTTGATACGTCTCATGGAGGTGAGAGAGCGGAGCAATGGTGGCAGCTACATAGTAGTCTCTTATATTCGGGACCGAGAGGCCCCCATCACGTCTGTTGGAGAACAGGATTTGTTTATTAATTCGGGGGCGAGACGATCCCCAGATAAATTGTAGGATCCTACGCTGATGGGTATTGAGGACGTGGGAGGGAATCGGGACGGGGAGAACCCTAAAATAGTAAAGTAGTTTCGGAAGGTACGCCATTCTGACGGCCGTTATTCTCCCAAACCACGAAAGAGGCAAAGAGGACCACGCCGACAACATATCCGTTAATTTCGTGAATAATGGTGGATAATTCGCCTGATATAAAGCCTGATATGTCGATGTGAGACGGATTCCCAAATAAGGCAAGGAGGAGACCCACTGGTAAGGAAAGGCCGATTGCAAGTCCCTCAGTAACTCCGCAGAGAGGTTAGTCGACAATGCCTTCGACTTAGATGAGTTAATCTGGAGTCCTGAGAGAGACGCAAAGGTTTGCAACAATGCGTGTAAATTTGGCAGGGAAGTTCTAGGAGAGGTAACAGAAAGAAGAATGTCGTCAGCAAATAAGGAAATCTTGTGGGGGCAACCTGCTATTTCTATGCCCTTGATATCTGGATGAGCTCTTATTGCCTCCGCCAGAGGTTCCAGTGCCAACACAAAAAGAAGGGGAGACAGTGGACACCCCTGGCGGGTTCCCCTGCTGACATTAAACATGGGGGATTCAAATCCATAATATTTAACTTTTGCTCGAGGGGAATCATATAGGGCAGACATCCAAGCCATAAAGGAAGTCCCGAATCCATAATGCCGTAGGACAGACATGAGATAGGGCCAGGATAAGGAATCAAAGGCCTTATTTATGTCAAGGGAGAGAAGCATGGATTCCAGAGAGCGAGTCTGGGCTATATGTTGGAGTTGAACTATACGTCGTATTGCATCTCCCGCCTGTCTCTGAGGTACGAAGCCCACCTGATCTTTTTTTATTAACCGGGGAAGAAAAGAGTTTAATCGAGTCGCCAGGATTTTTGTCAAGAGTTTCATATCTACATTAATGAGTGAGATAGGCCTGAAATTGGCCCAAGATGAGTGGTCACGGTCCGGTTTAGGAATCATCACCACGTTTGCTGTCAGAAGATCAGGGGTGAGAGGATAGCCGTTTTTCACCGAATTGTACATTGCCACCAGGTGGGGAGCTATCACCGATGCCAGCTTCCTATAAAAAAGTGCGGTATACCCGTCAGGCCCAGGACGTTTGCCCACCTTGAGTTCTTTTATTGCTTGTAGAACTTCGGAGAGCTGAATATCTCTGTCCATGAGGGTAACGTGAGCCCCCGTTAAGGATGGGAGCGAAAGGCTTTCCAGGAAGTCTGCTGTGCCCCGAGCCACACTCCCCCCTGGTGCCTCGTATAGCTTCTCAAGGCGAAACGCGAATTCCTCCAGGACATGCTTTGGGTTTCCCGATAGGACATTGTGTCGATCCCGTAGGGTTATCGGGTTCAATCTAGGAGCAAAGGTTCAGAGTCTGTTAGCTAACATACGGTTTGGTCTATTTGCTCTCACATACCACCTCTGGCGGGACCAGCACAGTACACGCTCAGCGCCCTCCGTGAGACACAGATCAAGCTCCGATCTAGCTAATTCCAGCAACTTACGGTTGCCCGGAGTGGGGGATTGTTTAAAGTTCTCTGATAGAGACACCAATCGGGACTCAAGCTCTTTTTGCTTTGCTTCTCTAGCCCTCTTACGGGCCGAAGCCAGACCAATTATCCGACCCCGCAACACCGCTTTATAAGCCTCCCAAAGGACCACCGGAGACTGCACCGAGCCCAAATTTTCACGACAGTAGTCCTCCGAAGCCTTAACAATATCTGCTGTCACCCCCGCATGTGAAAGAAGGGAATCATTCATCACCCAGGGAGAAGACCGAGGTCTATCTAGGATAGAGTGACAGACTACTAACACTGGATCATGATCCGACCAAGGAACAGCCAAAATTGAAGCCGATACCACCAACGGAAGATGACGTCTGAGCATAAACATATGGTCTATCCGTGAGTGAACCTGATGGGGGTGAGAGTAATGGGTGTAGTCCCTGCCCTGTGGATGACACTCCCTCCACAGGTTGACCAAGTCTAGCGTTAGTAAGGAGGACGTGAATTTCTTAGCCCCTGCCGATTGTCCATTTCTCTCGGGCGGATGCTTATCTAGTTTGGGATTTAATATAAGATTAGAGTCACCTGAAAGAAGGAGGGTGCCCCTGCAGTGGGACATAAGCAGGGCGCAGACATGGGTCAAGAAGGGCCCCGGATTTACATTCGGGGCATAGTACGTCAGTATGGTAACCTCCGTGTCATGAATGGTGCCTTGGAGCAAAAGGTACCGTCCGTTAGGGTCTGCAATCTGTTTAGTGCAACTAAATGGAACAGATTTGCGAAAAGCCACGAGAACCCCCCTTTGTTTAGTGGGGGCATTTGCAAAAAATACCTGAGGGAACTGAGCATCGAAGTACTTAGGATGAGAGGTCTCGGAAAAATGTGTCTCCTGTAAACAAGCAATGTCAATTTGTTGCTTGCGCAGATATTCAAAAATCTTCACCCTCTTATGGGGTGAGTTCATGCCCTGGACATTCAGGGACAACCAGTTAATCGTCATTGGGACAGCACTGGATGGCCATCAACCTTGAACCAGAGCACACGCCCTGCGAACCCAGAGGGGAAAAAAAGGGATAGAAGCAGTGAAGATAGAGAGGGAAGAAAGAAGTAATGTATCACATCAGGAAAGGTAGTAGAGTCATGCAATGCTGTGAACAAATAACTCTGTAACATTAAGGTTGCTATGAGTCGTGGGTTAACCATCCCACTACCTGGTCGGGTGTTGATTCGAACGTTAGTTCGGATTAAGTACCACATCGTGAGGGTGCAGTGGTCCGTCGGAGACCACTTGGCTTAACTGAAACCATAACCATGAATATAAAGAACATGTCAACAATGGCATATAGATGTAAACCCCAAGAACTAGTAAAAAACTGAAAACAATAACTTAAGACAAAAAGAGAAAAATTTCACCATCTGCCTCCCCCCCCCCCAAAAAAAACAGGTCAATACATGTGGTGACCCCCTGTCCATAAATAATCAACATGAACCCGGTACCAGCTAAGTGGAACCCAAACAATGCCTCAGTATACAGAGATCAGGGCCATGAGGTGCGAGGGGGGGGGGGGGAAAGAAGGGGGTATAAAAGGGAATGGGGATTTGAAAAAGCCTATGCGATTGGGGGGGGGGGGGCGGCAGTCAATACCAAGAGTGCATCATTTGTCCAAAAAATAAAAACAAAAAATAAAAGGACCAAAACAGGTTCCCTGCCAGTCATCAGCAGCTGGCAAGGTGGATCTTTACCGTCAAAAGTTGAAAACCAGCACAGTCTGACTGTAATCAAATACCGACCAGCTTACCACTCCTCAGTGTCGTGGGTCGGAGGTGTCTCGCTCCAGTCTCCTGGTGGCGTTAGTCGCAGCTTGTTCAAGAGGCTGAGGTCTCTCTGCTGTAGAAAGGCAGGGAAAAAGAACAAAAACAAAGCACAAACTTGCAAAAGGTAGGGACAGCACTTTTCTAGCGATGTCCGTCTGTAGAGGCTTCATGAAACCTCTGAGCCTTGAGTGTGCGGAGGGCTTGGGATCCGTGCTGTAAGGATTGTGAGGATCTCGGTGGGGCCCGAGAGGGCCCCGGTCGGGCCACTGCTGCTTCGGGTTGAGAAGGAGGGAGGTCAAACTGTAGCTCCTGGAATTGCCGGGGTGTATTATACATACCCGTCGGTAGCCCAATAGCGCATGCAGTAGTTGGGGTAGATGTGACAAGAAATGCTAGATGAATATGCCTTATCAGCCAAGTGAAATGTTCCGACGGCGCGGTGCTAGGGAATTACGTTGCCATTTTCCCTGCCACCGCGTATGCACTCCCAGTTAAGGTGTATATTATCACATGTCCATCTCTAGGCCCTCCAGGGCCTCTATATACTGGGTGGATGGTATGCAGTACAGGGGGGGAGCAGAAAGTGCCTTAGGGAGTGTGAGGGGCCTGTAATGGTGGACTGGGTGTACCAAGATGGCCACCGCCTACCTCAGTCTGCAGTGTGTCCTCAGTGGTAGTGTGCGGGCTGCCAACACCGGTCCTCTCCACCGAATTCCACTCCCAGGCCTCAGGGGGGCTCCTCCAACACCCGATGGGTGGGTGCGTGTCACCGCTGTCCGCGCGGCCCGCGGTACGCGAGCGTGGAGGCTCCGGCGTCCCTGTAGGCCGCAAGATGGCGGCCGGCGTCCAGGCAATGCAGCAGGCCTCGGGCCTAATCGCGGGGCTCCGGCCGGACCGGAGCAGTAATACCGGGATAATAACGTTCCCGGGACTCTTGGGGAGTAGGCTGAGGTGCCCGCCGGCCTGAATCTTGCCTTGGAACGGCGGATGGATGAGGATTAATTCTCGGCCGGCGGAGCTCAGCCGAGATGCGTCCTCTCCCCAGCACTTCTGGTCATGTGGACGCGGTTTTCAATTGTGCAGCCCTTTGGACCCTTTTGCATTTGTTCCACATAGATATATGGACAATATTACGACATCACAAAGTAACAATCTATTGCAGTAAAAATAATATACCTTTGTGGATGACAAATATATATTACTGGAGGGGCTTTCGCAGAGGTTTCTCCTGACTCTTCAGTGAGGAAACAGTGAGCAAAAATGGAAGAAGTTTGAAAGAAGAGTGGGTGAAGCAAGAAGAGAGGAGGAGAGAAAGCTGGTGAGCAGGGAAAGAAAACCCATCCCTCCCCTAGAAAGAGAATACGAAGAAAAACAGACAACATACAGCCTAACTCAAGTCGACCAGTGCTATGAGAAAGGGCATAGGCCAAAATTTTGCACATGTACTCTCACAACTCATATTGTTAGTTGTTTATATAAATCATAGAAACTGAAATCTATTCATAAACCTTAGATACCTTAGAATTTGTGACAATTATCTGAACACTGGTACCTCCACTCCTCTTCCCACTGTATTTCTTGTACTTTCAGTATCCACTCCTTGACAGTAAGGACCGCCAAAGATTTCCACTGTAGTGGTATAAGGCTTTTACCAGCAATCAGTAGCAATCAGTAGCAATCAGAAGTTGGGGAACCAATTACCACTTATGGGAGCCCACAGACATATGCGTGTCATGGAATTGCACTGGGAGAGGATCATCTAACGATTTTGAGTTTTTACTCTGCCCAAAATGGTTTAATACAGGTGCTATCCCACAAAGGTGTAAGAATGTGCCTTTCTGCCTGCTGATAGATGTTCTAATCCCTCTAAAACTCTGTCCAAAGCTAAAAAAAAAAATTCATAGTCATACTTTAATATACATACTTCAATTTGTTGTTATTGATCAAAGTGACCATTTAAAACATTGTTCTGTAACCTACAATACAACTTTCTTGGTATATGGTCACTGTATATGCAGTCATTAGAAAGGCTGATAACCTTCACTGTGACTGAAGATACCCAAGATGAAGGTTTTACATTGGGGGATGTTGTTCGCTGTAAACATTAGTCTTTTTGTCAGTAAGACCAATGGAAGACATTACTGTTGACCCATCAATGCTGATAACAGAGGACAGAAGAATGCAGTTATATAGATAAGAAGACTAAATACAATGTCAAATTCATTACCTAATGCCTAGGTCTTGTATATACAGTATACTAACACAATTTTTTTTGTATTGGTCTCCTAATCTGATACGCTATGAAGCTAATGTTAAAGTATTGTTCAACAAACATTTACCTTTTTCTTGCATGGTTTCACCATCTCTGTTATGTTCAGTTAGCATGTACTTGTGGATTAAGTCTAAGTGCTACTTCTTGATGCAGTATTTAATTTATGCAATGTTTCCATTGGAGTGTGCAACAGTTACTTTCAGCATTCACCCCTATAGTGAACAGAAGTTGGTACACAGACACGCACACACGCACACACGCACACACGCACACACGCACACACCAGAAGCAAGTCAAATTCAGTATGCTTTGAAACGGAAATGGCCTTGTGCTTGCTTCTGAATCACTTTTATTTGCATTTGAGTTGCTCTAGCAGTTGCATTGGTCTCCTCTGAGTCGTTTTCATTCACAAACAAAAGCCTATATAATTCATATAAACCCTTATACCCTGTACACACGACCGGACTTTCCAGCAGACTAGGTCCGACGGACTTCCCGCCGGAATTCCAGCGGAGTTCCGACAGACTTTCCGAACTAACGGACTTGCCCGCACATGACTGACTTTCCGGCAGACTAGGTCTGCCGATCTTCCTGACGGCGTTCCAACAGAGTTCTGGCGGACTTCCAAATGAACGAACTTGCCCACACATGGACTAAAGTCCGTTCATTTTGAACATGATGAGTTACAACGGGACTTCATTTCATTTCATTTTAGTGCTAGATTGTTTTCAGATAATATATCTTTATGACATACAGATTTATGTTATGCATTTTCATGTGTCACTTTTGCCACAGTAAGGGTCCTTTCACACGGGGCGGATCAGTTCTGATCCGCCCCGTGGATATCCGTTTGCTCAGCGGGGATCACTCCGCCGATCCCCGCTGAGCAGGGACATGACAGCTCCGTCTCTGCACACTGCGCAGGGACGGACCTGTCACAGCGCCGCTCTCCCCTATGGGAGATCGGATGACGACGGACCGCAGTGCCCGTCGTCACCCGATCCGATCCGCAGACGGATGGAAAAATAGCTTTTTCCTCCGTTACACTTTTTCGGATCGGAGCGGGTCGGATGTCAGCGGACATGTCACCGCTGACATCCGACGCTCCATAGAGCTCTATGGAGCACCCGTTCAGGTCCGCCTGAAAAACTGACAGGCGGGCCTGAACGGGACTTCAGTGTGAAAGAGGCCTAAAGAAATTAAACTGCTTCATTGGTATTGTGTAAGTTTATTGTTACCGGTGTCAATGGGTAAAAATGACTGAATTCAGGGTGTCAGAGATGTTGAAGGACCTGCAGAGTCGGGGCAACCAGTGGGGTACAGATTCCACCAGCGGCCCTCACGAGGGTAGGGGTAGGGCTACACTAATATCATTTGAAAGGTCAGTTAGGCTTTAAGGAAAAATATTAATGGGTTTATTTATCAGTGTTTTCACTCAGGATTCCTCAACTTTCCTCAACATACCCATATCTGCAAGGAGACCATATCATTAAATTACATAAAAATGCCTGGCCTCCCAGGGTGGCTTGGCATGTCCAGATTTTTATAAATATTATTTGGCCTCCCAGCTAGTAACTGTGTCTTGGTGGCTCAATTCAGATACCTCTAATTCTGCCATTCAGGTAGAAGAAGCGGTTTTGGGATCCTTGGCGGCGTTAACATTTTTGATTATTCGGGGGCCTTCTTGCTCCATATTTACTGACACCATCTATGTGTACTACGTTACACGTATGGGGAGAGAGTCTTAAAGTTGAACGTTATCCTTTACAGGCATTTTCGCCTAATGTCCCCCTTTGGTTAAATCCTACTTTGGAGCATTTTTACACATTGCCTGACCCCTATACTTGGACTAAATTGAATGTAAAAACAGTGACCCAGATTATTTCGGACGAATCTTTAATCCCATTTTCTAAATTAATTTCTGATTTTAATATCCCCCAGTCATACTTTTTTCACTTTCTTCAACTTTCCCATGCCTTCAGCCTTCAGTTGTCAATTCCCTGTCTCTTCTCCACGATTAGTTCAATCTGCCCTAGAGAAGCTTCTCGGATCAGAATGTACAAAGAATGCTGTCTCCAAATTGTACTTTCATTTAATGACTGTCTCTCTCCCAAATTTACAGAAATTAAGACTTAAATGGTCTAGGGACATCCCTGAACTTGAAAATGACGACTGGGGTGACATATGGGATTCTCCCTTCAATTCTCTTGTTTCCCTGAGAGACAGATTGATTCAATTTAAGATAGTTCACAGGGCATATTATACCCCCCATATATTACATAAAATCAATCCAGACTCTGCCCCTGGTTGTTGGCGATGTGGGGAGACCCCTGGAGACTTTACTGATATATTTTGGACTTGTCCAGCCATAGTGGGGTATTGAGAAGAGATATTAGCTTTTATATTCCAAATAACATTTATCCCTTTACAATTATCAATGACAATATGTATTCTGGGTTTGATAGAGCCATTTATTCCCACGGCAGCAGGACGTACTCTGGTGGGGCTACTTTTATTTTATGCTCGTAAAGCTATAGCTTTTAGCTGGAAAAAAAACACCCCCCATCACTGGCTATGTGGAAACAATTATTAACAACAACCTACCTTTATATAGGGAAACTTATATTAATAGAGGCTGTCTGCTAAAATATGAAACGGTTTGGTTCAAATGGCTGATGGATCCTTCCACAGCCTCAGAAGAAATATGATCTTTTGGCCCATTCTCCGTTAGTTACTGTGTAAATATTAACGACTATTTGAATATTTTTGACTTGTATATGTACCATGGGACTGTTTTATATTTGTTTTTTTGTTTTTATCAACCTAGTATAAATACCATGTAAGACCAATGTATGTATGTGGGGGTTTCTTTTTTGTGTGTTTTTTTTTGTAATTGTAAATATATTCTCTATGGTTTTTTTTTGTGTGTGTTCTGTATTTTTGAAAAATCAATAAAAAACGTATGTTTAAAAAAAAAAAGACATGAAAACGTTTTTTTTTTTTTTTTTTTTTACTTTTTCATGTAATTTAATCACATGGTTTCCTTGCAGATATCGTTTTTTAAGCAGAAAACTGCTATATCTCCTGATGAAGTGAACATTGTTTCACAAAACGGGTTAAGAAGTAGCCTTACATAATTTTTTCTCCTACCTTTACATCTAGACAGTCATGTTAAATGTTATGCACTACAACTACAATGCATGTCAATGCAGCTTACCACTTCTCACCCACAGTACTTCATATGATGTCCTGGGCTTTGAGTATATATCCGAATGATGGGTGCAGCTGCCGGCATCATTCAGATACAGTGGCAGATGTTGTTGTTTGGTTTGTTGGTTTGGGGGGGTGGCAAACAACTGAAGCCCCCCCTGCGGCAACTCAAACCCCCCACACCCCGTCTGCCGGTCGGTCCACCGACATTTACCCCATCTAGCCAGCGGGCATCGGGCATCAGCGGGCATCTGAGGAGTGGCCGTGGGGATCAGGCATCAAGGCATCTGTGGGGACCAGGCATCCAGGCATCCCCGGGGACCGGGCATCCAGGCATCGGTGGGGACCGTGCATCTAGGCATTGGCCTTGCAATATTGGCAATATTAATTCGCTGTTGCAACACTTCTGGGTGGGCTCCGGTCGCACTCTCTGCTTCCCAAGCCCACCCTATTTTGAAGCCTATTAGAGCCTCTGGCTCTAAACAGGTGATTAAAAAAAAACCCTGGCCGCTGCAATTCATGCGCTGCTGAGGGATCTATTCTACCTGGAGGGTAGGGGAGGCGCCCAGGTACCCCTAATGGACGGGCTGTCCCTGTTCATATATCATTATTTTCCACCAGTGATTCCCTGCACCGTAAAAACAATCATAGGGGCTGGTCAGCCACTTGATTGCTTTTACCGCCACCCTCCGATGCTTCTACAGGCTCGCCCCTGCGATCGGCATGATGGAGAAGAAACTCTGCGGTGGTGGAAGCTCACCATAGAGAATACCGCAGACCAGATGGTCCCCGGCAGTCTTTATGACCTTCGGAGACCAAGCATGACGTTATTATGTCATGTCCGGCCCCAGCAGTTGTAAACACTGCCATGTATATGACTAGAAAGGATGAGGTCATTTTTTTTTTTTTATCTCAGGCTTTCCAGCTTCGAGGAGAGATATGGGGCCCAGAAAGTGTAAAAAATACAATAAAATAAACAATAAAAATTTTTTAAATTGCCCCCGTCCCCTGACAAATGCATACGAACGTCGCACCCACATATGTAAACAGAGTTCAAACCACACATGTGAGGTATCACCATGAACATTAGAGCAAGAGCAACAATTCTATTCCAAGACCTCCTCTGTAACTATAAACAGGTAACATATAATAAGCGTTTCCTATGGATATTTTTAAGTAACCAAGTTTGGCACCATTACACCAATGTACACAAATGTGCGCAATTATAAAGTGACATGTTAGACATCTATTTACTCTGCATAACATAATCTTTCACATTATACAAAATTGGGCTAACTTTAGCTTTTTGTTTTTTTAATTCATAAAACATTTTTCGCTGGGGTCTCTGCTAAAAATATATATAATGTTTGGGGCTTCTGAGTAATTTTTTCATTTTACAGAATTGGCCTGGTATACAAGTGCTTAACAGAAACATGTTTTTCAAGTTTTTTTTTTTTTTTTACTATATATATTACATGTGAACAATAAAAATTAAAATATTATATAAATTTCTTTTTTTATATATACTCATTGAGTATGTGTTTGTTGGTCTGTTACTTCAAAAGTCCCATAGGTATATTTTTTCTATGTTTTGATTCAGCACACTTAACACAGCAGAGATCTCTAAGGGGCAAACAGATAAAAAGAGCAACGTGAGCAGACTTAAGCAGGCCATAGACGGTGAGAATTTCTTTCCTGCAATCATGGGTTGCATGGAAAGTGCTGACAGGGGAATCCCTCCTGTCAGCACTTGTGGGTTTAACCAATCTTGTTTTTTTGTACAATTCTCCTTTAAGGGGGCGTGGTAAGGGGTGTTGTCCTATGGCCTGCATACTTTTGCTGATAGGTGTCCCTCATTCCCATCTCAAAAGGCTGGAAGGTATGTGGTATCACCAATCAGAACAGAGGAAGGTGACAGAATAAAATATTTTACACTTTCAGATAAAACATGAAACCTCCTTGAGAATGTTGGGCAATTTACCGGGTCCCTACAAGGGTCATGCACCAAGCATCTGTCTGAAAGCAGATGTGGGGCAGGCTGAGTATTTGGACCCACATACCCTTTGGCTGACGCAAAGTGATGCAGCTCTAGTTTTGGAAACCTACTAAGATCTATATGACATTCAAAGGCAGATGCATTTATCCACCAGTCTATGTTTAATGTGTGAAGGGGTTCCTATTTAATATAAGAAAAATATTTAAACTTTGATTTATTATAGGAAATTACAAGTTATTTGTAGTTTAACTAAACAAGAGTATTAAAATACAAATATTTTTTAAAAATATTCTTTCTGTGTACGTTATTGTTTGGTTTAGTGTTACAAATTGATGTGATCCTCCTTTAGAAGGAGGAGGTTAGTGCAAAAAATAAATGCTTGTACATGTACTGATGAATGTTGATTCAGGGGTAACTCATCAGTAGCAGATATAGAAGATGCCACCAGGTGGTGCTATTATACAGTGCCAAGAAAGGCAGCCATTGATCAGATTAATGTATCAGCACAACACATACTGTATGTCCAGGTCTGCTGTAATGGACACACATTTACTGTTGTAGTTTTGATGGGCAACTGCTGTACATTTAGAATCTCTTGATATAATGTTAATTGGCATTTTTCTAATCATCATTACATTACAACCTTCACAGAATGACAGGTCCTCAAAATCAGGTTTAGTATAGGCATAATTTTCTCATCGCAAGTGCTGGGTGCTTCACAAATAATACAGAATGTACCATATGGTGTACACATAAAATGTAGCCCTTGTAGCTTTCAAAGCTGAAATACAAACAACCAGCTCAAAATACAATTAAAATAAATGGATGTGAACGCTGCTGAAAGATTTGTAATTCTGTTCAGTGTGTCTTGTGATTTAGATTGCATAGCCAGAGGTCCTGCAACTCCACTGCGTTTAAGTATAGCTCCCAACTGTCCCTGATTTGGAGGGACTGTCCCTGATTTGTCAGTATGTCCCTCTGTCCCTCATTCCTCCTCATTTGTCCCTCATTTTGGTCTGATCCATATAGATGTATATAAAATGCACTTTTTGTCTAAAAAGTGTTTTCCAGCACTAAACCCGGGGGGTTTTTTCAGCAGGAATGAGGGGGAGCGCCGTTCCAGCACCTCCAGCACTGACTGTATGTAATGGTAAGGGGTGCTGGGGTATGCTTCAGGGTTTATTGATGCTGGCTGCTGAGGGATCTATTCTACCTGGAGGGTATCTATTTTTGCAGGGGGGGTCTATTCTTACTGATGGGGGACCTATTGTTGCTGGGGGTGGGTCTTATATCGCTGAGGGGTCAGTTATGGCTGGGAGAGATCTACTGTTGAGGGAGGAGACTATTGTTGCTGGCTGCTGGAGAGTCTATTGATGCTGGCTGTGGGGATCTATTGTTGCTAGAGGAGGCTTTATTGTTACTGGGTACAGGGGATATATTTTACTGCTTTTCTTGCTATCATTAACAAATCCTATACAAATTACTTATCATCAGAAAATGATACTTGGTTCTGTTTTCTCTAAAAAGGACAGTAATGGGAGGTAGGTAGAGGGTGCTCGGAGGTGGGTAGAGGTGGAGAAAAGGGGTGACTCAGAAAGGGGGAGTTCCTGCACCTATTCTCTGAGAAAAGAAGCCCTGGCTAAAACGTTCGTCTGAATTCTAATTTGCTGCATTTGTAAATTCCAAAAGCCAATATAAAGTAATAGTAGTGGTAAAAAAAGCACTTGTGGGTTTAACCAACCTTTTTTTGTACAATTCTCCTCTAAGGGGGTGTGGCAGGGGGTGTGTCCTATGCCTGCATACTTTTGCTGATAGGTGTCCCTCATTCCCATCTCAAAAAGTTGGGAGGTATGGTTTAAGCAGTACAGCCAGGTCCAGGATACACCCCCAGCACCCTGATTGGAGAATGCAGGATTAGCGGCACAGTAATGAATTATCAATCAATTATCAATCTGCTCTTCTCAGTTTCTCTGTTTGCAATATTGGACTGATAGCACTGTGTAATGTAGTAGAACTTCTGTCAGGTTTTTATTGTTCTGACCCTATTACAGATATCTCCCTTCACTTTTAAAGTGGTTGTATACTCACATTTTTAACTTTTACCTACAGGAAAGCCTATAATAAGGCTTACCTGTAGGTAAAAAAAATATCTCCTAAACCTATACGGTTTAGGAGATATTCCCCTCGGTATGCGCCGCTGACTGCAGCGGCGCATGCACACAAGGGGACTCTCGGCCTGAAAATCCGTCAGTGGCTGGCCGGCCGGAATGAAATTTCCCGCGCGCATGCGCGGGAGTGACGATATCGCGGCTCCGGCCACTCACAGCGCCGGAGCCGCGATACCCGGAAGAAACGCCAAGGGAGCATGTCAGCTCCCTCGGCGTGGATCGGGCCAGATGTCGGGGCCTTGTTCTAAGGTAAGTATTTCATAATGAGCTAGTATGCGGTGCATACTAGCTCATTATGCCTTTTGCTTTGCAGGTTTAAAAAAAAAATAAAAAAATTTGCGGGTTTACTACCGCTTTAATTCATCTGCATTATCAATTAAAAAAAAAAATCACAGGGGTTCTGACCTTTGCTCAAAAAGTGTTTTTGTTGCTACCCGTTCTTCAAAAAAGATTTTCCATCACATCCAGCCCCTCTGACTTTCTTTAAACAACTCACCCTACATTCACACATATGTGCTTTTTGGTGCATTTTCCAGAAACGTAGCACAGTCCATTTAACAGGGTTTCCTATGGATGTAGTTCACTTCTGTGGGTGTTGCAGTGGTGCGTTTTTTGCGTTTTTTTAAATGGGTTGGGGACTTTTTTCCCCGCAACAGATTGGGTTTTACATGTAATAGACTTCAAGTCGCACCAAAAACATCTGTTGCGTTTTTTTAGGTGTTTTGTGTCTTTTTTTCCCTTTAAAAAGATGCTGCCGCGTTCTTAACAACTGATGAGTCATCAGCTGTCTGTGGGATTCCACGCTGACAGTTAAATGTAAATTAAAGATTTGCTGGAAAAAAAAAATTGTGAACAAAACTGCGTACAGTCAAGTAATTGCCAGATCATTGTTCCTAATTTTTACTGCTGTCAGTCTACTGATTGGAATGGCACCAATACTGGCTAAAAGGGTGAGTTCAGAGGGTGGATATAAATGGGGAGTACTCGGAATAGTCAGGTGTGGAAAGTGGGGTCCCCCAGCGTTCTGTCCTGGGACCAATCCTATGTAATTTTTTCATAAAGGACCTTGAGGATGGGGTAAACAGTTGAATCTCTGTATTTGTGGACGATTCTAAGCTAAGCCGGGCAATAACCTTGCAAAAAGATCTGAACAAATTAATGTGGTGGGCAACTATATGGCAAATGGGGTTTAATGTAGAAAAATATAAAATAATTCATTTGGGTGGCAAAATATGAATGCAATCTACTATGGGGGGGGGGGGGGGAGGGACCTCTGGGGCAATCAAGGATGGAAAAGGACTCTGGTCCGGCCTCACCTGGAGTATGCTGTCCCGTTTCAGGCACCAGTCCTCAGGAAGGATGTGATGAAAATGGAGCGAGTACAAAGAAGGGCAACAAAATTAATAAAGGGACTGGAGGATATTATTTATGAAGAAAGGTTACGAGCACTGAACTTATGTTCTCTGGAGAAGAGACGCTTGAGAGGGGATATGATTTCAATTTATAAATACCATACTGGTGACCCCACAATAGGGATATAACTTTTCAGTGGAAGGGAGTTTAATAAGACACATGGCCACTCATTAAAATTAAAAGAAAAGAGGTTTAACCTTAAACTGCGTAGAGGGTTCTTTACTGTAAGAGAAGCAAGGATGTGGAATCCCCTTACACAGGTGGTGGTTTCAGCGGGAGGCATCAATAGTTTCATAAAACTATTAGATAAGCACCTGAATGACCACAGCATACAGGGATATACAATGTAATACTGACATATAATCACACACATAGGTTGGACTTAATGAACTTGTGTCTTTCTTCAACCTCGCCTACTATGTAACTATGTAAGGTAAAGTCATAATGTGCTAAAATTAAGCTGTTCCAGTGCTGTGATTTCAGCGCTACAGCGGCTCCCATCTTTACCCATCTTGCTTCCTGGGCTCTGGTTCTGTGACTGGCACGGGTGGCCGTTCAATCAGAGCGCATGCACCAGTAAAGCGACTGGCTGTATGTTCAGTAAATATCTCCTACACGTTGCACGTTTAGGAGATATTTACACTGCCTATAGGTCAGCCTTATTATAGGCTTACCTATAAGTAAAAGTCAGTAAAGGAAGTTTACTTCCTCTTTAGGTTGGGTTCACACTATTGCGAATTGGATGTGGGTTCCGCATCCAATTTGCATAGCAGGAGATTGTGACTAGCTCTCTATGAATCTGGTTCACACATCTCTGCAGCGGCTCCGGTGTGAATTACACAGAAGTCCTGTACGTCTTTTGGTCTGTTTCAGGTCCGAATTCAGCCAAAAATTCAGGCTGAAATCGGATCTGAAATGGTGAAGGGAGACACACTGGACTCCTGCTGTGACCCGGAGTGTGCTGCAGTGTGAACCCAGCCTCAAACTGCAACCAGCACATGACTGCCGATAGCTGTCATTTCGAACCGAAGAGTAAGCATGGAGGTCTTAGATCTTCACGGCCAGAAAAAGGAACCATTAGAGCACATGTTTTCGGATTTTGGGCTTGTGTTGATGGCATCAGTTTGAGATGCTTCTGAGTAAACAGGAGCTGCTTTCTTCATTAAAGTGGGACTTCGCTCTCTCAATCAAAACTACTGTTTTGAATCCTTTTGCTGCTAGCATTAGTAAATAGATAGGAATGAACTGTGTGCTGCCTCAACCGGGCATGGAATTGATATATAGATTGTTTTCCTTACCATTTTTTATTTAGTTCACATGCTGCCATCTAGTGACCTTTTGTGGTAATGCACTTGTTTTCTCAAGTTTATTTTCCCTTATGTTATGACACACTTCCTTTGTATGTAATGTTCCACCCTTCTTCCTGTTATTGTACTTCCTGTCATGGATGCAGCAACAAGTCACATGTAGCAGGGCACATATATTCTGCATTGTAAACTACAGACAATATCATCTTTTGGCATAAATACTACAACCTATTCATCTGTTTGTATCCTGTCATCTGCTGTAACCTGATGTTCAGAATAAAAGCATCTTGTGGATGGAATCGGTATTTAGTGAGTTCAAACTATCTGAGGAGGATTGTCCTCAGTGATTATATCTGCTTACACAGGCCAGACATAGAGGTCTCACAAGGGATAGTCGCTTCACAACAATCGGAGTCAGAATATACTATATATCTGATTTACTTGTTTTAATTTATTTTTTATTTTTTTTACATTTCTTCAGTTACTTCCAAGTTTCCAGGCCTAGGCAAATGATGTCACACATCCCAGGAGCCTTCAGGAGGGGAGGGGGTTTATTCAGCTAAGCACTCCTTTCTGCCTGTATGCCTGAGCTAAGGGCAGGTGGATTCCAGGAAGTAAATGCTACATGAACATACCTCCCAACTTTTTTTTAACCACTGCTATTTCTTTATACTGGCTCTTGACATTTGCAAATGCAGCAATTTAGAAATGGCATGAAAGGATTAGCTCTGGGAAACACTTTTTGAAAAATAAAAAGTGCATTTTATATACAACTATATAACCAAAATGAGGGACAAATAAGCACTTTTTGCGATTCGGCACTGCGTCGCGTTAACTGAAAATTAATGTAAAATAACAATTTTTTCCCCACAAATAGAGGTTTCTTTTGGTGGTATTTGATCACCGCTGTGGTTTTTATTTTTTGTGCTATAAACAAAAAAGAGTAACAATTTTGAAAAAAAACGCAATATTTTTTACATTTTGCTATAATAAATATCCCCCAAAAATATATAAAAAAACATTTTTTTCCTCAGTTTAGGCCGAAACGTACTCTTCTACATATTTTTGGTAAAAAAAATCGCAATAAGTGTTTCATTGGTTTGCACAAAAGTTATAGCATTTAGAAAATAGTGGATAGTTTTATGGCATTTTTATTAATAATTTTTTTTTACTAGTAATGGCGGCGATCAGCAATTTTTATCATGACTGCGACATTATGGTGGACACATTGGACATTTTTGACACATTTTTGGGATCATTGTCATTTATACAGCAATCAGTGCTATACAAATGACACTGGCAGTGAAGGGGTTATCCCCATAGGTGGCAGTGAAGGGGTTAAATGTGTCCTGGGGCGTGTTTCTAACTGTGTGGAAGGGGGGCGTGGCGATGACAGGGAGCAGAGATCCGTGACACTGTCACATGGGCAGAATGGGGAGATTTTTTGTATATATGTTATGTATATCTTGTTTATATTAGCATCTCCCCATGAGACGATCGCGGGTATCCCTGCGGACATCGAGTCCACGGGACCCGCGATCTGACTCACGGAGATCCCCACCGGTGCACGCACGCAACCGGCGATGTGCACACAGTGGCACGGTGGCAAATTTAAAGGGACTTACAGGTACGCCCATTTGCCTGTCCGTGCCATTGTGCCGATGTACATTGGCGTGCGCCGGTCGGGAAGTGGTCAAATTAGTTAGCGCCTGTTTACAGTTAGAACCCAGTGGGGTAAACAGGGATGTTACTATACTGTTTATGTTTGCTTTATTTGATCATTAGTATGACTATCATCCATTACTTTGATTGAGATTAGTATGTAAATGTTTTACTGTTATACCTGATTGTTATATACCAGAACCAACTGCCTTTAATTTTTCTGTTATTTATATGGAAAATTCAATAAAAATTCTATAATGATAAAAAAAAGCAAGGACAGTTGGGAGCTATGCATTAATCACCTGCCCCTACTCAGCATGGCCACGGCCAGACATGCTAAGAGGTGTTTTTCAATGTGATTTCTCAGTAAAATAAAGCATAGAGACATAGAGACAGATGGATTGGAGAGTTTGCCTTGAATATTAAAAATAATTAAAATTGTGTTTTTGGTTTGTGGTGCTCAGATGCAGTGTAGCTCTCCTTTAACTAGTTAAGGACCAAGCCTTTTTTTTTTTTTTTTTTTTTGCTAGAAAATTACACAGAAACCTGAAACATTATATATTTTTTTCAGACACCCTAGATAATAAAATGGTGGTTGTTGCAATACTTTATGTCACAATGTATTTGCGCAGCGGTCTTACAAGCTTACAAGTCTTACAAAAAAACTAAAAAATAAGACAACAGTAAAGTTAGCCCAATTTTTTTTTGTATTGTGATAGTAAATAGATACCCAACATGTCACGCTTCAAGAATGCGCCCGCTCATGGAATGGCGACAAACTTTGACCCTTAAAAATCTCCATAGGTGATGTTTACATTTCTACAGGTTACCAGTTTTGAGTTACGGAGGAGTTCTAGTGCTAGAATTACTGCTCTTGATCGTGGCGATACCTCACATGTGTGGTTTGAACACTGTTTTCATATGCGGGTGCTACTTACCTTTGCGTTTGCTTCTCCGCGCAAACTCGGTGGGACGGGGTGCTTAAAATTTTTTTTTTACACTGTCCTTTTAAAAAAAACATTTTTGGGTCACTTTTATTCCTATTACAATGAATATAAACATCCGTTGTAAAAGAAAAAGACAGGACCTCTTAAATGTGAGATCTGGGGTCAAAAAGACCTCAGATCTCACAATTACACTTAAATGCAACAAAAAAAAAAAAAATTCCCCAAGACCATTGGGCAGGGGGGACGTCTGATGTCACTTCCGTCATCCAATGGTATAGAGCTGAACAGGGACTATCTTTCCCTCACACAGCATCCAGCCTCACAGGGGAAAGGACGTGATCATCTCTACCGCTAGCGAACGACTCCAGTAAGCGGCAGAGGCGATCGGAGCATGGCGGGAGGGGGATAAGAACAGTATAACACTTCAAACAATGACAGCGGGCCTTTCCGCAAGTGGTTAAAGCCTCCGTTTCTTTAAACACTTTCAGCATCTGGTTTTATCACTTACTGAGTATGCAGCTTCTTTATCTTTAAAGTGATACTAAAGTCTTGTTTTTTTAAATTTAAAAATAGCAAACATGCAGGGGCGTCACGAGGGTTGGTGTCACCTGGTGCGGTAGAACTGATGTCACCCCCACCCCCCCATTTTCAGGCCGGAGGCCCAGCGTTTGAGCTCATTGTGGCAGTCGATAAGGCCTAGAGGATAGCAGATTAGGCACTTCCTATTAGCTCAGTCCGTAGGAACAGTAATGGATAATAGCCGACAGGCCCTCTTACCAGACCCAGCGACACAGCTGCAGTGATCCCTCTGGTTGAACGTTCGCTCACTCTGGGTTGTCCAGGCCAACTCTGGTCAGTAGTATAGCACGTCTGTACCCTGGCAGTGGCTCAGTCTTTCTCCCTCTGGTGTGGGTACGGCGTGGCTCTCTCTTTGGTGGTGCGGGTACAGCGTGGCTCCCTCTCTGGTGGTGCTGGTACGGCGTGGCTCCCTTTCTGGCGCTGTGGGTAGAATGCATAGAATGCTTTTAGAACCACTTTAAGACTTGCCTATACTCCAAATTAAGCTGGTGCTATGATTGCTGCCCCAGGTTTCCTGTATCAGGGTGGTTCCTTTCCCTTGCAGCATTCCATGGAGCCACCTTTGCACGCAGGAACTAGAATAGTCTCCCTACATGACTGTGTGCATCAATAGCCCTATAGCCTAGGATGGCAAAGCACTCCCCTGCTCCTTCCCCTAACCATCTCCAAGCTAACGGACTGGCTGGTGACTGCTCTGTCCACTGTTAACTCTTCCCTGTGAAAAACAATACTCAGGGAAGCAGCCCTGAGATAGTAGGAGCCAGCTTTCATGAAAGTTATAAACTGCAAGTGGTGGGTTAAGAATTTTAAACTAAAACCGCTGAGGGTTCATTAAGCGCTTGCTGACCAGCGCACGTCGATGTGGTTCAGCACAATGGCACGGCTACGCAAATTGGCGTACAGGTACGTTCCCTTTAAGACGCGGCATTGTGGGCACGTACCCGCAGCATACTCCGTGAGCATGCCCGTGGGTCCCTAGGACTCGATGTCCGCAGGGGGGGCCACGATCATGACACGGAGTAGCAGAACGGGGCAACAAGGCATTTCCCTGTTCTGCCTAGCAACATGACAGGGATCTACTGCTTGCAGGCATCGGGAGCAGTGATCTCTGTCATGTTGTAGTGAGCCCATCCCACTACAGTTAAAATCACTCCCTAAGACATACTTAACCCCTTGATCGCATCTAGTGTTTAACCCCTTCCCCGCCATTGTGATTTACACAGTAATCAGAGCATTTTTATAGCGCCGATCGCTGTATAAATGGTCCTAAAATAGTGTCAAGAGTGTCCGATGTGTCTGCCACAATGTCACAGTCATGATAAAAATCGCAGATTGCCGCCATTACTAATATAAAAAAGTAATAAAAATGCCATAAATCGTCCCCTATTTTGTAGATGCTATAACTTTTGCACAAACCAATCAATATGCGCTTATTGCGATTTTTGTTTTACCAAAAATATGTAGACGAATATGAGCCTAAACTGAGAAAGAAATTTGGCTGGCACAGTGGTGTAGTGGGTAGCACTCTCACCTAGCAGTACAAAGGATTGCTGGTTCAAATCCCAACCATGACACATGCTTGGAGTTTGCATGTTCTCCTTGGGCCTGTGTGGGTTTCCTCCCACACTCCAAAAGAAATGCAGGTAGGTTAATTGGCTTCTGTCCAGAATTGGTCCTAGTGTATGAATGGGGACCTTGGCTTATGGGCTCCTTGAGGGTAGAGACTGATGTGGGTGTGCAATGTTCAGGGATGAGAGCAATTGTAGACACTCACTCAGGTTGGACTGGTGTCTTTATTCAACCTCACTATGTAAATTTGTTTTCTATATTTTTGGAGATATTTATTAAAGCAAAAAGTAAAAATGATTGTTTTTTTTTTTTAAATTGTCACTCTTTTTTTTGTTTATAGTGCAAAAAATAAAAAACACAGAGGTGATCAAATACCACCAAAAGAATTTTGTGGGAAAAAAAGGATGTTAATTTTGTTTGGGTGCAACATCACACTACCACGCAATTGTCAGTTAAATCGACGCAGATAGTGCAAATAGTGCTCTGGTCAGGAAAGGGGGAAATTCTTCGGGGGCTGAAGTGGTTAATACTTTAAAAAATGGAAAGATAAAACAGTATTACTTTAGAACAGGGCATATAAACAGACATAGGAACCAAGAAGCAAGACCTCAGGGTCTGAGATAAGTGAAACGTTAAGTATATCTGCTCCAGTGGACTGCAGAATACCAGCAGTTGGAATGCCACAAGTATAAGCCAGGTCTTAAGGCATACAAGGGATATAGCACACAAAACGGGATTATATCCAATTGAGACTAAAGGGACTTCTTGTCCTCCTGCTGCTCTTCTTATTACATGGATTATTTCCATTCTTATTCAGATCTTTGAAGTGATTGTTGAATGCTTAGTAATAACACTTAAGAGCATATAACTTGAAGCCAAGTGGGCAGAGATTTTCTGAATTAAATTAATCTGTATGTTGTGTGCATAATTACCCTGTTAATCTTTTACTAGACTTCCTCCACAGCCTAACAAAATGCACACATCACTGACTTTGTCTACAGGGAACCAGCCACATGATAGGTAAAGCGATTTTACAAGTCACATTGATCACAAGACAACTAAAACCCAACAGTTCATCCCATGAACTGAGCATTTTAACATTTTATTCACAATTAACCCTTCCATAGCTGGGCCACTTTTCCAATTTTTCCTATGCACGACTAATGGTTCCCATATAGAGAAAACTATCATTTTTATTGAAAGCACATAATCTCTTAAAACATTATCTCACCTTTAAAGTGATAAAGAATTTTTGTTATTAACAAAAAAAAAAATGTTATTGGCTCTGTGCAATGTTATTGCACAGAGTGGTCCCTTACATCTTCTTCTGGAGTCCTCTGCTGCCGATGTCCGCTCCTTCTTCCTCAGGGTGCCCCCTCAGCAAACGCAGTGCTAAGGGGGCAGCCTTGCAGGTGTGCTTCCGAGCCAGGCTATATGTGTCCATCACACACACAGCTCCAGTAAGCCATGCCCCCACTTCGTTTTCATAGGAGTTTGACTAACAGCAGCAGGAGCTAAGGTAGAAAACGTTTAGACTTTGGAACCACTTTAATGACATTATTTTAAAAATCCTTTATGCAACACAGCTTCAAGTGAACATTAAAATGATATCCTCAATTTTTTCAAATAAGTATTACTTTTTAAGCTGCTTCTACCATGGGCATCCCCCACACTATCCTGCTTAGGTAGCAATAAGTCTGACTATTGGATGCACGGCCACATCCCACGAATGAGCATTCACTTATGAGAATGCAGCTTGAAGCTAAGTTCATTGCTCTGTGAGCAAGAGAGAGCAGACTTGGTATGCATGGTTAGGCAAGCCGCATTCTCATAGCTACTGTATGTGCTCGTTGCTTGGGGCCATGCATCGAATGGTCAGACATCCTGCCATCTAGGACAGCATATTTATGTACACTTAAAGCTGAAATGACAGTGTATGGTTTTGTAAAGGATTGTAAATCCTTTCTTTTTTTTAAATGAACAAGCATGTCATACTTACCTGCTCTGTGCAATGGTTTTGCACAGAGCAGCCCAAATCCTCCTCTTCCTGGGTACACCACTGGCGCTCCTGGCTTCTCCCCCCCCATACCCCCCTTCCCGCTAGGTGCCCACCATAGCAAGCTGCTCGCTATGGGGACAGTCATGCAGGGTGAACTAAATATACTGGATATTTACTCTACTAAATTGGACTAAAACAATTGCATAAGACTAAAATGGGACTAAAACTAAAATGTAATTTTAGTCCAAAGACTAAGCCCTTGTACACGCGGTCGGACATTCTGACAACAAAATCAGATGGATTTTGTCCGAAACTTGTGTTGCATACACACGGTCGGACAAAGTTGTCGGAAAATCCGATCGTACGTAACGTGACAACGTTATTTCGTTACGATGGGATTACGTTCAGGCTAGTAGCCAATAGCTTTGGTCTAGGAATTTGATCTGTGCATGCGTGGCACTTTGTCCGATTTTCCGATCCGAATGTCCGACCGTGTGTACAAGGGCTAAGACTAAAATGAAATCGAAATTTGCTGCCAAAATTAACACTGGCTGTGTTACCTGCCCCTCAGTATGTGACAGTATGTGAATCCCTATGTCCTTCAATGAACGAGAAAGAAAATATGATTTTTGTGTGCACCCAGAAATAACATTCTCTGAGTCCATTGAATGACACAGGTCTCTCCCATCTGTGTTTCTGCACTTGGTATTGCTTGCTACAAACCTAAGCATGCTTAATCAATTTTACTGTAGGAGGCAGTCAAACACAATAGTACCCAATAGTATCCCTCAATGGAATCCAAGAAATGGACGTTTCTATGTTTCTCTGATTTATGGGGAGCACAAAAATCCTATTATTTCTTACACTCTCATCACTATTTTCATCCTAGGTTGCAGATAAAGAATTTCAGTATTGCTTTGTAGAATCCCCTTACTCTAGTGGCTTAGAGGGCTAGCATTTCAGATCTCCCTGGGTCTGGTCGATGGTGTATGGTGGAGTAAAAGCAAAAAATAAATACCTGTTACTTTAGGCTTTTTTTTTTTTTTTGCTACACTTATTAATAGGAGAGAGGGTTCAGGTGTTCAGAATACCTGAAAATAGCACAGAAATGGAGGATAGGTATTAAGTAGTAGTAATCCCTTTAAGAGTTGCTTCTTAGTAACTGTAAAAAAATAGAGGAAGCGTCAGACAGATTTATGAGCCTGCAAGAGCAGTCACAGCCTTTGTTTAGTTGCATTGGATAAGTCTGCTTTTTGGAAGCATGTAGGCAGGTAGAGTTTTATGCTGCCCCAGGGGAGGGTTAGTGTTAAATGTGTGTCCTGGGTTCTTTCTTGGCGGGCTTTCCTGGGTCTGACTCCCTGGGTCTGTGTGCTATAAAAGTGACAGTGATCCGGACCCAAGAGGGGCAATGGCTAGAGCTAACAAAGTCAAAAAATATTACCGAAAGTTTGAGGTTGCTACTGTTACCATTGCTGTACTCTGTCCTGTGGGCCTGCTAAATATGGTGAGACCAAGTGGCAGTTGATGCACATCTGTCAGTTTGGGTCAGCTAAGCACATTGGGGTATGAAGAAAATGGTACAAGAGTTAATACAGTGTGAAGATACAAGTGTTTACCAAGGGTAAAAAAGGTTTCTCTAGTAGCCTTTCAAAAGTGTTTGCAAGTGACAGGTGGGTCAGCCTCTTGTAGTAGGAGGAGTGGTCGGTACTCTCTCTGTGAGTGGTCAGTCTCCCACAGCAATGGAGGCAGACCTGCACCGCAGAGGTCCTTAGCCTGTACACAGAAGTACGGATGAGGACGAGTTATTGTTTCTGGGAGTGAGGTATTGGTGATACGCTAGACAAGTGGAGAGGGCATTGGCTCTGCATATTCCTCCTAAATGCATCATTGATCATGGCAGTGTATAATTACATTGAGAGAGTTTACTAGAGTTCAGTCATCTGTTCAAGTAAAGGTACCCCATGTGTAAGGCAGTGACCCAATCTAAAGTGCCTAGCGTAGCCAGAAGAACCTAGCTCAGGTCAGACCTCTCATGTAACCCTTTCTTGATGCCCAACAAGGAGGGAAACATGAAGGACGCGACAATCACCCTGCGACTCCTGTCCTACTCCTAAGAAGCAGCCAATGACACCCGAGTCTATCTGCAATGAATTCTTCTCACAATATCCAGAAGGCAGCTTCCACCAAACTTCAGCAAGAAGGTCCCTTTTCCAGCCTCAGGTTCCATCAGGATATTATTCCAGCTTCGGTTAAAATTTACATGCCTTCAGCACATGTCTTAGGCTGAGGAAAGTCCCAAGTAACAATCCTTTTCACAGGCATCTTCTCAGGAAGAGGCCCCAGGGAATGAGAGTTCTGGAAGGGTGCTCCTAAATATTTATTCTCTCCCCATACTCTGTACAGCCCCATGGTTATTAGCTGGGTCAAATAAATGTTCATAACACAGGGAGTTGACTCTTCTGCACTGCAAACTTGAGCTGGCCCCCTGATGTTGCAGGGGGCCAACTGCAAGAATCAGGAAAAGACAGCAATCCTACACAGTGGCACATGTGCCTTTTCAATTGACAGGGGTGCATGACGTACAGTGAGGGAAAAAAGTATTTAATCACCTGCTGATTTTGTATGTTTGCACACTGACAAAGAAATTATCAGACTTTAATTTTAGGTTTATTTTACCAATGATAGACAGAATAAAAACAAAAATATCCAGAAAAACAAATTTTTCAAAAAAGTTATAAATTGATTTGCATTTATTGAGTGAATTAGTATTCGATCCCCTATCAATCAGCAATATTTCTGGCTCCCAGGTGTCTTCTATACAGGTAATGAGCTGAGATTAGCTGAGACTAATTTTAGCTTGTTACCTGTATAAAAGATACCTGTCAACAGAAGCAATCAGTCAATCAGATTCTCTCCAAAATCTCTCCACCATGGCCAAGACCAAAGAGCTGTCCAAGGATGTCAGGGACAAGATTGTAGACCTACACAAGGCTGGAATGGGCTACAAGACCATCGCCAAGCAGCTTGGTGAGATGGTGACAACAGTTGGTATGATTATTTGCAAATGGAAGAAACACAAAATAACTGTCAATCTCCCTCAGTCTAGGGCTCCATGCAAGATCTCACCTTGTGGAGCTTCAATGATCATGAGAATGGTGAGGAATCAGCCTAGAATTCTACGGGAGAATCTTGTCAATGATCCCAAGGTAGCTGGGACCATAGTGACAAAGAAAACAATTGGTAACACACTACGCCGTGAAGGACTGAAATCCTGCGGGGCCCGCAAGGTCCCCCTGCTCAAGAAAGCACATGTACAGGCCCGTCTGAAGTTTGCTAATGAACATCTGAATGATTCAGAGGAAAACTGGGTGAAAGTGTTGTGGTCAGATGAGACCAAAATTGAGCTCTTGACATCAACTCATCACGCCGTGTTTGAAGGAGGAGGGATGCTGCCTATAACCACAAGAACACCATCCCCTCTGTCAAACATGAAGGTGCAAACATTATTCTTTGGGGTTATTTTTCTGCTAAGGGGACAGAACAACTTCACTGCATTAAGGGGATGATGGAAGGGGCCATGTACAATCAAATCTTGGGTGAGAACCTCCTTCCTTCAGCCAGGGCATTAAAAATTGGTCGTGGATGGGTATTCCAGCATGACAATGACCCAAAACATACGGCCAAGGCAACACAGGAATGGCTCAAGCAGAAGCACATTGAGGTCCTGGAGTTGCCTAGCCAGTCTCCAGACCTTAAAGTGGATGTCTAACGAAACGTCCCACACTACGCTTGAGTGCTTTCATCATATACCGATTCCTCCCAGTTTGAATATAGATATCAGATATTTCAACCACTCATATTTCTTACCCATCAAAAGTTGACTAACAAGATCTCAGACCTCCACCTGCTCTGGACATGCGTTAGTCGGGCAGAGTGATCTCACAAAGTCAGTCCGCATGTTCTCCAATCTTGGCTGCAAAGAATAGTTGACCTCGGTAGGTGTGGGGCAGAGGTCATTGACTCTCTGTCCGGCTGCCAGAGCTTCAGCTGGGTGGTTTCTAACATTCCAGGGCTCAGTCTGCTCCTGGGCAGTGGGGTCGATCACCCCAGCCTCCTGAAGCTGTAGCGGCACTGTTGGTGCTAGGCAGAGGCCAATAGAGCTCTGCCTTGTTGCCAGTGATTCAGCTGGGAGTAGATACTTTACTACATCAGCTTGTTGCTGGAGAGAGGGGCCAACTGCCCCGTCTCCCTGGAACTCCGCAGTTGTTGCTGGTGCTGGGTGGAAGTTGGTAGCACTCTGCCCTGTTGCCAGCACTTCTGCTGGGAACTTCACATCCTCCACTTCGGCTAACCATTGGGGCAGAAGGCGGGCTTCCTCCACTCCCAAACTGTGTAGCTGTCATTGGGGAGGTGCTTCCTTTCCCATTCCCTCATCTGAATGCTGGGATGACATGCCTTTGGTACTGTCTCCCAGGTGCATGGATGTTCGCTGGGGAGAAAAGACCGCTTACTCCACCCTGGCCGACTGTTGGGGAGAGATGACGAACACCTCCTCTCCCTTCTCCCCTTGTATCCTGATCTGCTGCTGGGAAGTGACCACCACCTTCTCCCCCTGAGCCTCTGGAACTGCCACGCTTCAGCTGGGGAAGTTCCTTCTGACTACACAGATACTGCTATTGGTGCTGTGCAGAGCTCAATGAAGTTCGGCCTTGATACCAGCTCTTCTGCTGGAGGCTCACCAGGTTGTGTTTTCTCAGCAGAAAAGTCTATCAAATCCCCTGTCTCTGCAACTGGTGTCTGCGGATAAAAGTTCATAATCACTTGTCCGTGGGCCCAGAAGATGCTATCGGTGCTGGGCAGAGGTTAGCAGAGCTCTACCCTGTTGTCTGCACTTCAGCTTTAGGGGTGGCAAATTTTCCACTGTCGATTCTCTGGCATGCTGCTGGACAGGCTCATTCAACCATCCAACCTCGTCTTTTACAGAAACAGGTTCGTCAAGGTCAGTCAGCACTTGCTACATCTGCCATAAGACCTCCACATTCATAGCTGCGGGGGCAGGTTGGCAAAGCACACTGTTACTATGCCACCTTGCTGACTCTTCAGCCCGAATTTCACAGCTGTCTGCTGGTATTTCCTGATAGTCCCAGAGAAAGGGAGCCCAACCCTTGCGCTGAGCAGAGTCTAGCAGCCGTCTGTAGGCGATCTCCAGCTCCCATTCCTGAACAGCCAGAAAATCTAAAACGTCAATTGCCCAGTGCACTTCCGAGACGTTCAGTATCTCTTCTCTAAAATCCATGATTTCATCCAACTGCCACTCAAAATCACTCTCAAAGTTAGGGTCCCCTGTAAGCTTCACATACAACAGTCCTAGGGCGCCATAGCCAAAGCCTTCTGTTGGGCTGTCATCCTCTATCCAAAGGGCATGCTTGGGATACATGCTACCGGAGGTCTCTGCAGCTCTCAACAATGGCATGTAATTACAATTCTTGATATAATCGTTCACAGCAGGGCACTCCAGCGCCAACCAAGAGTCACATTGAGGGCTTACAATGTTGTGGCAACACCAACACCTTGTTCCGCCATTTCTGCCGAGCATATAGGGCAGGCCCTTACTTTCAAACATCCAACTTACAAACGTCTCCTACTTGCAAACGGAAGGAGACAACAGGAAGTGAGATGAAAAAAGACGGACGGCAAAACAAATTATACAGGGGTGATAACCCTTCCCTGTTTTCCAAAAAGCTTTATAAATAGATTTTTTGATTGCAGCTACACTTTAAAAATATACCAGTTCAAAATTACACACAGATTCTACTTAAAGCGGAGGTCCACCCTAAAGTGGACCTTCCGCTCATTGGAACCCTCCCCCCCTCCGGCGCCACAATTGGCACCTTTCAGGGGGGAGGGGGGTGCAGGTACCTGTACAGTACAGGTATCTGCACCCACTTCCAGCGTAGATTCTGCAGAAGGTACGCCCCTTTCCGCAGAATCTACACCCCTTTCCAAAGGTCCCCCGCTGCCTGCTGGGAAACACACGGATCCCAGAGACAGCGGGACCATCCTTATTGCGCAGCGCGACTCGCGCATGCGCAGTAGGGAACCGGGAAATGAAGCCGAAAGGCTCCACTTCCAGATTCCCATACCCAAGATGGCGGCGGCAGCACCCGAGAGACGATCAAGAGATCGGCTTCGGGTGCCGACATCGCAGGCGCGCTGGGCGGGTAAGTGTCATTATTTTAAAAGTCAGCAGCTGCAGTATTTGTAGCTGCTGGCTTTTAAAAAAAAAGAAACGGCGGACTCCCGGCAGACTCCCGCTTTAACACAACAAATCTACACAGTCCCTGTCTTGTTTGCACTACCTGTATACTGCTGTTCTGAGTATATAGGGCCTGGGGGCCACACGCATTTCCTTTTTTTAATATGGGTACGGGGTTCCCCTTAATATCCGTACAAGACCCAAAGGGGCTGTTAATGGGCAGGGGGGGCTACCCATGCCATTTTTCTCAATGATTTTCATCCATATTGCCGGAACCAGATATTACATTAAAAACGCAAGCAGTTTGAAATGACTTTTTTTCCGTTAAATGTCATTTTGTACAGGGACTGTTCTAAACACAGGAAACATGTGGCACTTCACAGGCATACTATAGACACCCCCTAGGCACGATATTTAAAGGAATATTTCACTTTTTTTTTCACTTTAATCGTCATTAAAATCAGTGCTCCCGCCAAAACTGACATTTTTAAAAACATTTTAGGCATTGACCCATGTCCCCTGGGGCAGGAGCCAGGTCCCCAAACCCTTTTTAGGACAGTATCTTGCATATTAGCCTTTAAAAATTATTTTGAACGTTCGAGTCCCATAGACTTCAATGGGGTTCCAACGTTCGTACGAATTTGCGGTCCGTTCGAAAATTCTGGTACGAACCGAACCGGGGGGTGTTCGGCCCATCCCTACACTGCTTGCCACCTATGTAATAAAACATCCCACACTCCACTTGAGTGCTTTCATCATATACTACTTCCTACCAGTCTGAATATAGATATCATATATTCCAACTGCTCACAACAACAAACAAGATAATACTTGTTTTGTTGCTGAACAAGGACTCATTTATTTGAGATGACACACAAATATATACAGCAGGCTGACAATACAAACTGTAACCAGAACCCTAATTAACATGAGCTAGTTATCTAATCATTTACACAGACTTGGTGACTCAGGCCGCGTACACACGAGAGGATTGTCCGTCCAACTTAGTCCGCTGAAACGTGTTTCAGCGGACAGTCCGCTCGTGTGTGGGCTTCAGCGGACTTTTTCAGCGGACAGTCTGGCGGACTAAGTCTTTCGGAATTTCCGTAATACAGTCCGTCCAACTTTGGTTTCAGCGGACAGTCCGCTCGTGAGTAGGCTAGTTGGACGGACTAAGTATGGCGCATGCTCAGAAAGGATTTACACGGCCGAAGGTTGCATTGCAGTGTATTGGACGTCGTATTTCTAGTCCCGTCGTACGTGCTGTACACGTCATCGCGCAAGCTTTCAGCGGACTGTCTGTTCATCGTGTGTGGTCAAGTCCGTTCATTCAAAAGTAGGACGGACTGTCTGTCGGATTGTCTGATGGACTTAGTTGGACGGACAATCCTCTCGTGTGTACGCGGCCTCAGAGATATGACCTTTCAGGATAGACGTCTCCTCACTCCCAACTTACAATACACATAAGTAGAAACACATCCCCCAATAGTTTGCTAGGAGATGAAGGTGTGTTAATGAGCACAATAAATAATTGGATGAAAGACCCAGGTTTTCCAGATATCATTAATCAGCCTTCCTTTCACATATATCTGTCCTCCGAGTCCCAATCTGGCAGAGACCATCATTGCCTCCTTAATAATGTCTATTCGCATTACATAACAGAATATCTTCCTAAATGCTTGTAGCTCCCTCAAATGCCATGGCCCATAGTCGGTTGCAAAAGGCTAGCATTCAGTCCCCTCAAAAAGCTTCTGTCCCAGGTGAGTCTGTCACAAAATGTAAACCCAATTCATGAAATTTGAGCTGGGCACATATATCTGTAGTGTTTTCTTTTTTTTAGTATTCTTATCTCTCTCCAAAGCACTGAGTCCTGTGTGTTTCTTCTGTCCCATAGCTCTGTTATCAACCTGATAACTTCTGACAAGTTCTCACAGACGGGAGATAAAAGCAGCCTGAAGTTTGTGTCATGGGAGGTTGCTATAAATAGATTAGCAGAGTGCTGCTGGATTCAGAACAGAACTCTGCATATTACGTCTTTCCTTTGCCAATATGGAGTGGGGGTGTGTGCCTTTCCTCCAATCAGCTTTCTTGGCTGTATGCCAATAATCCACTCCCAGTGCTGAACAGGAAAAGAGAATCTGTAACATGATGTGCACTTTCTAAAGAATATATAAAGATGAAGACATCAGATATACAGTACATGTAAACCATATGTAGGGAGATTTGTTTCATCCCTGTGTATCATTTGAAGCTGTTCACTTCACTTTAAAGCGGAGTTGCAACCACATATATCAATATATTTTTAAATCCATCTGTTACAATCATATTATGCTAATTCTGCATTCATTAGGCTGGTAAATTGCGCCGCCTTTGTTCTTTTTTTATAAAAAAAAAACTAACCTTATATTCCTCCTGTTTGGGCATTCCCATCTTGCTTGTGGGCAGGTGAAGCCCACAAGGATAAACTTCCAGGTTTACGTTGCTGCTGAATAACCAGCATGCACTGCCTTTTTTCGTCAGGGCTGTCTTTAAGGCAGGGCAAAATGGGCAGCTGCCCTGGGCCCCATCATTATTGTGCCTCATACATGTCAGGCATTATTGTGCCTCATACATGTCAACAATCCAGTTTAAATTCCCTTGTCCCTTGAAGTTTAAGTCCAATGCTGTGTCCCGATATCTCAGTGTGAAGTGTTACCTAGTTCTGCCTATTGCTGTGTACAGATGACTCACCTGCATACCCTGTGTGTATATGTAAATAACCTGCATTGATATGTAAATAACAGCAGCATTAATATGTAATTATCCACGGCCGGCTGCATTGATATGTAAATAGAGGCCAAATTCATATCTATATCATGCCCCCCTGAGGTCATATCCACCATCACTTCTGCTGAATGCTGCCCATTGGGGAGGTAAACTGGCATGCTTGAAAGTCCTGCCTACAACTGTGGTCATTAAGCCTAACATCAGTCTGTTCTGCAAAGGTAAGCAAATTGGAGGTGGAATCCTTGTTTAAAATAACATGGTGTCACAGCACAGTGAATTGCGGTGCATGTGAATACGCACATCTCAGTAGATGTGTAAGGGTGTCATTAACAATCAATAACACTGCTGTTTATCTGCTAAAGGACAACACGTTTCTGTGGTGTCAGGAAAGTGATTTTGCATGCATTCCTGACACGCAAATGTGAAAGCAGGCTAAATGTCTCAGTTACATTAGTGATCAGTGTAAATCTTCTCATTGCATTGAGGCTTTCATTCACATATGTGGCCAGTGTGAATGTCCCCCTTACATTGGTGGTCATTTTAATTCCCTCCTTACATTAGTGGTTCCTGTGAATCCTCCTATTACATTAGTGGTCAGTGTAAATTCCCATTACATTGGAGTTTTCTGTCTATTGATGGGTCCCCTCACCTACCCAATCCATGGTGTGCACCAAACATTGAGCGGTACGGATATGCAGTAACCTCTAGCAACCAATTAGTAAGCTGAGGTAATGTGCAGTAACCTCTAGCAACCAATAAGTGAGCAGTATTGATGTACAGTAATCTATAGCAACCAATCAACAAGCAGAAGTCATGTGCTGTAACCTCTAACAAATAATCAGTGAGCCATAATGTATGCGGTAACCTCTAGCTGCCAGTCAGTGAGCGGTAATGCTACACTATAACCTCTGGCAACCAATCGCATTCGCTGCCTGATCTGATTCAGTAAACTGATTCTGAGTCTAGCTGCTATTTATTGTAGACTCAGAACAGGTGGAGAGCGAAATTGCTTGGGGGGAGGGCCAAGAAAATGTTTGCCCAGGGTCCAATCAATAATAAAGACGGCTCTTGGTTATCACGCATGCGCAGTAAGCACACATCGCATCAGTGAGAGTGCTCAGCTCTGCCCACTGACTCCTGGGAAAGAATGACACACATCTCCCAGGAGCCATAGCGAGCATAAGCTCCGAGGGAAATTATGTAAATTTCCGCTGAGCGGAAGAGGCAGAATACAAGAGACCCCATAGCAACAGTGAAGAAGGGGTGAGTAAAAAAAAGATAAAAAATGTCTTATTGTTGTTGAAGGATCATGATGTGTATTTCTGTAAAGCAAATTTTATCGGTGGAACTCCACTTTAATCCCATAGAAAATATGTGGAGGGAGCTGAAGGTTTGAGTTACCAAACGTCAGCCTCGAAACCTTAATGACTTGGAGAAGATCTGCAAAGAGGAGTGGGACAAAATCCCTCCTGAGATGTGTGCAAACCTGGTGGCCAACTACAAGAAACGTCTGACCTCTGTGAGTGCCAACAAGGGTTTTGCCACCAAGTACTAAGTCATGTTTTCTGAAGGGGTCAAATACTTATTTCACTCATTAAAATGCAAATCAATTCATAACTTTTTTGAAACGTGTTTTTCTGGATTTTTTTTGTTGTTATTCTGACTCTCACTCAGTGGCGGCTGGTGCTTTTTTGGGAGGGGCGCAAACAAACTAAATCAAACGCTGCCACTGTGCCCATCAAACGCTGCCACTGTGCACATCAAATGCAGCCACTGTGCCATCAAATGCAGCCACTGTGCCATCAAATATATCTACGGTAGAAATATACCTCAGGTGAGGTTTTACCGAAGATATATAGACGATCTCATCTTATTATGGGACGGCACCCCGGCAGACCTTGAAATATTTTTGAACAACTTAAATGATAACATCTATGGACTCACCTTTACTGGAAAATACAGTGAACATAGTATTGACTATCTGAATCTTCAAATTTCTAAGAAAGATGGAATTTTTAGTACCAAAACCTTTTTCAAAACAACAGATAGAAATAGCTACATTCCGACTACAAGCTGCCACCATCCCAAGTGGAAAAACAACATTCCCAAGGGACAATTGTTAAGACTAAGGAGAAACTGCTACTCAACAGAAGACTATGACCTCCAAGCAGATATAATTCTAGAGAGATTTCAAGAAAAAGGGTATAGGCCGGAACCACTACTCCAATTAAAAAGGAATATTGGGGGTCTAGAGAGGAAATCGTTACTGGAGAAACAGAAGAAGAAGGATAGGAAGATGGAACTGGCTTTCATCACAGGCTTCAATACCCAATACAGGGATTTTGAAAAAATCATTAAGAAATATTGGCCCATACTTCAAGAAGACAAAATATTATCGAAGGTCCTCCCAAAAAAACCCTGTTTTGTGTACAGAAAGGCCCCTACCCTACGCTCCTTTCTAGTGCATAATGCAATAGATCCACCAAGGCAAGTTAAAATCTTTAATGATATGAAGGGATTCTATAGGTGCCAAAGATGTCTCCCATGTAAAGTCAGTAAAAAGCAGCCACGTAAAAAGGAAACGCTTAAGGCAAAAACAGATCACAAAGAGTACAAAATAAAAGAACTAATTACCTGCCGGAGCACACGTGTAACTTACCTTATAGAGTGCCCGTGCAATCTGCAATATGTGGGTAGGACCACACGCCCCCTTTTTGTTAGGATTAGGGAACATATTAACAATATTAAAAAAGGTTTCCCGAATCACAACCTTTCCCGTCACTTTGATGAATTTCACCAAAGAGACCCATCTGGGCTAATTTTCTATGGGATAGATTGTGTTAAGGGGAATTGGAGGGGAGGGAATAAGACCACCCTCATCTCGCAGAATGAAACTGCATGGATATACAGGTTGGGGTCTCTTGTGCCACGGGGCCTCAACCTGGATATAGACTTGAACTGTTTTATAGCTAATCCTTAGTTTTCTTCTTTTTTTTCTTGATGGTTACCTGTTGCTCCTCAATAAGGGAGCTGTATTTTGTACTAATTGACTGTAGATAAAGATCAACAGACCCCTTTGCGTTAAATTGGGGGATTGTGGGTTAGCATCACTATGCCAATGTGTTACTTAAAATATAAGTTCCTTTTACACACACCACTTTTTGGTTTGGAGATTGTGCCGTCTCTAGTGATGGGATAAGTATTTAGATGGAATTTCCTCTTATCGTTTTTCCCTCATAGATCGGGCCAATTTGATAGTTTTTTGTATTCATTGGCTTGGTAACGTTTTTTTCCTTCTTTCCTTGTATATATGTGTGTTTGTATGTACAAACATATTTGTATACTTTTCGAGTCTGAACAGTGTGATACTGTTTATTATATCTTCTTTATCTATATTCTTTTTTCTACTTCATCTTATGGGGGGTGGAGAGAGGAAGGAGTGAAAGCTTTATAAGATTATATTTTACTATATAGTATCTGGATTGCAAGGGAAAAAGATAGAAGGGCCTCTTCAAGATTTGGGTATGATTCATTGTAGTTGACCATCTTAGATTTAAAATGATATAGTTTATGGAGGATGTTTTTTAGACATCTATCTAGCTTTGGTCTTTATAAAATGCATAATTGTTGTTTATGTAAAAGAGGTCAATATGGAAAATAAAAGTAAACTACTGTTATTTTTAAGTTCCCCATTGGATAGATCACCCGGCGGGTTATTTTCTTAAGTGATGGGTGGCAGTAATTATTTGATATTATTTTATTTTTATTTTTATTATTCCTATTTTTATATTTAATTTTATATTTATATTTTATATATTTTTTATTAGCTGGCCGTTCCCTTTGGAGTTCTGGATGTCCTTTCCCCGCATCCCAGTCTGTGATTGGGTGTTATAAATATGCGGAATGAACAAAGAGTTTATTTTCCTATATTCTCGTTCATTTGGTCCGCCCATCAGTATTTGATTGGGTGTTGGTTATGGGGGACGACCAATAAGGTGTCTATTAGTTCGTACATTTTTCTATTTAATATGCAATACGTAGTAGCGTGACACCGCCGCTGAAGACGTCAATGACGAAACGCGTTCGACTGAGTTACGCTTACTACGTCATTTCCGGGTCGCCTACGGTGGTTGGAACGCAGTTGGAACGCACGCTGCGGATCCACCGAACGGTACCCGTGGTTAACTTGGAATTCGTGCTATAAGGGCTCTATCCCTAGGGGACTTACAAATATTAGTTTTTTACTAAACAGGATCAATCCCGGGACATCGCCCTGGAGCGAGTGTGATATTTGAGACTGTTTTTTTTTGTTTCACCTGGGACAGAGAGTCACTAACGTGTTTTCCAGAGTCTGATTTTATGTCATTTTTTTATCTTGTTTTTTCTGGACTGCTACTGGAGATTTGGATCAATATTTGATGTAGTAGATCTTGTGGTGGACTGTGTTTCCACACTTTTTTTTATATTTTTTATTATTGTTTTTTGTTTTTGTATTTTCGTGGAAATAAATTGTTTTGATACGGATTACACTATGGAGACTATAATTTCTTTCCTATGAGGATATAATTGGAATTTCCTTCTGGATACGGATGATCACAAAATACACGGTCTAAGGAGCTGGATACCGTCAGATTTGTTTAACCACTTCAGCTCCGGACCAATAAATACCTTAAGGACCAGAGGTCTTTTTGCAATTTCGCACTGCGCTGCTTTAACTGGTAATTGCGCGGTCATGCAATATTGCACCCAAACGAAATTTGCGTCCTTTTCTTCCCACAAATAGAGCTTTCTTTTGATGGTATTTGATTGCCTCTGCGATTTTTTTTTTTGCGATATAAATGGAAAAAGAGCGAAAATTTTGAAAAAAAAATATATTTTCTTCTTTTTGTTATAAGAAAAATCGAATAAACTAAATTTTAGTCATACATTGAGGGCAAAATTTATTCAGCCACATGTCTTTAGTAAAAAAAATGTCAATAAGCGTATATTTTTTGGTTTGCGCAAAAGTTATAGCGTCTACAAACTAGAGTACATTTTCTGGAATTTACACAGCTTTTAATTTATGACTGCCGATCTCATTTCTTGAGGTGCTAAAATGGCAGGGCAGTACAAATCCCCCCCAAATGACCCCATTTTGGAAAGTAGACACCCCAAGGAAATTGCTGATGGGTATGTTGAGCCCATTGAATATTTATTTTTTTTGTCCTAAGGGATTGAATAATGACAAAAAAAAAATAAAAATTTTTTTTTACAAAAAGTTGTCACTAAATGATATATTGCTCACACATGCCATGGTTATATGTGGAATTGCACCCCAAAATATATTCCGCTACTTCTCCCGAGTATGGGGATACCACATGTGTGGGACTTTTTGGGAGTCTATTCACGCACGGCACCCCGAAAACCAATCACCACCTTCAGGATTTCTAAGGGTGCAAATTTTTGATTTAACTCCTCACTACCTATCACAGTTTCGAAGGCCATAAAATGCCAAAATAGCACAAAACCCCCCAAAATGACCCCATTTTGGAAAGTAGACACCCCAAGCTATTTACTGAGAGGCATGTTGAGTCCATGGAATATTTTATATTTTGCCACAAGTTGCGGGAATATTACAAACTTTTTTTTTTTTGCACCAAGTTGTCACTAAATGATATATTGCTCACACATGCTATGGGCATATGTGAAATGACACCCCAAAATACATTCTGCTGCTTCTCCTGAGTACGGGGATACCACATATGTGGGACTTTTTGGGAGTCTAGTCGCGCACGGCACCCCGAAAACCAATCACCACCTTCAGGATTTCTAAGGGTGCAAATTTTTGATTTAACTCCTCACTACCTATCACAGTTTCGAAGTCCATAAAATGCCAAAATAGCACAAAACCCCCCCAAATGACCCCATTTTGGAAAGTAGACACCCCAAGCTATTTACTGAGAGGCATGTTGAGTCCATGGAATATTTTATATTTTGCCAAAAGTTGCGGGAATATTACAAACTTTTTTTTTTTTTGCACAAAGTTGTCACTAAATGATATATTGCTCACACATGCTATGGGCAGAAGTCAAATTACACCCCAAAATAAATTCTGTTGCTTCTCCCGAGTACGGGGATACCACATGTGGGGGACTTTTTGGGAGCCTAGCCACGTACAGGACCCCGAAAACCAAGCACTGCCTTCTGGATTTGAATATAAAATGCTACCAAAAAACCTGTTAGCGATGGCAGGGATCAGGCCTGACTCTGCGATCGCTGCAGTTATGTGTTTAGTGTTTTATAAGTGACAGTGATCGATCGATACTGCACTTGGGTGGGCTGGGCAGAGGGGCAAAACGCAGGTGCCAGCAGGTATTTGGGCTGATCCCGCTAACAATGCGTTTTTTTGGAACCCTAAACTGCTGGGGACGCTAGTATAGATCTGATCAGATCAGATATTGATCTGTTCAGATTCTATACCACTACGGGAGGTGTATGCTTTGTGTGTGGGTGTTAGCGGTACTGGCACTAACCTAGCGCTGCCTGGGGCGACGCAGACCCTGACCCTAAAACCTAATTGATATCACCCGCCGGGTGATCAGGGGGTTAAACCTTTATTGGGTAATAAATGGTGGGTGCCCTGATGCTATAAAAAACAAACTAACCAGAGTCACCCGTAACACTTATACGGTGATCAGTGGTGAAAGGGTTAACTAGGAGCAATCAGGGGGTTCAAATTTTTATTAGGTAGTATATGGGGGTCCCTGGCGCTATATAAAAACCTGACGGGGAACCTAAATAACTAACTGGCTAACCAGCGTCACCAGTGACACTTATACTGTGATCGCTGGTGAAAGGGGGTGAAAGGGTTAACTAGCAGAAATCAGGGGGTTAAAACCATTATTGGGTAGTATATCGGGGTACCTAGCGCTATAAAAACCTGGCGGTGAACCTAAAAAAATAACTAGCTACCTAGCGACTGTAGCGACACTAATGCAGCGATCAGAAAAACGATCGCTTAGTGACACTGGCAAAAGGGGGTGAAAGGGTTAACTAGCAGAAATCAGGGGGTTAAAACCATTATTGGGTAGTATATCGGGGTACCTAGCGCTATAAAAACCTGGCAGTGAACCTAAAAAAATAACTAGCTACCTAGCGACTGTAGCGACACTGATGCAGCGATCAGAAAAACGATCGCTTAGTGACACTGGCAAAAGGGGGTGAAAGGGTTAACTAGCGGCAATCAAGGGGTTAAAACCATTATTGGGTAGTATATCGGGGTACCTAGCGATATAAAAACCTGGCGGTGAACCTAAAAAAATAACTAGCTACCTAGCGACACATGCAGCGATCAGAAAAATGATCGCTTAGTGACACTGGCAAAAGGGGGTGAAAGGGTTAACTCTAGGGGCAATCAGGGGGTTAAATCTTTATTGGGGGGTGATAGGGGGCTACCCTGGACCTAACACTAACTGTCCTGACAGTTTTTACTGTCACAACTGACACTGAATGCATTGATCAGTAAAGAAATGATCAATGCAATCAGTGACACTGTGACTGGGGGGGGAGGGGGGGCGGGGGGGATCGGGGGGCGATCGGGGGGGGGATCGGGGGGGGGTTTGTGTGCCTGTGTGTACCTACATGTCAGTGTAGTGTTGGTGCACACTTACTTTTACTGTTCTCCTCGTAGTCCGGTCAAAAAGACCGCCCCGAGGAGAATGACATCACTTCCTCCTTCCTGTGTAAACAATACACAGGGGAGGAAGCTTCTCATTGGCCAGGAGCGATCCAGAGGGGGTGGCCGAAAACCAACGGCCATCCCCTCATCACGGAGCGCTCCTGGACCGAATCGGACCGCCGTAACCAGCGGGAGGGGGTCCGATCGGACCCCCCACCAGCTGGAAGGCAATCACGTAGATGTACGTGATTGTGCCTGCCTGTGCCATTGTGCTGACGTACATTGGCAATACGGCGGTCCTCAAGTGGTTAAAGGCGAATTACCCCTGCAGGAGTGTATTCTTCTGGTGAGTGGGGTACCTTGTGGGGGAGCACAGAAGTCACTTTGGAGATTGCACAAGAAGCACTAAAGTCACTTTATGAACATTTTATATTGGATGTGCACCACTGAAGATTGTTTGGAGAATTGGACACTATACTTTCACTTTTATTATTATTTTTATTTTTATTTTTGTATTTTTTATTAATCCCCCCTTTTTTTAGGGTCTATATTATATATTATATATTTTTATTTTTTATTTATATATACATGTACATGTGTTTTTTTCACAGGTGATTTTTTAGCACATATACAGTGTTTAGGCCTTATGATTTTGGGCACGAGCTGGGTTATTAATTTTTTTGTTTTCTCATTTGCCCTTTTTTGATGCACTTCTATATATATAGATTCCTTTAATAGAATTTGTATTTTCAGATTCATTTTCACATATATTAATTGAGTTGTATTTTCACAAATATTATCCTATAGCATGTTGGTATAATTACACGGTTAGCACTGATGCGACTTTAAGGTATTGTTGCACTAAGCAATACTTTTTTTGTTATTTAGTTCTTATTCTACAGGATATATGTAAGGTTTCGTTGGGATTATATTGAGCTTTCAAATTAAGGTTATTAATAATTACACTTACCATGGCTATGTCTGAGTCGCATTAGGTAATCTGTGCGACTGCATATGATTTTGGCAGAAGCTGTTTCTGTGTTCTTTTCTTTCTTTTGGTTTGGACTAAAATGAGTGGGTTCTAAAGGATGTGTTGCCTTCCGAAAGGAGTAATTATCTCTATTTATTTGGTTGTAATTGAAAACCATTAGGTGTGAAATAGGCTAGTCTTACTGGATCTGCTGGCTTTTTTCTGATTGTTTCTTTTAAACATACATCTTTTCCACTATTGAGGACTAACTTCTGTTCGTGCCAAAGAGGTAGCGCTAATTACCCCGGTTGTTAAATTGTTCTTACTGTGCCATCAAAAGCTGCCACTGTGCCCATCAAAAGCTGTCACTGTGCCCATCAAATGCAGCCACTGTGTCCATCAAACACAGCCACTGTGCCCATCAAACGCTGCCACTGTGCCATCATATTCTGCCACTGTGCCCATCAAATGCAGCCACTGTACCATTGAATGCTGCGACTCTGCCCATTGAATGCTGCCACTGTGCCCATCGAATGCTTCTACTCTGCCCATCAAATGCTGCCACTCTGCCCATCAAACGCAGCCACTGTGCCATCAAATGCTGCCACTCTGCCCATCGAATGCTGCCACTGTGCCCATCCAATGTTGCTACTGTGCCCATCAAATGCTGCCACTATGCCATCCAGTGCTGCCACTGTGACCCCCTTGCCTGCTCGTCGTCTGCCTGGCACTTACCCTGTCTCGGTGGAGCAGCAGGTAACAGCGGGGAGAGGTGTCCTCCATTAGTCTCCTCCCGTTCTCTCCCATCAGACATCCAATCACAGCACCTGTCATTTCACCTAATCAGGTGACAGGTAACAGACCTGAGCACCTGATTGATGGAGAGGCGGCTCAGTGTTAGGATAGCGAATATTCTTTCGCAGTTCTAACACACCTGGGTGAACTGTGAGCGCAAGCATGGCACTTGCAGGTCACCTTTTTCACACCTATTAGAGCCTATGGCTCTAGCTGGGTGCTTCAAAAACACCCCCATCTCTGTAGTTCAGGCGCCCGCATCCAAAAAGGGGCCAGGCACCTGAATAGGGGGTGGCAGTGGCGGCCATGGATAGATTCATGCAAGTGAAAGAGGAGGGAGGGGGCAGCGCCCGTGTGCCCTTATGGACGCACCGCCACTGCTCTCACTGTTAAAATAGACCTGCCAGTAAAATTATGGACTGATCATTTCTTTGTCAGTGGGCAAACATACAAAATCAGCAGGGGATCAGGTACTTCTTTCCCCTCACTGTAAATATCTCAGGTGGCCATGGGAGTTTAGGGGCTACGTCATTCTCATTTAGGTGAGAAGTATGGAGGTTGGGTGGTGGGGGACCATGTACATCAAGAGTATTTTTAAAAACTCTTATTTTTGTGTTCTGTGAAAGGAAGTGGGAAGGATTCATATTGGGGAAAGTAGGTGTGGGCTGTAAAAGTCTGCTTTGGGCTTTGATTAAAAACTGCACGGAATTACTAATTTCATGTATTAAGTCGTTTCAGTCTTTGGTCTCTAAATATTTATAATACGTTTATTAAGAATTTAATTATTGAGTTATGATAAAACTAGAAAAAGTGTCTGCATCCTAGGCTCCAAATGGCCAAGAGTAGGGTTTCTGCAGCCTAGGCAGCACACATGGGTATAAGAGATAACTGCGCCAACCCTAAAAAATAACTATATACTATGTGCTTAAACCACTATATCATACAGTGCATGTGAAATTTATACAAATATGTAAAAAGATCAAACATATGTATCAGAAAAAAATAATAATAAAAATAATATATATATATATATATATATATATATATATATATATATATACAGGGCTTTTTTTCATAGCGAATAGGTGCAGGAACTCCACCATGCCTGCCACACTCACATACCTACCAAATGGGATCAAATAGTAGCTCTTCCCTCTGCATACAACCCCCTCCCTCCACTTTCCTCATTTTCTCCCCTTTCTTAAAAGCTCCACCATCTGTCACATATCTTACCTTTGTTGCAATATTAAGCTGAAACACCTATCTGGCTGTAGTACCTCCCAGCATACTATACTATACTGCAGTCACTTGGAAAGGAGATTATGCAGTAAGAGCATCAACAATCGGTCACCAGAGAAAAAATGGAGACCACAGAGGGTGCACAACCTACCACGCACCCTCTCCTGCCCATGACTGCACTAAACCCTGGGCACCTGTTCTGTATCTCCCTTGTCCCTGTCCAGCACTCAGTGGGATCTGCACAGGAGATCTGACCTGTGGGAGCTACTGGGAGATAAGCTATCACTTGTAAACGCAGAAGCTGGACTTCAGTGTTACCAAGTGATAGTGGTGAGCAGGAAGCAGAAGACCTGAGCCAGAGGTGGTGGAACTGAGTTCCCCCTAGTTCCTGCTGAAAAAAAGCCATATATATATATATATATATATATATATATATATATATATATATGAGAGTCCCAGTGCTACTCCTTTTCATAGGTATTGTATCCCTTGTGCTCAAAACTTCATGCTTGTATACACCACCAATTCATTATTCACCACCACCTTCCAAGGTTTACACTCACCAGAAAGCAATGATAAAAACGCCTCAATATTATGCCAGGATTCCTTTTCCTTTCATAGGATGTACTTCAGGTTTATCAGCAATGATCACAGTATTCCATCCATGCCTCACCAATCTCCAAATCTCACAGAAAACAAAAAGCCATCATTGCGCAACATTCTTAACTTTATTGTGTATTACATAAAAATCGTAGATGGATGTGCTCACATGTTAGTGTGCCTATAAGAGGCCAGTGAATAGCGTTAACATTACTTCCTGACACTGACCCGCACCAAACTGAGGCTTGCAACGCACGCTGGTTCCTACAGACGGGACGGTGAGCAAAGGCTTTACTCAGAAACGCTGGATAGACTTGCGGCCTCGTACACATGATCGGATTGTTGGCCAACAGAGGGTCAGACTTTTGTCCGAAGGACGTGTGCCAGGAACTTGTCTTGCATACTAACGGCACACAATTGTCAGCCAACAAACACGAACGTAGTGATGTACTACATGGAATTTAAACTCTTGAGCCCCACCCTTTGGGCACCTGCTAATTTCATGTTTGGTGAGTATTCTGAGCATACGTGTTTGTACTCTGGACTTTTGTGTGACGTATTTGTATACAGATGATACGAAAATCTGAAAACAGACAGTTGTCGGCAAAAAATTTACTAGCCTGCCATCCAACATTTGTTGGCCAAAAGTTGGACAACAATTATCTGAAGGAGAATACTAACGGTCGGATTTTGGGCAAACATTCTGTCCTCACACAATTCCCTATCGAAAATCCGATCATGTGTACGCGGCTTTATAGTCATCCCCACTGATAAGGAAAAATCTGTGTGCTTGGGTTTAAAGTCCACAAAGTTAAATACACAGAAACAGAAATTGAACCAGTTTAGATAAGATTTACTATAGAAGAGGACATCTAGGGATACTTCCATAGCACAACCATCAACAGTTTCAAGAATGAGTGTATACTGTATAAGGAGCAGTAATTTGCAAAAATATTAAGTTTTGTATTTGGGCTAAACATATGCATTAAGGACATCAATGGATATGCAGAAGGTAAATTGGGACAGATCCAGTATATGAAACCAAGCAGAAATGTATTGTATTGTATGTATAAGAAGCAATCGCAGCAGCTGATCAGGAAGCAGAGAACACCAGGCTCGCAGGGTTAAATCTAGGAAATGATATAATAATACCTCTGTGTTCAAGACTTACCATAAATCTAGAACTTGCCACTATGATATTTTTATTTGAACTTCCAATAATAGACAGCATATAAAAGATAGGATATAAAACTCTAATTATAGTATGTGGACTGAATTGTTTATAGGGGTGTGAGTGTAATTACCATCTCTGTGCCCAGGGCAAAGTACCTTTTGTTTTATTAAATAGTGTAAAAATGTGCACACTAATCATAAATAATGTCTAGTGTATAAATGTACCGTATTTATTTTTTTAATATGCTACCTGTAAAAAAAAAAAAAAAAAAGAAAAAATCTTTTAATGCAATACAGTGGAACCTTGGATTACAAGCATAATTCGTTCCAGAAGAAGGCTTGTAATCCAAAGCACTGGTATATCAAAGCGAGTTTCCCCATAGAAGTCAATGGAAACTCAGACAATTCGTTCTATAGTGACTTCTATGGTATGCAGTGCTGCTTGGGGCCAGAGGTGGGGGGTGCCAGCAACACTCAGAAACCACTTGGAGCTGCTCGGATGCACTCGATAACATTCGGAGAGGCTCGGAAACACTCAGGAAGGAGTGTTTCCGAGGGCATCCGAGCGGCTCAGAATGTCACCGGTGCCTCCGCACCTCTGGCCAAATGTGGTTCTGCACACCACAGAGGCTTGAATCCTGCTTGTTTTGCTCGCAACCAGTCAGGATTTAAAAAAAATAATATCCCATATTGTGAAACGCTCGTTAACTGCCTTACTCGCAATCCGAGGTATTACTGTACTCACCTTCTTCCCAGTGCTGTCCTCCAAGGTGTAGCAGCACTCATCTTCTGGCCGTCATCCAACCTACTTCCTGTTGACTCAGGTTGTCACGGACACACCCCTTGGGGGTTGAATCATCACTAGACTAGGCTCACAGTACTCCTGGACTGAGCAGCGATGACATGATGTACCAGTCAAGGAGTTCTGTGAACCTAGTAAGTACAGACCGCCATCGAGGAAGAAAAGGAAGGACCAATAACTGCACAGTCTTGGTCTGAAGTCTGCAGGAAAACAGGTATGGATACAGTGTTTTTTTTTTCTTTTTTTAAGAGGAACTACAGTATCTCACAAAAGTGAGTACACCCCTCACATTTTTGTAAATATTTTATTATACCTTTTCATGTGACAACACTGAACAAATGACACTTTTCTGCAATGTAAAGTAGTGAGTGTACAGCTTGTATAACAGTGTACATTTGCTGTCCCCTCAATTAACTCAACACACAGCCAATGATGTCTAAACGGCTGGCAACAAAAGTGATTACACAGTGAAAATGTCCAAATTGGGCCCAAACTGTCAATATTTTGTGTGGCCACCATTATTTTCCAGCACTGCCTTAACCCTCTTGGGCATGGAGTTCACCAGAGCGTCACAGGTTGCCACTGGAGTCCTCTTCCACTCCTCTATAATGACATCACAGAGCTGGTGGATGTTGGAAACCTTGCGGTCCTCCACCTTCCATTTGAAGATGCCCCACAGATGCTCAATAGGGTTTAGGTCCGAAGACATGCTTGGCTAGTCCATAACTTTTACCCTGAGCTTTTTTAGCAAGGCAGTGGTCATCTTGGAGGTGTGTTTGGGGTCATTATCATGTTGGAATACTGCCCTGCGGCCCAGTCACCGAAGGGATTTGCTCATGCTCTGCTTAAGTATGTCACAGTACATATTGGCATTCCTGGTTCCCTCTATGAACTGTAGCTCCACAGTGGCGGCAGCACTCATGCAGCCCCAGACCATGACACTCCCACCACCATACTTGACTGTAGGCAAGACACACTTATCTTTGTACTCCTTACCTGGTTGTCACCACACATGTTTGACACCATCTGAACCAAATACGTTTATCTTGGTCTCATCAGACCACAGGACATGGTTCCAATAATCCATGTCCTTAGTCTGCTTGTCTTCAGCAAACTGCTTGCGGCCTTTCTTGTGCATCATCTTTAGAAGAGGCTTCCTTCTGGGACAACAGCCATGCAGGCCAATTTGATGCAGTGTGTGGTGTATGGTCTGAGCACTGACAAGCTGACCCTCCCACCCCTTTAACCTCTGCAGCAATGCTGGGAGCACTCATAGGTCTATTTCCCAAAGACAACCTTTGGATATGACATTGAGCATGTGCACTCACCTTGACCGTGGCGACCATGGCGAGGCCTGTTCTGAGTGGAATCTGTCCTGTTAAACTGCTGTATGGCCACGTGCTGCAGCTCCATTTCAGGGTCTTGGCAAAAGTCTTCAGGGTCTTCTTATGGCCTTGGCCATCTTTATGTAGAGCAACAATTCTTTTTTTCGGATCCTCTGAGAGATCATTGCCATGAGGTGCCATGTTGAACTTCCAGTGACTAGTATGAGAAAGTGAGAGTGATAACACCAAATGTAACACACCTGAGACCTTGTAACACCAACAAGTCACATGACACCAGGGAGAGAAAATGTTTACTTGGGCCCAATATGGACATTTTCACCTAGGGGTTTACTCAACTTTGTTGCCAGCGGTTTAGATATTAATGGCTGTGTGTTGAGTTATTTTGAGGGGACAGCAAATTTACACTGTTATACAAGCTGTACAATCACTACTTTACATTGTAGCAAAGGGTCATTTCTTCAGTGTTGTCACATGAAAAGATATAATAAAATATTTACAAAAATGTAAGGGGTGTACTCACTTTTGTGGGATACTGTATATTTGCATGGTTCAAAAACCTTTTGCCCCAAACTGTTTGCAATTTTTTTTCCATTGCATTGTAAATCCCAGCTAGGTCTTTTGCATGCATGCCATGGATAGTGCCGGTGTTCTGACGAGAAGTGTCCCTCCATCGGATAGTGTCTGCCCCGTACTGCGCAGGCGCAGTGCTTGCACAGTACGGAGGACAAGGAGACGCCAAAGGTCTCCGGAGATGAACGGCACCTGAGCACTTAATAGTACCTTCTGCCTGAGGCCAGGTTTAAGCCCCACCATCCAAGTGGACATAGATGATGTAAAACAGCACTTTGTAACAGGGCCCCTTGCGAGCTTGCTTCGCTCGCCACGCTTCGGGCACGGCCTCCATGTGCTCGGCAAATTTTTATTCTAAGGCCGCGTACACACGGGCGGATTGTATGGCCTACTTAGTCCGTCATACAATCCGACGGACAGTCCGTCATACTTTCGAATGAACGGACTTGACCACACACGGATGCACAAACAGTCCGTCGAAAGCTTGCGCGATGACGTGTACAGCACGTACGACGGGACTAGAAATAGGAAGTCCAATACACAGCAATGCAACCTTCCGCCGTGTAAATCCTTTCTGAGCATGCGCCATTCTTAGTCCGTCGAGCTAGCCTACTGACGAGCGGATTGTCCGCTGAAACCAAAGTATGACGGACAATATTACGGAAATTCCGAAATACTTAGTACGCCAGACTGCACGCTGAAAAAGTCAGCTGAAGCCCACACACGAGCGGACTGTCCGCTGAAATGTGTTTCGGCAGACTAAGTAGGCCATACAATCCGCCCGTGTGTACGCGGCTTTACTCTATGTCCACTTGGATGGGGGGGCTTGAACCTGGACTCAGAGCAGAAGGTACTATTAAATGCGCAAGCGCCGTTCATTTTCGGAGACTTTCGGCATTTCCTTGTCCTCCGTACTGCGCAAGCGCTGTACGGGGCTGGCACTATCCGATGGGGTTCAGTATTCGACAAGTCACCGGCTGTCAGGAATCATGTAGCTCTTGTGTGCATACTCAGGAGATTCACCATCAGGCAGATTTACCTAGAAAATTTGGTGCAGGAATGGTGGTGGCAGTTGGAGTGGCAACTAGAGTCTTCATCTGTCACCACTGGAGGAGGGCACACTGAGAACTAAGTATGTACTTGCACATTATGGTGATAATTTTACTAAAAGAGTAATTGCACTGAGCCACTGAGAGCCCCCTTTAATTGTTATAGGTCATAGCTGTAAAAGTAATATCATTTTTTTTAAGGTAAACACTGCAAAAATTGGAAAATTCGGAATATGCCAGGGGTGTAACTACAAATCACAGGGCTCTACAGCAAAATGTTGTGGTCCCCACTGGTGGCAGGTGGCATATATTGCACGCTCCTAACTTTGGTTGTCAGAGGTCCTTCTATCTAACCATGTGTCATGTTACACCCATATATAGGATGTAACATGAAACAGGGTCACAGACCGAAGCCCCCAATCTGACCCACTTCCTATAGAATTTGTGGGTTCTTCTCCCTGTGACTTTTTTTGATATAGCCCTTGTACACACGGGCGGAGATTCCGACAACCAAATTCGTCGGATTTTGTCCGACGGATCTTGTCCGAAACTGTTGCATACACACGGTCGGACAAAGTTGCCGGAAAATCCGATCTTTCAGAACGTGATGACGTAATTTCGTTACGATGGGACTATGTTCAGGCTAGTAGCCAATAGCTTTGATGTAGGAATTTGATCTGAGCATGCGTGGCACTTTGTCCGATCGGAATTCTCTACACATGATCGGAGCATTTTGTTGGAAAATATTTCCGGCAAGTTGGAAAATTTTGGTCCGATGGATATTCCGACGGAAACTGTCCGATACAGACCACACACAGTCGGAATATCCGACAAAACGCTCCGATCGGACACATTCCGTCGGAATCTCCGACCGTGTGTACAAGGGCTTAGAAAATAGAAGAAAGCTCTGCTGTCCATATTAATTCATGTCTCTCTGTAGTAAATCACTTCTCCCTGTAGTAAATCATTGCTCTCTGTAATATATCACATCTCTCTGTAGTATATCACGTCTCTCTGTAGTAAATCACTGTTCTCTGTATTAAATCACTTCTCTCTGTAGTAACTCACTGCTCTTTATATTAAAGTTCTACTGTTTGCATTAAATAACTTATAACTTCTCGCTGTAGTAAATTATTGTTCTCTGTAGTATATAACTTTTATATCTGTAGTAAAGCTCTTCTCTCTATATTAAATCACTGATCTTTGTAGTAAATCTCTGCTCTCTGTAGCAAGTCACTGGTCTCTGCAATAAATCACTGCTTTATGTAGTAATTCTCTGCTATCTGTAGAAATCACTGCTCTCTGTAATAAATCTTTGCTAGCTGTAAAAACCATTGCCCTCTGTAGTAAATCACTGATCTCAATAATAAATAATTGCTTTCTGAAGGAAATCTCTGCTTTCTGTAGTAAATCTCTGCTCTCTGTAGAAAATCACAGATTTCTGCAATAAATCCACTGCCTTCCACTGCCTTCCTGTAGAAAATATCTGCTCTCTGTAGCAAATCACTGGGGTGGATTTACTAAAGGCAAATAGAGTGTGCACTCTGCAAAATGCAATTGCTCCATTGCTTGTTAACCACTTGCTTACTGGGCACTTAAACACCATTCTGCCCAGACCAATTTTCAGCTTTCGGTGCTCTCACAATTTGAATGACAATTACTCAGTCATGCAACACTGTACCCAAATGAATTTTGTGTCCTTTTTTTCCCACAAATAGAGCTTTCTTTTGGTGGTATTTGATCACCTCTGGGGTTTTTATTTTTTGCGCTATAAATGAAAAAAGACCGAAAATTTTGAAAAAAAACGCATATTTCTTTGTTCCTGTGACAAAATTATGCAAATTATTAATTTTTCTTCATAAATTTTGGCCACAATTTATACTGCTACATATCTTTGGTAAAAATAACCCAAATTAGTGGATATTATTTGGTCTTTGTGAAAGTTAGAGAGTCTACAAGGTGTGGTGCGAATCGCACAAAATTGATCACATCTGATGTACTGGTGGCCTATCTCGCTTCTTGTGACCCGAACAAGTCAGGAAAGTACAAATACCCCCCAAATGACCCCTTTTTGGAAAGTAGACATTTCAAGGTATTTAGTAAGAGGCATAGTGAGCTTTTTGATGTTGTCATTTTTTTCCCACAATTCTTTGCAAAATTAAGATTTTTCATTTTTTTTTCTCCACAAATGACACCCCCCAAAAAATTCTGCTACTCCTCCTGAGTACTACAATACCACATGTGTGGGACTTTTTCACAGCCTGGCCACATAGAGAGGCCCAACATGCAGGTAGCGCCATCATGTGTTCTAGGAACATAAATTACACATCTAACTTGTTGACTATTTATTACATTTTTGAAGCACCAGGACAATGACACGTGACACTGATGACAGATGGCACTGATACGTGGCAATGATGACACTTATACGTGGCACTGATGACAGGTGGCACTGATGACAGATGGCACTAATATGTGGCACTGATGACAGATGGCACTAATACGTGGCACTGATGACACGTGGCACTTATACGTGGCACTGATGACACGTGGCACTTATACGTGACACTGATGACAGATGGCACTAATACGTGGCACTAATACGTGCCACCGATGACAGATGCCACTAATACATGGCACCGATGACGCGTGACACTGATGAAAGATGGCACTGATAAGTGGCATTGATGACACGTGACACTGACAACAGATGGCACGTGACACTGTCAGGTGGCACTGATGACAAATGGCACTGATACGTGGCACTGATGACAGATGGCACTATGTGGCACTGATGACACGTGGCACTGATGACACGTGGCACTGACGACGGGCAGGTAGCACTGGGGGCAGGTAGCACTGGGGTGGATGGCACTGGGGGCAGGTAGCACTGGGATGGATGGCACTGGGGGCAGGTAGCACTGGGGTGGATGGCACTGGGGGCAGGTAGCACTGGGGCGGATGGCACTGGGGCGGATGGCACTGCTGGGGCAGATGGCACTGCTGGGGCGGATGGCACTGCTGGGGAGGATGGCACTGCTGGGGAGGATGGCACTTTTTATTTTATTTTTTTACTTTTTTTTTTTTTTTACTACAGGCAGAACGGCTGCCGCTGCAGCCGTTCATCTCTCCCCTCTCACACTGTCTGTGCGAGGAGGGAGAGCGGCGCTGAGAGATGATCTCATATGTTTACATATGAGATCATCTCCCATTGGACACGCCGATCACGCTGTAAACGGGCGCTGTGATTGGCCGTTTACAGCGATCTGTGTTTGCCTGTCCCCGGGGGACACGGCGAACACAGAACTTCCGCGATGCGCGCCCGCGGTGGCGCGCATTGCAGAAGTAAACATCAGGACGTCCAGGGACGACCACCTGGACGAACGCCCCTGCTCTACGGCCGTCATTCGGCCATAGGGCGGGCGCGAGGTGGTTAAATGAGAGGAAGTTCTGCTGACTTCCATCATCCAACCTCGTGCATGCAAAACATGCTGTTTTTTCTTTTCCTTGCATGTGATTGGGTGTTCTTTGCAAAGAGAATCTTCATCTCATTTACTAAGCTCTGGAGCAACTGCACTTGCAAAGTACACAGCCTATTTGCCTTTAGTAAATCAATCCCACTGATTTCTGCAATAAAGCCACTGCTTTCTGTAGTAAATCTCTGCTATCTGTTGAAAATCATTGCTCTCTGTAGTAAATCCCTGCTATCTGTTGAAAATCATTGCTCTTTGTAAGCTCTAACGAGCAGGGCCCACTGATTCCTCCTGTATTGAATTGTATTGTAACTGTACTGTCTGCCCCCATGTTGTAAAGTGCTGTGCAAACTGTTTGCGCTATATACATCCTGTATAATAATAATAATAATAATAATAATAAATCCCTGCTATCTGTTGAAAATCATTACTCTCTGTAGGAAATCTCTGCTCTCTGTAGTAAATTACTGATCTCTATAATAAATCATTGCTCTCTGAAGGAAATCACTGCTCTCTGTAGGAAATTACTGATCTCTCTAAGAAATCATTGCTCTCTGTAGGAAATCTCTGCTCTTTGTAGAAATCACTGTTCTCTGTAGTAAATTACTGATCTCTATAAGAAATCATTGCTCTCTGTAGGAAATCTCTGCTCTCTGTAGAAATCATTACTCTCTGTAGTAAATTACTGATCTCTATAAGAAATCATTGCTCTCTGTAGGAAATCTCTGCTCTCTGTAGTAAATTACTGATCTCTATAAGAAATCATTGCTCTCTGTACGAAATCTCTGCTCTCTATAGAAATCACTCCTCTCTGTAGTAAATTACTGATCTCTAATGGAAATCATTGCTATCTGTAGTAAATTACTGATCTCTATATGAAATCATTGCTCTCTGTAGGAAATCTCTGCTCTCTGTAGAAATCACTCCTCTCTGTAGTAAATTACTGATCTCTAATGGAAATCATTGCTATCTGTAGTAAATTACTGATCTCTATAAGAAATCATTGCTCTCTGTAGGAAATCTCTGCTCTGTGTAGTAAATCATTGCATTTCCCATGCTGGTGAAGATGTACAGTTCGCCCAGTAGATGGCACTGTGGAGCTGACTCTTCCATGGCTCTAACAATGGGAGGAAGGGGTGGCCACCTTGTAGGGGTGGAGAGGAGATGTGAGCTGAGTTTGGGATAATATGGTAATCAGTTGTCAGCAGAGGGACACACTAGGAAAGGTAAGGAGTTTGGTTTCTTGTCTCTTCCTATACACCTGTTTACTTTCTGGAGTTCAGCACCTGTGTAGTGCTATGAGCTGGGACTAGGACAACTTTCCTCCTCCATGTAAAGTGATGTCTGTGTGCAGGTAGTAGGTCTGTCTGTCTGGGTGATCTGTGTTGGTGGGTGATCTGTTCATGGGATTGTGAGAACTTTCCCTGGGACTGCAGAGCTGACAATCATTCAGTAGAAGGCTGATCACTGTGCTCTGCAATCTTTGGAGATTGTTGTAGAAAACTTTGTTAGTTGGGCGATTTAGTTTCTATGACCTTGGTGTCTGTTTTGTGTGTTGACTTTCTGGCTAATAATGATAACTGTTGGCAGGCTGTCCCTGGATAGGACTGCAGCTGTTCTGGGACTAGGACTCCCAGCATGTTGTAGTCCCCCTGTGGGGGAGGGGGGATCTAAGTGTCAGCTTCTAATGAGATCAACCCAATTGCGCTGTCTGTTATTACCAGCATTGCACTATTTGAGTTGATCTGTGTTTTTAGGCGCTGGATAATCGCAGGTCATAAAATACGCACACGTGCATAAAGACGCATCGCTCTGCTACCTGCCAGACCTCACGCTGACAGCTGCTTACATTACTAGTGTGATCATAGCCCTACTGAGACACGGGGGATACTAATATATTGGATAGGACTGTTCTAACATGTTAGACACAAATGTTGTTGCATAGAAATTGCACCATGTAACTTAATGCGCAGTCATCACAGGTAGAAGCAGGGGTAGTGTAAGGCTCATTTACACCGAAGCATGCAAAAAAAAAATGTACAGAAAACTGCTTTTTGTAGGGCTCATTCACACTTGCTTTGGTCTCTGAAGAGTGATCAGATTGCTCTTCAAAGAGCATTTGACAGTTGGTGATGAGGGGTTGTATCCCCCCACTGCCTGCTTTTAACACCTTGAACCCTTCACTAGTACACCACAACCATATGCATTGCATGCAGTAGAGTATGGATAAGTTCCGGCGTGTTCACATGGACCATGTGCAGAGCCCGCCAGGAAGTCGGCGCAGCGCTGCGCTAATCACAGGCAGTGAGACATTACACAATCTCTGCAGCAGCGCATCGGGGCAATGTCTCATTGCCTGTGATTAGCGCAGCGCTGCACCGACTTCCTGGCGGGCTCTGCACGTGGACCATGCGAACACGCCTGAGCTCATTCTTACAGTAGAGGGGCACCCGCAGAGTAGCCTCATTCACTTGAATACGTCACGCTCGGGACAGTAAAGCACTGCGGCATGTCTTCTTCCCCCGGCCGTTGGCTCTGCAGCTAAAGGGGGGAGTAATTTGGAGGGCGGTAAAAACAGGGCTTCAGCTGTTGGGTTTTGCCATCCCTTAGGCCCCTTTCACGCTTGTGCAACCTTGCCACGACTTTGACGCGACTCAAAGTAATGCCTGTTTAATCTTGAGATCTATGGATCTCAAGTCGCATCAAAGTCGGGCCAAAGTAGTGCCGGGACTACTTTGAAGTTGCTGCAACTTGAAGTCGCACAGATATGAACAGTACTCATTGGAAATCATGGGGTACGACTTGTCATGCAAATTCTCAGTCCCAAGTCGCAGGACGAGTCGCACAAGTGTGAAAGGGCCCTAAATGCATTGCTCTGTGTTTTACTATGTGTTGAACATTGTTTGTTTACATGCGTTTTGTTCTGTAAAATTTTCCTATAATAATATTATTTTTTATTATTTATTTACTCATTTTGTTTTTTATTGCATTAATATTATTAGATGCATTGCATTAACTTGCGTATTTGTGCACTGTGTAGGCGCAGACATGCTTCCTTTTAATACACAGCACCTGTATGGTGTAATTATTGCTGATCAATGGATAAGGTTTGAACAAATCATATGGTGGACAGCCCCGGTTGGGTTCAGTTTATGGGTCCCCCGCCAGTTTAATGGGATCGTGCAGATGGATGGCTGTATATAGGCTTCTAAAGTGTCCTTCAAGTATTTTGAAAGATTTGGAAGGCAGGCTGGAAATGTGTCTCTTGTAGTGGTAAACTCTCTACAAACTGCAGATGTGATGGTGGAATATACAGGGACATGAATATGAGGTGGCCCCTGAGGTCTAGGGCCCCCGGGCAGTCACCCATTTTGCTCTTATTAAACTCCAGCACTGGTTACATCCCACGTAGTTTGCACACAGTGAGGTTGCCTTCAGGGTACGGTCGACCTTGTGGTTGATGTTTTTTCTGGCAGGTTTGCGGCATTTGTGCGCTTAGCTTTCTTCCCGTATGGTTTGGTCAATTTGTTACTAAACACTATCATATGTAGAACATATTCGACTCAATTCACAAAGCTTTAGTTATAACTAAAGGCAATTTTTTATTTTATTTTTTTTAGTTTTAAAGGGGGATCAGGAGTCTGGTCAGGTTTTTATTGCTGTCTGTGCCCATGTTAAGGAGATTCATCCTCTGTATTTGTCCCGTGTACCATTGTCATTGAAGGTGAAAGAAAATCCCAAATTTTGGGTTGTCACCAGAACAGGAATAGAACAGAAATCTTCCAAGATCTGGGGACAACCAGGTGTTTACTTACTTTGCAGGGAATTCCTCTCACTTCCTGTTTTGGCTGTGGAACAGGAAGTGAAGGGAAATCTCCCCAATGGTTGGAGGTTGTTTAGGACCCCACCTCCAGGGTTTGCACCACCGGGCTACTCTGTAGTTAATTTAGCATCTGGATCAGTATTGACTTGCCTAGTTCCAGCTGTTGGGCTCTATTGTTATGATTTTTTGCTTGTTCCTTCATGGGGCAGGCCCTATGGTCACATGCTACAATTATTGTTCCATATCATATTGCCATGTTTGTCATTTGTGTTTTTGCCATCATATATGTCTTTTTATGTCTATGGCTCCTGATACATTGGACTGCTTGATACCACGTTATTTGTGAGGATAGGAGTTGCCCATCTCTAAATTTCCAGGTCAATATGAATAAAAGAATATACCCCCCTCCCCCCAATGGGAAGTAAAAACAAACAAAAACTCTCAGGTTGTAACCTTCCCCAAACCCTGGCCATAGAAAGCTGAGCAAAAAAACAAAAAAAAAAACAACTGATTCCTCCATCAAAACAAGCAAAATGGATGGGGGGCTTCCCTCCTGCTGGGACTTTGTATTCTGATGGTGGGACCTGCTGATGCCAGAACACACTGATCAGCAGCTGCAGCATATGATCGACAAGTTTTCCATCATGTTGATCAATCGAACAACTTCTGTCAAGCAGGGACGGCCACAAACTGATAAAAATGTAATTGGTTCCTGCTGAACCACCCCACTTTTGATCAGTGTATGGCCAACTTCACCCAGTGCAGTGCATTTATGCAAAACAAACTATGGAGTGGAGGTAAGTATGACATGTTTGTTGTTTCAAAAAACAAATGAAGTTACAAAGAACAGAAAAAATGACAGCACATGCTGCAATGCAGCGTGCTAATGCATGTGTGTTTGTTTAACTGTGCCCAACGCACACATTGCAGCGTGAATAGACCCTTAGCTGAAAATAACTGTCACTTTTTAAAAAGTGAAGTTGGTGCGTTTGTTTTGTGAATGGAGCCTGTTGCAGTGCATAGAAGCTGTCAGTATGGACAATTTCTATACCTCTCTATGGTGTGTCTGTTTATAAACAACACCCCCTGAAGATTTCCTATTAGGCTTGTGAGAAAGGAAACACATGGCCCTGTGTACGGGATGTGTGCCCTTTGCTTCCTCTCCACGTATATCATTCTATAGTTAGAAACAATTGCAGCAATAGACAAAGGGCCCAGCTGGGGGGAACCACAAGTTCCAGCATACTTTGCAGCAACTTGGAGGGTGGCTGAGGATCCACTGTCATGAATGCACTTTTTTATTGAGAATGTACAGATACGATGCCCGGAGAGCAGTGCAGGTGGGATATATTAACTCCAAAATTTGAAAAAGGTTCTACTTTAAGGCCCCTTGTACGGCCCAGGGGCCATCTAGGAGCAGTGTGCCCCTCCTGGCGTTTTAGCAACCCAGGAGACACAGGTACAGCAGATAACCTATTAATGTCTATGGCAGGCAGTTGCTGGATGAGGCAGAGTACCTGATTTAGGACATCTAAGGCTGGGTTCACACTGGTGCGATTTTAGACATTGCATGTGATTCGCACCACACTGCTGTGCAGAGCACATGCAGTGTCTGTGCGATGCAAATTCACAGATTGTATGGCTGAATTTACATCTGATTCGCACCAAAATAATACAGGACCCTTTTTTTGGTCCGCACCACCATCGGATCGCATGGGTGTTCACATCCATTCAATTCTATTCCTACACCATTTGACAATTTGCACTGCGATATGCAAACTGATCTGGGGGTGTCATTAACTTTCTATTGTCACCAGCAGTGGTTTGCATAGGGCAGTGTGAATTGCCTGTGAGTTCTATGCGATGCAGAATCATGCTGGTTCCCGCATTGTGCTAGTGAATCGGCACTTAGCCTAGGTTCATATTTGGCACCACATCTAAATCCAAACCTGTCCAATGCGAATCGATTGTATATGTTAAAGTGATTGTAAAGTCTTGTGTGTGTGTGTGTGTGTGTTTTTATTTTTTATTTTTATTTTTTTATAAATAATAAACATGTTATACTTCCCTCCTCTTTGGAGTTGGTTTTGCACAGAGCAGCCCAAATCCTCCTCTTCTCTGGTACCTCGTTGCTGCTCCTGCCCCCTCAGCCAGCAGATTTCTATGGGGGCACAGCTCCATCTATCTATTCAGACATGGAGCCTGACCTGGCCCCTCTCCCCTGATTGGCTGACTGACTGTGATTGACAGCAGCGGCAGCCAATAGCGTTGCTGCTGTGTCCCAGTCAATCAGGAGGTGTGCCCTGGATGGCTTAGACATTCGTGTACATCGCTGGAGAGAGATGGGGCTCTGGTAAGTAATTAGGGGGCTGCTGGGGAGGCTGCTACACACAAGGTTTTTTTTATCTTAATGCATCTTAAGATAAATGCATTAAGATAGAATGCATTAAGGTTAAACCTTGCCTTTACAACCCCTTTAAGTTAACGACGCCTCACAATCGATTTGCAGAATCGGATTGCAACTCCCATGTGATCCAATTCTGGTGCAGACAAAAAAGTTTCCTGCACCAGTTTGGTGCGAATGCACTCAAATCAATGGCTCAAATTGCACCCCAGAGACACCGCATGTAATTTACACAGGAATGCACTGTGATTCCTGTGCAAATTACGTGCGATGTCCCGCACTGCATCAGTGTGAACCCGGGGAAAAAAAATCAAGTACCCCGCAGTATTGCATACAGTCCCGGCTTGCCATAGACTTTGATAGGCCACCTGCTGCAGGGCTGAATGCTGCAAATTCCTCCCCTTGGCGCAATAAAATGCCAGTACGTATATGTCCTCATGTGCAGAGTGCCCATTCACACCATATGCACTGGGATGCATTTGTCAACGCATGCCTAATGCAGGGACTTCAAAATCAACGAGTGCATTTCCGTCCAGTGCATTGTGTTGCTTTTCTTTACGCTGAAAAAAGTACATCATGCTGAATTTTTTTTTCTTCTAAGTGCCAATGCACTGCACAGTAAAAGCAAAACATCTAGCTGCCGCAGCTTTGGCTGCTCTGATTAGCCGTACACCACACGTTGTGCATAGCAAGGTCTGCCACCAGAGTTGGGCAATGGGGAAAAAAAATAGCAACAAATGCATGTGAAAGACATGCTACCCAACACGTGACAAAAATGCAATGCAGCACACTTACGTTAGCACAAGCATTATGGTGTAAATAGGTGCTGCATGTGTGTTGGATAAGTTGTTTCGATTTAGATGGTTCATTTTTTTCATTCAGCTAGAGGGCTGAGCAAAAAAAACAAAAAACAAAGGGATTCCTCCATCCAACAATCAAGGTGGAAAGAAGAATCCTCCCCAATGCTGACAGCGGGGGGCTCTCCGTTGTCACTGATCAGTGGCTGCAGTCGCTGATCAACACATTTTTTTTTTGTTTTGTTTTTTCCAACAAGCCGGTTCAACAGAAGTTGAAGAACAGCCAAACTGGTCAAATTTTGATCCGTGTGTGGCCGAATTTCGATCCATCTATGGCCAGCTTAGGTCTTTTTAAATGCACCTTTTTATTTAATGGGTGGTGCAGTAAACTGTCCAGGTGATATAGGATAATACGTATCATTCTAAACTAATTACATCTGAAATTCAGGAATCCAGCAGGTTTAGCCGTTAACCCTCATGCTCTGCTCTTGTTTTGGTTGGACTAAGAATGGGATAGACTGCTGAGTACAATGTAGTGACATCGTTAATAGTGGCATCTCTAGACAATAGCCATTATCCCTGGGGGAGGGGATGGTACAGACATTCCCAATGACATTCCTGGCATTCCTGAACTTTGGGCACCTCCTGAATTCCCCCCTCCTGTGTCATGAATGAGTTGATTCCTGGGGTGGAGACGGGGTGTGATTGTGTATGATACTGAACCTTTCTATTATGTAATGAAGTGCTCACTTGTAGCTGTGCCATTATTTAGGTGGAGAGATGCTTGGTAGGGGTCACATGTTAACGACCCGTGTGTTATGAGTATATATTATGGGACGTATATAGTAAGTCTTTCCCAACTTTCAATATCCTCTGGGTTTTAATATAAGCTATATTCTAAAGCTGCCCATAAGCCAGTAGAATTTAAAAAGAAAATATGTTTTGGTGCATTTGTTCAATTCTGTAGTGGTTAAACAGGGATTTCACTGTAAAAAAAAATATTAAAAGCCAGCAGCTACAAATGCTGCAGCTGCTGACTTTTAATAAATGGACAGTCACCTGTCCCAGGATCCAGCGATGTCGGCAGCTGAGGCCGATCGATAGCTGCTGCCGCCGCCATTCTAGGTGGGGGAATCAGGAAGTGAAGCGTTGCGGCTTCACTTCCCAGTTCCCTACTGCGCATGTGCGAGTCTTGCAGCGCAATAGAAATGGTCCGCGCTAGACAGGTATCTGCACCCCCCTCCCCCCTGAAAGGTGCCAACTGTGATACCGAAGGGGGGGAGGGTTCCGATGAGCGGAAGTTCCACTTTAGGGTGGAACCCCGCTTTAATGGATACAAACCAATGTTCATTTTTGACCATAGTAACGAGAAAATTTGAACACTTAAAGTTCTAACTGCAATTTGTATATATTGTAATGAAACCTGTTTTTATACAGTTGGGATTCAATTCAAATTCAAAATTTAAGGGCTTTCCAATTAAATGAGTTGACCCCATGATGACAAGAATGAAAAATCAATCAACATAGCATTCTTTCTTGTCATCATGGGGTCAACTAATTTTCATTGGAAAGCCCTTAAATTTTGTACAAATGTCTACATTAAATTCAAACTGTGGCCAACTTTAGTATACTAGCAGTACATTTTAAAGATCTAGCTTAAAGTGGAGTCCCCCCCCCCCCCCCAAAAAAATTATTAAAAGTCAGCAGCTACAAATACTGCAGCTGCTGACTTTTAATAATTGGACACTTGCCTGTCCTGCAGTCCAGCAATGCGGGGGAATGAAGCCACGCTCGTCTCCCCCTCCTCTCTGCGGCGCCGGGATTGACACTGTGGGTGTGAACGCACTGCGCATGCTCGAGCCGCGCTGCACGCTGTGACTGGCCGGGCAATCATCTGAGACCTGTGACATGTCCCAGATGATTGCCGAGAGGGAGGGGGGAGAGGTGAACTTTCTTCCGGCGCTGCAGTGCCCCGGGAGGAAGTGGGAGTCGGAAACCTCTAAAAAGAGGGTTTCCGCTCCCCCCCCCCCCCAAAAAAAACATTACATGCCAAATGTGGCATGTCAGGGGGTCACCTTCCCTTAAAGCGGAAGTTCTATTTTTGAGTGGAACTCAACTGTAAAGTTGTAGAAAAGGTTGAAACATTGATCTTGTGATTTCTGCAAAGGGGTTGCTGTTTATACGTTGCTGTTTATAAAGTACCTTAAGGCTGGGTTCACACTACAGCGATGCGGGAAAGCCGCGAATCCGCGGCGGGTTCCCGCATCGCATGCCTCTCGGCGGCAGTTCACACTGCCCTATGCGAACTGCTGAGAGTGTCAGTGATATGTTAATTACACCCCCGGATCAGTTCGCATATTGCAGTGCGATCTGCAAACTCGGACAGGAATCGGATCGCATGGTGTGAACACCCATGCGATCCGATTCTGCTGCGGACCAAAAAAAGGGTCCTGTGCGAGTTTGGGGCGGGTGCGATGCGAATTCAGCCATACTATCTGTATGGCTGAACTCGCATCGCACAGAGATCGGATGTGATTTGCACTGCAGTGCGGTGCGAATCACATTCGGTTCTCATAGCCGCAGCAGTGTGAACCCAGCCTAAAGCGGAACTAAACTCAAAATTTTAACAGTTTAAAAAAGCAGTTACATTCCCATCATGCAGGGAATGCTAACTGTCACATTAGTTGTGCTCTCAACTGAACTATCAATCCATCAAATGGCCGGTGTCATAATTGGGCACATGTGAAGCACCATGGCAGTTGCAGATCAAGCAAAGTCTAATGCTGGCCATACAGTATACGAAAAATCATCCGAAATTCGGTCATTTAGACATTTCGTTCGTTTTTCGGCCAGTTAATGGGCACATAATCGATAATCGTTGGGATGTTTTTGAGCCGAAAAAACGAAGGACAAATTTGGAAATTTTCTGATGAATGAACGATAAATCGAAAGGTTAATGTGTTTCCCGCCTGAACTGTTTGCACTAGGTGCATGTAAAAAAACAAACAAAATTAATTCATTTATGCCCACTGAATGATTTATCGGTCATTACATGATGGCACTATTGTTTGCTCCCATGTTCATTTTTTTTTTTCGTATAGTGTATGTCCAGCATAAGATGGCTACTTCCTTGGCTGATAAAGATAGGAAGGTTTAGTTCTGCTTTAAAGCAGAAGTAAAGTCCACCTGTACTCGCCTCCAGTAAGTGGATGTCTGTGAGCTCCCTCGCCAGCACCAACAACATTATCTGGCCTTCTTTCTTGTTTGGCATCTTCAGCCAACTTGATTGGCTGAGGTGGATGACATAACTTTATTTCATGCACCCCGACGTTATTTTATTCCGGAACCAAGGCATGCCTCAAATGTACACTGTGGATGCAGTGTATGGTTTTTATCAAATTTTTGGCTGGAATTTTAGTTTAAATTGATTAACAATGTTGACTTCAGTAATATGTTAACAAACCTCACCAAAAAAAATAAATAAATACAGGCAATGCCATTAATGGCCTTTTAGAAAATGCTAGTTCCCTGCCTGCCATGACTCTTTAGCTTCAGTATTTTCTGAGTCACTGCCATTGATTTACTGAAGGTAAGGAATGTTTCATTTTGGAAGTAAATTCTCCCTTGGCATAGTGAAGGTGGTGAAAATTCACTTTTCATCATGGTTAGAATCTATACATTTGTGAATTTTTTTTATCCTGCTCTTTTGAATTTTCTCGTTATCATGGTCAAAATGGTTCCATTGAAAATTAACTGAATGTTCTTAGAAACAAAACTTTCTAACAAAATTCTACTAGTGTATGGCTGACTTAAGGCAAAAATTAATTTGCAAATTGAACAGACTTTTTTGCCTTTGGTAAATCAACCCCATTGAGTCAGAAAAAACAGGCATGATCATGCAGGTTTCAGAAGGAAGTTGGCAATGGCAATCTTAGTATCGCACTAATGGCATATGTTCTTCAAGGAGAACATACCATCCATCCTCAAGCTTGAGAACAGATATGGAAGCTCACATTGATGATTGTTTGTTTGTAAAGGTGCAAGGTCCTGGGCTGTCATCCTTGCGTGTTCTTAACTGATGATCCAGGATAAGAATGCTGCCATTGAAATGTTGAGACGCTGTAAAGAAAATTTGTAAAATTTGTATAAAATGATATTCTATTTTGTATGCTTTGCCTATGTATTACACACTGCACTCACTGTGCACACGGCACTAATAATGTTTTGATTACATCTTGCATTCTTTTTGTGGTTAGAAATTAGCCTGCCTATGTTACGCCCCTTGTTACCATAAAAGTACAATTGTAATATTAATGTGATACCTACCTAATCATGTGTATAAAAACTTAATTTGCACACATAAACAGAACAGTTATTTGAAAAGATGCTGAGTGTATCTTTTATTATACAAGTTATTAATTTGGAACCACAAATCAATATGAGGATAGGATTTGCCTATCTATAAAATTTCCAGAACAGACGCCTAACCTGCAGTGGCATGCAGAAGTTCGGGATGACATCTGCAGAATGTCAAGGATTAGGATGACAGACTTTTACTGTTTTAGCCTATACAATTTCTGGGAACTAGGGGTGTCATTAAAGCATAAAATCCCTTGTGTTCCTAAATTTAGTGATTAATTGCAACCTTCTCATTTGTATTGTTCATAAAAAACTGTGTTGAGTCTGGATCTCCATAATGTGATCTATAATTATATGTACACATACACCCATATATTACTATTATTACAGCAGTAGCATACTCTTTTGTATAATGTACTGTAGCTGTGATTTAACCTCCCCGGTTGCATATCCTTAAATAGTAATGTGTATTGATGGCTTGTTCAGCAATGTGTAGTTACTTTAGGCTGGATTCACACCTATGCATTTTGCAGATTTGCACTATCATGGTTTCCTATGGAACACATTCTGTAGTGCAAATCTGCAAAATGTAAAAAGCACTAAAAATACATAGGTGTCAATCCAGCCTAAGTTGGTACTCCTGCTTACAGTACATGTGGAGTAAACTGCACAACAAGACTACATTTCTGTTGTGTGTTTTTTTTTTTTTTTTTTTTTTTAGACCAATTATCTTTTAAACCTCATATTTATTATTTTTTTTTTTTTTCTACCAACCATTCCTTTTTTGCTATAGTCTCCATGAGACCACAACATGAACACTTGCTTTGGATTTCTTGATACTAGGGTCAGGTCTTCCAGTTCAAAGTCAGTGTCATTGTTCCCAGCCCGTGAATTTACACATTGAGACATTCATTCTTTGAAAAGAAGAAGAGAGGTCAGCTTGCGGAGACCTTGACTGAATAATTTTCATTATTTTCTTTGCTATAAAATGTGTGTTTACAGCACCAAAAGATAAATGGATCCCCCAACAGATTCTAATACACACATGGGCTGATTTATTAAATAAAATGAATTGTGTAAATATTCGCCTCAATTATCCAGTAATATGCAGATGAAATAACCAGGAATTTGTTTTCCCCCAGTAATGGATAACTAAAGTTGGCCTCGCATGCTGAATGGAAGGTCCCCCCCCTTTTTTTTTTTGCAAGTCCCATGTTACCCTTTTAAAAGCCACTTGTAAATAAACGTATCACCTGGGGAAAAAATGATTTACCTTGGCCCTGGCCTACAACACTTCTGGGAAAAATAGGTCACATCACCGTACCTCCATGCTCCCTTCTGGAATAGTTGGGCATTCAGACTCCCGTGGGAATGCACTCTTTCAATGGGATGGAGTGTGTTCTTGCAGGATTTCAAGCTAACAGGTCTGCAGCAAGGCACGGTGACGTAACCCATGCTTCCCGGAGGTGTCAGAGGCCAGGGCAAAGGTAATCAATCTTCTTTTTTTTTTATGTTTTCTTGGGTAATTGGCTTGTTTGCAATTGTATTTTTAAAGCTATTTATATTGGAGGGGCATATGGGTTGCAAAAAAGTGTACTGAAATTTGACATAAAAGGTACAATTTTTAAAATGATTTTTAGAGGGTTTTTTATTTTCAAATAACAAACATTTTATACTTACCTGCTCTGTGCAATGGTTTTGCACAGTTTGGCCCTAAACTTCCTCTTCTGGGGTTCCCCACGGTTACTCTTGGCTCCTCCTCTTCTCTGAGCACCTCCATAGCAAGCCACTTGCTAGAGGGGCACTCATGCGACTATAGACACACAAAGTGCGGCTCAGGTAAGCATTTAACCACTACAATACAGGGCACTTTCACCCCCTTCCTTCCCAGCCCAATTTTCAGCTTTCATCGCTCTATCGCTTTCAGTGACAATTGCGCGGTCATGCTACAATGTACCCAAATGAAATTGTTATCATTTTGTTCGCACAAATAGAGCTTTATTTTGGTGTTATTTATTCACGACTCCGTTTTTTTTTTTTTTTTGCGATATAAGCGCAAAAGAAGCGGAAATTTGGAAAAAAAACAATATTTTTTTTTTCTATTTGAAAAGAAATCCAATAAAATCTAATTTTGTCATAAATTTAAGCCAAAATGTATTCTGCTACATGTTTTTGGTAAAAAAAATTCCGTTAAGTGTATAATAATTGGTTTGTGTGATCACGGACATATGTACGCAAATGATCATGTACATATGTGTGCAGATAATCATTGGGACATGTGATTTTAGTGGGACATATGTGGGATGCATGTTTTTATTATTAGGGACATGTGTTTTTATTATTTGGGGACAGGTATGTTTTGGGGACATGTGTGTTTTAGGGACATATGTGGGGACTGTGTTTGTACTGTGTGGTGTGTTGTGTGTTGACACTACACTGATGATCAGTGAGTAAAAAGCTGTAAAAAGCAGCCCATACTCACTGATCATCAGCCGGCTGCAGCGTTCTGCTCTCCCCTCCTCAGCGATGACTTCCGTGTGAGGAGAGGAGAGCCGATTGCCTAGCAACCGGCTGTTTGTTTACATCACATGACGGCCGTGATTGGACACGGCCGTCATGTGATCAGGAGGGCCAATCACAGAGCCCTCCTGCCGATCCGAGATGTGCCGTGTCCGGGTGACACGAGCACATCGGGATCGCGCCGCTGCCTTTAAAATGGTTCAAGGTTATTTACCATCATGCATTCTATGTGCAGCATCTCCCCCCAGCCCCCCTTAATGACCGATCCTCATTTCTATACAATATTGTGCATGATTGCCTTGGCTCTTCAGGGACTCAGCCTCCTCATTGGCTGAGCTAATGGCATCCATTGCTGTTAATCACAGTTACTAAGCCAATCGGGAGAGAGAGGGGGCTGGGCCGAGCCATGGCTATGTGTGAATGGACATGCAGAGCCGAAGCTCGGTATCAAGCCTGCTTAGGTCTCCATGCTGCTTGCTCTGGGGGCAGGAGGGAGGGACCAGGTGTGCCGGCGAGTGACTCGGGTAAAGGAGGATCGGGGCTGCTCTGTGCAAAACCATTACACAGAGCAGGTAAGTAAAACATGTTTGTTGTTATTATTATTTTTTTAACCACTTTGCGCCCATGCTATAGCCAAAAGATGGCTACAGCGCGGACACTATCTGCCGGGAGGGCGTCCCTCTGCGCGGCGCGGACACACCCAGTCACAGATCGCTGTAAACGGCCAATCACAGCGGCCGTTTACAGCCTGATCGGCGTGCCCAATGAAAGATGATCTCATATGTAAACATATGAGATCATCTCTCATCGCCGGCTTTCCCTCCTCACACAGACAGCGTGTGAGGAGTGAGAGATGAACCGCTGCAGAGATGCAGCGGTTAGTATAAAAAAATGAAAATAAAGTGCCCATCTGCCCCCACTGCCATCTGCCCCCACTGCCACGTGTCATCAGTGCCACGTGTCATCAGTGCCACATAGTGCCATCTGTCATCAATGCCATATCAGTGTCACGTGTCATCAGTGCCATCTGTCATTAGTGCCACCTATCAGTGTCACATGCCATCTGTTATCTGTGTCACCAATGCCAGGTATCAGTGCCATGTGTAATCAGTGCCACGTATTAGTGCCATCTGTCATCAGTGCCATGTGTCATCAGTGCCACATAGTGTGATCTGTCAGTGTCACGTGTCATCAGTGCCACGTATTAGTGGCATCTGTCATCAGTGCCATGTCGGTGTCATTGTCCTGGTGCTCCAGAGCCTTCAAAAGTGTAATAGGTAGTCAACAAGTTAGATGTGTAATTTATGCTCCTAGAACATGTGATAGTGCTCCCTACATGTTGGGCCTCTCTATGTGGAAAAGTCCCACACATGTGGTATCGTAATACTCAGGAGGAGTAGCAGAATTTATTTTGGGGCATTATTTGTGGTATATACATGGCACGTGAGAGAAATAACCTATTACAATGACAATTTTGTGGAAAAAATTTTAATAAAATAAAAAATCTTCATTTTGCAAAGAATTGTGGGGAAAAAAATGACGACATCAAAAAGCTCACCATTGCTCTTACTAAATACCTTGGAATGTCTACTTTCAAAAAAGGGGTCATTTAGGGGGTATTTGTACTTTCTTGGCTTGTTCGGGTCACAAGAAATGAGATCGGCCACCAGTACATCAGATGTGATCAATTTTGTGTGATTTGCACCACAGCATGTAGACTCTCTAACTTTCACAAAGACCAAATAATATCCACTAATTTGGGTTATTTTTTACCAAAGATATGTAGCAGTATAAATTGTGGCCAAAATTTATGAAGAAAAATTTATAATTTGCAAAATTTTATCACAGAAACAAAGAAAAGTTTTTTTTTTTTCAAAATTTTCGGTCTTTTTTAATTTATAGCGCAAAAAATAAAAACCCCAGAGGTGATCAAACACCACCAAAAGAAAGCTCTATTTGTGGGGAAAAAAAGGACAAAAAATTCATTTGGGTACAGTGTTGCATGACTGAGTAATTGTCATTCAAAATGTGAGAGCACTGAAAGCTGAAAATTGGTCTGGGCAGGAGGGGTGCTTAAGTGCCCAGTAGGCAAGTGGTTAAAAGAGACTTTAATATCACTTTAATGCAGAGAATTAATTCAGGTAAACAACTTTTTTCCATTACAGACACTTTAAGGTGAATATTCACACAATTTATTGTACAAAGATATCGCTTATCTCCCCTGCCTACAAGTCAATGAATGTAGATAGGAAGTGCCTGAAAATATATGCTGTTTATTGATTTAGCAAACTAAGTGTCATCCATTCAGGATTTAGATCTACTTTAGTAATAGCTTGAATACATTTACTAATTATAATAACTTCAGCCTTCCTAGGCTTTTCATGCTGGTTGTACCACCAAACTTCTGCAGAAATAACTCCCCCCTCCTCCTGACCTCCTCAAACTGAGCATTAGAATACGATCTACTGGGATTTTCACTCGCAACCATCTCTAGGATTTACAGAGAATAGTGTGAAAAAAGAGAAAATATCCAGTGAGCGGCAGTTGTGTGGAGGAAAATGCCTTGTTGAGGTCAGAGAAGAATCGGCAGACTGGTTCAAGATGATAGGCAACAGTAACTCAAATAACTACTTATTACAACCAAGGAATGCAGAATATAATCTTTGAATGCACAACACATCTAACCTTGAAGCAGAGCAGCAGAAGACCACACCATGTGCCACTCCTGTCAGCTAAGGACATAGAAAAGTAATCGCACAAAACGACTGAGTAGTCCATTGAGTCTGTCCATTTTTTTTTTTTTTTTTTTCATTAACCTCTTTGACTATAGATTTTATGTTTATCCCAAGCATGTTTGCTGCTGTTGACTGTGTCACTACCCCGTGGTAAGTTTATTCCAATCCTCAACCACCCTTTCAGTAAAATAATACTTTCTAGAACTAGTTTTGAACTTTCCTCCAGTTAGTTTGAGGTGATGTCCCCGTGTTCTTGATTTTGGTTTCATATGAAAGAGACTGCCTTCCTGAACCTTATTCACCCCCTTAATGTATTTAAAGGATTCATTCATGTCTCCCCTTTACCTTATTTCCTACTGACTGTACATATTAAGTTCCTAAAGTCGCTCTCCATATGTTTTTATCCCCAAAACCTTTCATCATTTTTGTTACCCATCTTTGAAGTGGTTCTATCTTGTGGAAAAGGGAAGTAGAATGTACACTGCTCCAAGGCTGTCTGCAAATTAAAGATCTCTTGATACTGCTGTGGCAACAGGACTGAGTGCCTGCTAAGGTCCGCAACCTGGGAAATCCATGCAATAAAGAGAAAAAGCGGCATATCCAGAGATGAAGAAAAATGTGTTGGTTTATTGTAGAATCAAAAGGTTAAAAAGCATAACACACAAGGGATCCACACTGTTCAGCAGACGCGTTTCACACAAAGTGCTTAATCGTTGCTGAGCAATGATTAAGCACTTTGTGTGAAACGCGTCTGCTGAACAGTGTGGATCCCTTGTGTGTTATGCTTTTTAACCTTCGATTCTACAATAAACCAACACTTTTTTCTTCATCTCTGGATGTGCCGCTTTTTCTCTGTTGCGTGGTTCTGTCTATCAACATATTTTTGGAAGTGAGGTCTCCACAACTGGACACAGTATTCTAAATGAGGTGTCACTAAAGATCTTTGTAGGGGAATCAGAACCTCCTTCCTCCTGCTAGTCACCCATCTATTGATCAGGAAACTGAGGCTTCAAATCTCACAGGCTCATCAAAATTGGACAGTAGAAGATTGGGAAAACGTTGCTTGGTCTTAGGAGTCTCGGTTTAACCAGTTGCCGACCGCCGCACGACGATGTACATCGACAGCATGGCACGGGCAGGCATATTGGCGTACATGTACGTCCCTTGCCTCCCGCGGGTCGGGGGCCCGATCGTGCCCCCACCCGGTGCCTGCGGCGGTCGGTTTTCGTCCGGGAGCGATCCGGGACGAGGGGGCGGCCATTCATTCATGGCCACCCCCTCGCGATCGCTCCCGACGAATAGGAATCCCCCGTGACATCACTTCCTCTCCTGTAATGTAAACACAGGAGAGGAAGTGATGTATTCTCTCCTCCGTGTCGGTATTTTTCGTTCCGACACGGAGGAGATCGGTGAGTTGCACCAACACTCTACACACACAGTAGAACATGCCAGGCACACTCACACCCCCCCTTTACCCCCCGATCACCCCCCCAATTACCCCTGCCCCCCAGTCACAGTGACACCAATGTCATTTTTTTTTTTTTTTTTTTGCATTGGTGTCATTTGTGACTGTAATAACTGTTAGGGCAGTTAGAGTTAGCCCCCTTTAGTTCTAATGTACCCCCCTAACCCCCCCAATAAAGGTTTAACCCCGTGATCACCCCCCGTCGCCAGTGTCACTAAGGCTGGGTTCACATTGCAGCGGTTTATGAGAACGAATGTGATTCGCACCGCACTGCAGTGCAAATCACATCCGATCTCTGTGCGATTCGAGTTCAGCCATTCGCCGCACCCGCCGCACCCGCCACACCCGCCGCACCCACCGCAAATTCGCACGGGACCCTTTTTTTGGCCCGCAGCAGAATCAGATCGCATGGGTGTTCACACCATGCGATCCGAGTTTGCAGATCGCACTGCGATATGCGAACTGATCTGGGGGTGTCAGTAACATTTCACTGACACTCCCAGCAGTTCGCATAGGGCAGTGTGAACTGCCGCCGGGAGGCATGCGATGCGGGAACCCGCCGCGGATTTGCGGCGTTTCCGCATCGCTCCAGTGTGAACCCAGCCTAATAAGCGATCATTTTTCTGATCGCCGTATTAGTGTCACAGGTGACGCTAGTTAGGCAGGTAGGTATTTAGGTTCGCCGCAGCTTTTTATAGCGCCAGGGACCCCCATATACTACCGCATAAAGCCCCCTGATTGCCCCCTAGTTAACCCTTTCACCAGTGATCACCATATAACTGTTACAGGTGACGCTGGTTGGTTAGTTATTTTTTATAGTTTCAGGGCACCCGCCATTTATTACCTAATAAAGGTTTAACCCCCTGATCACCCGGCGGGTGTCATTTGTGACTAATAACTGTTAGGGCAGTTAGGGTTAGCCCCCTTTAGTTCTAAGGTACCCCCCTAACCCCCCCAATAAAGGTTTAACCCCGTGATCACCCCCCGTCGCCAGTGTCACTAAGGCTGGGTTCACATTGCAGCGGTTTATGAGAACGGATGTGATTCGCACCGCACTGCAGTGCAAATCACATCCGATCTCTGTGCGATTCGAGTTCAGCCATTCGCCGCACCCGCCACACCCGCCGCACCCGCCGCAAATTCGCACGGGACCCTTTTTTTGGCCCGCAGCAGAATCGGATCGCATGGGTGTTCACACCATGCGATCCGAGTTTGCAGATCGCACTGCGATATGCGAACTGATCTGGGGGTGTCAGTAACATTTCACTGACACTCCCAGCAGTTCGCATAGGGCAGTGTGAACTGCCGCTGGGAGGCATGCGATGCGGGAACCCGCCGCGCATTCGTGGCGTTCCCGCATCGCTCCAGTGTGAACCCAGCCTAATAAGCGATCGTTTTTCTGATCGCTGTATTAGTGTCACAGGTGACGCTAGTTAGGCAGGTAGGTATTTAGGTTCGCCGCAGCTTTTTATAGCGCCAGGGACCCCCATATACTACCGCATAAAGCCCCCTGATTGCCCCCTAGTTAACCCTTTCACCAGTGATCACCATATAACTGTTACAGGTGACGCTGGTTGGTTAGTTATTTTTTTATAGTTTCAGGGCACCCGCCATTTATTACCTAGTCTCACTAGTGTACCCCTAAATTTAGGGGTGTCTACTTTCCAAAATGGGGTCATTTGGGGGGGGTTTGTGCCATCTTGGCATTTTATGGCCTTCAAAACTGTAACGCCCTTAGAAAGCCTGAAGGCGGTGCTTGGTTTTCGGGGCCCCGTACGCGGCTAGGCTCCCAAAAAGTCCCACATATGTGGTATCCCCGTACTCAGGAGAAGCAGCAGAATTTATTTTGGGGTGTTATTTCACATACGCCCATAGCATGTGTGAGCAATATATCATTTAGTGACAACTTTGTGTAAAAAAAAAAAAAACATTTTTTTTTTTGTCATTATTCAATCGCTTGAGGCAAAAAAATAAAATATTCAATGGGCTCAACATGCCTCTTATCAATTTCCTTAGGGGGTCTACTTTCCAAAATGGGGTCATTTGGGGGGGTTTTGTACTGCCCTGCCATTTTAGCACCTCAAGAAATGAGATAGGCAGTCGTAAACTAAAAGCTGCGTAAATTGCAGAAAACGTACCTTAGTTTGTAGATGTGACAACTTTTGCGCAAACCAATAAATATACAATTATTGACTTTTTTTTTACCAAAGACATGTGGCTGAATACATTTTGGCCTAAATGTATGACTAAAATTGAGTTTATTGGATTTTTCTAATAACAAAAAGTAGAAAATATCATTTTTTTTCAAAATTTGCGGTCTTTTTACGTTTATATCGCAAAAAAAAAAAAATCGCAGAGGCAATCAAATACCATCAAAAGAAAGCTCTATTTGTGGGAAGAAAAGGATGCAAATTTTGTTTGGGTACAACATTGCATGACCGCGCAATTACCAGTTAAAGCAGCGCAGTGCCAAAGTGTAAAAAGACCTCTGGTCATTTACCAGCAAAATGGTCCGGTCTGAAAGTGGTTAAGCTGCGACATTCAGATGGTAGGGTCAGGATATGACGTAAACATGAAAGCATGCATCCATCCTGCCTTGTATAAAAAGTTCAGGTTGGTGGTGTAATGGTGTGGATGATGTTTTTTTTTTTTTTTGGCCCCTTAGCACTAACAGCATCATTTAAATGCTATAGCCTACCTGAGTATTATTGCTGACCATGTCCATCCCTTTATCACTAGTGTACCCATCTTCTGGTGACTATTTCCAGCAAGATAACGCACCATGTCACAAAGCTCAAATCATCTCACCACTGTTTTCTTGAACATGACAATGAGGTTACAGTACTTGAATGGCCTCCACACTCACCAGATCTCAATCCAATAGAGCACTTGTGGGATGTGGTAGAAATGGAGATTCGCATCATTGATGTGCAGCCGGAAAATCTGTTGAAACTGCGTGATGCTATCATATCAATATGGACCAAAATCACTGAGGAATGTTTCCAACACCTTGTTGAATCTATGCCACCAATAATTAAGGCAGTTCTGAAGGCAAAAGGGGGTCCAACTTGGTACTAGCAAGGTGTAATAAAATGGTCAGTGAGTGTATATGTAAAACTCTGTGTAAAATTGTCAGTGCTATAAAATCCCAATAGTACAACAGAACTAAAATAACAAAAATATAAAAGTCCCCTTCCCATACACATTTGTGTAGCACATCACTAGGTTCAGTGTAGATGCCTTGGACAAAATATATTGGGTAACACAATGTGTACCTTATGTAGATTAATAGGTTGTCACCATTTTGCATTCTTTCAGAGGTGTGTTCAGCCTCTTGTAGTTTAACCATGGAAAAAGAATGCCTTGTATACTCCTACCCGCAAAGTCCCCCCTAAGGGCATTCTTTTTCCACAATTTTCTATGGTATGTGGTAGGAGTCTTTTTGGGAACCAACTCTTAGGTGATTTCTCTTCTGCTGTTCTTGTAGTTTTAGGGCCGGTTCACACAGCAGGCGAGGCGAGGCGACTCCGACTTGCCTCGCCGCGACCTGCCGCGGCCTCAGCGGCGACTTGCAAATGACTTCTGTATAGAAGTCAATGCAAGTCGCCCCGAGGTCGCCCAAAAGTAGTACAGGAACCTTTTTTCTGAGTCGGAGCGACTCGAGTCGCTCCTCTCAGAACGGTTCCATTGTACAGAACGGGGGCGACTTGCGAGAGCGAGGCGAGGCGAGTCGTGTCGCCTCGCATCGCCCGCTGTGTGAACCGGCTCTAACCATAGGCAAAGTGGATGGCATTTTTTGCAGGACAAAATCTTTAGAGTTCTGTAGAGTTAATGATTGGCTCATGCAACCAAAAGTTTTATTTCAATTTAGAAGAACTTCCTATTTCAAGTTCCCTTTGGCACTAGAATCATTCGTTCCTCCAGCAGTGAACAGATTAATTGTCTTGCATGGTTTCGGCTAGCAGAATGCAATGTAGAACAAGTTTCACAAGTGTTGCCAATCAGAAACAGGAAGCATATTGCTCATATCCCAGCCTTCTATATCCTTCTCAGCTGGGCAGGAAAGTGCATGACATCAAATCCTGGCTCCTGGACACAAAGAGCAGACTAGGGAAACAAGAAACTGGAGCTTGTCAAGTGATTTACTTTCCCCGGGTACAATCTGTTTTCTGTTTTGTTGCAATGGCCTCCAATAGTTGTGTGTACAGGTAGAATACACAGACTAGAATAGTTTTCTTAAAGAGACCTGATGAGAAAAAATACGTGCCACAATTTCTGACTTTTTTGGTACAGGTGCAGGATTTCAGGCTGCCATCCTCATAGGAACTTCTAAAGTTGTACTTCAGCAAGCATTAACCACTTAACCCCCGGACCATTTGGCTGGCCAAAGACCAGAGCATTTTTTGCAATTCAGCACTGCGTCGCTTTAACTGAAAATTGCGTGGTCATGCCACGTGGCTCCCAAACAAAATTGATATCCTTTTTTTCCCACAAATAGAGCTTTCTTTTGGTGGTATTTGATCACCTCTGTGGTTTTTATTTTTTGCGCGATAAACAAAAAAAGACTGACAGTTTTGAAAAAAACACTTTACTTTTTGCTATAATATATATCCCCAAAAAATATATAAAAAATATAATATAAAAAATATTATATAATATTAATAATAATATAATAATATATTATAAAAAAACATTTTTTTTCCTTAGTTTAGGCCAATACGTATTCTTCTACATATTTTTGGTTAAAAAAATCGCAATAAGCATTTATTGAATGGTTTACGCAAAAGTTATAGCGTCTACAAAATAGGGGATAGTTTTTTTTTTTTTATATTTTTTATTAGTAATGACAGTGATCTGCGATTTTTATCGTGACTGTGACATTATGGCAGACAGATCGGACACTTTTGGCGATATTTTGAAACCACTCACATTTATACAGCAATCAGTGCGAAATAAAAATGCATTGATTACTGTGTAAATGTGACTGGCAGTGAAGGGGTTAACCACTAGGTGGCGCTGTAGGGGTTAAGTGTGTCCGAGGGAGTGATTCTAACTGGGGGGGGAGAGGGGCTACGTGTGACGACACTGATCACCGCTCCTGATCACAGGAAGCTGTGATCAGTGTCAGTCTCGCTAGGCAGAGCGGGGAAATGTTTGTTTACATCAGCATTTCCCCGTTCTTTCTCTACGTGAGAAGATCGTGGGGATCCATGCGGACATCGAGTACGTGGGACCCGGGGCGAGAAAAAGCGGGTTCAGGTAAGTAAAACCGGGGGGCTGCTGCACTACAAGAGGTTTTTCACCTCAATGCATTGAGGTGAAGAACCACAAAGGTTTACAACCCCTTTAAACTGGAACTTCACTTTGGTTTTAAAAAATTTAAAATCAGCAGCAACAAATACGGCAGCGGACAACTTTTAAGAAATGGACACTGCTGTGTATAAACCTTGTAGAATTTTTAATTCGAAGATTTAACGAACATTCTTAAAGTGAAAATTTTCAATTTGTTAGTGGAGTCAAATCAACGGTCAGCTTTCAACCACAGTGATCAGCAATTTTAAAGGATTGGGATGGAAATTTTTTCTTGAAGGAACACTTTTCTTGTACAAAGGGTTTTATTGAAAAAACAGATTAACAGAAAAATACAAAAGCAGTGGTGGACACATCATGTATACAAATTTGCATAAACTTTAGGTGTCAAAGGTGGTAGTCCGGGACACAGAAAATTGCACAAGCTCCTGAAGGTTCAGGGGTGATCGTGTGTGTGTGTGCGGTTTTCTAATGGTGTATGTGGTTTTCAGTCAGTAAAGTCCATTCACTCCAAAATCAGATGTTAAACACCAGCAACATTTGTAACTATATTTTTTAATGATATTCATCAAGTTATCAAATGCACTAATATGTTTCGTAAATGTTCCTTTGTACAAATGTTCCTTTGAAAATCTACTAGTGTATATCCAGTTTTTCAAGCCCAGTGCTGTTTACCTCGCAGTTAATTATTATCCAGGCTTCCACTCGCTGATGCCGCCATCTTGGATTTGTGAGCCATCAGGAAGTCACAGCCAGCTCCCACTGTGCATTTGTCAGGCACAGTGGAGCTCCTGCAGCCCCCTGGATGTGTGACATGAAAAAATGAACCTCAATTCTTACTGATACATATGCTAAATACCTTTTCAAGTTTGGAGTCCATGGTTGGATCATGTCAATGACTTAAATATTGAACATACCCTCCTCTCGCTGTAATTATTATTAATATAGGGACACCTAGCCTCTGCAGTAAGACCACATGGGACACCTTTCTCTTTCCTTCCACCTCAATTGCCCCCTCCCCCCCCCCCCCCTTTTTCTTTCCTTTTCTGATGTTTACTATATTTAGTTTTTTTTTTTTTTTGCTATTACTTATTAAGTGTCTTCCTATCCCCTCCTTTTGTCTTAATTTGTTATATCTTAACTGACAGACAGAGGTCTCTTCATGGGCCTGTCTAGTTGGATCCACGGGTTGCAGGAAAGAAATTTGCTCATTCTTCCCATCAACAAATCCCTCTTGCCGGAACATTGTCTTATACTGGGGGAGGGGGTGGGTGGGAGAAGACAGTCTTCATAGATGCTACGGATAATCGCAAGCAAATCTGGCAGGCTGGTTGTATCCAAGTTGATCAGTCGATCAAATTGGTACATTCAGCCTAACCACTAATGGTTAGAAACGTAGAATCTTGGCCGATTCCTGCTGAACCGGCCAAGATTCGAACTGTATATGGCTGGCCTAATGCTCTCAATGGTGTTCCCCCTGACTCATTGAAGTCCAAGCTCACCATACCTGCAATTGAAAGACACTGAAAGGGAAAAAAAAAAAAACCTCATACTTTCTGCACGTGTCATCATTGAGCTTAATAATGTCATGGATGGGGAGGGGAAAAAAACATTACTGCTCAGATGTATTGGCACCCCCCAAAAAAAAAATTAAGACAGGATTGTTCACTCCTCCAGAATGCTCCTTTAATTCCGGGGAATCAACTCCTTCCTGCTTGATAGAGATAGAGGAAGGGTGGGAGCAGAAATGCCAAAGAGCCACGGGCGCTAATATGTATAGTTATCTATAAGGCGTGAGAGGAAAAATGGCCAAGATTAACAGAAGGCTTTGTCTTACCTAGTCATTCCCTCGTGAAATGTGTTTTAGTTTCCAATAAGTGAAGTCATTTTACTGTGGGATGAAACCCTTTCAAATTGAGTTCAGATTGTTCTATAATCACAATGAGCGGAAAATGCGAAGGAATCCTCTAGAGACAAGTACATCAGATGCTTGGCATTAACCTGACCATTGTATTTGCTTGTTAGCATTGCTACCGATTACTCATTATTTATATTTGACTTAAGTATTTTTATAACTGGATGGGTGTCTATGCTGCCAGATGCATGGAATATGAACACCCCTTCTATTCATTGTCTGTTTGAACAGTGTTTGGAGCAGAAAGGCATGCCGTTCCTGTCTTTATTATGTTTAACATAATTTCTAAAGATGAGTTTAACTGTTCTCAGGTATATTTTCTTGCTTCTTATTGATCGCTGGACAGGTGACAATAGTAGACTAGGGCATATGAGAGTAGAGGAAACTTTTTTTTTAAATTTTACCCCAGTTCACACTTGAGTTTTTTTGTAATTTTTGAATAAATAATTTTAGAATTTTTAGTAATAAAGTGCTGTACAGGATTGCATATTTTTGGCTCCCTAGACTTATAATATTGGAGCATTTTTTGTGCACTCCCATTGAAGTCAGTGGGGTCAAAAACACTCTGTTAACTTCAAGATAAACGAATGTACCTTTTTGGGTTATCAAATTTGGAGCTGCAGGTGCTAGAGCACTCAAATGTGAAAATGGACAATTTAAAAGCATGGAATTTGGCTTTTGGAACGTTTTAGAGCGTTGAGTTTCAAGCTACAAAATACTCTGGTTTGAATGAAGGCTCAAATTGTATGTTTATCCAATTTTTTTTTTTTGGATAGAATAGGGAAGGACTGGAACTTTTGCCAAGCTTTTATTACTGTCCGACTCTCAGCTAGGTAGGTTAACCATCTGTATTTGCCCTGGTGGAGGCGAGGGTAAATCTTTCAGTAAGGACATCTGTTCTAGTGACCGCTTCCTAAGAAGATATTTCCCTTTTATTAGGAGATATTTCCTATCACTTCCTGTTGACTCTCTGGGACACAGCAACATATAAAGCCTTCCCTCTTCTATCCAAAATTATATATAAAAAAGTTTTGCTATACATACACTTTTAGGCTCGGTTCACACAGGGGCGACTTGTCCAGGCGACTTAGCCGCCTGACAAGTCGCGCTCCGTTCTGTACTATGGAACCATTCTAATAGGAGTGACTCAAGTCGCTCCGACTTAGAAAAAAGGTTCCTGTACTACTTTTGGGGCGACTTCAGGTGACTTGCATTGACTTCTATACAGAAGTCGTTTTGCAAGTCGCAGCTGAAGTCGTGTGCAGGTCGCGTCTGTGAGTCGCGCTGCAAGTCGTGCCGCCCCTGTGTGAACCGAGCCTAAATTACAGCTTTTTATGCAACAATACAGAAGACGGGTATGGATAGGTAGTATGGAGGGAGGTTGCAAATGCCAGTATTTTATTGTTCTGGCTTGCCAGTATATGACATTGAAAATGTTTTCTATTCCTGGTTTGTGTTGCTTGTTTGGTCATCCTCTGGCGTAAAGTGTATTTCTAGCCAAAATATTTGTGTGTGTGTGTGTGTGTGTGTGTTGCATTCGGAGGATTTTAGCACACTGATGTTGGAAATTTTGAAAGAAGCACTCCTACATAACTGCTCTGCCAGAAAAAAAAACTGATTAACTGCCAAAAAAAGACCAGGAGACATGCAAGAGTTTCAGCAAGCCATGGTTGCTCTGGTAAAGTGGAAGTAAACCATTCCTGGAAGCGTTCCCCCAATATAAAAGTGCTGAATGCATATATTGCTTCCATAATAGTAAAGTCTTCTAAAGCCTTGCTGAATTATCTATGCTATTTAAGCAGGTGTCATACTGTATACCTGCCCTTATGTAGAATCTTTAGCTGATGTGCATTTTCAGTAGAAGAGGGCATGAAGAAAGTAGGTGCCAGGACACATCAATGATGGCGCCTCTTTCTACGGCAGCAAGGGTAGTGTGACCTTCATCTCAACACTCAGTAAACATGCAAATATTGGTGTATTGATCTGTTGTCAAACATTTGTAGAACTTTAGCAATGGGGTTTGGAAATGTTTTAACAACAGACAGAAGAGTTTATTTCTGCTTTAAATCAGTGCCACTGTCCAGCAAACGTGTAAAAACTAGGCTGCCTGGGTAAAGCTATTTCAGCTCATTCACAGCCGCTCTATTTACAGTATATTCTTGGCATCTTGCTGTACACAGTGATTGTCCGAAACATGCGAATCATTGTCACTTTTAAATTTGCCTTTGAGATGCTGGATTTAAAATACTGTAGAACTGGTAATTAGTCGGGAGATGACACACTCGAAAATTCAATTTCTGTATGACGGTTTTAATGTTGTGGTCTTGGTGGTGGTGGTCCTCTGGGTTCGAGTGGGGTAAAGCTGAGGGAGTAGGATAAAGGTCCAGGGGACAAACTGGTGTATCCACAGAAAAATAAATAAGGAGAGGTGGGAGAGCCCTTAGTATGTATAGACAGCTAATAGTGATTTAGAAGTAGTAACTTACATTTGATGAGATTGCAGTGACCCTGTCTGTTAAAACACACACATATGTGGAAGGAGTGCCAGACCAAAAGATACAAAAGTCCAAATTCATTTATTCATTCTTTCATGTTATGTTAAAAGACAGCCAAAGCGTTTTGGGGGGCAAAGGGAATCCCCCTTTATCAAGGCTACAATGAACTATAAAATAATGTAAAAATAATTTTCTCATAAAATCAAGAGCCTAACAATTGTAAAACTTTATGGCTAACATACATGTGCATACACATACGTGCATCCAAAAAATACCCGCATATTCATAAAGATGCATACATTGAGACTGGGTTCACATGCGTGGTGTTATAGATTTCTTTGCTATATATAGTTTATTGGTTATATATTTGCATTAGTATTGGTTTTTATACCTGTTAGCACTGCACGGTGTATATGTGTGTGTAAAAAAAAAAAATAAAAAAAAAAAATATATGTATGTGTGTATTATAACAGTTTAGGGAAGTGTGGGTAGTGCGGGTAGCTGATTATATTATTTTTTTGTGTTTATTCAGGATATTTAGGTTTAGTGTGGCAGGTCACAAGGTTTCACCTATTGGGTTCACACTAGAACACACAGCGGCTCACAGCAGGAGTCCAGTGTGTCATTTTCGGTTGAATTTGGATCTAAAACTGAACAAAAGGTGCACATCGCGGCCGTTTACCACGTGATCGCTCCGTCAAATGATGGAGCGATCACTTGTAAATAAACCGGCGTCATGTTATGATGCCGGTTCCTCCCTCCCCTCTTTGTACCGATCGGTACAGGAAGAGGGGAGAGATCAGTGTCAGCAGTGCTGTGGGCTGGATCTGCAGTGTCCACAGTGCTTACTTATTTTTACCAAAGATATGTAGTGGTATACACTTTGGCCAAAATTTATGAAGAAAAATTACTAATCTGCTAAATTTTATAACAGAAACTAAGAAAAATTCATTTTTTTACAGAATTTTTGGTCTTTTTTCTTTTATAGCACAAAAAATAAAAAAACACCAAAAGAAAGCTCTATTTGTGTGAAAAAAAGGACAAAAATGTCATATGGGTACAGTGTCGCATGACTGAGTAATTGTCATTCAAAATGTGAGAGAACCGAAAGCTGAAAATTGGTCTGGTTATTAAGGGTGTTTAAGTGCCCAGTGGTCAAATGGTTAAACTCACATCAAAGTCCCAGCGCCTCTTGGAATGCGCTTTTTCTCATGGGGGTAAAACGTGCAACCTTCTTAGTTCACGGTGGAGACTATCCCTTTCTTCATTCAGGATAGGTCTTGTCACTCTCAGTGCTTCAGGGGTCCTGGCCCTTGAAGGGTGAAATTTGGCTTGTTGTTTTAGAAGGAACAAAAATCCATCGAAAGATGGAGACATCTGTAAGAATGTTTAATGCAGTGTTTGTAGAAACGGATCGGGGTCATTGTGCTGAATAAACCTCACATTTCTTTATGTGTTTTGTGGCTCAAACTTGAAATTTCCTCAGTTTAAAGGTGATATTTACAGATATCTGTGTATCACCTTTAATTAAGAAAATGATCAGTTTGAGCCACGGAATGCATCTTTGGTGAAATAAAATATGATGATTATTTAAAATGATGACCCCGATCTGTTTTTAGACACATCACACATTACACAATATACATTACTTATGGGTACCTCTGCCATTCAGTCTGTTAAGGGGCTTTTGTGTCTTTCCAAACAAGCAGAATTTTTGCTGTAAGTGTGTGTCTTTGTGTGTGTATATGTGTGTTTGTACATGTATATGTGTCTATATAATGTACAATTACTGGTCACTTTATTAGGTACACCTTGCTAGTACCGGGTTGGACCCCCTTTTGCCTTCAGAACTGCCTTAATTCTTCATGGCATAGATTCAACAAGGTGTTGGAAATATTCCTCAGAGATTTTGGTCCATATTGACATGATAGTATCAAGCAGTTGCTGAAGATTTGTCGGCTGCACATCCATGATACAAATCTCCCATTCCATCACATCACAAAGATGGATTGAGATCTGGAGGCTATTGGAGTACAGTGACGACGTTGTCATGTTCAAGAAACCAGTGGTGAGATTTGAGTTTTGTGATATGGTGCTGGAAGGAGCCATCAGAAGATGGGTACACTGTAGTCATAAAGGGAGGGACATGGTCGGCAACAATACTCAGGTAGGCCGTGGTGTATAAACAATGCTCAACTGGTACTAAGGGGCCCAAAGTGTTCAAGAAAATATCCCCCACACCATTACGATACCATCAGCCTGAACCATTGATACAAGGCAGGATGGATCCATGCTTTCATGTTTTTTACACCAAATGCTAAGCCTGTGTGTTGCAGCTGAAATCAAGAATCATCAGACCAGGCAACGTTTTTTTTTCAAATTTCTATTGTCCGATTTTGGTGAGCTTGTGTCAATTGTAGCCACAGTTTCCTGTTCTTAGCTGGCAGGTGCGGTCTTCTGTTGCTGTAGCTCATCTGTCTCAAGGTTCGATGTATTGTGAGTTCAGACAAAGTATTATGCATACCTTGGTTGTAGCTACTGTTGCCTTTCTATCATCTTGAACTAGTCTGCCCATTCTCCTCTGACGTCAACAAGGCATTTTTGTCCACACAACTGCCGCTCACTATGTATGTGTGTGCGTGTAATAAAAAAAAAAATATATATGTATATGTGTGTAAATAATTTTTTTTTTTTTTTTTGCCCATTCTCTGTAAATCCTAAAGATTGTTGTGTGTGTGTGTGTGTGTGAAAATCCCAGTAGCTCAGCAGTTTTTGAAATACTCAGATCAGCCTATCTAGCGCCAACAACCATGAAACATTCAAAGTCACTTAAATATCCTTTTTTACCCATTCTGATGCTCAGTTTGAACTTAAGCAAGTTGTCTTCACCATGTCTAGATGTGTAAATGCATTGAGCTGTGATTGGCTGATTAGCAATTTGTGTTACCGAGCAATTGAACAGGTCTACCTAAAGTGGCAGATGAGTGTGTGTGTGTGTGTGTGTGTGTGTGTGTGTAATTATATATATAATATATATATATATATATATATATATATGAGAGTTTTGTAATTTTATTGAATGGATATATGTGTAAATCTGCTCTATTCCATATATTCCTACATACCCATGACACAAATGGCATACTCGAATATGGGTAGACATTGTCATGGTTTGCATAACAACATTAGTCATGAAATAAGAATTTTATCACTTGCCACATACCAAAATGTAAAGTTTTTTAATCCGTGTTCTGCATTGTAAATAGATGACTTGCCAAGTTATGCAAAGTATGCAACCTTGTATATAATTGAGAAATCAGCAGAAGAAGGTCAAGCTGCTTTGTGAGCAACATGAAAGAACATTTTAAGTAATAGTATTGTTAAGTAATTGAAACGATGGTGATACTTAGTTAAGGTCTAACAAATTTGAATGCTAAGAGAGTAAATACAACACACGTATAATGACTAAGGACATTTAAAATGTCTTTTTACTATTTTCTGTCCTTGTTTTTACATTTGTTTTGCTTCGTAGAAAACAGAACAAGGTCCTCTAAACTGAAGACAAAGTAGTACAGTGAGCCTTTCACTTTGCTCATTAAGGGAAATGTAACAAGTTCCCTTTATAACTGCACTCGTTTGTTACTAATATTTACCTTCACCGTGTTCCCCCCGCACTCCTGTTCACCCACCAGATCCCCAAGTAGATCACCTTGTATTAGCCTCAGTTTGTGTTAAGCACTTCAGCTCCGGAAGGTTTTACCCACTTCTTGACCAGGCCATTTTTTGTGATGCTGCACTGCGTTGCTTTAACTGACAATTGTGCGGTCCTGTGACACTGTACCCAAATAAAATGTGTGTCCTTTTTTTTCCCCACAAATAGAGCTTTCTTTTAGTTTTATTTTATCACCTCTGCAGTTTTTTTATTTTTTGTGCTATAAACAAAAAAACGGCAGACAATTCTGAAAAATAAAAGCAATATTTTTTACTTTCTGCTATGAAACATACCCAATAAAAGTTTTTAAAAAAATCAAATCTCCATCAGTTTAGGCCAATATGCATTCTGTTACATATTTGTGGTAAAAAAAAATCACAATAACTGAGTCTCCAGCCCTTACTGAAGAATTCAGGGTGGTGTAGCAGCCCATTCGATGTAATGCGTATAGGGGTAAGGAGTCACAGTGGCAGCGTCATCCCGCTAGCATCTTGTTGTTTCTATGCATCCTGAGCCCGCACTGCTTAAATGCTGCGTTTGTGAGTAACGTTTTAATGTTTTAATGAGAAATGGGAACCTGCTTTTTCTCACCTTCTGGTGAAAAGGGTCAGAACGTGAGGTGAGCGGCTAGAATATTGAGGTGGAGGAGAGCACTTGCATTTCCAACGTTAATGCACTGGTGGTGTGTTGTCCATTTTTGGTGGACTTTATCCTTACTGTTTATTGAACACATATATTTCATTGTTGCATATTTTTTTTCACTATTCCCAGTTAGGGAATATGAATATTTGATTGTGCACTCAGTATCTTGCTATATTGCAAGTTAATCACATATTCTTTTTTAATGATTTATTGCTAGGTATTTAGGGAGCACAACACCGTTTTGTTATGTATAACTGTATATTGGTTAGTTTGCGCAAAAGGTATATCGTCTGCAAACTATGGGGTAGATTTATGGACTATTTTTACTAGTAATAACGGTGATCAGCGATTTTTACCAGAACTGCAACATTGCGGCGGACAAATCTGACACTAAGTGACACTTTTTGGGGACCAGTGACACCAATACAGTGATCAGTGCTATAAAAAATGCACTGGCACACCAGGCACAGTATAAATGACACTGGCAGATAAGTGGTTAACACCACGGGTGATCAAGGGGTTAAGTGTGCTCCTATGGAATGGTTTCTAACTGTGGAGGAGTGGACGCACTGGACGAAAAGAGATCCATGTTTAAGCTTGGCTGAAACACAAGATCTCTCTTTTACTGACCTTTTTTACACCTCCATTCTGCCTTTCCTCCAAACGGTGGGTTCCGCCAGCCGCCAGGCTTGCTGATTGGGTCTCGCTGTGTCCAGTCACAGTGGGCACAGCACTCCGGCGGATGCGTGCCCGAGATCTCGTGAACAAAATCACATATAGGTACGTGATTTTGCGCAGCCGGGCCACCCTCCTGCAGTATATATGCCGTGGGCGGTCCAGAAGCGGTTAAAGAAGAAAGCACAGCATAATAATATATTTTACATGGTTACCATCTTTGACCAATGTAACTGTATATACCATATCTGGCCGATGCCCCTGGATGCTGAAAACCACTGAAGTAGACATTGCTACTCTAGTGATCTCCACTTGCTTCTGCGTCCCATGCTAAGTGGCCAGCCTGATGCATTGTGAACACAGAAGGTCGGCCCCTCAGAAAAGGTGCCATTTGGAGAATGCTTTGCATTTTCTGAGTGAATGTAAAGTGTTCTCTGATTGGACGAGGTAGGGAAGTGACACCATTCCAGGGGCTTTGGCCAGGTATAGTATATGCATAATTACATCGGACCAAGGAAACTGTAAAAATGAACAATGCCTGGAACTCATCTTTTAAAGCGGTAGTAAACCGCCGGTGATTTAATTTTTTGAACCTGCAAGGCAAAGTTATAATGTGCTAGTATGCGATACATGCATGTGAAACTTACCTTAGAACGAATCTTCCAGTGGCAAACTGTCACCGCTGACAAGGCTTCCATCTTCTGGGTTTGCGGACTCTTGCTGTGTATGGCCAGAACCGTGATGATGCCACTCCTACGCATGTGCACGGGAGCCGCCGTTTACAGCACAGGACTCTGAAGGACGGATGGCCGTTTCTTCAGAGCGCATGTGCCAGTGATGTCACCAGCTCCAGCTTTAGGAGATATTTCCAGTACCTCAGGTGACCTGGCGACTGACGGGGGTGGGTGCAGTGTTTTCCGCCCCCCCCCCCCCCAAAAAAAAAATATACTGCCAGCCAGCCGCATTGTAACTGTACTGTCTGCACAAACTGTTGGCCCAACAGTTTGTGCACACAGTACAGTTACAATACATATCAATACATGATGAATCAGAGGACCCTGCTTGTTAGAGCTTGCAATCTAAGAGTTAAGTTATAATTACTGGATGCTATTTGCTGCCACTCTCCCTGAACTGTACTTTTTTTCATCATTGCCTGAGCTAGCTGAAATAAGGAAAGTATTGTTTAAAGCATATGACAACTTTTAGAAAGGAATATTTATTTGTCAATGTTAATTTTTTGTTATAGTCAACCTGTCCTAGTTCCAAAGTAAGGTAACAGGTAACAGTAAGGCCGCGTACACACGGGCGGACTGTTCGTCCAACTTTGTCCGCTGAACAGTGTTTCAGCGGACAGTCCGCACGTGTGTGGGCTTCAGCGGACAGTTTCAGCGGACAGTCTGACGAACAAAGTTTTTCGGAATTTCCGTAAGTCTGTCCGCTGAAACTTGGTTTGAGCGGACAGTCCGCTCGTGTGTAGGCTTGTTCGGCAAACTAAGTCTCAGAAAGAATTTACACGGCGAAGGTTGCATTGCAGTGTATCGGACGCCGAATTTCTCGTCCCGTCGTACGTGCCGTTCACGTCATCGCGCAAGTTTTCAGCGGACTGTTCGTTCGTCGTGTGTGGTCAAGTCCGCTCATGCAAATTTTGAACGGACTGTTTGTCAAACTGTTTGACGAACCTAGTTGGGCGGACAGTCCGCCCGTGTGTACGCGGCCTCAGTTCCAGGTAACAGGAACCAGTGGTGGATGGTGGTATGTTGGCGCTAAATAAATCCTGTATAATAATATTAGTAATTTATTTTTAGTAGAACTAGCCTGTGCATTGTTGGTACAGCATTTACATTTCCCCCGGTCTCTTGTTCTCCCAAAATAGGGTAAACTGCTTTGCAGCGCTGTTTGTGCCAGGATGGTTTATAGAAATAACGGCCATTCTGCCATATAAAATGCACTTGTCGGTTCACTTGGAACAGCATAGTTTTGACTGTTCATGCACAACTAAAAACTTGGACAGTGAGTAGTAATTTCATGAGCAAAGCATGCTATTTGTTGGGAGTGAAACCATGCTTTGCCTCCCAATTAAATTCTTTTGCTTGGTGAGTTATTATTTGAACACATAATCAAGATGAAAGTATGCAGACACACCCGAACATTCCATTAAATGTAGAATTTACAGGACACTATCCAGCTGGATACAAGTATTGTGAGTTTTTGTAACTTGCTTAGGTAAAACACTTCCTCTGACAATAGAAAATTTTAGCTTGGATAATTTTACTCACAAATCTAACAAATTCTAGAATCATTTCTATTTGCAGTTATGATAATGCTAACTTTTATAAAAGCTATTGGCTTTCTGCATATAAGAGCTTGACATACTTGCTATTTTTTTTTTTTTTTTTTTTAAGCTGTGAATATGCTTATTGAGTATTTAGTTCATAAAAGCACCCTATATTGTTAAGTGAACCGTTAAATAAATTCTCATCAGCAAAAGTGATACGGTCATAAATACCGTCCAACCTTCTAAAATGATAGAGGGGCTCCTTTTAGCAGACAGTATGAAGGCAAAGGACACGTTCCTGCCACGGCCCCAGTGATATGGACCACAAAGTTCTAAAAACAGAAAATGATTGGCTAAATTACACAAGGGCTTTTTGACCTCCCTATTTTTTCTTGTTGGCTTTTTAAATGCAGTAATAGAAATAGAGGTTGGATTAAAAGTTTAGTCCAACATAACACTTTTGATAGTAATATAGTACATTTTGTATAGCAATGTACACATTCAGACCAAAAAGAGACCACTGAGGCTGCATGAGGGACTTAGCTTTTGGTCTCAGAGTTACAGTCCCTCCAAATGAAGGACAACTGTGAGCTATGCTGTCATAATTGATTCAGTCAGATTGGGAATAAAAAAGCTTGCAGAGAGTGTTATATTTTATTTCCCACTTCGTGTGTGTGTGTGTGTATATATATATATATATATAATGTTTCTGCTGCTGTTTACTGCTCGGTGTTAAGTAATCCCACCCTACATATTGATCTTATATAGGATTCCATTATTAATTGAGCAAGAAACTATAATGCTTAGATGCTGAGCCATGTTTCACCCTGTTTTGTATCTTTGTATCCCTGGTGTAAGACTTGGATTGCTTGTGGAAATAGGCTCTAATGCCCATAGATAAATGTAATGGATTTTCATTTAATTTCCCAGGGGATCCATTGTCTGGAATTTTGGGTCCACTGGGATCTCCTAAGCTTCCCTGTTCCTGTACATTAACAACTTTTAACCTTAGGAAAAACATGTAAAAGAAACACTAACCTTCTTGAACTGAAATAAAATTATTAGGCTAGTTTTTATATAGGTATGCCACATCATTTTATTTATTTTTATTATTTTGGGAAGGGGAGTCTTTTTAAATTATATTTTGGGTTACGGCCTACCACCTCAGAGATAATTTCTGTTTTCTTATAGCAGACAGCAAAATAACTTTCTAATTTGTTAATGTCTTGTTCCTGCAGCTGGAGTCAGTAGACTACAATGGATTCACGTTATGATGGACTAAAATACAAGCAAGACTCTGGTGTTGTTGTTCGGCGCAATGAAGAAAATACACGAAGGACAAGGCATAATATAAAGGAAGGTTCTTATGGTGTTAGTATCAGGGTCCAGGGAATTGATGGACATCCATTCATTGTATTAAATAATAAAGAAGGATATTCATCAAGTAATGTTCCCCCACCTGAAAAGGAACATCTATTGCAAGACAGATCGATACTGAATTTAAAGAACAGTCAAAATTCTGTAAGGACAGATGACAAGGATTTTCCAGAAAATCCATACAAGTCATACAAATCCTCAAACAGTAGTAACTATCTCCACTCTAAGAATAGCACCCCAGAATGCAAAGACGGGTCCCTAAAAACAAACGTGTTGAATTTTCAAAGACATCCTGAGCTTTTGAAACCATATAATCCAAATGAAAACCCCTTGAACATAGACCATTACAAGTCATCTAAAAATGACTCTGGTTTGTTGACTACAGAAGAGCAAAGAAAGAAAGATTCCAAGCCTTTTATGTTTTTATCTAAAGATGTTACTTCTAAATATGTACGCAGTAAGTCAGCTGATATAGTTGAACAAAACGGTAAAGATCTATCTTCCATGCAAGAAGACCAAACCAAGTCACCAACAGACAACACAAGTATGCTGAGTAGTACAAGTGATAATAATACTTCAGAGTCTTTCTCTTCCAGTAATGGATCTCCATATAGTACAAGCTCTACTATTGCTGCCGAGTGTAGGAAAACAAGGCCTGATGTCCTTCAGTTTAAAAGGCAAGATTCGGGTCAGGCTGTTGATGGACCTCGTTCACGTAGATCATCCTGTTCTTCAGCAACTGCAACATCGTCTCAGTCCTTACAAAAGTTGTGGCTTGAAGAGCAAGAGGATGCTCTTTATGCTGATAATGTGAACCGCCATGAAAATCGAAGGTATATTCCTTTTGTACCTGGAACAGGTCGCGATATTGATACTGGGTGTATTCCTGGAGTAGATGAGTTGATTGAAAAGTTTGACGTGAGTGTCCCTGTGCAAAGAAGAGGCAGGTCTGCCAAACGGAATAGGATCAATCCAGAGGATAGAAAGCGGGCTAGAAGTGTTGACAGTGCTCTACCATTTGGTTTACAAGGCAATACGGCTTACTTAAACGAATTCAGTAGAAATTTAGGCAAGTCAAATGAACACTTATTACGGCCATCCCAGATCTGCCAGCAGAAAGCACATATGCAGAACTATAAACTACCCTTTAAAAGGCAAAATACAACTGGAAGCCTTGTCAGCCAAGCCTCACCCACAGACAAGGTCCAGCAGCAAAACTATAGTTCTTTACCTTACTACAAAGAAACCAAGAATAGTAGGTTAACCTCATTCAGTGAAACTGACTCAGCCACGCTACAAAGGCAAAACAAGAGAAATGAAGATGTTCAAACCACGACCTCCTCATTAAAACTGTCAAACTACAGCATTGCCCCATCGGAAGAGGCAAAAAGAAGAGTTAATGCAAATACACACAGTTCGGGTCAAGGTGCACAGGTTAGTTCAAATATTTACATTTAATGGATAATGTATTTTAAATATATTGATTTTAAGTTTTAGGCCCTGTGTAAAAAATATTACGTTAATCTTGTTCATAGCATGTAGAATTGAAAAAAAATACATTTCAAAACAAACTTGAGTTACTGCAAAGTAAACTGAACATTTAAATATGCTATATCTGTGTTTTTTGCAACAAATGTGATGCCTACTGTAGTGGAAGTCGTGATTTCAGACAGTTAGCTCTTCATAGATAGGACATAACATTGGCTCCTCATTTTATGAAGATGTAATTGCTGTAATTGTGGCAATTTTTGTAGTTTGGTAGCTGTTTGCTCACTGAAAATACCTGGGTGTGAGCAGCTTCTTAGAGCTCTAAACCATTGACAAGCTGACAAATGGTACAATGCCTTTGAAATATACTACAGATATAATTCAGTATCATGGACATATCAATATTGGCTCTGAAAGACAAAAAAAAAGAAAATATACTATTAGAGAGAAAAAAGCACCAAGAAGAACTGTTTCATATTGCAAATACTCTTCTGCATCATCTCTATCATGGTATAAAAAATGCAAATTTCGGTATGTGTTTTATTTCTACCAGTATACCTGCTAGACATTTATTTTACTGAAAGCCTCTTCTGAATCTGTCGTACTGCAAACTAGAAAAGTTTCCCTGTCTCATTGGCGTAAAGTGAGAACAAAACACAAGGACATGGTGGCTCTGGTCCAGCAGCTGAAGCTTGGCACCTAACAGGCAATAACATCATGAGCCACACAGTGCCCTTTTCACAATGAACTTTGATAAACTTGGCTGTTATAGAAATCCTGAGTTACTGCTGTGACCCCAATCATTTTAATAAATGCCCTGTCAATCTTGTTAATCACCCAAGCTATACCCTATAATGGGCTATAACAGGCCAGCTAGACAACTTGCATTCTTTTTTTTTTTGGCAGATTGTAGAACATAGAATCCTACCTCTTTACCAAGATTAAAATATATTGTTTGTATTTAAACTAGATGCATCAGTAATGTTGGCCTATAAAGAAAGAAGACTTAAGCCCCATACACACGATCAGAAATTCTGCCAGCAAAAGTCGGATGTGAGCTTTTGGTCAGAAATTCCGACCATGTGTATTCTCCATCTGACTTTTGACAAATAGGTAAAACAAGGGGTCAGTGGAGCTACCAAATAAAGGTACATAGGAAAAAAGAGAGAGATAGGGGCTATAAAAACAAATGTAAGATATACACTAGAACTAACCACCTATAAAAATGTAAAAGGGTAAGGAAATATTATAAATAAATAAATCCCCTGTAAGTATCCCTACAGGTATGTGTGGGTGTGCAAAAACAATTAGGGGGATTATTTTTGCACACCCACACATCTGTAGGGATACTTACAGGGGGTTTATTTATAATATTTCCTTACCCTTTTACATTTTTATAGGTGGTTAGTTCTAGTGTATATCTTACATTTGTTTTTATAGCCCCTATCTCTCTCTTTTTTCCTCTGTACCTTTATTTGGTAGTGCCACTGACCCCTTGTTTCACCTATTTGTCATACATATAGTGCCCCCTAGGGGAGCCCTATTAGGGGAGGCAGCAACCGTCCTTTTTATCCTAAGCGCGGCCTTTTTCCCATTTTTTTTTTATTCATCGGACCTTTGCTGGCAGAATTACAGCCAGCAAAAGATTGAGAGCAGGTTCTCTATTTTCAATCGGAAAAATTTCCTGTTCGCCTGCACAAATTCCGACGTGCAAAATTCCTACGCATGCTCAGAAACAATTCAACGCATGCTCTGAAGCATTGAACTTAATTTTCTCGGCATGTAGTGTTGTATGTCACTGCGTTCTTGACGGTCGAAAGTTCAGAGAACTTTTGTGTGACCGTGTGTATGCAAGCCAAGCTTGAGCGGAATTCCGTCGGAAGAACCATCCAAGTTTTTTTCAGACGGAAAATCCGCTCGTGTGTACGGGCCATAATGCACAAACCTAGGCAAGCTCTGACTGACTAATTGAGCAGCTGCCAACATAAAAAGGTGTTCACACCCAAAATACAAATAATACAAATAGATATGTGGCGCTGACTCCAAAAATATGTACCTTGCTAAAACTATACAGTGACTCTTCAAGTGTAAACAATAATCAATATAATATGCAAAAAAAATCATGTATGTCAACATCTAGTAAAGTGCAAAAATATGAATAAAGTGCAAACAGATCCTACCAAAAGTGCTAATAGTGCAATAAAAGTCCAAAGAAGCAGGTGAAAACTCCCAAGGTGACAGTTCATATACGAGAAAAAAGTGCATGTGCAAATCAACAGAATGAGATACACTTCATCCAATTGTTATCACCATCCGCTGTGTGCCACTCATTTGCCCCAGTCTCTCACCTCATACAAAGGCCCCCACTGGTCAAATCAAGCTTTGGTATGGGTAAATAATGTATCCTCAGCAACGACATCCACTGATATCCTCAGCACTAACAGTCATGCAACAAAGAGAAGGGGCTCCATAGTGTAATAGTTCAATTCCATTTATTTAAAAAACATAGTAACTTACAGTTACATACGATTTTTAAACTGTAATGCCCTGTACACACGATCGGACATTCTGACAACAAAATCCATCAGATTTTTTCCGACGGATTTTGGCCCAAACATGTCTTGCATATACACGGTCGTACAAAGTTGTCAGAAAATCCAATCGTTCAGAAAGCTGTGACGTAGAACACGTACGATGGGACTATAAAGAGGGCCGTAGCCAATAGCTTTCGTCTTGTAATTTATTCTGAGCATGCGTGGCATTTTGTCCGTCGGAATTGTCTACATGTGATCGCTTAAATTTCTTTTTTTGAATTTAAGCGATCAGATTTTGTTGTTACAAAATTTTAGATCCTGCTCTCAAACTTTGTGTGTCGGAACCGTGTGTATGGGGCATAATTTACAACGTTTTTTTAATAAATGGAATTGAACTATTACACTATGGAGCCCCTTCTCTTTGTTGCATGACCTATTGCATTAGATGAGCCTGGAATATACCCTGGTACCGCTAGTGCTGAGGATATCCGTGGAAGTCGATCAATTGCTGAGGATTCCTTGTTTACCCATACCAAAGCGTAATTTGACCAGTGGGGGTCTTTGTATGAGGTGAAAGGCTAGGGCAAATAAGTAGTGCACTGCGGATGGTGATAACAATTGGATGAAGTGGATCTCATTCTGTTGCTTTGCACATGCACTTTTTTCTCGTATAAACTGTCACCTTGGGAGTTTTCACCTGCTTCTTTGGATTCTCACCTTCTTCTTTCTTTGGACTTTTATTGTACTATTAGCACTTTTGGAGGATCTGTTTGCACTTTATTCATATGTTTGTACTTTACTAGATGTTGAAATACATGATCATTCTTTGCATATTATATTGATTATTGTTTACACTTGAAGAGTCACTTTATAATGTTGGCCTGTATCCTTAAAAAAGACCATCAAAGCATACCTGCCATTAGATCCAAAAATAGCCAATAGATTTGATATTAAAATTGGGGAAAACTTATCTGATTACCGTACTAACTTTATTTCAAGTGATTCCAATAGCAGCATGTTCAAGAAAGCGTGTGACATCTGCAGTTCTAGTTTCAAGGGGCACTTGGCTTTGCTCTGTTCTCATCAAACAAGGCCACATGAGACTCCGAGAGTAGGCTGCAGAGTACTATATAAGGAAAAGGAAATAAAGGAAAAAGCCTAAAAAGAAAATGAATGCAGCCACCAAAAAACTGTAGAGCTGCTTTAAAGAAGGTTTTTTTTTTTGTTTTTGAGTTCAGATGCACTTCATAGTGTCCTGTCATTTTGTGCAACCCATTAGCACTAGGCATTTAAAAAAAAAAAAAAAAAAAAAGCTACCAAAAGCAAACACCTTTTAAATTTGGATGAGCCACCCCATCAAATCATTCCCTGCATCTATTACTTTTTGTACCACCGCCCCCTCGCATTAGAATGTAAGCTCTACGAGCCGGGCCCTCCTGTCCATTCTCTATTGAACTGTACTGTAATTATGCTGTCCCCCCTCTACATTGTAAAGCGCTGTGTAAACTGTTGGCGCTATATAAATCGTGTATAATAATAACACTTTTTGAATCCATTATTCAATCAGGCACCTCTCTTTTGGCCACTGAGGCTCTTGATTTACAATTTGGGGTGATAAGGGTATAAAGACTTCTACGAAAGGAAAACTGATGACTTTGGGTAACATGTGCAGGGTTTGGTGGCTCCACGTAAAAGGGATGCTTGCATTATACCTGCAGCAGCTCTCATTGCCCTCTGCTATGGCCAAATCCATCATTGAAATATATTCCTAAATGGTCATAAAGGACATATTTCTATTTGTGTGTGCACCAAATGCTGTTACAAACCCATCCTGTGAAGAGCAGAGCTGTGTCAGGTACCCAGTAGTTCCCAGCCAGTACAGACTACCTGCAGAAAACTACAGGAGGGGCGAAGACGAGACCAGTCACCATGTGTAAGGAGAGAGCAGGAGTGACTGGTCTTTATTACAGGAAGCTGCTGCACGGTGTCAAAGTTTCAAGCTGTATTATTTATTTATTACAGGTACTTATATAGTGCTGTCAATTTATGCAGCACTTTACATATATGGCGGTACAGTGATGTAGTGGTTAGCACTCTCGCCTAGCAGTAAAAAGGTTCACTGGTTTGAAACTACCTGCCTGGAGTTTGCATGTTCTCCCTGTGCCTGAGTGGGTTTCCTCTGGGTGCTTCGGTTTCCTCCCACACTCCAAAGACATGCAGGTAGGTTAATTGGCTTCTATTCAAATTGGCCCTAGTATATGAACAGGGACCTTGGATTGTGGGCTCCTTGAGGCTAGGGACTGATGTGAGTGTGCAATGTACAGGGATAGGGATAATTGTAGACACTCGCTCAGGTTGAACTGGATGGACTGGTGTCTTTATTCAACCTTACTAGCTATGTAACTATGTATATACTGTACATTCACATGAGTCCCTACTTTCAAGGAGCTTACAATCTAAAGTACCCAACTTGCATTTATACATATACTTACTAGGGCCAATTACCATGTTTCCCCAAAAATAAGCCCTACAAGGACTTTAACTTGGGCTTATTTGGAGGGTAGGGCTTATATTGCTGCCATCACCAACAATCACGCTAGGTCTTATTTTCAGGGAAACAGGGTAAGTTACCAGCATATCTTTGGAGTGTGGGAGGAAACCGGAGTACCCAGAGGAAACCCACGCAGGCACAGGGAGAACATGCAAACTTTGTGCAGGTAGTGCTGTGGTTGGGATTCGAACCAATGACCCTAGTGCTGCCAGGTGTAAGTGCTAGTCACTTAACCTCTGTACTGCCCTATATTACTGCAAATCTAAGAAAGAATACAAGCATGCCAAGATTCATGTAGGAATACACGTCACTTGTACCCAGGCAATATTTGCTTATCATGGAATTCGGCTTCAAAGAGTTCTAACCTATCACCGTACACTCAAAATGTGTGACAAATAGTCCTCTGAGACTGTATTACTAATCCTACACCACCCTCCTGACTATCAGTTCAGTACATATGTACACATCAGGGTGGAAAATGACTGCAGTCTGAAGGCACTTCCTGACAATGGGAAAGACCCTTCTCCACCCATTACAATGAATTCAGCCTGATAGTCCTGCAGCTATGGAATGAGTTAAATGTATCTTTCATTACTTGGCCTCAATATGCGACTGCAAAGATAAAGCTATAAGAGGAAGACTGATTCCATTCCTGTGGAGAAGCCAGGAGGGCTATGCTAATGGAAAGCGGAACATAATGGAGGATAATCCACAGGGTTCTACGTATATCTGCAGTTGAACTATCTAATGAAAGTCAATCTTCCCTCTGCAAAAAACTTGATTGATTTTGTAATTAGTGCAGTCTGCAGAAGCAGTGTTTGAATACACGGATTAATCATTGATTGACTTTTTTTTTATACCAGGAGAGGTACAATATTAAAGCGGAGTTCCACCTGTTTTTTAGCTTGTTAAAAGTCAGCAAAAAGTGTAGCTGCTGACTTTTAATAAACAGACATTCACCTGTCCAGCGATGTGAGCGCCTGGAGCCACTCTCCTTTCCACGGCGCCGTCATAGCAACTGTGTGGGCACCCGGCCGCGACGGCTTCCAGCTACACAGCCAGGCACGCACTGCGCATGTGTGAGTCTCGCTTCAATCTCCTATTGGCCAGGCAATCTTCTGGGACCTATGATGTGTCCCAGAAGATTTCTGGCAGGGAGGGGCCGCCTAGGGCGAGAGGAGTTTGTTTAACCCCCCCCCCCCCAAAACAAACAAACATGTCATACTTCTCTGTGCAGTTGATTTTGCACAGAGTGGCCCCCATCCTCCTCTTCTGGGGTCCCTCAGCGATGCTCCTGGCTCCTCCTCTTCCCTGTTGGAGAGCCGCTCTCCCTCAGAGCACTCGTGTGGTCGAGCTCCTGTGTCCTGCTGCTGTGTCTATTGACACTGCAGAAGCCCACTGCATCATTGGATTGGATTGACAGCAGCAGAAGCCAATGGCTGCGCTGCTATCTATCCAATCAGGACCCAAGACACCGACTGGAGCTGGTGTGCTCGTCCCTGTCTCTGGGAAAACTGGGTTCAGTTAAGCAAAAGGGGGGCTCGGGGGGTTGCTGCATCACAGCAGGTTTTTCACCTTTTAAAGTGATCATTACCTTAGGACGCTAGTAAAAATGTAGGACTCATGGAGTGGGGTAGGCTTGTAGGGAGGCCAGTAGCACGCTTCCTATCTTGGGTGGCTACGCTCGCTCATTTTGTGGAGGATAGGCATGGTCCCTCTAGACTTCTCTCCTAATTTGGACTACAAATATGTCTTCATCTCCATTACAATGGGGCAGAGGGATTTGTTTATAGAAAATACCTTAAAAGAAAGACCGTCTTGTTTGAGAGTTCACTTAATTTCTTTCAGTTCTTACCTGTATCTTAGTGTCCACTGAAACAATGAGTGAGTCGATCACATAAGCTGGAAATTACAGAACACCTTCGGATTGCCATATTGCAATGAATTTTACAGAAAAATACAGTGCTGCAAATTGAACTGGAACAGTCATTTTTAATAACAATAAATTATATAATGGCTTGTGTGGCAATTGTATAGGCTATGTTATTTTTTTAAAATTGACCCCACAAAAGTAGATTTCCCACTTAAAGAATAAGTTTACTTTTTTTTTTTTTATCATTTCAGCTCTCCTATGTATCAGTATACTGCCAATGTACTTATTTTTCAGAAATAAAACATCTTTCTATTTATCTTACACCCCTTACCTCACTGTCCAGCTGGCTTGATGAAAAAACATGTCCATTACTTCCTGGATGGGCCTTAGGAAGGAGTTTACCAGCTGACCTCATTAGTGCACACCCTGCATCATCTGCCCTCCTACTCCAGCACATCAGTACCACTTCTGATCACAGGGGTGCCCAAGCAGTGGCCCGGGGACCACATGTGGCCCGCAGAGCCCTCTGATATGGCCTGCGACCTCCTGCTCTGGGATGGCGGGTCCACAACACCAGATCAAGGGTTCCCTGACCCGCCATCCCAGAGCATGTGTGTTGTGAATAAAGCTAGAGGAAGCAAGCGGCTGCAGAGCAGAGCCACAAGTCTTTGCTTCCTGTATAGCGCCGCCTCCTGTCACAGGCGGAATGTTACCAAATAGAAGACTGTTTCTAAAGGTACGTTTCTTGTATAAACAAACCAATTTCACTGCCAGGCCCCATTTACACTTTACACAGCGTAGTGGAAGCACACTTTTTTGGTGTGTTTTTACTTTGACACACATAGGGCAGCTCGTTGATTTCAGTGGGATGCCCTACAAGCGGCAAAGTAGCTCATGGGACATTTTGGCAGGTTGCACGTTTTTGTACTGTGAGATTTGCTACATTTTTTTGCTAGTTTTTTTTATGTGGCAAAATGTGTGAATGTTCTATGGCTCTGTATTTGGTGAGAATAATATTAACTGATTGCATAGAAATAAACGTGCAGCTGATAAGGGGTGGTAGTCACGTGGTGGAGTAGGAGGGCAGATGATGCTGGGTGCGCGCTGATGAGGTCAGCTGGTAAACTCCTTCCTGTGTCGTGTCTTAAGGTCCATCCAGGAAATAATGGAGATGTTTTTTTCATAGAGCCAGCCGAACAGTGAGGTAAGGGGTGTGAAGATAATTTGATGTTTTATTTCTGCAAAAGAAGTACGCAAATGGTATGTTGGTACATAGGGGAGCTGCAATTTAAGAAAAAAGTGAACTTATTTTAATACACTCAGTTTTTTCACAGCTGCAGACACCTTAATAACCCCACAAGAGCTCAAAAACGTTTATAAACAAAGAGGACTAAGGCCTGGTTCACACCTATGCAGGATGCAGTTTGCATATTCCAATATGCTAATAGGCAGTATTAAAGGAGAAGTACAGCCAAAGCTTATGGGCTGAAGCCCACTGAGTCGGTCTAGGCTTAGGCAAGATTGTGACAATGGAGTTGGGATCTACGCACATGGCTGGAACAGCACCCAGCTCAACCTCTCAGCGAGCTGCTGCGAGCCTGAGCCAGAGCGCCAGTGAGTGAGGAGGGAGCAGAGAGCTGGTGACTGATAGTTACCAGCTCTCTGCTCAGGGAGCTGTGAGAACTGTGCAATCAGCGGTGTCCGATCACTCGGTTCTCAGTGTAGAGGCACCGGAGTACAGATGCAGCATTAGACTGATGCTGCATTCACCTAGCTACACAACACACACCCCCCCCCCCACACACACACACACACCACACCCCCCCCCCCCCCACACACACACACATACACCACACACACACTGGACCTGACTATAGCCGCAGTGGTTGATTGTGAAGCTAAATACATGCAGCCTGAAGTGAAGCAGCCGCAGTATTGACTGCTATGATCCAGCAGCTAGTACTTAGGAATTGTTACTACCGCTGCGCGATTGTTTAAATACTTCTGAGGCAGGTGACACAGGTCTATTAAAACTACTTATGCTGTCTAGACTGTGGCTGTAGAGTGTGACACGTTGTTATCGAATACCCATTTACTGTATACAAAACATTCTGATTTGGCAATGAATTGTTATACTGAAATGCAGGTACCCAAACTGCTATTATTATTGCAAAGAACTGTCTATTGTGGCTAAATAATTTATTTCCATGTAAGTGTCCTTATTTGATGATAGTCGATTACACTGTGTTTTATGCTGTAAGGTGGGTACTCCAATTTGTGAGAGCACTACTGTCCCTTTATAAAGAAGTAGGGTGCTACTTAAAGGATTTATTTGACTAGTTTGGTTTCTTGGTGAATTCTTCAGGGGGATTGGAGTTTAACCATGAAACAAATGATGGCACCATAGGTGTTGCCAGGGTGTGGCTATTGAGGCTGAAGCCCCAAATCTGGAGCCCATAGCCCCGAGTCTCTTGTCGCAGGGTCACAGCTGCGGCGGGCAGACTGCATTGTAGGTGGAGGAGAGAGACTAGTGGGCGGACGAGTAGAGATGACATCATCTCTCTCCGCCACTCCTGCCCTCACAGCACAGGCCTCTTCAATGTCGGAGGTGTGGTGGGGAGCAGAGATGACATCATCTCTCACTGTCCACCCCGCATCTCCACTCTCCTGCCCTCACTAAATGGACCAGTGCTGCCAGCCTGCCACCAATGCAGCAACAATGTACATTTGGTGGCACTAGCTGGCATGGCAAGTGACAACCCACATCTAGTGGCAGGTGACGTAGCAAGTGACAATCTGCTAATGGTGGCAGGTGACGTGTCAAGTGACAATCTGCATCAGGTGTTGTGGCAAGTGACAATCTGCAAATGGTGGCAAGTGACAATATGCAAATGGTGGCAGGTGACATGGCAAGGGGCAATCTGCAAATGATGGCAAGTGACAATCCACATCTGGTGGCAGGCGACATGGCAGGAGACAATACACATCTAGTGGCAGGTGATGGTGGAAAGTTAAAAAGCTGCATCTGGTGACAGGCTATGGTGGCAAGTGACAAGCTACATCTGGTGGCAGGAGATGTGGCCAGTGACATGCCCAGGGATCCCACTGATTCCACATTATAGTGAGTTGAACTACTTCATTATAGATTAGAATGTAACAATAGAAATAATGCGATTTGATCACCCTGACACCATATCAACCATGGGGCCATGAAAATTGGAACGCCAACACCAGCCCAGGTTAGATTATGATGTACAAGTAAACTCCACAGGTGACATAAAGAAGTAGCTCATAGTGTAGTAGATTTATTAATTGTTTAAAATCATAAGATCAAGTTTGCACCCACATGTACTGCCACTGGAGAAATACAGAATGTGCAGATGGGCCTGTCAGTGGGACGTGGCGTGCGATCCACCCCTCGCTTTCAATGCTGGGCCTGTGAAAGTGACGAATCCCCGCTCCATGGATGAACTTCAATACATCTCAGAAAGTCCAGGGACAAACTCAGCTTCAGCAGCATTCTTTGACTTAAAGTGATATTAAAGTCTTGTGGTTTTTTTTTGTTTATTTTTAAATAACAAACATGTTATACTTACCTGCTCTGTGCAGTGGTTTTGAACAGATCAGCCCGGATCCTCCTCTTCTCGATTCCCTTGCTGGCGCACCTGGCCCCTCCCTCCTGCCAAGTGCCCCCACAGTAAGCAGCTTGCTATAGAGGCACCAATTCTCTCCGCCATTGGTTTACTGACTTTTGATTTGACAGCAGTGGGAGCCAAAGGCACCAGCTGCTGTATCCCAGCCAATCAGGAGGGAGAGCCTCGGACAGCCGATTCTCTCGCGCACATCGCTGGATAGAGATGGGCTCAGATAAGTATTAGAGGGACTGAGGGGCGCTGCTGGACACAGAAAGTTTTTTTAATCTTAATGCATAGAATGCATTAAGATAAAAAAAAAGACGTCTGCCTTTAGAACCACTTTAACCTCCCTGGCGGTATTCCCGAGTGTGGCTCGGGGGGGAATTTTCATTCAGGATCCAGGCAAAGTTACTTACCTTGTCCCCAGGATCCTGCGATGTCTCCCCACTGTGTGTGCGAGACGTGTCCTCCGCTCAATCCGCTCGTGACGCAGGGGGATGGAGTCCGACGCCACATTTACAGATTACATTCCTATATCAAATAATTTCACAGCCCTTTTGTCCCTAGTGGTTTGTCCAGTGCCCTGCATGCAGTTTTATATTATATATACCGTTCTTTCTGCCTGGAAACTGGAGATTGTCCATAGCAACCACAAAGTGTCTCTTTTACGTCAAAAGTGGTTTTAGACCAGCTAGAAAACAGCGATGGTGAATTAGAATGACTTGCAGAATTGGGCGATAGTGATTTGTGGGGAAATTCATCATCAAACACTGAAAGTAACGACATCGACAATTCAGCAACTGATCAAATTTCAGTGTTTTTTTGATTTGATTACATTATTGAATAAATGTTATTATTATTAAGTTATTTTGCTATAATTATTTATTTATAGTTATTTATTATATTATAATTTATGATTTTGTGTTTCAAACTTTATCATACCTGGAATGTCTACTAGACTCTTGTTTGGACAGATTTAGGTGAGTTATTCCTAAGAATTACAGGCCTACAATCTAAAACGCCAAATTTCCATGCAAAACATTGTAACGCTTTCCGCATCAAAAATCAGACATAATCATATCGCCAGGGAGGTTAAGCTGGTCATACAGGATGTAAATTTCTTTCCTGCGATCACAGGTCAGCAATTGTCTGAGAAGACAGTGATTATTGCTAGCGGCTATAGCAGCCACTAGTGATAATCACAAGTGAATCCAGCAGGCTGGTTGTACCCAAGTTGATCGATCAATCCCGCTGAACCGGCTGAGATTTGAACCATGTATGCTGCAGACTGTCTGCCTTTTCCTGCTGCATTGTCCTTAGTGTAAAGCTGGCCATAGATGGTTTGAAATTCATCTGGTTCAGCAGGAACTGATTAAATTTCGATCCATGTGTCCCACTCGATAGAAGTCAATTAGGCTTGTTGGAAATCTTTTCTCAGTCATCGTTTGCAGTTGCTGCTCAGCGTATTCTGACAGCTAGTCAAAACCATAACCATGTTTAATTGGGCTCACGATTTAAGCACTGGTACTCTTCATTTTTTGTAGTGCTTTGTTTAATAACATTTGATTTTTCAATCTTTTTCTTTTTTCTTAATTTCAGGCGACACCAGACCTTTTGAAGGGCCAGCAACAACTAGCACAACAAACCAATGAGGAAACAGCAAAACAAATACTCTTTAATTACTTGAAACAAGGGTTAGTATAATGGTTGAATGTAATATGCAAATTTTAATGGGTAATCATATTGATGGCCATTGTGCAGCAATAAACCTGCCTTGTGTGTATGGAACAAGATCCCCAGGTAGTTCATAATATACAAAATAGTGGATTTGCATGGCTGATGAAAAAAGGATATTTTCATGGTTTCTGTGGTTTTAATTTTGGGTACCACTGGTTTTGCAGTTTGTGTTTTCATTTTTTATGTATTTTATCTTGGATTAAAAATAAATTGCAAATGTGGCAATTTGAAACACTGGGTTTGAATATGTATACCTCTTCTTCTTTTTTTTTTTTTTTTTTTTAGGTAATCCACTTATGTCAAACATGCATAGGCTTGCACACCCTAATCACCCCAAGTGTAGTGTTGAGGGGTGCGTGCTGAGAGCTGCAGGGTTTGGGCATCTCCTCTTGTGCCTTCTCCTGATGCCTCCAATGAAGCACGTGTAGCGCAGATAGCATTTTGGAGCACTACCTTTTTGGTTTTGCAGAAATGCAGGCAGACCAGAGCCATCACTGACAGTTCCTCCCCCCAACCCCACATGGACAGGAGAGGAGAGAGAGTTGGTTCTGCTCCTTCTCCTTCCGCCTTCTTCTCCTGTGTCTGCCCCACCCACACTCCCCGGCAGTGTTGTGCCTTAGAGAAGGGGATGTGTGGGTGGGCAGTTTAAAGCCCAGCATACAGAAGAGGAAAGATGCAGCCTGCCGATCCATCCATCCACTGTGAGTGCATTTTCTGTTAAGGCTGGGCACAGATGGATCAAAATTCTGCCAGTTCAGCAGGAAGCAGACAAATTTTAGTCCATCTAAGGGCAGGCTGGTTGTCCAGAAGTCGATGGATGGATCGACTTTAGTACAACCAGCCTGTGGGGTGTTTTCATTGCGATCACTGTTGGTGACTGTCAGTTAGCAAGAAGAATCTCATTTTACACTGGGATAATTTGAATGCATTCGGGTGTGTATTGGCACACATAATTTTTTATAATATGTGTCTGTGTAACTAGGTGTGTGCCCCTCTTCATTCATTGGATTTCAGTTTTTTTTTTCAATCGATGAAGGCTCAGAATCGCATGTGGCCTTTGCCTAGGGTGGCCTGCTGTTTCCTGAACAGCAGGCCACCCTGCTGTACAGTCCTTTCCCTCAGCCATGATCTGCTGGCACTGCTTAGAGAAGCCTCACTGGGTTTAAAATAAAATATGTAATGCAAATGGGAAGCTGTTATTTAAAATGTAATTTGCATATTGATGAAAGAAGGAAGGGGGGCGGTGGGATGAACCAGGGAAGGTAAAATATAAGCAGGTTAAACTTCAGCTTTAAAGTGGGCCTTGTATAATAATTGAACTCCTGGAATACTCTAGTGAAGCAGCTTCCTATGGGGGCAGGCTCAATTGCGAGCCACGCTGCCTGCGTCCATAGACACAGTGGGGCTCAGCCTTGCCCCCCCCTCCCTTGTGAAAGAATTTAACTGACAGCAGCAGGAGGCAATAGCTCCCACTGTTGTCAGTCTGCCCAGTGAGGAGGAAGAGAGCGGAGAGAGCCTCTGCTCTCATACACAGCACTGGATCAAGATCGGGCTCTGGTAAGTATAAGGGGAGGCTGGGGGGAGATCCTAAACACAAAAAGTTTTTTTTACCCTAATGCAGAGAATGCATTAAGTTAAGAAACGTTAACCTCCCCTGGTGCTGACATCACACACTGGGCTGCACTGGGCTTTTTGCCGTATGGCCGCATATTTGCGGACCTCCCTTTGTGCTGGAAGATCACTGCATGGCTTGCTTCAAGCACAGCGACCAGGGTCTTGCCGAGAGCCCCGAGTCCCGTTCTAACAATCAGGACCCGGAACGTCTGATTGACTATCACACTGATCAGTCACAGTGAAGGTCGTCCCTGTATCTTTCTCTGTCCTTGTAGAGACAGGAAAAAAAAAAGTGTGTGTAGAATTATTTTTTTTATTAATTACCTAGATCAAGGTTTGACCTAGGTAAATGCCAGGGATAATGTTTGGGTCAGAGGTCAGGGTCAGTTTATTTTTTTTTGGAGAGGATTTTTTTTTTTTCTAATCAGTGTCTGTGTGTTTTAGATATAATAATAATAATAATAATAATAATAATAATAATAATAATAAAAAAAGCAAAATGCACATTATTGTTCTGGGCTGTACTATGGGTACATACAACAACCAACATACACATATGTGGTATCGCTTCTATCGTCAGGAGTGGGAGAATGTGTTTTGGGTTGTTCTTTGGTGGTATGTTCTAGTAGTAGCAAGAAATATACAGCTAAATCTAAATAAAAAAATAAATAAATTATTTTTATTTTTTTACTATTTTGGGCAATTTTTCGTTTGATAAAAAAAAAAAAATCAGGAGCTATCCCTTACCATTTACCACCAAATGAAAGCCCAATTTGTCCTGAAAGAACCAGGTATAATCCACCTAGATGCACACAGTAGTTGTGATGATATGCATGGTTTTACTAACACGTCAAAGTTGCAAAATTGGGCTTAGGCATTAAAGCGGTCGTAAAGTAATTTTTTCACTTTGCCCTACAGATAAGCCTATAATAAGGCTTACCTGTAGGTAAAAAGAATATCTCCTTAACCTGTACAGCGCTGGAGCCGCGATACCCGGAAGACACGCCGAGGGAAAATGACAGCTCCCTCAGCATAGACCGAGACCACCTGCCGACGCCTCGTTCTAAGGTAAGTATTTCATAATGAGCTAGTATGTGGTGCATACTAGCTCATTATGCTTTCTGCCTTACGGGTTTAAAAAAATAAATAAAAATTGCGGGTTTACTACCGCTTTAAGATTTGTTTTACCCTTAGACTCAAAGGGGTTAAGGCTTTAGAACCACTTTAAATACTGTTCCCTTTTTTTAATTCAGTAAGTCAAATGTCATCTATGCAGTGAGGCAGTCCCCATGCTATTCAAAAATCCCAGGTGATTCCGTTTTCCCCTACTGCATGGTGGCAAAAGGGTGAACACATCTCGTCCTTTGTCCAGCACTGTTATTAGTGCCTGTTTTTGAAGAGATTGTGTTAAGCATGGATTTGACATCAGTTTGAGATGCTTCTGAGATCACTCACAATGGGAGATGCATTTTATCTGCCATTGGCTTCCTTCTGACTTGCATTTGACCTGATTCAAGTAGGTTTTGCATCCTCTAAAGCCTCGTACACACGATCGGATTTTTGACAATTGTGTGATGACAGACTGTTGGCCTAAAACCGAACATCAGTACGCTCCATCAGACATTTGTTGTTGTGGCTAGTACATTTTCGGTGGACAATGGTCTGTTGTCAGATTTTCCTATTGTCTGTACACAAAAGTTGAAAGTATGCATGCTTGGAATCAATGCTCACCAAAACACGACATTAGGAGAAGGTGCCCAAAGGGTGGCACTTGAGAGCTGAAATTCCTTGTAGTACATCACTTCCTTTTGTGTTTGTTGGCTGACAATTGTGTACCGTTAGTATGCAAGACAAGTTCCTGGCACACGTCCTTCGGACAAAAGTCTGACGCTTTGTTGGCCAACAATCTGTTTGTGTGTACCTGACTTTAGACTTGCATAGAAATGCAAAAAATTACTGATGTGAGCAAAAGCTCATAGACACAGGTCCTTAAGGCTGGGTTCACACCATTGCGAATTGGATGCGGGATCCAACTCTCTATGAAGCTGGTTCTCATATCCAGCGGGTCAGTTTCAGGTCCAAATTTAGCCCAAAATTCGACCTGAAATCAGACCTGAAACGGTGAACCAGCATGTACCGGACCCCTGCTGTGAGCCGCATGCGGCTCATATGTGAACCGAGTATAAGGAATCCTGCACATGCTCGGTGAACAAGTTTCTCTGTCCACAGTAGTCCACTGGTAATCAACATGCCTCATGCTATATTCTTATTGGACATAGACTCATGTCAGACACATGGATCATTGCTCACAGCAAACATTGAATTTCAAAATAAAATATGTTTAAAAAAGTATGACTTGCAGTTTAAATTACAATTGCATTTCTGTATTTCAGAAGTCAGGATAATGACGATGCAACCAAAAGAAAAGTCAACTTGGTCTTTGAAAAGATTCAGACTTTAAAATCCCGTGCCTCTAGCAATGTCCAGGTAAATAGTCCATTTCTTTTCTTTAATTGATGTTTACACTTTGCACACACGTGGAGATAAGAACCTTTTCATATTATTAGTTTTTCCCTCTTAATGACCTTTCTATTGCTTTTGAGATTTCCTTTTGTTGTGTTGCATTTGTTACGGTACTTTACTTTACTAGCATACGATCAATATTAACAATCTTTAACTTTGACAAAGTGACAATTTACTTTTATTAAATGTTAACAAAAGAAAGGAAATTGATTACTCTTGCCAGTCCTCTGCATTTCTCGTTTTTTATTCTCTAATGGCTGAGTGATGTTTTTATTTCATGTCCTATTAGCTTGGAAATTCAATATTCTGTTTCTGGAAACAATAAGAATAGTACATCGAGGCTTAACAGTATGAATCTAACCAACCATGCATACAATTAAATTACAGTGAATTTAAAGCCTAGTACACATTATTAGAAATTCAAATGGACACTCTAAATTTGGATTGGTTATTTGATTTTGTGTTTGTTAGTGTTGGTGTACTGCTTTCAGGAGCCAATGTGGACACAAATTTCTGAAAGGACATGTTGGAAAATGTAACTTCATAGTTACCAGAACGACTGACTTTTCGTTGAATTAGTACAGTATTCGTGCTTAAATTGATTGTAAAGGCTTGTTTTTAATTTTTTTTATATTAAAAATATTATACTTACCTTCTGTGCAGTTGGTTTTGCACAGAGCAGGCCAGAATTTCCTCTTCGTGAGTCCCTTTTTTCTGCTCCTAGCCCCTCCCTCTGGTGAGTGCCCCTGAGCCAGCAGCTTGCTACAGGGGGCACCCAAGCCAAGTCAGAGCTCTGTGTATCTATTCAGTCAGGGAGTCCCGACCTGGCCCCACCCCCTCTCTCCCCTGATTGGCTGACTGACTTTGACAGTTGCGGGACCCAAAGCGCCGCTGCTCTGTCTCAGCCAATCAGGAGGAGTGACTTGGATGGCTGAGGGGATCATGGACATCGCTGGAGAGAGAAGGAGCTCAGGTGGGTAGTTAGGGTGTGCTGGGGAGGCTGTTACACAGAAAAGGTTTTTTTGTCTTAGTGCATAGAATGCATTAAGATTTAAAAACAACTTTAAAGCACCTTTAAAAAAAAATTGAATTGGCAAGACATGCATGATCGAAAACAAAGTACCACCTGATTATATACTGGCATGTAGCTACATAAGGGGGGAGTTTTCATTTTGTCATTTGAGAATATTTGTACCATTAATGGCATTTTCATTTTCAACATGGTACGTACATAAAAAAAAAATTGAATTTTCTAATACTGTGTACTAGGCTTTAAAATGATTGTAAAGTATCGTTTTTTTTTTTTTAAATAACAAACATGTCATACTTACCTCCACTGTGCAGCTCGTTTTGCACAGAGTGGCCCCAAACATCGTCTTCTGGGGTCCCCCAGTGGCTCCCACGGCTCCTCCCCGCATCAGATAACCCCCTGGGAGAAGTGCTTTCCCAAGGAGTTTCCTTGCGGGTGTTCTCCCAAGTCCAGCATTCGCATCCACAGACATGAATGCCGGACTCGTCCCCACCCCTCAGCGTCATTGAATTTGATTGATAGCAGCGGGAGCCAATGGCTGTGTTGCTTTCAATCTATCCACTCAAGAGCTGGGACCCTGTGGAGAGAGGGACAGCCCATCCCCGCCGAAGAGATGGAGGGGCTCAGGTAATTAAAATGGGGGCTGAGGGGCCGGTGAATGACAGGTGTTTTTTCACCTTAAAGCAGGGTTCCAACCTAAAGTGGAACTTCTGCTCATCGGAACCCTCCCCCCCCTCCGGTGTTACATTTGGCACCTTTCAGGGGGGAGGGGGGGTGCAGATACCTGTCTAAGACAGGTATTTGCACCCACTTCCGGGCATAGACTTCCACGGGAGACACACACGGGTCCCAGAGACAGTGCGGACCATCCCAAGTGCACTGCGCGACTCGCGCATGCGCAGTAGAGAACCGGGAAGCCACAACACTTCACTTCCTGACTCCCTCACCTAGAATAGCGGCGGCAGCAGCCGAGACCCGAGCGATCGATGGACACTGGGACAGGTGAGTGTCTAATAAAAGTCAGCAGCTGTAGTATTTATAGCTGCTTGCTTTTAATATTTTTTTTGTAGGTGGTATCCCTCTTTAATGCATAGGATGCATTAAGGTGAAAAAATACAAGGGTGTACAACCCCTTTTAAGCTGGTCATAGATGGATAGAATTTAGAATGAAAATTCTAAAGCCTCAAACACGATACTAGTTTTTAGTTTTTTTCGTTCAACCCAGCGGGCTGAACACAAAAATCGAATGCTCAGGTCAGAGCTGCTTCACTAACTATGCAATGTTAGTACAGCAACCTCCCTCACTGTTTTATTGTACTCTGACAGGGGGACGCCCCCCCAATTAGCTGAGAGCGCTAATTGGGAGACAGTCGGCAGCCCTTTTTCAGTCATGCCCCTTTGACAGAAGTCGGGCCAAACAGCTGGCTTCTGTTGGACCAGTTGCAGTACACACGGGCCGAATAGAAATAGAATACAAACTGTCTAATGCCGTCCGACATTTTGCCCATGTGTACTAAGTTTTAGGTCTCACAACATTCAAATATACTGTAGTTCGAAAGATTTTGTTTACTTTTAACATTTGATTTTGGATTGAATGGACTTGACTGAATGAAAACCACATACAGTGTTAGGAATTAATTTATTTGAGAAAAAATGTCCGTTCTACTCCCTCAAATTTTCTAGTCACTGCAGTCGAAAACATTTGTCAATTTGACCCACTAATGATTAGAAAAACGAACTAACCTTCTTTTTGTTCGAAATTCAGACCATCTTTGGCCAGATTAAGTGGGAGCTGTGACTCTAAAGAATTTACATGGAGGCATTTTTTTTTTAATAAATAATCCAAGTCTCATGACTTCCTTTTGCAGATTAGCGCTTCTTAGAACATGCAGGCAAATGCGCCCGTGTGCTGGCACTTAATGATTATTGCTTAAATGTACCATGTGTTCACTTAATGACGGAGCTCTCTTTTTACACCTCATCATTTCTTTTTCTTTCTTTTTTTTTTTTTTTTGTATGTTTTAATGCATTTTTTCTATTTGTGATGTTTGCCTTTTTGTTCACTGTTGTACAAATAATTCAACTATTTTTTAAAGTGACTTTCTGATTTTAGTCCCTAAATCATAAAAGGTCAAGCTTGTTTTGAATTTGGGGTCAACATCTTTACATGTCCGATCTTAGAGGGGCTGGTTAATGGTAAACACTGACAATTCCATTTGTGGGTGAAGAGTGTGATTATGAGATGGCATAGGTTTAAATACCACCCCACCCTTCCAACTCCTCCTTACATAAGCGGACAGTTATTTTGCCCCTTACCTTGTGGAGCCAGCAATACTGGCCTAAGGTCCCTATCCAGGTCCCTTAAAAGGCTTTTTCTAGTTCAGGGCACCACTAATCCAGCCCTGCTATGGCTCCCCCACTGGTTTTCTACCCCTTGATGGGGTGGTTACGTTGATCAAAGAATGGAAGCAGGCCAGATATAATTGAAATTCATTGTGGAAGCAGATGTTGTTACTTTGGTTAGTGTAGTTAATGCATCGCAAAACTGATTTTGATTATATTTTTATACTAGTTACATAGTTGGTAGGGATGAGCTCCGGAGTGTTCGCATACTCCATGTGCAGAGCCCACCAGGAATTCGGCGCAGCGCTGTGCTAATCACAGGCACTGAGACATTGCCTGATCTCTGCAGCTGCGCATCGATCCAATGTCTCATTGCCTGTGATTAGTGCAGTGCTGCGCCGAATCCCTGGCAGGCTCTGCACATGGAGTATGCGAACACGCCAGAGCTCATCCTTAATATAGTTGGTTGAATAAAGACAACATACCATCCAGTTCAACCTGTGCTGGTGTGTGTGCTGGTGTGTGTGTGTGCTGGTGTGTGTGTGTGTGTGCTGGTGTGTGTGTGTGTGTGTGCTGGTGTGTGTGTGTGTGTGTGTGCTGGTGTGTGTGTGTGTGCTGGTGTGTGTGTGTGCTGGTGTGTGTGTGCTGGTGTGTGTGTGCTGGTGTGTGTGTGCTGGTGTGTGTGTGTGTGTAGAAAAATTATTTCCCATATACCTGTATTTTGTTTTTTGCTAAGATGTCCTCCCAAGAGTCTTTTAAAACTATTTCTACTTCCTGCCGACACCACCGTTTGTGGAAGAGTTCCACATCCTTACCGCCCTGACAGTGAAAAACCCCCTACGCAGCTTAAGGTTAAACCGCTTCTCTTCCAGTCTCGCGTGGCTCCGTGTCTTCTTACACTCGCTGGGACTAAAAAGTTTCATACTTACGCTGGGATCACAGTTGAGATATTTGTATATTGCGATCATATCTCCTCTCAAGCGTCTCTTCTCTAAGGAGAATAAATTTAGCGGCTGTAGTTGTTCCTCATAATTGAGGTCCTCCAGTCCCTGTATTAATTTAGTTGCCCTTCTCTGGACTCTCTCCAGCTCCAGCACATCCCTTCTGAGGATTGGTGACCAGAACTGGATGGAATACACCAGATGCGGCTGAAACCGAGTTTTATAAAGTGGCAGAATAATCGTTTTATCTCTGGAGTAAATTCCCTTTGTAATGCATGCTAATATTCTGCTGGCTTTGGTAGCCGCAGCTTGACTCTACTTGCTATTGCTCAGTCTGTCTTCTACTAGGGCCCCTAGGCCCTTCTCCATCCTGGAAGCTCCTGGGGGTTCTCCCCCTAATGTGTAGCTTACATTTTTCAATGTTAAATGTTAAACATTTGCCATGCAGTAACCCACTTCATTCATTTATTCAGGTCCTCTTGTAAAGTTTCTATATCTTTCGGTGTTGTTATTGCCCTACATGTTTTTGTGTCATCAGTAAATACTGAGATCGAGCTATTTATCCCACCCTCTATCATTTATAACTAAATTAAACAGAATTGGTCTCAGCACAGAGTTGAATTAGTGCTTATCCTTCACCAAAGTTTCTTATGGTTCAGGCTGTTTAAATATTATATTTGGGTTGTATGAAATTAATTTCATCTGCTCCTTTCTTCCCCTCTAGAGTCCAGATCCAACAGCAGAAATCAAAGCTTTGACCGACCAAAAGAGTGAACTAGAAAGGAAGCTGGCTTCCCTCCAGAAACGGCTTGATGACCAAACAAAGGTACAAATGTATTTTTACCATTGCTGCTCATGATAATGTGCATTTATTTATTTATTTATTTATTTTTAATACAAAGTAGATAGTTGTGTGAAAGCAACACAAGTGTCTTTTTGTAAAGCTCTTATATAAAAGATCTGTTTTTTGTCTACTTGGTGCACCAAATAAGTATTGCATACAGTGTACAGCTCTCTGTTTTATTTCCACTCATTTGGCTGCAGTCACTTTTTTACTGTCAAGTAGGCTTTATACCATTTGATCCGGATCTGAGAACCTAGGGGAATACATTATTCACTAAATTGGAGGTGCTGAGATATATGATTTGTTACCCATTATTTACTATAAATCCAGTATTTAGAGAAGGAATTGTTGCTATTTCATGCTTTAGGCGCCATTCACACTATGGTGTTCCGTTTGGCAGGCGGAATCGCCGCAAATCACGGGACGCCCTTGCAACCCCCTGGATTTTTTTTAACGCGATTTGTCGAGCGTCAATCATGGCAAAAGCGCTCCGCGATTTGAGTGCCATTAAAAATAACTTTTAATATTTTTTTTTAAACTGATCACCTAAATAAAAAAAATATAATATTGTTACAGTTTAGTAATGTTGGCATCAACTGAAAACATAATGTATGTGAAGCTTTTCCCTCCAACTTTAATCTATATTGACCTTATTAATGATGTATTGGAAAAGCCAATTTAGTTGGTGACTGTCAAAGACTTTGGTCTGTATAAACAAGTACTTTCTCAACCTTTTTAACATGGAGGAACTCTTGAAATAATTTTTCAGTCTCAAGGAACCCCTGTTAATTATTACTATATCTGCTGCTCCTTGCACATTATTGTGAAGGTCAGTGGGAAGAATGTTTTTTACATGTGTGGTTAGTGGGAAGAATCCCTCTTTTTACAAATACATACAAAGATAATGTCAGTGGGTACTTATCTAAGTGGCAGAAATTACTCTTTATTTAAAGTGGTTGTATACCCACTTTTTTAACTTTTACCTACAGGAAAGCCTATAATAAGGCTTACCTGTAGGTAAAAAAAATATCTCCTAAACCTGTACGGTTTAGGAGATATTCCCCTCGGTATGCGCCGCTGACTGCAGCGGCGCATGCGCACAAGGGGGTTCTCTCCGTGAAAATCCGGCAGCGCTCGTCCGGCCGGATTTAAATCTCCCGCGCGCATGCGCGGGAGTGACGATATCGCGGCTCCGGCCACTCACAGCGCCAGAGCCGCGATACCCGGAAGAGACGCCGAGGGAGCATGTCGGCTTCCTCGGCGTGGATCGGGCGAGATGTCGGGGCCTCGTTCTAAGGTAAGTATTTCATAATGAGCTAGTATGCGGTGCATACTAGCTCATTATGCCTTTTGCTTTGCAGGTTTTAAAAAAAAAAAAAAAAAAATTGCGGGTTTACTACCGCTTTAAGGAAACTCAAGCCAAATCTAGAGGAACCCTAGGATTCCACAGAACCCTGGTGGAGAAAGGTTGGTGTATAACAAGGGTGTCCAATCTTTTGACCTTCCTGGGTCACATTGGAAGAAGAGGTATTGTCTTGGGCCACACATAAAATACACTAACAAGAAGGATCATAGATGAGCAGAAAAATATGGGCAGATCACAAGTTAACGATCACTGATATAGATAATGTACCTACAGTTCCTTGAAAAAGTTATTCTTACACCTTGAAATTTTCCACATTTTGTCATGTTACATAAATGTATTTTTTTTTTTTTTTTTTGTAGAGCATATTTTTTTATTCTTAAATCAGATATAAATTTTTCTTGGAAAAAATTCTGTATATTCTGGTGTTTTGGGGCAGCAAAAAAAAAACAAAACGATAAAAAAAATTGAGGGGGATGGAAAGGAGGGGGGTTGGTGGGTGACGAATCAGGTGGTTGGTCCAATGTTGGCAGCTGGAACAGGCAACTGGAGAGGCGACAGCATCATCAATACCCTACACTCCTCAGGTACTTCATGGTATCATAACATTTTTGGTTCAACTGTCCGCCATGAATACTGGGCCCTCCTTTCAGGAAGAAGATAGCTTGGTTGGATCGGACAATGTGAATGTTGAATGTTGATCCTCCGTCTGTGGATTTTGTCCTTGCGTCTAGGCACATTTGTGAGTCGTCAAACCAGAGGTCCCTGAGCACGCTGCATTTCTGTTCTCCAATCACTAGGCCATTGATAAATAATTGGCTTCGATCTTTAGAAACAATAGCGGCCAATTCCTGTGTCGTGAGACCACCGAAGCTCCCTCCGGGGTAGGCGGCCCACACTCCGTGCGGAGGAGCCAAGGCGTAGATGGCGCAGTCCGTGCACACGGTGCCGTCCACCAAGGTGTTGACGTAATCTATCCAGGACATGGCGGGGGTTCCTCAGGCGGGTGAGCGGCGGTGTGTGAGAGACCGGAGAAGGGAGAGAGACGCCTCGTGCTCCTGGAGGGGTGGTGCGCGCGCAGAGCAACATAAATGTATTTTATTGGGATTTTATGTGATAGATCAACACAAAGTGGCACATAATTGTGTAGTGGAAGGAAAATGATAAATGATTTTCATTTTTTTTTTTTTTACAAATATCTGAGAAGTGTGGTGTGCATTTGTATTCAGCTCCCTTTACTCTGATACCCCTAACTAAAATCTAGTGGAACCAATTGCCTTCAGAATTCACCTAATTAGTAAATAGAGTCCACCTGTGTGTCATTTAATCTCAGTATAAATACAACTGTTCTGTGAAGCCCTCAGAAGTTTGTTAGAGAACCTTAGTGAACATACAGCATCATTATGGCCAAGGAACAGACTAGACAGGTCAGATAAAGTTGTGGAGTTTAAAGCAGGGTTAGGTTATAAAAAAAAAATCCCAAACTTTGAAAATCTCACAGAGCACTGTTCAATCCATCATCTGAAAATGGAAAGAGTATTGCACAACTACAAACCTACCAAGACATGGCTGCCCACCTAAACCAGCAGGCCGGGGAAGGAGAGAATTAATCAGAGAGGCAGCCATCCACAGCTCAGGTGGGAGAATCTGTCCACAGGACAACTATTAGTCGTGCACTCCACAAATTTGGCTTTTATGGACGAGTGGCAAGAAGAAAGCCATTGTTAAAAGAAAGCAATAAGAAGTCCCATTTGCAGTTTGGAAGAAGCCCTTGGGGGGGGGGGGGGTGATGACGACAACACAGCAAACACGTGGGAGAAGGTGCTCTGGTCAGATGAGACCAATATTTAGCCTAAAAGTAAAATGCTATGTGTGGTGAAAAACAAACACTGCACATCACCCTGAACACACCATCCCCTCTGTGAAACACGGCGGTGGCAGTATCATGTTGTAGGGATGTTTTTCGTCAGCAGGGACAGGGAAGCTGGTCAGAGTTGTTGGGGAAAATGGATGGAGCCAAATCTTAGGAAGGGCAATCTTAGGAAGAAAACCTGTTAGAGTCTGCAAAAGACTTGAGACTGGGCCGGAGGTTCACATTTCAGCAGGTCAACCCACCCTAAACATACAGCCAGAGCTGCAATGGAATGGTTTAGCTCAAAGCATATTCATGTCTTAGAATGACCCAAAGTCCAGACCTAAATCCAATTGAGAATCTGCGGCAAAACTTGAAATTGCTGTTTACAAACCAATCTGAAAGAGCTTGAGCTATTTTGCAAGGAAGAATGTGCAAAAATGTCACTCTTTAGATATGCAAAGCTGGTAGAGACATCCCCAAAAACACTTGTAGCTCCAATTGCAAGGTGGTTCTACAAAGTATTGACTCAGGGGGGCTAAATACAAATGCACGTCACACTTTTCAGATATTTATTTGTAAAAAATCTGAAAACCATTTATAATTTTCCTTCCACTTCACAATTTTATGTGCCATTTTGTGTTGCTCTATCACATAAAATCCCAATAAAATAAATTTACGTTTTTGGTTGTAACATGACAATATGTGGAAAATTTCAGTGTGAATACTTTTTCAAGGCTTCATCCTTTAAAATAATTGCTTACAAATATAGGTGGTGCTGAAAACTGATGACATGAATAAGAGGTGATTGTAAAGAGGGTTAATCTTTCTTTGTGTAGATAAAATCTATAAATGTCCATTAACCACTTTCATACGAAAGCAGTCATGCAACACTGTACCAAAACTACATTTTTATCATTTTGTTTATGCAACTAGAGCTTTCTTTTGGTGGCATTTAATCAGCACTGGGTTTTTTATTTTTTTCTAAATAAAATGAAAAAGACAGAAAATTTTGAAAATTTCTGTTTATAAAAGTTTGCAAATACCGTAGTTATCGACGTATAACACGCACCCCAAGTTTAGGAGGGAAGTTTAAGGAAAAAACTTACATTTTAAATGCCCATCAATGCAGCCTTCCCCAGTGTACATCTGCAGCCTTCCCCAGTGTACATCTGCTGCCCTGCAGTGTCCATCTGCAGCCTTCTCCAGTGTCCATCTGCAGCCTCGCCCAGAATTGCAGCATGTTTGGTTTTTAAATTACGTTAAATTACCTAAGGGGCTAGCAACACAATTGTACACAATGGGCAACATGAAAAGGAAGCCATCCATTGTTTACAGCTGTCATGGGATTTGCTGTGGTTGGTCACAGCGGTCACATGGTACTGGCAGTGAGCCGGCACATTGATCAGTCATCGGCTGTGTCCCGTGGACACAGCCAGTGACAGATCACGCCACTGTGCGGCTCCTTTTGAGAGGACATCATATGACGTCTACTCAAAAGGAGTAACTTCCTGCTCGGTCGCATGTTTTCGCGAATAGGGATGAGCCGAACACCCCCCGGTTCGGTTCGCACCAGAACTTGCGAACGACCCCCCGCGTTCGGTACGAACGTTAGAACCCCATTGAAGTCTATGGGACTCGAACGTTCGAATTGGAAAGTGCTAATTTTAACGGCTAATATGCAAGATAGTGTCCTAAAAAGGGTTTGGCGACCTGCCTCCTGCCTCAGGGGACATGGGTCACTGCAAAAAAAAGTTTTAAAAACTACCGTTTTGGTGGGAGTACTGATTTTAATGACGATTAAAGTGAAAAAAAAAAAGTGAAATATTCCTTCAAATATGGTGCCTGGTGGGTGTCTGTAGTATGCCTGTGAAGTGCCACGTGTTTCCCGTGTTTAGAACAGTCCCTGCACAAAATGACATTAAGCGGAAATAACACCATTTAAAACTGCTTGCGGTTTTAATGTTATATCTGGTTCCTGCAATATGGTTGAAAATCATTCAGAAAAATGGCATGGGTAGCCCTCCCTGCCCATTACCAGCCTATTTGGGTCTTGTACGCATATTAAGGGGAACCCTGTACCCATATTAAAAAAAGGAAATGCGTGTGGCCCCCAGGCCCTATATACTCAGAACAGCAGTATACAGGCGGTGCAAACAAGACTGGGACTGTGTAGGTTTGTTGTGTTAAGTTGAATCTGTTTGTAATTTTCAACTGGTACATTTTTAAAGTGTAGCTCCAGTCAAAAAAAATATTTTTAAGCTTTTTGGAAAACATAGGGAAGGGTTATCACCCCTGTATAATTTGTTTTGTCGTCCATTTTTTTTCATCTCACTTGCTGTTGTCTCCTTCCGTTTGCAAGTAGGAGATGTTTGTAAGTTGGATGTTTGAAAGTAGGGGCCTGCCCTATATGCTCTGCAGAAATGGCGGTACAAGGTGTTGGTTTTGCAACAACATTGTAAGCCCTCAAAGTGACTCTTGGTGGGCGCTGGAGCGCCCTGCTGTGAACGATTATATCAAGAATTGTAATTACATGCCATTGTTGAACAGTGGTAGAAAAATTGACCTTTGGTGGTTGTGGTGCTGGTGCCACAACACTATAAGTCCTCACAGTTACTCTGGGTGGGCACAGGAAGGGGCCCTCCTGTGAAATATTATATCAAGAATTGTAATTACATGTCCCTGTTAAACAGGGGCAGAAAAATTGGGCCTTAGGCACTGGTGCCATCACACTGCAACCTCTGCCATACACTCTAGTTTTATTGCAGGAATTAGCCCTGCTGCAAAGCATTGCATCAAAAATTTTACTTAAACGCCCCTGTTAAACAGGGGCAGAAAAATTGGGCCTTAGGCACTGGTGCCATCACACTGCAACCTCTGCCATACACTCTAGTTTTTTTGCAGGAATTAGCCCTGCTGCAAAGCATTGCATCAAAAATTGTACTTAAACGCCCCTGTTAAACAGGGGCAGAAAAATTGGGCCTTAGGCACTGGTGCTGGTGCCACCACACTGCAACCTCTGCCATATACTCTAGTTTTATTGCAGGAATTAGCCCTGCTGCAAAGCATTGCATCAAAAATTGTAATTAAACGCCCCTGTTAAACAGGGGCAGAAAAATTGGGCTGCTGGCATCACCCAGAACCAAAAATGTTCTTCCAACATATCAGCGGAGGAGGAAGAGGATAGACAATCAACATAACAGGACAGTCACTCAGCATCAGCATAGGCAGTCTTGAAGGGATGTGGTATTTCAAAAAAAATTATTCGGTTACATCAGCTTCAGGTGCTTGGTAGCTGTGGGTGATCCAAGACTGATTCATCTTGATGAAGGTCAGTCGATCAACTGATTCGGTGGACAGGCGCACCCTGTGATCGGTAACGAAGCCACCAGCAGCACTGAAGGTGCGTTCCGAAAGAACGCTGGATGCAGGACAGGCCAGTAGCTCAATTGCATACTGTGCAAGCTCTGGCCAGTGATCCATCCTCAAGACCCAGTAAGCCAGAGGATTTTCAGTGGGAAAGGTGTCCAAGTCTGACCTTGCCCCTAGGTATTCCTGCACCATGTAAATTAGACGCTGGCGATGGGTGCTGGAACCAATCATACCTTGGGGCTGCGGACTAAAAAATTGTCTGAAAGCATCAGTCAGACGGCCACCTTCTCCACCGCTCCTTCTGACTGATGCCTCAGCAACACGTTGTCCAGGACCAGGAGTTTGTGACCTCCCAGTCTCTGGGAACGCGTTGCACAGAGCTTTCTGCAAGGCCTCCCGGAGATGTCTCATCCTCTGCTCCCTCTGCGATGGCAAGATAAGGTCGGCAACCTTACCCTTGTACCGTGGATCAAGGAGAGTGGCCAGCCAGTAATGGTCCCTCTCCTTGATCCGAAGAATACGAGGATCCTTCCGCAGGCTTTGCAGGATCAGGGAGGCCATGCAGCGTAGGTTAGCTGAGGCATTCGGTCCGGAGTCCTCTGGGTCACTAAGGACAACATGATCCGCAGCTACCTCCTCCCAGCCACGTACAAGTCCACGTGTTTCTTGGGACTGTAAATCATCCCTATAAGACTGCTGCTGCTGATGCTGAGTGCCAGCCTCCACCTCCATGCTGACACAATCATCCTCCTCCTCCTCTTCCTCCTCCTCACCCTCTTCCTGTGTGATGGGTGGCACAGCAGGAACACTGTCTGGATAAAGGGGGCCTTGAGAGGCAAGGAAGTCCTCCTCTTCCTGCCTCTGTTCTGCCTCAAGTGCCCTGTCCATTATTCCACGCAGCGTATGCTCCAAGAGGTGGACAAGAGGTATAGTGTCACTGATGCATGCACTGTCACTGCTCACCATCCTTGTGGCCTCCTCAAACGGTGACAGGACAGTGCATGCATCCCTGATCATGCCCCACTGGCGTGGTGAGAAAAAACCAAGCTCCCCTGACCCTGTCCTGGTGCCGTAGTCGCACAGGTACTCATTGATGGCCCTCTGCTGCGTGTGCAGCCGCTGCAGCATGGCCAACGTGGAGTTCCACCTGGTGGGCATGTCACATATAAGGCGGTTCTTGGGCAGGTTCAACTCCTTTTGGAGCTCAGCCAGCCGAGCACAGGCATTAAATGATCGGCGGAAATGCACACAGACTCTCCTGGCCTGTTTCAGGACATCCTGTAAGCCGGGGTACCTGCCCAAGAACCGCTGCACCACCAGGTTAAGGACGTGAGCTACACAGGGCACATGGGTCAGTTGTCCCTGTCGGAGGGCGGAGAGGAGGTTGGTGCCATTGTCGCAAACCACCATTCCTGGCTTAAGCTGGCGTGGCGTCAACCACCTCTCGGCCTGCCCCTGCAGAGCTGACAAAACATCCGCCCCAGTGTGGCTCCTGTCCCCCAAACAAACCAGCGCAAGCACGGCATGGCATCGTTTTGCCTGCGTACTTGCGTAGCCCCTGCAACGCCTACGGAGCACCGCTGGTTCTGAGGACAGAGCACTGGAAGAGGCCATGGAGGAAGAAGAAGAGGAGGGGGTGGAGGAGAGAGGTGTGTCACAACCAATAGTAGCATTTTGGAGGCGTGGTGGCGGAACAACCTCCAATACTACTGCACCTTGTCCTGCATCCTTCCCAGCAGCCAGAAGAGTGACCCAATGGGCCGTGAAAGACAGGTAACGTCCCTGTCCATGCCTGCTGGACCATGAGTCAGCGGTAATATGCACCTTACCACTGACCGCCCTGTCCAGTGAGGCAAGGACATTGCCTTCCACATGCCGGTAGAGAGCCGGAATTGCCTTCCGTGAGAAAAAGTGGCGTTTGGGGACCTGCCACTGAGGAACCGCACATTGTACAAACTCATGGAAGGGGGCCGAGTCTACCAACTGAAAAGGCAGCAGTTGAAGTGCTAGCAATTTAGCCAAGCTAGCATTCAACCGCTGGGCATGTGGATGGCTGGGAGTAAATTTCTTCCGCCGGTCCAGCAGCTGGGGCAGGGACATTTGTCTGCTATAATCGGACATGGATGTACCACTAGCAGAGTTCCCGGAAGCACTTGGCTGTGACACACCTAATTCTACACCTTCATTCCTCTCAGAGCAGGTTTCAGAGAGGACTGAAGGTCTAGTGGGGTTGGAGATGCCAGCTGATGAGGAGCAAGGAGAGGTCCGCTTTGTTCTTTGGTGTGGGTCTTTTGAGGTATGCTTGCCAATGAGCTGCATGGCAGGTCAACATATGTCTGGTCAAGCATGTGGTGCCCAAGCGGCTGATGTTTTGGCCACGTGAGATACGCTTGAGACATATGTTGCAAATAGCAGCGGTGCGATCTGATGCACTCGTCTCAAAAAAGGCCCACACCAAAGAACTTTTAGAATAACGTGCAGAGGAAGCGCTCTGCGCAGAGGAAGCGCTCTGCGCAGGCGGAGCTCTGCGGTGTGATTCAGTCGGTGTGCTGCCCCTAAGCTGGCCCCCGGAGGGCATCCTGCCTCGTTGGACATGTGCCTCCTCCTCCTCCTCCTCCTCCTCCTCCTGCCTCCTTCCAGGCACCCACGTGGAGTCAGTGCCCTCATTATCCCCTCCCTCTTCATCGCTGTAGCAAACCTGGCAGAATGCTGCAGCTTGTGGAACATGACTGCCAGATTGCTGTCCTTCTTGAGCATCCCCTCTCTCTGTGCTCACGCTACTGCCTTCCTCTAGCTGAGTGTCATCATCAGAGCCCACCAAACACTGGGCATCCTCCTGGAGCATGTACCCAACACTGTGCTCAAAGAGTTCAGGAGACTCCTCAGGAGGACGTGGTGGGTCTAGGGAAGGAGTCACTGATGATGACATTGAGAGGAGGGACGACGATGTGTTGGCAGCTGCTTTTCTACTACCCTGAGACTGGGTGAGAGAGGATGAGGAGGATGAAGAGGGCTTGGTCATCCACTCTACCAAGTCGTTGGCATGTTGCGGTTCAACATGTCCAGCTGCAGAAAAGAAGGACAAGCATGTCCCATGGCCACGTGCTGATGACAATGCACCGCGTCCACGACCAGCACTGTTGTCTCTAGACACAGAGCCTGCTTGCCCTCTTTTATCGGCTCGCGCCTGTCTGCCTCTCCTTGCTGGCCTTCCAGACATGGTAATGGCATGAAGGGAGTTGGGTAAAACAGTAGTTGGGTAGTTTATATTGTGCTGGAGGCACACAACACCCACTAACTCCTGCAGATGCCTTTTTTATAGAACAGCAGAGTTAAAGGGGTATATACAGATGTATACTGTGCTGTGCTGGAAGCACACACAACTTCTAATAACTCCAGCAGATGTCAATCGGGCCCAAATAGAGAACAGCTATGTAGGTGGATAATAGCGGTATGTACTGGGTACAGAGCAGGCACACAGCACGCACTATCTCCTGAGTGACACTACTGACTGCAAGCTCTATTGTTAAAGATGGACCACTAGCTATATAGGTGAGGTGAATATCACGGTGTATACTGCGGTCAGGGCACGCAGACAATAACAAGAAAACAGCAGAGTTAAAGGGGTATATACAGATGTATACTGTGCTGTGCTGGAGGCACACACAACTTCCAATAACTCCAGCAAATGACAATCGGGCTCAAATAGAGAACAGCTTTGTAGGTGTATATAGTGGTATGTACTGGGTACAGAGCACGCAGACAGCACACACTAACACTACTGACTGTAAGCTCTATTATTAAAGCTAGATCACTAGCTATATAGGTGAGGTGAATATAGTGGTGTATACTGCGGTCAGGGCACAGACAGTAACCACTACACAAGAGCAAAATAGTAAATCAGCCAAAAACGATTGGTGTGTAACTGTGTTGAAGGTACACAGAACACCCACTGCTTCAGATGCTAACAAACACTACACGAGGCCGCCTGAAAGGCAGCTTTATATAGTGTGGGGCGTGCACTACACAGTCTGAGCTATGATTGGCCACAGGCAGGATGCCTGTGGCCAACCATTGCTCTCCTCGCTACTGGCGCTGCGATTGGCCAAGCATGCGGGGTCACAGTGCATGCTTGGCCAATCGTGAGACAGCAATGCATTGCGCCATCGCAGTGCATTGTGGGCCACACGAATTTTGCCGCGAACGGCCCAAACGTTCGGAATTCGGCGAACGCACGAACGACAGATGTTCGAGTCGAACATGCGTTCGACCCGAACACGAAGCTCATCCCTATTCGCGAAGTGTAAACCCATTTTTACAAAAAAAATTAAAAACCCTAAAATTTACATTTTTAAATAAGTTTGTTTTTTTGTTGAGCTATTTTGGGCGGCAGGTTGGACACCCCTTGTGTCTTTTCAGGCAGGCATCTTCTATACTAGCTCTCCATTAGTGATGAAAATAACCCTGGATCAAGCATATGCAACTTAAAGTAGTCTCTTCTCCAGACTGAGACATGGTGTACTGACTGAGCTGGTTTTTTTCCCTGTTTCACAGTCCATAACAGGTAAAGCTGATTATGGTAGACTGCTAAGTATACAGCATTGCATGCAGTAGGTACATTTTTGCCTTTTATGTTGTGTACTCTTAAAATCTGTCAAGATAGAAATATGGGGGCTTCCAAGCCTGGCCGTTCCTACTGAAAACTATATTTGGCTGGATGCAGACCTGACTATTGGTTTCAATACTTTCTAAATCATTGGCCCCAAACTGGTTGGGAGATAAGAAGCTATGCCTTTTCTCTGATTTCCTGATCCACAAGGGTCAGCTTGACCCTTTTTTTAAAAGGTTAGTGGTGGCAGCCCACTTTTTCTTATTACAGGTTTACTTTAATACATCAGCAAGGCAGTACGGTGAAACCCGAATAATTGAAACTATACAGATTATAAAGGCTTTTATTGATAGAAGAACATGACTTTACTAGAATAGGCTAGGTATACAGGTAGACTGCCTTAAGCGATAGTTGATCTCGTTATCGTGTTACAGTTTGTGCATCCTTTTTATATATGTTTATATTAACTGTTTGTGTCTGAGCTTTACTAAAACTGACTTTACATGCCATGAACCTAGAGTCAAGAAAGCAACAAAGAACAGAACAATAAAACAAAGGCAAGCATGAAAGACATCCAGGAACAACTTGAACGTAGCATGGAAGAAAACTTGGTTCTTCGTGGGAAACTAGGGGAGAGTGAGAAAGAATTAAGAAAACATCTAGAAGAGTAAGATTTTCTTTCTGTTAAACATGATGACATTTTTGTAATGTAATGTCTGGTTTTCCCAGGGTTTTGTATGACATTTGTACTTTATTTTTTCATTTGCGTCAGGTGTACTAATTGACAAATGTACTGGGAAGCTCAGGTGTTTAGCCATCAAAGGAATACCTTAAAGTAGACCTGTTACATTTTTATCAAACGGCACAGGAAGGCTTCTAAAATATTTTTTTTGCTTGTAGTTACTACTGTGATAATTATGAAGCAGTATGTGAGCAGTAGAGTCAGTACTTAGCAGAAGTAATTTTTTTTTTTTAATCTTTAGACACATTCATTTTTAAATATTTATTTTACATGCCTGTCTAGCTGATGCTAAACATACTTTAACTTGCAAATATCCCACAGACTGGATTTTTCTTTTCTTATATGCGGCATGAAGATATTTTGCAGAGCAATTCTTAGTTGAATGTACCATGTTTAAAAAAAGCCACCGTTACCCCAAATTGAATTAAGTGAAAACCAGATGAAATGATTACAGAAAAAAAAGTACTAATCGTATTTAGTACCTGATTTAAAAAAAAAAAATGAAAAAAAAATATCGGTACTCATTTTATTTGATTATTGATGAGTTGCAGAAGGGTACCAGTTAAACCACTGGTTAGTTCAACTGTATCACTGGATGACAAACAGTACCATAATTTTATGACATTTGAGGGCATCACCAGGATCTGAAATCTCTATGCATGAGAATGTTCACCATTTCGATGTGTTTAAGATGGTCATGTCAGCCAAACCGACCAACATCTGTTATGTCTACTGCTTAAATTACAAAGGATATAATGCACATATAGGGAATATAATATGCTCAGTTGGCACTTCATCCAAGATGAGCATAAATGGCAAAAAAGAGAGGAAAAAAGACTTGAAAGTACCAAATATAGCCCAGAGAAAAAGGTAAATACACAACCTCCATAACATGCAGAGAATATGAATGATAACACCAAAACTTTTCTTTCACTCGTGGTTAGTGTTTGGCTGAAGCCATTTATTACCAATCAACTGTTTACTCTTTTTAAATCAAAATGGCATTAGAAACTACCCAAATGACCCTAATTAAAAGTTTACATACCGCAGTGCTTAATACTGTGTATTGCCCCCTTTAACATAAATGACAGCTTGAAGTCTTTTGTGGTATTTGTGGTCGAGGCTCTTTATCTTCTCAGATGGTAAAGCTGCCCGTTCCTCTTGACAAAAAGCCTACAGTTCCTGTAAATTCTTGGGCTGTCTTGCATGAACTGCACGTTTTGAGATCTCCCCAGAGTGGCTCAATGATATTGAGGTCAGGAGACTGAGATGGCCACTCCAGAACCTTCACTTTATTCTGCTGTAGCCAATGACAGGTTGACTTGGCCTTGTGTTTTGGATCATTGCCATGTTGGAATGTCCAAACATCCCATGTGCAGCTTCCTGGCTAATGAATACAAATGTTCCTCCAGTATTTTTGTTGATAATATACTGCATTCATCTTGCCAACAATTTTGACCAATTTTCCTGTGCCTTTTGTAGCTCACACATCCCCAAAACAAAAGTGATCCACCTCCGTACTTTTCATCGTAGGCCTTGTTGACTTCTCTCCAAATGTAGCGTTTATAGTTGTGTCCAAAAAGCAAAATTTTGGTCTCATCACTCCAAATGACTTTGTGCCAGAAGGTTTGAGGCTTGTCTCTGTGCTGTTTGGCGTATTGTAAGCTGGATACTTTGTGGCATTTGCGTAGTGATGGCTTTCTTCTGGAGACTCGACCATGCAGTCCATCTTTCTTCAATTGCCTCCTTATTGTGCATCTTGAAACAGCCATACCACACGTTTTCAGAGAGTCCTGTATTTCACTTGAAGTTATTTGTGGGTTTTTCTTTGCATCCCGAAAAATGTACCTGGCAGTTGTGGCTGAAATTTTAGTTGGTCTACCTGACCGTGGTTTGGTTTCAACAGAACCTCTCACTTTCCACTTCTTGATTAGAGTTTGAACACTGCTGATTGGCATTCTCAATTCCTTGGATATCTTTTTATATCCCTTTCCTGTTTTATAAAGTTCAACTACCTTTTCCTGCAGATCCTTTGACAATTCTTTTGTTTTCCCCATTACACTCTCTAACCCACGTCTAGTCTACAACCGACTGAGCGTCTACCTCGCTGATAATAGCCTTCTTGATCCCCTTTAGTTTGGATTTCATCCTCAACACTCCACAGAAACTGCTCTCCTAAAACTAACAAACAATCTACTAATGGCCAAAACCAATCAACACTATTCTGTTCTCCTACTCATAGACCTCTCTGCTGCCTTTAGTATGGTTGACCATCCCCTCCTCCCAAAACTCCACGCCTTTGGTCTCAGTGACTGTACTCTTCGCTGGTTTTCTTCCTACTTATCCAACTGCACCATTAGCGTTTCTTACAACTCTACTTCCTCCTCTCCTCTTCCTTTCTCAGTTGGGGTCCCCCAAGGTTCTGTTCTTGGACCTCTCCTTTTCAATCTACACCTCCTCCCTGGGTCAGCTGATAGCCTCCCATGGCTTCTAATATCACCTCTATGCTGACGACACCCAAATCTATTTCTCTCCCCCTCAGCTCACTCCCTCTGTCTCCTCACGTATCACTAATTTACTATCAGATATATCAGTCTGGATGTCACACCACTTCCTCAAACTCAATTTATCCAAAACCAAACTTATAATTTTTCCTCCCCCATATGCCCCTTCCTCTGATCTATCTGTCAAAATTGATGGCACAACTATAAGCCCATCCCCACATGCCAAGGTTCTAGGTGTAGTCCTGGACTCTGAACTCTCCTTTAAGCAACACATCCAATCACTGTCCAAATCTTGCCGCAACATCTCCAAAATAGGCCCCTTTCTAACCAATGACACAACAAAGCTCTTAATTCATCAGTCGTCTCGACTACTGCAACTAGGCTTACCTCTACATAGTCTATCACCTCTTCCATCCATCATGAATGCTGCTGCCACACTCATCCACCTTACCAGTCGCTTTGTGTCTGCTACTCCATTCTGTCAATCATCCACGATTTCGCCCCCAGCTACATCAGTAGCCTAGTCTCTAAATGCCAACCTACTTGTTTTCTCTCGGTCGCTCAAGACCACATGCTCTCTAGCTCCCTTGTCACCTCCTCCCATACTCGCCTCCAGGACTTTTCCAAAGCCTTCCCAAATCCTATGGAATGGCCTACCCCAATCTGTCCGCTTATCGCCTACTTTATTAGCTTTTAGACGATCCCTGAAAACCTTTCTCTTCAGAGAAGCCTACCCACACCTAACAACTGTATTTTCATTTTCTCCATCAGCTCATTCCCCACGGTTATTACCTTTTGTTTCCACTTGAACCTCCCATCTAGATTGTAACGAGCAGGGCCCTCTGATCCCTCCTGTATTAATTTGTATTGTAAGTGTACTGTCTGCCCTCATGTTGTAAAGTGCTGCGCAAACTGTTGGTGCTATATAAATCCTGACTAATAATGACTCAGAATCCAGAAACGTCAGTGCAGCACTGGATGAAAGATGCAAGGGCCTGTCAGGAGTCCAGAAACGCATTGACCTTTTATACACCCTATAATTAGAAGCAAACAGATCACAAGTGAGGCTGGTAACCTTTAATAGCCATTCAAACCCCTTTTGTGTCAACTTGTGTGCATGTTATCAGGCCAGAATCGCCAGGGTATGTAAACTTTTGATCAGGGTCATTTGGGTAGTTTCTGTTGCCATTATTTAAAAAGAAGTAAACACAGCTAAATTGATCATAAATGGCTTCACCCAAACACTAACCACAAGTGAAAGAAAAATGTTTTTGAGTTATCATTCATATTCTCTGAAAAATGGCCAAGAAATCATAAAGTCTGCCGTGGTTTGTAAACCTATGAGCACAACTGTATATATAGTATAATATATATATATATATATATATATATATATATATATATATATATATATATATATATATATATACAGGATACACTATATTACAAAAAGTATTGGTGCACCTGCCTTTACACGCACATGAACTTTAATGGCATCCCAGTCTTAGTCCGTAGGGTTTATAATTGAGTTGGCCCACCCCTTGCAGCTATAACAGCTTCCACTCTTCTGGGAAGGCTGTCCACAAGGTTTAGAAGTTTATCTATGGGAATGTTTGACTATTCTTCCAGAAGCGCATTTGTGAGGTCAGACACTGATGTGGGCGAGAAGGCCTGGCTCATAGTCTCTTCTCTAATTCATCCTAAAGGTGTTCTATCAGGTTGAGGTGCAGGCCAGTCAAGTCCCCTCACAACAAACTCGCTCATCCATGTCTTTATGGACCTTGCTTTGTGCACTGGTGCGCATTCATGTTGGAACAGGAATGGGCCATCCCCAAATTGTTTTCATAAAGTTGGGAGAATGAAATTGTCCAAAACGTCTTTATATGCTGACACCTTAAGAGTTACCTTCACTGGAACTAAGGTGCCAAGCCCAACCCCTGAAAAACGACCCCACACCATAATTCCCCTCTACCAAATTATTTGGACCAGTACATCAGAAATCGGATGTAATGTCTTCAGATATGGCATGGATATACATATTGCATACGAATTTCATTGCACTTGCATTATTTTTCTGGCTTCAGCCAAAACGTAGTAAAGCTAGTGCCTAGTAGATGCAGTCCTGAAGCAGTAATAATAATATGTAGAATCTGATTTCCTCCCATTTACTGTGCATTATGATGCAAGACTCTTCCAAGCCCTTGTACACACGGTCGGACATTCCGATGGACAATGTCCGATAGGACCGTGTTGTCGGATAATCCGACAGTGTGTGGATCGGACTGTTTCCGTCAGAGTATCTGACGGACCAAGTTTTCGCCCTTGTACACACGGTCGGACATTCTGACAACCAACGGATTTTGTCCGACGGATTTTGTCCGAAACTGTTGCATACACACAGTCGGACAAAGTTGTCAGAAAATCTGATCGTACTTAACGTGATGACATCCATCGGAATGTCCGATCGTGTGTACAAGGGCTTCCAGCTGGGCTATAAAATTTTGGGACAACCTGATCTGATCGGGCTTTGTCCGATCATGTGTAGAGAATTCCGATCGGACAAAGTGCCACGCATGCTCAGATCAAATTCCTAGACCAAAGCTATTGGCTACTAGCCTGAACGTAGTCCCGTCCTAACGCAATAACGTCATCACGTTAAGTACGATCGGATTTTCGGACAACTTTGTCCGACTGTGTGTATGTAACGGTTTCGGACAAAATCCACTGGACAAAATCCGTGGGCTAAAGCAAAGTACTGTGGAATCCCCTTTGAGGGAAATATTTTTGGATTCGTAAATTAAACAAAAAAAAAAGTATTCCTAAAAAAGTGGAAGACCTTAAGAAACCTGTTTCAACCCTGCAGGGAACATGACATTTATTTATTTTATTTTTTTTGAGTCAAGCAGCCTCTGGAGAGAAAAGTGTGAATTCAATAATGGTAAAGTCAAATGAAGGATAAGTATTTAAGCCACTTGTCAACAAGAACCAATGATCTCAAGTTTTCAGTTAAGAAAGTTGAGCACTCTCATTGTCCATTTTATTGGGGTGTAGATTGTTTTATTTTGTTTTTCCAAGGCTCCTTCACAGATACAGGGAATACAAATAAGCCTGCTTGCTGAATAACATGAGTTCTCAAACATCAGACAACTCCTTGATTAGAAGGGTTTCCTTCTACGGAATAAAGCAAATGTGATTTATTTATTTTTTCCTGGATTGAAGAGATAGTTGCCTAGAAATAAATGTTCCAGCCCTCCCCGAAACCTTTACCCTGCCTATACTTTAAGGATCAGACTGATCAGAAAGATTCTACCCCCCTCCTGATCTTAAAAAAGCATTTCCTTGATTCGGTGCAGAAAGTTCTCTGCTCAAGCCGACAGCTCTCAAACCCCCCCCCCCCCCCCCCCCCAAAAAAAAAAAACAGGCAACCTGCCAAGTTTTTCACAACATCGCTAAAGAGAAACATTGTAACGCATAGTTCTTTTAGATCAAAGGGATGAACTTCTGTCTGTAAATGAGTAGTTGCTTTTTGACACTTGTTGCTTACAAGTTAAAATCTATTTTTTTTTGCTCGAAAATTACTTGGAACCCCCAAACACACACACACACATACAGTGTGTATATATATGTATATGTATATATATATATATATATATATATATATATATATATATATATATATATATATTATCATTCTAACTTTTTTTTAGCAGACACCCTAGAGAATAAAATGGTGGTTGTTGCAATATTTTATGTCAGGCTGTATTTGTGCAGCGGTCTTTCAAACGCAATTTTTTTGGGGAAAATTGTCAGCTTTAGCTGACAATTGTACAGTCGTGCGGCATGGCTCCCAAACAAAATTGACGTCCCTTTTTCCCCACAAATAGAGCTTTCTTTTGGTGGTATTTGATCACCTCTGCGGTTTTTATTTTTTGGTGCTATAAACAAAAAAAGAACGACAATTTTGAAAAAAATGCATTATTTTTTACATTTTGCTATAATAAATATCCTCCAAAAATATATTAAAAAAAACATTTTTTCCCCTCAGTTTAGGCCGATACGTATTCTTCTACATAGGTAAAAAAAAAATCGCAATAAGTTTTTATTGATTGGTTTGCGCAAAAGTTATAGTGTTTACAAAATAGGGGATAGTTTTATGGCATTTTTATTAATATTTTTTTTTTTACTAGCAGTGGCGGCGATCAGCAATTTTTATCGTGACTGCAACATTACGGCAGACACATCGGACATTTTTGACACATTTTTGGGACCATTGTCATTTATATAGCAATCAGTGCTATACAAATGCACTGATTCCTGTGTAAATGACACTGGCAGTGAATGGGGTTAACCACTAGGGGCAGTGTAGGGGTTAAGTATGTCCTGGGGAGTGATTCTAACTGTGGGGGGCGTGGCTATGTGTGACACATCACTGATCTCTGCTCAAATCACAGGGAGCAGAGATCAGTGACGCTGTCACTAGACAGAATGGGGAGATGCTTGTGTACATTAGTATCTCCCCGTTCATCCTCCCCATGAGGCAATCATGGGTATCCCTGCGGCGATTGCGTCGGCGGGACCCACGACCCGACTCATGGAGCTTGCTGCGGGCACGCCCGCAGGCCGTCTCTTAAAGGGCCACGTACAGGTACGTTACTTTGCTTGTACGAGCCCTTCTGCCGACGTATATTGGCGTGAGGCGGTCAGCAAGCAGTTAAGTTTTCCAAGCAGGCATTTCTCAGTTCAAAATATTGTTACTGTTTTTTACTTATTGTAATCATGCATACAAAAAAAGGTATCTCACAAAAGCAAATGCAGCACCCCTTGTGTGCTTATTGATAGCTAAGATAAACAGCCATTAAAAACTTTGATAACTACAAGGAACAAACTCCCTATTGCTAAAGACTACTTTTCAATGTCACAGAGAAAAGAAACTCTTATTAAGAACCAGGGTGGATTTGATTTAAATCAAGTTGATTTAAATCATTATTTAAATTGCTAGTAAAGAGGCTTGATTTAAATCAACTCGATTTAAATCATAATTTTTAAAGAGCAGCGGCTCCTCCTCTGACCCGCTGTTGACTTACCGACAGTCCCATTCACTTTAATGGGATGGCTGGTGATGCGGCAGTGACACAACAAGGTGAGGCACATGGCAGCAGCAGGTGAGTGGATGCCCACTAACAGGCGCTGCCATAATGGATCCGAAATGACAGGTGCTCTTTAAATGTAAGGACTTATTCTTGCTGGTAGTTGGAATCTCTTTAATATTTGCAAACACAATTAAGGTTTCCTAATTAGAATATTAAGCAGTCAGGTTAGTAAAGCAGCGATATCAGAACCGATTCAATCATACAGTTTGTAGTGTACATAGATTTTAAAAACAATGGGATAAAGGAATATTCCTGAACTTTGTTTTATCTCATGGGTACTGTGAAATTATGTGAATGCATCAATGCAGTGCATGTTATCTCAGCTTGCAGAGCTTGGATTCATTGAATGCGTTTACCAAAAATGTAAATATTGCAGAATATACAGCCTCATGCTACATAACTAAGCTCCATTTTCTGCTAAATAAACTAAATTATTACTGTATCTATCTTAAATAGAAAACTATCTTTAGATTTTTATTCCAAAAGCATTTTATTAAAATAAATTTGCTAAAAATAAAAATAAAATCGATTAAAATAAAATCAATTTTAAATGAAAAAAAAAATCAGATTTTTTTTTATTGGGGGGGGGGGATTTTTTAAAAGAAAATCATTGATTTACATCCACCCTGCTAAGAACCCACTTAACTAGAGTTTTGTTCTTTGGCAGATGCCTCAAATGAACAGGTTTTCAGAACAGCTACTTAGTCCAATCATCATCCTTTAACAAAAATGTTTGCACTCACAACATGTCAAGCAATGCTTCAAGATTTTGTCCCTCCCTAAGATGGGAGATAATTCTTGCTTTGGTGTGCTGGAACGTGGTTGGGGTAAAAAAACAAGATTACCTCTTTTCTTAGGTCAACTTTTTTTTCTTTTATTCCTTTTTTATGTGTATTGAATTGGGCGTCTGTCTTGGTAGTTTTCATCTTTTGCCAAATAACCACGAAGGCGCCTTTTTGTTTATTTTGTTCTGGCAAGCGTCTTGCACATGCACTGTAAGTTACAAAATACTGTGAGAAGACTTTATTGGTTTTGCAGCATTTGTTTTCTCCTTGACAGATTATTTGAGTTGAAGATGGAGCAGGAGCAGTATCAGACGGAAATTAGAGACCTGCAGGAGCAGCTGTCAGAAATGCATGATGAATTGGACAATGCAAAGCACTCTGTTGATGATGGAGAAAGGGAGGATTTGATAGAGGTCAGTTTTGTAGTGTTGCATTAATGCTGCTGCTATTTATTACATTTAAAATATATTTTAATTTACATACCCGGGCCCTACGGATGCTATAATGGGGAAAAAGAAACCACGTGGACTGGCATACTACTATGTATAATTCTTCATAATTGCACACATGCTTATCAGTTTGATGGATGCGTATCAACATACTTAAAGGAAAACTCCAGGGGGAAAATGATGAATACGCAGGTTGAATACATATATTTACTATTTTTCCTGCCGAAAGGCTTTGTCCAGCTAGTCTTGCAATTTTATAAACACGCCTGACACATTGCCTTGCCAGGCAGCTAATACAACGATTTACTGGTTCAGCAATTCAGCTTCCTTTTATCACCTCGGTGCCTCCAGCCTGCTCATTGGACAATTGATCAGGAATACGGAGTCAGGAAATAGTACAGTGATCTTCCGGGCAGTGCAGCATGGCTGAAGAGTGTAAATCATAAGAGTGAACAATTACAAACCTTGTGTTGGGTAACACTGTATCTATTCACTTGGTCCAAACTTTTCATTTTAGAAATGATCTTTTTAGATGTGTTTTGGATCACAGTGGTATTTTTGGACCAAAAGTACAGAGAAATATTAACTTCTAACTACCATTTTTTGTATAAAATCAGATCCCTGCGCAAATCAAAAATCAAGTTACATTTTTATTTCCTATACTGTCGTAATTGCTATTTTGGCATGCTAGGAAAACCTAGATTTTATGTTTTGTTTTTGTTTGGTAATGTGGATCTGTTGCCTAGGCCATATGAAGGCAGTCATTTTGTGTCAACTAATATTTAGCTGTTTTTTTTTTGTTTTTGTTTTTTTAATAGTTATATCTCAATAATGATCATTTTTAAGGATGATTAACCATTTGACAACTGGGCACTTAAACCCCCTTCCTAACTAGCCCAATTTTCAGCTTTCGGTGCTCTCACATTTTGAATGACAATTACTCAGTCATGCAACACTGTACCCATATGAAATTTTTGTCCCTTTTTTTCATACAAATAGACACCGCTGGGTTTTTTATTTTTTGCACTATGAATCAAAAAAGGAAAATTTGGTAAAAAAAAAAAAAAATCTTTGTTTCTATTAAAACTTATTGGCAGAGTATTGGCAAAGTATTGCAGGGTATTGGCAGAGTATGGCACATTATGGCAGAGTATTGCAGAGTATTGCACAGTATGGGCACAGAGCAGTGCTGTGGGCACTACAGATCCAGGCAACAGCGCTGCTAAAAACTATCTCTCCCCCTCTCCCCTCGCACTGTACAGATCGGTACAGAGAGGGGAGGGAGGAACCGGCGATTTTTTTACAAGTGATCGCTCCGTCATTTGACGAGCGTTCACGTGGTAAACGGCCGCTACAAGCGGGCATTTACCGCGATCCATGATGCGCCGGGTCTTCTGGACCCGGCGGTCACAGATGTTTGCGGGAGCGCACCCCAGGGGGCACACGAGAGCAACAATAAGCCGACTGCGCTGTAGCTGTCTTTTGGCTATGGCCCGGTCGACAGGTGGTTAGAGAAGAATTCTGGTAATGGCATTTTAGATGTAGTTACCTGGTCCAGCTTGGACCAATATACAGTAACTATGCATTTACTATACCCGTGGGATCCCCCTAGAACAGCCTTTTTCAACCAGGATGCCTTCAGGTTTCTTCAGGGGTGCCTTGGAAATTGCCCAAAATCGTATACAAACCAGTGTGTATGTCACGCCTACCGTTTAGTTGCACAAAGCCACAGGTTTTCATTGTGCACCATTGCAACCTTCAAGGCTGTCTGCATCCAAACAACCATGATGTCATCTTTTGATAAGGAGGATGTTGGGCACCTGCACAACATCTTTGTTTGACCCTCCCCTGTCCCCTCTCTATCAGCTCTGGGGTCACATTAGCTGAATGAGAAAGAAACTGAGAGAGAAGAGAAACATTGGAATACTAGTCAGCACCAGTGTGAAAATATATATATTTGCTTTGTAAGTAAATCACCTCTAACGTTGGGTGTCCTACGTGTGTGGCTGTTGCTGCGTTACGTAAAGCTTAGTTTCATTGTTTACATTTTTGAATGGGCGCCTTAAGATTGTGGAGGATTTTAAAGGGTACCTTGACTGAAAAAGATTGAGAAACACTGCTCTAGAATCTGGAAATCCCTGTAGTAAGTTCTGCTACTACAGTTATCTCCAATAGATAACACAGGAGATGCTTGCCATGGGTACCACTCCTCTGGTGTATGCATAATTCCAAGCTGGACCAATGTAACTACAGTATGTATAAACTGCCATATCTGGAATTCTTCTTTAATCAAGTTGTATTTCAAGTTTGTTTTTTGATTCTATACTCTAAATGGGAAGTAGTGCTACTGCAGTTTTTATGTTTTTTTGAGCTGCACTGGCTGAATATCAGCTTTTATTGAGTTCTCACCTGCTGCTACCAAATATCCTTTTTATCATGTTAATAATTTTGCTATTATTTCTTTTTGCTAATTACCAAATTTAAGCAATGTGTGTTTTGGCTATATTGTATTAAACTCAGCAGTCCAAAGAACTGGAATAGGTCCAGTCATAGGAGAATTTTAACCTCTAGCGTCCACACTATATACCCGAATGACGGCCACCGCGCGGACCTGAATTTCCGGGAGGCCGTCATATGACGGCCTCCCCTTTGCACATGCCACGCGCGCCCCTTGTGATCACCGAGTCACTGAGATTCGGGTGATCACAGATCCGAGTAAGGGGCCGATCCCGGCCCCTTACCACATGATCAGCTGTCAGCCAATGATGTAAACAAAAGCTCGGTAATCATTTTCTTTTTTTTTTCTCCTCACGCTGACAGCATGAGGAGAAAAAAAAGCTTATCACCGGCTTATGTTCAAGGGACATCGGTCCCAAAGAGGAAGAGGCAATTCTGCCTCATCTGTGCCACAACTACCCCCTGCCAGTGCCACCTATCAATGCCCACAAGTGCCACCTATCAATGCCCACCAGTGGTGCCAATCAGTGCCACCTAGCAGTGCTGCCTATCAGTGTAACCAACCAGTGCTGATCAGTGCCCATCATTGCCACCCATCAGTGCCCATCACTGCCACCTATTGGTGCCCATCAGTGCCGCCTCATCAGCATACATCAATGAGGGAGAACAATTACCTGTTTGCAAAATTTTATAACAAAATCTAAAAAAATATATAAAAATCTTTTTAAAAAATTCAGTCTTTTTAAAGTTTGTGTTTAAAAAAAAAATTAAAACCACAGAGTTGGTCAAATACCAGCTCTATTTGTGGGGAAAAAATGATAATGATCATTTGGGTACAGTGTTGTATGACCACGCAATTGTCATTCAAAGTGCATCAGCGCTGAAAGCTGAAAATTGGTCTGGACAGGAGGGGGGTTTAAGTGCCCAGTAAGCAAGTGGTTAAATAACGAGTAGTGCATTTTGGTATTACCGCAGGCTTAATAGCCTTCTGGGGAAGAACCATGAAGCAAGGATTTTTGTATTAGAAAGCTGCAGATGTATCATTGGCCACAACCACTGCACTTGTTTTACTAGTGTATAGTAACAATACAAGCATCTGCATGTTGTGAGCACATTTATTTTACCCTTATGTCCATACCTAAGCCACAGCATGTAATGAAAAAAGTGTAGTAGGGTGCAACCAAAAAGCTTCAGTGATAATCTGAAAGAGTGGTGGGATGTAAAGCTTTTCAAATATAGCTATCTTTTTCATCTACACATACCAAATGGTGACTGTTCTGAAAGAATTAATAATCTGGTCCCTTGTTATTACGGGTTCCATCATGTTTAGTAAATATGGTCCATCTGATTGTATTTCTCAGGAACTCATGCACATGAAACAAGGAGTTCAAGAGTTGCTAATGGCAAAAGAAGAACAAGAAGATCTATTAAGGAAGCGAGAACGAGAACTCACTGCTTTAAAGGGAGCACTTAAAGAAGAGGTGTCAACTCATGATCAGGAAATTGATAAGCTAAAAGAACAATATGAAAAAGAACTGAAAAAGATGAGAGAGAGTCTTCAAGAGACAATGGAGGTAAATTACATAGTAACTAATTGAGCTCTACGGTTTTAAGTGCTTTGTTACAACTATGAGGATAGCTTGCAGGTCATCAGTGGACAAATGACTTGTAGGCATATCAGAGGCCATTCTCAGGGCAACAAAAACATAAATGACTTTGAGTTTTTAAGTCTCCCATTAAATCTCTTAAATACTGTATTTCCTCACCATCTGAAAATATTTAAAACAAAAATCCAGAATATTTAAAAAAAATATATTATTATGAAAGACCACTCTGATAACTGTTTTAATGCTAGCTAAATACGACACAGCTGTTTTTCAGAAATGTTATCATGCTAGTCATACATACTGCAATTCAATCTACTTCCATCCCTACCATGTAGAGAAGAATGAACTGGTGATTTGTTGGGTTGCATGAACAATCTAAACTTTTTTTTGGGGATGTTTTAAAATATTTCTATTACGTGCAAAAGGGACCTGGTTGCTCAAACAAACTTGCGTTAAAAAAAATGTACCTTGAAATAAGTAACGTCCCTCACCTGTTGCCCCTGTGGCCAAAAACTGCTCTAATGCTTTAAAAGAAATTCTTGCTTGGAAATTCTTCAGAATCACGCATGTCCCCTACTGCTCTTTCAAATTCCCACTGACCCCCTACTTCAGCACCGGATACTTTTGGCGAGAGGAGCCACTGAGTGCATGGGTGCATGTGGGGCTCTTTGCAGAGTGATATTTGCTGGTGCAAGCTGAAGGAGATGTTCAGGTAAGTATTCACTTGCTTCTTTGAAGGTTCAGCTTTTTTTTCTTTTTTTTTCTAAGCAAGTATGCATTAAGTAACTCTTAAGTCACCAGTGGCTCCCTTATGTTTCTGATAGATTTACTTTAAGAAAAGGTGTACATAGTTTTAAGTTCCTTAGCATGCCATTATAAGCACTCACTGGTAGTGTTTGCAAGGGTGTTGCTTTTCAGATGTCAAATACGCTTTTTGTACCTTTATCTTGTGTACTTAAAAATGGCAGGTTTATAGACTGAAGTTCTATAAAGGTGAAGCTTTATGAACTGGGTGAGTCTTTTGTAAGCTCTTCTTGACTTTTTAGTGACTTGATTATTTAACCATAGAAAATTTACAAATTCTTGATGGATAGAAAATATTTTAACAAATCTGCTTTTAAATAAAAAAAGACAATAAGGGTTTGATGTGTAAATACGATTTTACAGGTACAAGCACTGCACAAACTGTTGGTGCTATATAAATCCTGTATAATATAATAAAAAAAAGCCCTGCTCTGTTGCATAGATTTTCCTTGTGCAGGGACTGTTGAACTCTCTCTAATAATAAAAAAAATAACTTATGTAAATGGATCCATGTTCTCTATAAAGTACTTTACAATATGTTGCCTTGTGGCTGGGATGGCTGGCTGTATAACATCCATGCCGGTATGATGGGGATCCTGAGGGATTTTCCATTGGGAATAGACACCAGAGGGTTCCTGGGCAGTGGAGGCTTGGAGTAATGGCCCAAGGAAGGATTCTGAGGGACCCAGTGCCTCCAAATTTGGGCAGTGCTTCCTGGTTTAGCCTAGGAAGGCACAGAGCCCATGGGGTTAAGCACCCCCTGGGGGTGGTATCCTGCATGTGCGCTGAGCATCACTATGGGTTTGGGACCCCACTGTGGGAAATGGCACTCAGCCACAACACTAAAGCTTTTTGCACAATGTCTCATGAGCTAGGCCTTTTTTTTCCCGAGACTGGGGCAATTTTTGTTATCAGGCAGCAATGTCTAGCCATTTATGGCCATTGAGTTCTTTCTTCCCCTGCCTTTGGGGTAGGTCTCTATTCGGGATTGCCTCCCATCTAGTACTTGTTGGCCCACTATGGCTGACTATGAGGAGTGGGGTCCACTGGGCCTTTTGGTTAGGTGGCTTAGCATGCCTTTCCCCTGTCAGAAGTCTTTCTCCTGGGGGGTCAGGGTGGGGCCTTCCTCTTCTAGAAGGGGGCTTTTGACACACCCTTGTGCACTTTTTTTTATGTGTGTGTTCACATGCATTCTTTTCTACACTTTGCTGTTTGTTTTTTGCACACTGCCATGCCCTGGCATAAAATAATAATTTTATTTTTGGGAAATGTGATTTTTATTTTTTTAAATATAGGTGCTAGATGTGTGTCTATAAACAGTCTTTAAATATATCCCTAATGTTAGACTGTCTGTACAACATTTTGTCAACCATTAATTTTTTTTAATTATAAACTGCAATTTTGTTCTACAGCTTTTCTTACTAACACTATAATACATAGATATTCTATAAATCAGGTCTCTTGTACAAAAGCACCCAAGTCCCTGCAACAACATTTCTGACATATTTCTCCTAGATAGAAAGCCTAAGTGCTGCAAACAGCCACATATGGACATGAATTGCTATGCATGGCTGTACACCATTATATGCTGGAGTTCATGTAAACAGGAGTATAACATATGCAAAAAAGATAAAATTAAAATTTTTTTGCATACACCTGTACGCTGTTCTTATGAGGCCTACATTTTTGTGAAAAATTAATTCTCAGCATGCAAGTACTTGGAATTATAATTTATTCCTATTAAATCTTGTTTTTTGGTTGCGGTTTGTTGAAAAGAAGGATTGTTACTTTTATTAAAAAATATAACATAGTAAACCACCGCTTAGATAAGATCAGGAAATTGTCATCTGGAAAGTCTCAAGTTTTAAGCCATCAGGAAGTCCAATAAAGCCATCAAAGCCACATTCCACAAATACTTTGTTTTCCATAAATACCTGGCATTTCTGTTCATGCCAATTCCAACAAATTGGACTGCTCTTTATTGTGCTCAGTCACAGCCGACCTTACTGTTGGAAGCTTGTTGAAATAGAAGCCTGATACTTATATAGGTAAAGCATCAGGTTTCTGAGCTATTTCATTAACCGACTCGGTGGATAGAGTGACCAATATTTGTTTCGTTTTTTGACATGCAAACACATGTATAGGATGAACTATTTGGCCTGATCAAACATCAAGTGTTGTGAAGGGAAGGCATTGGCAGAATGCCATCCAGTATGGTAGAGCATTTGATATTTGCCTGTAGAGCCCAACCTAGCCACTTCAGCCTCAGTGATGTACCCTTACATTGAAGGGATTATACCGGGATGATGGCTGCAGCAACAGTAAACATCCCGGTTACTTTTTTTCAGCCGGTAATGCTCTTTTATGTAAAAGCAATCATAGCGACTAACTAACTAGCCACTGAGTTGCTTTTACAGGGGGCACGAGGAGAGTTCCCCCCCACCACCACCTTCCACGGGTGTGGGCACTTTTAAAGTGTGATATGTTTGGTATCCATTTACTCGGCATGTCCTCATCTTTTTATATTTGTATGCAATTAATTTCATGAAAGTGTATTTTTTCCAAACAATTTGCATTAAAAAAAAAAAAAAAAAAAATACCGCGTGACATAAAAGTTTGCAAACTTTTAATTTTCTGGGGCCTCTGCTTAAAAAAAAAAAAATGTTATATGTAATAATCCACAATATATATGTTAGAATTGGCCGGGAGATGAACTGACTAGAGACATAATACCACTCCTCCGAGCTGAAACTTGTCACTCGTGTTTCTGCAGGAATACCTTTTTTTTTTTTGTTTTAAGTTTTTTACACTTGCTAGTTTAAATGTCAAGGAGGACAATTTCAGTGACTTGGTCTGAACAATATACATTTGAATGTTTGAATATTTCTATGGCCACAGGATTTCATCATTTTAAAATAATGATTATTATAAAATAATAATAATAATTATTATAAAAGATGAACTCGAATGGCTGAGCATTGGGCATCCATTAGAGTCCGATTCATTAATGTTTGCATCCAAAATTCAGAAATGTTCAATTGGAAATAATGTGTGAATCTTGTGTGAAAACATTGATAAATCGACCCCTCAGTGTTTGCTGTTTACCCTATAGCTCTATGAATTGAAGGGTGCTTTGGCATGGAGAAATTCAGTCGGTGAATAGATTTTTTTGTCCTTCTACCTACCACATACCCACATTGTTGAATTAATCTAATAACAGTCCTTTCCCAGCAAGAAACGGGTTTGGTTCAAGGAAATCATCAGCACAGTTGACAGTCTTATGAAACATCTCCATCAGCTTTTATATAGCCCCATTCTGTTTTTTTATTTGATTTATTAATGATTATCCACCCACTCTTAAAATTACTAAAGATATTAACATTATCATAGCAGAGCATGTCCCAAAATTGTATAATATTTGTCAGTTGTTAATGAACAATTGGAGGGATCCCCGGCAAGCGGATTCCCTATAATACTGGGTTGTCTGCTAACCTGTTACTTTAACCTGTGCCTCTTTCACTCACCATTGTGAACAGCTAGTTGTGAGGAAGGTTCCTAACTGGTCGCGTTCTTCTCTCATCAGATTAATAATGTATGTTTCCTCTATGAGGAAGATCTAGTTCCTTGACTGAATTTAGCTACGGAGAGCTTTGTTGTAGTACAGAATGTGCTATGTTTTATTGTTTGTATTCTTCTTTTATTATTATTATTATTATTATTATTATTATTATTATTATTTTATTCAATTTTTTAAAAGTAAAGCCTTTAAAAAATATAAAAATGGGTCTACTGGTTTTGCCCTTTGCCCTTTTTGTATAAATCGTAAGTACATAAGATTGTTCTTCTGTAATACTCTAATTATGAACAAAGGACACATCCGCTGCATTGTCATTGGTTGTAACACTGACTGCTAGGTTGTAAGCCATGTTAAGAATTCTGCCCATCCAAAAACACAATAGCCCATTCATATTTGTTTGCACGTGTATATCTGTTGAAAGAATAGCTGTTTTGTTGATGTTGAAGACTTTTCCATTTCCAAGTTGGTCTTGTTAGTTTCTCTTTTGAATGTTGTGACTTTAATCTAAATGTTGGATTTACAATTTCTAAAGAACGCCGTGTTACTACAACAACATGTAATGAGCTAATCTTTTCAGCTCCCCTCTCAAGGTTTCTGATTTTGACCTAATAATTCCCAGGAATTAGGATGCTTTGTAGACTTTCTGAGAAATGGACCATGTCAGCAACTCGTTGCTGATTATCTGCCTGAGAAAAGGGGACTTTGATTGTATTTTGTCGGGCAATGTGACCTTCTCTGTGGGCTCATTGTGTTAACTAAGGAATTACTGGTGACTCTATTGGACATTAATTAAAATTGAAAAGTGCCATTTATATGTGGGGTGCATTTTAAAGGGAATCTATAAACCTATAAAGATGTATGCAAATGTTTTTATCCACTTAATACAAGGAATGTAATTAATAAGTGTTTGTGTTTAAAATAATATCTTTTTGTGAAATGACTAAATATATATGTGCATGGGGGGCAGCCATATTATTTTATTCTTTTTGAAGGCACTGATCTTTGCTTAGAAGTACTACACAGTGGTTTTGCTTAACCTTTTCGCTCCTAAGGGTAAAACAAATCTTAATGTCTGAGCACAATTTTGCAACTTTGACATGTGTTATCAATACTGTACATATCACCACAACTACTTTGTGCATCCAGGTGGATTATACATTGTTTTTTCAGGACCAATTGGGCTTTCATTTGGTGGTAAATGGTAATGGATATCTCCTGATTTGTTTTTTTATTATCATAGGAAAACTGGCCCAAAACAGTATTTTTTTTTTTTTAATTTGGCTATATTTCGTTCTACTCCCATAACCTTCCACCAAAGAACAACCCAAAATAAATTCTCCTGCTCATGACGATCGCAGTGAAACCACATATATGTATGCTATTTGTTTGTACCTGTAGTACAGCCCAGAAACAATAGTGCGCGTTTGCTTTTTTTTATCCTACCTAAAACACACTGACACTGATTTAAAAAAAAAATACTGGCCCTTACCTTGACCTTTGACCCTGGCCTTGACCCAAATGCTAACCCTGGCACTGTTCTAGATAAAACCTTGATCTAGGTATCTACAGGCATACCCCACTTTTAAGTACACAATGGGGTTTATTTACTAAAGCTGGAAAGTGCAAAATTAGGCTCACTTCTGCATAGAAACCAATGAGCTTGTAACCCCAGCTTGTTCAATTACACTTTGGTAATAAAACCTGGAAGCTCATTGGTTTCTATGCAGAAGTGAGCCTGATTTCGCACTTTCCAGCTTTAGTAAATAAACCCCATTGTATACTTAAAAGTGGGGTATGCTGTATTATTTTATTTTTTTTACACACTTATTTTTTCTCTCTCTCCTCCATTCACAGTAAGAGAAAGCAGGGGTGGGCTTCATAGTGACTGATCACTATGATAGCCAATCAGAGGCTATCACAGTGATCCGGTGAGTTTCGGGTCCCAATCGTCAGCACGGGCCTGGGGATCTTGGGGAGACCCTGTCTCTGTTCTGGGAGCACACTGCATGGCTCGCTCCCAGCACACAGGAAGATACGCAAATATGCGGCCCCACGGTAAAAAGCCCAGTCCAGGTACATACTTACCTTGTGCCAAGTTCAGCTTGAAGCTGTAAGTTCAATGAAAGTCCTTTTTATCTAAAACAACTCTCAAGAGTTTGAGCATGAGAAGTCATTTACATTACATACCTTTACTGCTCTGCCTTGTTGAATAGTTGGATGAACGTGAGCCATTTTTCTAAATGCTATGATAGCTTTCAAAGTAGGCATTCTACTATGCAAACCTGTTTTTCTACATTATGAATGTGTTACATTGTAGTAAATCAAACCTCTTTCCACACAAGAACTCAGACTGCAGAGTGCTGGGATTCAGTATTGACTTGCAAAGATAAACTGAAATGTACAGAATATAACTGGGTACTAACATTTATCAGTAAAGTTGAGCCAAGGAAAATCTGATTGCCTCTTTGGGGATCAGATAGGAATTTTTTGCCCTGCTATATAAAAATAGATCATGCTTTGCTGAGGTTTTTCGCCTCCTGTATAATAATAATAATAATAATCAACTGTGGGTAAGGGATTGTATTTATTTATTAATTTTTTTTTTTTTTTCTTGAACTAGATGTTTTTTTTTTTTCAACATGACTAACTATGTAACTATGTAACACGGCTCACCTAAAATTTCTCTAAAGCAGAACTAAACTTTTTCAATCAAGATTAAGTATTTTTATTTTTTTTTATGATGCAAGCGTATTTTTTTACATTTCTTCTGTTGCTTTCTGGTTCTGGCCTAGACCAAATGATGTAAGACATCCCCAGAGCATTCATTGTAACTTTTTTTTTTTTCTTATGAAGGAAGGAATGAGAGACTTTCTCAGCTATGCACACCCTCCTACCTGCATGATTGAGCGACGTAAAGTTAGTAAATGCTAAATGAGTCCTCTGCCCTTATTCAAGATGACCATCACTAGAAATGCTAGAGGACTGTTTTTTTTTTTTTTTTTTTTTTTTTAAGTGATTTCTCATCAAAATAAAGAATGGAGAAATGGATGGATGGGAGAGTTCTCTTTTGAATATTAGAAATTGGTCAAATAGCATTTTTAGTTTGTGGTGCTCTGATACCGTTAAATCCCACTTTAAATGTATCATAGTGGTTTGCAAATCTTGCTATTGTAAAACATCCTTCAACATTAAGGAGAATGTGTCCAACTACTACTAACCATGGCAAGACCCATTTACCACAGTTAATACACATCCTCGGTAAACCCTGCAACACACTTGTATAGAGGTCAGTGATGAGGAAGCTTGCTGAGGGATTGGCAACTTTTATATTATTCGCCCTTTAGTAGTCAGGGGATGCAGAGGCAAAGCTGCTACTTGAGAAAGCTAATACATGTAGTTAATAAAAATGTTCTTGCATTGCTGCTGGTTCCTCTGTATAAGCAACAAGTTAGTGTAGAAATATAGGTTCTGACACTGCTGACCTGTTTTGGAAAGTGAATTCTTCAATGCTGTTATTCTTAAATGCCTCAATATGCATTGATGGCAGAAGATCAGCAACAAGTATAAAGCTGATGATGTCAGAGGTCCTATCCTTCATACTTGTTTTAGATCAGTGACTCATTAAAGTGGAACTTTAGATAATTTTATTTTTTTTAAATTGCTAGGAGATAGAGATTTTGAGCAGAGGCAACTTTGTAAGTCTCTTCTACTAAAAAAACCCTTTCCCCTCTCTTAGTATTTAAAAAAAAAAAAAAGTTTACACTGCATGGGGCCCATGCATAGTGCGGTGTACCCAGCTCATCCCTGGAATCTATAAAGCCTCGTACACACGATCGATTGTATGAAGGACTTAGTCCGTCATACAATCCTATGGACAATCCGGCGTACATTCTACTGAACGGACTTGGCCACACACGGATACACAAAGAGTCCGACGAAAGCTTGCGCGATGACGTACAGCACGTACGACGGGACTAGAAATAGGAAGTCCCTGACACAGCAAAGCACCCTTTGGGCTCCTTCTGCTGACTTTGCGTTAGTGGAAGTTTGGTTAGAGACGATTCGCGCTTTTCAGACTTCAGCTTAATTTGTCCGTTTTTTTTATTTATTCTCGAATTGGAATATTAATCATAAGATGAGGATGAATAAAGACATTTGTGATAACTCTGTGTGAATATAAGCAGCAAAGCAACTTCACTTTTCTCGCATTATGAAGAAGAAAAGAATGTGCTATATTAAAAGATCACAAAATTAGCAGCATGACGAATATGCTAGCTTCAATACGAACACTAGTTTTACAAGACAGAACGCTTCCGCCCTGTAAATCCTTTCTGGGCATGCGCCATTCTTAGTCAGTCGGACTAGCATACTGACGACCGTATTGTCCGCTGAAACCAAAGTACGACGGGAAGATTGGTGTGTACTCCGGACTTCACGCTGAAAAAGTCCGCTGAAGCCCACACACGAGCGGATTGTCCGTTGAAATGTGTTTCAACGGACTAAGTACGTCATACAATTCGATCGTGTGTACGCAGCATAAGATGTCAGAAATGCAGCCAGGTAATGGGGACAATGCAATTCCTAAGCATGATCAGGGGTTACATCAGAAGCCACCACCCAAATGGTGGAGATGAATGATGTTTGACCAACATGACTCTTGGAGAAGACGAAGCAGCAAGGGACAGGCTTGATCTGTCATCACTGGGGGAGTAGGTAACTATAGTTCCTCTAGAAGTAGTCAAGGAAGGATGATAATGACAGCCCAGAGTGTTACAAAGCTCTGGTCCTCACTGTTTCAACCAAGTCTCAAAGTGAAAGTAAGGCTTTGTTCACACTGGCATTAGGAATAGGTGTTTAAGGTGTGTTTTTACCATTTCATGAAAACCTAGCAAAGCAATGTGTTACAATGTATTATTATATGGACAGCAGATAGAACTGTTCACACTTAAAAAAAACATGCAAGTTTTGCTTTGTTGTGCAGCAAAAACAATGCCGCATGCAGAGTTTGGAAGGCATTGAAGCTCGTCAACTGCTTCCATTCAAGTCTATGGTAATGGGATGTAAAAGCACGTTTTATAGTGCTTTTGACAATCATTTATAAAATATCAGTGAGGTGGGAAAAAAACACTACCCCCTCAATAAGGTGCATTGGTTGACTTTCGTACTAGCATTTGAATTTTTTTTCAAGTGTAAATTCAGCCTAAAAGCATAAGCTGCAGTCCGCACCCTTTAGCCACAACTGACTAAGGTGTTTCACCCCGACTGGACGTAATCATAGAGACCTATATGATTACGCCTCATCCGGGTGAAACATGTCATACGGGCAAGGACTGCAGCTGAAACTTTTACTTTCATTTTGAGACTTGGCTCATACACATAGGAGTTGATTTTCTTAAGGCAAATGGACTGTGCAGTTTTCAAGTGCAGTTGATCCAGAGCTTAGTAAATGAGGTAAAGGTTCACTTTGTAAAGCATACCTAATAACATGCAAGGAAAATAAAAAAAATTAAATTTTTGCTTGCACATGATTAGATGATAGAAGTCGGCAGCATTTTCTAATTAACTAAGCTTTTGAGCAGCTGCACCTGCAATGTGCACAGTCTGTTTGCTTTTAGTAAATCAACCTAATAGTGTGTGGCCCAGGGCTTTGTATCACTGTGGATAGACAGAGCAGGACATGCACCTTGAGGGACCAGCACCTGGATAACAGAGCGAGCCGGTGGGATGGTATGCAGGAGGCAGGGGCATATGTACAGGGGTCACTATAGGGACCCGGCCCCATGCTCACCTTGACAGGAGAGGTGGCAGGGACAGTATATAGAGGAGCCGATCCCCTCCATTTTCCTCCTGCAGCCTTTCAGTGGCTACAGGAGGAAAATGGAGGGACTTGGTTCCTCTACATGCTGCCCCGCCGCCCCTCCTATCAACCTCCTACTGCCCCGAGCTCCTGTGTACTCCCCCACCCCCTCATCCCCCCACAGTACTGCCGGGTTCCTGGTGTACACAACTGTGGGGGGGGGGGGCGCGTGGCAAGGAGTCAGGGGGCCCTTTATGTTTTTTTGCATCGGGGCCAGGAAGGTTCTAGTTACGTCTCTGGCAGGAGGCTTTGAGCAGTGACCATATCTGTCAAAGAATGGTGGCTTTTTACGATCATGACAAGTTAGGGAAAATATGTTGCTGTTATCTTAATATGTTTAAAAGTACACCCTTCTTAACTGGTGACATTTAGTGCTTGGTAGAATGTCTGTCTGTGTTTTTTTTTTTTTTCTTTTTTTTGCCACAGATCATAGTCCTAAATAATAGGAATTTCACACCACCCATAGCAGCACCTTCAAGTCTAGTTGAAAATGGCTTGGATACAGACGAGAAAATAAACTCTTTTTTTGAGAGATCATCTGGCTTCACTCTCCCTATAGACGCTCGTCCTTTGCCAACAAAGAGCAGTCACCACCGGAGTGCTTACTAATTAGTAACGTTCAGTGTAATTTCAGTAAAAGATGAATTGGCTGATTAAATATCCTTCATGTCATGCCTCTGAAACAGACAGTCATCTGGCAGCAGAATCGTCACTTTCATCGTTTATAAAGAATACAAGAAGTTTGAAGTAACAATCATCTCCAGCTAGTCTTGAAATTGCAGGGGGTGGGGATTAAAATGGCACCAATTCTGCATCGGTGTCGAAACTGGTGAATAACTTCATTGACCTATTCATTAGCATATTTTATACAAGTTATTTTATCTTTCTGCTCAGTGAAGATGAACAATGATTTATTGACTCCCCATAGGAATGTACTGGCCTCTGATATACTATACACCCACAATGGAGTTTCTTCACAGTAGACAATCTTTTGAAAAAAAAAATGGGGTCCTGTCAATATGGTTGTCATGCCAAGTTAACGATTCATAAAAGCACAATTTTTCAGAGACCGTTCTCACAGCACAAATATGCATTTATGTTTGAGAAGTAGAACTATAGTATAAGTAAAGAAAACAATTATAACAATACGAAGGGGTGGGTTTATAGTGCGCAGTAGAGAATGGTCATATGCATGCATATAGAAGTGATGTGTGGGAACTTTGTTTAAACTCATTCTAACTTGAAAATAAGTCTTGATTATAGCATTTAATATATTCCCTTCAATCCAGAAATAAAGTAGAGCTATAGGCAAAACGTTTTATTTTATTTTGGATGGAAGGATGGTTATAACCCCTGTTGGTTTATTTTTCGCCATCTAAACCCCACTAGGGAGATTTACTTCCTGTCCCATAGCCAAAAACAGGAAGTAAAGGGAAATGCCTGCAAATTCAAGGAATCGCTTGGGGACCCTCATGCCATCAGAACTAGTGTCCCCATTGGAAGGTTTCCCCTTTATTACTTTTCTGGGGAAAACCCCAAAGTTAGGATTTTCTTTTACTTTCATTTTCGATGATAATAGTAAACAGGACGAATTGAGAGGATGAATCTCCCGGGGCACAGACAGCAATAAAAACTGACAGGTGTTCTAAACCATCTCCACTTTATCCAAAACTGAAGAAATAGTTTTGCTTTTAATTATACTTTAACCATACTATGATGAATAAATGAAGTTTGCATGTTCTCCCTGTACTTGTGTGGGTTTCCTCCAGGTACTCTAGTTTCCTCCCACACTCCAAAGGCCTGCTGATAGGTTCATTGGCTTCTGTCTAAATTGGCTCTAGTATGTGCATGTATGTAGGGGCTTTAGATAAGTTCCTTTAGTACAGGGACTGATGTGAACATACAGTATGTAAAGTGCTGCATAAATTGATGATGCTATTTAAAATAAATAAACGCAAATGTCCACTGACTTCATGCCTAGTGACTCGCACCCTGTATGTAGGGGCTTTAGATAAGTTCCTTTAGTACAGGGACTGATGTGAACATACAGTATGTAAAGTGCTGCATAAATTGATGATGCTATTTAAAATAAATAAACGCAAATGTCCACTGACTTCATGCCTAGTGACTCGCACCCTGGGCTTTATATGTGCCATCTGTTGGTCATCTTATTTATTAGCCTTGAGGTGTGGGAAGGGGCAGGCTGAGCTCTGACCATTATTGAAATAATAAAGACACCCGTGGATGCCTTTTGTAATCACTTGCCTCACAACCTGGAATTAACTTGGATTGTTTGAGGATTTGCATCATTTAACAGAACATGCCCACAACTTTGAAGATGATGTGTGTTGTTTTTTTATTGTGACGCAAACAACAAATAGGACAAAATAACAGAAAAAGTCAGTGTGCATTACTATTCACCCCCCTAAAGTCAGTACTCTGTAGAACCACTTTTTGCTGCTATCACAGCTCCAAGTCTCTTTGGATAAGTCTCTATGAGCTTGCCACATCTTACCACTGGGATTTTTGCCCATTCCTCCTTGCAAAACTGCTCCAGCTCCTTCAAGTTGAATGGTTTGCGCTTGTGAACAGCAATCTTTGAGTCTGACCACAGATTTTCTATTGGATTGAGGTCTGGGCTTTGACTAAGCCCTTCCAATACATTTATATGCTTCCCCTTAAACCACTCAAGTGTTTCTTTAGCAGTGTGCTTGGGGTCATTGTCCTGCTGGAAGGTGAACCTCCATCCTAGCCTCAAATCACACACAGAGTGGTACAGGTTTTTCTCAAGAATATCCCTGTATTTAGCACCATCCATCTTTCCCTCAACTCTGACCAGTTTCCCAGTCCCGACTGCTGAAAAACATCCTCACAGCATGATGCTGCCACCTTGTTTCACTGTGGGGATGATGTTCTTTGGGTGATGTGATGTGTTGGGTTTGCACCAGACATAGCGTTTTCTTTGATGGCCAAAAAGTTCAATTTTGGTCTCATTAGATCAGAGCACCTTCCTCCATACACTTTGGGAGTCTCCAACATGCCTTTTCGCAAACTCAAAATGTGCCATTTTGTTTTTTGCTGAAAGTAATGGCTTTCTTCTGGCCACTCTGCCATAAAGCCCAACTCTATGGAACATACAGCTTATTGTCTTCCGATGTACAGATACTCCAGTCTCTGCTGTGGAACTCTGCAGCTCCTCCAGGGTTACCTTAAGTCTCTGTGCTGCCTCTCTGATTAATGCCCTCCTTGCCCGGTCCGTGAGTTTTGTTGTGCGGCCGTCTCTTGGCAGGTTTGCTGTTGTGCCATGTTCATTCCATTTGGTTATGATTTGATGGTGCTCCTAGGGATCATCAAAAATTTGGACTTTTTTTATAACCTAACCCTGACTTGTACTTCTCAACAACATTGTCCCTTACTTGTTTGGAGAGTTCCTTGGTCTTCATGGCAGTGTTTGGTTAGTGGTGCCTCTTGCTTAGGTGTTGCAGCCTCTGGGGACTTTCAAAAAGGTATGTATATGTAATGACAGATCATGTGACACTTAGATTGCACACAGGTGGACATCATTTCACTAATTATGTGACTTCTGAAGGTAATTAGTTGCACCAGAGCTTTTTTATGGGCTTCATAACAAAGGGGGTGAATACATTTACACATGCCAATTATCAGTTTTTTTATTTCTGAAAAATAGTTTTATGTATATAATTTTCTAATTTTACTTCACCAACTTAGACTATTGTGTTCTAAACCATCACATATAATTCAGATTAAAAAAAAAACATTGAACTAAAGGCTGTAATGTAAGAACATAGGTAAAAAGCCAAGGTGGGGAATACTTTTGCAAAGCACTGTCAATCTTAGAAAGCATGTCTCCAATTACAGACAAGCTTGGGCATCCACTGAACGCAATTCTATCCAAACTTGAACATTGCGCTCTTTTTGTAGTCAAATCAGCTGCAGGCAGCGTTAATTGTCTCACATCACATGTAAAGTAAAGGGGCGGGATGTTGGTCACCCATATATGGACTTTCGTCTATGTTTAAACAGTGGTTTGGTTAGCATTCCTGTTTTACAACTTTGGGGTTGGGGTCCTCAGTTTGCATCCCAACCAGGACACTTCCTGCATGAAGTTTGCATGTTCTCCCTGTGCTTGTATTCATTTCTTCTGGATACTCTGGTTACACCTTACACACCCAAGGCATGTTGAAGGGTTAATTGGCTCCTGTGTAATGCCTAGAACAGGGATATGCAATTGGCGGCCCACCAGCTGTTACAAAACTACAAGTCCCATCATGCCTCTGGGTGTTATGCTTGTGGCTGTCAGTCTTGCTATGCCTCTTGGGGCATGTAGTTCTGCAACAGCTGGAGGTCCACTAATTGCATACCCCTGGCCTACAACAAACACTGAGAACATCAGACGAAGATGATCATACAGCTTTCAAGAGCCGATCATGACATGATGAGTTCATGCAAAAATACCTGAAGTGACAAGCAGAAAAAATGTTCTTGTATGATAATAGAGCAAATGATTTTTGTGTAATTAGTAGAAGTATTATAGTATTTATTGGTTGAACTAGATGGACTTGTGTCTTTTTTCAGCTAGACTATGTAGCTATGTATTTGTACGAAAACAATCGTGTGACCAAACAAAAGAATACATTATAATACAATACAGCACTTTTGAAGTTGTATTCTGTCCTACGAGTGTTTTTGTAACTTTTTTAATGGTTTTCAATATGAGACTAGCATGCAAAAAAAAAAAAAAAAAAAGGGGGGCGATCATTCTTCTGATATTCTTATCGTATGCACTAGGCTGCTTTCACACTGATGTGTTTTTGCTGCGTCTTTACCGTGCTATCGCATTGGACTGTTCACACCACTGCACTACGGGTGGAGTACATTTTGAAAAGTCGTTCATGCCACATCTTTGGTGTGGTTTTGAAAAACGCACGAAAAATGCAGGTTTCCTCTAAAATTAATAGAAAATGCAGCAGAAACAAGGCAAAAATACATCAAAAGGCACCTGAGTTGTTGTTTTTTTTTTTTTTTAAATCACATGTCGACGTTTCACAGGTGCATTGTGGGTAATAGGAACCCAGAAAACGCACTGAAATCGCAACAAAAACACGTGTTTTTACTACGTTTTTGCAACGGAGCAGGGTGAAAGCAGACTAAATTGGCCAAAATGTGTGTTTGCATGTGAGATAGGGACTTTAGGTCGTAAGCTCCTTGGGGAGATGGATGAATATAAAGCGTTGTGTAAATTGTCGGCACTATATAAATGCCTGTAATAAATAAATGCAACTTTGTTAGGCTTAGATACGTTTTAACGTGAGCAATGTCCCCAGTTCCTCTCTGGTTCAACTATGTAATGGAATAGACATGGCTGTTTTTCTCAGTCTGTGATTATTACACAAATGTACCATACAAGCATCAGAAAAGTCCCAATTTTTTTAATTTTTTTGTATTAATTTGATTACCTAGGGGATGAGGTACTAGTGTAATTTTTTTTTTCATCATTACCGTCTAAATGTACCATACACTTAGAATGTTTGTGTTATACTGCATGTGATGTGAATGTCCCCTGCAGAAAGATGACACAAGTGTTACCAATGTTTGCACTGTCTTCATTCCAGTGACTGTGTGTCGAACAACCCCCCCAAGCAATCCTGTTTTACGGATTAGTGCACTGACTGGTTTACATTGCTGGCATAGTTTTCAGGCTCTGGGTATGCTTGACATGTTTGACCACACATGTTTGTTTATAGCATTAGGTAATAAAACTCTCGGTGTGCGTCTTTGTCTAGTACTAAGTGATCAGTGTGTTTGTGGCTCTGAATGATTATCATAATGAACTGAACCACACACAGGTGAATGAAATGCTTTGTTATCCTGGAAGATCTCTGCGTACTGCCAAAACAGAATCAGCCCATTAAACACATGTACTTGTATTACTGTCATTAATTAGAAAACATTGTTTCCACCATAGCAGCCGAATTACAAATGACACATCTCTTCTAATGCCCCGTACACACGATCAGAATTCCAGCCAGTAAAAGTCCGATGAGAGCTTTTCATTGGAAAATGCGATGGTGTGTGCTCCATCGGAATTTAGCTGTCCGAATTTCCACCAGCTAAAAGTTGATAGAAAGTTTTTCCGTCGGGAAAATTGAGAACATGCTATCGGAAATTCCGATTGTGTGTATGCAATTCTGACACGCCAAAAATCACGCATGCTCAGATTCAACTACGAGGCGGAAGCTATTGGCTACTGGCTATTGAACTTCCTTTTTCTAGTCCCATCGTGCATGTTGTACATCACCGCGTTCTCGGAATTTTGGTGTGACCGTGTAGGCAAGACAGCTTGAGAGGAATTCCACCAGGAAAACCATCAGAGCTTTTTCTGACGAGAATTCCGATCGTGTGTACGCGGCATCAGGGTTCAAAACTTCTAATGTTCAGCAATGCCATTGATCTGTCTGCTTGTGATGACCTCAGGGACAGACGGACCCAATATGCTGAAATAGACTCCTCACAACTAAAAAAAAAAAAAAAAAAAATTAATAAAACTTGTCACCCATTTTAGAAACAGTTTTCAATAAGCCTGTTCCTAAAAAAGTTTGTTACTTTCTAGGCTCTTTTTTTTTGTGTTCCCCCTGATGAATCACAATATATATTATTATATAGTATTTACACAGCCATTGCAAAAAATCCCCATAAAATATCCAATATGTGTATTTACTATGATTGTCAGCGCCATCTATTGGCCATAATGTAATATTTTACTGATTATGGTATTTCAGTAAAATACCACTTATGGTCACTAGATGGAGCTGGTGATAATAGGAAACATTACAGGGATCATTTGACTATGCTAAGCTATTCACACTGCAAATATTTTATAATGGTCATCCACCCTGTCCTCAGGGCCCACTAACAGGCCAGGTTTGCAAGATAACAGAAATACATCACAGGCGATATCATTTGCTGCTCAGTGATTGCAATATTCTAGTCTGCATCTCCCCAAGGTAATACATAAAACCTGGCCTGTTAGTGGGCCCTGAGGACAGGGTTGATGACCACTATTATAATAGAACCACTTAGTGTAAATGTTAATAGTGGTTTGTGAAAACTGACCAATTCAGATTAAACATAAATTTTTAATTTATTTTATTATTATTTATTATTTAAATTAAATTTACTGAAAAGTGATTTTGGACACTACATTTGCTGAGTTAAAACTGTCTGTATCGGTGTGTGTGTGTGTGTCTGTCCATTTACTCACACAAACGCCTAAGGGTCCTTTCACACGGGGCGGATCAGTTCTGATCCGCCCCGTGGATATCCGTTTGCTCAGCGGGGATCACTCCGTCGATCCCCGCTGAGCAGGGAGATGACAGGTCCGTCTCTGCACACTGCGCAGGGACGGACCTGTCACAGCGCCGCTCTCCCCTATGGGAGATCGGATGACGACGGACCGCAGTGCCCGTCGTCACCCGATCCGATCCGCAGACGGATGGAAAAATAGCTTTTTCCTCCGTTACACTTTTTCGGATCGGAGCGGGTCGGATGTCAGCGGACATGTCACCGCTGACATCCGACGCTCTATGGAGCACCCGTTCAGGTCCGCCTAAAAAACTGACAGGCGGGCCTGAACGGGACGTCAGTGTGAAAGGGGCCTTAATGGTTGTTGAAATAGGTTTGTCATAATTATCAAATCAAACTGAAATGCCATCTATAATTAATATTATTACTATACAGGATTTATATAGCGCCAACATTTTACGCAGCGCTTTACAACTTGAGGGTAGACAGTACAAATACAATACACTTTAATACAGTAGGAATCCTTGGAGCTTACAATCTACCATCCTTAGTTTTTCAGCAAGGTTGGAAATTCTTGTTAATGATTATTTGGTAAGATGGATTGGTTGCCAGGAAAGCCTCTGCTGGATATGTACATCAATGGTCCACACGTATAGTCCTCTTATCTTGTAGTAGCTAGATGCAGGAAAGAACCTGGACCAATGGCTGCATATCTAGGGAGATTTCCCTTCACTTAAAACTGTTAAACCCTGTGTTACATGATCAAGACAATAATGCCAATCTTCCTGATGGAGATACAGACAACAGAAAAAAATAGATGCTCTATCCCTTTCAAACTCTAGCAAAAAATGCGAAAAAGTTGTCTAGAGTTGGCCTTTAAATTAGAATTTTACTTAGATTTTAGGTCAACAGATTCAGCATGCAATAACAATCTTTTCAAACAAGGTTGGCCACACATGATTCATTTTTTTTTTTGTTCAATCAGCAGGTTGAATGAAAAAAAAAATTAACTGATTCCCCCATCCACATCCAATGCTCCAATCCTACTCAGCTAGTGTTCTGCCAGCAGGGAGCCTTTCCTGCCAGCAGAATACAATGATCAGTGTTGCTGGCTATAGATGTCATTTGGGAAAAACCCTACAAGCTGGCTGTACCTGATAAAATATTACACATACAAATTACAGAGCTTATAAAAGAAACAAAGGGAGAGGAGGAGGCACCTCTCTAAGTGTAGTATTAAAACAGTAAAATTTATTGCACAAGATTAACCGCTTACCGACTGCCTCACACCGATATACGTCAGCAGAAGGGCTCGTACAGGCAGGATCATGTACCTGTACGTTGCCCTTTAAGAGGGGGGCGTGTGCCCCAATCGCCACGGGGATACCCGCGATCACAGGGAGCAAGAACGGGCAGATGCTAATGTAAACAAGCATCTCCCCGTTTTGCCTAGTGACAGTGTCACTGATCTCTGCTCCCTGTGATCGGGAGCAGAGATCAGTGACGTGTCACATACAGCCACACCCCCCCCACATTTAGAAACACTCCCCAGGGCACACTTAACCCATACATTGCCCCCTAGTGGTTAACCCCTTCACTGCCAGTGTCATTTACACAGCAATCATTGCATTTGTATAGCACTGATTGCTGTATAAATGACAATGGTCCCAAAAATGTCAGATGTGTCCGCCATAATGTCGCAGTCACGATAAAAATTACTGATCACAGCCATTACTAGTAAAATAAAAAGTAATTAATAAAATTAATAAAAATGGCATAAAACTATCCCCTATTTTGTAAACGCTATAACTTTTGCGCAAACCAATCAATAAACGCTTATTGCGATTTTTTATTTTTTTTTACCAAAAATATGTAGAAGAATATATATCGGCCTAAACTGAGCAAAAATAATTTTTTCAGATATTTTTGGGGGATGTTTATTATAGCAAAATGTAAAAATTACATGCCTTTTTTTTTCAAAATGGTCAATTTTTTTGTTTATTGCACAAAAAATAAAAACCACAGGGGTGATCAAATACCACCAAAAGAAAGCTCTATTTTTGTAAAAAAAAAAAAAAAAGACGTCAATTTTGTTTGGGAACCATGTCGCATTACCGCGCAATTGTCAGTTAAAGCGATGCAGTGCTGAATCGCAAAAAGTGGTCAGGAAGGGGGTATTTCAGGGCTGAAGTGGTTAAAAACACAAGATATAAGTGGGAGTCATGCAAGTATGTACACTCTAAGTGTAGTATTAAAACAGTATCATTTATTGCACAAGATTTAAAAACACTTACAAGCTATAAGTGGGAGCCATGCTCGTCATAAGTATGTAGTCCTGGCAGCTCTACTGTGTCTCACAGGCTCCTTGCATGATCCAGGTAGCTATGAAAGGTTCTGGTGTGATGTTGTGCTGAATAGCTGTACATTCAGGAAACCAGGAATTAGTCAGCTCCATGCTGTCGGGCTTGAACTAGAAGAGGAACTTCAGCACAACATCACACTAGAACCTTTCCCAGCTACCCGGATCATGCGAGGAGCCTGTGGGATGCAGTAAAGCTGCCAGGACTACATACTTATGACGAGCATGGCTCCCAATTATAGCTTGTACGTGTTTTTAAATCTTGTGCAATAAATGATACTGTTTTAATACTACACTTAGAGTGGCGCTGCCCCCCCCCCCCACCCCCCAACACCTTTTTTCTTTAATATGTTTTGCAGAGTTGCTGGACACACTCTGAGGATGGCTGCCACTTTTTAAATCACCCCATTACCATGGTTCAACTTTGTTTTTAACTAAAGACTGACTAAGCAAATGTACATTATTACAAACTAAGGGCATTGCCTCCTGGAGCGCCAGATACCCAATTTACCTTCACAAATTACAGAACTGACCACCTAGTCTGACCATTTCTTCCAAAAAGAATTGCGTTTGAGATCTCTGTCTTCTTGTTACATTGTCCATTGATTTCTCAATAGATCCTTCTCTGCAATTCAAATGTGTGAATGCATATGGCATTTTGGACACTGTTGACTATCATAGAGATGATGTATGCTCCATCTAATGACTATAATGGATATTTTCTGCATTCACATATTCCAATTGTAGATAATATAGTCAGAGAACTTACAATTTTTTCCCCATTTGTACACAACAAATTTGCATGCAGTTTCGATGGACAGACAGCTATTTGTTTTTTTTATAAATTCATCACTAAATGAAATAAGTTAAAGTATTCTGAATTCCCAACAACCACAGAAGAGAATTAATTTTTCACTTAAACAGCTCAGCAAAATTGGGAGTTTCCACTTTGGAGAAATTTTCACCAAAATTTCCCCGCTCGGGCGTAGTCTCCAATGAAGAAAGGTATATATCATTCCTTGACCATCACATCCTCAGTGCAGCTGTTAGCCCTTGTACACACGGTTGTAAATTCCAACGGAAAATGTCCAATCAAACCGTGTTGTCGGATAATCCAACCGTGTGTGGGCTCCATCGGAATGTTTCCGTCGGAATATCCGACCGACACAGTTTTAGAGCTGGGCTATAAAATTTTCCGACAACATGATCCGATCGGACTTTGTCCAATCGTTTGTAGAGAATTCCGATCGGACAAAGTGCCTCGCATGCTCAGATCAAATTATGACACCAAAGCTATTAGCTACTAGCCGCAACGTAGTCCCGTCATAACTAAGTAACGTCATCACGTTCCGAACGCTCGGATGTTCCAACAACTTTGTCCGACCGTGTGTATGCAACACCACTTTCGCCCAAAATCCGTCTGAAAAAATCTGATGGATTTTGTTGTTGGAATGTCCGACCGTGTGTACAAGGGCTTAGGGTTATCTGGTTCAGTTGAGCGAGGCAGCCAATCATTCCAACAAAGAATGTTTCTGTTATTGTTGAATACATTTCATGATCTAATAGAAAGCTTTACATACAGTGTTATTTTAAGTTAGTTCAACAAATACATTGCTGTGCATGTAGTTCCTATAATGGGAAACCTGTCTCAGTATATACAGTATATTTTTTTTTAGGTAACATTACACATGGATAGTGCTAAATAGAGTGTGATGGCTCCAAAATTATTGCTAATTGTTGTCGTCTTCATTTAACATTTCTCTTTTTCTTCTTGATTTATTGTGACTGGAGGGTCTTTTGTATGTTATTTACATGCTGGCTTTGCAAAAAGCTTATGTTGGCTTCTTACCCTAAAGGGCCATTTGAGGCCCATATACCTTTGTTTCAGTGCAGTCTGGAGAAACTCACTCCAGTAAGCAATGCTGACTAACAAGAACTCAAAATAAGCACTCTCCCGTCTCCTAATGGCCTTGAATTGGCCTTCTTCCTTTTCTTTATCTAATGCCTGTCCTGCACAGATTCGAAGCAGGTCAAGCATTAAAGGCAACACATTCATTGTTCCTTTATTTGCTTAGTCTGTTTTACTTTTCTGCTGACATGTCTGCTATAAGGAAGGCCCTGCAAGCATCAATTTTCCTTTGTTGTCTTGGGTAGAGCGAGGGTAGCAGTGTCAGTATTCTCCGACTAATTTGTGTGCTTGAACTTGAAGAATTCTCTGCATGTGTGTCAATAATACATTGTGTAGATTTACTACTAAAGCTAGCTATACACTAGAAGAAATTTGCTTGCAAATTTTCATTATAGGAACAATTGTTTAATTTTCTAATGGTTATGGAATGTCAAATGAATGTTCATTTTCAACCACAGTGAAGAGAAAATTCAGAGGAGCAGGATGTAAAAATGTTTGTGAACTAAAAAAGTTCCGACAGTGATTGTGGTTTCCGTTCGGGAAAGTGCATTCACTCCAAAATCGAATGTTAAAGGCAAACTTTTGAAGTACTTTGGAACAACATTCAACAAGTCATCAAATGTACTAAAGGGAATTTATATACAAATGCCTGTTAGAAAATCTACTAGTGGATGGCCAGCTTAGGGAAAGAAGAATGACAGTAATTATCACGGATGGTCATAGGGCTGAGAGTGTGTGTGTGTGTGTGATATATCTATATATATATAGAATATATATATATATATATATATATATATATATATATATATATATATATATATATATATATATATATATATATATATATATTTAAAATTTCTGTATAGTACTAAGAAAAAATTAGATGGCGTATATGAAGGAGCACAAAGATTGACCATGAATTTTTATGAATGAGTATTTATAGCAGGACAAAGCCCACATAAAAAAAGTCTGATGGTTACAGCCAGGTAAAATTCCAGTGCAAATAAGTAAAGTGCTATTTAATCCAGAAACACACATTTTATATATTACAGCTTACCAATTCTTGAATGTGGTGGCTGCAATTGTTTTTCTTTTTTTTAGGCTTTGTTCATTAATTTTCACCTGATGATCTGGCCAGTATATATATTTTTTTTTTTTACTTCCTTTAAGCTGTCCAGCGAAAGTGTCAAAGGGTTGAGACAAGCCATTTAATATTGACAGGGGTTCTTACAATGGCCATCTTCTCTCTATCTCTCTACTTGTCCTGTTTACCATTATCACCAAAAGGGAAATTCAAAAAGAAAATCCCAAATTTTGGGTTGTCACCAAAACAAGAGATATCTTTATCAGGCTGCTAATTTTGATTACCCAGGTGACAGGCAGAGGTTCTCTCATTTTGGGGGGGGGGTTCACCTCACTTTCTGTTGTGACTGGGGCAGGCAATTGAAATGAAATCTCCCCAATGATGTGCAGGTGGTTGATTTTTTTTTTTTCCAGGAATATAACCCTCTCGAACTGAGCGTCTGATTTTTGTCAAAAGCACGTGTGCAGGATTTTGTCTAGCATACTATCTGCAAATTGTCCTTTATTGTCAGATAATTGTCCTTTGACAAACAGGAACGTAGTGACGCACTATGAAGTATAAAGAGGAAGTTTGTTTCTCAAGTGCCACCCTTTGGGCCCCTTATGCTAATTTCGTGTTAGTAGAAGTTGGTAGAATTTTGGTGAGCGTTGATTTGCGATTTTCAGATCGTACAAATGCCTTTAAAAATGCATTTAGCATAACTACATCAGTATCGCCAGCAAAGTAGCTTCATTATTATCCCATTAAAGAAGATGAGAATGTGCACTGCATTTCGACATTTCATCAATTGCCGCGTCACGAATGTTAATTCTAGATTACGAACATTAGTTTACAAGACCAAACTCTTCCCAGTCGTTCCTTGATTTCGAGCATGCGTGGTTGTACTTTCGACTTTTGTGTGAGCATTTCTGTGCTGACCATCCAAAAATCAGATGTTGAGTTCACATCCAGCAAAAATGTTATAGCCTGTACATCCAGCTTTTGTCTGATATAAAAGTCAAATCATCTGTCGAATGCACTGCACCAACGATCCGGAAATCTGCAGACAGCTCGTCTTCAGACTTTTCCCTTCTGATTTTTGTACTGTTTGTATGAGGCCTTTAGTTCCACTTTAAGGCTTTGCAAAGTGCAATATAATTTTTTTAAATTGCTTGTTAATACAGCTTTGACAGGGGAAAGTCTATAGTGCAGATCATGCCCTTTTTTTTCTATTAGTTTTTGGTAGTGTGGGGTCATAGAACCTTATTGGGTTTTATGGTTAATTTTCCTTGCTGGGGAGATTAAAGGCCTGTTTTGTTCTGTCCCGATACAAGGCTATGGAAAAACTTGAAGCAAGTTGATGCAGCTTAGAAGATCAAATTCTGGTGCCTGCTTTGGCAGCACATATACTAAAATTGGAATGCTACAGAGAAGGTTAGCACAAGGATGATATGCAAATTCGTGAAGCGTTCCATATAAAAAAATAAAATGGAGAACTTTAAATTCTGTTTAGAATGAAAACAACTGCAGATGAAATGCAATTGTCAGTGAATGCTCAATGGTCTCAGAAGCTCTTAAACTGATGTTGCATGCACCCAAAAAGCAAACTGCACAAGTCCAAAGCCTGTTAACATATGCTTACACTTTTTCTTTGCCCTAAAAATTGTGGTCAATGGGGCAGAAATTTATGGCAAATTTTCTCACCATAACATGGGAAATCTTCCAATGCGGACACCTATATAAGATGAGATTATCTTGTTTACTTGATGGGGAAGTTCCCCTTTATTGTTCTCATAATTGATGAATAAAAACATATGTTTGACTCTAAAATGGGATTAGCTTCATGTTGGGGAGATTTCCTCTCACTTCCTGTTGTGTCTCGAGGATAGAAGGGTAAAGTGAAACCTTCCCAATTGGAAACGTCAAGAAAAAAAAAAAAAGTCAGGGAATGAACATCCCTACCCTACTACAATGCAACAAAAAGTTAGGCTTTTTTTGAACTCTCCAGCAAATTCTAAATGATGAGATATCCGTTCTGGGTGGACTGATACAGCTGTTGTTGTGGTGCTTGGGAGCCACAGCTGCAACACATTTTTGCCCATAGGAATGCACTGTAGAACTTGCCATGCACCTATACATGTGTACCTGCTGGCACTGCCATTTACTCACATGTATGGGTGTTTCAAAATATAAAATTTCTCTGCCTTGCTAGGCTGGTTCCCTCAACTTTTTCTTCCCTATGCTCTATCATCAAGATCGATCTAGCAGTGCAGAAGATTGGGTAAGTAAAAGTGCTTTTCCGTTCCCTAGATATAAACAAGCTTGTTGGCCCTTGCAGTGTGGGTGCGGCTCCACTGCAAAGGGTGGGGATGGGTGGGGGGGTAATATGTACCTTTTTGAAAGATGTTTTGTAGAAATGAAGGACAATCTCTCACAACCAATCTTGTTATCCAAGTAAGAAATGCTTGTGGTTGTTTTTCCCCTTACAGAATGTAAATGACATCACTGCTCAGAAGAATGAAGCAAGTGAGATAAAGAATGCATGTGAAAGTAGAGTAAAAAGTTTATTGCGAGAAAATGAAGAACTGAGACAAAGGATACAGCAGCTGGAGGCCAAAATAACCGAGCTTCATCAGAAAATCAATGAGCTGAACGAAGATAACGATAGAACAAAAGAGAGACTGCGGAGAACCGAGGTCAGGAAAATGAACATCTAAAAAGCAGATATGTTTTACCGAGATTTAGAGGGTTAGATATGATAATGAACTGGGCTGCATTTACTCTGAACAGTATCACTGTAAACTAATCTTTCACATGTCATTGTATGGAGCTGAGCTGTCCAAATAAGGCCATGATCCTCCCCAGAGTTTCTACAGAACCTTAGCCGGAATACAGCAATAGAGACTAGAATTGGATACGCCTGGTGTAGAAAATGGTCTCCTTTTTGTATTTCCTCCAATTGCATATATTTACAGAGCAAGTTCACAAATCTACTGCAGCCAAAGTTTGCCTGGCTATAAAAAGGCAGCTATCTCTCTGGGAACAATGAACGTTTATATGAGCAATAATGAGAGCTCATGATCAGCCATTGGATTTCCCTAATGGCCTTATGCCTACCCAAGCATTAAGCTCGGCTGTGAGACTGGACCATTCCTTGTATTATTGTTAATACAGTATGTGTGAATTAGGACAGGGAGTCATTAGGCAACATAAAGGTTACAGGTACGGGGTCAAAGTTTGCGATTGTCTAAAAATTGTTGGGAAACTGAAGCATATCTGTCACAAGACTATGTGGTTAGATACAGTAAGTGCATATGTGAGAACTTGCTGGAGTTGACCCAGCAATGTCGTAGTTTCCTTTTGGTTGCCGGTGTTCTGTCGAGAAGTGCCCGCTATCGAGAAGTGCCCGGTATGTACTGCGCATGGGCCGTACTGAACAGCAAAACAGCTGATTTACCAATCAGCTGGGCTGATGTAACCAGGGCGCATGCGCACATTGTAGGAGGTATCTCTCAATGGGAGATATCATTTCACATGCACAATTTAAACCTACACAAACAGCGGGGGAGACCGTAGTTCTCAGATTATGCATTGCTGATGCTGGAGAGCGGCTAGTGGCTGTGTTGAAGAGCTGGTTTTGTCTGTGTTGCAACCCGCCCTTTCACACAGGCAAAACCAACCATTCAACACAGCAAACCCGCCCTGCAACACAGACAAAACCGGACCATCAGCACACTGTAAAGCTTCCCGGAAACAGCGAGGCACAATGTGAGAACTATGGTCTTGCCCCACAGTTTGGATAGGTTTCAGTTGTGGTCGTGAAATGGTATTTCCTACCGAGAGATACTTCCTACGATGTGCGCTTGAGCCCTGGTCACGTCACTCCAGCTAATCGACAAATCAGCTGAAGTGCGGCTCCGTCCTGGGCATGGGCGACACATCTCAACAGAACACCTGGTTAGTCTCAGAGTTCAGCCTGTCAGAAAATGTTTGTAAACAAAGTGATGTCAGTACGTCACTCCCATGAATTATGCTGTCAGTTCACAACCTGCCTATCACCGCCTGGCTCCCGGAGCACTGAGGGCTGTAGTACCAGACGTTTTAAAGTAGTAATACGCCCTTTTAGAACATCACTATAAAATAGACATTCCTTGATAAACGTTTTGTTAAGGTTCCTACTCCAATGCTTGCAGTTTACAAATTTTAATGCTGCTAGCTCCTGCTCTCTCATTGCTGCTTTCCTGAATGTCTGGTCTTCACAGGAAAGAGTTAACCATGAACAGTGCAGTGCGGAGCCAGTCTATTAGCTTGGAGAAGGGAGAAGGCAGGAGAGTTCCTTGTCCATTCTAGGCTACGGGGCTGTGTGTTTCTATTGATGCACACAGCGTAGAGAGACATAACTAGTCCCTACAAGCAAAGGTGGCTCTATGGGATGCTGCAAGAGAAAGGAGCCATGAATCCTGTAGCACCATGAAATCTGTGGTACCCATCTAAACTGGACTATAGGCAAGGCTTTATGGCTAACTAAGCGGCATACTCAGTAAGTGATTAAATCAGCTGCCGAAAGTGCTTAAAAAAACTGAGGGTTTATTATGATTTTAAAGAACAGATTGACTATGAGAATATAGCTTTCTGCCTTGATCTACAAATTGAGACCCAAATTACCATGCTCAATCACACTATGGAAATACTTGGAATTGTGCAAGGTTATGATGGTGCCAGCATTAGCCAAAAACTTGGCTTGGTGATTTGTAATCCAATGATCCCTAAGTCCTCCAAAGTTTTCTCAATATAATATCAGCAGCAATACACCTATGTCAAAGTACAATGGCAGACTTATGTAATGGAAAACAGTTCACTTTTAAGTTCCAAAAAATTTTCTATGAAAAATTCAGGCTTCGGGGCACATGTACAGAAGTACATCACCCCCTACAGGCAATTCACTAATCTTTGTAAGGTTATCATGTTACTCAATTGTATAAATTATCGTATATGGTAAATAAAGTCCAATTCATTTAGAAAAATAATGATTTTGCAGTAAAAAAAAAAAAAATTGTTGGTGAATATTGCAAAAATTCATGCATTAATCTGTTAAAACCAATTCACAATCAAAACCTGAACAAAAAAAAGGTGCGATATTTAACACCTTTTGGTGGCAGCAACCAGTGCGGTACCAAGAAGAGGGGCCTATTCAAACCCTCAGGGGCATTCTACCCACCGAGAGTCTAATTTAACCCACAGAAAGTTGACACTGTTTCACCAGCAGTGGACACACAAAAATGTGGCATTATGCATCCCCAGTACACAAGTATTTATTTATTTATTTTTCATTAAATCAAAAAGGCATGATGTGCAGTGCAAATTAAATGCAAACATCGACTGAAATCTAACATCAAGAGATTAAAAAAAAAATTGTGTGTATGTATGTGTGTGTGTGTGTGTGTGTGTGTATGTATATATATATATATATATATATATATATATATATATATATATATATATATATATATATATATATAATATACAGCTTTTTTTTTTTTTTTTTTTTTAATGATTACAAAAGTGCAACAATAGAGTATGTCAGCAATGACAATTACTCCGACTTGAAGTGGCCACTATTATATAACCAAAAGAATAATAATAATAATAAAATACTTTTTATATACACCATTTCAACAAGTTACACTTTGATAGGAGCAATAACTAAAAATGTTAAAAAAATTGTAAAAAAATATAGTTACATTTTCTTTTGTTTCCACAATATAAACATAGGCAGCAGCACAGAATTGGGCCAAAAACATAGAACAATCTAGTAAAGAGCACATTTAACAGCCCTAGTGGGCAATACAAAAAAAACACATTTTTATGTATGGTATGATGGATTTAGTCAAGGAGCGCAACACAGCTTGGCTATTTTCAGGCAAAAGATCCACATGAAAAAGACACAGCTTGGATTACCAAGCATCAGGAGACATATATTTGAGAAGGTAGTTCAAATATTGATGCCTCCAAATACAGTTTACTGTAAAAAAAAATGTTAGATTAAAAATATATTTTTACAAAAGAAAAATAACAAACATGTTATAACGTAAAATGTTATAAGGAAATTTACCTTAAACAACACTTACACGTGCGATAAATTAGAATGAGAAAATGTGGTAGTTACCAAACAATGTGGAATCAAAAAAATTCCACATAGTCATTTAACGCTAAATTCTTAGTGGATTGAACTCTCACAACTGATTTACCACATGTGTTATTTTAGTGTATTTTGTTTGACGTTTTTTTAGATCTGAGTGAATTGACACCTTAGAGATGCGCAACAGAGCTGGATACCAGTTGTTAAGTCCACATAGTACAGAACTATGTATCCGTTCAGGTCAAGTGTTGATAGCTTCTCCATTATAAATACTGGATGAACCCTCTGGACACTGCTATACCCATTCAAGCAAACTTTGCAATAAAAATAGGAATATTTAGTTCGCATAAATTGCAATACATGTCCAGTGGTGACAGCTACTCAATTATGACAGTACAACATGGTGGCATTTGTGACACTTGGGGGAAAGTCTGTCCCAGGATTTTAGTGTCATGTGACATGTTTAGTTGAATAGACACCACTTTCTTAAACGGTCTGTACTGACTCTACCCACTACACAAGTTCTCTCAGGCTTTTTAGGATATTTATGGGGTGTTCTACTATACTCAGTTTATTGTGAAGCAGTACACTACAGTACTTTTTTTCCTCTGTGTTCTATGGGCTGTGCATGCCAAGCAGTGGCTGGCAATGTCTGCTTCTGCCAATCAGCATCACGCATACGTCATGACTTCATAATGTTGTGGTGTCATGTGAATGCCTATAAGACGGGGTGGTGTGCTAGGCATTGCACCATTTGTAAGTCAGGCACAGAGCCAGAAAGAGGTTATATGGTCTTGTGTATTTTACTGTAGACATTGGACCTATCCTTTAAGCGACTCACAATCTTAACATAATTTGGTCCCACCCACTGTTGGGCGTGGCATGCTACTGGAGCAGCAATTAGCTATGCCCACATCCCCCTCTTCTCCCACATTCTCAGGAATTAGGATTTCCAAAAGTTCTCAGGTATAGCTACAGTGCCTTGCGAAAGTATTCGGCCCCCTTGAACTTTTCAACCTTTTGCCACATTTCAGGCTTTAAACATAAAGATATAACATTTTTATTTTTTGGGAAGAATCACCAACAAGTGGGACACAATTGTGAATTGGAACGAAATCTATTGGATTTTTGAAACTTTTTTTAACTAATAAAAAAATGAAAAGTGGGGCGTGCAAAATTATTCGGCCCCCTTGCGTTAATACTTTGTAGAGCCACCTTTTGCTGCGATTGTAGCTGCAAGTCGCTTGGGGTATGTCTCTATCAGTTTTGCACATCGAGAGACTGAAATTCTTGCCCATTCTTCCTTGCAAAACAGCTCAAGCTCAGTGAGGTTGGATGGAGAGCGTTTGTGAACAGCAGTTTTCAGCTCTTTCCACAGATTCTCGATTGGATTCAGGTCTGGACTTTGACTTTGTCATTCTAACACCTGGATACGTTTATTTGTGAACCATTCCTTCTGTAGATTTTGCTGTATGTTTGGGATCATTGTCTTGTTGGAAGATAAATCTCCATCCCAGTTTCAGGTCTTTTGCAGACTTTAACAGGTTTTCATCCAGAATGGTCCTGTATTTGGCTGCATCCATCTTCCCCTCAATTTTAACCATCTTCCCTGTCCCTGCTGAAGAAAAGCAGGCCCAAACCATGATGCTGCCACCACCATGTTTGACAGTGGGGATGGTGTGTTGAGGGTGATGAGCTGTGTTGCTTTTATGCCAAACATATCGTTTTGCATTGTGGGCAAAAAGTTTGATTTTGGTTTCATCTGACCAGAGCACCTTCTTCCACATGTTTGGTGTGTCTCCCAGGGGGCTTGTGGCAAATTTTAGACAAGACTTTGTATGGATATCTTTGAGAAATGGCTTTCTTCTTGCCACTCTTCCATAAAGGCCAGATTTGTGCAGTGTACGACTGATTGTTGTCCTATGGACAGACTCTTCCACCTCAGCTGTAGTTCTCTGCAGTTCATCCAGAGTGATCATGGGCCTCTTGGCTGCATCTCTGATCAGTCTTCTCCTTGTCTGAGCTGAAAGTTTAGAGGGATGGCCAGGTCTTGGTAGATTTGCAGTGGTCTGATACTCCTTCCATTTCAAAATGATCACTTGCAAAGTGCTCCTTGGGATGTTTAAAGCTTGGGAAATCTTTTTGTATCCAAATCCGGCTTTAAACTTCTCCACAACAGTATTACGGACCTGCCTGGTGTGTTCCTTGGTCTTCATGATGCTCTCTGCTCTTTCAACAGAACCCTTAGACTATCACAGAGCAGGTGCATTTATACAGAGACTTGATTACACACAGGTGGATTCTATTTATCACCATCAGTCATTTAGAACAACATTGGATCATTCAGAGATCCTCGCTGAACTTCTGGAGTGAGTTTGCTGCACTGAAAGTAAAGGGGCTGAATAATTTTGCACGCACCACTTTTCAGTTTTTTATTTGCTAAAAAAGTTTCAAAAATCCAATAGATTTCGTTCCACTTCACAATTGTGTCCCACTTGTTGGTGATTCTTCACAAAAAATTAAAATTTTACATCTTTATGTTTGAAGCCTGAAATGTGGCAAAAGGTTGAAAAGTTCAAGGGGGCCAAATACTTTCGCAAGGCACTGTATGTGCTAGGCAGTAGAGCACAGTAATTTATAACTGAATTGACTTTGTTATGGTAGTGGGATGTTTGGAAAAGAGAGGGAGCTGCATACAATGTGGCTGTGGGCCATTTGTTTTCTGATTCTGGAAGGTTTTACTTTCTCTTAAATATGTAATGTGGTGATTGGGGCAGAAAGGGATCATTTTATACTTCTGCTATTACATAGATATTTTATATAACAATGTTTATCATTCTTTAATTCTAGAAAGAAAAGCAGCAGCTTCTTGAGGATTTTGATGATGCAAAAGAACAAGAAAAAGAAGCCCTACAGATTTCTAGAGGGTTAGAAAACCAACTTGAAGACACAAAGGTAAACTGGTCACCTAGTGAACGGGCAAATAACACTTGTTTACTGGGCATCTAAACCCCCCTCCTGCCCAGACTAATTTTCAGCTTTTAGCGCTGTCACTCTTTGAACAACAATTGCGCGTTCACACAACAGCTTTCTTTTGGAGGTATTTGATCACCTCTGGGTTTTAATTTTTTGTTTAAAAAAAATTTAAAAAGTCTGATTTAAAAAAAACAAACAAAAAAAACAAAACCGTTTTATATTTTGTTAATACATTTTGATGGTGATTTTTCTCCTTCATTGATGTACACTGATGAGGCTACACTGATAGGCTACATTGATAAGGTGGCACTGGTGGGCTCTAATAAGTGGCACTGATATCTGGCACTGATGGGTGGCAGTGATGGGCACTAATTGGCACTGCTAGGTGACACTGATGGGCAGCGCTGCTAGGTGGCACTGATGAGGCACTGATTGGCACCACTGGTGGGCATTGATGGGTGGCACTTGTGGGCACTGATAGATGGCACTAAATACTGTGGGCACTGATTTGTGGCACTGGCAGGCGGTACTTGTGGGTGCATATGAGGCAGCTTCACCTCTTCTAAACTGATGTCCCTTCAAACAGAAGCCGGTGATTGGCTTTTTTTTTTCTCGCGCTGTCAGCGTGAGAAGAAAAAAAAATGATTATCGATCTTCTGTTTACATCACATTTTATCTGTCATTGGCTGACAGCCTATCACGTGGTAAGGGGCCGGGATTGGCCCCTTACTCAGATCTGTGATCACCCAAGTTTGACTCGGGTGATCACAGCACGTGCCCCCTTCAGGGCGGCGTGGCCAGCTTTAAAAGGGGAGGACGTCAATAGACGGCCTCCTGGCAAAGCAGAACCACGCTGTAGCCGTCATTCGGCTATAGCGCGGATCTGAACAAGTTAAATAGGAAGCCAACTCTTCTTTAGGCAGCCCATAGATGAGTCAGTTTTTTACGGTCAACCAGCGGGTTAAATGAAAATAATTGAAAGTGTATGGAGCCATCCTAACTGCTGAACTGTTGTATTCTGACAGCGGAGAGACTTCCCTGCTGTCAGAATACGTTGATCAGCATTGCAGGCTATAACCTGCAGTGCTGATCAAGCAGATAAAATCTGACAGGGCGATTGTACTAAAGTCTATCTTTAGATAAAACTCTGTACAACCTTCCTGTCCATACAGGGATAGAAATTTGCTCAGTCCCTGCTGAAGTGGCTGAATTTTGATCCATATATGGCTGCCTTTAAAAAAATCTAAATTTCCCTGAAGCTTTTGGTATGAAACTGCACAGGGTATGTTTTGCATAGAGCAGTATAGCCAAGCAGTATTTGAGGCATCCCATATAATTTTCAGATAACTTTTTGATACTGCTTACTCTTCAGTGGGTGCCTACCTGTCTCTCACGACTCATGCTGGATTATTCACGTCTATTGAGCGCAAAGCCATTAATTTGTTATATAGGTTATAAAATGTGTAGATAATATATAAATGTTTTAATGTTTTTTTGTTGATAGTCTGC